>NC_054839.1:43312153-44562153 GCF_018345385.1 Vulpes lagopus
CTGATTCCTCTAATAATATCTCATGGCTTTTAGAGTGAAAACCTCAGTTATCATTAATTCATTCAACAAAAATTGACTGAGCATATAATTTGTCTCAGCTATAATTCTAGAAAATGGGACATAGAGCAGTTGACAAGAGAGGTAACATCTCAGGTATAATGGAGCTTACTATCCAGTGGAGAAGACAGAAAAAAGAAAATAAAAAGTTGGCTACTGGGTAATATCTTAGATTATCATAAGGATTAAGAGAAAAAAATTAAAAAGCATCAATGTGTTTATAACAGAAATAAGCTTGTTCTATAGGGTAACGAGAGAAGTCACTGAGATGGAATGATCTGATTAGACTTTTGTGGGAAAAAAAATAGTAAGCAAGTGGAGATATTTTGAGAAGCAAAACAGAGAGAACAAGTGCAAAGTTCTGGAGCAAGAGCATTCCTACTCTTTGAGGAACCCTGAAGTCAGTATGGTTGAAATGAAACAGACACGAAAGAGGGAAAGGTCAGAGGGCTTTAAAATCTATTTTAAGAGAGTTGGTTTTTATATTTTTTCAATATTTTTTAAAATTTATTCAGGAGAGACACAGAGACAGAGACAGAGACAGAGACATAGGCAGAGGGAGAAGCAGGATCCCCAAGAGGAGCCTGATGTGAGACTCAATCCCGGATCCTGGGATCATGCCCTCAGCCAAAGGCAGATACTCGACCTCTGAGCCACGGAGGCATCGTGAGAGTTGGTTTTTAATAGGAATGTGATGAATAGCCACTGGAGAGTTTCGGGTAGGTTAAAGACAAAATATTGGGAATTTTAATAGAATCATTTTGGCTGCTATGTCAGAATAGATTGAATGAAGGCAAGGACAAAAATAGGGAGACCAGTCAAAAAGCTATTCCAACAATATAGGTGAGTAAATGGTGGCTTAGACTCAGGTGGCTGCAGAGAAAAAGTGGGAAGTGGTCAGATTCTGTGAAAATATTTTGAAAGTAAACCCAGAGGCCTTGCTGATGGTTGGGTGTGGGAATGTGGCCTGTGGACAGGGGTGGGAAGATAAAGATTACACAAAACTTTTCAGCCTGAGGGATTGTTTTTCAAATTCAGTATGATTTCCTTACCATTTCTAACTTTATAAAATTCTAGATAAGGTTTCTTTTTCATGTATAGATTTGACCTACCCTTCTTCTGCATTTCCTAAAATCCTGCTAGTCTCTCCATTATTTCACGATCATATTTTTATTTAATTTGAAAGAGGAAGAGGAAGAGAGAGGACTCTCCACTGAGCTAGGAGCCTGATGGGGGGGGGTGGGGAATCCCAGGACCCTGAGATCTTGACCTTAGCCAAAGGCAGATGCTTAACCAACTGAGCCACCCAGGTGCCCCTCACGATTATATTCTAAATTGTTTTTTTTTTTTTTTTTGGTCTTACCCATCCACTCCCACTTTAAAAATCTGTACTCCTTGACAGCAAAAACATTACCTTCTGCATCTTTCAATTATGTAAATTGTTTTTCCCCTTGGGTGCCAGGCTAGGCATTGGGACTATAGATATATATAATTCAACATGATCCTACCTCTGCGAAGTGTGTTCATTTGTGTATAAATGCCAGGTTTTGATGTTCAATATGTATTCATTGAATTGGGATACAGTGCAATGTTTTCATAAAAACATTTTTCATTGTTATTTACACTGTTTTTTAATACTGATAAAAATATCTTCCTTCAACATGAATATTATAAAATGCTATACCTGTAACTGTATCCCATGGAGAGGAACATACAAGATTGCTATTTGCTTTCCTAAAGCTCATAAAAAGAATTTCAAACTGCTGGGATATATCTTAGTGACCCTGGTAAGTGATTGGCAGTGTACTATGAGGCCATTTTCGAAGCTTTTCAACAAAAAAGAGACAACAGTATCGTTCAAAGCCTCCAGGCTCTGTTTGTTCCTTGGTATTTGGGTTTCAAGGTGACTATTTTATACTTGCAAAGGTAGTTTTCAGTGCAGAAGGAAAGTATGTTTTGCAGATTAATGTACATAACTAAGTTGAGGATATTTGTGTTCAAGAAAATTTATTCCAGTTTAATTGCAATCTATATAAATATTTTGCCTCGGTAAAAAGGGGAGACAAAGAATGACAATTCCAAAATATTGCATAAAATATTTTTATACTTCCTGGGATTGGGCAATATACCCCAATTAAGACAACATTCAAAATGCCCAGCTGACTTTAAAATACAGTTTAGCTACTTATCTAATACATAACCTTGGCAAAAAAGTGCTCAAAACCGTTTCCTTGCCTATAAAAAGTAAATAGTTTTAAATAAAATGCCTTCCTCATAGGCTGAATTATACATTGAATTGTGTCCTCCAAAAAGATGTATTTGAGTCCTAACTCCTGAGGCCTGAGAATGTAACCTCCACAGAAAACGGATCTGTCCAGATGTAATCAATTAAGATACAGTCATTAGGGCAGATCCTAATCCAATCTGACTTGAGCCAAGGTAGCTGAGGATTGCTAAGAACACCAGAAACCAAAGGAAAGGCAAGAAACAGGTTCTCTCCTAAGAGCCTTCAAGAGACCATTCCTCTATCTATACCTTGATATCAGAGTTGTGGCATCCAGAACTGTGAGAGAATAAATTTGTTGTTTTAAGCTACCTCTTAAGAAACTTAGGAAACAAAGTGGTATGGCTTCTTGAACAAGCTTTTATATCTAAAGGACTCAGAATAGAACTGGGCACATTCTCAGTGGCTCATGAGTTCAGGCTTTGCTCAGAGCGTGATCCCAGGGTTCGAAGATCAAGTTCCACATCGGGCTCCCTCTGATGAGACTGCTTCTCCCTCTGCCTATATCTCTGCCTCCCTGTCTCTCATGAATAAATAAAATCTTAAAAAAAGAAGAATTTTTCTAATTGTTTTCCATTTATGTTACTGAAAATAGTAAATATACTCAGATATGCTTTTTAAGATATTACATTCACTTTATCAAATTATCATATGCAAAAAGAATTCTTTAAAATACTTGCTTCATTCATCTTTTATTGTTTAATTCCAGTAGAGTTAACATATGATGTTGTATTAGTTTAAGTTGTACAATATAGTGATTCAACAATTCTATAAATTACTCAGAGGTCCTCATGATAACTGTATCTTTAATCCCCTTCATTTATTTCACCCATTCCCCCCACCCATCTCAACTCTGGTAACCATCAATTTGTTTTCCATAGTTAAGAGTCTGTTTTTTGGCTTCTCTCTCTTTTTTCCTGTGATAGTTTGTTGCTTTGTTTTTTAAATTTCAATACAAGTAAAAACCTATGGTATTTGTCTTTAGTTTAGCAGTGCAACAGTTGGATAGTAGGGTAGTTCTATTTTTAACTTCTTGAGGAACCTCCATACTATTTTCCACCAGTTGGCATTCCCACCAACTGTGTAAGAAGGTTCCTTTTTCTCCAATCCTCAGGAACACCTGCTTCTTGTGCTTTTTATTTTAGCCATTCCAACAGGCATGAGGTGATAGTTCATTGTAGTTTTGATTTGCCCTGATGTTGAGCATCTTTTCATGTATCTGTTGGCCATCTGGATGTCTTGTTTGGAAAAATATCTTTTCATGCCTTCTGTTCTGCCTATTTTTAATTGGATTATTTCAGTTTTGGATGTAGAGTTGGAGAGGTTCTTTATATATTTTGGATACTAACCCTTTCTTGTATGTCATTTGCAGATATTTTCTCCCATTCTGCAAGCTGCCTTTTTGTTTTGTTGTTTCCTTTGCTGTGCAAAGCTTTTAACTTAATCCTAATAGTTTATTCTTGTTTTTGTTTCCCTTGCCTCAGGAGGCATATCTAGAAAAATGTTGCTACAGCCCATGTCAGAAAAATTACTGCCTTGCTTTCTTTTAGGACTTTTATAGTTCCAGGTATCACGTTTCTCTTCAATCCATTTTGACTATTTTCATATATGACATGAGACAGTGGTTCAGTTTCATTCTTTTGCAGGTAGCTGTCCAGTTTTCTCAACACCATTTCTTGAAGAGATTGCCTTTTCCCCATTGCATATTTTTGCCTCCTTTGTCAAAGATTAGTTGACCATATGTGAGTTTATTTCTGGGCTAATTTGTTCCATTGATATGTGTTTATTTTGTGCCTATACCATACTGCTTTGATTACTACAGATTTGTAGTGTTCTATTGATATGTGTTTATTTTGTGCCTATACCATACTGCTTTGATTACTACAGATTTGTAGTGTATCTTGAAATCCGGGATTGTAATATACCCAGTTTTGTTCTTCAAGATGGTTTTTGCTATTCAGGGTCTTTTGACCATACAAATTTTAGATTTTTTTGTTGTTGTTGTTCTGGTTCTGTGGAAAATGCTGTTGGTATTTTGATAGGGATTCCATTAAACTGTAATTTGCTTTGGGTATGATGGATAATTTAACATTTATTTTTCCAATCCAATGAACATGGAATTTCTTTGCTTTGTCTTCAATTTATTTCATCAATGTTTTGTAGTTTTCAGAGTACCAGTCTTTTATTTCTTTGGCTAGATTTATTCCTAGGTATCTTACTATTTTTAGTGCGATAGTAAAGGGGTTGTTTTCTTAATTTCTCCTTATGCTACTTCATTATTAGGGTATAGAAATGCAACAGATTTCTGAAAACTAATTTTGTATCCTGTGACTTTATTGAATACATTTATCAGTTTGGTAGTTTTTTGGTGGAATCCTTCAGGTTTTTCTCTATAGAGTATCATATCATCTGCAAACAGTGAAAGTTTCGTCTCTTTATTACCAATTCAAATGCCTTTTCTTTTATTATCTGATTGCTGTGGCTACAACTTCCAGAACTACACTGAATAAAACTGGTGAGAGTGGACATCTTTGTCTTGTTCCTGATCTTAGGGAGAAAGCGCTCAGTTTGTCACCACGGAGTATGATGTTAACTAAGGGTTCTTCATATGTGGGCTTTATTATGTTCCATTCACCTGGTTTTTATCAAGAAACCTATTAAATTTTAACATTCTATGATAGAGAATAAATATAGCATTTTAAAATGTTATGAGAAATCAATTCTAAAGATCAAGATTTCCTTTGGCTTGAAACCGGCAATGTAAAAGATATTCAGTTATTAGTTTAGGTTATTCATCTTTTTAAGTAAATATTAATTTATTACCAATGCTCAAATGGACACATTGGTAAAAAAAAAAAAAATACTACTTTGTTTCATGTGATAGCAGTAACTTCTAAAGATGTCTCACTTCATGACATGTGTATTGATATTCTAACCTCCTCTTTTAATGACATCCCTCGTAGAAAACAGACATATTCTCTAAACAGTTGTTAAGAAATAAAACATTTTTATTTTTTTTATTTTTAAAAGATTTTACTTATTCATGAGAGAGAGAGAGAGAGAGAGACAGAGACAGAGACAGAGACATAGGCAGAAGGAGAAGCAGGCTCCATGCAGGATTCAATCCTGGGACTCCAGGATCACGACCTGAGCCAAAGGCAATGCTTAACCACTGAGCCACCCAGGCGTCCCAGAAATAGAAAATTTTTAAAAGAAAAAGTAGAAGAAGAGAAAAAAGAAACATAGGCAGGAGAAGAATTAGAAGCAAGAAGAAAAGAAAAAGAGCAAACAAAAGGAGCTTTTAGCAGAAGACATTAGGTAGTAAGGACAATTCTTTGAAAACATCCATCATTATTCCATTAATGTGAGAAATGGAGAAAATTACTAAATGGCATGCTGTGTACCTTGGAAAATTTCCAAGACAGATGAAGAATCTAGGACTTGATTTTAATTATTAGTGAAGTATGAGCTTCTATAATGTACACAGAAGCATAGGTTCCTTGTTTGCTTCCACAGAAGCCTCACAAAGTACTCATAATGAATGGAATACAAGGAGTACAGACCTCCACAAGGAGAAGCACAGGTCATTTATCTTTACATCTGTCTCAGAACTCAACGGAAAATTGTTGTTCAAAAATATTTTCTTTTTTTTTTTCAAAAGTATTTTCAAAATAGCAATTCAACAGAAACCGTACACTGACTTTATGGCTCTAATTCAAAGATGATCCTTTAAGATGTAGATTTGAACAGTTTGCATTTGCTTATTAACCATACCAGTAAACTTCTTTTTAGCTCTGAGGAAATCAGTCCCAAGCATTAGTTTATTTTTTTTTTCTTTTTGAAGATTTATTTATTTATTCATAAGAGACACAATGAGAGAAAGGCAGAGACACAGGCAGAGGGAGAAGCTGGGATGTGGAATCCAA
Source organism: Vulpes lagopus (assembly GCF_018345385.1). NCBI lineage: Eukaryota > Metazoa > Chordata > Mammalia > Carnivora > Canidae > Vulpes > Vulpes lagopus. The sequence goes on from NC_054839.1 coordinate 43,318,421, forward strand.
ATCCCAGGATCACATACTGAGCCAAAGGCAGAAACTCAACCACTGAGGCACCCAGTGTCCCCCAAACATCAGTTTCAAAGAGAGGTAAATCAAATTATAAAACAAATTTAAAAATAGGTCAACTTTCTAGGCTTACCTTAAAACTGAAATATTTAATCAAAAAGACTCTGGAGATATCTAAACACAGAGCAAAGCAACATAAATCCTTAATTACATTTAATAAAAATTGCTTAATAATTTTAGGCTGAGAATATTACTCAGCCATTAGAAACGACAAATACCCACCATTTGCTTCGACGTGAATGGAACTGGAGGGTATTATGCTGAGTGAAATAAGTCAATCGGAGAAGGACAAACATTTTATGGTCTCATTCATTTGGGGAATATAAAAAATAGTGAAAGGGAATAAAGGGGAAAGGAGAAAAAAAATGAGTGGGAAGTATCAGAAAGGGAGACAGAACATGAGAGACTCGTAACTCTGGGAAACGAACTAGGGGTGGTGGAAGGGGAGGTGGGCAGGGGGTGGGGGGGACTGGGTGATGGGCATTAGGGGGGCACTTGATGGGCTGAGCACTGGGTGTTATTCTATATGTTGGCAAATTGAACACCAATAAAAAATAAATTTACGGGCAGCCCGGGATGGCTCAATGGTTTAGCGCCACCTTCAGCCCAGGGCCAGATCCTGGAGACCAAGGATTGAGTCCCACATCGGGCTTCCTGCATGGAGCCTGCTTCTCCCTCTACCTGTATCTGTCTGTCTGTCTCTGTGTGTGTGTCTGTGTGTGTGTGTGTGTGTGTGTGTGTGTGTGATGAATAAATAAAATCTTTAAAAGTATAATAAAATAAAATAAATTTATATAAAAAAGTAGAAGAAAAATAAAGAAACAAAGGGAGCATACAAGCCAAAAATGTATGTTTCTGAGAAAATGTTTCTGAGATTTGTTAAAAAAAAAAAAAAAAGAGTACTTGTTTCTTATGTTTTATGGTCAGTCGTGTCTAAAAGTAGTTCAGTAATTTCTTTTCACAATAAAAATCCCTCTAATAATACTTCTTCATACTTTATTAATTTAGCCATCAGAATGAAAAAAAATTGAGTCATAAAAGTCTCTTTTACAAAATGAGGAAGTTGGACCAGAAGATCTCAACAGTCAAGAGTTAAATGATTATGATTCCATAATTAAGTATGAGATATTAAGATAAATTCTCCTTGCAAACTTTATTTTTAGCCATGATAATAAGTACAGTGAACTTTTAGACATTAGGTGATACAGTGGCTATTGAGGAGCATGATATTTAAGTTCAATTTGTAACAGCTAGATGCTAATTTCCTAATATATTCCTCCTCAAAAGAAAAATCACTGTGTCCATATGATGTATCTTTAAGTTATAACAGGAATCTGCAGTGAGCATGTGATTTTCAAAAGTGCACTGATCTGTGAAAGAACACACAAAATTAAATATTTATATGTGGTCCTTAAATTTTTTCAGGTAATAGGAACAGCAGAGACTCATTACTACAAAATCCTATTAAGACATTATTCTTTTTTACAAAGAGGAAGAACACTCTCAAGTAGTTTTTCAAAGAGGTCAAACTTCCACATGTGCCTCATAATGGCTTCGTTGAAAATGCCAAGAGTCTGTATGAAACAAGAAAAAAGATGTATAGATTAGCCAGTAGGGAGAAGAAAAATGGATTTTCTTGAGATAATCAACAGTTCCACAAAATTTTAAATTTTTATCACCATGGATTAAAATGATAATCCTGTTACTTACAAGATGAAACGATTTCTAAATTTACCCAAGGTTATGCACCAGAAAAGCACAGAAAAGAAAATGACCCTTTGAGGAGGTAAGAAAACTGCAAGGTTTGTTGAGGTTCATGAACAGGAAGACTTTATTTAGAAATAAAGACATGATACATGATTCTAAAAATTGTGCTGCTGATTCTCAAACTGTAATCTTGGGTTCTAATTATTTTTTACAACAAAAACATTTATTCTCCAACCTAATGCTCCTATATTTAACCTTTTCTTTAAGATCAGTTCTGTTTTTAAAAATTTGCATCTTCCTTAGTTTTTGTTAGTTTAGCTAAAGGTTTGTCACTTTTATTGATCTTTTCAAAGAACCAATTATTGGTATCATCAATTCTCTGTTATTTTTCTATTCTCTATTTCATTTTTATCCACTGCAGTTTTTTTTTTTTAGTTTGCTAAGGTGTAAATTTAGGTTATTGATTTGTGTATACTGGTACACCATTCTCCTTGAGAATTGTCTTCACTATATCCTGTTAAGTTTTAATGTGTCTTGTTTTTATTCATCTGCATTTTGTTTTATTTTGTCACCAAAAAGTGTATTTTGACTTATCAATTATTTGTATTTATGCTATTTATTCCTTCCTTTAGAATTCTAAGACTTTTGTGTGTATGTGTACATGTATGTGAACAAGTTATCGCATAATTTCTGCTATTTACAATTTTTAATTATAAAGTACAGTTGACACGTAGTATTAGTTTCATATGTACAACATATTGATTCAATAATTTATACATTAGGATATGTTCACCATGATTGGTATATTACAGTATTATTGACTATTCCTTTTTTTTTTTTTTTTTAGTTCCCATGACTTTTTTTGTAACTGGAAGTCTGTACCTCTTAATTTCCTTCACCCATTTCACCCATCTGTAAGTATCTTCTAATTTCCCTTATTTCTTCATCAATTCTTAAGCATGTGTTGTTTAATTACCCTACATTTGTGAATTTTCCAATTTTTCCTTTGTTACTGATTTTTAGCTTCATCCCACTTTATTTGGAGAGGACGCTTTCTCTGATTTCAGTCTTTTAAATTAACACTTGCTTCATGGCCTAAAATATGGTTTATCTTGAACAACATTCCATACGGATTTAAGAAGGATGTGCATTCTCCTGTTGTTGGCTATAGTGTTCCATAGGTCTATTGGGTCTAGATGGTTTAGTTTTATCTGAGTTTTCTATTTATTGACCTTCTGTCTAGATAATCTATTCATCATGGAAAGTAGACTATTACCTAGTATTATTGTAGAACTATTTCTCCTTTAAATGTTTCCTTCATATATTTCAGGACTGTGTTGTTTGGTGCATATGTTTTTAAGTGTTATGTCTTCTTGATGAGTTGACCCTTTTATCAAAAATAATATTCTTTTTGTCTCGTAATAGTTTTTTTTTTAACTTATAGTGTAAAGTTATTGTATTATATCAGTATAACTACTCTAGCACTCTTTTGGTTACTGTCTGCATAAAGTTATCTTTTCAATCCATTCACTTCAATCTATTATATGGATCTAAGGTTGGTCTCTTGAAGATAGCCTATAGTTGGGTAGTTTTTGAAATCCATTCTGCCAATCTCTGCCTTTTGAGAGAGAGTCTCCCTCTTACTACCTTTAAGATTCTATTTTTGTTTTGGTTTTCAGCAATATGATTTTAATGTGCTTCAGCATAGTTCTCTTTTGGCATGGATTTCACTGTAATTCTTACATGTATATATTCTTGTATTTTAAAAATTGGGGAAATGTTTGACCTTTATTTCTTCAAACATTCCTTCTGTCTCTTTCCCTCCTCTCTTTCAGAGATTCCCATGACACATATGCTGATCCTCTTGATGGTGCCACAGAGGTCCCAACGATTTTGTTCACACTTTTTTTTTTTTTGGTCTCTTCCTCAGAATAATTTTAATTGTCCTATCATAAAATTTGCTTATTTTTCATTCTGCCTAATAAAATCTGTAGAATCTGTCTAGTGAATTTTTTTGTTTTTTTTTTTTTACTTTTCATCTCCGTAAGTTGTATTTGATTACTTTTCATAATTTCTCTTTATTAATATTCTCATTTTGTTCCAACATCATTTTCCTGGTCTCCTTTAGCTCTTTGAGCATATTTAAGATAGCTTATTTCATCTTTTGTAGAGTAAGTAAATTTTCTGAACTTCTGTAGAGACAATTTCTGCTAACTAACTTCATTCCTCTGAATCATACTTTTGTTTCTATGTATGTCCTCCAATTTTCTGCTGAAAGCTATAAGTTAAATAGTGTAATATGGTAACTCTGGAAATCAGAGTCTCCTCTGTCCTCAGAGTTTATTTTTTGGAGGTTGTTGAAGACTGCAGTCATCCTCTTATTCACTCTTCTAATCCTTTTTGCAAAGGTTGTATTCTTAAACATATGTGGTCATAAAATTCTCTGTTCCTTTAAGCATCAGTTCAACTAGTGTTTTGGGAGAGATTTCCCTGAATGCTGGAAGCATGTTAAAGTTGCCCTTTTCTTGTTTGAACATTCACTAGCCTGCTTTAAGCCTTTGAGACTGTTATCTGAAGGTCTGACAAATTACTTTTGAAAATTTGTGCTTGTTTTTCAGTATTTCTCTGGAGGAATGGGATTTTGAAATTCCACCATTTTGCTGATGCCAACTTTTCCATATTTAAACTTTTAATTCAGTAAAATGTAGTAGGTATTTTACAGGATAAGGTTTAGAATACAAAGATACATGGACCTGGCTCATTTATTAATATTAGATTATAGTTAAATACATAAGGCAGCCCTACAAATATGTAATTACACAAAAGTATGACAAGTAGGTGAAAAGAAGGGAATGAAAAGTGATGACTGACTGAGCAGACATCATTGCTACTGAAATTAGAACATTAATATTATGATACATCTGGAATTTAACTGTTTTTTTTAGCATCAGATCATTTAGAAGAGAATTTTACTTAGTGGCAGAATATCCTACATTGGAATTCACCGTAATATCCCCTTTACAACCATTTAAAACATAATTTATGTCAGGGTTTGAGGGGAAAAGAGATGAGATTTCTCAACTTTAAGAGTTCTGCCTTGTCATCCAGTCACAGTATGACGGATTTATCAGAGAGCTAGATTTCTGTAGCTATTCCTCCTTCCCCACAGTCTAGTTTATTCCATGAATATTGTCATAAAATATCACCATTCTTGATATATAAACTGAAATGCAAGTACAGTTTTCCTTATTGAATTTACTGTTTAAAGAAGTTTTCTTCTTTGTACTCTCCTGATTATGTAACCTTCTATCTGAACATCAACAACTGATTCTTTTCTTTATTTGAAAACTGACCTCATTACCTTAACCTTAGTCTTACCTGTACAATGAATCAAACCCCCCTCAGGCTCATAAAAAAATTTATGGAATTCTGGGATTTTTTTTCTATTCATACATGACAGAGCAATGAATAGAATTTCCTGATCAGCTTCTTGAAATCAAATTTACATATTAGGGCTTATCTCCTATGAAATATCATTTATTGTTTTCAGACATCTACTTTTAGTTGCAGAATTTTCTGTATATGTGAATAAATCATTCACAGTTTAAGTTAACAAAGACAGTATTATCATATAGTCACTTTACTCCTGAGAAGATTAGGCACTTCAAATTCCTGAGTCAACTGGAATCTAAAACTAAAAATCTAGATTTTCAACTAGTAATATCCTTTGAGCTTTGTAGCCTGCAACAGTTATGGAATATTGCTCCAATCAAAATGTCCCTAGCTGCCTTTGACAAGAAAAACAGAACCCAAAGTTAAATAATTTCATTGAAGAAAAACTGGTATCTTTCTCTTAGATTATTGAATCTATTACAAGAAGATTAGAGAAAAATACTAAATTTGAGTTAAATATTTTAGGAAGGATTCTATGACTCTTATATAACTCTCCTTTAGGAGCCTGTATTTTCTTAATTCTTTTGAGAACATAGGGAAATACATTTGTTTAGTGACAAAGAAGAAAATGGATTTAAAACAAAAAGAAACTTGTTTGAAAATAACTATTTGAGATATTAAAATCTTTTTCTTAAGATAGATTAAACCATTATTTCTTATTTTTCCCAATACAGGCATTTTGGTTCATGCATTACATATCTTACACTAAGTTGGCCTATAATTTTGTGCACACTTTCCAAAACACCAAGAGAGGCTGAATAGTGTAGACTGTAAATATTACATGTGGTCTCTGCCTCTAGAATTGTCATATTTTTTAAGAGAAATGAAACCACTGAAATCTGAACACAAATGTAAAATAAGCCACTTTCAAAACGTAGTAGTATTATCTTAGACAAATTTCTAAGGGTATTCTCATTAATGTCATAGATTGCTTGTGTGGTTGAGAAATACCATGATAGCTCCTCTACCTGAAGGGAGATATCCTCTAAAAAAATGAGAAGTACATCTGAAGTTATAGGAGTATATTTTACATACCACAATTAAAATGTTGTTCAATATTAAATGAGGCAGTATCTATCCAGTAGAGTGTTAAGAATTTAATTAAAGAATCCATGTAACATACACAATTTTTTTATTTAATAAATTTTACTTTAGGTTACAGTATTATACTTACAAGAATGTTGTTATATTGCATACAAAAAATAGAAGCATTTTTTGCTTCTCATCAATTAAAAATACTTTGTTAAAAATTCTTAATACAAAAATTATAATTTAGGGCAGCCCCAGTGGCTCAGTGGTTTAGCACGGTCTTCGGCCCAGGGTGGGATCCTGGAGACCCGGGATCGAATACCATGTCAGGGTCCCGGCATGGAGCCTGCTTCTCCCTCTGCCTGTGTCTCTGTACCTCTCTCTCTCTCTCTCTATGTCTCTCATGCATAAATAAATATTTTTAAAAATTATAATTTATATTTATAACTACATTTCAATCATATAAGTTCTTGAGTTATCTATATTCACTATCTCAAATTTCTTTCCTCCTATTATTACTTAAATTAGCTTCAAATAGGCATTCTCTTTCACTATTCCATTTGAAACTAATTTCTTCTTTTTTAAGATTTATTTATTCATGAGTGACAGAGACACCGGCAGAGACACAGGTAGAGGGAGAAGCAGGCTCTTTCAAAGGAATGCTGATGTGGGACTCAATCCCTGATCCTGGGATCAGGCCCTGAGCTAAAGGCACACACTCAACCACCTAGGCACCCAGGTGTCCCTCCATTTGAAACTATTATCACCAAGTTTGCCAATCATCTCCACTCTTGTTAAATTGTCAAATCTCAATCTTTGTTCTTGGTTTACTGTTTAACACTGCAGATAATTCCTGCTTCTTAAAATATATCCTTTAAATTTCATTTCATATTCGCTTTTCTTTTTTCTGTCTAAAACATCATCTTTCTGTGCTGGTTCCTCCTAATTACCATTCTAAACTCTAGGGTGCTCTAGAGCTTGTTCTTTGGGCCCAATTTATCTTCTAGCTACCGTCACTGATTTGGTAGTCTCATCTGTGACACTTACTTATTGAAATGATCATACTTAAAGGATGACCAAATTTATATTTCCATCCTAGTCCTCTCTTCTTAATTATAGATGTATATATTTAATCCCATACTCAACATCTCCATTTGAATATCCAATAGGCATTTCAAAATTAAAATACATAAAATATTTTTCAATATTTGAAATATTAGCATTTTAATTGGTACAGACAGGTACATGCCATTATGTACATTTCTAATTTACATGTAGCATTTTTCAAATTATACAATAGAATTTGAGAACTGTTAAGGCAATCTGGTAACACACAGGAAAGGAAATTTTTTAAAAATACATTAAAAAGCTGAATAGTCCAAACAGGTTTAATTATCGCAAATCATAGAGAACATCCATACAAATATTAAGAAATTTATTTTAGGAACACCTGGGTGGCTCAGTGGTTAAGCATCTGCCTTCAACTCAGGGCATGATCCCAGGTCCGGGAAAAAAGTCCTGCATTGGGCTCCCTGCAAGGAGCCCACTTTTCCCTCTATGTCTCTGTCTCTCATGAATAATAATTTTTTTTTAATTATGACATTTTTATATAGTGGATGATAGTACACTGTTAAACTTACTATACCTTTTAAATATCAAATCTTGGGAAAAGTTAAAATGCAAACATAGGAAATATTTTCCTTTTAGAGTTTTTTTTAAAGGAAGTATATGTATTAGTCTATCTAGTATTATAGTATGCTAAGCAGATGACTATATGGATTTTTTTAAAGATTTTATTTATTCATGAGAGACAGAGAGAAAGTCAGAGACATAGGCAAAGGAAGAAGCAGGCTCTCTGCAGGAGTCCAAGGTGGGACTCAATCTCAGTACCCTAGGATCACTCCCTGAGTCAAAGGCAGACTCAGCTGCTGAGCCACCCAGGCATCCCACTATATGGATTTCTAATGGAAACTCTGTGACAGGGGAGCCTGGGTGGCTCAGTTGGTTAAGTGTCTTCCTTTGGCTCAGGTCATGATCCCAGGGTCCTGGGATGAAGCCCTGTACTTCTCCCTCTGCTGCTCCTCCTGCTTGTGCTCATATGCTTCTGTGTGCACACTCTCTCTCAAATAAATCTTTTTTTTAAAAAAAAAGGAAACTAAAAATTTTTTTGATATTAAAGCTCGCATGTTTTCTCTGTGTAATGATTACTGTTATTATATCATTATCATATCACCATGAAAAATACACATATTTGTAAATCATGTGTTCTTTTTGAAGTTTATTTTATGGAAAATTTTAGATTTGGATAAATTCAATTATGTGGATATTATTCTTGCTTAACTTAAATTAGGTGTCTTATGGAAAATATTCAGAAACTATTAACTCAAATCAGTAAGAAAAAACAGGAAAACCTAATTATGAACTTCAAGTGAAATTTTAAAATAGCTGAGCAGGGTAGCCCCGGTGGCCCAGTGGTTTGGCACCACCTTTGGCCGGGGTGTGATCCTGGAGACCTGGGATCCAGTCGTGAATTAATAAATAAAATCTTAAAAAAAAAAAAATAGCTGAGCAATGCAACCTGTCTTAGACACCACCTACAATATATGAACAAGGGACTGTTAAACATACAGAAACTAGATTACATTACACAGAAGCCAATATACACCTTTGTGCATCACTGAACATTTGCAAAACGGGGTCTATTCCACTGTCAATAAGAGAGCATTATGTGATACACGATCATAACTTAATGTCAGCAGAAATTAGTCAAATGCAACAGAAGGAAAACAGATGCACATATGTTCTTATTTAGACTCAAGCAAGTATATATACTTTGTCCAGTCAGCAAATTCCAGTGGAGAAATAAAGATATCTTATAGAATCCTGTTTTTTATTAAAAACAGTTTTAATATGTGTTGAATGATGACAAGTTATTTGTTGCTCCACTAAGCCTGTAATGAAGGACCTCTGAAAATAAGCCTTTATATATTTTTAGATATATCTGAAAGGAAGACCAATTGTTTAAATGACAAATTCAATTAAAAAAGGAATCTTACAATGTTTAAAAATCATCCATGGCAAGATGGTGGGAGAGTAGGGTCCTCAAGTCACCTGTCCCTACCAATTTACCTAGATAACTTTCAAATCATCCTGAAAACCTATGAATCTGGCCTGAAATTTAAAGAAAGAACAGCTGGAACGGTACAGATAGAAGAGTTTGCACTTCTGACAAGGTAGGAAAACAGTGTAAAAAAAAAAAAAAAAAAAATTACATTAAAAATAAATAAATCAGAATCCAGTTGCAGGGGGGAGCGAAAAGCCAGGCTAAGGGAGGCGGGGAGAGCCTCGGGAACAGGAAAACCCCGCCGTGGAGAAGCAGGAACTCACAAAATCTGTGCCAGATTCTTCCCCAAAGGAAAAGCACTTGCAGGAAACTCGGGCAGGATCCCAGAAGGGCAGTGGAGCCTCCAGTCTCCCAGGTCACTAACAGAGGCAGTGCGCCCTGGGGAGAGCCTACCGAGCTTGGTAAAGGGCTGGAGCGCGTCGGCGGGGCCTCGGGAGCAGCCCAGGCCGGCTCCAGGACTGCAGGCCCCCAGAACGCGATTTTTGTCTTCTTTTTTCTTTCTTTTTTTTCTCTTCCTTTTTCCAATACAACAACTTGTTTTAGCCACTCATCACTGAGCAAAATGACTAGAAAGAACAACTCACCAAAAAGAAAGAATCAGAAACAGTACTCTCTGCCAGAGTTACAGAACATGGATTACAATTTTATGTCAGAAAGCCAATTCAGAAGCACAATTATAAACCTACTGGTGGCTCTGGAGAAAAAGCATAAAGGATTCAAGAGACTTCATGACTGCAGAATTTAGATCTAAACAGCCTGAAATTTAAAATCAATCAAATGAGATGCAATCCAAACTGGAGGTCCTTAGGACGAGGGTTAATGAGGTAGAAGAAAGAGTGAGTGACACAGAATACAAGTTGATGGCAAAGACAGAAGGTAAGGAAAAAAGAGAAAAACAATTAAAAGACCATGAAGAAAAGTTAAGGAAAATACATGACAGCTTCAAAAGAAAATATCTACGTTTAATTGGGGTTCCAGAGGGTGCCGAAAGGGACAGAGGACTAGAAACTGTATTTGAACAAATCACAGCTGAGAACTTCCCTAACTTGGGGAGGGAAACAAGCATTCAGATCGAGGAGATAGAAACAACTCCCCCAAAATCAAAAACCATTCAACACCTCGACATTTAATAGTGAAACTTGCAAATTCCAAAAATAAAGAGAAAATCCTTAAAGCAGCAAGAGACAAGAGATCCCTAACTCATATGGGTTGAATATTAGATTAACAGCAGGCCTCTCCACAGGGACCTGGCAGGCGAGAAAGTGCTGGCAGGATATATTCAGGGTCCTAAATGAGAAGAATATGCAGCCAAGAATACTTTACCCAGCAAGGCTTTCATTCAGAATAGGAGAGATAAAGAGCTTCCAAGATAGGCAGAAACTGAAATAACATGGGACCACCAAACCAGCTCTGCAAGAAATACTAAGGGGGACTCTATAAAAGAAAGAGGAAGTCCAAAGAAATAATCCATAAAAACTGGGACTGAATAGGCATTATGACGACACTAAGTTCAGATCCTTCAAAAGTAACTCTGAACGTGAATGGGCTTAATGATCCCATCAAAAGACGCAGGGTTTCAGACTGGATACAAAATCAGGACCCATCTATTTTCTGTCTACAAGAGACTCATTTGAGACCTAAGGACACCTCCAGCCTGAAAATGAAAGGTTGGAGAACAATTTACCATTCAAATGATCCTCAAAATAAAGCAGGGATAGCAATCCTCATATCAGATAAATTAAAGTTTATACCAAAGACTGTAGTAACAGAAGAAGAAGGACACTCTATTATACTTAAAGGATCTATCCAACAAGAGGACCTAACAATCATGAATATTTATGCCCCTAATATGGGAGATGCAAGTATATTAATTAATAACCAAGTAAAGACATACTTATAATAATACACTAATACTGGGAGACTTCAACATGGCACTTTCTGCAAATGACAGATTATCTAAGCACAATATCTCCAAAGAATCAAGAGCTTTAAATGATACACTGGACCAGATGGATTTCACAGATATTTACAGAACTTTACATCCAAACGCAACAGAACACACATTCTTCTCAAGTGCACATGGAACTTTCTCCAGAATAGACCACATACTGGGTCACAAATCAGGTCTCAACTGATATCAAAAGACTGGGATTATCCCCTGCATATTTTCAGACCATAATGCTTTGAAACTAGAATTCAATCACAAGAAGAAATTTGGAAGAAATTCAAACACATGGAGGTTAAAGACCATCCTGCTAAAAGATGAAAGGGGCAACCATGAAATTAGAGAAGAATTAAAAAGATTCATGGAAACTAATGAGAATGAAGATACAACCATTCAAAATTCTTTGGGATACAGCAAAAACAGTCCTGAGAGGGAAATACGTTGTAATACAAGCATCCCTCAAAAAACTAAAAAAAAAAAAAAAAAAAAAAAAAACACCCTCAAATACACAAGCTAACCATGCACTGAAAGGAACTGGAGAAAGAACAGCAAATAAAAGCTACACCCAGCAGAAAAGAGAGTTCATAAAGATTCAAGCAGAACTCAATAAAATAGAGGCCAGAAGAACTGTGGAACAGATCAACAAAACCAGGAGTTGGTTCTTTGAAAGAATTAATAAGATAGATAAAACCATTAGCCAGCCTTATTAAAAACAAACACCAAAAAGACTCTAATTAATAAAATCACGAATTAAAAAGGAGAGATCACAACCAATTCCAAGGAAATACAAATGATTTTAAAAACATATTATGAGCAGCTATCCACCAATAAACTAAGCAATCTAGAAGAAATGGATGCATTTCTGGAAAACCACAAACTACCATAACTGGAACAGGAAGAAACAGAAAACCTGAACAGGCCAATAACCAGGGGGGAAAATTGAAGCAGTCATCAAAAACCTCCCAAGACACAAAAGTCCAGGGCCAGATGGCTTCCCAGGGGAAACTTTTTAAAGAAGAAACAATACCTATTCTACTAAAGCTGTTCCGAAAGATAGAAAGGGACAGAATAATTCCAAACCCGTTCTATGAGGCCAGCATCACCTTAATTCCAAAACCAGACAAAGACGCCATCAAAAAGGGGAATTATAGACCAATATCCCTGATGGACAGAGATGCAAAATCTCAACAAGATACTAGTCAATAGGATCCAACAGTACATTTAGAAGATTATTCACCATGACCAAGTGGGATTTATCCCCGGGATGCAAGGCTGGTTCAACACTCGTAAAGTAATCAATGTGACAGACCAAGAGAAAAAATAAAAACCATATGATCCTTTCAACAGATGCAGAGAAAGCATTTGACAAAATAGAGCATCCATTCCTGATCAAAATTCTTCAGAGTGTAGGGATAGAGGGAACATTCCTCAGCATCTTAAAAGGCATCTATGAAAAGCCCACAGCAAATATCATTCTCAATGGGGATACACTGGGAGTCTTTCCCCTAAGATCAGGAATGAGACAGGGATGTCCACTCTCACCACTGCTATTCAACATAGTACTAGCCTCAGCAATAAGGCAACAAAAAGAAATAAAAGGCATTCAAACTGGCAAAGAAGAAGTCAAACTCTCCCTCTTTGCATATGACATGATATGTACATAGAAAACCCAAAAGACTCCACCCCAAGATTGCTAGAACTCATACAGCAATTCGGCAGCGTGGCAGGATACAAAATCAATGCCCAGTAAACAGTGGCATTTCTATACACTAACAATGAGACTGAAGAAAGAGAAATTAAGGAGTCAATCCCATTTACAATTTCATCCAAAAGCATAAGATACCTAGAATAAACCTAACCAAAGAGATAAAGGATCTATACCCTAAAAACTATAGAACACTTCTGAAAAGTAATTGAGGAAGACACAAAGAGATGGAAAAATACTCCATGCTCATGGATTAGAATTAATCTTGTGAAAATGTCAAGCTACCCAGGGCAATTTACACGTTCAGTGCAATCCCTATCAAAGTACCATGGACTTTCTTCAGAGAGTTGGAACAAATCATCTTAAGATTTGTGTGGAATCAGAAAAGACTCCGAATAGCTAGGGGAATATTGGGGGAAAAAAAACAAAAACAAAAACAAAGTCGGCGGCATCACAATGCCAGATTTCAGGTTGTACTACAAAGCTGTGATCAAGACACTGTGGTACTGGCACAAAAACAGACACATAGATCAATGGAACAGAATAGAAAACGCAGAAATGGGCCCTCAACTCTATGGTCAACTAATATTTGACAAAGCAGAAAAAACTATCCACTGGAAAAAAGGACAGTCTCTTCAATAAATGGTGCTGGGAAAATTGGACAGCCACGTGCAGAAGAATGAAACTGGACCATTCTCTTACACCATACACAAAGATAAACTCAAAACAGATGAAAGATATAAATGTGAGAAGGATGCATCAAAATCCTAGAAGAGAGCACAGGCAACACTCTTTTTGAACTTGGCCACAGCAACTTCTTGCAAGATACATCTATGAAGGCAAGGGAAACAAAAGCAAAAATGAATTATTGGGACTTAAGATAAAAGGCTTCTGCACAGCAAAAGAAACAGTCAACAAAACTAAAAGACAACCTACAGAATGGGAGATCTTTGCAAATGACATATCAGATAAAGGACTAGATTCCAAGATCTATAAAGAACTTATTAAACTCAACAGCAAAAAAAAAAAAAAAAAAAAAAACTCAACAGCAAAGAAAAAAACATACAATCATGAAATGGGCAAAAGACATGAACAGAAATCTCACAGAGGAAAACAGACATGGCCAACAAGCACATGAGAAAATGCTCCACATCACTTGCCATCAGGGAAATACAAATCAAAACCACAATGAGATAGCACCTCACACCAGTGAGAATGGGGAAAATTAACAAGACAGGAAACAACATATGTTGGAGAGGATGTGGAGAAAGGGAACCCTTGTGCACTGTTGGTGGGAATGTGAACTGGTGCAGCCACTCTGGAAAACTGTGTGGAGGTTCCTCAAAGAGTGAAAAACAGAACTGCCCTATGACCTCTGGGTCTGCCCAAATCCCTCTGGGGATTTACCCCAAAGATACAGATGCAGTGAAATTCCGGGACACCTGCACCCCAATGTTTATAGCAGCAATGTCCACAATAGCCAAACTGTGGAAGGAGCCTCGGTGTCCATCGAAAGATGAATGGATAAAGAAGATGTGGTTTATGTATACAATGGAATATTACTCAGCCATTAGAAATGACAAATACCCACCATTTGCTTCGACGTGGATGGAACTGGAGGGTATTATGCTGAGTGAAATAAGTCCATTGCAGAAGGACAAACATTATATGGTCTCATTTATTTGGGGTATATAAAAAATAGTGAAAGGGAAAAAAATGGAAAGGAGAGAAAATGAGTGGGAAATATCAGTGAGGGTTAGAGAACATGAGACACTCCTAAACTCTGAGAAATGAACAAGGGTAGTGGAAAGGAGGTGGGGGGGGTTGGGGTGACTGGGTCATGGGCACCAATGGGGGCACCTGATGGGATGAGCACTGGGTGTTATGCTATATGTTGGAAAATTGAACTCCAATAATAAAAAATCACTCATAAAGGGTGAAAACATCAGTAAAATTAGCTATTTGGAGTAATGAACCACAAAAATCCTTAAGAAAGATTAGTCTTTGTATAGAAGACTGCACTATCATTAGTGACACTGGTTGGCACTTATTTATAATTAAGCAAAATGAAACAAATCTAAAATGGGCTTAAAAAATAAAGGATACCTTCTTGCTTGATTTTCCCCACAAATCACATACAATTTTCAGCTGAAGAAATTCTTCAGTCAATTAGCCTCTATATCATAATTCACAGTGTTAACAATGGTGGTTAAGGGTACAGACAGTGATGCCAGGGTCTCCAGTTTTAAAACCTGGATCTGGATCACTTTCTTACAGAGTACACAAAAATAAATTCAAAATGGATGAGAGACCTAAATGTGAGACAATAAAGCCATCAAAATCCTAGAGGGGAACACAGGTAGTAACCTCTTTGACAACAGCCATAGCAACTTCTTACATCTCCAGAGGCAAGTGAAAGAAAGAAAAAATGAGCTATTAGCTAATTTAACATATCCAGTAATACATGGTGAGATATTTGGAAATAGTGTAGAATATGAGAAAACTCTTTACTAACAACAGGTGTCTGAGCATTATATGATACCTAGTATTTCTGACCATCCCATTAAAAGTCAGTAGCTGCCTATCATTATTTCCAAATGTCCCATATGTAGGAACTGTCATATCAAACAAGTATTTAGAGTGTTGACCATAGTAATGGTGCATTCCTGACATAGTAGAGGAATGGTTCCAGATATACCTGGAATAAAGGGTGAGTGTTCTTTTATGGTTAGCAGAGCTGAATTAGCTAAATATAATAGTAAATCTTTTTTTTGGAACAAAAAAGGGGAAGAGATAAATAGGGGATGCATCTCTTTTTGATGGTGAGAAATTTCTAACTAAAATATGTCTCATGGAACAAAAATAAAATATCATACTTCTAAGTAATATCCTGTTCGTGGTTAATTTACATAATTGTTTTATTACTCTATATCTTGAGTCTCCTTTTTTGGTCATCCATGCTTGTCTATGTTCTTGGTATACATAAGCCTATTTCCAAATATTATCTTTTCTAGATATCTATTACCAATCAGTTTATTTACATTTTGGCTTAAAAGTAGAGCCAAATGTATTCATTCTTATTTTTTAACCTCACTATTTTTAAAGATCGGAACAGTCCCTGTTCTCCACTTTTAGAAACACTTAACAACACTTACTCTGTGATTTCTTGTACATGTCTTTTAGATAATCAATCAGAAATGAAAAAAATTAAGAGATTTAAATGGGTTACGATGCTTAATTGTTTTTCATATATAGAGCTTCAGGGCTCTGTAATGAATATCTATTATTCCCTTTCCAATTCAAAAATTGTTACCCTTGGTGTAGGAAAAGCAAAGGGGAAATTAAATGATTAATTACACGTTTATGATTTAGTTTATATAATGAGACATATGAGGGTGGGGCTTTGTGAATTCTTATATAAATTTCTATAAATAACATAAAAACAAGAACATTTCACTGAAGTAGTGAAAACTGAAATGATTCACTTGTTGAGGGTAGTTATTGAAAACCTTCAATTAAAAAATTGACATTTATAAATTATTGTATATGTCAATAATTAAAATGGTAATACATCAAATTACTACCAATAAAAAAAGGCTTATAAAAATAGCTTCCTAGATCTAAAATGAAATTCATTTCAGAAAAAGGGGGAAATGATACACCACTTCTTCATATATTTCCCATTTAAAGTATTCATGGGGATCCCTGGGTGGCGCAGCGGTTTGGCGCCTGCCTTTGGCCCAGGGCGCGATCCTGGAGACCCGGGATCGAGTCCCACGTGGGGCTCCCGGTGCATGGAGCCTGCTTCTCCCTCTCCCTCTGCCTGTGCCTCTGCCTCTCTCTCTCTATCTCTCTGTGACTATCATAAATAAATAAAAATTAAAAAAAAAATAAAGTATTCATGATGATAACTATGTCACACTTGGAAACAGTCATAATATAAAGGTCTACCAGTTAATAATACCCTTGGCTTCAAGTAATACAATGCATGCCCAATACTAGCTTAAACCAAAAAGGGATTATCTTTCTCATATGTTAGCAAATCCAAAAGTAGACTGTGTTGGCTTAGATGCTGAAAGTACCATCAAGGATCATCTCCTTCTGTAATGTCACGTTACCATTAGTTGCTGGCTTTCTGTTCTCACATTTGTTACTTCACAATGAAGGGATAATATAACTGCCATTGTTGCATACTTTGTGCAGACAACTAATAATGTCTGCATTGCCTAAATATCCATGGCATATATTTATTTGTTAAGAAAAAGGCTTGATAAAAACCACCAGTTTAACTGCTATATTATTCGTAAGCTGTGACCTTAGTTTAAGAAATCACCTTAATTATTGTGATTTATGCTACTGTTTGAAGGCAATTTAAATATCCAAAATTCAGGAAGCGGTCTTTTAAAAAAAATCTATTTATTTATTTATTTATTCATGAGAAACACAGAAACACAGAATGCAGAGACATTGGCAGAGGGAGAAGCAGACTCCCTGCGGGGAGCCCGATGCAGGACTCGATCCCAGGACTCCAGGATCACGACCTGAGCCAAAGGCAGACACTCAATCACTGAGCCACCAGGTGCCCAGGAAGTGGTCTTATATAAACTCTTATACTACAGTATAGGAAATTATTACACATACTCAGTGTTAAGAATAAGAGTAAAAATCAGCTATTACCTCAAGGATATTAGCCAAATTGTGGATTACCTGTAATACAAATTTAATCCAGTGTTGCTTTTTAGCTTCTAAGGGAGGTTTTGATTTACTATGGTCTCAGAAAATAATAAT
Organism: Vulpes lagopus; assembly: GCF_018345385.1. Lineage (NCBI taxonomy): Eukaryota > Metazoa > Chordata > Mammalia > Carnivora > Canidae > Vulpes > Vulpes lagopus. The sequence goes on from NC_054839.1 coordinate 43,336,235, forward strand.
TTAAACATTAACATAACTCATCCATATTTAGGAAAATAACTCTGCAGCTAAAATATTTATGTGACCTCGCGCTATTAACAAACCTTAATAGGAAGTTTCCCAAGGGTGATTCAGGCAGTAATTGTGGCACAGTTTTCATATGGGATCCAAGTGGGAGTTGTAAAATCTAATAGAAATCTGAATATGGAAAACTGTTCAGAGGGTCTAGTCAGTTTTATAATACCATGCCCTGCCACTCTGGGAGAGTATAATAAGTAATGTCATAATTTATAGAAATCAGTGTAATATATTTAGAACTGGTCCCATGGCTATATAATGGCTTATAGTATCTAAATGTGTGATTTCACTTACTGTTACATAGATATTTGTTTTTCCAAATAATGAGGAATATTCTAACTCTGAAGATAAATTATTCCTCCACCCTGAAGGAATTATGCAACAAAATAATTACTAGTAGCGTTTTTGTGTTGCTTTTAAACCAGACATGTTATAAGATTTCCTTTATAGAATTATAGGAGAATGAATAATTTTTTTAAAAAGATTTTATTTATTTATTCATGAGAGACACAGAGAGAGAAGCAGAGACATAGGCAGAGAGAGAAGCAGGCTCCATGCAGGAAGCCAGATGCAGGACTCAATCTCCAGTCTCCAGGATCACTCCCTGGGCCAAAGGCAGACGTCCAACCACTGAGCCACCCAGGCATCCCTAAATAGAAGCTTCTAAGAAATAAAACCATTAGGGACTAGCCATTTTCCTTGAGATACTGGAAATATAAAGTGTGTGAAATCAGCCCATTGGACCAGCTGCTATATATGAAAGATAATGATTTCTAAGGATTAGGCCATATAGCACTCACTTTCTTGTAAATTTCTTTAAGAAAGGATGATAGTTGTAGAATTTCTGAGTGGTAATATAGACGTGTATTTACTTACAGCTCCACTGGAACTTCAGAAAAAAGTACCCTATGGCTGGAATGGCTCATGTTCTAGAAACATTTTGGGTCTCACGTAACTTAAGAACATTATAAACTATAATTCAACCTTCAAATTCCAAAAAGGGTCTGAGAGTATGTAGACTAAAAAAGGCTCTCATCTCGTTCTCTCCCTCTCTTCATACACACATATATAATCCTTTCTCTCCTTTTTAAAATGTGTGAATTCCGGGGATCCCTGGGTGGCTCAGTGGTTTAGCGCCTGCCTTCGGCCCAGAGCGTAATCCTGGGGCCCTGGGATCTAGTCCCACATCAGGCTCCCTGCATGGAGCCTGCTTCTCCCTCTGCCTGTGTCTCTGCCTCTATCTGTGTCTCTCATGAATAAATAAAATCTTTAAAAAAATAAAATGTGTGAATTCCAATAATTTCTGTCCTATGTCTTCTTCACACACCTGACTTGTGGTCAAGGCTTTCTGAGCAAAGGTAATTATAGATTGAGAATATCTCCTTTTCCTTAAAAACATTTCCTCATGACATTCTAAGGTGATAGACAAACCAGAGCCATGCCACATTCACTAGATGTCAGGCATAATTCTCAGTGTCTTAGTAGATATCAAATCCTTATAAAATCCTGTAAGATTAATATTATTATCCACATTTTAAAAATGAGAAAACTAAAGGACAGAGGTGTTAGGCAACTTTCCTAAGTTTACACAGCAGTAGGAGAAAGATCTGGAATCTGAACATAGGCAACCTTGGTTCCAAGGTAAAACATTAATCCACTAGGTATACTCTTTAAGATTTATTTATTTGAGAGAGAGAGAGTACAAGCACGAGCAGGGGAAGTGGTGGAAAGAGGAAGAAGCAGGCTCCCTACTCAGCAGGGAGCCAGATGTGGGGCTTAATCCCAGGACCCTGGGATCATGACTGGAGCCAAAGGCAGATGCTTAACCGACTGAGCCACCCAGGCGCCCCACCATACTGTTTCTTAATTACTCTCAATACACTAATTATTTTATTGTTATTACTATTTCAAAAAAATTAGAAAAACAAATCTTCACTTACCCAAAAGCCTGCAGATGTGTGAGAAAAGTGGTCAGAGTATTTTCAATAACATACTAAAGTATGTATGCATCCTGTTATATGTGTACCCCTTCAATGAAATGACCCCACACACTGATGAAGTATGACTATCACTGAATCCCAGAATCATGAAACCAGTGAAGAATCCAAGTTTGAACCTTGTCCACACCAATGAGGTCATTTAGATTCTACATCTTACTTCACATTTTCCCTGAGGAAATGAGCATAAACAAACTAAATACTTGAAAGAATCATGGATGAGGGGAGGAAAAAAATGGAGAAAGTCATTAATGTAGACTACTACTCAAACACTGACAACTCCTTTTATTCTTGATGATTTTTATGGATTTATTCTCTACTTGTCCTTACTGTCGATAATAAGTAATTTTGTTCTTGAGGATTATGGGGTAAAATACATATGATATCCTTCCATATTAAACTATCATACTTTTATGTATGGGATTCTTAAATATTGAGTTGAAATTCTTATAGACTTTTCATTCCACTTTTTCCTATAATTTCTGCCATTTTTCTCTTAGTCTATAGAAGAGATATGTGGAGTCCAGCCGTACTTTGCCTCTAGCTTTGACCATCTCTCAGGGCTTGGTACTGGAAACGGGGACTCAACAATGCTTCACGTTACTATGTGCGCTAAACTTTCTAGAGAGATCAATCTACTTGAAATTTGCAATTGTGTAGTTGTGACTGGCACTCTATATAAGCCATCTTGGAGATAGAGGATGGAGTAACACTAGTTTAATTCTGAAATGTTCTGCTCTTCTGTACTGCTGTTCCCCTCTTGCTAAAAAAAAAAAAAACACTTATTTTGCCATTTCAGAAGGATATTAGTAACAATTATAGGTAAAACTACAACTCTAAAATTATAAATGTCAACATTTATATTTTTATTTTATAAAATTGTAATTTGAAATTCAATTTACTTCTTGTCACTTTCAGCCAAGTCATTAATCATCAACATTGTTTTATAGAATGTGGAAGGACGTGGTTCCATGCCAATAAAGATTTTGATTTCTGGACACAATACAGTTAGAAAAAGCAACAAAGCATATTCCTTAAGTAATAAGCCAGAGCAGGGATCCCTGGGTGGTGCAGCGGTTTAGCGCCTGCTTTTGGCCCAGGGCGCGATCCTGGAGACCCCGGATCGAATCCCACGTCGGGCTCCCAGTGCATGGAGCCTGCTTCTCCCTCTGCCTATGTTTCTGCCATTCTCTGTGTGTGTGTGTGTGTGACTATCATAAATAAATTTTTAAAAAAATTAAAAAAATAAAAATAAATAAAAAAATAAGCCAGAGCATAATTAAAACATTATCACCTACTTTTGTCACTTAAATTGACACCCAGCTTCTCAGAACTAAACAATAACTAGTCACTCATCCAAGCATCACCAGCACAAACGATTCTTCATCAGTATGAACTCAGGAAGGTAGGTGGTTAAAATTTTGTATGTCTGTCTTAAAAAGTTCAAATGTAGTATCTTTATAAAATAATTATGCATACTATTGAACTATAGAGAATTCTCATTAATTCTCCATAAAGACTTTCAAAATATAAAAATGAATAAAGAGTAACATAGCTTTAAAATAATAAGTACACAGATATTCCTTATAATTGGTATGATCACACATGCTGTGTAACTTTTAGATATAATTTATCTCCAGATGTCCTATATATCCTTTAGTAGTTTTTTTTTTAAGATTTATTTATTTAATGATAGACTGAGAGAGAGAGAGAGAGAGAGAGAGAGGAGCAGAGACACAGAAGGAGGGAGAAGCAGGCTCCATGCCAGGAGCCCGATGTGGGACTCGATCCCGGGACTCCAGGATCACGCCCTTGGGCCAAAGGCAGGCGCCAAACTGCTGAGCCACCCAGGGATCCCCCCTTTAGTAGTTTTCTTATGCCTTGTTTATTTTAATTAGTTTTGTTAGTGTTATTTAGACAAGATGGCAGTTTCTGGCTTAATATCCTTGATTTCTCTTCTTTAAGTGTCTTGGAAGTCCAGACATTATTTCAGTGTAGAAACACAATAAATTATGGGTTAGTAATTGAAACAACAAATACCTTCTCCCTATTTCATCCTTCCTATTCACCTGGTATTACCCATGTTAACAGTGTATTCTGTATATTCCATTCATTTTTCTTAGTACACTACCATTTATTTGCATTACTTTGAGACCCTTTAGCAAATGGCACTTAAAAATGATCCTCCATTTTTCTAAAAAATGTATTGTTTCTTCCTTCTGTATTTTTTCTCTCATTTCTCATATTTTTATATTAACTTATCCATCATTTCTGCCAATTTTTACCGATATTCCAGGAGCCAGAAAACTTTCATGATAAAGGGGGAGATAGTAAATGTTATAGGTTTTGTAATCTATTTCATTATTCTTCTTATACTATTTTTTTAACAACCACTTAATATGTAAAAATCATTCTTTGTAGGACACACACTGTGTGGTTCACAGGCCATAGTTTGCCAAACTCGGCTACATGCTTATATTATACATATGTTTGTATGTAAAACGAATTCAATTATTAGTGCAGTTTGAAAATTAAGACAAGATATAATAAATAATGCAAATATATGTAAAGTTTTACTGAGATATACTGTGAAGAAATCATTGCTCAGGATGCCTATTAATCATGATGGTAATTATGACAAGTTGACAAAAAAAAACTGATTTTGTATGCTAAATGATTCTTCCTTATCTTTGCCCTACATATTGTATGGACTTCTTTTTGTTTTCCAGATCTATTTTCCTAAACTCCATACATTAATATATGTCCTCCTTTTTTTCTTAAAGATTTTATTTATTCATGAGAGACCAGAGCAGGGTGGGGGCGGGGCAGAGTCACAGGCAGAGGGAGAAGCAGACTCCATGCAGGGAGACTGATATGGCACTCCATCCCAGGACTCAGGATCACACCCTGAGCCAAAGGCAGATGCTTAATCGCTGAGCCACCCAGGTATCCCATGTCCTCCTTTTAATATCTTTTCTGCTGCTTGCTTTGGTCACTTTTGTGAATGTGAATGATCCAAGAGCCAAGTTATTAAGCACTTAGTATGTGCGAACCATTCTTCAAAGACTCTTATTTGTATTAACCCATTTAATACTTATACCAACCACAGGAAGAAGTTGTATCATTTCCCCCATTTTATACGAGACAGAAGTGAGGCATGAAGAGGCTTTGTAAACTTCTAAGAAGCATTTCAAGAAAGTGGCAGAACTAGGGGACTCAACAATACTTAAAAAAGATTTTATGTCCAGTTTTCCCAACGCCATTTGTTGAAAAGTCTGTCTCTTTCCTATTGCTTATTCTTGCTTCTTTTGTCAAAGATTAGTTGACCATGTAATTGTGGATTTATTTCTGGGTGCTCTATTCTGTTCCATTGATATAGGTCTATTTTTTTTTGCCTGTACCATACTGCTTTACTTACAATGGCTTTGTAGCATATCTTGAAATCTGGGATTGTGATACCTCCGGTTTTGGTCTTTTTCAAGATTGCTTTGGTGATTCAGGGTCTTTTGTGGTTCCATATAAATGTTAAGAATTGTCCTAGTTCTGTGAAAAATGCTGTTGGCATTTCGACGGGTTGCATTCTATCTGTAGACTACTTTGGGTAGGGTGAGCATTTTAATAATATTTGTTCTTCCAGTCTCTGAGCATGGTATATCTTTCCATTTGTTTGTATTGTCTTCAATTTCTTTCAGGAGTGTCATAGTTTTCAGAATATAGGTCTTTCACTTCCTTGGTTAAATTTATTCCTAGGTATTTTTTTTTTTAATTTTGGGGGCAATTGTTACTGCACTAGTTTTCTTATTTTCTCTTTCTGCTACTTCATTATTAGTGTATAGAAATGCAGTGGATTTCCGTATATTAATTTTGTTTCTGGGGACACTCCTGAATTCATTTATCAGTTCTGGTAGCTGCATTCTTTTTTGTTTTTCAACTTCATAAACATTGTTCAATATTTTGAAAATTACATCAAATATCAATGGAATTGGATATCCCAACATAACATGTATTCTGCATCTGTAGCTACTATATCTATGCAGAGGTCTGTGACTGATAATCATATAAACCTTCTAATGTTAGATCTGACCATTTATATACTATTTTACACATTACAGTTATAATCATTTTATGTTTTATTGGTATTTTACTAAAATGTCAGTGAAATTACATTTTTCATTTTTCCTTTATGACAGCTGACAAACTGGTGTTAAATTATGTATGTACATGAGCTATATTAGCTTTGAAATTATTTCACAATAGTAAAATACTCTATTACAATACTTGTTAATAAAAATAAAACATTGTGCTTGCTTTAAGTGTTAAAAAAAAAAAAAAGGAGTGTACAAACGGTAGAAACCAAATTTCCTGTTTCAAAAGTGAGATAAACAATCTTAGCCATTAGTGAGCATTTATCATCTATCAAAGTTTTGAACAATTTGTATTCTCATTTAATCCATCAGAAACCTATGTGGTATTTATGTCTACCATTCTTATAAATTAGTAAGACAAGATGACTAACATTTTTGGAGGCAACTACATACATAGGTAACATAACCAAAGAAAAGATTTTTATTTAAGTTGGTGAAAGGCTATGGAGGTAACATGAATACGTAATGGATTTTTTTTTCCCCCTTGAATCATCATGGTCACCCAATACCCTAGTTGGTTAAGTACAAGGCCATATACTGTCGCTGTTTTACTTTTTCTTACATCTCTTGATGTTCGATAAAAATTAATTCTGTTTCCTAAATACTGAAATAGAATTTGTCATATTAGTGTATGTTGTACATACAATTCTTTCTTAGAAGAAGAAATATGATCTTTCAAAGGGAAAAATGATGCTCAGACAATTAATTCTGGAAATTCATTATACCTCATAAACTAATAAACAATAGGTAGAACTTAATAGGGATGTGTTAAGTGTCCAGACCTACAAAAAGTCTAATCATTTTCCCCACCTTTTCCAGTTCCTTCTGATTTCTCTCTCAGAAGCAATTCTCCCATTAAATCTCATGTATATCTAATCCTATCTCAATGTCTGCTTTTAGGAATATCTGAAGTAATGCAGAAAGAATTACATTCAAGGAAAACAGAGTAGTTGTACATTACTGAAATATATATCTCTTGTGTGTTTATAGTATGGGAAGGCTGGAAACAGATTCAGTGTTATTAGGTAATATTTGAAATCCAAGGATAATGGATTCACAAGTAATATAGTATTGAATTTGAATTTAAATTTAGTTTAACATTGTACAGGAGGACAAAACTACAAGTAGAAAAACTACTAAAAACCTTAATATAATTAAGGTAGAAGTGACTGAGAACTTGTGTAGGGTGATGGCTGTTGGGAAAGGCAATCTGGTATAGGTGTTGCACATTCCATTAAGTTCTTATGGGCAAGACCAGATAAATAATTTATAGGACCAAATACAAACTAACAGAAAAGCACAAGGCACTTCACAGCACAGGGCCCTATATGAATGCTTAGGCTGCATGCCATTCAAATCTACTCTATTTGCTGAGTATGCCAAGAATGCAAAGCCCTGAACGCACTCTACTTAGACCATTTCACAGGGTTCTTTGCAATGGCAAACTTGAACACTGAGACAATGTTTGTATTATGGATTGTCCAATATTCATATATTGAAATCCTACCCCCTAATATGGTATTGGGATATGGGGCCTTTGGGGGATAATTTGGTCATGCCCCGTGAAGAGATTAGTGACCTTATTAGAATAAGAGTATCTCTCTTTCCACCATGTGAGAACACAGGGATAAACTGGCAGTCTGCAACCTAGAAGCAGGCTTTCACCAGAATCAGACCCTGCCAGCATTCTGATCTCCAGTCTGCAGATCTGTGAGAAATAAATTCCTGTTGTTTGTAAATTACTCAATCTATAGTACTATATTATAGTCGACTAACACAGTCTCTAATAGGAGACAAAAAGTAAACTTGCTTAGAGCTTACTATTAATACAGTGGCTTCTGCAGGCTCAGTATTCCTCACTTGTGACTCCAAACCACTGCATACACAGCATACACATGAGTTCCTCTGCATTGTCCTCATGAAACTATGGGAATCAATGCAAACACAATGTTCATACAATGAAGAGTCTTGTGTCTCTGCCAGCACACATGAAACAGTAACAGACTAGCTTATTAGCTTAAAAGTAATATTAAATTCAAAATACTAAGGTTGAAAAAAAGTACAAATTTGCAAACATTAAAGAGCCATATTAGAGACAATATCAATAACAGATTGCATGAAGTATGGGTGAATAGGAAGGAAAGAACAGAAAACAGTTACGTGTGTACTCCAAAACAACGTAATCCAGATAACTGATAAAAATAAGTGTTATAGGAGAAGGGATTGCTGGAAAGAAAAATAAAAAGCAACTACTTAGATGTTCTGAACATTTCCTCATAAATGTCTCCTGAATCTGATTCCTTCTTCCATTTCATTACTACTGTTTCCTTTCAAATGAATATAACACACCAGCGTCTCTTCCTTATACATCACTATGTAAAATGAGGCCTGAGTGATCCCTAAAAACTTAAAAAAAAAAAAAAAAAGTAGAAAGTACAGAAAGTTAAGAGGTCAAGAGATCTTGAACATCAAGGAGAGAGCTAGCATTTGTACCCAGGTCTGCCTGACTCAAAGCAAAGTTTCTTTCTTAATGTGGATGGACACTGGAATCGGATTGTAAGACATCACATGAAAAGTAACCTTTTCTACCTTCTTTAAATACATTCAATTTATATTGCAATACTCTACATAAACATACTCTAGCTATTCAATTTATATTGCAATACTCTACATAAACATACTCTAGCTATTCAATTTACATTGCAATACTCTACATAAACATACTCTAGCTATGTATAACAAGAAAAGCTATTAAGAGATTAAATTGTACAGCATCTTGGCCTGATTTAAAAAAAGATAATCCCAACCTACAAGAAATACAATCTTCCCTTAAAACATTTTAGAAGTGGGAATGTTCAACTTCGCTAAGCAATATAGCATCATGTTTTCCTCTCCACATACATTTCTGGATTCAAAATCATTCATCTATGTAACTTTTTTTTTGGATTAGTACCCAGAGCACAGTAAAACAGAAATTTGTGATTTTCAGTGTCCAAATTTCCTACTTTCCTTCTTATATTAATGGAACTGCTTTCAATAGAGGAATTTAGAGTAGCTGTTCCTATATTTTTTATCATGATCTCCAAAGGTAGGTCTCAATTTTTAAAAATAAATATATTTGCAATAAACAATTTAATATATTATTTCAAGACTGTTTTAGAGTGTGGAATTTCAAAAAGCTGAGTTCATTTTGTTGCTATTTGCATTCCACTATCTTCTATATTTTAGCAGGATTTCAGCTTGACTGCATTTTTTTTATCATGCTGGTAGTTTTATGGAAACTTAAAATGGATTTTGAGGATAAAACAATATATACCAAATTATTTTATTATCTCTTTGTGGGCATTTCATTTTATGATTTGTTTGACTTCAAACAGCAAATATTTGGTGGTCTACAGAAGAGAAAATTTAAATTTAACTTGATGTCTGTTGGCACTTAGGAAAAAATATCCCTTCAGCCTCTGAATTTAATTCCATCCCTTTCACAGGTAAGTATCTATATGTGTGCTTTATATTCTACCTGCAACAACGTGAGCCTGAGAGTTTTCCTGTGAATTGGCTCCACTTCATGCCTACACAACAAAGTGAACTAAATGATGCCAGCATTTATAGATATGAAATATGACAACTCTAGAAATATTGCTCATTTGCAAAGCCCAGCAACTTTACTTTTTCCCCCCTCAGCTCTGTGTTTCTAGGTGCCACTTGCAATGTGTCATAAGCATTAAGCATAAGACCCATTCTCACTCCCCTTCCTCCTTCAGCACACTAGGCAGATATGACCCATTCTGCCATAATATCCAATGAATTTTGCATGAGATTCTTAAGAGCAAAAGCTATTAACTACAGCAGTGAGCAAGAAGTCAGTCTTGCTAACAGAAGTCTTTTTTTTTTTTTTTTTTGAGTGCTTTTGGAAAAAGCCAATGTTCTTTCTAAAGTTCTGGGTCACTTAAGATGGTTTCAGAAACTAAAGGTTAGTATACCTAACTTCCTTTCATTTGTAGACAGTTTATTTGTTTGTTTTTGTTTTTAGAAATGGCTAAAAATACTTTATAAAAGATTGTGAGGAAATACTTCACACTCTTAGAGTTATAAAATGAACCCTACAGAAGTCTTCTACCAAGGTTTTATGAATTAATCAATAGATGTTACTTGACATATAATTTAATTGATTAACCCAGAAAATAGATTCAAGTTAATACAGCAGCTCTGCTGTATTTCCTTGGTCAGCTATCCCAGGATGTCTCAAACATGTAGATATAATTACAGTTATATTTCCTCTGTTAAATAATTTTCCTTTGGAGAAATCTCTCATTTCCTAACTAGTTTGCTATTCCATTTGTTGCTTCATGTGTTAAAAGAGAATTCTGTTCAAATAACACAGACCGAATCAAATATTATCTAAGAGCAAACAAGGAGGAGTGACATTTTGAAAGTTGCATTAATTTTTTACCTTAGGGTATGATTTATCTTACTGAGACAGTCATTTATAATAGAGAAGTCTAATAATATATGCTATTCTAATCACTTGATAAGTAGTTACTTCAGTACTTTAACTGACATTTTAATTCATGAAGGAGTCTACAGTGGGGAAAAATCTTATTTTTGTTGTTGCCTCAAACACTAATAATTTTCCTTCCAAGTTTTTATTTAAATTCAAGCTAGTTAACATACAGGGCAGTATTAGTTTCAGGTGTAGAATTTAGTGATTCATCACTTACATACAAAACCCAGTGCTCATCAAAACAAGTTCCCTCCTACTCTTCATCACCTATTTAACCCAACCCCCTGCCCATCTCCCCTCCAGTAATCATCAGTTTGTTCTCTAGTTAGGAGTCTTGTTTCTTGGCTTGTCTCTTTTTTGTTCCCCCTATGTTCATCTGTTTTGTTTTTTAAATTCCGCATGTGTAAAATCATATTGTACTTGTTTTTCTCTGAGGATCTTATTTCACTGAGCATAATTATTCTCTAGTTCCACCTATGTCATTGCAAATGGCAAGATTTCATTCTTTTTATGGTTGAATAATATTCTATTGTGTACCCATATCACAACGTCTTTATCCATTCATCAGTCGATGCACGCTGGCCTGTTTCCATATTTAGCTATTGTTGATAATACTGTTATAAACATCTAATACCATTTTGAAGAAAAATAAAGAGAAATGCTAAAAAAATAAATAAATAAAGAGAAATGCTGAGAAACTTGCATATAAGATCTGGCCTAGGGACCAGAAATTTCAGTTGGCTTTAAATTCTAGTGCTTGGGAAGCAACATCAGCAAGATGGCAGAACAGGAAGCTCTAGACCCTCCAACCCCCGTACACACAATTCTACAAATTTATACAAATTGCCCTTGTAAAAATCCAGAAGCTAGCTAAAAGGCTCCTGCACTCCAGTCAAGCATAAAACAGCTATCTCTAGGCCAGTAGGGAAACCTGACACATCCTCTTGCCACAATCCTCATCCCTAGCACAGCACAATGTAATCAGAGGGAAGCCCCTAGCTTTCAACTTCTTCTTGGGGAGGGAAGGAGTTGGACCATGCATCAAAGTCCTAGCTTTTCTGCCTTCTGCCCAAAGGACTGGCTTCTGTCTTGTCTGCTCCAGAATACTGACAGAACCAAGCATACCCTAGCCACCTGGGAAGAGTGAACAAAGATGGCAGATTGGATACAATTGCCATACCGCCACCTGCAGGCTCCATAAAAAAATAGCTGATGGAAAACTTCAGCTCCCAACGTCTCCCTAGAGAGGGCAAAGGGTGAACATGTGTCCAACACCTCAAATTTTATGGAACCTGCCTGGCTTCTGCCTAGCCTACGTCAGGGTACTAATGGGGCCTACCAAACTTTAGCTTCCTGGAAGCCAAGGAGAAGAGGGGGAAAAAGTCATTTTCAATTAGCAGTCACCACAGCCTGGCTCAGGACAGTCCAAGGAAATGAAAACTAATGTACCCCCAGGAGAAAAAGAGGTAAACCAAATGTCAAATGTCCCAACTTCTCTGGAAGCTGTCCAAAGTACAGCTTACCTTACCTCAGGGTGTTTACAGGACTCAGCTAACTCTTAACACCTGAGAATCAACATGACAAAGACCATGGTTTGATCTAATATCTACAACCATTCCCCTTGGCTCAGTACAGAATGAATGGGAAAAATCCCAGATTCCACTTCTTAAGGGAAAATGTTGGATAGAATGTCTAACAATTCAACATTTCCAGGGCTGCCCATGCTTCAAAAACTAATCTTACAAGTGTCTGTGTTGACTTCTGTGGCTGTGAAAGGTGCTTTTGTTTTCATGTTTTCTTATTGTCTAACATACAAGTTTCCTCATTCTATTTTTTTTTTTTATTTTTTTTTTAAATTTTATTTATTTATGATAGGCACACAGTGAGAGAGAGAGAAGCAGAGACACAGGCAGAGGGAGAAGCAGGCTCCATGCACCGGGAGCCCGACGTGGGATTCGATCCCGGGTCTCCAGGATCGCGCCCTGGGCCAAAGGCAGGCGCCAAACCGCTGCGCCACCCAGGGATCCCAAGTTTCCTCATTCTGTCATTGGTGTTTTCTCTTTTTCTATTGGATATGTTGTATTACAAACTCTCACAAATTCTGTGTAATATGTACTATGCATTGACTCAATCTAGATCTAGCAGAGACATCTTACAAATGATTAAGAATTATGCATGTTAATTTTTAAATAAAATTTTAAGGACAGATAAGATGTTCTATGTATAATTTACTTTTTGAAATAAATTGCTAATTAGTAACATTCTATTATATAGCTCCAGGGTATGTACTGCTTTTAGATACAATGGTATTATATAATAACTTATTCTCTTTGTTCAATGAGTAGGTAAAATATTAGAGTAATAAAATGATAACATAAGGGATCTAGTCTTTAGATTTTCTAGAATAGTGCGTATAGTCCATTTTTTTTGACATTTCTTATACTTCTAGATTCTATGTCAACTGTAGCAGATGCTGTTGATACTCTATCCTTATCCCTTTGGTCTTTACTATTATAAATTGGTTTGATCAAATTCCAAATGTCAGCACACACTTACTCTGGTTGATAGAGCCTGATCACCCTGCATGCATGGCAGGCCAGAAGCATCACAGAATTTAAGAACTCCTGGAAGTCACCTTTTAGCATCAACTGGTGGGAGTTGTTATATGTCTTTGCTCCTTAATCCTTCAGAAAATAAACTCCGAAGTACAGATTCTAAAACTTTTTTCAGCATTCTCCAGCAGGATTAAGTTACAGTTGATCACAGTGATAAACTGTTTGAAAATACTTCTTTCTAATGAAAGAATGAATCCTTATTTTTTCTCTCTACGCCTCTGCTGATACTTCCTGGAAAAACCTCCAAAATAAACATATGCATTCAAATTTTCTCTCTCAAAATCTGCTCCCATGAGAATTGACTAATATAATCACATCAGATATTTCATTTGCCTTTTTAATTTGAATACTGATATTTATCAATTCCATTTCATGTAAAATGTCATTTCTTCTGTTCTTGTCAACTTTCTTAGTCTTCAATACTCCTTCCTCACAAATTGGCTTATTAGTCTTTCCTTCATTCTACTACAGGGGTTATAATTTTATATACATAAATTTATAATATTTATAATTTTTAAATATTTATTTATTTATTCATGAGAGAGATACAGAGGCAGAGACATAGGCAGAGGGAGAAGCAGGTTCCAAGCAAGGGAGCTCAATGTGGGACTTGACCCTGGATCCTGGCATCACGCCCTGAGCCAAAGGCAGATGCTCAACCACTGAGCCACCCAGGCATCCCTATATGTAAAATTTTTATGTCAAATGTTTATCTATTTAGTCCCATATTCTAGCCTAAATAATAATAGCAGGGCATTGTAATTATAGACAAATTATGATGGGTAGTGCTAAGCACTTTTGCTTTGGTGAATCACGCAAGCAAAGTTCAATCTCCAATTCTACATTATTTTTTTTTAAGAAATTGAGGTATTATCTATTCCAAACATTAGTTTCCTTAACTGTAAAACATAAAAAATAATACTTAGAGAACGTGTACAAGAACTGGGTTATTTAATAAATGCAAATTTCTTTGTATGGTATCTGGCATGTTTTTAGCTACCCAATGATTAACACTTGATATTACAACAAAAATTCTCCAAAGTTCCCTTCTCTATGCTTTATTCTAAAAAATATTTTTCTCATTTTAGTCTTGATACATTCTCTCAATGCATAATTTATTGCCTTTCAATCTATCATTATTTCTGTTTTTTCTTATTTCTCCCTCTTTATTGCTTTACATCACTGGAATTACCTAAGTGATCCATAACATGCACTGTTTTTTACTTTCCAAATCTGTTTGATTTTTAACTTTTCTGAGAAGTATTTCACAACTCAAAAAGGATGCTTTGAAAAAAATAAAAATAAAATAAAAATAAAGGATGCTTTGTTTCCTTATCAACTAAATCAATGGACTCCTTGTATTGCATAGGTTTTACTTACATGTCCAACTACTCTGGTATAATATTTATATACTCATGGAAGAAATATGCTATTAAAACTTCCAATTTCCTTTCCATCATCACCTACAAAGACCTTCCCCTTTTTATTTTACTTGAGCCATTCACTTGCAAGACCACTCCTTATATTTTCTTTTGATCTAGAAAAGCACATATGTAATTGCAGATTTAAACTCATTTCTTGACTACTGTTTCCTTTCATAAGAGACATCTCCATGATTGGCAACTGTTTGTCAAACTGAGAGCCATAGTTTATAGAAGCCATTTTTAGTCTATAAAGAATTTACTAATCACCCAACTGGGAATACTGTACCAATATTAATTTTAATTGTTGTTCTTTGATTTCATGGGGCTTGACATTGAATTTTAAAAATTCAGGATCATTCTATGACTTAATTGTTAGAAGAGAGATAAAATAGGAAACAATTATATTTCAGTATTATTCCATTGTTTACTAATTTCTCCTTACTGGCCCAATGTCTCATAGTCAGGTATCAGTCACATTTATCACATTAGCAATTTCAAGCCATCCATATTGCCCCAAACTTTTCATCTGACAATTCACCCTTTTTTTTTTTTTTTTTTTTTGCAGGTCATATTTTTATACTTCATTGACAAAAAAGAATTAACAAATTCTTCCTTTTCTCATGCATAAACATACACACTCAACTGCTTCCACAAATATTCGTTTCTCTTTTATTTCAATCATACTGAAATATTTTTTTTTTTAGCCTTGCTGTGACATGCACTGAAATTATTACTCCTTCTGTATAAATTTATCTCCTGGATTTTCAATACCATTTGTTTCATTCTACCAAAGAATTATTTCCATGGACTAAACCTTCTGGTTCTCTCGTCTAACATTTTCACTTCAATGTTTCAACACTCTTCTCAATTCTATCCATTTGAAAGAACAACATCAGCCACAAAAAAACAAAATATTCTTTTGAACTTCAATATTCCCCTGAATCTACCATTTACCTCAAAATACTTCACTGGAAAAGATTGGGAAAAACTCACCACTACTATGCCCCAACTATATTGACCCATCTTCAGACTAAATATCACCTGTCACCCTTTTATCTAACTGCAATCTGTTCCCCACCCACAATACTCCAATAAGCCAGATTTCACCAATATCACAAATAGGTTACAAATAATATCAGTCACATTTGATATTGTTTACAGTCCTCATTTGTGACATGTTTATGTTTTCTTGGTTTCCATAAGACTAGAATCAGTTGGATCTTATTATATTCCGGGCCACTCCTTATCTTATATAAATAAGATTTTATTTATATTCATCTTCCCAAAATATAGACATGAGATCTCCATGGAGTTCTACTTTAGACCTCTTTACCATTTCCAGATATTCTTCTTACTTGAAATGTAATACAGTTTTGTCCATCTGTTTTTCATCTATTTATACAGATCAAAATCTATCCCAGAGTTATTCTATTTCACAAGTGAATTAAGGTACATAATTAACCAAAAATTGGAAGTTATGTATGAGTAGACTACTTAGCTGGTTTTCGGTTAAAGATTATTTCCTAAGACTTATTTTAATTATTGTTATTAATCTAGTATTATTTCTAATTTGATAGAATTAGAATGTACTAATTCTAGAATGTACTAGGTATTTATAAACTTTGACATATATAATAAACATATTAACACATGTAAATTACATTATATATAAATTATATCACATTAATATACTTATATATTGTTAGATTTTAATTATGTTTATATTTATTATCATAGTTCATATGTAGAATATACAGAAACATACACACACACACGTATACATGTGTGTTTTATTCTTCCTCCTGAACATTTATTAGAGCATGGGAACTTATTTGGAAATGGACACTAACTACATGACAAAACGTATATAGGCCAATTGCTTCTGTTAGGTTGTATAGTAGTCAAATCATTCAGCTTGCATTTCTAAAATTTCCCATTACTATTTAATATAGCCAGAATAAAATATTTGTTATATAATGAAGGAAAGTTTTCTCAAGGGTAAGAGACAAAAAAGAAACACCTCAGTTCCATTCAAACATTTAGATTTTAATATTTTGTACTACTAGCATATTTTTGCCCTCAAAATTATACTCAGTGTGTTTTCCATATACCTAATCTTGAATTTAGAATACTTACTTTTTTCAACAGGAGAGACCCTACTGCAATACCTGTATATTCTGTTTATTTCTTAAATGTTTTTCTTCCATGTTCAATATTATATTATATTAACAATTCTATAAAATTTCCTAATAGTAAATACTAGGTTGATGTACTTTATTCTGGCAAAATTAAATGTTATTACAAATCAACCAACTTGTTTCAGTTAAACCCCTTACTAAACTATTGTTGCCATAGTGTATATTATTTCCATAAAATAGGGGAAAAAGTGATTAATAAAATCATAGTTTCAGTATTCTACTCTTATTGAAACTAAAGAATACAAAAGTGAAGACAATATCGTAGACTTGAAAAAAAATCACAGAAAAAGAAAAAATTCAAGTGATAATCATTATTGTGTTTAAAGAAACCTATCACTGTTTTTAATAGTTTAACTAAAAGTTTGGAAAATATCACCAAAATAATAAATTTTTCTCTTTCCCAGAATGGATGTTCTGATATTACATTGCTTTAGATATAAATTGTTTTATGCTTAAAGCTACAAGTAATGCTTAAAACAAAGTAAGATCTTAAAAATCACAACTCTATAATTTTTTAATGCACAATTCATACAAGTTTCAGAGCTAGTGCTTAGATTTTTCGGCTCCCCAAACTCTCTTTTACAATTTCAACCAGATAGGAAGTTTCTTTTATTTCCTGAACATAGTTTTTCTTTAGACAGTGTATTGTGGAAGTTTCAAACATCTTAAGACTAATTTTATTAGCAACTTCTGTTTCCAAGTCTTTGGGTTATCCAAAGTCTACATTAACACATTTATACCATACTTAACAAAGAATGGCAAATCTATACACGTATGCGACCACAGTAGTCACATAAAATACTGTTTTGTTCCATTTAGTAATATTGCAACCTAAATATACTTTGAAATATTTACCAAGTATTTAATGAAATCTACTAAACTTTACTCTTTAAATATTTTCTTGGACATAGGTCTAGAGTATTTAGGAGATGACATGAAAAAAAAAATGTTGAAATGGTAACTAATTCCTTTGTGTGGACCAAATTGCTGGGCTACCAATAAGATGTTTCTATCTCTGGCTTACATTAAAGATATCAGATGTAGGCTTGTCAGATAATGGGAGTAAGGAGTACAAATGAGAGCTAAGAGTTTGTTATTCAACTGTGACATAAATATTTAAATTCCAAAATTAATATTTTCTTGGCAAATCACTAAACATTAATAACCAATAATTTTCTTTCTAAATTTAGTTTTTAATTTGTAAATTCATCTCTAGATAGGAATCCATACAATCACACTGAGAAAAGAGTCATTCAATCTAGAGCTCAGGCATCGTTAGCTGTCCTGTCAGTTGACTCAGATAATTGGCTCATGCACCCTTACATAGGTAAAGAGGTATAGAGAAGAATATTAGTGATTATAGAATGCTCATGTTTTCATTTTGCTATCGTAGAAACTATGATATGTCCAAACTGTTATCCAAAAGGAATTCTTCAGAGTTAAATTACTGAATTATTTGAAAAATAAGTTGGTTGAGGCAGTTTCACATATTGTTTCCTACATTTTTTACTAATTCTTGAGAACACAACGCATCCACTTGAAGAAAGTTGGCATTTTATATATTAGTGTCCTCTTTCATAGTGGATTACACCCAACATTATCTGTCTTCACATTTCTGAGGCCTGCTTCACATGATCCCTGGAGTCTCATTTCCAGTATACCATGATACAGAAATAAAGTTCTACTTCTCAAAAGAAAGTTTGCATTTGAGTCTAGTTACAAAGAAAAAGGAAACCTTAGGAACCTTCATTTCAAATGACAGATAGCATTACATTGGCAAGTGTTGATCAGTTATGATTGAGAGCTCTGGAGGGGTGTATGTGACAGTATGAACTGATGAATAAATAAGAAATGTGGATGTTTTTACCGCCAGGTTACTTCCTGTGTATCTTCCTGAAATGAACAAATATTAAATAAATTGCTACACAAGTTAAATTAATAAAGTTCTTGAATCGCCTAACTCTAATTAGAGAATAGTCACACAGATTTCTACTTTTGTTATTATTAATTGCTATTGTTTCATATCCAATATTAAAATAATTAAATAGAATAGAGAAGATGACAATATCCCTGTCAATACTTTGGAGATGACAGAAATTGATAAATTTTAAGTGCAGCATTCTAAAAATGAGAGGTGGTGTAGCTCTTTTTTTAGCAAAAGTTGTGTTTGGACTGTCAAGACTAAGAGGCAGTGCCACAAATAGTGACAGGCCCTGCAGGCTGGGGATAGACTTATTACTCTAAGGACAAACCACATCTGTAATTAGTTCACCTTCCTTCCAAGCCATCACACTCCTATTCATGAAAAACACTGCCATGAAGAGCATTACAATCCTATATGACAGACAAGAGAAGAACAGTTGAGTGAATGTGTGCATGAAAGCAGGGAGGGGCTGTAATATACTCTATTCTATGAATGTTGAATCTTCCATGGTTTTGCTCACATATTTCATAATATCTCACTAAATTAAGTATTTAAATTATCACAAATAGCTCAATGGTCTATACATTATTAATTTTTTTGAAAGATCCCTTTCATAATCTGGGCAAAGTAACTTCTCTATGAATACCTACCAGTATGTGAAATATACTTAAACAATCTGCATACTTTCCATCCATCTCTTGAAACTGTAAATCACTCAATTCAATTAGATGATTTTTAAGAAGGAAAAAAAAATAATTCAAAAGTAAAGAAAAAAATAAGCTTCAGCTTCATGGATTTATTTTCTTGGAAATTAAAAATAATTACTTATGAAAACATTAACATATCAACAATGAATTTGAATAATAGAATTCATTATTATGTGAAAAATACTTTGGAGAATGCTTGTATTCTTTCCTAATATGCCACATTTTGTTCTCCAGATATATAATAGAACAACTAGTACCCTACTGTCTGGTTTAATGTAAATCAATACAACCTACTGATATAGCCATGTTTTATTGTGAAGCTCTTGTATTTTGTAAGAAATGCCCTTGCATGTTTTTGGATAATCTCGCTCAACCTTATGAAATATTAACCAATGGAAAAACACAGCATTATTTCCCCAGTACAAAGCTAAAGTACTGACATAATTATTCAAGCAAATGAATGTGTGGCAGGATACTTAAACAATTATTCATATCTTGCAATATAGATGTTGTAAATCAAAAATTTTAAATGCATTTTTTCAAAGATTACAATCAAATGCAAAGGATAGTTACCCTCAAACACTGCCTATGAGATTTGTAAATGTCTGTAACTTTTCTAAAGGGAAATGTGAGACTATGATTCAAATGCAAAAAGCTATGTATAACCTTAGCCTCAGAAACTCATCTAGAAATTTTTCTCAAGGAGTAAAGATATCATAAATATTTAGTGAAAATAATGTTGCCCAGGTAATTATTTTATCACAAATATCATAATAAATATATTCATATTACATAAATATTATATAAAATATTTACAAAATACTGCTCAGTAATATGATTTAGTAAATTTAGTAGATAATTTATCCTAATTATTGGATGTCATACTGATACTAAAATACCTTACAAAGTTAAATGTATTTACACAGAATACAGGGCAGATACACTATCATTTAATTAAAACACTATGTAAAAACAGTATAAAAATCATGGTTTTATTTTTATGAAATGCATAAACTGGGGAAGGCATTCACCACAGATATAGAAAAAGTATCAAAATTGAGAGTTTTTCTGGGTAGTAAGATGTAATTATTCTCAATTTGTTTCTATGTATATTCTATTTTTTCTAAAAGAGACGAATATTACTTCTCTAATAATAAAAAAAATTCAAAGAGAATGTGTTACTGAAAACAAAATAGGAGCTTACCAATGGGCACAATGAACCAACCAACCAGATCTCCCAGCTAAAAATACCAATCTTACGTCAACTGAATCTATCAAAAACCCACATATCCTAGTTGGTGTTTAAGCTTAATCATAACTTGTCTGGGTAGAGAGTAAATCTTAATTAGGACTCAGCTACACATTAAGATGTAAGTGGGAACGTGCCATAAAATTGGCCTAAAACTGAACGAAGGACAGGTATATATATGGTGCAACCAGAAAGGAAAATAGAGACAACACTACAAAATACTAGTATCCCTTGACTTTCAAAGTGCCTCCTGGTCACCCCAATGACCTTAAACTGCTCTTAAATAACTGAAATATATTAAGTCAGATGCTTACCTGACTGAGCCATCCAGGCACCTTAACTTAACCAATCTCTGACACATTGTTGGCACACAAGGCATTTTCACTCAGGGAAAAACTTTACTTGTATATCAGTTAAGAAGTTCTAGCTTTATTCAATAGAGATAGGTAAACCTTTAAATTATTTGCTAAAGAGGGTAAATAATTTTGTTTAAAAAATACGGACATTTGAAAAATGCAGTGCAGAGAACACTGTCTGGAGACCAAAGGCTGGGAAAACACTTAGGAGATTTAGATGTTCTCAACCACAGGTAATAAGAGTTTACTGGAACTATGACCTCCTTTAGTAGAAATTGCCAAGCTCTTCCTAAACCTAGTTCTTCAGTTTCTGAGTACAGAACTGGAATACTGTTTTTGTTTTTTTGTTTTGTTTTCTTCTTTAAGCTTTCCTTGAAGTTAGTGTCAAGAGTTTAGGCCAATGAAATCTGAATAGAAATAATGTCCACCACTGACTGATCTAGCCTCATAAAATATCTTACATGTAATACATGCAGGACTTCAACAACCTGGGCCATTGAATAACTGCATAAAAGGAAGGTCCCCACTGCCACTTTCTCCCTAGGACTGAACTTTATCTAAGTGAGACATAAATTTCTTTTGTGTAAAACAACCATGATTTCAAGGTCTGTTTTGGCATCCAGCTGTATCTTATCTAGTATACTGATTATATATAAAGGAATGTAAAAAGCAAATGATGATATATGACTAGACTGACCAGGTAAACAAAGGACAACAAAGTAAAGCAAGTAAGCCTAAATGCCTAAACAAAGAATTAGTATTCTATATTTCACAATAACCCGGAGATTTTAATATATAGTACATTCCTGCTTAGGCTGGAATACTGGCAGTCTTGCACCAGAAGAGTAACACTAAAACCAAAATAATGTAAGGGCTTATAACAAATTATTTCACAAACTGGATGCTTTAGACTCAAAATTATTTCTTCAAAAGGTACATGCTCGGACACCTGAGTGGCTGTGGTTGAGCGTCTACCTTTGGCTCAGATCTTCATCCCCGGGTCCTGGGATCGTGTCCTGCATGGGGCTCCCCACAGGGAGCCTGCTTCTCCTTCTGCCTATGTCTCTGCCTCTCTGTCTCTCTCATGAATAAATAAAATCTTTTTTTAAAAAAAGTACATGCTTTCCAAAACATGTTTTCTTTTCTTCTATACAAACATATTTTTAATTTCCCCTCTTTTCCCTCTTCTCTTATTTCTCAACCATGTGAGTAATTTAGTCAAGGCTTTCAGAACTGATTAGAGCAAAGTGAGCAAACTGTTTAAAAATATTTTCTTAAATGGACACTTTCTTTTGTTACGTTTTGTGTCCCAGGAAAAGTTGTGGGGTCTCGATGTACCAATGTAGAGCAGCACAGTAAGTTTTCACTGACTTCATGACGGATCTACGCTGTCCTATTTTCAAACATACTAGAACTTAAAATGAAAGAGAAACAAAAGCAAGTATGTTCAGCATCATAAGACTAGAGGAAACCTTAAAATTCTGATACAAATTATCCTAACAAGGTACCTATACAATTAATCCAAATCACAGGTGCTGATTAATAACTTTCTATACTATCAACGAGTGGTTTCCTCCTTTTAAGGAAAATTTTTGTTATTTCAAAGAACAGTAGTAACTGACTGGATAAATCAGGATTTTATCCAGAAAGAGAGGATTCAAATTGTATAATGTGAGCAAAAATAAATAGATTTTCATAAAGATATAGAGAATTAGAAGCCACAAGAGATAATGCAGTGTCCGATGGTTACTAACTGCAGGGAGTACAGGACCACTCTTATGCTTAAAGTAGTAGAATAGTATTTGAAACTGAAGTATGCAGAAAGGTCAAAGATCACCTGGCACAAGTGCTAAATTAAACACTGGTCTAAGGATGAGTACAATGCCACCATGACTTCTTAGAAGGAGTATTCAGGAATAAATATATCAACTTTATTTCTACCTCTCCAATATCTTGGAGCTAACCATTGTCTAAATCCATCCCAAAACCAGTAGAGTCAGAAAACCTACTCTGAAAGACAGGGAAACCGAACCTGATAATGGGGTAGAGTGGGGTAAACTATATGACCAACACTACAATTAGGTAGATGTCCAGAAAAGCAAAAATTTTTCTGCGGTGAATTTACATTGCACATTCTACTGAATGTTAAATGTCATGTTCTAAATATGAAAGCCAAGGAAAATAATAGAAATTAAAGCTCAATCTCTAAAGAATATACATGTCCCAATATGACCACGTGATTTTTTCAGCATAATGACAAAAGGAAAAAAAAATCACAGAATTTTTTATTAGATATCAAAAACAAATATCAGATCAATCTAGTTTCTCATCAAATTTCCCCATTCAAGTATTTTCACTAGATTTCAGCATGCAATCAATACCATAAAGATCTTTAAATTGAATGTTCAATTCATCTTTTCTGCTCCAAAGTTTTAAGTCAATCTGTAATAATTTGGAAGTATCTTCTTGAGACTTGTGTGCTTTCATTGGTGAATGAGGAAGCCCACTCTGACTGATAGTGTGTGATAGCTACATATACCTAAGTGAACTTAGATTAATGTTAACTTTCATCTCTCCCAACTTCAAAAATGGATGCCTGGGTATTTATGTACAGTTTATAATTAAATTCCAATACCACCTTCAAAAATATTTAATAAAAGCCACATTAGCAGGGCGATGGGTTAAATGGGTGATGGGTTAAGGAGAGCACTTGTAGTGATGAACACAGGGTGTTGTATATAAGAGATGAATCACTAAATTCTACACTGAAACTAATATTGCATATGTTAATTAACTGGAATTTAAATAAAAACTTGAAAAAAGGGCATATTATTGATTTGAAAATTAGAGGTTATAATTCTAAAAGATAAAATGTAAATAAGTTTCCAGTTTTTTCCAAACATTGATCTAAAATAATGCTCATGTAGAGAAACAATTCCCAAACATAGATTGAAATCCTACTGAGTAGTTAATTGAGGACAACTGCTTAACATTAATCTTAGCACCAATGAGAAGCTCCTTAATCTCCTTTCCAGCAATTTCAGCACTTGCCTAGCTCTAGAATGTTCTGACTAGACTTCCTAGATCCTTTTTTTCTGACACATCAGTGGGATGAACCCCATGCTTCAGTCAACAAAAATTTATCTCATCTCTAACAATTATTTCGATCACAGCAATTCCTATTCTTGCTGGTAGTATATGAAAGCTATTATTCAAGATTCTTGTCAACACATAGTACTGTCTATCCTTTTTATTTAAGCTGTCTTGGTTAGCAAATAGTTTGATAATGATTTTCCTTGGCATTTTCTTGATGACTAAGGAGTCTGATCCCCTTTTCATGTGTGTAGATGTTTTTTTCTTTGTGCTTTTGGGATACAGAACTATAAAGTGGCTCTTGTGTCTCTTATTTTTAATGGATTATCAGTCTTTTTGCTATATAACTGTAAGAACACTATAGCTAAAGGTCTTATGACAGTTAAATTAATTACATTTTTTACATTGTATGGCTTATTTTTCCTCTTTAATAAGCACACATTCTTAATTTAAACGTAGGCTATATATTAATCTTTTACTTTGTATTTATTTCTAGATCCTTCCTAAAATTTTTCATAGTATACTATGATTAATATATTTCAATGTCATCCAGAAATTTTAATGTTTTCTCTTTAAAACTAGTAACTGGGATGCCTGGATGGCTCAGCTGTTGAGCATCCACCTTCACCTCAGACATAATCCTGGAGCTCTGGTATTGAGTCCCACATCAGGCTCCCTGCATGGAGCCTGCTTCTCCCTCTGTGTCTCTGCCTCTCTCTGTGTGTCTCTCATGAATAAATAAAATCTTAAAAAAAAAAACAAAAAAAAAAAAACAGTAACAGTCAGGGGCTGCTGGGTGGTACAGTGGTTTAAGTATCTGACTCTTGGTTTCAGCTCATGTCGTAATCTTGTGGCCATAAGAATGGATGCATCAGGCTCCACACTTGGCTTAGACTCTGATTGAGATTCTCTTTTCTTCTCTCTCTACTCCTCCTGCTCGTGCTCACCTGTGCTCTCTAAAATAAATATTTAAAAAAATAAATAAATAAATAAATAAATAAATAAATAAATAAATAAAATAAAAATAAAATAAAATAAATATTAAAAAAAAAGAAACAAAAACTAGTAACAGTTAGCCTTTCCTGATCTTGGTTCTTGTCTTGTTAACTTACACAGAATTCCCTGAATCAGTCTTTTCTTTTTCATTTAGGTAGAAAAATATAAAATATAAAATAGTAGATATTTATATACATCAAATAAATTAAGCATATATTAACATTCCCCATTTATCTATTATGTTATAGTCAAGCTACTTTTATAAGACAATGCCCTTTGTTTATGTAATATTCCTTAATAATGTGGACTTTTTTGTGATTAACCAAGTTCTGATTAAATAAAATTATCTTAATTCTCAAATAATCAGTTTAATAAATAGAATTTCTTGTAAGTTGCCTGTACTGTCTTTTAAGCCCTACTCCTGACATCTGGAATCACCATAGTTTCTTGGCAGAAAGGTTTTTTGTGACTTCTTTTTTTGTGCTTCAATACAGAACTATCTACTTTCCAATTATCTCTAGTTTTAATTTAAAAAAAATGTATTAGAAAAATGTGGGTGCTAGTATTCATGTTAGCACATATTGAAAAAACACTGACCAGAACAGCGACACACTCAGAAACACTCTGGAGACAGAGCTTTTAAATTGTAATTAAGGTCCCAAGTCTATATCAACTTTTCCAACTTGGCTTAAATATTACTAAATCCTTTTGGGGTATTTTGTTTGGGTTTGTATCTTTTTAGTGTATTTGTAATACACGAAGTCTACTTTTTAAATGAATAACCCTTTTAGTCATAATTAAAGGGCAATTATTACTATTATAATCACTTCTGTCTTATTTTGTGGTCCCTTTGCTAATATATAATAAATAATAATAATAATAATAATAATAATAATAATATAACATCAGAAATTTTTTCCAAATCAACTAGTCTTTTCTTAAATATGCAGTTTTGCTTATTGGGTTTTGTTAATACAGTATGCTTATGTATAAGCATATGTATACGCAATTGTGATGTCTGTTATTCTCTTCTTTGTATATTGCCTTTTTTTTTTTAAAGACTTTATTTATTTACTTATGAGAGACACCAGGAGAGAAGCAGAGACACAGGCAGAGGGAGAAGAGGGCTTCCTGCGGGCAGCCTGATTCAGGACTCGATCCCAGGACCCTGGGATCACAACCTGAGCCAAAGGCAGACACGCTCAACCGCTGAGCTACCCAAGTGCCCCCCCACTATATTGTCTTAAGCATGGCTATGTGGGGGACTGCTGCTGTATGTTTAGATTGATATTTTTATTCAATAATAAGAAAGGTTAATAATGTGCTAGTTACTAGAGATAAGACAGATATCTGGTTTTTCCAATTTGTGTAAAATATAACTCTCAGGGAATATTGATGGAAGTGCTTATCATAGAAAATACTTGTATCAGGAAGGGATCTAAAAACTGGAGATAGATTCATGTACAAGTAGCTTTGGTTCCATTTTAATGAATTTTAATAATATTTAGTCATATACATGTAAACACTCAATAGTTTTGGAGTTTGGACTTTAAAAGGATTTAAAGATTCACTAAAAATTGTCTGCATTCTTAGGAAATAAATGTCTTGGAAATGTTAAATTGAGCAAATATTCTAGAAGACTATAGTGGTTGAGAGCAGACTTTGAAATTCAATATTTAATTCCCAGCTTGCACTCCTTCCAAAGACCATGAGGATTTTTTCAAATGAGGGCTGCTCCCTCCCTTCCGACTAAACAGAAAAAATTTATATAAGTTTATATATACATATAAACAGATTTATTTTGCTATCCAAGGCTGAATGATTCCAGTTAAGAACATGCTGTTAATCTGGTGATAAATTAAGAGCTAGACAACTGAAACAAGTGCATTAGGGTGTCTTTTAAAAAGCTGAAATAGGGATCCCTGGGTGGTGCAGCGGTTTGGCGCCTGCCTTTGGCCCAGGGCGCGATCCTGGAGACCCGGGATCAAATCCCACGTCGGGCTCCTGGTGCATGGAGCCTGCTTCTCCCTCTGCCTGTGTCTCTGCCTCTCTCTCTCTCTCTCTCTCTCTCTGTGTGACTATCATAAATAAATAAAAATTTAAAAAAAATAAAAAGCTGAAATAATATAGTGTGAACTTTATAACCAAAACCAGTCCTCTGTGCCTATACCTCAATGAAAATACATTTATCAATATAAGGAAAAGAGAAACTTTCAACAGTGTTTCAATAAGGAGCTATGCTGTAGGTACTCACATTTTCAGATTTATAGTTTGGACACTTACAAAAAATAAGAGATAATGAGTGCACTTCTGGCTCAGTGCATAAGAGTTAATACTATTGCTTACAATATAGTACTATAGAATAACCCAAACATCTTGATGCAATGATTTTATATCCAAGTATGCCAGGTGTCCCATTTGAAGTTACTTCAACTTGGAAAAAAAATAAATGAATTTATTTACTTCACAAAATTATTTCCATTGGAATTCTCTAACATGGATACTTTCCCTTTAGTGGTATTCCTCTTGGATATATATTCCTTAAAACCACAGGCCACAAAGTACATTAGAATGAGGTATTTATACATCTATATACTTATACTGCAAAAATATATAAAATATGTTGTCAAAGATATTATAACAAAGTTATAATTTCTGATGGTTTGGTTTAGTGGCATTAGTCTTTTTGTTAAAAGCAAGGAAGTGCAGGACCTCAGCTGGCTCTTCAAAGTCTAGGATTCCATTACTAACTTTAACTTAGTAAGATGTTCATTTTCAGTATTTTCTCATCACCACTGCAGCATTTTAAACCATAAAAAAACCCCTTCTAGTTTATTAATCTACAACTCCTAAATTATCTGAAGCTAAATTATAGAGGGACCTGAATGGTATAGTTATATATTAAATGTTGAAATCCTTTTCATTATATAAATCCAGAATTGATTGTTAAAGCCTGACAAGGATAATAAACACCCCTAATTACCAAGAAGCACTGTCTCCACAAGCTACTACTCTTTTCTTAAAGGCATTTATGTGCTTTTCCAGGCAGATAGATTTGCTCTGCCTCTTAGCCTGACATAAATTATTTTTATATCAATCTTTCAGAAAAGAGGTTGTCCTCTGAGTGATAGCTATGGGGAATATAGTACCTCTGGGAAAAGAAAATTAATTTGTCTCATTATTTTCTATATCTCACTATTCCCTAAGCTGCAATACAGCTCAGAAACTTATAGTGGAAGTCTAAGCCCCAACAGTTAAGTTTCATGAACAGATATCATTAAAGAGCAAAACTCCTTAAAATAAGGTTAGCTGTTGGGAATTGAAAGCAAAGAAAAAGAATAAAAGAATCCAACTAGGAGAGATATTTAATCGAGCTTCATTATTTTTACTATGACACAATTATATCACCTTGTTATTTGGCTAGAAATTGCAAAATATAAGACACCTCATTAGAGAAATGGGATGTACTATCATCTCTTAGACAGGAGGGGGTATATTTTTCCACTGAAGAAGAAAAAGGATCTCCACAAATCACATTAATATATAAACAAATTACTTAGTTTAAATTGGCTTGCATGTTATGCCTAACTCACATGTATTTTTTATCAGGTTAGATTTTGAATGGAATGGTTTAACTCAACAGAAATTAGTCTCTCAAAAATGTAAGCTCAGTGAAAATTAAAATTACTTTGATAATTCAACTCTAGAAAATAATATTCTTGGTATATTAACATTAATTAATAGCTTCTTTAACTTTTGGAGATTTAAATATATTTACCTAAGATAATTAAATATTTAAGTATTTAAGTAAAAGTATATTTGATGAGAATTTAAATTAAGAATATATTTGAATTATCAAGATACTGTATGTTGTACTAAGATATAAAGATTTTTTTAAAAAATTACAGCAAATTCCTTAAGTGGCTTATAATAAACACCAGATAAATCATCCTTTAACTTTTTATACAAATAATTTCAAATAACAGAATCATTTGTAAAACTGGAAATCAAAGGGGAAAATAACAGCCTTAAGACTTCCATGATTATTATGAAAACATGCAAAACTGAGGCTTCTTTTTAATTAGTATCAGAGAAATAACTGTGCATTTTCAAGTGGAAATCATGTGGCAGGACATGTGGAAATTACAAAGGCCTTACCTAACAAAGCATTTTCAAAAAGATACAAAAAATTTGACACTATTAGAAAAGAGATGACAGTTAAGGGTGGGCAAGAAGAGATTGCTCCTAGCATGAACTTTTTAATAAAAATTCTAGAAATTAAAATTCCAAGGAATTTTGAAGGTGTGTCCAATAATCAAATTTTGCTTGCAATGACAGTCTCAAATGTAAGATACACTGAACAGATAGGAGGACCTGAAAATATAAGTAGTAAGGCCAATTCATGCACCACAATCCTGTATTAAGGGATCATATATTCTCCCTTGGCATCCACTGAGGCAGTTACCACCTTTTTATGCTGTTCAAGTGTAAGACTGTATGTCTTACACCCTCATAGCACTATTATGCTCAGTAAAGAAATATTTTATGATTATATGTTTAAGGCATGACTCCTCTCCTTTGTCAGAAATGCATGTTACTCTTGCAGCATCTATGCCCAATGCCTATTGCATTATAGGAGCACAACACATGTAAACATTAATCAGATGAAAGAAAGACAGTGGGTATTAACAGCTCAAACAGGTATTCAGAAGTTAATCAAAATACTATGGTCCTGAATAAATCTGAAAGGCAAAACAGAGCCATATCAGAGGTTTCCTTTTAAGGCAAATGGCACCATTCATTGAGAAGTGTGTTAACAAAACTGCCTATAGAGTGTAGTGTGAGAGATCAAGAAGTTCCTGCATGATTACTAGAGAAAACAAACACTAAGGAGGACTTGAGGACAGTTTGAAAGACAATTCTGAGTATACAAAAAAGAGAAAAGACACCTAATGAAGCTACAGTTACTAAAGAAGTAAACTGTGTCAAATTAGATTCAGACTGGATATGGATCATTGGATTTGGCAGTCAGGTGATTTTAGCTGAGATCAAGTCCTGCCAAGTGGAGAAAGGGGTTACCAGAAAAGAGTAAGTAGAAGACAAAGGAATTGATAAGGGAAATACAGACCATTTGTTCTAGAAACTACAGAACTGTCAGATCAAGAAATCAACCTTGATCTTCCTGTAGATATTATAGCATGTGCAACATGAAATTACTTCGTGGATGGGTCTGAAACAATTTCCAGATAGGAACAAATTTTATGTTTTGAGAAGAATGCAGATAAGATGATGAGTGATGGGATTATGACAGTATTTGAGTGTGCTTTGTCTGAAACCCATCTATGTCTTTGAATGCTCTGCTCTAAGGTTGTTCACCACTTCTTTCAATCAGACATTATCTTTCTCAGAGTGTTTCTTTTCCCTAAGATATTTCTCTACCGGATCCTGTCACTTGCAAAATAAAGGACTCCTGACTAATAAACTTAGAGTTGTAAAGTACTTTGAACACTTAGTTGAATTTCTTGATCCCTTCCAATATCCCTGAAAATTGATCAAATAGCTCAGCTACTTTTCAAGGTGTTTTATCAGATTGATGAGCTATTGATTGCGAAGAAACACAATAAAACAAAAAGAAAAAAACTACTAACTCCTTGTATTTAGTAAAAATGTTTTTGATTATCTTTTCAGTCTAAGGCCTAAATATTTCAGAATGATAATTAATTTTCATGGAATACTTACTAAGCATTATGCATTATTCTAAGTATATCACAGCAAATGCCACACAAACCTTGCAGTAACTTATGATATACACATCATTTCCACTTATAAACATGAGCATTGAGCCACAGAGAAGTTGCAAAATTGGCCCAAGTTCTCCCAACTGATCATTTGTGGCATGTGTACCTGAACATTTGGAAATACCTGCAGTGTTCAGGGTTAATAATTATTCTAAGTGGTACACATGCAATCCATATCATCTGTTAAAATATTTCAAGAAAGTCAAACTTCTTGTGGCCTACAGTATCGCAGTATGCTGAAATAGACAATACAAAATTGGGAAATACTCAACAAAGAGTAATTTCTCACTTGCTTTCTGGTTGGAATTGAAGTCTTTGCAACTAAATCGGTCTCTAAATAAATTTACACAAGTAAAATTATTTAGTGAATGTTACACTGATGGTGATTTTTCTTAGTACAGCACCCTGAACAAACAGTTACCAGCTGCCCCTATGTTTCTTACCAACCTCACTCAAATGCTTACCCCCCCCCCAATCACTACTAACTGCCTTCTCCCTGAAAGGGAGGGTACATGTTCAATTCTATAAATAGGTTAATCCATAATCACATTTTCACATACTATCCTATTTCTCTGTGTACATTCCGACACAATTTGTAGATGGGAGCACTCTATTGGACAATTTAGAACATATGAAAAAGATCATCTGTGTATCTTTAAATGAATTTTCATAAAGACTGAACTGAATAGATCAAGGAATCTAAACAAGATAGGAAAGAAGATGAATTAAATAAGGAAAATCAATGTATAAAATGTTTTTACTCTATCAAGAGTCACCAGAGAAGTGATTGATCTAGAGCTGAAGTAATTATGAGCTCATTACTTACCAACAGGAATGCAAGCTCAATACTGGGTAGAATCCTAGAGGATCTCTGTCCTTGAAGTTTGGAAATAATGACTAGAACACAAAAGTATTCAATTAGCAGCTTACTTCCCATAAATTACTTTTTTTCTTCCAAGTAGAACAGAGTCAATAATCAATCTTCAGTTTAGCTTCTTATCCTAGATCAGAGGTAAATTCATTCTTCTGAAATGACTAAATTTAGTAACATGTAAGAGAAATACTAATTCAGAAAAAAAATAAATAGCATTAAAATGCTAGAAACACCACTATTGATTTCAGTTCTTGCTTTGAATTAAATTTTAAGATAGCTGAGAATGTTGATTGTCTAAGTTGAATTGAGATATTGTTAATGAAGGGTTTTTTTCAGGATAGAAAGTGAGTAATTTGGAATATTAAATCATTTTCATCTCATTTTAAGTGCCACCATAAAAAATTATTTATAGTTTTAATTTGTACATTCAGTAAGTTTTCACTGTATTTGTATATTGAAAAAGGCTGTTAACTCTTTCCCACAAATACTGTTTTGCTCTTTTTTTCCTTCTTCCAAGAAGGAAAACTATTAGCACAGTTGAGAATGGTAGAGTCAACAGTTTGAAATCTACAAAGGAATTTGGGTTTATGGGTGTATAGACTAAACCAAAATTGTACACAGTTATAGTTTATGCCCAGGAATATTATAGATGCTTCACATACACTTAGCATGATTTTTGGGTTCTTCCAATTCAACAGTGTATCAATTCAACAGTGATTTTTACAAATCATCAGAAACAAATAAAAATTTCCTTAAGTACTTCTAGAGGAAACCATTCATTAAGTTAATATCAATTATTTCATTTGCTTAGAGATAATCATATGGTTGGTTCTGTGGACAATTATCACATAATTCTATTTAGAAAAACACAATGTCTAACAATATTGGACATCCTCCTCAGAACTACATCATAACCAAGGAAGGAATTTGTTAATTCCTTGAAGATAGTCAATCAATGTGCTATCATTACCAAATGAGAAGAAATGTTGGTAGAAAAAAATAAAACTTCCCCCAAATTGTTCTACTGACCACGAAATAACTGTGTATAATTATCATCATCACACTTCAACTATTCTGAGAGCAGAGCATGTGATTTGAGGTGAAACTGACATATACAAAAGGATTAAAGAACTGTTAGATGTTTCAAATAAGGGAAGCTAATGGCAGATATTGTCAAAGTATAGAAACAATGAGCAACATGCAAAAAGAACACAGACCTCTAAACTTTATCATGGAACATGAAGATCACAATATACCTACTGTTTTTAAGTTACATAAAATAAATATTTTATATAGCCAGTTTGGGCTGATAGAATACTACTCAGTAGTACAGTATGAAAACACTCAAAGGGCAGGATTTAAAATAAATTAATGCCTGGCATTAAATCATGCATTGAACAGGTACATGATGAGAAACCACTATGTTAAAAGAATTAATTCAATAGTAATCTCAGTAACATATAAAAAAGAACTTGATAAAGGACATTTTAATAGGATTTAGCCTAGTCTCAGAAGTCAAGGAAGACCTCAAGAGTATGTTTAATTTGACATCTCCAAGAGGAGCAGGAGTCAGTCGAAGGTGATTTGAGGAAAGCGGTAAAAAGATTGCAGACAGAAGAGAGTGGATACAGCAGATAGATAAATAATAGGCTATCTAGGGCATTAAGAATGGTTGAAGGACATCACTAATAATTTGATACTTATGGATGACAATCATGACCCCTTAAATTGCTAGAGTTGCAGTATCCAAGATAGAAAATTGAGTTTAATTGGCCATAAGTCTGCTGCATTAAAGCCCTTTTTATGTTTTTATATCTTTGGGTATAAGGTAGGAAATTTGTAAAATTCTATTATAATATCATCCACCTAATTTCTGAATATCAGTGATACTGGAAAGTAATTTTTTCACTAAAAGTAAGGGTTTCCTCTTAATAACTTTACAGAGTTTATCTTTGAAGGTGTAATAGAATCCAAGAAATTTGTGAGCTGAAGCAAGAAATAAATTATGTTTTCTAATTTCTGCTAAAGGATCTGGCAGAGAAAAGCATGTTTCCAAATACTTTATATTAGATTTCTTGCTTTATAAAAATGAATAAATAGCTCAACATTTTATAAACTAATTATACAAAATTATTTTTAAAGTCTCAACTACACTCCATAATATCCTTGTGGCAGGATATTTCCTTCCATTCTATTTAGATCCCATTATTTTACTTCACTCATCTAGGAAAAAAAAAAAGCTACATATTTTAGGACATTTGAAATTTGGCATTTTAGGTGGGCTTTTCTCATATTTTCTGAGTATAGGGCCAATACTATTTTACCCTTTGAAAATAATCTCTGGTATAATAGCAACCATTTTATTAACGAGGTTATGCAGGAATGCTAATGAAGGAAAATAAGAGAATGAGGGATGCTAACTTAAAATGGACAGTTTCCAGGACACTTGGGTGGCTCAGCAGTTAAGCGTCTGCCTTAGGGCCAGGGCGTGATCCTGGAGTCCCAGGATCAGTCCTACATCTGGCTCCCTGCCTGAAGCCTGCTTCTCCCTCTGCCTATGTCTCTGCCCCTCTCTCCCTTTGGGTCTCTCATGAATAAATGAATAAAAAATCCCTTAAAAAATAAAATAAAACAAAATGGACAATTTCCTAGAAGCTGAGGAATAAACATTCTTTACAAAATTCCGACAGAGCTTGGAAGTAAGGCAACCTTTAATTGTGTGGAGTAACTTCTCTAACAATGGTAGACAGAAATGTAATATGGAAAATGTTATAAACTCAATATTCTAAATACAATTACAAAACTGACACTAATAATGCACGGGTATAATGCACTAGGAGATGAGGCATTTATGTATAAGTCATGTTGTTTTTGATACCGCATTTAAATATTCAAGAAATGTATTTGTGAAATGTACAGTTTGGACTAAAAAGTAAGTATGAATTGAAGTGGGAAGGAACAAAAAATATTTTCCAAATAATAACTTGCATTTTGATCATCGTTAAATATTAACCATGCTAAAAATTAAATGCCAAGTAGCAGTGAAGCACACTCAGTGAGAAAGCAGATTTTTACAACCATAATACCTGGATTCTTTACCTCTTCCTCCAGTATTTCCTAATGAGGTTACCTTGAGCAAGAAATGCTCAATCTTTATATGACTTTTTTCATCTGTAAAATGGAACAGTATTTACCTCAAAAGGTTTTGAAATGTAATGAGCTAACATATGCAAAGTGCTTAAAATACTTTCTGACCTAGAATATGTTTGATCAATGACTTAGTTCTATTAATTTCTAGAAGAGGTGATGTATAAAACAACATACATAAATTTAACATAGCATTAACACATCAATATATACATTTTGTTTTTAACAAAACTACACAATTTGAAAATTGAATTGTAAATTTAAAACAAGAAAATGGAAGCAATAACACAAAAAAATCTTCTTGGCAACAGAACAATTGAGAGTTACATTACATAATAGTTTCCCAGGAGAAAAACAAGAAACCCATCAGCTGAACCATTTAAAACTGCTAAAACGGCACTGTACAATTTACTGGAGGGTATATTTCAAGGAGTAACTCAATAACAGCAACGTGATGACCAGTGGCCTGTAATGGCATTTACATTTTGTTCTACTGTTCTTCGATAACTCATGGGAAAAAATTTTACTATAGGATTTTAATATTATTTAAATGATTATAACATTTTTGTTAAACTGAATTCAAAACAGCAACTTCAAAATAAAATGAAAACAATAAATTATAATCCTATTTTCTTTCTCAAATTTACACATTTAACCAGAGGTTTCTTTGAAAATTGATAGAAAAAAAAAAGGTTACAGGTGAAAAATCAGTTGGAACTTTTTTTTTTTTGGCTAATTCTTTAAAGTTGATTTCCCCAAATTCCCTCAGCTGGCTATTATACTTTACTGTGACAATAACAGTATGGTTTTAACTTTGAAATCTATTTCAACAAATTATTTTCCAGTCTCATGGCACATAATGATCAGTTCAAGTTAAAAAAAAAAAAAAATATATATATATATATATATATATATAACATTTTACCATGAAAATGCATTTTTAAGCTCTTAAGAAAATCACTTGCTTTTAAACATACTTAAGCTTAGTAAAGACAATAAAATGTTTACTCACTTTTTCTTCCACAAAAATGTTTTTTAAAGGGCCTGTTGATGTTACTGTCTCTGAATTTAACTGCAATAAAATTTTTCTTTATAGTATAAATTTGCTCAGAGGAATACCTACATGCAAGATATATACACAGGCTGAAAGATGTTAAAGAGACCTAAGTGTAGCTATCAGTACACACCAACTTATTTATTTAACATATAAATAAGACATACTGCTAGAGAAGTTGAGGGACAGGAAAAAAAAAAAAACATTGCCTACTCTATGAATTAACAATTATTTTGGAGAATAAAAATATGAACACAAGCATGATAGAATGACTTGAATATGAAAAATACAGTAAGAGAATCACTTATGATATGCAAAAGACTAAAGATGCACTTCCAGGAGGATGCCTGTGTCAACATTTAAGGAGATTACAACTGCAGACATGAACACTGAAGGATAAAGAATACTAAAAACAAACTTATAGAGGTGAGACTATTTCCAATTGTGGTAATAATGAAGAAACAGATAAGAAAGAGAAACTCATGTGGACAATGAAAGGTGCAAGTTAACTGGATCATGTGGGATGAAACTGAAAGAAATACATCAACAAAATTAGGATGAAATTAGATTTTTGACTAACATTGAATTATCGATACATTATGTATCAATGATACATTAGATTTTTGACTAACATTGAATTATCAATGATACATTCCTGGAGTTGTACAGAAAGAAGCTTGAAATGTTGGTAAACAAGACATACACCAAAAGAGAGTGAAGTCATATTGATACCTAAGTCAAAATTAAGTATTTGGAATCTTACAAGAAAAAAAAGTTAGTAGAGTTATAGAACATCTCTGGTAAAAATCAGCGTAAGATGGGGAAAGATAGGGTAATATTCACATCGCAACTACCAGAGAAAAAGTTTATTTTGGAGATCAGTAGAGATCTTACTATATTACCTCTAGGTAACAAGCTTCTTATAGTATTTTTCAAAATATCCATTCTTTTCAAATGCTATCTAACGTGCTATGCAAACATGAAATTGAGGGTCACTGAGTGAAAAATAATCTTTTCTTAATGTACGGAGAAAGAAGTTAGGTACTTTGATACTCAATTTGATCAGTGTGATGGTTAATATGTCAATTTGGCTGGGCCAGCAGGTGTCTGGATGTTTGATCAAATATTATTCTGTGTTTCTTGAGAGTATTTGGGATGTGATTAACATTTAAATCAACAGATTGAGTAAAGCAGAGTGCTCTCCCTCATCCAACCAGTTGAAAGCCTGAACAGCAGAAAGACTGACCCTCCATTAGGAAGGAACTCCTCCTGGATAACAGTCTTGGGCTAGAACATGGTCATACATCTATCCTGCCTTTGTTCTAGCTAAATCATCAGATCCACCTGACTCTGGAGCCTGCCAGCTTTCAGACTAGAACTATATCATCAGCTCCTCCTGGTTCTCAGGCCTTTGGAATCTGATTGGAACTACACCATCAGCTTTCCCAGGGCTCGAGCTTGCTGACTGCTAATCGTGAAATTTCTCAGGCCACATAACTGCAAGAATCAGTATTTTATTGATTCTTTTTCTCTGGATAAATAATACAATAGTGTAAGGACAAATACTGATTAAAAGTTAAGAGTCCGAAATCTATCTGTTGAAAGTAAAGAAAAAGACCTCTCCCCACTACCCTTTTCCTAGATCATTTACTTAAGAAAACTTACAAGTACTTTCTGTCTCTATAAATGTATGTAAATTTTCTCAAAGGGTAAACAAGGCTCCTGCACGCTTGCCCCAAGAATGTTGTTCTCAAGGACCTGCTATCTCTCTCTCTTTTTTTTTTTAAGATTTTATTTATTTTTTCATGAGAGAGAGGAGGGGGGTAGAGAGAGAGAGAAGCCGAGGGAGAACCAGGCTCCATGAAGGAGCCCAATGTAGAACTGGAACCCAGGAAACCCAGGTCACGCCCTGAGCCAAAGGCAGGCACTCAACCGCTGAGCCACTCAGGAGTCCCAACTATCTCTTTGAGATGTAATCAATAAGATAGCTCTCTCATCTCCCAGTTTGTGGAATGGTAGGAGCCTAACTTCCATGGGTACATCCCACCAAATTGTTAAATCTTCTGTAAGTTTATTTTTCCTTTGGATAAAGCCAATTAAGCACAAACGGCCACTGCGATTACCAAAAGAACCTATGATGCAGTACATGTGACAAATGGTGCTGTCAAGTCCTGTTACTAGAGAACTAGTTACTGATCATCTCAAGAACATGTAAGTAATCGGGTGTATATGCCTGGGTACATAAAAGTAAGATTTCCTTCGGTCTTTGCAATCTCTTTTTTAGTGGATTGCTTGAGATGTGCATAGCATTCTGATCTAATGTCTATTCGATAATAAAAGTTTTATTTATATTCCACCTTTGTGGAAGGGTATTCTGAGAACACAGAAGACTTTGCTTTTTAATTAAATTTCCCCCCAAAGTAACACATTTTTAGGGCTAGTAGAAATATACATCCAAATGGAATGGCTCTGGATACATTTAATTATGTTGCAGGTGGTAGCAAAGAAAACAAGACTGAATTATTATGATATTGAGGGTTTCAGCCATAAAAAAAGGAGACTGGGATATCATCTGACTTACTAGTCAAAAAAGGAAAAGTAGTAACTGTTTTCACTAAAATACTGCTTTTTTTCTGAATCTTGCCTCTTGAAGTGGGAAACAGATTTTATAGTCTGTTGTGGTCATTTAAAGACTGCTTGGTTTTGTACAAGGGCATTTCACACAACAAAATCCTATTAAAGAACATGTGTCAAGGAAAAGTTTCGAGAAAAACTGAAAACAGATTAGATGAAGACATTTAATAGTTTGCCTCCACAACAAAACCTTATTGGTGAAGAAATCTTGTATCTAACATAGTGCTGGGAACATATTTTATGGTAAAATCTTTCTCCTGCAACCAAAATATGCCTTGGCATCTCACATTCTGAGATATGAAGTAAAGTGATAGCAGGGAAGTTGGAATGATTCAGCTATGTATTGTAACACTAAAGAAATATATTTTCATGTTCAAAGTAATGAAGACATCTAGTTACAAAGAGGGTAGATGAGTAGATGATAGAGTAGGCAATTGGCTACATATGAGCTGGAGGCAAGGTGACAAACAGTGGTTTACCACGTTCTGGGGCTATCAGACAAGCAGTGCAGGTGCAGTGCCTGTGCTCTTCTTTCAAGCTTTTGTCCTATAATAACCTATAGCTTCGTTATAATATATTTACAGCAATGTCAACCCCCGTCCCCTAAACCGTGGGGGAAAATGGCTATGACATTCTGGCAAGAACATTCTCCCTCCAGCCAGTAGTAGGAGACCCTTAGACAGCTGGAAACATTGGTTGGAGACCGCCATAGGTACAACCCATAACCTATGTAAGCATTAACAAAAGAGACACCTCTAACCCTGGCACAGTTGCCACCTCTGGGCCAGCCCGTTCTCCCATCTTGAGAGTGTACAGTCCTTAATAAACTGCTTTTGCTTGCTACTTCCCTTCTGGCTGTCTTTATTCGCACACGGATGCCAATGTAATACTTTCATGGGGTGGAATCCAAGAACTGAGACCTCCCTTGACACAATGCAAGTGTCCACTGATAACACTGAAACTTTATGTCAAATTTCTTCAAAATAACATGTCCAATTATATTTTAGATGATAAAAATACTGGTTGATGAAAAACAATGGTCAATTCCATTAAACCACCCAACAGTTCTTTAGGAGAGTGAAAGTTTATCATATTTTTACAAACTAGTAAATTGTGTTGTTTTCTACCTACATAGTGAATCAATGTATTTTTCATAGTTGAACATCTGATCTGAGAGCATTATCTTTTTATCTTATCTGTAAAAGCAAAATATTTTAAGATTTCAATAGTCAAATAAGTAAATATGCATATGCCCTAAACACTATAAAGATTAACTATTTCTCAGTTAAACAATGAAAACAAAAATAACTCCTAGAAATATGAAAATGAAATTCAGTTCTCAGCAACATCATCTGTAAATCAGAGTCAGCAATCCAGCCCCAAATATTCACAAGATAACTGAAGAGCTTATATTTACATATTTTTAACTAAGGAAAATACAGCACAGTTTATAATTCACTTCAAGAATATAATCTAAGATATTAAAAAAAAAAAAAAAACAGAAAAAAAGAGGCTATCAGGTTACCCAGTCTTTGAAAAAGAAAAGCAGGGATCCCTGGGTGGCGCAGCGGTTTGGCGCCTGCCTTTGGCCCGGGGCGCGATCCTGGTGAGCCGGGATCGAATCCCACATCGGGCTCCCGGTGCATGGAGCCTGCTTCTCCCTCTGCCTGTGTCTCTGCCTCTCTCTCTCTCTCTATGTGACTATTATAAATAAATTTAAAAAAATAAATAAAATAAAAAAATAAAAACCTTTAAAAAAAAAAAAGAAAGAAAAAGAAAAGCATATTTGATATCTTTAGTTTCGCTTGGGATCTATATATAGATCTAAGAGAATCTGGCTCACTTTGCACCTGAAATATGCTACAGTTTTTCCAAGATATTTCCACACAAAAAGAACCTGAATTTGCAAAATCATTATACTATCACAATAATTTTGGCTGTGGGCTTGCTTAGGGAGAAGAAAAATGGGAAATATTTTAACTGCCAATTTTTGTTTGTTTTTTTTTTTTTTAAAGATTTTATTTATTTATTCACAAGAGACACAGAGAGAGAGAGAGGCAGAGGGAGAAGCAGGCAGGCTCCATGCAGGGAGCCCGACCTGGGACTAGATCCTGGGTCTCCAGGATCATGCCCTGGGCTGAAGGTGGCGCTAAGCCACCGAGCCACCCAGGCTGCCCTTAACTGGCAATTTTAATTAGAATATGGAATTTCTTGTCATCAAGAAATTAGTGGTGATCTGAGTACAAAGGAAAAGATTTCAGGGACTGTATAGAGTTCAGATGTACATAAAATATAAAGTACTTTCTACATCAGAGAGGGTAGGTGAGTAAACTCAAACTGTACCTTAACATATGCAGGGTATTATCTGGCATTCTCATAAACAAAATGAAAAAAAGTTTTCCTTTACTTTGGCTTTGCAAATGGGCTACTTTCATTTCTCATTTAGCATAAAGACTACATACTAAAAATCTTTTTTTTTTTTTTTTAAGACTACCAATCTACGTTTTTCTCACAGTTCAATCCAAAATCTCCAAAAAGTGGCATTTTGTTGTTGGTGGTAGTTTTTGCATTGCCTGTTTGGTTGTTGCTACTTTTGCCCTTTCATCGAGGTCCTGAGATATGTTAGGGGCTTAAACTCAAAATTTCTTACCTCACCTTCTCTTTCCGTTCCTCTTTAAGCCACGTATTTTGAAAAGAAATGTCATGACAGGATAGCATACTCTTCTCTTCCCTTGCTTCGAAGATTACCTGAGACTGAAGATAACGTGAATTTATAGCACTTATTAAATTAACGCTGGCTTTAAAACGTACGTTGTAGAGTGCTATTAGACGTACGTAAAACCGTATTTTCTTAATTATGACTTTTCTGATGGGCTTCAATATGGTCAACCGAATTCACCATCATAAAGGGGAAGAAACCTGCGTCCTTACTAAGCTGTGGACTTACCTCAGGGCTTTCGTGACGCCTCAACGGCGTTTTCATGGTGTTTTTAGGAGGTACCCCCATTATTTTGCCCTATGAAAATAATCCTAAATCAACCGATGGTAAGTTTTTCTGGAGGCTGTGTGCGCCCCACTGGTTCTCACTGTGAAAAATCTCGAGTCTCTCCCATCCCAGTTTTCCACTCAGAAGGCTTAAGACAAAAAGCGCAGAGCGCTCAGAACCGGAAATGAGGGGAGCTCGGTCTGAGGAAAACTTACCGCGAAGAGCGAGCGGGAGGTAGAGTGGCTTCACCGGGCTCTGGGGGCGGACCTGGAACCTTCGGCAGCATGGGCTCGTCCCCTCTGGTTGTCAGACTATTTAGCAACGAGTCTGACACCATTTATTCCAGCGAAAACGATCCAGGTCAGAAGAGTCAAGAGGCTCGCACCAAAGCTTCTCCTGAAATTTGGCCCGGAGCCGCCGCTTTATA
Organism: Vulpes lagopus; assembly: GCF_018345385.1. Taxonomy (NCBI): domain Eukaryota; kingdom Metazoa; phylum Chordata; class Mammalia; order Carnivora; family Canidae; genus Vulpes; species Vulpes lagopus. Next base: position 43,378,420 of record NC_054839.1, read on the forward strand.
CCGCTGGAGAACCGGAAGTCGGCAGCAAGGCATGATGGGCTGGGAGGCGGGGAATTTCCTTATAGGGCGAACCGCTCCTGTTTTCTCGCGTAGGGGGCGGGGCTAAGGCTGCGTTGGAGCGTGGGAAGCAGGTGTCCTGGACAGGTGCTTGCCCTAATTGCAACCTGCCTGGTTTAGAAAGCCAGGTCCTGGGCAGGCCTCCGTTTGGTGGGTCCCGATATTTGAATTAAGTTGATCAAAACAATCAAATTCAATTTTAAATTGAACTTGAATCAAACTGAAAAGTGTACTATAATGTGAATTAATCCACTTACACCTGGGGATCCCGGGGTGGCTCAGCGGTTTAGCGCCTGCCTGTGGCCCAGGGTGTGGTCCTGGAGACCCAGGTTCAAGTCCCACATTGGGCTCCGTCCATAGAGCCTGCTTCTCCTTCTGTCTGTGTCTCTGCCTCTCTCTCTGTGTTTCTCATAAATAAATAAGATCTTTAAAAAAAAATCAATTTACATCACAATATTTCTTTTTCTTAGGGAGAAGAAAAGTGGGAAATATTTTAACTGGCATTTTTTTTTAAAGATTTTATTTATTTATTCACAAGAGACACAGAGAGAGACAGAGACAGAGAGGCAGAGGGAGAAGCAGGCTTCATGCAGGGAGCCCGACGTGGGACTCGATCCCAGCTTCTCCAAGAAAAGCAGGCTCCCCCCACACCCCCACACCCCCCCAGCCCAATGCAGACTCCATCTCAGGACCCTGGGATCAGGCCCTGAGCTAAAGGCATATGCTCAACTACTGAGCCACCCAGGTGTCCCTCAAAATAATGTTTTTAACTTTTTTTTCATATTTTTAAAAACAAATGTTTAAGTTGTTTTACAGATATATATTTTAGGTGAGGTTACAAATTATAGTTTAATAGTCAAAATATTAATGAGCAAATATTTTTATTAATCTGTAATCCTTTCTCAAATATTCCACTTGCAACTTTCAATACGTTGTGAAAGTTTAAGTGTTGGGAACTGAAACAATTATACTTTTCTATTTCTGAGCTAATCAATACTGGAACCACATAAAAATGACAAAGCAACTTGCTTCAGGAAATATTTGCCACGTGAAAGATAAACCTTTGAACAAATTAAAATAGCGGTGAATAAAAACTAACACCTTACTCATGAATCCTCATTTAGAAATCCTTGTTTCACTCTGCCCACGAAAAACCTTGATGTTGTAGATTGTACACATTCTCAGCCAGTTTTCCACTTTGAAAGATTATTTTAAAGTCACCCTGTCTAGGTCTTAAGATTGTCTAAATGTTCTCTCCAGATTTCTTGCCAATACCAAGGTTCTATCAGTGTGGCATTCTCCCTTAATGTGAAGTCTAATGAACTTCAGTGTGTTTAATCAACAGGTATTCTGTAGGGACTTTCAGGGGAGTGGGCATCTGATAAGACGTTCTTTTGAAAGTAAATTAAATGGTTTCATTAAAACTAACTCTCCCACAAATATATAAACATAAAACAACTTACTTAGAGCCTCTGGAGAGTGACTAAAATCAAAGAAATTTAAAATAACAGTTATGGGTTAGTTTACCATTTTTATGACTTTTAGAATGAAGAGGGTCTCTAGTCCCACACCATGTAGAGCTGTAAACTGATACAGATATGTTCATATTACTAACTTGATGAACCAGCAGATGTATTTCAGAATATTTACAACACATTAAGTATAGAGAGGAATCTTGGAAAGGAGACGAGAGAACCTAGGCATCAAATTTTGTATATAATCTCTTCCTAGTCTGTATAATATGAATATTCAAGACAGATGGCAAACATCTCCAACTAAGTCTATAAGACTGAACTGAAAATTCAGCTGTTTTGCACAGCAGCAGACACAGATTTGAGTTGGGGCAAATAATCTGCTGGATAAAACAAGAACAAACATTAATGTTTCTTTAGAGAAACAATACAGTTAAGATTCTTTTCTATGTGTAGTTTATAATTTCAGGATACAAACCGAAGTTGTTCTACATAAGAAAAGAAACATGTTACTCATAAGAAGGAGAAATGGCAACTTAATGGAAACTGACTTTGAGATGACCCAGATTTTGAAATCAGCAAACATTTTTAAGTTATTGTCACAATGCTCAAGAATATAGCATATACTTGCCATAAGTGAAAATGTAGGAATTTTAATGAAGAATAGAAAATAAAGGGGATAAGAAACAGCAAATAAACTGAGAAAACCAAAAAGAAAAAAAAAAGATCAAATAGAAAAAAGATTTAAAATATGAGTGGAATCTCATGGACAGATGGAATAATACCAAGACTCACATGCATGCAGAATAGAGTTGCAGAAAGCAAGAGAGAGAATGTGGCAGAAAGAAAAATATTTTAAGAAATAAATAATAACTGAAGATTTTCCGTATTTGGTAAAAGACATAAATTTATAGGTTCAAGAATCTCAGTGAACACTGAGCAGGATGAACAAAATAACCTAGGAACATAGCAAATAGATACAACTTTAAACTGAAGATAAAAGTGCATTTCATACAGGCTAATACATTTCAAACAACTGCCTTCTCATCAAAAACATAGAAATGAAAGGCATTGCACCCATACTTTAATGTGCTAGGTGGGAAAAAAAGTAGTGCCAACTCAGGGTTTCATATCTTATTATCATTCCCTAGTTCTCTCAGATATTTAACATTTCCTAAATCTCTAGGCCTTTCCAATAATGCCCCTGCCTTATATAAAATTTAAAGTGTATTTGATATTTTATCTTAAACCAGTCATTTGTTATTAAGTGGTCTGAGTGAGATAGATAGGAATTATCTTTTAGCAGTGATAGTTGCAACTTGTCACACCTCAGTGAGTCTCTCCCTCATGGGTTTGTGCATCGGCCTCAACAATCAAACAAAAATTTGTACAGCTTGTTAAAGCAAATCTCCCAATATCTATTAATGGTGAAAGACTGACATGGAATAGAAAAGCATTATGATAATAATTAGAAACTTTCTTTTTGTTTGCTAGAACATTGTGACTGTCAAGATAAAACAGTGAGGCATAAGTTACATTTTTCATTAAAGATCACCAGAAAGTTAAGCGGATATCAATATTGATATCAATGTTTGGTTTTCAAATTTGAGTTTACTAATAGTATAATGTTCAGAGTAAAAGACTGACAAATATTTGTCATTAAAAAAATGCCTGGGTTTTCTTTGCTCTTTCTGTGAGATGATTAAGATAAAACATGCAACTACATTCAAAAGAAGTTAACTATATCAATAAATAGAATACTGGGCAAGAAATAGAAAGTCAAGCTGTTAGAACACATCTGGTTTGATAACCATTGTTTATATGTTTTAGTTTATGTAGGGTGATATAAAAATTACCTATGGGACACTATTTAGGGTATATTTTATCAAAAGAAGCCATTTTTTCTTTTCTTTTCTTTTCTTTTCTTTTTTTTTTTTTTTTATGGTAACAACACTTAACATGAGACTTCCCCTCTTAAATTTTGAAGTACACAATAGTAATAGGCACTAAGTTGTCAGGTCTCTAGAACTTATTCACTTATCAAACTGAGATGTTATATCCATTAAATAACAGCTCCCCATTTCCCTCATGTCTCAGCCCTGGGCAACAGTTATCTTACTCTTTGCTTCTATGAAGTTGGTTGTTTTAGATACCACATATAAGAGGAATCATTGTCCTTCTGGGACTGGCTTATTTCATTTAGCATAATGCCTTTCGGGTTCATGCATGTTCTTGCAAGTGGCAAGATTTCCCTCCTTTTTAAATTTTGGACAAATGCCATTCTACGTACATACCATATATCCTTTATCTGGATGGACCCTTACATTGTTTCCATATCTTGGCTATTGTGAATAATGCTGCAATGAAAATGAGAATGCAGATACCTCTTCAAAATCCTGATTTCAGGGATCCCTGGGTGGCGCAGCGGTTTGGCGCCTGCCTTTGGCCCAGGGCACGATCCTGGAGATCCGGGATCGAATCCCACATCGGGCTCCCGGTGCATGGAGCCTGCTTCTCTCTCTGCCTCTCTCTCTCCCTCTCTCTCTCTCTGTGATTATCATAAATAAATAAAATTAAAAAAAAAAACAAACAAAATCCTGATTTCATGGAATGAGCACTGGGTATTATTCTATATGTTGGCAAGTTGAACACAATAAATTTACACACACACACACACACACACGCACACACAAAAGATCCTGATTTCAATTCTTTTGGATAGATACCCAGAAGTATGAGTGCTGAATATGGTAGATATGTTTGTAATTTTTTTTTTAAGGAATCCGCATAATGTTTTAAATAATGGCTGTACCATGCTACATTCAATGTGGGGGTGAGGTGTCATTATAGTTTTGATTTGCAGTTATCTGATAATTAATGGTGTACAGCATCTTTTCATATACCTGTTGTCCATTTGTATGGCTTCTATAGAGAAATGTCTATTCAAGTCCTTTGACCATTTTTAATCAGGTTATTTAATTTCATTTTATTTGTTTTTGCTATTGTGTTATGAGTTCCTTGTATATTTTGGAAATTAACCACTTATCATATGTATGGTTTGAAAATATTCTTCCTCACCTCACCCCAGTTTGTCTTTTCATTCTGTTGTTTCTTTTTGTGCAGAAGTTTCTTAGTTCGAGATAATCTTACTTCTTTTTGATATTGTTGACTGTGCTTTTGGTGTCATATCCAAGAAATCATTGCCAAGACCAATGTCAAGACACTTTTATGTTTTTTCTAGAACTCATGCAGTTTTAGGTCTTACAAAGAAATGTGTTTAATCCATTTTGAGTTGATTTTTGTGTATTTTGTAAAGTAAGGATACAGTTTTACTTTTTGCATATGGATATTCTATTTACCTGCACTATTTGCTGTAAGGACTATCCTTTCTCCATTGTATGTTCTATTACCTTGTCTGGAGTGGTGGTATCACAAGTGTTTGCATATGCCCAATTTCATCAAATTGACCATATTGAATATACACAATTATACCCTGATAAAGCTGTTAAAAACAACACAATAACAAAAAAAGCCATTTCTTGTTCTTTAAACACACACTATTCCAAGCAACTTTTATATTTTCAAATAGCAGAAATAAAGTTTACCAGAGTTAGTGGAGCTGAATCCACATCACAGGAAATAAACCAGAGGAAATTAGAGTAAGGATACAATCTTTGCAAAACTTTCCCTAAGTTTACTGTCAAATTTTACTCTCTGCTATATAAATAGCAGCCATCTCCTTGCACTACAACCCTGTCACATCTCATAAACCTGGCTGAGTGAACTGAGTAGATGGGAAACCTCCAAGGGAACATCAGTTATTGCAGTAAGTGGGATCAGTGATTCAGGAGAGTTCACTCATAAATACTTTTCCAAAGTCCCAACTTCATGTAGGTAGGAACCAGGCTACTGACAGTGCTATTGAATGAGTTCTTCTCTCTATTTTTAGCACTTAAAGCTGTTCTGAGATATTTCTCAATATAACTATAAACATAATAGTTTCTTGGCTAAATTCCAGTCCAAAAAAAATCACACGCCAGCCCTCTAAATCCTCTCTGATCTTAAAAATGTATACAAAGTGTTAAAGGCTATTTCTCTTAATCCTTGCCAATAACTCAGCCACTTCTCTGACACTAGTGCCAGCAAGATTGTTGAACTACATAGTAATAGTGGGCACACAGTCTACAGAATTTAGAACAAACATGGGTTCTGATTCCTGACATCTAAATGAAAATGTGAAAATGAAAATAAAAAAATGTGGAATTTATGATGGTGCTTCTATAGTTGTGCAGGTGTAAAGCATAAGGAAGCCAAACAAACAGCAACAATCAGATGTTTGGCATTAACCCAAGAAAACACATGTGAATGAGCACATCTTTAAATCTGGGTTCACAGACTCAACTAAGACAGTGGCAAGATAAGTAACCCAAAAATGTGAATTAGGCTAGGTAAACAGTGGTGGATCGGGCTGAGGATCCTAATAAATTACACCTAGGTAGACATATTCAGATTTATTTTATTTTTAACAGCTGATTCTGGCATAGAAGCCACCAATGTAAAACCACTGCCTTAACTACATCTCCTTAAGGGAAGCTGTAAAATCTTATTTTCCCCCTTGTAATTTCTCATACCTTTCTATTCACGTTAGCTACCATGTGAATGTATTCTACTCTATGTAAGTTTGTTTACTATAAGCAATGATAACTAACACTATACACTAGCTATTAATTTAATCTTCACAATAATGTCATAAGGTTGTTTCCCCCCATTTTCCATAAAAGGAAACAGTAAGATTAAATCTAATAACTTGTCCATAATTGAGTAATTATTAATTGGCAGGGCTTGGATTGGCTCAAGATATAATGAAACTCTAATATCAATATAATGACTACATAATTCATTTTGTTTTGAGAAAAAGGAGCTACAGTGCCTATTTTGAGAGCATTCCATCAACTTTCAAAACAAAATGTAAAAAAATATATAAAAAAGGAAAGGGGGGAAAAATAAAAAAGGGGAAGGAGCACCTAGGTGGTTCAGTGAGTTGAGCATACAACTCTTGGTTTCAGGTCGAGGTCTCAGGGTTCCAGGATCAAGCCCCATGTTGGGCTCTGAGCTCAACAGGGAGTTTGCTTGAGATAATGTCTCTCTCCCTCGTTTCTGCCCCTCCCCCTGCTCACATGCTCTCTCTCTAAAATAAAGTCTTAAAAAAAGGGGGGGGGGAAGGAGGGAAAGTCCTTCTTATTGAAAAATACTGGGCAAAGGATTTGATTCAGACAAAACTCTATTTAAATTGCTAGCTGTGTGAGCTTTTCTAAATTCCTTCAATATTTTAAACATAAATTTGCTGGACAGTGTTCAATAGCCCTAACCAGTCCGCACAACAATTATGGTGAAATATAATGAAAGGTATCAATATTGTAATTAAATGTGAAATCTGTCCTAGTGTTTCAATACAATGATTTATAAGAAATAAATATTTGGTCATTCAGATGACCAAAGATACATTTCTCAGATATATTTGGGTTTTCACACACAGTTCCTAAAAACATTTCAGAGCCAGAAAGGATAAAAAATGAGTGTCTTTTTATTAGTGAAAGTGATTTTGGGCCCCACCCAAGGGTGGGGCTGTTTGCTAGGAGGACCAAACAGGTGATTAGAGGCTGGAACTTTCAGCTGCATCCCCCCACCTATGGGAAGGAGTGAGAGACTAGAGGTTGAATCAGGCATTGGCCAATGGCTTAGTAAATTGTGACTACCTAATGAAGCCTCCAAAAAAAAAAAACTGAAAAGGACAGTTTTTTTGGTCCCTTTTCAGGAAGCTTCCAGAATGCACCAGGTACCACAGAGGTAGGTCCCAAGATCCAGGAAGACAGATGCTTCTTTGCTCAGGACCTGCCCTCTCTATCTCCTTACCTGGCTGTTGGTTCATGTCCTTTAATAAACTGGTGAATGTGTTTTCCTGAGTTCTATGAGCTACTCCAGCAAATCTATCTACTCTCCAAACTGTAACTGCTTGGTCAGAAGCACAGGTAACAGCCTATGGCTTGGGTTGGTCTGGAGTGGGGGGTAGGGAGCAGACTTGCAAGACTGAACTCTTAAATCATGGGATGTGACACTATTGTCTGGTAGATAGTATCAGAATTGAGTTGACACCATCAGGGTGTCTGAGAATTGCTTCAGGTTGTATGTGGGGGATCCCATGCTTCATATTGGAATTGGGCCCAGGAGTCCTAAAAAAAAGTACCCACCTACCAAAAGGGCATGGATTTCCATAGTAGTTTATTGTTGGTTCAGAACAGATGACCCTCATTAGACATCCATCTCTCAAGTCACAGAGATGTCTGGTGCCCCAAACTATATATAGCACATTTGTGGTTTGTGCTTTCCATAGGAACCTCTGCAGTTTCACCTCCTGTCTGCCTGATGCTATTCCCTGTTACTGTGAAGTTTCGCCTGCCCACTCTTTTCTCAGTAGGAGAAAGCTTTTTTATCAGAACTTCTGAATGAAGACTCCATTCTGCCTACAGTAAGGTTAACACTGCTTTCCTCTTTGGGTCAGGCCTCAGGGTCCTTGTTCAGTGCAACCAGTTCATATTAGTATCAGCCAGTACTCAGCCATTCCTTTTCAATGTCCTTCATTGGACATTGGTCCTTCTTAAGGAGTAACTGTGTCCCATTTACTCCTTGCCTTTGTCCAGAGAATATATAGATATTCTATCTCTAACACAAACATTTTTTGGTCCATCAAGAAGTACTTCACTTTAGAATCTACAAAGCACCTGTTGATATTTCTCAGGACCTCAAGGAATAAAAACTTTAGGAACACAAAATTCTGTCTACCTTCCAGAAAGAGGGAAAAATATTTTTCACTTTAATACCTTCATTTTAATAGGAGTATTATTGATAAAGTACATATGATTAAGAAAGTACAGTATATTAATTAGCTATCAGTGCTAAACATGAATAAAATAAAGTTCCTGTAGCAGTAAAGCCAAAACAAAATAAACTAGAGTGCAAGTTGAGTCTCCAGTAAGACACCCTGCCAGCCCAGATGTTGGCTCAATATTCTACTTCATATAAACTGAGCTAATAGGGCATAATCCATATATTTGTTTGAAAAGTCAATTAAATGATGTAATATATTAATTGGGTACCACAGTTAAAGCACTTCACGTCACATGATGTTACTTGGTAAATGGCAGCTATTAGCTATTACTGCTACACAAATATAGTTTTTGGAAAATGGTAAAAGAGCCTAGAGATCAATTAATCCTTGAGGAAAGATGGTAAATAAGTTTCAACTACAGAACTATTTTATAAGAATATTTTTAAAATAATCTTTTGCTGTCCTGAACAATGTGGCCAATGTTGTTATATTTATTCCATATCAAAAGGTATTTTGAAATTGGTATATGAATTTAGGCATTCATTATTTTTGAATTCCTGCTTTATGACTTATTAACTACGCATATTTGGCAAAAATTTTTAAGTTCTTTTTTAAATTGTAAAATAATAATGATGAAAGCATATATCCCAGATAGTAGTTTTTATCTGGATCTAGTTGGTTACCATATACACAAATGCCTTATACTACTGTTGGCATATAATGAATGCTCAAAAACTGTCAGCAGCTTTCTCTTCCTCTAATCCCCTCCTCTTCCTGCTTTCCCCCCTGCCCCTTCTTTTCTGTATAAGTACTAATTCTCTCAGTGTTAGAGACTGAGTATAATTACTACTAGTATTATGATTACTATATTTGAATATTAAAGAATGTTACCTTATTGTGTGACATTTGTCACCATGTGTTTAATGTGTTTAATGTCACTAGTAGGGACATGATTTTTATTTTGCAGGTTTTGAGCTTTTCCCTATAATTTAGTCAGCTCCAAAAATAAAAGCCTTCCTTGTACTATCATTAGAATAATAACTTTAAAAAAAAAAGAATAATAACTTTTGATATGAAGAGAGAGATTTTGTGGTGATGATAATGATGCTAATGTAGATGGTAATGTGGTCGTGGTGATGACCATGACCATGACTACCATCATGGTGCTTTAGTGATGGGAACGCAGAGGTATGGTAATGATTTTTTTGACTAACTCCCAGATTTGATTTGTAAAATTTTGATTCAAACAGAATTCTTTGTCATTTTTCCCAGCTTTTTAAATTTTTAAGTTTTTAATTCTAGTTGACATATAGCATAATATTAGTTTCAGGTGTTAATATGATGATTCAACACTTCCATATGTCACCTGGCACTCATTACAACAAGCGTACTCCTTAATAGCCATCATGTATTTCACCCATTCCCCCATCCACCTCTTCTCTGGTGACCATCAGTTTGTTCTCTATAGTTAAGAGTCTGTTTCTTGGTTTGACTCTCTCTCTCTCTCTCTCTCTCTCTCTGCCAATTTTTCCCTTGATTTTGTTTTCTTCATTGCTTTAGAATTATTATATCATTGATAATAATGTTTACCATTACAATTATATTAATCATTTAACAAAATGGATGCTCCTTTCTAGACGTTGTAGATAATCAATTACAGAAAATCAAAAGACTACACGAAATTGCATAGATTCACTGCAACTGTGAATATATCATACTTTGATTTTATATAATCTGTGAAAACTATAGCATGATGATGACACTAGGGGCTAGTAAGAAATTGTATCCTAAGTCCAAATGTTTTATTATATACCAAAGGCAGTTCTTACAAACTAATAATGTAAATGGTAATTTATATTACCATTAGAAATAGGTTGGAGGAATACTCTTCCTCTAATTGGAGTAGGTTTCCTATAAGAAATTAGGGAGATTATAGATATTGATATCTCCCAGTCTAATACTTCCTGATATTTGTATCCTTTTTTCTCGGTGTAATAAACTCTCATTTTTATGTTGTTTATGTTGTTTATGTTGTAGAATTCTCAACTGTCCAAGCTTCCAGCCAATTCCTCTGGTTTTATTGTGTGACTATTTCTCAGTTATTCATTTTCAGATCTCTGTATTGTTCTCCTGACATACTTCCACTGATACATTTTACCTGACTGTATCTTCTTAGTTCTTAAAGTGACTTTTACCAGATTTGGACCCAGTACACACTTCATAATCCACTTGCCTTTGTTTTTGAGACATTTTATGTGTGTGACATTTCCTTATATGTCCAACTTGGGTCAGATTTGCTAAGTGACTCCATCTACAAGCTCTCTACATCATCTACAACCTTGAGTTTAAGAGACCTGCCATCTTCCAGCATAGTGTACATCACTAGTCTTTTCAACTTACTTTCATTACATTGTGAACAATATTGTATCCAGAATCCGACTAACATCCTTTCCCCTGGGCCATATGATTCAGTAATATTCTTTCCTATGCATGAAAAAAATCAGCTTTCTTTAAATAAAACATATACTTTTGTTCACATTTCATTGATTCCCTTCTTTAATATCTCCTTTAGGAAATTCATTTTGGAACTCATCTAAATACACTAAAACCAATAAAATAAATCAAGGCTTTCTAGATATAGCATCTACTTTCAAATGATATGCCGAAGCACATCTCTCTATATCATATTATTCTCTGGGTGAGAGGCATCCCTAGCATTACTGCTATTCCTAATGAAAACCTTGGCATGATTATATTAATAATTTAGAAGCAGAGGGGAAGAGTTGCTTGGTTTCATTTAGCTGTTCATTTTGATTAGGGTTTAGTTAAAACCCAAACCACAGTAGATCATGTCCTCTTAACTATACACATACACATGATTGTTGCACATTACTAAAAATTCTTTCTCTTAAATTTTCTTAAATATTCCACTTGTCTAGGGAATACTATAACTTTATAGAACTTTTCAAATGAGAAGTATAGGCCTATCCCCAGGGTCAACCAAGGATACATATTTAGAAATCCTTCCTCTCAGTGGGTTTTGCTATACGTTTCCTTCCGTTTTCATATGTGCATATTTTTAATGCCTTTGCCAACCCAACCAATCAGAGTCCTGGCTCTGTTATTTTGCCTCAGATGTTATGCTAATCTGGAGAAGATTTTAGTTCCTTTAGGCTGTTCAAAGGTAGTTTTTCAAGACATGGAAAACTTTCTCTTACTAATATGACTTTCCAAACAAAAATCTTAAAATCTGATTTTTACCAACAGAATCTCGAAGTCAAACACACCATTTTCTTGCTTATATTTATGCTTCTTATGGGATAATACTAAAATGCTTTTATGAAAATAGGATCTTAATCTAAAACAAACCTTTCCTCCTCATCAACAGCTTCAGGTCCCTATAGCAAAATTGTGGTGAACGGCTATACTAACATAACTCTGTCATTTTTCTCTACCTTCATAAACATTTATCCCCAGCATGGTGAAAAGAAGAAAGAGAAAGAAAAAAGGGGGGGGAGGGGCAAGATGGCGGAGGAGTAGGGTCTCCAGGTCACCTGTCCTCAGCAAATTACCTAGAAAACCATCCAATCATCCTGAAAACCTACGAATTCGGCCTGAGATTTAAAGAGAGACCAGCTGGAACGCTCCAGTGAGAAGAGTTCGCGCTTCTATCAAGGTAGGAAGACGGGGAAAAAGAAATAAAGAAACAAAAGGCCTCCAAGGGGGAGGGGCCCCGAGGAGCCGGGCTGAGGCCGGGGCGAGTGTCCCCAGGACAGGAGAGCCCCGTCCCGGAGGAGCAGGAGCTGCACCGACCTTCCCCGCGGAAAGGGGCTCCCCGGGAATTGGAGCAGGATCCCCAGAAAGGCGGGGACGCCCTCGGGCTCCCTGGGACAGTAACAGAGGAACTGCGCCCCGGAGAGTGCGCCGAGCTCCCTAAGGGCTGCAGCGCTCGGCGGGACCCGGAGCAGCTCGGAGGGGCTCGGGCGGCGGCTCCGCGGAGGGGGCTGCGCGGCTCCGGGAACAGCTCAGCGGCGGCGGCTCGCGCAGAGGAAGAAGCTCCGCGCGGAGGGGGCTGCGCGGCTCCGGGAACAGCTCGGAGGGGCTCGGGCGGCGGCTCCGCGGAGGGGGCTGCGGGGCTCCGGGAACAGCTCAGCGGCGGCGGCTCGCGCAGAGGAAGAAGCTCCGCGCGGAGGGGGCTGCGCGGCTCCGGGAACAGCTCGGAGGGGCTCGGGCGGCGGCTCCGCGGAGGGGGCTGCGCGGCTCCGGGAACAGCTCAGCGGCGGCGGCTCGCGCAGAGGAAGAAGCTCCGCGCGGAGGGGGCTGCGCGGCTCCGGGAACAGCTCGGAGAGGCTCGGGCGGCGGCTCCGCGGAGGGGGCTGCACCGCCGGGAGCGCGAATCCAACAGCGCAGGCCCCGGAGCACAGGGCGCCGGGACACAGCCCAGGATCCGGCCTCCCCCGGGACAGGCAGAGGCCGGGAGGGCCCAGGACAGCAAGGACGCTCCTGCCTGGAACTGAGCAGATCAGCGGCCCCGCCCCGGAGCCCCCAGGCCCTGCAGAAGGAGAGCCCCGGAGCTACTGCGGGGGCTGGATCCAGGGTCCCAGAGCTGCCCCCGCCACTGTGGCTTCCTCCCGGGGCCTCACGGGGTCAACAACCCCCACCGAGCCCTGCACCAGGCAGGGGCAGAGCAGCTCCCCCAAGTGCCAACACCTGAGAATCAGCACAGCAGGCCCCTCCCCCAGAAGACCAGCGAGACGGACCAGTTCCAAGGGAAATCAAGGGACTTAAACTACACAGAATCGGAAGATACTCCCCCGTGGTTTTTTTTGTTTTTTGTTTTTTTGTTTTTGTTTTTGTTTTGTTTTTGTTTTTGTTTTTTTTTTTTTGTTGTTGTTGTTGTTTTTGTTTTGTTTTGCGCTTTTTTTTTCTCTCTTTCTTCTTGATTTCTGATTGCTTCCCCCACCCCCCCTTTTTTCTTTTTTCTCCTTTCCTTCTTTTTCTTTCTTTTTCTTCTCTTTTTCCCCTATTTTTTTCTTCTTTCTCTTTTTTCTTTTTCTCTTTTCTTTCCTTCTCTCTCTTTTTCTCCTTTTCCCAATACAACTTGTTTTTGGCCACTCTGCACTGAGCAAAATGACTAGAAGGAAAACCCCTCAAAAAAAAGAATCAGAAACAGCCCACTCTCCCACAGAGTTACAAAATATGGATTACAATTCAATGTCAGAAAGCCAATTCAGAAGCACTATTTTACAGCTACTGGTGGCTCTAGAAAAAACCATAAAGGACTCAAGAGACTTCATGACTGCAGAATTTAGATCTAATCAGGCAGAAATTAAAAATCAATTAAATGAGATGCAATCCAAGCTAGAAGTCCTAACGACGAGGCTTGACGAGGTGGAAGAACGAGTGAGTGACATAGAAGACAAGTTGATGGCAAAGAGGGAAACTGAGGAAAAAAGAGACAGGCAATTAAAAGACCATGAGGATAGATTAAGGGAAATAAATGATAGCCTGAGGAAGAAAAACCTACGTTTAATTGGGGTTCCCGAGGGCGCGGAAAGGGACAGAGGGCCAGAATATGTATTTGAACAAATCCTAGCTGAAAACTTTCCTAATCTGGGAAGGGAAACAGGCATTCAGATCCAGGAAATAGAGAGATCCCCCCCTAAAATCAACAAAAACCGTTCAACACCTCGACATTTAATAGTGAAGCTTGCAAATTCCAAAGATAAGGAGAAGATCCTTAAAGCAGCAAGAGAAAAAAAGTCCCTGACTTTTATGGGGAGGAATATTAGGGTAACAGCAGACCTCTCCACAGAGACCTGGCAGGCCAGAAAGGGCTGGCAGGATATATTCAGGGTCCTAAATGAAAAGAACATGCAACCAAGAATACTTTACCCCGCAAGGCTTTCATTCAAAATGGAAGGAGAGATAAAGAGCTTCCAAGACAGGCAGGAACTGAAAGAATATGTAACCTCCAAACCAGCTCTGCAAGAAATTTTAAGGGGGACTCTTAAAATTCCCCTTTAAGAAGAAGTTCAGTGGAACAATCCACAAAAACAAGGACTGAATAGATATGATGACACTAAACTCATATCTATCAATAGTAACTCTAAATGTGAACGGGCTTAATGACCCCATCAAAAGGCGCAGGGTTTCAGACTGGATAAAAAAGCAGGACCCATCTATTTGCTGTCTACAAGAGACTCATTTTAGACAGAAGGACACCTACAACCTGAAAATAAAAGGTTGGAGAACCATTTACCATTCAAATGGTCCTCAAAAGAAAGCAGGGGTAGCCATCCTTATATCAGATAAATTAAAATTTACCCCGAAGACTATAGTGAGAGATGAAGAGGGACACTATCTCATACTCAAAGGATCTATCCAACAAGAGGACTTAACACTCCTCAATATATATGCCCCGAATGTGGGAGCTGCCAAATATTTAAACCAATTAATAACCAAACTCAAGAAATACCTTGATAATAATACACTTATACTTGGTGACTTCAATCTAGCTCTTTCTACCCTGGATAGGTCTTCTAAGCACAATATCTCCAAAGAAACGAGAGCTTTAAATGATACACTGGACCAGATGGATTTCACAGATATCTACAGAACTTTACATCCAAACTCAACTGAATACACATTCTTCTCAAGTGCACATGGAACTTTCTCCAGAATAGACCACATACTGGGTCACAAATCGGGTCTGAACCGATACCAAAAGATCGGGATAGTCCCCTGTATATTCTCAGACCATAATGCCTTGAAATTAGAACTTAATCACAACAAGAAATATGGAAGGACCACAAACACGTGGAGGTTAAGGACCATCCTGCTAAAAGATGAAAAGGTCAACCAGGAAATTAAGGAAGAATTAAAAAGATTCATGGAAACTAATGAAAATGAAGATACAACCGTTCAAAATCTTTGGGATGCAGCAAAAGCAGTCCTGAGGGGGAAATACATCGCAATACAAGCATCCATTCAAAAACTGGAAAGATCTCAAATTCAAAAGCTCACCTTACACATAAAGGAACTAGAGAAAAAGCAACAAATAGACCCCACCCCCAGCAGAAGAAGAGAGTTAATTAAAATTCGAGCAGAACTCAATGATATCGAGACCAAAAGAACTGTGGAACAGATCAACAGAACCAGGAGTTGGTTCTTTGAAAGAATTAATAAGATAGATAAACCATTAGCCAACCTTATTAAAAAGAAGAGAGAGAAGACTCAAATTAATAAAATCATGAATGAGAAAGGGGACATCACTACCAACACCAAGGAAATACAAACGATTTTAAAAACATATTATGAACAGCTGTACGCCAATAAATTAGGAAATCTAGAAGAAATGGACGCATTCCTGGAAAGCCACAAACTACCAAAACTGGAGCAGGAAGAAATAGAAAACCTGAACAGGCCAATAACCAGGGAGGAAATTGAAGCAGTCATCAAAAACCTCCCAAGACACAAGAGTCCAGGGCCAGATGGCTTCCCAGGGGAATTCTATCAAACGTTTAAAGAAGAAATCATACCTATTCTACTAAAGCTGTTTGGAAAGATAGAAAGAGATGGAGTACTTCGAAATTCGTTCTATGAGGCCAGCATCACCTTAATTCCGAAACCAGACAAAGACCCCACCAAAAAGGAGAATTACAGACCAATATCCCTGATGAACATGGATGCAAAAATTCTCAACAAGATACTAGCCAATAGGATCCAACAACACATTAAGAAAATTATTCACCATGACCAAGTAGGATTTATCCCTGGGACACAAGGCTGGTTCAACACTCGTAAAACCATCAATGTGATTCATCATATCAGCAAGAGAAAAACCAAGAACCATATGATACTCTCATTAGATGCAGAGAAAGCATTTGACAAAATACAGCATCCATTCCTGATCAAAACCCTTCAGAGTGTTGGGATAGAGGGAACTTTCCTCGACATCTTAAAAGCCATCTACGAAAAGCCCACAGCAAATATCATTCTCAATGGGGAAGCACTGGGAGCCTTTCCCCTAAGATCAGGAACAAGACAGGGATGTCCACTCTCACCACTGCTGTTCAACATAGTTCTGGAAGTCCTCGCCTCAGCAATCAGACAACAAAAAGACATTAAAGGCATTCAAATTGGCAAAGAAGAAGTCAAACTCTCCCTCTTCGCCGATGACATGATACTCTACATAGAAAACCCAAAAGCCTCCACCCCAAGATTGCTAGAACTCATACAGCAATTTGGTAGCGTGGCAGGATACAAAATCAATGCCCAGAAATCAATGGCATTTCTATACACTAACAATGAGACTGAAGAAAGAGAAATTAAGGAGTCAATCCCATTTACAATTGCACCCAAAAGCATAAAATACCTAGGAATAAACCTAACCAAAGAGGTAAAAGATCTATACCCTAAAAACTATAGAACACTTCTGAAAGAAATTGAGGAAGACACAAAGAGATGGAAAAATATTCCATGCTCATGGATTGGCAGAATTAATATTGTAAAAATGTCAATGTTACCCAGGGCAATTTATACGTTTAATGCAATCCCTATCAAAATACCATGGACTTTCTTCAGAGAGTTAGAACAAATTATTTTAAGATTTGTGTGGAATCAGAAAAGACCCCGAATAGCCAGGGGAATTTTAAAAAAGAAAACCTTAGCTGGGGGCATCACAATGCCAGATTTCAGGTTGTATTACAAAGCTGTGGTCATCAAGACAGTGTGGTACTGGCACAAAAACAGACACATAGATCAATGGAACAGAATAGAGAACCCAGAAGTGGACCCTGAAATGTACGGCCATCTAATATTCGATAAAGGAGGAAAGACTATCCATTGGAAGAAAGACAGTCTCTTCAATAAATGGTGCTGGGAAAATTGGACATCCACATGCAGAAGAATGAAACTGGACCACTCTCTTTCACCATACACAAAGATAAACTCAAAATGGATGAGAGATCTAAATGTGAGACAAGATTCCATCAAAATCCTAGAGGAGAACACAGGCAACACCCTTTTTGAACTTGGCCACAGTAACTTCTTGCAAGATACATCCACGAAGGCAAAAGAAACAAAAGCAAAAATGAACTATTGGGACTTCATCAAGATAAGAAGCTTTTGCACAGCAAAGGATACAGTCAACAAAACTAAAAGACAACCTACAGAATGGGAGAAGATATTTGCAAATGACATATCAGATAAAGGGCTAGTTTCCAAAATCTATAAAGAAC
Source organism: Vulpes lagopus (assembly GCF_018345385.1). Classification (NCBI taxonomy): domain Eukaryota; kingdom Metazoa; phylum Chordata; class Mammalia; order Carnivora; family Canidae; genus Vulpes; species Vulpes lagopus. The sequence goes on from NC_054839.1 coordinate 43,396,077, forward strand.
TTATTAAACTCAACACCAAAGAAACAAACAATCCAATCATGAAATGGGCAAAAGACATGAAGAGAAATCTCACAGAGGAAGACATGGACATGGCCAACATGCACATGAGAAAATGCTCTGCATCACTTGCCATCAGGGAAATACAAATCAAAACCACAATGAGATACCACCTCACACCAGTGAGAATGGGGAAAATTAACAAGGCAGGAAACAACAAATGTTGGAGAGGATGCGGAGAAAAGGGAACCCTCTTACACTGTTGGTGGGAATGTGAACTGGTGCAGCCACTCTGGAAAACTGTGTGGAGGTTCCTCAAAGAGTTAAAAATAGACCTGCCCTACGACCCAGCAATTGCACTGTTGGGGATTTACCCCAAAGATTTAGATGCAATGAAACGTCGGGACACCTGCACCCCGATGTTTCTATCAGCAATGGCCACAATAGCCAAACTGTGGAAGGAGCCTCGGTGTCCATCGAAAGATGAATGGATAAAGAAGATGTGGTTTATGTATACAATGGAATATTACTCAGCAATTAGAAACGACAAATACCCACCATTTGCTTCAACGTGGATGGAACTGGAGGGTATTATGCTGAGTGAAATAAGTCAATCGGAGAAGGACAAACAGTGTATGTTCTCATTCATTTGGGGAATATGAATAATAGTGAAAGGGAATATAAAGGAAGGGAAAAGAAATGTTGGGAAATATCAGGAAGGGAGACAGAACATAAAGACTCCTAACTCGGGGAAACGAACTAGGGGTGGTGGAAGGGAAGGAGGGCGGGTGTTGGAGGGGAATGGGTGACGGGCACTGAGGTGGACACTTGACGGGATGAGCACTGGGTGTTTTTCTGTATGTTGGTAAATTAAACACCAATTAAAGTTAATTAAAAAAAAAAAAAAAAGAAAAAAGGTGTATAAAAGTTGAAGAAAAATATATCCTACCATATGTGTTAGCAGGAAAAGAAAGAACTACAAACAAGGCAATAAAATAATTTATGTTAGCAGACATTACAGCTTAAGCCCTTTACATGTTTTATGGTGACATTTAGGCATGTGTATGTCTTTCAAATTTGCTTATAGTGTTGTGTTTTCAAGGGTAACAACATATATAAGTCAAAGAACACCATTAATATTCTTCGGAGACAATTCACCCATCAGTCTTTCAGCTTTTTGCCTGTCTTACAAGCAGAGACACAAACTTTCTTTCTTCTGGACTGTCATTGCAAGGATGTCAGTAGAGAGAATATTTGAAACAAAGAGATTGCATCTCCTTCTGGAATAAGGGGCAGGCAAGCTTACTTCCAAATATAAAAGATCTGTTTTCCCTAACTTGGTATTCTTCTACTGTAATACATGCCATTGTATGTGCAGATATCACCTAGACCACTTTGTGTCACTTTGTTGAGAAACCACATCAAATGCTGATATCCTGGTCACTATTACAGTCATGACAGGTTGTATAATGTCTCTGACCCAGGTATCTCATGTCTTCTGCCAGCATTGGGGAAACTTAGGCAGACTAACTTGTGAGCTTGTAAATAGGGCACAATCTCAGACTCTTCGCTCATCTTAACAAATATTTGAGGTTTAATTTATGTGTAATTATAATGACCTACCAGAAAACAGAAATGGGCTTTTGTTGACATAAAATGGCTAGCATTTATTTTCTGTTTATTTGTGGAACAATCAACTTAAAACCATTTCTTAGCAGCTTTTAATAAGTATTTTAAAATTGTGATAAGACTCCTTTCTACTGCAAAAGGATACAATCACAGATAATCGATATAGAAGTCAGATAAATAGAATCTGTGCTTTTCTCACATTATTTTTTAGTAGTATTTGATAGATATTATAATGTTCACTTCGTAACTTGGTGATGGCAGGGAAGATAAAAAAAAGAGAGAGAGAGAGAGAGAGAGAGAAATAATGACCTGATCAAAACTGCTTGTAAACATAATCATCAAACTTCTTGATGGTATTTTTTAATACAAAGTTAAAATGTATGGATTTATGGAGCACAGACTTATAGAAAATATTAATGTCAGCTAAGTAATTATCAGAGTATAATATGTCTATTTTTATTACTATTTTTTTGTGTACATCATGTATTATGTACATTATTTAAAGACTTCATCTGTTATATCTGAACCAAGATATTACTTACATGAGGAAAAACGAACTATGGAGCTGAGTAGAAAGCTTTCAACTTTTCACCATTGATTCTGATGCATTTGTCGTAGATGGCCTTTATTATGTTGTGGTACATCATCTAATTGCTCTTAAAGGGTTACCAAAAATTTCAATATTTCTAAACCCAACAGTCAATTATCAGTGTTCTATTGCTTAAGCTATAAATAGCATTTACTCAAATTGACAATTCTGTTCTTTTTGAAACTCTTCTTTCAATCAACTTTAAGAATATCACACTTTATTGACTGGCCTGCTTCTCTGAAAGTAACTTCCTCACTTACTTTTCTAATTTTCTATTCCTTTCCTGGAGAAGATACAGATAGAAACAATAATAAAGCCCCTGGAGTGGAAAAATAATCTTTCCTCAGTAAAGATGTAGCGATGTGATTTTACTTTTATAAGGTGAGATATCATGACAATTTTCCCACCTTACCTAAGAATTATATTAATTGTTTTGCTCCCCAAAAAAACATATTCCACAGAAACTGATTTCTTTCTATGTGAGGGCCATTATCTGTTCTTCTTAGTCGTTGAAAAATACTTATAAAATAGATGATGAGGAAAAGAAGGTAGCTCTGATGAGATACATGCATTTCAAACAGTAAGATATAAGTCCAATGCATAAACTGGAGCCACCTCACTTAAATTTCTGGGTGTGATAAAACATTCTTTTAAAATTTGAAGGACAAATTCCTGCAGCTTGCAAGTTTGGCATTTAGAAATTGGGTCTCTTTTGATCTGGAATTAATATATGCTTTATTTATGTGTCCTAGACCAGTTCACTAAAATGGCTACCAACTTTGAATAGGACAGGAAGCAAAATAGTTTATTTAGCACATTCAGGCTGCAATACAAGTAGCTTTGGCACTTGGTGTTTAAGAAAAAAACGTGTAAATTATTATCAAAGAATTATCTGATTTGGGAGCTCTCTTGATCCTGTAGCAAATTTCTATGAGAAAATCACAGTGGATGATTTTGAACTGTTAAATAAAGCTATAACTTCTTAGGCTTAGGGAAAATAATCATGAAAATAATCAGTTTCCCTTAAAGAAAAGCTATTAGACTGCTATAGGACTTCTTAATAATATTTAAAGCCTAATTATAGACTACCAGGTGAGCAACTGACTTTCATAGACTGGATATTCATAAACAATAAGCTGTGAATTAGGAAATGCCCAGGAGTGCTTCATCTTCCAAAATTCAGAGTACATATTTACTTGTAGAAAATTGTGGAGCAGTTATTTATGTAACTTAAAGTTAACTTAAAGTTATTTATGTCACATGTAATGTGACATGTCACATGTAAATGTGACTATTATATCTTAAATTTTGGCATATTATATATTTAATATATAATATATTTAATCCCCCCAAACTTGGCAAATTAATTGTTGAGACTTCTGAAAAGTAAATATTTATCTTTGGTCATCAGAGGTCAGCCAGCCCTGGATCTGTATGAGCAGCGACTCGTGACAAGAAACTTTACAGAAGAGGCATATCAATAGAACCTTCAGGATAGCCCATAGTGTTGGAAAAGTTTTATTCTGTATGACTATAACTCTCAAGGCCCATTCTGTGCACAATATTTACAATACTGAAAATAAATAAAATTATTCAGTCTTTGGATTTATTTAACCTCTCCAGAGTCTATTCAATGAACTCGTTAAGAGAAGATCCATGGTAACATTGATGGGGTCTATTTATGAAGTCAAATATAAACGACTTCTCCCCAAATCTGACCATGCCATCCACATTTACATTTAATAAAATAAACTTCCCTACTGACATTAAAAAGGAAAATAATTATTTTAATAAAACAGAGACATAATTAAAAATTCAGCAAATATTAGAAGGGAGAAGGAAAATATGTAAAAGTTTGTGCCAAAACATCTAGAAACCAAGTGGAAAAAATAGTGTTGTAAAAATATATATTGACACAACTAACTCAAGAAGAGAAAAACCGAATGAATCCATAATAATTAAATGAATGGACTCAATAGTTGAAACTTTCCTCAGAGAAACAATCAACTTAGAAGAGTTTTAAGGCAAGTTCTAACAAATACCCAATAAAGGAATAAATGCAATTTTACCCAATTATTTCATAAATTAGAGGAGAAAGTATTCCCCAACTCATTTTATTAGGCTATTAAAACTCTGATACCAAAACCATGCAAAGATTTCTTTTTTGAAGTAGCTTTGGATTAAAGCATAAAGATTTACCCTTGGAGACAGAACAAGGTTTAGGAACAAAGGGCCAAGATTTTAGTCTAGGCTCCATTATTAACTATGTGACATTGAGCAAGTCATTTCTCTAGGTATGTTTCCTCATAATAGTATTACAAGGTTGTTTGTGTAAGTCAATATGTAATAAAGTTTTTGCAGTATACACCATTATATGAGCACATAGTATGTATTATAATTATTGAAAGGGTAGGAAGAACATAAAAACTTTCTTAACAGAAACAACTCAAGAGATAAGGAATAGTAGGAAATCCAAAGGCCTAAAAGATAAAAGGTTCAAAAGATTAAAAGATCTATGAACTAAAAGGCTTGAAATTCGCTTTTGCCAAGGATTTTTAGAAGACATAAAAGCTATTTGAACCTTAGAGACCCATTGTAAGTGCATTAAAAATATGGTTCCTGATACTAAAGGAAAAAAAAAAACAAACCTGAATAAGGTTTGAAGAAGTCTGAGACTATTTCAGAGTTAGAAAAAGAAATTCTTTTAGACAGGCCAATGACAAGAAATCATTGCTCTGATTCCAGTCTTGGGCACAGATAGTCACAATTCAGTTAATTCATGGTTCTCTGTGTTATTCAGGTGGAAATAAGAGCCATTTCAGCAAATAGTTAGCTACTATGATGAAAACACACACCAGCTTAAAGGGTAAATTGAAATATATACAGTTCTTTTTAATACAATGCTTTAATTTTGAAGAACTAAGCAAAAATTCTATATAGGGTAGAAGAAGGAGAGAAAAGATCCCTGAGGAAATCTTGGCTAAATGAGGTCTAGCTTGCTGTATTGACAAACACAGAAAAATAAATAATCATTGTGCTGAGTTGCAAACTTAATGATGAAAGTCATAGGGGCCAAACTCAAGTCAAATTGTTTATATATATTATATATATAATATATAGGTCCCATTGACCTATATATTTTGAATAATTTGGTTACTATATGTTATAAATCACAGAACAATCATAATGATCTACAGTGATTTTTAAAATGCTATATTAAGAATCTAGACAAATTTGGCTTATCATCTATTTTTATATTTGTAACTAAAGTGTCAATCAATGATACTTAGGACAATTAATGTCCCCTAGCTCATCCCATGAATTTAAATGCTGTAGTTTTGAAACTACTGGGAAGAGTCTATTGAAGTCCAGTCTGCCTTGTCCAAGACTTTCAATTCCACTCCATTATGGGAATCCTAAGGTTCTAAGAAATCATTGTTGTGGCAATGAATGAGAGGAGATAAAAATCTATCTTGAGCCTATCTTGATGCATTATCTTTGAAAGAAAATTGCTGGCAAATAGGAAGAGTTTGTCTTAGTGTGTCATGTGAGTAGAAAAACTGAGGTGATCTGCTCTCCCAGGGTTACACACAGTGGAAAAACTCCAGGGCCCTTCAATTTCATTCTTTCCATTCCTGATTACTTCTCAAACATAACATGGTATATATTTGAGAATTGGCAGGCCTGTGATCCTTTACAGTATAACATCACTTGCAAGTCATGCAATATTCAGAATGGTAGAAAATTAAGTGTACAGTAGTAGAATATTTGACTACTGAAAAAGAAGATTCTCTCTAAGCTATTAAGTTGTCCCTGTGGATTTGGTAAAGTTTTTGCCTGCTGCTCTGGTCGATTTGGGAATGCTGAAGCAGAACTATCTTGGCAAAAAGCAAATCCCTAAGCATCTTGTTTGTTCAGGTGGCACTGATGTCTAGGCTTGGATTAGAGGCATAAATCCTTCTTCAGGACTTACTGAGTTCAAACATAAAACTACTTCTCAGAGTTGATAAAATCCTGCCTGTGGTGTCACCCACTACTTTATGTACCCCAAATCATGGCCTTTCTTCCCTCTACAGGGATTTTTTTTTTCTTTTTGTACTACATTTTCTTTTCAGGGAAGCAAACATGATTTTCAGGGATGTCCCATTGACCTACTGTACTCAAGGTGCAAATTTTCAGAGATTTCCAGTCTCTCTGGAAATAATTCATTTTTTCTAGTCATGCCATGTATTATAGAATAAAACAGGATTTGTGGTATGGTAGGGTAAACAATAACAACAAATAAAACAGGCACTTCTGTGGTATGCTCCTTTTACTATATAAAGATCATTGAGAAAAAGTCCAATAGAGTAAATATATCTGGTTTTACCATAATAATAAAAATGCTTTATATAGTAAAAGAATATGTCTTTATAACAAAATCTTTAAGAGATGGTAGTAATTATTTTTAGAAGTAAATGGAAAATTCTGCTTTATTTCCATATTATTAATGTTAGTAAAAAGAATTTTATTGCGTATGACATAGTATCATAAAATATTTAACAGGAGCTACCTGCTTATCTGAGTAGTGTGGTGAATTCTCTGCTTTTCTGTAGTGACTAATGATACCGAGCATCACTATCACTTCTTTTCCCCTACCTGCAGCCTCTGGGGACAACAGTTCAACTTTCTGTTACTATGAATTTAACCTAGTGTTTTTTAGATTTCCCATATAAGTGAGATCATGCAGTGTTTGTCATCTTTGTCTGGTTTATTTCACTTAGCACAATGTACTCAAGATTCATCCAGGTTGTCACAAATGGCAGGATTTCCATCTTTTTAAAGGCTGAATAATAGTCCATTGAATATATGTATACACATTTTGCTTTTATTTGGGTGTAGTTGACGTACATGTTACATTAGTTTCAAGTAAACAACATATTGATTCAACATCTCTATACATTATGCTATGCTCCCCACAAGTGAGGCTACCACCTGTCAGCATACAGCACTATTACAATACTTTTGACTATGTTCCCTATACTGTGCCTTTTATTCATGACTTATTCATTCTAACCGACCACTCTCCTTCACCCATTTTGTTCATCCTCCCACCTACCTTTCCTCACCAGTTTGTTTTCTGTATTTAAGAGTATGATTCTGCTTTTTGTTTGTTTTTCATTTGTTTTGTTTTTTAGATTCCACATATGAATGAAATCATATGCATATCATACTTTATCCACTCATCTGTTGGCCCCACTGGGAGTAAATTTTAAAAAGATAAGATTGTGAAAAGAGCTAGTAAAGGAGAGGATTCACCATACTACTTCATATAATGTGGATTTAGCGTATACTAAGAGAGCTCATCTTAGCCTTAGAAATAGTATGTTCCTGAGATAGTGCACCTTGTAGTTTCTTTGGCATGGCTTATCAGAAGGAATTACAGATATTACAAAGATGGAATAGGTTGTATGATTCTATTCCCTGAGGCCTCTGAAAGACATTTGGGCCAAGGATTCTTAGCTCCTATCTTACACAAAGGAAGAGAGATTTAATAACATATGTTTTCTACCAATGAAATTACTCAATTTGTTCTTAGACCTTGAAAGTTAATAAAAATTATTAAAATTCATACTAACAAAGACTTGAATGATTAATGAGCAAAGTACAATGAAAAAATCCCCTAAGGAAGAAAAAACCATAGAATTAAAAATCATATATAAATCGCTTTTGGTATTAATAGATAAAATCTGTTAGGTCAGATTGGCAAAGCATACTTAAATTACAAGAACCCAATGAATTGAGTTATTAAAAGAAATTTAAAGACAAATGGTCAAACTTCTGGTTCAGATAACATTAAAAATAGTGTTCTACTAGTATACTTCCAGATATAAATATAAGCCTGATCTTTCAAGAGACCTTTTAGTTGACTCAGGAAGAAAACTTTGATCTTTCCTTAAAAGTTACATGATCAATAAAATCTATCAGGCTAAAGCACATAAAAAAGAAAATGTTAGCAAAAAATATATATATAGTTGTACTCACATTATTAATGTACTAAAGTTTGTTGAGATGATCAATGAACATCATGAGAGATGTTATGGGGGAAGAAACAACTATTGTTGATAACTAATTAGATCGTAGGCAGAGCACTGAGTGTTCTTGCAAGAAAAATATCTCAGAGGTAATTATCTCCATTTTCTAAATAAGAAAACAGGTTAAAAATAGTAGCTAAGTAGATTTCTGAAGATCGGTCATTTATTAAGGGGCATAGTTTAAATTCAAGCCAACAACTGCTTAATTTCAGCTTTCATGTTTTTTTTTTTCTGATAAACAATTATTTCTATAAATTGATCCTTAATAAACATAAAGTTTTAGAATTGTAAACCTGATAGATTTCTTCTATTCATATCAAACAATGGCTTCATTAATTAAATAAATGTCAACCTTTGGTGTTGCTAATAAGTATAAATCTAATCACTATTCTAAGGAAAATAAGATGAATGGATAAAGAAGATGTGGTCTATGTAGACAATGGAATATTCCTCAGCCATTAGAAATGACAAATACCCACCATTTTCTTCGAGGTGGATGGAACTGGAGGGTATTATGCTGAGTGAAATAAGTCCATCCGAGAAGGACAAACATTATATAGTCTCATTCATTTGGGGAATATAAAAAATAGTGAAAGGGAATGCTAGTGTTCCAGAGAATATAGATGACTGTCTCTGAGCACCAGTGGCTTGTAGCATCAGCAGTGACACTGGTCCCATCAAATGGCCACAGCACCAATGCACTGCCATGCATTGACAGTTGCAGATGCATGGCAGTGAATCAGATGCCCTGCTGTTGTTGTTGTCATCCATCTTTTGTATGATTCTGTAGGTTTCTTACCTTTTCCTACTAATATTCTATCAGACTGGCAGAGAGAAAAGTCCCTTTTCTGGTTTCAAGGAACAAACTTGGGTGACTGGCATGTTCCCTATATGTACTTTAAAAGGCTTTAAAAAAAATAAAAAAAAAATAAAAAAAATAAAAAATAAAAGGCTTTAGCAGTGTCACACACAATTTGATATCATTTGTTTTAATTATTATTCAATTCAAATTTATTCTAGTTTTTTATTAGAATTTTTATGAGAGGTATTAGAATTATTAGAATTTTTTAAGATTTTAGAATGCAAATCTAAATTTTTTTAAAAAAATTTTATCTTCTGACCTATAAGTTATTTAGGAGTATGCATTCTAGTTTTCAAACAGATGGGATTTCTGTAACTATTATTATTGTTATTGCTTTGTGACTGCCTTCTAAAATGACTTTCTTTTGTTGGATGAGATTTGTAACATACATTTTTAAATTTTGTGAGACTTGTTCTATTACTTACTACGGGGTCAATTATTTTGTATATGTACTACTTGTGAATGATAGAAATATTATATACCACAGGTGTAGAAAGCAGTGTTTTATATATGTCCCTTAAATCAAGTTTGTTCATCACATTGTCCAAATCCTTTATAACCAAACCACTCTTATTTCACCTTAGTCTTTATGAAAGAAAGAAGCAGGGATCCCTGGGTGGTGCAGCGGTTTGGCGCCTGCCTTTGGCCCAGGGCGCGATCCTGGAGACCCAGGATCGAATCCCACGTCGGGCTCCCAGTGCATGGAGCCTGCTTCTTCCTCTGCCTGTGTCTCTGCCTCTCTCTCTCTCTCTCTGTGACTATCATAAATAAATAAAAAAAAATGAAAGAAAGAAGTATATTAAAAATATTTCATAATAATCATGAAACTATTCATTTCTCTTTGGGGTTTTCTTACTGTTTCTTCAAATACTTTCAGGCTATTTTATTTGATTAATTCAAAGCTAATTTACTAGGAATTGTTAACATTGTTCAAGTGGATTGAAATTTCTGTCAATATGTATCACTCTGATAAACATTTGAGCATTGATGCATTATTATAACTATTAAACCAAGTATTTCTCTGCCCAAATTCATCCTCTTGCCTGTTTGGTGAAAATGAATAGATGTCCCTCCCTTAAACATTTACTTTTTCTTTGGCTACATTAAGCTTGGTCTGGGGTAGGGGGAGGGGTGGTCCTGGAGTACAGGGTTTACTCACTTGACAAGTTCCTATACCATGTGTGGCTTGTCCCCAGTCCCTGGCCCCTGTAGCATGCGTGGTTTCCTCAGGGCACAGTGTTCCTCAGTACACGGTGGCCAACGCATTCTCCCCAGCATCTACCTTGGGCTGTTAGATAACTAAGATCCTCTGGTCTTTCCTAAGTAGTCTAGAGGGCGAATTTCCTGCAAACCCCTACTGCAGTACCACTGATTTCTCTGCCTTTTTTTTTTTTTTTTAAGATTATTTATTTATTTATTTATTTATTTATTTATTTATTTATGATAGACATATATATATAGAGAGAGGCAGAGACACAGGAGGAGGGAGAAGCAGGCTCCCTGCCAGGACCCCGACGACGTGGGACTGGATCCCCGGACTCCAGGATCACGCCCTGGGCCAAAGGCAGGCGCTAAACCGCTGAGCCTCTGCCTTTCTTTTTTTTTTTTTGTTTTGTTTTTGTTTTTGTTTTTTTTGAGCCTCTGCCTTTCAAAGAGCCATGGAATGCCAGCCACAACAATTGGGTTCTCAATCTTGGGTTACAGAGAGCTCTTCCTTCAGTGCTAATATCAGTCCTATGGGTAGTGGATATTCCTTATTTCTGATATTCCTATATTTTTTAGAGTTCTCCTTAGTTGTTTTCTGATCCCTCATTACTCCAATAATCTGTTATACTTAGTAATTCTTGATACTAAACTCCTCTTTTTCGAATTCCTGTGTAATTTCTTTTTTCTATTTGGATGCAAATTGATATGCAATTTGTATTACTTAGCTAGGATTAGCATAATAAAATGCCATTGACTGGGTGACTTAAAAAAAAGTAAAATTTACTTTCTCACAGTTGGAAATCTGAGATCAGGGTGCCTGCAGGGTCAGACTGTGGTGAAAGCTTTCTTCCTGGCTGTTAGAAGGCAACTTTCTCCTTGTGCCCTCACATGGGTGAGTTCTGCTGTTTCTTCCTCTTTTTATAAGAGCGGCTCCAATTGTTTTTTTTTTTTTTTTTCCATCATATCAGGGCACTACCCTTATGATTTCATTTAACTTTAATTACATTCTTAGAAACTCTATCTTCATTACGGTCACATGGAATGTTACGGCTTCAACATATGAAATGATGTGGGGGGTGCACAATTCAGTCCACAGCACATATTTCTTTCAATTCATATTTGCCTGTATAACATTTTTAAATAATTTAAATTTAGAACTTTCTATACCTATATAAGAGCTATAATTTTATCTAGTCTACCAATAAATTTTTTTCATATTCCATATCTTTTCATAGATATTTTGAGGTAATATAAATATTCTTGACAGCTTTTCTGTGGGGATTCTTTTTGACCTAATTTTAAAATGCATTATTCCAAATATTATGTATGTATGAATACATATATATACACACACATATATATATGTACACATATACACATATACACATATATATCTCCTTATTTTTTTTTCCTTTTACTTAAGTGAACTTCCACCTGGGCCCTTCCTTAACTAAGTTGTAGGGTTGGGATTTGGGACTATACATAGTTTCAATTCACCCATGTGAGTGTCTGATTTTATTTGGGAGTCCTCTGGAGAGGACTATCAATAGATGAAGCATTAGTCTTTCAATGTGACAAGAATTTACTCTGGTTCAATCAGGGGATCCTCCTTCAAGGATCTGGACTTAAATCTGGAGTCTGATCTTAATGATGCTTAATGTCTGATCTTAAAAATGCTTCTCTTGTATTTTGTGTGTTGTACAAATAACTCATTAAAGTCTAGATTTCAGATCGTAAGGGAGTGGCAGGTATTCTCAGAGGGTATTCTAATTCTACTGCTTGCTGGTTCTTCCAGATTGGAATTTTTCTTGAAGTTTTCAGCCTTTGGGGAATTCCTTTAATTTTCTATCAAGTCATCCATGTATTTTAAGAATGTCCTTTTTATTTTATTTCAAGTTTTAAATGTGCTATTCCAAACGGAATTTACTGTACTGCCTTGTCCACATATTATTCATTTCGTATTTTCTGCAGGTAATCTGTATTTTACTATTTTTTTCTGCATCCCTGGTCTTTTAGGTTTATATTATCTCATCCTGGATTTTCCTATACATGTCATATTTTTTTTTTACAGTTTAAACCTATTTTGGATAAAGCCAGGCTAGTACATACCTAATATATTGTAGCAGATTTTTAAACCAATATATATATTTCAAACACTAGAAGATTATAACCTGCTTTAGGTACCAAATCATATCTAGTTCATATTTGTAGCCTTGAGAATCAGCACAATGTCTTAAATGTTTATTGAACTAAATTGAATTTATAGCAATATTTGTTTATTTGTTTCTTCCCCCAAGGCTTCATTCTGAGTAACTGAAACAGAGTAACAAATCTCTCAAGATTGCCATTTAAAGAATGAATTTTAAAAAGTGCATTAGGAATATAATTAAGTAAGTAGACTGATGAAAGATCATCTGTGCTCTTATACAGTCTCTTTTCTTGTGATATCTTCTGACACCTGCTATTGAATATGAAATCCTAGGAAGAAAATCATTAATTTTTGAACTAGAAGCAAAGGACACTAAGCTGGAATGAGTGTGAGATTTTAATTCAACTCAGTCACTTTACAATTTAGTAAGTAGAGACAAAGTAGTTTGAGTGCTATTTAGCTATATTGTACTAGAGTTCTGAACTTCCTATTTATATATATATTTCTTGTGTTTCAGTTTACATAATGGTTTTTTACTAGATATGTTGCATTCTTTGTCATTTTATGCTTCAAAAAACATAATTATTTGGTGTTATCCAGTCTTATCAACATTCTTTTTGGTTGTAAACCCATAGATATAATGCAATAATGGTGCCGTGAAAGATGGGAACATGCTTCTAGTGCTAAGCATCTAAGCACTTAAATTTAGTCAGGAAGAGGCTCCTATGACATTTTCTTTCATCCAAAGTGTTTTTCATTTTTCCAGTTTATTTTTATTATTTATTTTAAATTTCCTCAATCCTCACATTTAATGCCTGTCCTGGTCTTTATTATAGCCTTAGGCTCTGCTTTATATTTATAAGGTTTTTCAAACAATGCTTCTGTCATTTGCCTCAGATTTTGTCAAACTCAGGGATAGCTTTATTCAGCTGCAAACTCTTAAAAGACTCCAAGAGAATATTACCATGTGAATGAGCTTTAAATTCAATAAATCCAAAAAGGAAAACCTGTCTTGCAATTCAACCCTTTTCTTCCCCAACTTCTGAATTTCTTTCTCTGGTAAGGATACAAATTTGGAATTTCTCTTTAACAATCTAATTTGCTTGATAGTTTTCATGTTTTCCTTTACAATTCATTTTTCTCTGTTTTAATTATCTATTATTTAAACCAGAACCCTGATCTAATTCATGCATCATAGTTACAGAGGTAGTTTGCTACCAGTTTGCTGAGTAAATGATGGCCTCCCACTTTTATATAATGTTTTGTATCACTCATATTTTCAATGTATAATATGTTCATTGTCCCCAATAAAACCCAATTATATAACTTTTATAGAACCTAAATATCTATCCTTCATAACTAATGTCATTATTTATATATTTTATATATCCATAGAAGACAAAAAGTTATGTTAGAAATTTTAAACACAAAACACCTACTCAAAGAAATCAAATTATTTTTAGTAAGAGCATATTGGGAGGAGTGTAAGATTCTCTCTCCAGAAGATTAGAAAGCAAAGCATCAGTCATATTACTTATAGTTAAATGTGGGATTTTTGCCAGTTTCAAGAAAAAATAAATCTATTTAGTAACTTATGTAAATCTAAATGCTCTATACCAATTTTAGGTGTTTTTTTTCCTTACACTAACAACTAGTTTACAACCAACAGGGAATTAGCCACTCAAAAGAATAGAATTGCTTTATAAAGAATTTTAAAAATTGCTTTTTACCAGGAGGTTTTTGGTCTGTACAGCCTAAATAAGTGGTTCTATGCCCACTAAAATATTCTTGAATAATATGCAACTTTTGCACTTTAGGTTTCCAGGGAACCCTATCTCCAGACAGCATCTTTCTACTGTTTGTATTGCTTGTCTCAGCTTCAGGGCTTTGCCCTAAAATTAAGCTCCTCAGGAATCACAGCTTGAATTTATATTTAACTAATTGGTTCCTATTCTAAAATTGAATTGTTCATGCCAAATTTGTATAATGAGAGAGTCATTTCCATACTGCTTCCATTCTTATCAACATTTCAGGCAAAATCTAGCAATAAACCGTAGACTCTCACTTTTCCTCTGGACATTCTTGTCCAACCAGGTGAATTTTGGCATCCTATAGGCCATATTAAGCAACAAAGAGAATAAAGGAAACACATGAGGAAAACAACAAACACATTTGTAACAAAACTACATGACAGGCAAAACCTGCAAACACACACACACACACACACACACACACACACACCTGCAAACACCATATTTATTTAACTGCTGCTGAAAATATCTGAAATAAAAAATCATGAAAAGTCTCATGGGAAGTTGTTACAAAGGTCAAGTCAGTTAATGTGAAGAGTGACTTGGCTTTTGAAGTTGCCAACAATTTGAATCAAACACATTTTCTCCAGATTGAGGGTGAGAGTATTCAGTATAGTGTTTGTCTAAATATATTTAAAATTAAGACAGAAGAATATCTGATACAACCCTTATCAATCAAGATTCATCCAAGACACATAGTAATGTAAACACAAAAAGTTTAATATAAAGAATTACTAGTTATTACAAAGCTATAACTTTAAAGATAAAATAAAACTCTAAGGAAAATCTTACAGTTTAGGAAGACTTCCTAAAGAAGGAGTCTCCTTCCCCAAGCTGGGATTTATATCTTTCTAGGGAAGGTGTGGTTATAGCCTACAGGATGAGGAAAAGTACCCTGGGTTGCTAAGCCAGAGCTGGTTGACAGTCACTAGACAGCTTAATACACCAAATAAAAAAATGTAAGGATGGTAAGAGGAGAAGTGAAAGGGAGATAAGCTCACTGTTGTTTTATGATTAATGATTGCATGTAAAAGAAAAACTAAATAAAAATCATATCCAGGGCAGCCCTGGTGGCTCAGCAGTTTAGCGCCACCTTCCGCCCAGGGTGGGATCCTGGAGACCTGGGATTGAGTCCCATGTCAGGCTCCCTGTGTGGAGCCTGCTTCTCCCTCTGCCTGTGTCTCTGCCTATCTCTCTCTCAATCTCTCTCTCTCTCGAATAAATAAATAAAATCTTTTAAAAGAAATCATATGCAAAAAATTTAATGATTAAACAAATATAGTTAATGCTACTGAGTAAAATTAGAGGCTAGAAAGAGGGAGAAGAAACATAGAGAGGATAATACAAATTACATATATATTGTTATTTCTTAGGAAAATTTAAAAAATATCGTATATTGGAAGTGTTAACTACTCTAAAAATATAGATTGTCTTAAATCATGCAATGTGTTACATTATGAAATTCATGGATTTTGTGACACACCCACTGCTATACCCCTTTGCTGTAAAGTGGGGCTCTTGATTGAATGTGAAATCCATGTTAATGGATCTCTCTCTTTTTTTAAATTCTTTTCTCTACCATTTGTAATGGTAGTTGAAGAATTTCTAATTCTTTAAATGGCAACGATTTTTGCCAAGCTATAAGAGCCAGGCGTGTGCTAGTGTTGCTTCACAAATGGTTCATTGGTTTGATTTAACTCAAAGAAATATGTTCTCCAGTAAGTCATCTTTCTCTTATCCATCTTCATATTCCACTTCACTTGAATCAGTTATCTCCAAATCAAAGCTCCTGATGGTCCATGTTATTTCAGGGCTGCATCTCCTTGAATGTATAGTTCCGTTACTCACTTTACAAGAACTAGCACTTCCCAAGCTAGATTGTGTTATATCTTTACCCTGTTATTAATCTTACGATCAGGAGGGGAGTTGAGGATAGATCTTGAGGGGGTTACCAGTTTTTCCTGAAGGGGAAGCATTTTTCATCATCAATGAACAAAGAGGTAGTACCATCTTTTGTTAATTGGTTTTGGGATACTTCTATTTTATATATTTTACTCATCTGCTTTGGGCTCCTTCTTTTGGCTCAGAGGGTTACAAAAATTTCAGAGTTCAAAACTCAAAACATCAACCCAGATTTCCTTATCCCAGATTTTAAGATCCTGCTTTTTTTTCAATGAAGGCCTAACTTTGGTTAGAAGACCTATCAGGGTTGTGAATTCAACCTCTTCCGGTGATCTGTTAATCTTACAATTAAGTCCTGGTGCTGGTCCTTAGCTTTCCTGCCCTCCAGCTTCAGGAAATTTTTGTTCCTTTTAATACTATCTAGAAGACTCTCTGCTACCCTCACACGTTCACTTTTACACTTCCACTTGTTTTGGAATGGTGCTCAGCTTTTCATTGTCTTCCCATAGTGCTTTGAGAATATAGCAACAGATATCTAATACCATGGTCCTTTAATTACTATATTGAAATGCCTAAAATATTTCAATGGCTAGTGTATTTCTCTTTATTGGGTTTTCTTCTTACCTTACCATCTATGACACATATTATCAATTGCTTTGCAGTCCTTTGCCAGGAAGTATCAATATTGCTTTTGTAGCCATTATGTGGTCCTCCTTGCCAGCTGACTGGTGAGTAATGCAACTAAAATTCCCACTTTATAGGCTGCCTCCTAAAACAACTTCTAGTATTAACTGTAGTTTGGATTGGCTGGAAAACTGTCTCTGAGATTCTAGATCTGAGTACAGGCTATGTAAAAATGAATAATCTCCAGAACAATACTTAAATAAAGGAAGTAGTATTTAACATAGAAATTGAACTGCAATGAAGCTGCAACAGAGGTTCAGTGAATCCTTCAGCGAAGTTTAAAGCTTGGGTGGCCTTTCATAATGTTCCCATTTGAGAGAATATAACAATAAAGGATCTTGTACATTCATATCAACTAATGTACATGCAGGCTGCCACCAGGAAGAGGCTAAACTTGGATTTGAAGCTCTCTTCTACAGAGGGAAAATGATGAAGTATTCAGTTGTGTCTCATTTGACCAATATTTTTAATACCTAGCAGAATTAGCATCCCACTCCTGAAAGTGTCTGAAAAGCATAACATCCACTACAATCATAAAAATATTTTATATCATTCTATGCAAATAAAAATTTTAAAGCAGGAGGACTTGACAATTCTGAAGGAAAATGGCCTTTGCTAAGTTGACCACAAAAGATTTAAGCAGTTGACACCCAATGGTTTTAAAAAGGAATTGTAGAAAATTATTTAACTAAGTCCATTTTTGTCAAAGCAGACAATCTTTAAAGAGTGGATAATTCAAATGTAATTTAGGATAAAAAAACATTTATCAATCATTCAACCAAAAGCTTATTGGACATACAATATGGAGTGAGTTCAAGATGTATACAAAATAGATAAGATAGACAAAATTATCTTTCAACATGAAATTTGTGTTATGGTAGGTGTAATAAACACTCATACAATAATACACTTTTAAGTAGTAATAGGTGAAATGAAGAAATCTGTGGTGCCTATCAGCATTCCAAGGATTTGGATCCTTTTATAAATATAGAGTCATAGAAAAATAATTTAAGCAACTTCCTAGCCATAATTTATGTGACACACACCCTCTCAACTTCTTGCATGCAGATGAAGATATGTAACTAAGGGTAAAATGAGCATCTAGTTGCATTAAGCCACTTCTAAGTCAGAGCCAAAAGTTACCACTATCCTTCACAATTTCCTTTCCACAAAGATAGCTAGGTATCTGAGCCTAGTAGTCTTTGAAGCCATATGTTGAAGAGAACTAAGGCTCTATCAGCTGAACCCCAGAATTACAATATGAAGAAAAGACCATCCTGCTTCTTTGTTTTTGAATTCACTGGATTTCATATGATGAGAAATACATATATATTGTGTTAACCTCTAATAATGGTAGGGAGGGTATATGTCAAAGCAGGTAGCATTGCATTCAAAGGAAAGGGAATTGAGAATGACAGAAAATAGTGATAGGCAGGGTATATTTAGTAAAGGAAATAATGATATTTTCTCCAAGAAGAATATATTTGAGCAGATACATGAATAGTGAAGCAAGAACATATCAACATCCATTTTGAGAATATTCTGAGCAGATAATCAGTCCCTGAACTGGAATACCTTTATACAACCTGAAGGAAAAAATGGTAAAAGAAATTGGCTGATGTAGAGGGTTAAAACAGCAAATACTGTGAGTTTGATAGGTGAACAGGGCAAGACCAGATACAGCCTTATCACCCAAGTTACAAACTTGGAGTTTTATTATAGAAAGAGTACTATTTGATTAATTTTGAATATGAGATACCATTGTAATATTTTAAACATCACTACATATTACTTCAAGAGAACAGAGGTGAATGAATTCAACCCTGTTAGGCAGCTGTTATAGTTATCCAAGTGAGAATACTGCTAACTTTGTTTAGACTGGTAATGATAGGAAATGTAAATAAGGCTTAAATGCAGTATAGATTTTGAATTATTATTAATCAGTTGATCTATTAGTCAATTGACATTGATCTATTAATTATATAGTAAGAGGGAAATTTTTAAAAGCTCCAAGGTTATGCCTAGTTTTTTCATCTGAATTATTATCATATGGAAATATCTTTTACTGGGATCACTGAAAACCTGTAGAACATTTGAGATGAAGAGAAGGGAAATCAAGATTCTGTTTTCAACATGAAATTGATGTTAACCTCTATCAGGTATGATGTTAAGTACACAGTAAACATTACAAATCTAACATAATTTTAAGAAAGAGGTAAAACCTTGGGGCACCTGGGTGGCACCATTGGTTGGGTGTCAGGCACTTGGTTTTGGCTCAGGTTGTGATCTCAGGGTCATGGGATCAAGCCCCGTATCAGGCTCTTGGCTCAACATGGAATCTGCTTAAGACTCTTTCCCCTCTGCATTTTCTCCAAATCAATCAATCAATCAGTCAATCAATCAATCAATCTTAAATATAAAGAGGTAAAACCTAGAGGTATAAAGCCAACATCAGTATATAAATAATCTGTAAAAAAAAATAGCAAATTAGTGTTACTATTAAGAAAAGAAATATGGAGGATAGGAAGTTATTTCAGAAAGAGGAGAACCAAAGAACCAAAGAACCAAAGAATCAAAGAATCAAAGAATCAAAGAAAGAAACCAAAGAACACTAACAGGAGCTGATCTTGAAGTAGAAGGGAAGCCAAACATACACATGGGGTACATCAAGCCAGAGTGAGAGTTTTTTTCAAGAATAAGGGAATTTGAGTAGGCCAAGTACTGAGAAGCTAGCTAAGGTCACAAATAAAATTTTGCCATTGATTTTGGCAAGTTGAAAGTTTATTTACTTTTCAAAAAGAGGTGTTTTTTTTTGGAGGTTTTAGGGTAGAAATTTATCCTAGTTCTTGCTGAGTAGCAGGTGAGATTGTAAAAGTAGGAAGTATAAACAATTCTAAGAAGTAGTATTGCTGTAAACAACTAATGAGGCAATTGGAGGAGAGATCATATTTTGTTGTTTTTAATATGTGAACTATTCAACATGGTTATGTACTGATGGGAATGATGCTCCAGTGCAGAAGGAAAAAATGATAAGGGAGAAGAAAGGGGGTAACCACATAAGCAGAATCCTTGAGTAGAAAAAAACATACCTAGGAATTTCTATGGCCTTTAAAACCAGAGCAGCTCCTTCACTGAAACAGGAGGAAAGCCAGAATGTGGAAGAAAAGTTAGGTATGTTGGTATATTTGGTGGGGAGAGGACAAACTAATTCTCTTCTGAAGTTGTTACTCTGTCCATTGGGAGTGAGGGGGCTGGGAGAGAGATTTGGTCGTTTAAAAAGAGAGGAGAGTGTGTGAAATAGTAATCTGGGAAAGAGTACAATGAATTTCCCTCAAAAATGTGGAAGAAAAAAAATGTGGAAGAACGGCAGGTGCAATTAAATGATGGAAGGTCAGAAATGTGAAGGTCCAGATTAAGATCAAAATGGTTAAACTTTCAGTTCTATTGAGAATGATTAGGTGTAGTATGAGGTTAAGGGTAGAATTCTTTAAATTAGGATATAACTTCATTGTAACTAATGGTTGGATCTTTAAAAACTGGAGACCATTAAGGAATTGGCACAGAGAAAGACATACTTAAGAAGGCAAGTTAGAAACATCGAGACCAGCTAGACCCTATTGCCCTCAGCACCATGCCAAACAAATTGTGATTTTTCAATATTGTTAACAGAAAGATACATACAGATGAGTAGGTCTACTTCCAGTCTTACCAATGACATGCCTTTAAGTGTATATAGGAAATCATGAGATTGAAAAGCAAAACAAAAACTGCATAAATTCTCTCCCATTATATTTCAAACCTTCCCAGGAAATATAGGGTTTGGAATAATTCTCATGATATCAGGCTTATGGTCATGGCCATTCTGTTGTGTAATGTAAAGCACATCAGGCATGTGGCCATGGTCTGTGTTTTTTTTGTTTTGTTTTGTTTTGTTTTCACTGAGGCGATGAAGGCAAACATCATTCTCTTTTGAGGGTACTTCAAATATGACAATCATTAACTTTTGTGTGTCCAGCATATTTTGTTGTGACAAGATCAATATATGATGGTGAGATTTACAACACACGGCAGACAGAGAGCACAAATACAGTCATTTCTTATCTTAGTCTTTAACAATGATATGTATGTTCAATTCAAGAAGTTTAGAATTCAAGTGATCTATCTCTTGTATTTTCATGTTGTTAGTAGTTGAGACTCTGAATGGGATACTCATTCTAATTTTTATGAAACATTGAATCATTTCTTAAATATAAAGAAATCCTATCATTATTGATATTGTTTTATATTCACTAATTAAAAATTAATCAATTGAGTCTTAATGTTTTTACTATTTTGAATGTAGTGTGAGACTGTCTATAAGGGATATGAATTAGTTCCTTTTGAAGTTTGCAAACTACCTTGAGGGAGAAAATAAAAATGTAAAATAAGTCAAAAACGTGTAAATATCACTGAGCAAGATTGACTGTACAATTCAAGTACGTGAACACAAAAATAGAATAAATATTTTAGACAGTAAAATCCAGGTAATTGTTTATGGAGAATGGAAAATGTGAACAAAATTTTAAAAAATTAATCATCAAATTTTATAGACAAGAAGGACACATGGCCTCATCCTTAAAAGTATCAAATATAGCATCCCTGGTAGCTCAGTGGTTGAGCATCTGCCTTTGACTCAGGGTGTGATCCTGAAGTCCCTGGATCTAGTCCCATATAGGGCTCCTTGCAGGGGGCCTGCTGCCTGTGTCTCTGCCTCTTTCTCTGTGTCTCTCATAAATAAATAAATAAAATCTTTTTTAAAAATGGTATCAAATAAAAGGGATGGAAAGAAAGTGAAACACTGGTAAATGGAGAAACTCAGTTTGATAGATGGTAAATATTTAAAACAAAAAACAATACGTGTTTTTACTTTTATTTTTCCTACTGGGTAACTGTGAACTTTGAAGTCCATCTTGCATAGAAGAAAATTTTTGAAAAGAAAAAAATAGGGATGCCTGGGTGGCTCAGCAGTTAAGCACCAGCCTTTGGCTCAGGGCCTGATCCAGGAGTTCCAGGATCAAGTCCCACATCAGCTCCCTGCACGGAGCCTGTCTCTCTCTCTCTCATACTCTCTCTCTCTCTCATTCGGTCTCTCACAAGTAAATAAAAATCTTTGTTTAAAAATGCCTAATATCTCAGGTAATAAGAGCTAATTAATTATTACAAATAACATTGAATATTCATGTTCCCAAGAATATTGGTTCATTTACATGAAAGCCCCATTTCTGTATCTTATACTCAAATTATGGTTTTTGCTATTCTATTATCAAAGACTCATACTCTAAACTTGAAAATCCCTCAAGATAAGGTTTCACTGGCTTATTTCTTTAAGGAAATAAAATCAGGAATAACAGAAACAATAGAAATTCACGTATGCCATGAATTGGTTAAACCACAATTATTTTTGTCCCTTTTATTTTTATCTCATAGGACAAAAGGATGGTAAATCAAATCCATGCCAACAAAAGCATTTAATTTCAGCAAGTAATTAAAAAAATTCCCTAGCTAATATTAAATGCTTCTTTGGGGAAGTGACTTTTCAAACTATAAGAAGGAGTAGTACCACAGAGAGGCCATAGAGATTTCGTTGCTAGTTGTAAAATAAACAAATTCTTAGAGAATGGATATGTTTTTACTCACTACTGTGCGTATAAATTATTATTTTTGTGTACTAATTGTATTAGACTGTGTACATAAAAGTGATGGAATAAGGGTGATTTGGGGATTAGGCAAGCAATCGGAGGTTTGGGAGAATGATACAAAATTAATATGTGCTTGATTTTTTAACTCTTGTATGTGCATTTCTTTGAAGAACGTGAAGCAACAATAAGAATCTTTTAGTGGGATTAGAGATAAAGTCAAACCAGAGTTATGATATAATGATATATTTATTTTGGTTTCTGTGTGGTTTTATTTTTTAACTTTTTTATTTTTTTGTTTGTTTAATTTTGGTTTGTTTGCTTTTGGTTTTCAATTTTGTGCAGAAAAAATCCTCAAATCAAAACTACAAGCAAAATCCTAACTAGAATGTGGCCTAAATAGAATAAAAATCTCATTTTATACAACCTAGCACCAGCAAACAATAACATTCAGTAATCAATCAATGGCATCTGTGCTCTCTAATAAAGAAAATAATGTGAACATGTTACATTATTAGAGGACCCATTTTACAAATAGATACCATACCTCCTTTGTATTCAAACAAAATTTGCTAGATCAAATTCTAGGATTACATGAAAAGATTGTACAATTTGGTTTCAGAGGAAAATCCACTCTTTAAATCCTCTAGTACTTAATAAAAGTCCATAGTCAACCAACTGAGAATACCTATCATTTCTAAAGAGTTTAGACTCTAAAGAGTCTTTTGGTTGGTTATATTCCTAATATATATTTAAATAATTATTGATTAATATCCTAGTCAGAGATGAGAAAACAACTGTTAGGCACAAAGGTGATCTCAGTTCTTCTCTCACACTAGCCTTCCCCACAGTAAGTACTCCTTTAGGTTAACGTATTAATTATCAGTTAAAATGAAACCACCAATTACTCAAATTTAAGAAAAATATGTAGAATATATTCTGTTTAATGATATTTCCATAAATCTATAGAGTGTGAAGTAAAATTATATGATACAAATTGTATATATATATATAAATTTATTTGATTTCATTAGGTTAAAGGAGAAAGTATATAAACTAGAGACAGTGTTTTACAAGAGTCATAGGATGCATTATCTGAACTTTAAAAATTATTCTAATAGTCAACCTGTATGCAAATAAAACATTAAAAAAATAATTTCATAAGATATTTATACATATTGCAGTTCCTTTTTGCTCCTTTTAAAATGGGAATGCCTAACACATTTCTTTCATTTTGATCCTTCATATTTTAAGTATATATTTTAATTTTCCATCTGTCTTTACAATATGCTACATATATGAGCAAAAATGTGACATATACACAAAAGTTTCCTTTTACTGGTTTTATAAACTTTTAATACTTCCAACATAAATATGAAAAAGCACACTGAATTATTTTTATATGGCTGTTTTATAAATGGAATTTTATTATTTGAACCCTGGCTACCTTGAAAATGTAGCTGATTCACATTTCTAACTATTGCTTCATCAGTAAAAGTAGTAAAGGATCATATAAGACAAAAAGAAATTAGTTTAGCTTTCCATTTTAATTAGTCACACCTATCTTATTAGGTATTTAAACCTTGATAACCTAGATTCAGAATTATTAAGATTAAGGTATAATTAGCTGTTCAAATCAATTGTGTCATTCAATTCTATTAATTCTGTTGCTAAAATTTATCACATAATTAATCCTAGTATTATTCATTATAACCCACAATTAACAGTCTAGTCAGTCTATAGATGGAAACTGATATAATTCTAAAAAAATACTGCACCAGCATTTTTGCTCTCACATTTGCATTGATTGTCTCCTCTTTCTATGAATAATAACAGAGGTAAATTTAACTTAAACCTTTTACGTTAGGTATTAAACAGAGGTAAATTTAACTTAAACCTTTTACATTAGGTATTAGCAGTTTCTAGTGTTTTATCAATTATTTGAAGAATTTTATCTAGCTTAGTAGATGGTTTTAGTTAAATACTGTTTTAAGAACAGCATGCCACTTGGCTGTCTTTTTCTGTCAACATGAAGGACGAGAACATTCTTAAAATAAAAAATCTCAAAACAAAAAAAAATCTCAAAACAAGCGTATTTCCCAATAAAATACGTTAGCAATATAAATCAAGTTAAAGGTAGGCAAAGTACATATAAATCGTAGGTTGCATTGATTTTATTTCACAGAATGCAAACCTTTAATAGCATTTGTTTTTATTATTTATTAACATTGGAAACTAAACTCAGTAAAACATTTTAACATTTTTTGAATGGAAAGACATTTTTTTAAAAAAATTCAAAACAAATGTCACTTTAAATCTATGCTTCTAAACACAAGTGGGTCTTTAGTTTGCTTTGCATTTCATAGTCCAGTAGCTTTCCATTTTTTCCTACCTACTATTTCTTATATGCTCTTTTATCAAATCGGAAACTATTCTTCCTTATTCTCTTTTACCTGTTGAGCTTTTTCCTATTGTTTCCCTGAGAACATAGATCATAAAAGAACTCCCACAGGCTCCTGCCAAGACGTTTATCCACCCACCCACATTTGGATGATAGATTCTGCGTTTCTACCTGCCACTGTGGATGAACTATATCTATGTTCCTAATTAATATCTATGTCTCTTTCCTTGTGAATAAATTCCTTCCCTTAGGAACATCATTTCATCATTTGTCTTCTCTCTCAGGGATCAACATGTTTTTCTCCCTCTCTACTATATATCATTCTCATTAGCTACAATAAATTTTTGATTTCCTCAAACTTAAAAGAATAAAATGATAAAAAGTCACACTCCCTTTAACCTGCCTCTCTCTTGCTTCTGATCCACTTTTTCTCTCCTTTAGAGCTCCAATTTCTCTCTTGAATGTTACCTAGAAAAGCTCCTCACCACTTCTCACCTGATATCCACATGATGTGTCCCAAACCCCTATGTCTTCATTATCATGAATTATTGTCAGCTGCAATTGACACAGTTGATCATTCTTACACTCTTCAAATAGCTGTGTTAATTGGCTTTGAGGACACCGCACTCTCTTGAAATTACTTCTTCCTCCTTGGGTATTCCCTTTCAGTGACTTTTGTTAGTTCTTCATAGTCTAATATGAAAATATTAGAGGGCTCCAGGACTTGATCTTTGGATCATTTCTCTTTCTTTCTATTCTCATATCTTATACATTAAAAAAATCATTTTAAATGTCATCTATGCTTGATGTCTTCAACATTTATATTTTCTGCATTTTATACCCCTTTGAACTACAAGGTACATTTCTGACATTGCAATTTGGAAGCCCAATAGATACAGCAAGAAATTATCATGTTGATTGAAGTAGATTTTACTTATAATTAAAATTCACTAGTTAATGTGTTTAACTTGGTAAGTTTTGTCATATGTATATATCCATAAACCATTTCCAAGATCAAGATAATGAATATATCTGTTACCCTTTTATATCACAACCCTTCATAATACTTGCATTCCATTCTTTCTCTTTCTCATGCTTTATTCCCCAGCCCTGGTCCCCAGATTTTGATTTCAGCTCAGGTTGTGATCTCAGGTCATGAGATCAAGGCCCACATAGGTGTCCATGCTCAGTGGGCAGTCTGTTAGAGATTCTCTCTCTCCCTCTCCCTCTGCCCCTACCCCTACTCATGTGTGTGTGCTCTCTCTCTCTCTGTCTAAAATAAATGAAAAAATCTTAAAAAAAGAAATGTAGACATTTTTAGCCCAACTTACCATCTTTTCCTTTTATAATCTTATTTAAATTCAATTAATTAGCATATATTACTGGTCTCAGAGGTGCAGGTCACTGATTCCTCAGTCTTATATAATCCGGTGTTTATTACATCACGTGCTCTCCTTAATGTCCATCATCCAGTTACCCATCCCCACAGCCCCCTCCCTCCAGCAACCAGTTTGTTTCCTATGATTGAGAGTCTCTTATGGTTTGTCTCTCTCTTTGATTTGTCTTGTTTTATTTTTTTCCTCTCCTTCCCTATAATCCTCAATTTTGTTTCTTAAATTTCACATATGAGTGAGATCATATGATAATTGTCTTTCTCTGATTTACTTATTCTGCTTAGCCTTATATCCTCTTATTCCATCCACATCATTGCAAATGGCAAGATGTCATTTTCTTGATGGCTGAGTAGTATTCTATTGAGTGTGTGTGTGTGTGTGTGTGTGTGTGTGTGTGTGTGTGTATTACATCTTCTTTAGCCATTCATCTGTTGATAGACATCTGGGCTCTTTTCCATAGTTTGGCTATTATGGACATTGTTGTTATAAACATTGGGGTGCAGGTGCCCCTTTGGATCACATTTGTATCTTTGAGGTAAATACCCAGTAGTGCAATTACTGGGTCGTAGGGTAGCTCTATTTTCAACTTTTTGAGAAATCTCCATGCTGTTTTCTGGAATGGCTGCACCACCCTTCATTCCCACCAACAATGTAAGAGGGTTCCTTCCTCCACATCCTTGCCAACATCTGTCGATTTCCTGGCTTGTTAATTTTAGCCATTCTGACTGGTGTGAGGTGGTATCTCATTTGTGGTTTTGATTTTTATTTCCCTGATGCCAGATGATGTTGAACATTTTTTCATGTGTGTGTTGGCCATTTGTATGTCTTCTTTGGCGAAATGTCTGTTCATGTCTTCTGCCCATTTCTTGATTAGATTATTTGTTCTTTGGGTGTTGAGTTTGATAAGTTCTTTATAGATTTTGGATACCTTAGCCTTTTATCTGATATGTCATTTGATAATATCTTCTCCCATTCTATTGGTAGTCTTTAGTTTTTGTCGACTATTTCTTTTGCTATGCAGAAGCTTTTTATCTTGATGAAATCCCAATAGTTCATTTTTGCCTTTCTCTCCCTTGTCTTTGGAGATGTGTCTCATAAGAAGTTGCTGTACCTGAGGTCACAAAGGTTGCTGCCTATGCTCTCCTCTAGGATTTTGATGGATTTCTGTCTCACATTTAGGTCTTTCATTCATTTTGAGTCTATTTTTGTGTATGGTATGAGGAAATAGTCCAGTTTCATTCTTCTGCATGTGGCTGTCCAATTTTCTCAATACCATTTGTTGGAGAGGCTGTCTTTTTTACATTGGATATTCTTTCCTCCTTTGTCAAAGATTAGTTGACCATAGAGTTGAGGGTCCATTTCTGGGTTCTCTATTCTGTTCCATTGATCTATGTGTCTGTTTTTGTGCCAATATCAAACTGTCTTGATGATCATAGCTTTATAATAGAGCTTAAAGTTTGGAATTGTGATGCCACCAGTTTTGGTTTTCTTTCTCAACATTCCTCCAGCTATTTGGGGTCTTTTCTGGTTCCATACAAATTTTAGGATTATGCTCAATTTATCATTTTTTCTTTTATTAATAAGACTACCAATGTCATACCTTAGAAATCTTGATTCAACCTAATATAACAGAGATCCCTCCTATGATTTCTTCTACAGGTTTTAGATCATTATGTTTTTAATTTATGTATTTATTATATATTTATGTATTATGTATTTAAAACATAATTTTAAATTATGTTTTAATTTAGATCCCTGATGCAATTTGATTTTATTTTTATATAAGCTGTATTTTGTGGATCAAAGTTGTTTTTATGCATATTGATATGCAATTGTTTCAACAACATTTTTTTTTGAAAAGAAAACTCTTTCTGTTCAGTGTTGCCATTGTACCTTAATGAAATTTAGTTGTACACATATGCCAGGGTCTATTTCTGGACACTCTAAACTGTTCCATTGGTCTATATGTTTGTCATGCAACAATACACTGTCTTAATGGCTGTAGCCTGAGGATAAATTTTGTGTCAGGTAATGTTAGTTTCCTTACTTTGTTTCTTTACTTTTTCTTTTTTTAAAGATTTATTTATTTATTTGAGTGAGAGAGCATAAGTGTGGAAGGAGCAGAGGGAGAAGGAGAGACAGAAACTCTAGCAGACTCCCTGCTGAGTGTGGAGCCCAACACAAGGCTCCATCTCGGGACCTCAAGGTCATTGTCTGAGCTGAAATCAAGTTGGATGCTTAACCGACTGAGCCATCCAAGCACCCTAGTCACTTTGTTTCTTTTTAAACTTATTTTAGCTATATGAATCTTTTGCATTTCCATATTAATTTTAAAATCACACTCCCAATAAAAAAAAAAAAAAACCTTGCTGGGATTTTGAATGGGATTACATTGAAATTGTAAATCAACTTAGACAGAATTGATATCCTAATATTGAGTATTATCATCCAGGAACATGGTATACATCTCCATTTTTTTATGTTTTCTTTAATTTCTATTAATTCGATTTTGAGGCTTTTAGCAAACAAATCCTACATATCTTTTGTCAGATTTATTACAAAAATACACATTTAAAATACTAATGTTTAACATTAATATTTAAAACTATTGTTTTATTTAAAATTTTTGTTCATTAAATTATTTAGTTATTCACTAGAACTACAATCGACTTTTGGATATTGATTTTTTTCCTTTCAATCTTGTACTTACTAATTTGTCCTTGAAAGGCTCTTGTTTGTCGATTTTGTTATTTGGTTAGATTTTCAGATTCTATTAAATTTTCTTTTTTTTAAATTTTTATTTATTTATGATAGGAACACACACAGAGAGAGAGAGAGAGACAGAGACATAGGCAGAGGGAGAAGCAGGCTCCATGCACCGGGAGCCCAACGTGGGATTCCATCCCAGGTCTCCAGGATCGCGCCCTGGGCCAAGGCAGGCGCCAAACCACTGCGCCACCCAGGGATCCCCTCTATTAAATTTTCTAATGGATGATCATGTCATCCCAAATAAAAATTATTTTAATTTTATAGATTATAAAGTTCTACTTCTTTCTTTATAATCTATATTCATTTTATTTATTTTTCTTGCCTTGTTATAATGACTAGAACTTCCCAAACTGTAATGGATAAAAATTATGAGAGTAGAAATTATTATTTTGTCCCTGATCTTTCTGGTATAGTATTTAGTCTTTTATCATTAAACAGAATATTAGCTGTAGGATTTTCATAGCTATTCCTTATCAGATGAGAGATTTTCTACATTTGATTGCTACATTTGATGTTGTTTTAATTAGGAATGAATGCCAACGTTCGTCAAATGGATTTATTCTCTTGATTCTTTGCATGCCTTATACATTTTTAAAAATACAAATGTTATTAATTTTATCTCAGGTGCTAGATATTGGTATTAGTATAAATATTATAAGCTTTTCTATGGATAGACTATAACTAACTTGAAAATGGTTTCTTGGGATACCTGGGTGGCTCAGTGGTTGAGCATCTGCCTTTGGCTCAGGTCATGATCTCAGGGTCCTGATGGAGTTCTGCATCAGGCTCCCCACAGGGAGCCTGCTTCTCCCTCTTCCTATGTCTCTGCCTCTCCTATATCTCTTATGAATAAATAAAATATTTTTAAAAAGAAAATAGTTTCTCTTTAGGCATTACTTTAAGACCTGTCAGATGAAATATGAGCAGTGTCTATTGTAACTAATTCCTGCTACTAAAGCAGGACCATTCTGAGTATTTTAAACAGTATACCATGAGGTTTATACTATAGTTGGTGGAAAAAGTAGATTTTCCTGGCAATGAGTGTGCACTGGTTTGAATTATCTCTAATCCTTTCAGCTGTTTTTTTTCCTGGCCTTGATTACTTTTTGCCCATACATGAATTAAGCAGTATTTTGATGGATTTAAGGATACATTTAGGTCATCTTTAGAGTGCTCTCTTTGTGCCGTTCTCTCTTCTGTGGAACTTTGTCCTGTCCACTCTAGCTACTTTTATTTCCCCAGTCTATCAGTTCCCTTTACTCAAAGTAGTGAATATGTGAAGCTTTGCCTGGATTCCTTCTCTCTGTACCGTGTTCTGGAAACTCTCAAGGAGTTATGCTGGGACAAAGAGAGAAGTCTATTTATTTCCTAGTTTTCTGGGAATGTTGTCACTTGTTGCCTGATAGAATCTTTTTTTTTTTTCCTTTAAACTGTAGTTAACATACAATGCAATATTGGTTTCAGGAATAGAATTCAGGGACTTATCACTTACATATAACACCCAGTGCTCAACACAAATACCCTCCTCAATACCCATCTAGCCCATCCCCCACCCTCCATCAACCCTCAGTTTGTTCTCTATCTTTAAGAGTCTCTTATGGCTTATTTCCCTCTCCCTCTCCATATGATCATCTCTATTGTTTCTTAAATTACATATGGGAGTGAAACCATATGGTAATTGTCTTTCTCTGACTGACTTTACTTAGCATAATGCACTCTAGCTCTATCCACGTTGCTGGGAATGGCAAGATTTCATTCTTTTGATGGCTGAATAAGTCCATTGTATATATATATATACCATATCTTTATCCATTCATCAGACAATGGACATTTGGGCTCTTTCCATAGTTTGGCTATTGTTGATAATGCTGCTATGAGCATTGCGGTGCATAGCCCCTTTGAATCAGTATTTTTATATCTTTTGGATAAGTACCTAGTATTGCAATTGCTAGATCATAAGGTGGCTCTATCTTTAACTTTTTGAGAAACCTCAATACTCTTTTCCAGAGTAGCTGCGTCCAGTGTGCATTCCCACCAACAGTGTAAGAGGGTTCCCCTTTCTCCACATCCTCGCCAACATCTATTATTTCTTGTGTTGCTAATTGTAGCCATTCTAACAGGTATGAAGTGGTATCTCATTGTGGTTTTGATTTGTATTTCACTGATGGTAAGTGATACTGAACATCTTTTCAGTCAACGTCTTGATAACCTTCATTTTATATATTTCATTTCATTTCATTTTCTTTCTTCTTTTCTTTTTTATTTTTTTGCTTACTTCAAAGTCATAAAACCACTTTGTGTTATGCCATCATGGCCAGAAGTAGAAGTCCTATATAACAAACTTAATATGTCCAAGAACAAACTATAATATTTTGTCCCAAAACTTTCCCTTTAGCATTCCTTTCCATTTTGGTCATGAAAATCCATTTTTTTCCATGGCTTAGGGCAATAATAGTGCAACAGAACAATAATAGTGATATATTTCCTGACTCATTTATTTTAATTCCTGTGATCCAAAACAACTACAAACCCAGTTGTCTTTACTTCCAATACATACCTAGAATCCAACTACCACGTATTCTTTCCTACTTATAATGTGGCCAAACCACTCTACTCTTTTATCCATAGTATTCTACTCTAGAGTCTATACTCATTTAATGAGTCAGGATAATATTATTCAAATATGGTAAATCATTGATATTTTTTGCTATTAACCATATAATAGTTTTCATTTCACTCAGTATAAACAAATAATGTGTTCTAATGAGCTATGAGCTAAAGGAGACTCTAGCAGACTCTCCTTTGTCATGTGTATGAAAGAACTCCCTGCAATCATCCTTGCTCACACAGCTCCAGCCTCATTGACCTCCCTGCAAGTCTTTAAGATCACCTTCTGTAGAAACTTTCTGTTTTCTATTTCTTCTAACTGGATCCCTATTTCAATAGATACACAAATAACAGCATTGTTTGTTCCTTCACTTTATGTCTTTATTTAAATATTTCCTTTTCTATGAGGTCTTCCTTGACTCTTTAATTTTTAAAATTACCTTCCAGGCTTCCCTTCCCAATGTTAACTTGTTTTCCATTTCCCTAGCCACCAAATACATGAAGTGTATTAAAAAATTTTGTTTCTTATTTTGTCTGTTCTCCTACACTATAACAGAAACTTCGTGAGAACAGGATTTTTGTCTAGTTTGTTCACTGCTAAATCCTAAACAATTAGAAAAAATATGGCATCTATTTAAAACACTGTTTATGTATGTTAAGTAAACTAAATTTCTTTCCAATATTAATATTCTATAATGTCTGCTAATTTTAAGACTATCTTTACCTTTAGCCTATATAATTTTGTAGAAATTATTTCTTCTTTTGTTTTATTATCACATTGAAGGATTATGCTGTATATATAAAGTGTACCCTTTTGTTTTTGTATTATAAAACATTTTTAGCATATAAAGAGTAATAACTGTCCATATATACAATATTGAGAATAAGCAAGTATAATTTAATATTTGTGTTTTTCAATTATTGTATTTCTGATAATGCTGCTTCTATCTCAAAGAGGATGTAATTGGTTATCTATTACCAAGTTTCTCCTGAAGGATTCTCTTTAGGATTCTAAGAGGTAACACCAGTAGAAAAACTGCCTACCCTAACAAAATAATGCTACTCCACATTTTCTTGTGTGATATAAAACTAATAGTATTAATTACATCAAGGCTAATGAAACCTATTCATTTTTCAACTTTATATATATTTAAAACCTTATTTTAAAACTTAGAAACTGTTTTGAGACTGTGTTCTGAATAGATCAATCTAGAAGCTGCTAACACATGGGTTGGCTATGGAAATTGTAAAGCAATGTGAACACTGAAAAATGAAGTCAGGATCATGGCTAGCTTATAGAAGGCTTAATAGTTGAGTGTTCAAATATAGATTTTTACTTTATTTTTCAAATCATGGAAATTCCCCTTTACATTACATTTTATCACTTAAAATATAGTGCTTCTATGATTCAAATAAACATTATTTTTAACAAAATCCCCTTTTAGTAAGATTACCGAAAATGTTACACATATTCAAAAATATTTATGAAGATATATGAAGTTGTTACATTATCTGATGCAAAGTAGAATGGTTAGTTTTCACTCACAATGTGGTTTAAAAAACTAAGTGTATGTTTTGTTGATACTCATATCTTGCTAAAAATTTATTCACTTTTATAAAATTAATGTTTTCAGTTATGTATGTTTGTATTAGATCTTTGGTTCTGTAGCTTGATATATAAGGCAAAATTGTATATATGTATCCTCTTTTGGGTTTGTCAGTCCATACTAGAAAATTATATCAATAAGTGAAATCTAATCAATATTATCTGAAGTTAGGGCAGCCTGGGTGGCTCAGTGGTTTAGTGCCGCCTTCGGCCCAGGGCCTGATCCTGGAGACCTGGAATCGAGTCCCACATCAGGCTCTTTGCATGGAGCCTGCTTCTCCCTCTGTCTGTGTCTCTGTCTCTCTCTCTCTCTCCCCGTGTCTCTCACAAATAAATAAAATCTTTAAAAAAAATAATATCTGAAGTTAGTAATAGGATCTACATTTATTCTCACTAAATCTGTAAACTCCTTTTGTCTGCACAAATTTGGATATATCCAAGTATAATTCATGACTAAAACAATAACAATGTATAATTTCAACTAAATAGCATTATAACCTTATAAAATGGAGTGGATTAAAAGTAATTTTCTTACCTTTTAGTTAGTATAATATTGCTTATTTCAGGAGAGGTAAATAAAATATACGTCTCACATTCCTGCTGATATCAAAATATTTGTCCAGCTAGCCAATATACTTATATGACTAGAATGACTTTAATTACCTTGTAACAAAAAGTCTTTTAAAATTAGTTTATTTGGGATATAGTGGTACTAAGTCATGAAATGAAGAGAAAGTTAATGAGAAAAATGTATTTTCCTATCATGGCAAATTTTTAACATTTATCCAACCTAAAAAGGAAAACCAAACACCATATTAAAAAAAAAAACCCACAACACATTTTATTTTAAGTAATAGGACTAGCATAAACCATTGTTTTGTTTTGCTTTATTTTACTGTGTAGAAATTAACAAAGTGGACATGAGGGAAAAATCCCAAAATTCCAAATACTGCTAAGGGAAATATTTTATGTCATAGATGAAGTAATAATAAACCAAAAGACTTGTGATTAGAAGATATTTTATGATATTTCTTAGGTTAGAAGTTACTCTGCTACTTATACCTGGAACTAACATGGTATATGAACTAACTAGAATTAAAATAAAAACTTAAAAGAAAAGTTACTCTATTACTGCCATAAAGCCTGTGCTAGTCTAGATTATCTTGCCCATCATCACCATTATCACACAACAGAGAAGGTAATTTGGAGTAAGTAGTTGCAGCAGATATTTTATAGAATTGGAGAAGAATGCAAATCCAAGTTCCAGAATTTGCACAGAACTGTTTACATAATTACAGAAAGATAACATAACCAGAGCCAAATAAATTTAGCCAAGACTTTGTACTTTGAAAACTGAACTTGACAAAATTATAGAGGCACTACAAATGTGGTAGGATAACTGATTGAAAAAAGTTATCCCAATGGATCAATAAGGCAAAGGAAAAAAATTAAAATAACCAAAGCATGCGATTTTGACTTGAAGCATATTTTTATTTATTCATCATATATGTCATAAATTTACAGAATGTTCATGTATTTATAAAGTATCATGTTAGGATAATATTTGTATATACCATATACATAATTATAATAAATAGGAATGTCTATATTATAGTTACTACAGAATCAGAAAACCGATAATTCCTCAAATGATATTGGATAGCTCTCTACTGAATTTCAGATCTATATATCAGATTTATTTTGGACAGTATGACCATAATGGTCCAGGCACTCAAACTTAGTTTTTCACAATTGGAATCATTTCCCAGATCAGCAATTAGCAAACTTTTTCTCTGTAAAAGGCCAGATGGTAAATATTTTTGACTTTGCAGGCCAAATGGTCTCTCTAATGTTGTAGTGTAGAGATAGTGACAGACAACATGTAAATGAATGAGACTGGCTGTGTTCCAATAAAACTTTATTAATAAAAACTGGTATCAGTCTGGATTTGGTCCACTGGCCATAGTTTGCCAATTCCTGTCTTATAGAGATGATTCAGTAAAGTGGAAAAACAATCAATCTCTTGTAACAGTAGAAAATTTAAGTATCTTTAGTGGGGATTTTCCCCAACTTGTTGTTCCCATCTCTCCCCACTTCCATCTCCTTTCATCACTCCCACATGACTCCATTATCCTCATCTACTTATATGTCCTATGTGTACCCAAACCCAAACTGTGACTGTCATGTTGTATTTCTCTTTCTTTTATCCCATCTATCCAGTATTTTGCATGTACAGAGTTTAATCCCTTTACAATCTAAAATATGTTCTCACCCCTCTACCCCTTTGCAAAATTCCTGGGATATATTTGACAAATGATTCATTAGAACATCATAGTACCTTCTAGATTCTCCATCCTTCCTATTCTCACTGTCATACCTTTTGCTTTCATGTGAAGAATGTAATCTCTTGAATCTTATTTTCAAAACTATTCAAAATCTGAATGCTCTCCAGTGTCAGCTTTAGAAAAGTCAGATCCAAACACTGGATAGAAGGTTATCCTAACCTGCTTGCAGTATTCATAAAACATCCCTTCCTATACTCTGGCATTTGTTCCAAATTCTTCTAAGAACCTTTGCCCACAATTTTCTTCAGAATCTAGACAACACTCAAGCATCCTTTAATATAGTAAAGAGCTCCAGAAAGTTTATAAACATTTGATGGCTGATACCTATACTGTGAATGTGTATGTTTAAAATATCTGAGTTCAATAGTGCACTGTTTGTTTGATTCTTAAAAATTGATCAGTTTTACTTTGAAGTATTCTTTCATGGAGTTGTAAGGATTGATTAAATAAATGGGAGATGTTAAGTGACAACTGACGTCAAGAATGAATGGATAGGGGTCACCTGGGTGGCTCAGTCGATTGAGCATCTGCCTTCAGCTCAGGTCATGATCTCCAGGTCCTTGGATAGAGCCCCATGTCAGGCTTCCTGCTCAGTGGGGAGTCTGCTTCTCCCATTCCCTCAGCCCCTCCTCCTGCTTGTGCTCTCTCTTTCTCTGTATCTTTCTGTCTCAAATGAATAAATAAAATATTTTTAAAAAGCAAAGAATGAATGGATAAGCAGCAAAGCATCTGACATCATAACTATCAGAAAAAAAGAATAAATTCTTAAAATCACTAATTCAAGAAGACATATATAAATCAATCTGTAAAGACATAATACAATTTTTCAAGTCATACTGAAGGTATCCTTCAATATCATACTGAAGACTATATATAATGCTTTGCTTTTTTCTCCTGATACTTGGTTTTGTGAATTTGAATTCATGGAGTGAACTAATGCCTTCCTACCTGGAGTAGTTATATCATACCTGGACTTAGTTATATAATACAATGATTTATTCAAACCCCAGGATGATTCCCTCACTTTATGTTATTATGGACCTATTTTGAAAAATTCATGAAAAGAGTAATTTCAGGGAACATCTTTGAAGATAAAAGTTGGTTTAGATATTCACAGCACTAGGGGATTTATTTGTTTGCATTTGCCTTGCTTTTGTGATATTATCAAGAAATAACATAGGTCCTAACAGAAATAAGGTAATGTCTGTCTATACATTATTAAGGAAATATTTTAAAAACACCAGGATATCCATTTTTAATTTTATAAAGAACATATAGATTCAGTAAATCAAATATTGATATGGAAAAACATGAATTTAATAAAATACTTGGCATTTTTACTCATTTATAAAGTTTACAAAACAGGATAACTTCTTTTTATAAATAAGGGAGAAAAACCACATCATAAATGGCTACACTATAAAGATACAAATTCAGAATATGTATTTTATTCTCTTTGGTTAAAAAAACTACATGTTATACATGTGAGCAGATCACAAATTGATCTAAGATATAAATTAACCAGCCAAGATGCATATATTTTTAATAGAGGTAGAAGCAATGTTTCAAAATACAAATACATGTAACCTTTCAGGAAATTACATAATTTATAACATTAACTACTTGCTTTCCTTCCCTATCTGTTTTTCCCTTTATCCATAATAAAAGAAATTTAATTTTTTAGATAGATATAACTTAGGATAAAGAATATATATGTTATCTTCCCATGTTACTTGCTATTGTCATGTGATTCAGGTCTGTCCTGTGAGAAATAAGCATATGTGTCATGTGGCTCTTCTGGTAGCCTTGTAGTAATTAGCCCGCATGCAATTATCCTCTTTTTTCTTAATTTTTATCATTGCCACTGTCGGTGTTCTCCTCGGTGTTCTCCTCCTCCTCCGTCTCCATCACTTTGTTTTCATCTTCCACATCTTGCTCCTTTGTTCATAAGACTCTAAAGTGAACAATAATGAAAATCTTTCATGACAAAAAAATGTGATATATTGAGATACTTGGTAGCTATTTAATAGAACTTGGTGGAAAAACATCATTATAAATATTTTCTAAATTTTCACAGGTTTATTAGCCAGTTGGATACTTTCACAGGTTTATTAGCTAAATTTTCACACGTTTATTGGCCAACTGGATAATTTCTTTAGGAAAATATTATTTAAGTCCTCTGGTTTATTTTCCCTCAGTATTTTTCCTTTGTATGTTTATGTTAATTAATACATTTTTTTATGTATTCTTGATTGTATTACTTAATAATTTATGTTACGCAGTATCCTCTCTCCATCTGTATCATGTCATATTTTGTGGTGCCTTTTGAGACAGAGAAGTCATTACTTTTAATGCAGTTGGTTTATAATTGTTTTTGTTTGTGATTTTTGTGTCTTGTTAAATAAATCTTTTTGCTACCAATGCAAGATTGTGGGTATGTCCTTATAAACCTTCATAATTTTGCACTTTACAAATTAGAACACTAATCTACCCACCTTACCCCTAAATGCCTTATAGTTCCTAATAAATTTCTGTAAATTCCTTTAACTTTTTTCCATACATACTCTTATCATCTGTTTACAATTTTTTCCATCAGTTTTACTTAAATCTTTCAAATATTTTTTTGGCCTTACTCTGCTGACCAGGACTCAAGTGCAATGTTGAATACTGTTAGTGATTGTGGAAATTCTTTTATTCCTCATATTTTAATATTCTAAAAACAATTATTCCATCTGGATTTTTTTATTTGTCCTTTGTGACAGGATTGGACCCAATAGCCCAGTCTGCCATTGTGAAAGCAAATATTAAGCTTCCTCTATCTTCTAGGAGAAAGTAGTTTTCCTTCAATAAATCAATTTTGATAGAACAGTGCAGTGTGGGGCCCGCGAGACCCCAACGGCAGG
Organism: Vulpes lagopus; assembly: GCF_018345385.1. Taxonomy (NCBI): domain Eukaryota; kingdom Metazoa; phylum Chordata; class Mammalia; order Carnivora; family Canidae; genus Vulpes; species Vulpes lagopus. The sequence goes on from NC_054839.1 coordinate 43,434,680, forward strand.
CGGCAGCCCGGCGGCCCCGAATCCAGCACCTCTCTCCAGCCCACTGGCCTTTGCCTGCTCACCAAGGCTGTGCCCTCTGTCCTTTGGCAAAGGAGTGGAATTTGATCCCTTAGCGCCAACAAAGTAAGGTACACTTCATCGGTCAAGTATGACTCGGAGAGGCACTTCATTGATGATGTCCACCTGCCCCTGGGCCTGGCAGTGGCCCCCTGTAGCTATGGTCACCTGCCCCACAACTGCACCTGGTGCAACTACAAGGCAGAGGTGCACCTCAAGCCCCGCCACAAGCCCACCCACTTCCCCAGCACCACTATCATTTACCCCAAGTACCCCAAGACCGTCTACATGACCACCCTGGATTACAACTGCTGCAAGACACTGAGGAGGTTCCTGTCTAGCGTGGGGCTCGAAGCCACAGAGCTCCCAGGCAGCGATGGCCTCCAGATGAGTGCTGACATGAGCCTGTGTGGGGTTGGACCAGCTCTTCCACTGCCCTCCACGGCCCTCATGCCCCGAAGGAGTCTGACCTAGCCCATACGTCTAAGCCTGGCCTAGAGAAGGAGAAAATGTCATGGCATCCTACAATCATTGAGACGATTTGGTTTTCTAAAATGTTCAAATTATTTTCAAAATATTTCCAGTTTGCTGCTGTGCAGCTTCCCCCAAAGTCTCAATTCGATGAGCAAATAGAAAGCCAACTGGAGCAAAAGAAAAATGGGCCCAGTTTGAAATAGGGAGGGAAGAGAGAGCTCTTCTTCCATTCTCAGTGAGCCTGTTAGCCCGAGGAAGACTGTGGAGAAAGTCTCCAGGATGGAAAAAGTGAGTTTTAAGAACTTTCAGCCCAGGATGTCTTCACTGACAGCGGTGCTGGTTCCGTGAGCTGACATCCAGATGGGTCCCATCTGTGGAGAGCTGAGTTCCATTCCCTAGTTTATTCCCATTTCCATTTGTACTTCCTGTGTCACCAAAAACTCTTGGGATTCTCCAAACCCTTTTAATATATATATATATATATTATGGTTGAGATTTATTATATATATATTATATATATATATGTATATATATATAATATATATATGTATATATATGTATATATATATATACATATATATATGTATAATATATGTATATATATATATATACACCAAACCACAGTCTAAAATAAAGATGCCTGTTTAATAAAGAAAGGATGAAAAGGTTCACCCTGTTCTCACCTCTCTTCAGAGGAGTCAGGTCCACCAAGGGCCAGTTTGACAGCAATGGCTTCAGTTCTGGTTCCTTCGCCTGGTTGGCTCCAAGCATGAGCTATGGCAAAGCACTTTGAACCCTTGGCATCTGGTAATGTCTCCACAGGCTTGTGTAACTCTCCTGATATGTATTTTGGGGTTTCCAAATACTTGCCTATTTTTCTCATAAGGCAAAACGTAGCAGAGAGAAGCAGCAGTTTGAGAGAATGCTTAGGGAAGCCCCTTTTGGGGACTCCCTGAGGAGGCCTCACTCCCAGTGGAAAGGGCCGGTCACACCCAGGACTGCATGGCCACTGCGAGAGGCAGATGGAGATGTTTCTGGAGATCTGTTTCATCTGGATGAGTCTCCTCTCCAGGGACCCTGGATCAACTTCGATGGTGCCAACACCGCAGAGGAATCCTGCCCCTGACTTTAGTCTAAGCCCGAAGGAGCCCTCCCTCCAGGTGAAAGAAAGGCTCGGGGATTGGTGTCACGAGTCAAACTCCCAAACCTGGGTGCTGTTGTGATGGCACACATTTCTTGTAAGTGCTTACTGTAATGGCAGTGACAATCAGGGTGTGAGGTCCAAATGCACAACACTTTGTGAGTTCAGTTGAGTTGGCCTCAGAAGCAGAAAGGGGGGTGCCTGGGGGGCTCAGCAGCTGAGAGGCTGCCTTTGGCTCAGGACATGACCCAGGGTCCAGGATAAAGTCCCACATCGGGCTCCCTGCATGGAGCCTGCGTCTCCCTCTGCCTGTGCCTCTCTCTGTGTCTCTCATGAATAAAGAAATAAAATCTTAAAAAAAAAAAAAAATGCAACAGAAAGGGCCGGTGGGCCAGGGGGTGTGGTGGGCCAGACTGTATCTGGCTTCAGCCTCCTGCTCACCCTGCTTCCCCACCAGCCCATACTTCCTCCTCCTGCCAATCCCTGAGGTTTTTGAGTGAAGATAGGGGCAGGTGGCTTTTTCTCTTCCAATATTGGAAAGATAATTGCAAATATTTTCTTTGAATATGTCCAAGTTATATCATGTGCTCAAGGGCTGTAGAGTTTTATAAACCCAAATTCCCACTGTATTTTAGGGTTTCTTTTGATGGCTTCCATGTGTCCTGAAAGCAGAATCGATAGGTCTGTGGGTACCCTGGAGCCACAGTGGGGATTTCTGTTCCGGTCCGAGGAGAGCAGGTGTGATTATCATCCCTCTCATTTAGAGTCACTGGAAACCTCTAAAGCCAAACCGTCTGGTGTCCTCTTCAGCTTTTTTTTTAAATAAATTTATTTTTTATTGGTGTTCAATTTGCCAACATATAGAATAACACCCAGTGCTCATCCCATCAAGTGCCCCCCTCAGTGCCCGTCACCCAGTCACCCCCACCCCCTGCCCACCTCCCCTTCCACCATCCCTTGTTCGTTTCCCAGAGTTACGAGTCTCTCATGTTCTGTCTCCCTCTCTGATATTTCCCACTCATTTTTCTCCTTTCCCCTTTATTCCCTTTCACTATTTTTTATATTCCCCAAATGAATGAGACCATATGTTTGTCCTTCTCCAATTGACTTACTTCACTCAGCATAATACCCTCCAGTTCCATCCACGTTGAAGCAAATGGTGGGTATTTGTCGTTTCTAATGGCTGAGGAATATTCCATTGTATACATAGACCACATCTTCTTTATCCATTCATCTGTCGACGGACACTGAGGCTCCTTCCACAGTTTAGCTATTGTGGACGTTGCTGCTATGAACATCAGGTGCAGGTGTCCTGGCGTTTCACTGCATCTGTATCTTTGGGGTAAATCCCCAGCAGTGCAATTGCTGGGTCATAGGGCAGGTCTGTTTTTAACTCTTTGAGGTACCTCCACACAGTTTTCCTCTTCAGCTTTAACAGTGTTTAGTCTGTCATACTGGATGCATCTCTGGGTGGATCCTGCAGTTGGGTCCATGGTCCTGAGTTTGCTGTAGTGAGGACTGGTAAAGAGGGCACTCTGGGACTCCGTGATTGCCTTCCTCACTCGGAGTGACAAACACTATCTGCCTCCGGAAGAGTCAATTATGTAGCATTTCTTGATAAAAAAATTTTTTTTTCTCTCTGATTTCATAATCATCTCATTCAAGACAAGTGGTAAATGTAATTTTTAAATTATGTTAAGAGAGTTCCCAAGGCTTTATTCTGGCCCAACGGGGACACTTCAATGAGCTCAGAACAATATTGTGGGCAGCATGACAGGAGAGATATATGGGAGAACATGGCCTTGGTACACAGCCATGTTTTGGGATATCCACGTGAGATTTTGTTTTGTTTTGGGGGTTGGATTAAGTTCAGACAAAGCATTCTAGGTGTGGAGAGAATCTGAAATATACCAGTAAAGTAAGTAGAAGTGAGCAATTGTGAATGTGTGATGTGAATGGAAAAGCAGGTTTTATCTTAAGTTATTCACTAGGGAACTAACTGTAGTTCCTTCTAATCCTTTCTTTTTCTTCAAACCTGCTTTGCTGCAAGTTACAGGAAAGAAGCATAAGAAGACATAATGGGACACTTCAGTGTGGACCAAGTGACATTGATCATCGGTGGACTTATGTCCATTTACAAAGTGGAAGCCATGATTTTTAAAAACTCATTAAAACCAAACATTCCTAAACATATCTGAGAGATACAGTTTACTAAAGTCTTTTTTCCCCCAGTCTCTTATAGGTTTCATGTAAGAAGGATGATTTGTATTTTCAGAGAAAAGTTGTTTTCTTTTCAAATTCAGACCTTTTAAAAAGAATGATTACCTTTTCACTTGATTCTTTTCTTGTTTCTAACCTTAGGAAATCCAGAATAGTATTTGACAAAAACATTTTTAAAATTTATCTTTGACACCTGTCCACCTTCCATTTTGCTTTGTGACTTCCTCTCATTTAACAATAAATTATCTTTAAAGAAACAAACAAACAAACAAACAAAAAGAACAGGTGCAGTATACTGACCTTTTCCTACTCATAGTGTGAACCTAAGTTCCATTTAAAATCATTTTTTAATAATAAAATATAGTAGTAGTTACAGATGGACAGATATCAAATACTTGTTATCTGCTCACAGAATTATTAGGTGCTATGGGAAATTCACAAACGTTTAAGATTCCTTTACAATTTTTGGGATGCTCAAAATCATGCAAGTTCCCAGATAATAGAATTAAGGATTGATAGTCTTAAAAAGAGATAGATATCTTGATATTATTTTTGGCAATGCATAGGCCTGTAACTTCCTCTACCCACTCCACACAGTGGTAAAATATGATTAACAACTAGTGTTATAACAAATCATTTAAACAGATATTTTTGAGATTCTAAGGTGATATTTTTAAAATTATCTATAGTAAAACATTTATCCACTCACCAGATTGCCAGACTAATTAGAAGAGTAAAAAGTAATACTTGCTGAGAAGTGATACCTCTCTTGTTAAGACACTTTAAATAAAAAAAAAAAAAAATCAAGATGGAAGGATGCCTGGGTGGTTTCGTTGGTCAAGTGTCCAACTCTTGAGTTTGGCTCAGGTCATGATATCAGGGTCATGGGAGGAAGCCCCACTGGTCATGGAGCTTGCTTGGGATTCTTTCTCCTTTTCTCCTTGACCCTCCCACCCTTCCCTCTTTCAAAAAAAAAAAAAAAGAGGAAAAATAATCAAGATCTATACACAAAGTTGAGCATCTTCCTCTTCTGTAACTGCATGTAGATTGCACATTTATAAATCACTTTCAGTAAAAAATAAAATTGGTTTTGATCTGACAGAGAAGGTATGTTCATATATTCTTTTAATGTTCTAAGAAAGATTATTTAATTTTTAAGATTTTGAAATACTCTAGTGAAAAAGTTATCTACAGCTAATTTGCCACTGAATTTGATGATTTTTAGAAATTCTGTCTTTAGAGGATAGAAAGCTCAAAACAAGTAAGTAAATTTTAAATAGATTTGACTAGTTAGATCTGTTGCCATAAAAAGGAGGGAAAAGGAATTGACAAAAAAGACAAAGGTAAATAATTTATGTAGTTTTCTTTTAAGTTTGCAAAAAACAGGTAACTTAAAAATATATGTGCAAAAACTCATACAAATTAAAATTCTATGTTCAGTATATGCCAAGTGTATATTTTTATGCCAAGTGTATGTTAATAAAGACTGAAAAAAAATATACACCCATCCTTAATATTATAGCATGAAGTGAAAATGCATAACAATGGTTAATATGTTCCTGCAGTTATTTGCAATATGTAACTACTACTTTGTACTTTGAGTTATTTAATGCATAATTATAAATGTAAAATTAGATTAAATTGCTAATTAAATTAGCAATCAAAAGGTTACAACCAAGTGAACTATGTGTTGTATGACTTTTCCTGAAAGATTTTGACTCTATACTTGTATCAAAGAGATAATCCAATAATTATTCTATGATCAGTCATTTGACTATCATAAAATTATAGAAAAGAATATGGAAATTTGCCAAAAATTTCTAGTATAGACAGTACAAACTTCTATGTTTATAGTATATGACCCTACAATATTTAATTCATGGTTAATCTGAAGTTTAAAATTATTGTAAAGTATATCGAAAAATTATGGAAATCCTGTAGTGAGAACAGTAGAATCTATTCTGTTTATTTTAATGTGGTAGGAATAGTACAGATGAACAGTAAAAAACTGGAAATACAAATATATCAAGAAAATACAAAAAGTCATAGTTGCATGTTAGAGATAATGTTGCTAATATTTTAGTATATACCTTTATTTTATATATGAATATGATATTATATGTAGGTATAGATTTAAGTATGTATATATAAAACATATATATGCACTTGCATACATATATGTATATATGCATACATTTTTCAAATATCATAAATACATTTCCAAATCTTAATGTATTCTTTTTTTTAAAGATTTTTATTTATTTATTCATGAGAGACACAGAGAGAAAGAGAGAGAGAGAGAGAGAGAGAGAGAGAAGCAGAGACACAGGCAGAGGGAGAAGCGGGCTCCATGCAGGGAGCCTAATGTGGGACTCGATCCTGGGACTCCTGAATCATGCCCTGGGCCGAAAGTAGGTGCTAAACCATTGAGTCACCCAGGGATTCCCCCAAATTTTGATGTATTCTTTTACCACATACCTTTAATAGTTGTATAGTATTTCATTTATGAATGCATAATTTTTCCTTTTAAAAAATATCTATTTCCCAAATGTAAAAAGCAAGCATGATTCCAAAAATATTAGGTGTGGACTATTTGAGAAGAGTACTGCATGGCAAATAAGGACAACTTGCTTTAGGTCCCAGCTTTGTTTTTCCTAGTGTACTTTATCAATTCTAAGAATCACCTTTTTTTCTATTGCTCTGGATTCAAGATGTAGCTGACAATTACTATCACCAAGGAAGTTGTAGGGTCCTACAGTGTACATTACAATTTGTATAAATGGCTTATAGACAGGTCTGGTACAGAATAATGGAGAGCTTGTGCTCTGGCTATACCCCAGAAGGCACAGCAAATGATGCCATATGATAAAACACAGATTTTTAAAACTCTGAACTGAAAAGTGTTTTGGAAGATATGGTTACTACATGAAAAGGATATTTTAGGTATACTCCAAATAGTTTAATTTGCATATATTTTTGTCTTCATAGAGTCACAAGTGATATATGATAAAAATCTATTCTAAATGATTCAGTTCTTCAGTAAATATCTAATGAAAATTATAAGTATAACAAAAGCGCTGTGAAATAATTTGACAGTATTGTTTCTCTGGTGATGTATAAAATGATGGTTCATCAAATAATCAGCAGTGTCTTGAATTTAATGAATTTTAGATAATTGTATAATCTAAGACTTTTAATCTATCTAAATAAAGGGTTGACTAAATGACACGTCAGAATTATTTCATCAGTTTCTTTTGATCAAGCAGACAGAAACTTTGCCCTCCAGAGATTTACATTTCCCTGAGAGTTTTCATCCAGTTCTCATTAATCTTAAATAAAAATGTCCTTATTCTTATTCTTACACCTGAAACATATACACAAACACACATACATGCACACCAACTACATGAACACACCCATACGTGTATCTCTTGTATTTATACTTTTTCATATCTCATTCCTCTGCTCCTCATATCTTATTTACTCATTAAAACACCAAAACCTGTGATGTAAGTTCAGAGTTTCAATGTAAATTACCTCATTCAGTTCACTAGTGACTATGTACTATATCTGGTGAACAATTGTTAATCCACATCTCGTTTTCTCTATAGCATTTGAGAGTGTTGGTCATTGTGAGTTTCAGAACATAAGGTCTTACTATATATTTATTTTAGTTTTTCAGGCATTCTTTATTCTCTTCTTACATCTCTTGTGCATGTATTTCAATCATAGTTAAGGGTTTTTTTTTCTGCCTCTCATGCTGGCGTCCCATACAGCTGTTTTCAGCTCTACTGTCATCTTACCTTGTCTTTATCACACTTTCTGCATGCTGAAGCTTCAGTAACCCTGCAGGAGAATTATTTATAGATCTGTATTTTCTCCAAGCTAAGATATCCAACAATTTTCTCTACAATGAACTCCAGGAGACTCATGAGCCTCTTTAATTATCTTCCTTTCCATATCTGCTTTTGCTTCCATCTTCTTAGGACAATACTGTCCTTTGGTCTGGGCAAGGGTAGATACTGCCCCTTGTCCTCATCTTTAGAGGGCCCTACCTCTCAGGTAATATAAAATTTACAAATTACCACTTGGGCACCTCTGCCAATTGGAAGATTGCTAGTACAGGTTCTGGTATAGGGTAACCTATGATCCCAAATATTCTTTTGTGATTAACATGATCTCAAGGCTCCAAATGTTTCTCTGCATTTCTTTCCTCTGCACCAAACATGGGGGTGACTCTGTCAATACAGGATGCTTCTTCAGAAAGCCAGGAGGACTTCTGTTGAGACTTGAGAAACCCATAGTGTTCCTGTACCAAGCTCAAATTAACAAATATCTAGACTTTTTCCTTAATCCCCTGTGCTTTTTAAAATATCTGATTTAATTTTGCCTATTTTTCTTTTACAAATGGAATTTTTATGAATAGAATTACATAATAGTTTTTCTTTTCTCTCTTCTTTCATGCAAATGTTGTGGGTTTTTAATACTCCTCAAAATGGTTTCTTACACTAGTCATTTATTTATCTTCATTATTCAGATTGCTTGCTAAGCTGTTTTTTCTTTGCTTGTTTGCACAAAGTGCTGAGATTAGTGTTAAAATCTCCCACTTTGTGAATCTGCTTATTTCTCCTCATAGCTTTTTTGAAATATGCTTCATACATTTTGGGATCATATTACTAGGTTCTAAAAATTTAAAGTGTGAGTATTTCCCTAGAAATTTTAAACTTTTTTATCAATATGAAGTTACCCTAATTATCCACTTTAGGCTAGGTTGTCTGATGACATAGTTACAGTACCTTCGCTTTTGTCACTTTTGCAAAGCCTTTCTTTTTGCCATTATTCAAAGGTAACTTTTCTGTATATCTTTTATGCGTCACTTACAATGAGAAATTAGCTTTCTAAATCCAAATGGTAGCAATTGTCTTTTAAATAGATCATTTAGTCCATATATGCTTAATGTTATTTCAGAAATGTTTGACTTAAACTCTCTTTTTATGTGTTTCCTAATTGTCCTTTTGTTTATATTCTTATTTTCCTTTTAAAAAAAAGTTTGGCTACTTTGGGAATTGCATTTTTATATTTACGCTCTCATTATTTTACTTCTGTTAGCTTGTAAGTTATGCATTGTTTACAAACTTTTAGTCGTTGTCATAAAACAGGGTTCAGCTAGCTATTCTAGTCCCTATAAACCATTTCTTACCATGCTTGTCATTTACCTATTGTATTTGACTGTTTTTGTACTACTGTGGCAGAGCTGAGAAGTTGTGAAAGGAACTGTGTAGCCCATAAAGAGTAAAATATTTACTGTCTGTCCCTTTATAGAAAAAGTGTACCTACCACTTCCCTAGAAAATAAAATATCAGATTTGAATGTGACTACTTTTCCATGCAAGATAGTTACAGGGGTCAGATATAGCCACTTTCTCCAAACAACTAAAATGTCAGACAAGAGATGAAAAAATAGTTTTTAAGGCACTGAACATCAGGCAGGAAAAGACAATGATCCCTCAGAGATGAGAAACAAATGAAATGAGCCTTCGCTGTGGTGATTTAATGCCTGGACACAATTTCTAGATTATGAAGGAGAGGAGAGTAAACTCAGGCAAAGCCTAGATTTCAAAAATATTTCTTCAACAAGTCTTCTCACTACTATCTATGCTATCAACTCTATTACTAATCATATCTCCTACTTTCCCTATAGACCCTCAATACAAACTTTTTATTTTTTTAATTTTTTATTTTTTAAAGATTTTATTTATTTATTAGAGAGAGAGAGAGAAAAGCAGAGACACAGGCAGAGGGAGAAGCAGGCTCCATGTAGGGAGCCAGACATGGGACTCCATCCCAGGTCTCCAGGATCAGGCCCTAGGCCGAAGGCAGGCGCCAAACCGCTGAGCCACACAGGGATCCTAATACAAACTTTTTAAAGACAGCTTTTAAACTCCCAGTGGTTTTCTCAAAAGTTGGTTGGTTTTGTCTTGTTGCTTATTGTTATTGTTGTCAGTCCCTGAAAACCATGTTTCCATCTCTTTAATTTCTCCTGGGTTGATCTTATGAGTGAGATTAAAACTGTGTGAATAATCTTTTTAAATAACTTGGACCCCTTTTTACTTTTTTGGTTATTTTCTATATAACCTTCTTAGTTCTCTCCTGATTCAGCTCTTGACATGACTATGGCAGTGTCTTACTACTACCTCCTTCTCTTCAGTACATTACTTCATTATCATCCTTGCTACCTTCGGGCTCTATCTAGTACAAAGTTTAATTAATCATGACCATCTCCCTGCTCAAAAATTTTTAAGAAAGATTCATATATTATGGGATGAGTTAATATATTTGCATAGAAAACCTAATCCCATCATGATCTTTTAGAGTCTAGACCACTCCCATCAGAGGATGAGTATAGTTACCAAATTAAAACTTACCAGAATGTATTCTGAAGATGTTTTACCATTTTTAATGCTATAAGGCAACATAAATATTTAAAACAGATGTAAAATCACAGACTAATGACTAATTTATCAACATGAATTGAATCTCTAGCTTAGAATACTTATGTGTACTAAACACATGAAAAATAAATATCATTATCCTAATGATATCCACTAATTTAGGCAATTGTTCATTAGAATAGCCCTATTTACTTAGTCCAATATATAAGATTTTATTATATAAATGCAAAACTGTAATATGCCTACATTATAATTACATGATTTTAAAGCTATTTTCTAAACACATAGAAGAGATGGCACTAGCATCAATTCATCACATTTATTTTCAACTATGAAATTAAATTTTATGGAAAATAATAATATAACAAAAAGATGTTTTCTCCTTTGCACTTGAGTTTATGCACTGTCTTATGCTATTAACCTCAAAAAATAGTCTTGTTACCAATGAAAGAGAAATGATAATACTTGATACAGAAGCAGAAAATCAGTTACAGATATAAGAATAAAATATCTATATTTATATAGAAAGCATGTTTTCTAAAACTTTAGTCCAAACATTGTTAAAGGGATAAGAAATGTTTTCTCTTCAAATGGACACAGAGAGGTCACATATCTATTTTTATATAATTAAATAAAAGCATTTCTCAAATCCTGAAATTTTAGGTTAAAGTGGTAGAGAGATGCAAATTTACTTTTAGTTGATCTTTGGTCTGTTTCTATCTGGATCTTTCAGCTGTGTCAGAAAAAGTGCATGAAATCAGCCATTACATTACTTAAATTAGGTTTTCTGGAGAACATTAAGGAATAAAAGGATACATTTAAAGTCTATACTATGAAGACATTTTTGCATATGTTGCAGTTGTTTCTTTATGATGCTATAAATATAGCATTTAAGCAAGTAAATAAAGTATCTAATACATTTGAAAAATACTTAAAATAACTCTTAGGTGAGTTTTCAAATACATTTACTAAGATATTTTCTTCTGATACTGCAATTTGAAAATAGGGTTTTTGATATGTGCCTATTTTCATATTTTGCATATTCTCCTTTATGTTTTAATCCCATTAAAGCCACTAATATGAAATCACTCTGTCCCAAAGAGGCCCTAAAATGGCTCTTAATTTTGAAAAGGACCTTTCAAATTAAAAAGTTTATTAAAAATTATTTTATTTGAGTTAACTGAGGAGATTGAAATAATAAAAAATATTGCCAAATTATAAGGTAAAAAAAAAAAAAGAAAATTGATGATAAAAGGAAACAGAAAAGGGGCACCTGGGGGGCTCAGTTAGTTAAGCATCCAACTCTTGATTTCAGCTATGGTCCTGATCTATAGATTGTGAGACCAAGCCCTGCATCTGGGCTCCAAGCCCAAGTTGGCTTGATATTCTCTCTCTCTCTCCCTCTCCTTCTGCCCCTCCGCTCACTCTCTAAAATAAATAAATAAATCTTTTAAATAAAAGGACACAGAAAACAGGAAAGTACTCAAGAACAATAAGATTAAAAAACAGATAAAGCAGGCAATTACAGGACTCAATGAGAACATATGTATCATTGTTAGTTTCAACTTTATCCAACTGTTATCTGCTCACTCAAGCTGTCATTTTCTACTTCTGGATGTTTATATTGTTCATGTTCAGGAACAAAAACTGTATGGCTAGTTTTATGAAAAGTTAGCATTTCAATGTTTGGAAAGCTAACAATTGTATCCCCAGCAGCTACTGAACTCTTTTCTCCACAGATAAACTCCATGACTTCCTTGTTTCCTCATTCCTTTTCTCTACTATTTCAAAATAAACAAACAAACAAACAAAATCTTTTGTATAAGTCAAGGGAAATAATTATACTCAAAAGACTTACTAGGGAAGCCCTGGTGGCTCAGCAGTTTAGCGCCACCTTCAGCCCAGGGCCTGATCCTGGAGACCCAATATTGAGTCCTGCATCAGGCTCCCTGCATGGAGCCTGCTTCTCCCTCTGCCTGTGTCTCTGCCTTTCTCTCTCTCTGTCATGAATAAATAAAATCTTAAAAAAAAAAAAAAAAAGACTTACTAAATCATGTGTTTTTATTATGAAGCATATAGTTTAAATTCTAAATTAAAAAAGATTGTTGATGAATTGGTGGTTTAAACCTGCATTTTATGTATTGGCTTAATTTGTCTCTGACATTATGCTGGGCATAAAAATGGTTCAAAACTAATAAAATATAGAATTAGAATTTAGGGATTACCTGTAATGGAAATGCCTTTATTTTAAGTGGGTGTTTTATGACCAACCAAACACAGAGGAGAGATGAAATGCTCAAGACCACACATTTAGGAAGTATTAGGGTAGAGAATGGAACCTACATTTTCTTATTCTTAACAACTATTTTTGGGGTGCTTGGGTGGCTCAGTCAGTTAAGCATCTGCCTTTAGGCTCAGGTCATAATGCCAGTGAGGCTCCTGGGATTGAGCCCGAGTCTGGCTCTCCCTCTGCTGCACCTCCTGCTTGTGCTCTCTCACTCTCTCTAAACATCAAAAACAAAAACAAATAAATAAACAAACAAAAAATACTATTCATGAAGTACCTAGCACTCTTTTTGCCTATGTTCTAGGCCGCAATTACTGTCTTTAATAGTTTATAACAATGCTTGCTCCAAATGCTACATCACATGTATTAGTGGTCTTCATGACTGAAAAGAATAGGATCAAAAAGGAGGAACAGAGAGCATGATAGAATATTATCCTCCTCATCCCTTTCACTCTTCTGCTGATTTCTCTGTACCTATATGTTGAGATGAAAAGAAATATCACTCCATCATTTTGCTTTATCACCTCTTTTGTGCCACCCCTTTGAACTACTTCTGATAATTTCCTCCAGTGAATAACAGCCTTCAGTATGGCAATCTTAAGCCAGAAACTGTCTTGTTTAGGTTCTTTAGTATTCAAAGTAATTTTGGCTGGACATATAGCAGGTATCAGAAACTCAATATTGCGTAAGTGTTGCCAATGGAAAAGGGAAAAAAAAAACTGACATTTAAGAAGTATCTATGGATTTTTGGGATCCTGTGTCTCTACCTCTCTGTGTATATCTCATGAATAAATAAGTAAAATCTTTAAGAAGTATCTATGGATTTTTTAAAAAGATTTTATTTATTTATTCATGAGAGACAGAGAGAGGCAGAGACAGAGGCAGAGGGAGAAGCAGGCTCCCCATGGGGAGCCGGATGAGGGACTCTATCCCAGGACCCCGGGATCATGACCTGAGCCAAAGGCAGATGTTCAACCATGTAGCCACCCAGGTGTCCCAGTGTCTATGGATTTTTAATGACAAAATAACTACCATCATTGATTCATTGCTAGAATTCTAACAGTCCCCAAGGAACTATTATGATTTCCATTGTCAAGACAGGAACAAGGCATTAAAGAGATAGGCAGTGGTCTTCTTACATTAAGCTACAGAGTTTATAGATTAGGTAGGTATTATTATTGCTCTTCTTCTTTGTTAATTTTGCTACATAGCCTAGTGCTCTTCGTATTATACCAACAGGGATGCTTGCTAATAAAATATCACCAGGATGAAGAAATTTGAGGCTTTTGCCATGGGGCAAATAAGTCAGAAATGAAAGAATTCTAATTAATAGGGAATAAGAAGTAGAAGTTTGCATTTTATTTCATCTCGAATGGCATTAGTTTTATATATGAGGGTATAATATGATGAGAACAAAGCTATGGTGAGAGTACATCGATATTTAGAAAACTAATAATATGAGAACTTTAAAATGTTTTAAAATAATCTATATATCCTAAAGTTAGGGCAGCCCGGGTGGCTCAGGGGTTTAGAGCAGCCTTCGGCCCAGGGCGTGATCCTGGAGACCTGGGATCGAGTCCCACATCGGGCTCCCTGCATGGAGCCTGCTTCTCCCTCTGTCTGTGTCTCTGCCTCTCTCTCTCTCTCTCTCTCTCATTCTCTCTCTCATGAATAAATAAATAAAATATTTTTTTAATAAATAAAATCTTTAAAAAATAATAAAGTTAAAAGAATATAAAGATATATTGAAATGGCAAAAAGTGAGAATGTGGCATAGGTGAGGCATAATATTGATCAGTGAAAACCTAATCTTTAATTCAAAGAAATTGTTAGATTGGTAAGGGCTGTTTAAAAGAATTTGAGGCAGCTTACAAAGAATTTAAAGAGGAACCAGACAGTACCAGATAAGATAGGACACCTAGAAACTTGAACAACCAGTTCTGGCTTAGGGTTTTATCCATAACTTACTAAGAAAAAGTAAAATTTCAAAACAGATAAAAGATTGTCATTTTAGGGCAGCCCGGGTGGCTCAGTGGTTTAGCGCTGCCTTCAGCCCAGGGCGTGATCCTGGAGACTCTGGATCGAGTTCCACATAGGGCTCCCTGCATGGAGCCTGCTTCTACCTCTGCCTGTGTCTCTGCCTCTCTCTCTCTCTCTCTCTCTCTCTCTCTGTCACTCATGAATAAATATATAAAATCTTTAAAAAAAATATTGCCATTTTAGCACTTGAGGATTGCATTTTTATACAAGAAAATGACTCTACATGTTATAAGGTGTTAGCGTTTTTTTAAAACAATAAAGAGAGCCTGGAAAAAATGTCATTGTAAAGTTACAGGCATTTCTTTACCTCCTCAGAAGAAAAGGCTTGGATTTACCTCTGCAGAAGCTTACCATATTGTTTAGAAAATCAAGATAGGCCCCCAAAAGTAATGCAAGTATATTATAAGAAGATAGTCTGTCAGAGGCAAGAAATGAAAGAAACGTGATCAAACAAGCTGGTAAAGTCTGGGAGATTTCTGTCAAATATATATTTATCTATGTTAACTAAAAAGTGATGAACAGTTAATTTCACAAGATGAATTCTGTCATTTATAATTAATATTTTAATTATATTCCAGAATTCCCATATTAAGGGAAAAAAAACCCTCATTATTTCTTAGAAAACATTGAATCAAGACTCTAAATAGCACTTATGTCTAACATGCTGATTCGTCATTCGGTTAGACTTTATAATAGATCAAAGAAGTAACACCCTTTACAAGGCTGTTAAATGCATATACATATGCATGATAATATTTTAATTTTACTTTTTAAATAACCATAGTATAGTAATAAAGGCATTACATGCCTACTCAGTGTTTATTGCTTGTCTCCTGTCTAGCTTTGAGCCTATTCTTCTTAAGAGGAGGAGGTAACACATTCTGTAGTGTTCACGGATTGAAACCTGATTGACTCGATTGCAACCCCTGATTGCACTATTCACTAGTATTTAAAAAATCCCTCAAAAGCTAAGTTAAAACAAAGAGGTAGCAACAGTAACAAAACCTTTCACACATCCATTTTAGGTCACTTTTGTACTTTTATTTCTAATACAAGAGTAAAAACAGTGTGAGTCTAATTAAAGGTAGTTTCATATGATGACTAAACTTTATTAAGCCCAAGCAGTGTACAATTTCCAATCAATGGAACTCATTTTGAATGTCAAGCTAATGAAGATTTAATGAGAACAAAAAAGAATTCTAAAATAATACTCAACTGTAATTAATATCATGTTTACTATTTTGTAGTATGATTATATTAGCACATTCTAAACATTTGGATTTTACCTTATAATTTGTTATATATAAAAAAGCTTTTCCATTTAGTATCAGTGTATAATTTATTATCTTTTATTTTTAATATTGTTTACACTAGTGTATTGAAACCAGAAAAGCATATACAATTAATAACAAGGATCTTTAAAGTCATTTTTAGTAAGGATGCTGATCAGAGAGTACATAGTTCCAATGCTGGGGAATTGATGATATAAATATCAGTTTACTAGAAATCTACGCAGAAAGAACTATGCATATCTCATTTTCCAGCCTTTCCATAACTTATCATGCTTATGTTACAGAAGCGTGGACAATTCCTTTTGAGACCCTTCTCTGTGATGGATGTGTGAATGTGAGGAAAAGATTGAAAGCATAGAATAGATAAGTACTATTCTAGTGTCAGGCCAATGAAGGATAAAAGAAAAAATGAAGACATTTCAATATTAATAAAATAGTCCTTTTTGGAAAGAGAATGTCCTATTGAATATTCATTTCAAGAGAAATAAATGTCCAGGGTTGAAAGAGCAGAACACAGTCTCACAATTCTTGTTGGCAATTCAGAATTTAAATTAGGGCTTGAATATCATTCTCAAAGTCCAGGAACATTAAATGATAAAGCAAAGTAGCATTAAAGGAGATGTAGTACAGAAAAACCTGGGTTAAAATAAGAACATCCTAAGCTATCTGAGTTCATTTATCTATATAATGTGATTTATAGTAATATTTAAATCTGAGAGATCTTGTGGAGATTATGAAAGTAGTAAAACAAATAATAATTTTTGGAGTTCAATTCATTATAATTTATTCATTTATTGTTCATTTTTGAACAAAATGAAGATATCTTTAGATAATTGATTCTAGCTTTACAATTTTAAGGAAAATACTGAGGCCAACACAAAGTAACAAAACCAAGTGATTCACTATATTTTATTATTGGGATACGTCCATTACTTTCAATAAGGATTTTAAAAATATTTGTTATTAATGTGATGTTAAAATTATTTTTATTCAAAATATTGAAGGTATTAACACTAATATTTTCATTAAAACACAAATGAACTATGAAAAATAGCATGCAATTATAAGTAATAGGGTAGTTTCATTGATTGTATCTTGTCTAATAAATTGCTACATAAGTCAAAAATTTTTAACAATCTGAAATGAAATTCCCAAATGACACTAATGTGTTTATAGCCATTATAAGCAACCCTTCCTGTTTCTTAATGAATCAAATGACTAAACTTGTGTTGTTACCTTTTATCATAAAATTTAGTCTTCTCAGATTGAACAATCTTCCCTTTCAAATCATTTTAAAGTTAAATTTAAAAAGTTTGAATACATTTTTTTCCATGAAAAAGGAATAAAGGTTTCTGTCCAATATCATTTCCTGCTAAAAGTTAAAGTAATTAGAGTTTCAATTTATCAAAATGTCATTCCCAAAATAGAAAAGGTTAGGTGGTTTAATTATGTTCATGTTATTTCACCATAAGATTTTATTTTTCATCTATTAATTTATAGGCCAATAGTAAAGCCAGTGAAATGAACATAACTATAGTGAGTTCTTCAATATTCCATCAAAACTGGCCTACACAATGAGCACAGAATTCTTAAAGGTTAATCACACTCTTCTAAGATTACAAATTCTGAACTTTAGTAGGCTGTTAATTAAAAAGAACAGTTTGTCATTGGTAGAATGTTTTCATTATGGCATACAAATGTGAAAATACAGAGACATAAAATCCATGTTTGAGAACAGATGATACTCAGTAAGCTTCTTCTAGGTAAAAGAGACACATCATCATAAAAGACTACAAAAGGAGTTTTGGAGATCTTCTGGGCTTAAATTTAAATGTTTTAAATTATTAATTGTATATGAAATTGTTTCAAAATGCCATTATTTTTGGAATAATATTTAGCTGCATCCAATATTAACAGGTCAAGTAGATGTAATAACTGAACTACTTTGCAAAAGTGGAGGCATTTTTTTTAACTTGTAGATACTCCACATCTGCTCCTAGTCTCCACTTACTAAAAGTCTTAGCCTAGTTACATTGTTTCATAAAATCCTAACCATCATATTTCCCAGCCTTTTAGCCCAATTAAACATGGAAGTTAAAATGGTTACAATTATTTATCCATTTTGTAGAGTGTGAAGCAACTCCTTGATAAATTTTTTGACATTTGTCTTCCATATTGGCAAATGACTCCTCTTGTATAGCTGCAATAAAAAATGTGATTAACATGTGGAAAGAACATTGATAAAAGTGACAGAAATCTGACTGCATGTCTTGATATAAGCATTAAGAGGATTTGGAATAAATCATTCATTAATCCACCCAGCTATTTGTTGTGAAAATATATTTTGAATATCTCATATCTCATGTTATTTTGTTGTCTGGACAACGGTGATAGTAATACCCAATTTACAGAGTTGGTTTGAGCTAAAGTAGATGACACATATGTGACTGTACATCCTAATTCCTCAGCATCCCTTATTTGAATATAGATCTTCTGTTTTGTAAATGTTGACACTGGATAAAATGAAAGAAGGAAACATAATAATCTAAAAACATGTTTCAAATATCAAGTCCATATATGCATTTTTGGTTTGTTGTGTAGATGTAATGACCTTATATAGATCAATGCTTTTTCAATATTTTTTTCAGTAATCAGTGTTAACTCATTCTGAGTCTTTAATACTAGAGTTTGAATTGATTACTATAATGGCAGAGTAAACACAACAACAATCTCACACCATCAGAAACAAATATGTCTACACATAACCAAGTAAATACTTAGGAATGGAGAAGAAGATTTGATGATGAAATTTGTGTTAACATTAAGAGTTCTTTTCTAGCTAAGAAAGTGATTTTAAAAATATACTAAAAGAGTCTGCAATTTATATTAAATAGGAAACTGTGAAGACAGCTGCCATAGATATTTCTTAGGAGACACTATCTTGCGTCAACTTTGAGTTGGTTAGAGATGCAAAGAATCCTATAGGTTAGGATAGCTCAATAAAGAAGTTTAATTCATTATCCAGAAAAAATTACAAGACTATCTCTTAAACCCTTATAAATGCTTCAAGTTACAATTTCCTTCTCTTTTCTTTAAACTATCCGGGCAAAACTGCCCTCTCCTCAAAGTGAATCAAAATGAAGTACACACAGATGTGCCGCTTGGTATTTCCTAGTTGGTAATATTTAGCAGAGAAAGAATTTTGTACTCTTGTTGAATCATAAAAGGAAGTAATCATCTGTCACTAATTGAAACAAAGTCTATACTATACAGAAAATAAAAATGAACTTGTTTTTCTGATACAGAGTTGGATATTTACACTGCTCCCTATATCAGCAAAAACATACCTCACACCTGCTGCTTTTCGTTTTTTTTGTGTTGATCCTCTACCTAATTAACATCCATTAAGATTCACACCTGTAGTGGCTTTAGCCTTTGCCTACTGCTCTGAGTTGTGGTTTTTAACCCTTCATTTTACCTATAATACATGAATTATCATTTTCCCTAACAGGCTCAGTCTTTCAAAGAAAGCTGTTTTCAGTGTTCGCTTGCATTCAAAGTCACTCTTGAATTCACCACAGCTGGGGATTCTGAGAGGCAATTGTTTTTTCTGGAATATGACATGAACAGGTGGTACTCCCACCTGCTGCACGTCTTTGAATGTTTGTTGGCTTCGAACAGTTCTTGGACCTGATATTTGAAATGTTCTCTTGCATTAGGCACAGCAGAGGAAGAGAAAACAGGCCATGGCCTTTTTTGTTACTAATGGTCTCATTACAGACATTCTCTGGTTGGTAATTGCTGGCATATTGAAACAAATGGGTGCATTGCTTTCTGGACTGGGTATGGATGGAAATAAGCCAAACAGATTGGTACATAGCCTGGCTACTTTATTTTAAGCATTGAGGAAGATTTAGCCAATCAAACAGAGTGACTTATTTTCCCCTTGGGAAAGTTTGCAGAGGTCTATTTGTAGATGGCAATGGAAACATTTCTGGACAGACAAGCAGTTGTGATTTTCACTGTGATTTCTTCCACACAGAAGAAAGCACTTAGGCGCTATCTAATTTGGCGTATGTCCTGTTCTCTTAGTTTATTTAGTGTTTTGGTATTTCTGTTCTCTAGTGGAGTGGGACAAATTGACTCAAAAAGTACTAGAACTACTCATTTTGAAGGCTTTATGGACAAAGTAAACTATTAGGTCTATCCAGTCATAATTACAACCTGCAAATATATTGAGGCTATTTTTTGTTCTGAGCAAAATTGAAAACATACTGTTAACCATGGTTGTTTCTATTCTCCGGCCATCCTTTCTCTTTAATGGTTTTCAATGAACTACGGCAGAAATAATACAGAATAGCTTTGAATCAACATACCTGAAAGTGCTATTTGTGTATTTGCAGAGTAGGGCACAAAAAGCATATTTTATATATGATTGTTTATCTATTACATGACCATATTATATAGATACAGATAGATGTAGGTATAGATATATAAAATATAGATATATTCAAGTTGTATGTACTACACATTTAATATGTATAATCCTTGATTTCAAAATGTATGAAGTGAAAATCCACACATAGGACTCTAAGTGACATAATTCATTTAGACTCTGAACCAATTTTCCATAAAGTATTTTCCAGGTTACCTGGCATTTAAAAGGCATCCAATAAATGCCAAACTCCACTCTCTTTGATTTGCTCTTCTAAAATATGTGCCATTGCCTGTTAAATATTGCCCCTCGAAGACTTATTAACAGTCTGGGTAAAGGTATAATTATCCTATTTTTCATACAAGGAAATCAAGGTGCATAGTTTATGCCTGAGGCCATGTAATAGGTTAAGTGGCAGACTTGGAGTTTAACAATGTGCCCCTCTGCCTCTTGGTCTCATGAATCTTCCAGGACATGATTGCATCCTAAACCTGATAGGGGTTCTTAGCATTTCTGGCAGACACTCAGGAACATGGGCATATTTTGACAAGAAACGTTCAGCTATTTAAAAAGTTGAAATTGGACTATGCAAAATGTGACTGTAAAAATATGATACTGGAGAGAAACGTGGCAAAGGATATTGAACTGATATGTTTGGAAAATGGAGAATAAAGTTAATTTCTCATAAATGAAGGATTGGGTGGATCAGAAGACAAGAAAGATGGCATAAGAAAACGTAACAAAAGATTTGATTTATTAATTGAAACTTGAAGATGAAAATTGGAAACGCCTTTTTGAATTACCTTCCATTATAACACAGTCCCCTGGTTTTCCTTTTTTTTTTCCTCCTCAATGTACTTTCTTAGACTCCTAAGGCTTTTCCTCCTCTGCCACATATTTATTTACCTCTTTTTTTTTTTTCCATTTCTCAGACTGTAGTCCTAGTTTCCTACTTTCACTCTGTAGTCTTTTCCTACATGATATATTTCAATAATTATATTACGATTTATAGGTGACATTTAAAAACACTATAACCAAAATTTCAGTCCAGGATCAGTTGTCATCTTCACAATAACACAATTCAAGAAACTAAACAAAACTTCCACACAAACTGAATTCATTTCTCATCTCTCTAAAAAAAAAAAAAAAAAAAAAATCAAGATTTCTTTCTTCAAGAGTTTGTACACTGCCTATCTTTCTGAATATTTCCTCAGAAAAGAAAACTGATAATTTCATAGCTTAAATTCTTTCAAGGTGTCTCATTACTGTGGAATGAATTGGCAAGTCCAACCAGACCCACAAGGTCCTACATGACCTGACACCTACTTACAATGATGGTCTCATCTCATGACATTCTTCCATTCTTGCTTTACTTTCCATCCATACCTGACCCATGTGCCTTTTATCTTTTGTCTCTTCACCTTTGTACGTGATCTTTATATAAATAAAGCTGTTATTTTTACAAATGTTTTTGTAACCTGGGTAAAGGTAAGTAAGAATGTCCCAGGCTGCTGCCTAATGCTATTTTTCTCCTGCTTTCTTCACTTAATCATCTTTTCTCAGTTTCCAGCTTAAACAGCAACTTCTTGAGGAAGCCTCTGGGGACCCTCAGATTGGTTTTACGTCCTTCTTATGTGTTCCCATAGCAGCATTGCCTTTCCTTTCTCAGCATTTCGTCTAGTTGTGATTGTTGGGGAACAATTCTCCTTGGAGTTTTTTTTACATTTTGTATCTGTTTTTGTCCTGGACTATCTTTTCAAGGATGTTTGCATATCAAACAGCCTTCAAAGATAAATTGTGTCTCTCACTAGACCAGAGGACAGATAGGTTTCCTTACCAATGTAATTAAGATAAATATCTCTCTTCATCTTACAGCTAAGAGGGGGCAGGTTTACTAGCTGCCTCTAATATAAGACTGAAGCCTCTTCAGCATGGATAAATATTAAAAACTTTCTGTTAAGAGAAAGAAGAAGCACAAAGGCTACATATAGTATAATTTCACTCATGGAATGTCAGGAATAGGAAAATCTATAGAGATAGAAAATAGATTAGTGGTTACCTAGGTTGGTGGGAAAGGGTTGGGAAATGGAGAACACTTAATGATGGGTATGAATTAATTTTGGGGGTGATGAAAGTATTCTAAAATTGATTGTGGCATTGATTTCATAAAATTGAATATACCATAAAAAAACCCAAACCCAAAACAAAAAAAATACCTAAATTTCCCTTTTAATAGGTGAATTGTTTGGTATATAAACTATATCTCAAAACTTTTTTTAATACATTTATGATCTGAATAAAGGTCAGGAAATAAAAATATCCAGTGTTTTATGATTCAAGGTTCCTCAGCTGTGGTACAAACTTACTGTGCACATTGTATCTATGGGGTCCCACATTCATATTGACCCCGTTAGGTTAGACTTGAAGGGTGGGAGTAAGTGTTGTAAACAGAAAGCTCATGATGCCTGCTTTCCTGTGAATAGTTCTTCCTCTAACCCAGGAGCCTCACGCCTCCTGTGAGGATTCAGGAAATTGTAGCAGGGTAACTTGTTAGTTTGTGTGTAGGCCAGTATCTCAGAGATTTCATGATTTTTCATAATGTCATTCATTTTGGTATGTACGCATTTTCTCTTTTCTATCTCATTTACTTCCCTCACCCTGTCCTCACACAATGAGTGGCAAAGAGCAGACACAAGAAATATTTGTTGACTGACAGATTGATATAATGTAAAAAAGAGAGAGGAAAAAAAAATTAGAAAAGATGAGGAAAAGCTGATATATGATAGGTTTATTAAAGAATTCTGAAAGTGACCCAATTTTTCTTTGAAAGTTCATTAGAACCCTTTTTCCATGATCTATAACACCATAGCACATACTTTAATTTTTAAAAAATCAAACACTTGTTTTACTTAGTGGTGCAGACCCCCCATTAATACTAATTTATTTAATTAAAAATTGTTCTGAGTTTAATTGGGGTTCCCGAGGGCGTGGAAAGGGACAGAGGGCCAGAATATGTATTTGAACAAATCCTAGCTGAAAACTTTCCGAATCTGGGAAGGGAAACAGGCATTCAGATCCAGGAAATAGAGAGATCCCCCCCTAAAATCAACAAAAACCGTTCAACACCTCGACATTTAATAGTGAAGCTTGCAAATTCCAAAGATAAGGAGAAGATCCTTAAAGCAGCAAGAGAAAAAAAGTCCCTGACTTTTATGGGGAGGAATATTAGGGTAACAGCAGACCTCTCCACAGAGACCTGGCAGGCCAGAAAGGGCTGGCAGGATATATTCAGGGTCCTAAATGAAAAGAACATGCAACCAAGAATACTTTACCCCGCAAGGCTTTCATTCAAAATGGAAGGAGAGATAAAGAGCTTCCAAGACAGGCAGGAACTGAAAGAATATGTAACCTCCAAACCAGCTCTGCAAGAAATTTTAAGGGGGACTCTTAAAATTCCCCTTTAAGAAGAAGTTCAGTGGAACAATCCACAAAAACAAGGACTGAATAGATATGATGACACTAAACTCATATCTATCAATAGTAACTCTGAATGTGAACGGGCTTAATGACCCCATCAAAAGGCGCAGGGTTTCAGACTGGATAAAAAAGCAGGACCCATCTATTTGCTGTCTACAAGAGACTCATTTTAGACAGAAGGACACCTACAACCTGAAAATAAAAGGTTGGAGAACCATTTACCATTCAAATGGTCCTCAAAAGAAAGCAGGGGTTGCCATCCTTATATCAGATAAATTAAAATTTACCCCGAAGACTATAGTGAGAGATGAAGAGGGACACTATCTCATACTCAAAGGATCTATCCAACAAGAGGACTTAACAATCCTCAATATATATGCCCCGAATGTGGGAGCTGCCAAATATTTAAACCAATTAATAACCAAACTCAAGAAATACCTTGATAATAATACACTTATACTTGGTGACTTCAATCTAGCTCTTTCTACCCTGGATAGGTCTTCTAAGCACAACATCTCCAAAGAAACGAGAGCTTTAAATGATACACTGGACCAGATGGATTTCACAGATATCTACAGAACTTTACATCCAAACTCAACTGAATACACATTCTTCTCAAGTGCACATGGAACTTTCTCCAGAATAGACCACATACTGGGTCACAAATCGGGTCTGAACCGATACCAAAAGATCGGGATAGTCCCCTGTATATTCTCAGACCATAATGCCTTGAAATTAGAACTTAATCACAACAAGAAATATGGAAGGACCACAAACATGTGGAGGTTAAGGACCATCCTGCTAAAAGATGAAAAGGTCAACCAGGAAATTAAGGAAGAATTAAAAAGATTCATGGAAACTAATGAAAATGAAGATACAACCGTTCAAAATCTTTGGGATGCAGCAAAAGCAGTCCTGAGGGGGAAATACATCGCAATACAAGCATCCATTCAAAGACTGGAAAGATCTCAAATTCAAAAGCTCACCTTACACATAAAGGAACTAGAGAAAAAGCAACAAATAGACCCCACCCCCAGCAGAAGAAGAGAGTTAATTAAAATTCGAGCAGAACTCAATGATATCGAGACCAAAAGAACTGTGGAACAGATCAACAGAACCAGGAGTTGGTTCTTTGAAAGAATTAATAAGATAGATAAACCATTAGCCAACCTTATTAAAAAGAAGAGAGAGAAGACTCAAATTAATAAAATCATGAATGAGAAAGGGGACATCACTACCAACACCAAGGAAATACAAACGATTTTAAAAACATATTATGAACAGCTGTACGCCAATAAATTAGGAAATCTAGAAGAAATGGACGCATTCCTGGAAAGCCACAAACTACCAAAACTGGAGCAGGAAGAAATAGAAAACCTGAACAGGCCAATAACCAGGGAGGAAATCGAAGCAGTCATCAAAAACCTCCCAAGACACAAGAGTCCAGGGCCAGATGGCTTCCCAGGGGAATTCTATCAAACGTTTAAAGAAGAAATCATACCTATTCTACTAAAGCTGTTTGGAAAGATAGAAAGAGATGGAGTACTTCCAAATTCGTTCTATGAGGCCAGCATCACCTTAATTCCGAAACCAGACAAAGACCCCACCAAAAAGGAGAATTACAGACCAATATCCCTGATGAACATGGATGCAAAAATTCTCAACAAGATACTAGCCAATAGGATCCAACAACACATTAAGAAAATTATTCACCATGACCAAGTAGGATTTATCCCTGGGACACAAGGCTGGTTCAACACTCGTAAAACCATCAATGTGATTCATCATATCAGCAAGAGAAAAACCAAGAACCATATGATACTCTCATTAGATGCAGAGAAAGCATTTGACAAAATACAGCATCCATTCCTGATCAAAACCCTTCAGAGTGTTGGGATAGAGGGAACTTTCCTCGACATCTTAAAAGCCATCTACGAAAAGCCCACAGCAAATATCATTCTCAATGGGGAAGCACTGGGAGCCTTTCCCCTAAGATCAGGAACAAGACAGGGATGTCCACTCTCACCACTGCTGTTCAACATAGTTCTGGAAGTCCTCGCCTCAGCAATCAGACAACAAAAAGACATTAAAGGCATTCAAATTGGCAAAGAAGAAGTCAAACTCTCCCTCTTCGCCGATGACATGATACTCTACATAGAAAACCCAAAAGCCTCCACCCCCAGATTGCTAGAACTCATACAGCAATTTGGTAGCGTGGCAGGATACAAAATCAATGCCCAGAAATCAATGGCATTTCTATACACTAACAATGAGACTGAAGAAAGAGAAATTAAGGAGTCAATCCCATTTACAATTGCACCCAAAAGCATAAGATACCTAGGAATAAACCTAACCAAAGAGGTAAAAGATCTATACCCTAAAAACTATAGAACACTTCTGAAAGAAATTGAGGAAGACACAAAGAGATGGAAAAATATTCCATGCTCATGGATTGGCAGAATTAATATTGTAAAAATGTCAATGTTACCCAGGGCAATTTATACGTTTAATGCAATCCCTATCAAAATACCATGGACTTTCTTCAGAGAGTTAGAACAAATTATTTTAAGATTTGTGTGGAATCAGAAAAGACCCCGAATAGCCAGGGGAATTTTAAAAAAGAAAACCTTAGCTGGGGGCATCACAATGCCAGATTTCAGGTTGTATTACAAAGCTGTGGTCATCAAGACAGTGTGGTACTGGCACAAAAACAGACACATAGATCAATGGAACAGAATAGAGAACCCAGAAGTGGACCCTGAAATGTACGGCCATCTAATATTCGATAAAGGAGGAAAGACTATCCATTGGAAGAAAGACAGTCTCTTCAATAAATGGTGCTGGGAAAATTGGACATCCACATGCAGAAGAATGAAACTGGACCACTCTCTTTCACCATACACAAAGATAAACTCAAAATGGATGAGAGATCTAAATGTGAGACAAGATTCCATCAAAATCCTAGAGGAGAACACAGGCAACACCCTTTTTGAACTTGGCCACAGTAACTTCTTGCAAGATACATCCACGAAGGCAAAAGAAACAAAAGCAAAAATGAACTATTGGGACTTCATCAAGATAAGAAGCTTTTGCACAGCAAAGGATACAGTCAACAAAACTAAAAGACAACCTACAGAATGGGAGAAGATATTTGCAAATGACATATCAGATAAAGGGCTAGTTTCCAAAATCTATAAAGAACTTATTAAACTCAACACCAAAGAAACAAACAATCCAATCATGAAATGGGCAAAAGACATGAAGAGAAATCTCACAGAGGAAGACATGGACATGGCCAGCATGCACATGAGAAAATGCTCTGCATCACTTGCCATCAGGGAAATACAAATCAAAACCACAATGAGATACCACCTCACACCAGTGAGAATGGGGAAAATTAACAAGGCAGGAAACAACAAATGTTGGAGAGGATGCGGAGAAAAGGGAACCCTCTTACACTGTTGGTGGGAATGTGAACTGGTGCAGCCACTCTGGAAAACTGTGTGGAGGTTCCTCAAAGAGTTAAAAATAGACCTGCCCTATGACCCAGCAATTGCACTGTTGGGGATTTACCCCAAAGATTCAGATGCAATGAAACGTCGGGACACCTGCACCCCGATGTTTCTATCAGCAATGGCCACAATAGCCAAACTGTGGAAGGAGCCTCGGTGTCCATCGAAAGATGAATGGATAAAGAAGATGTGGTTTATGTATACAATGGAATATTACTCAGCAATTAGAAACGACAAATACCCACCATTTGCTTCAACGTGGATGGAACTGGAGGGTATTATGCTGAGTGAAATAAGTCAATCGGAGAAGGACAAACAGTGTATGTTCTCATTCATTTGGGGAATATGAATAATAGTGAAAGGGAATATAAAGGAAGGGAAAAGAAATGTTGGGAAATATCAGGAAGGGAGACAGAACATAAAGACTCCTAACTCGGGGAAACGAACTAGGGGTGGTGGAAGGGGAGGAGGGCGGGTGTTGGAGGGGAATGGGTGACGGGCACTGAGGTGGACACTTGACGGGATGAGCACTGGGTGTTTTTCTGTATGTTGGTAAATTAAACACCAATAAAAGTTAATTAATAAAAAAAAAAAATTGTTCTGAGTATTATATATGTTATTATTTTACATTATTCTTTATCACTGGTTTTTTTCTTTAGCGTGCCATATAACCATTATAGTTTATAAATTATAAAGTTAAAAACAATGGGATTTTATCTGCTGATGATTTCATAGAAAAGGCGATAGAATTGAGCTGTGCCTTGTAGCAGGTAAAATCTTGATTTGGGATAGGAAGTAGGCAACATCATAGAGAGTGAATTAAGGTCAGTTTAGGGGCATCTGGATGGCTCAGTCGGATGAGTGACTGACTCTTGGTTTTGGCTCGGGTCATGATCTCAGGGTCCTGGAATTGAGTCCCTTGTCTGGGCTCCCCACTTAGCAGGGAGTCTGCTTGTCTCCCTACTCCTGCTAGCACACTCTCTCCCTCTAAGATAAATAAATAGATCTTAAAAAAAAAAAAAAAAAGAATTAGGGCATCTGGATGGCTCAGTCAGTTAAGCATCTGACTTCAGCTCAGGTCATGATCTCAGGGTTCTGGGATTGAGCCCCATGTCAGGCTCTATGCTCAGGAGGGAGTCTGCTTCTGCCTCTCTCTCTCTCCTTCTGCCCCTCTCCCTGCTGTGCTCTCTCTATATATAAAATAAATAAATAAAATCTTAAAAAAAAAAAAAGAATGAAGGTGGATTTATCCCAATTTCACTTTGGTTTAGGGTAAAAGTCCACAATGGAAGGGGATTGTGAAAGAAAGTAATTAATCTATTGCTTGATTGTTGGCTTTCAGTGAAAATTTATATTTTTTTAATTAAAAAATTTTTTGAATGTTTCTGTTTGTATGTAGAGCCCATGTTTTCCTATCTGCTCACATTTATAACAATTTATAAAAGCAAAAACAAGAAAGAAAAATAATTTCAAAGTGCCAGATGTAACTGAATGATTCTGGCAAAGTCAGACTCTGCTGTTTCCGAAGGTACAATTTCTCCCACTCTGATGCTTTGCCAATTTTTCCAGTGACATTATGGGACCATTAAAAAAAATACCCCAGAAGATAAGCTTTGTCTTCTTGTTCACTACCAAGTTCAGGTACAGAGAATGCCTATGAACAACTTCTAATGATCTTTTTCCCCCTTCTGCTTCTCCTCCTACTAAAACTGTGAAAGACACAAGCCCCACTGTCAATCCGAGGGTAAGGAATTGAGTCACTCTTTGTGATGCAGCCTAGAGAAGCTGGTTTCCATGCAAACTTAAAATGATATCTATCCAGATACTAGCAATTATTAGTGGAAAATTCAAGACTGCCATTGCAGTTTCATAATGAGAAGGAAGATGACAGTGTGTGATCCCACTAAAGAATCAAAAATGAGAGAAAGCCATCACCTAATTAACCATTCTGAGGTGGAAATTAATGGTCTTGGTAACTAGGAAAAAATGATCTGAGAGAAAAATAGGTATCATATTCTTGATACTGAGCTATTCATAGAGATTTATAAATTTTTACTATTCTAATGCATGCAAAGAGTAATAGTAAAATTAAGAAAAACATTTCTATTCTTTTTTTTTTTTTTTTTTTATTTTATTTATGATAGTCACAGAGAGAGAGAGAGAGAGAGGCAGAGACAGAAGCAGGCTCCATGCACCGGGAGCCCGATGTGGGATTCGATCCCGGGTCTCCAGGATCGCGCCCTGGGCCAAAGACAGGCGCCAAACCGCTGCGCCACCCAGGGATCCCAACATTTCTATTCTTAATTCAAATTCACTCCTAATAGAATGGAAATGGAAAACATTATAATGAATCTAAAAATCTTTTAATTTAAAAATCATCTGCTTAAATCCAACCCCTTTTGTTATGTTAATAATATACATTTGCTTAGTTACTCATTTGTTTATTTTAAAATTTAGTTCAAATTTTTTTTACAAGTTTCATAATCTTTACCTGGAGCTTTCCATATAATGATTGCTAAGGCAATCACCTCACTTGGATGTACTCCACTTCATTTATGTGTGAGAGAAGAAAAATATCTATCATTAATTGTGAGAAATTAACCATACTTACACAAAGTTTCTCTTTTAATCGTTACTTTTATTTATCACATCTGTCTGTGTATATTCTATTCCAAATTTTTAAATCTCGAGACTGTCACTATTTTTTCTGAGACTATTGTTATCATTGTGAAATCAAAAAGTAAAACAATTTAGTATTGAGTTTAATGTCTTTATTCAAGGGAAAGCAATATATGGATTGTGAGAGTACAGTGCCTCAGAAGCAGTGAAGCACTCCTTTGGGAGGATTTTGGGCAAGTTTATATAGTGTTGGAAGCAACAATGCAGAGACAGGGTGTGATTGGTTGGGGCTGGGTAATCTGACCTTATAGAGAACAATCAAGGGACAGGAAAATAAGTCTAGAGTCCCTGAGTTGGTTTGGCATTTGGGATTGGCTGACTGGATATACTGCATTTCTGGTCAAGCTCAGCATTTATAAGAACACGAAAGTCAGTTTACTGACATGGCACCCTGTGCAGGAGAGGCTCCATTTGGGCCTAGAAATTTATTTCGACATCATAAATAAGGATATAATCCACATGAGGAAGATCTGCCTTTGCTTTGAAGCTGGCTTTGGCATAGAATCACATTAAAAAACACCCCAGTTCAATAACATAAAGTAATTGCAAAAGCATTTAACTTTATCAAAGGCTCTCAGAAATGCAGAGGGAGGATTCCATTTATAACACAAATACAATCTTTTTAAAACTGTTGTTCTCAATGTCTCTTTCTTCTCTGTCCCTCCTGTGTGTATATATCTCATACATGTGGAAGGTAGAGTCAGCCTTAAATCTCTCTACTCTCTATTTCAATACTCCTCCAAACTCTCCAAAATTCAGATTGCATTTTTTCCCATTTCTACCCCAACCAGCCTCCTTTCTTTCCTTGACCCCCAACTTGTTCCTTCTCAGATACAGGATCATCTATTTACTTACTTACATAGTACTTCGACTTTCTTTCTTCAGTACATCAGTTTTGACTTAACCACTTTCACTGTCTCTACTTCTTCATCATCTTGATCTAAAAATTCACTAAGGGACATGTTGGTAAAAGTCAGAGGGAGGGTAGTAATCTGTGAATAAACCAGAGGTTAGTTACCACCTTACCTGTTACACAGTTAATGGCAAGTGGTAACATTATTTTGTTTGCTATTTTTGTTGTTACTGTTTTTTAATTTCACAAAAGTACCTTTCATAATAACTAGTGAAAGCTAGAATATTCTGAGAATAGGAAACTATATTTATGCGTTTGTGAACTCCCATGTATCATAAAAATTAGCATGGCATATGTACCAAATTAACTGAAAAGTATATTTATTTACTTTAAGGATTCTATTTATTTATTTATTAATGAGAGACAGAGACAGAGAGAGAGGCAGAGACATAGACAGAGGGAGAAGCAGGCTCCCTACAGGAAACTTGATCCAGGGACTCGATCCCAGAACCCCAGGATCATGACCTGAGCCAAAGGCAGAAGCTCAAGCACTGAGCCACCCAAGCGTCCTTGAAAAGTATATTTAAACAGTTTTTGTGATACTAGATGTTCGGAAATAATGAGAAAATAAAACTATGTGGTAATTTATGCCTCAGAAATGGGGCTATCACCAAGGAATGAAATGAGATAAAGCAATTCTTTTAGCATCTATGCCTCATGTACCTTTTAACATAAATTAATGATGATTAATCATTTCTAAGACTATTTGAGTTTGGGCAGCCCCAGTGGCTCAGCGGTTTAGCACCGCCTTCAGCCCAGGGTGTGATCCTGGAGTCCAGAGATCGAGTCCCACGTTGGGCTCCCTGCATGGAGCCTGCTTCTCCCTCTGCCTGTGTCTTTTGTGCCTCTCTCTGTCTCTGTGTCTCTCATGAATAAATAAATAAAATATTTTTAAAAAGAGACTATTTGAGTTTGTGATATGGGAAAACTTGGTTCTTGTCTTACGGAGTGGAAGAATGGATCTCTTGGACAACAGAGAGTGAGCAAAGCGATAGAAGTTAATTAAGCAGAGATACAGAGAAAGCTCTCAGAAGTGAGAGGGGTCCCGACAAGGTTGCCACTGAGGGCTTTCAGTGTCAGTCTTTTATTGAGCACCTAGCCAGGGAGCCCACGGCCTTGACTTCTTGTGCAGTCTTGGTTTGAGCAGGGACTATTGATAACACAAATATCACAAATAAGTGATTACTTAGTAACCATCAAAAGCAGATATTCCCTAACTTTTTGGAGCTGGGGAGCCAGGTTTGTTTGCTTGCTTGCTTTCTTGTTTGTTTGTTTGCTTGCTTGCTTATTTATTTATTTATTTATTTATTTATTTATTTATTCCCCATCTCTGTTTCCTTGGGATGGGTAGGAGCCTGACTCTGGGCCTTTCGGTGTCCTTGGGATCTATGGGAGCCCAAAGATTCCTGGGAGCCTGACTCTGGGCCTTTTCCTTATCTTTTCCTGCCTAGCCCCATCAGCCCCTACATCAATTGCATCAGAGATTTCTGAGCTAAGCATTCTGAACTGTGTTCATTCTTTCATTCATGTAATAGTATTGACTGTGTACCCATTTGCCAGGCACTGTGTTGTATATAGCACATCCAATAGCAAACATACAGGTGAAGCCTCTGTTTTCACAAAGTTTTATTATACTTGAAAAGTCTGGAGACATTTTCAATGCTGGCAAATCACTCACAAGTGGCAGAGATACTAAGATCACCAGGAAGATTTACCAACCTGAAGGAAGGAACTCTGTCATGGAGCAGTGCCAAAAAAGGAAAAACTGGGGACACCTGGGTGGCTCAGAGATTGAGTGTCTGCCTTTGACTCAGGTCATGATCCTGGGGTCCTGGGATCGAGTCCCACACCAGGCTCCCTGAGGGCCCCTGCTTCTCCATCTGCCTATGTTTCTGCCTCTCTGTGTCTCTCATGAATAAATGAATAAAATCTTTTTTTTAAAAAAAGGAAAAACTGTCAATAATAGTTTCATCAATAAAAGCAATCGTTCACACACATTCAGGAATTACAATGCAGCACACACTCTTCTAAGCTATTAACTTTATTAAATTAATTAAATTAATCCCTAGAAGTTAATGAATAGGTACAATTATTACCCCATATATGCATTTAAAATTCTAGAACTTGAGTAACCTACAATTCATTTTCTTGTAATAACTGCTAATAAGTATAACAAGTAATTTGTGAAGCCAGAATTTGAACCCAGATAATCTGCTTTGGAATATTCCTCTACCCACCACTGGCTCTTATCTCTTAAATGCAAGACATTTCGGCACAGGCAAAATATAACAATAAAACAGAAGAAAGTGGAAGTAATGGGACAAATTTGTGTTTTGCAATAAGGCTTATTACTAATGACCTTCACGAGAGCAGATGGTGAAAAAGAATCAGATTGTACCAAATAGAGGAATTAGAGGCAGAATATAGATTACATTTTCTAGAACCTCAGGATGATGGAAGAATATAGGAAAGGAATGCCCGGATAGCTCAGTAATTGAGCATCTACCTTCTCCTCAAGGCATGATCCTAGGGTCCTGGGATTGAGTCCCACATTGGGCTCCCCAGGGGGAGGCTGTTTTTCCCTCTGCTTTTGTCTCTGCCTCTGTCTCTGTGTCGCTCATGAATAAATAAAATCTTTAAAAAAAGAAAAGAAAAGAAAATAGAAAAGGCATTATCTTGTACAGAAAACATGCCAAAAATAGTATGTTGTCTTATTTTAGTATGGAAAGATTATTTATACAGAAAGCATGGTGTTTATTTAAACTATGATACCACATAAGAGTGGGGGTAGAGAGAGGGAGACAAAAGACTACAGCTAAATATATTAAGCTGAATCACAGGAAATGGATGATACTTGATTCTTGTCATACAAAAACAGTACTCTTATCAGATTCAACCTAATAGTAAATATTGCAGATAAGTAGAGATAATAGTTCCCAGAGTTTTAGCCTTATGAAGGAGGAGGAAAAAGATTTCCAAAAATAACAAAGGATGAAAATTTTACTTTAAAACATAGTACTGTTCTGAGTCTATTTTAATTTGAAAAATCACAGGTTTTTTTCAATGAAGGAGAGGGATAGGGTCCTCTGCAGAAAGTGGTAACTCAGTAAGACAAGCTATGTGGCTTCCGTGTGTGGCTATGAAGAATGATAAAGGACTCTTGTAGGGGTGAATAAATGAATGAGGAAGCAGGGCTGAGAAAAATCTGAATGTGGGTTAGTAAAATTTAATATGGCCAATATCAGAGTTATATGAAGTTTTCCAGAACTGTTGAGCATTCTAGAAGCAGGAGACAAAATGACAGATAATTTGACCTTTTTGTCAAAGACCTTTAATCTTATTAGCTAAGTCACAGTGAGGCTGAATTCCTAATTATATATAAAATACTGTTTTAGCAACAATAATAGCTATCATTTACTGATAGGTATGGGGGAGGTTTTGCATGTCCTTTGCATTTAGTCTAATTGATGTGTCACTTCCATTCTTGCCTCTCTCTTATCCATTTCTACATGGCTAGACTAAGTCAGATCAAGAGACATCCCTACTTAAAATTTACTCTCTCCCCTTCTCTCATTTCTTTCTTTCTGCCCTCCCTCAACCCAGACTAGGCAAACTTCTTTTAGATTCTCAAAAATTCAAAGTCCTTGACTGCCCCAGTGCTTGACATATACTGAATTATATGCAGATCCCACTTTTCTTACCACTTCTGGGAAGCTGGCTCTGTCCTGTCTCTTCTCTTATGGCTTGAATATCATTGCTTCATAGAGGCAATCTTTAACCACATGATTCAATGAAGACCATTTGCATTCCTGCTATTCATTGGGCCCCATTTGTTTCATTATAGAATATATTATAATTTAGTTATTCATTTTTAAAGATTTATTTTTTTGAGAGAGAAAAGAGATAGAGTAAGACCCAGGGGGAGGGGCAAAGGGAGAGGAGAGAGTCTCAAGCAGACTCCCTGCTGAGTTCAGAGCCAGACATGGGGCTCCATTTCAGGACCCCAAGA
The DNA here is from genome assembly GCF_018345385.1 of Vulpes lagopus. Classification (NCBI taxonomy): domain Eukaryota; kingdom Metazoa; phylum Chordata; class Mammalia; order Carnivora; family Canidae; genus Vulpes; species Vulpes lagopus. The sequence goes on from NC_054839.1 coordinate 43,469,667, forward strand.
TCGCGACATGAGCCGAAACCCAGAGTTAGATGCTCAACTAACTGTGCCACCCAGGTGCCCCTGTTCTATAATTTATAATTATACATTTATTACCATGATTACCAGTTCATTGTTTCTTCCCCTTCCATTCTATTTGCTCCTGAGGAGAAGCACCTTGCCTCTTTCATTCATCTCTCTTTGCCCAGGACATGGTTATATGCTTATATCACATTAGACACTCATATGTGAGTTACCAAAGGCTGGCATTTAAACATATAACAATCATGCTGAGGATGAGTATAAGTAGTCCCACTTTACAGAAAACAAAATTGAGTTAAAGAGATGTTAAGCAACTTGTCCAAAGTCATATCACTAGCATGTGTCAAAACCAATATCCTTAACCAAGGCAGACTTATTAAAAAGTCCTGGCTCTATACCACAACCCAGTACATTTATTCTGATATATAAAAAAGTCATTTTAGAAGCCAAGTAGCTATGAAGTCAATGTATTCTTCCCCCAGAATTCTGGTTCATGGAGCATTCTGCATTTTGTTATGAATTACTATTATCAGAACATCTCAGTGTCTGAGTGTCTCAGCAAAAGTCTTTGCATCTCTTAGATATTTGGATATTATGAGTTAACCAATCTGAATCTGATCAACTTGGAAATAAGTGTGTGTGTGTGTGTGTGTGTGTGTGTGTTGTATGTACATGTATGTATATTTTTTCTGGACTTATAAACCTGAAAACAAGACATGAGACCTTTATGAGATATTTAGGTAAAGCCATACTACATGGTCTTCCTAGTAAATGGCCAGCTGGCCTTTCTTTGTCGACACCGCTAAATCTACAAGTTAGTTATTCAGATTTCAATAGGTAATGATATAGATATGAATCTTCAAAATAAAATTTAACATTCTTATGCATTACTTTTATCTAATCTTTTATCTTAAAAAAAGGCATATTCAGCTTCTAGAATCTGCCATACTGAAATTATCTCAAGCTTTGAGATTCATTCATCTACCCTTTGAGAATTGTATACCTCTGAACATCAGGTAGCTAATGAGCTTTGGGCAATATAGGCAATAATCCCTTTTCCCTTAATACTTACACCACATTGTATGGGAATTTTAATCGTAAGTAATAGGCTTCTGTTTATGGATGCCACTAATATGAGTCAATACAAAGAATGAAATAAGAAATGCTTTGTTCCTTATAAATAGCAATCTATCCCATAGTAGTTTTACTCAATAATAAAGAAATCTTACAACATTGTTTTCAGAAGTGATACAAGACATCTAAATGGGGCAGCCAGGACAGAGTTTGTACAAATCAATAAAACTCCCTCTGCATCATGCAGGATTCTTAATTTAACAACTGTTCACTTGTACTGTCATCATGTAAAACTACAGCTTGGAGGATAAAGTGGTGAGTTGGTTCAGTAAATCTTAGAAAAGAGCAAATTTATCCAACAGTGTAGAGTCTACAAAAATAAACAATACATACAATCTGAAAGACCATGAACAAACTATGTAAAAGAATTCCAAATAAAGAGCCAAAGATAGTTACAGAATTCCTACTTTTTCTGGCATAGCCCTTTGTCTGCTTGGTTCACTGACAATTTTAGCTTTTCATTTTAATATAATTATAATATGAAATTTACACCTTCTCTAGTGTTCTCTATTTCTCTGTTTCCACATCAAACAAGAAAGATTTATTTTGATTATTCTAAAACTATGACCCTTGGATCCTTCCAAGGATTCAAAATCGATTCAAAATGGATTATTCAAACCCAAAATAATTGCTCTGAGCTCAACTTCCAAACTGTTTTTCTTTTGTTCCTGGTCTTACCTAGTTAAATTTCTCTTTTTCATTTTCATTATTTGCTTGAACTCATTTGTTGGTCCAATCATTGAATGAAATGTACCTTTCCGTATCTTGGCTGTTGTTTCTAATTATGTAGGTTTACCAGATAGGGGGAATGACCCTTTGGGAAGTCTCTCCCCTCTAGGCTGAGAAAAGCTTAAAGTAGAATGTACTTGAATATATCTGATTTAAATTAATAATAATACCCCAAAGGTCCTGCTCTCCTGTTTCAACACTTTTTCTTTTTACTTTTATTTTAATTACTATGAAAATCTGTGGTCCACTTTTAGTTTTTAAAATTTATGTTGTATTTAGTCCTCAGAGAGTATTAAACAGGATTTAGGGAATCGGTCTGTATATACATGGGAATATTGTCCTAATTTTCAAATCTCTTCTGGATGACATTAGGCACATATTGTTGTTTTACTAAATATTTCACTAAAGCAGATTCCTGAATTAAATCTTTAGCCTCAGAAAACAGTTTCCTTTAATTTTTGAAATCAGATTTTTCACTCATAGAAGCATAAATATATATCAGGTTTATAATCTATTGCAGTTCTTAAAATTTTTAAAGTCACTCAAAAAGAAAATATTAGTGAATTATTTATAGGTTTGCAAATAACAAAAAATATATAATTTCCCTTCTAATTAACTTTAGTTAAATTTAAGGATGAATAAGTAAAACACAGTGTTTGGAACTGAGAAGGTAAATATATCACTATTACCCTACCGTCACAGTCAATCAAGTTAAGTAAATGTGTACCTACTTGCCCATAAAGCAGACATTTGATATGTGATATATAAGTATATATTGTTATTGAAATATGAAAGAAAAAGAGGTCAGTTCTTATTTGGGGCATAAATTACACATGCTTTACAAGTATTTTGGTTTATCCAGTTAGCCTTCTGAGAAGGAGTAAACTTTTATAATTTTAAAGCAAATAAAAAATATATATTACTTATGTTCTTTAATGGCCATTTAGCACATTTGAATTATTATTATTCTAATCCTCACAGATAAAATTTCAATTGCCTGTATTACTTACTTTAAGTTAATATAAGAAAAGAAAAACATTAGGGAAGACAATGGATTTTAGTTGTAAACAAAAGCAATTCAATGAAGATAACTTGTTAGCAACTCATTTAACCTCAGCTCTGCTTACTTACAACTACCTTTAAAGCAATACAAAGGTTTACAGGAATATAAATACACTCATTCATGCAGAACAGCAAATGTCAAAGGAAAAGGCTAATAGTTTCATAAGCAACCTTAACAGGAACACTATATAATAAATGTCACGAGGTCTGACAGTTCTAATCAGTTGGTAGGTAACCTTCAAACTTGCAAGGACAGATTTGAAAATTAGGATCTTGTGTTCTGCTAGCTATTACAAAACAATCAGCCGAGAGTTTACAAAAATGCCTGATTTAAATACTTAGTGGAATCATCTCAGAAGGTGACAAATTTAATTAAACAATATGTTTAATTAAATTAATATATATGTACATATATATAGCAAGTTTATATGTGCTAAAATTCTTTATTATACAAAATGCTTTTATAGTTAGAGTACCATGTAAGTTCACAGTCTGATTACCATTTTCACAATCTTTAAAAGCAAAGAGAAACTACCTTTCAAAAGGAGAAAAATAGTACTGGATTCTCTAGCTACTTTAACTTAAATGGGGAAATGTACTGTATGTTATCATCCAAAGGGCAATTTGCAAACCCTTTGAGGATCACAAAGTGCTGGGTTATAAATAGCATGACTTGAGTTACAAATCATTGTCAAACCAAACATATTTCCTACTATGACAGAATAATGGACTTGATTCCTTCAATCTACAATAAGTGAAATGGAGCTTGACCTCAGGAAGCCTTTTAACTCTGTCCCACATGGCATACTCATCAACAAGCTAGGAAAATATGGGTTAGGTCATGTAGTTGTTGGCTTGATGTAAAAGTTGTTGGAGTGTGGTACTCAAAAGGAGTTATTGATGGTTCATGGTTGACTGGGATGTATGGACTGAAATAAAGGAAGTATTTGGTCATTGTTTGAACAAGTTGTTCTGTGCCAGATGGGATTTCTAAGTCTGAAATAATTTCTTGTCTTACAAATGATGTGTAACATGGCCCATTTGCTAACTTCCTATAGTATATCCAACTAGGAAAGATGACTCTTAATTTAGGAGCTTTCATGTAGAATAACATACATACAAATATATATTCAGTGTATAGCACTTATGCATAGTATATACTTATATAATATTTATTCAAATATATTCTGCATATATACATTTATTTACATATATGCAATGGTTTTTAATATATGTATGATATATAAATGAAATATATATGTATTAAGGAATGTCCAAAACAATTTAAGTACATAGTAAAGTCTGATAGCACCTCCTAAAAGATACAAATGATAGCCAAGGATTGGTTAGCATTTTGAGTTTCATTACAATCAAATTTTTAAAAAAAATTATTAAAAACAAGGCCATGGCTTTCCCAAACAGGAAATTCAGTTAATTCCAAACCCAGTTAAACTCACTCTAACTTTTTTTTTACAAATATTTTATTTATTTATGAGAGATACAGAGAGAGACAGAGAGAGAGAGAGAGAGAGAGAAGCAGGCTTTATGCAGGGAGCCCGATGTGGGACTCCATCCTGGGACTTGAGGATCAGGCCCTGAGCCAAAGGTAGACGCTCAACCGCTGAACCACATGGGTGTTCCAAACTCACTCTAACTCTTAAAAGCTTTGTAGTGTTGAGGGTTCCTGAATGGCTCAGTCAGTTAGGCAGCCAACTCTTGATCTCAGCTCGTGTCTCGATCTCACAGTCCTGGATTCAAGTCCCGAGTTGAGCACCATGCTGGGAATGGAGAGTACAAAAGAAAACAACAACAACAACAACAACAACAACAACAAAACCCTTTGTACTATTGAACAAGTTACTTAACCACTCCAAACTAATAAGCTTCTGTAAAGTGGCATAAATACAACTAACTCCATAATTGTATTTATATGAGAATTAAATCATTAATAATAATAATGATAGCAGGTTTTCTTTATCAAGTGCTCACTGGATGAGAGGCATCCAAGGAGAAATGAAGTTAGTCCCTGCAACAGATCCCTGCTATGGATCATAATATTATTTCTGTTTACAGAAGGGAAAGTCAAGGTATAAACTTAGAGGGCCTTGCTCAGGAACACATAACTCATAAATAGTTGAACGAGATTTTGATCTTAACCCCATACTCTTCTAATACCTGTACATATCTAAAATACAGAAGAAAATCAACTGTTAAGTATGCTATAATTAATAACCACAATATATATTAATATTATCTGGTTGCATTCTTCTAACTTCACACGTATGGCATCTAGACTTAGAAGCTTTTTGCTACCAATATTTAATGCTGGTGAAACATGAGAAGCTCAAACCACTCAATGGGAGCTTTTGAATAAGCTAGAAAGTAGCCATAGCAATAATCATGCACTTGGGATTTATAACTTTGAGAATAAATTTGACAAAAAAGAAGTCATCAATGTAGATAATAATATAAATTCTATTTTGGAGACATGAAAAATAAACATTAATCTTTAGAAATGATAATTGTATTAATTATGAAGAGAAATATTATACAAATCAATGTGTTTTTAATTTAAGGACAAGTTTATGAGTCATAGTTTATGCAGAATAGCCATTATCTATCACACCATAGGCACATGGTTTCTAAGTCAAGTACTTAATTTGATCTGTTTTCAGGTTTTCTCTTCTCTTCTTTTCTTTTCTTCATCTTTTTTTTTTGGCCTTCTTTTCTCGTTCAAGTTGAGGCTGAGCAAATTGTTGTTAATAGCAGACAATGGTCCCCAAATGGAGTGACTTGTGCCAAGCTCATGTCATTAAACAAAGACTTGATACTAACCTAACTGCAGTTTCAGCTTCCCGTAGATATGTATTATAACCATTCAGTCTGCAATTACATGGTCAGCACTAGGGAGGTAATTTGCCTTATAGACCCTCTGCCTTCCCCTAACAGAAGGTGACCTTTTGTGAAACAATCTACTCCATGTGAGTAACTTCCTTTTCTCACCCGTTTCTGCATATAAAAGTCTTCCATTTTGTACAGCTCCTCACAGCTCCTCTTTATTTGCTAAATGAGAAGCTGCCCAATTCATGAAACATTGAATTGCACCAGTAAGATCTTTAATACTTACTCAGTCGAATCTTGTTTTTTCTTTAACAGTAAAATTATCCTTTTATGGAAAGATATCCTTTAAACTACAAAGCAAAATCTCTATCCCATAATTCAGTGGGTATCAAATGTAGTTTGTGACAAAGGCTGATAGCCCATAATTCATTTTTTCAACAAGGGTACCTTTCAGAAGTTTTGCTAATAATGGTGTACTCAAATCTCAAGTGACCCGTCTCACATACAACTCCTACTGATTCTCTCTTCTGATCTAAGCTAAAACTATGAATTTTCTTTTCTTCCAATTCCTAAATCTATTTTTTTTATCTCATGCCCTTAGTTCCTACTGAAGCTAGAGCAGTATGAATTTTTGGACATAATTACATTTTTAAACAATGTTTGTAAAGGTAAGAAAGACTAAAGATATAGATATTCATGGTATTTAAGGCAACTCTTTATTTCATGCACATATATGCAAACATATACATCTAGTTAGATATAATCACAGACATAAAATAAATATGTAGATTAGGGGGTAAAAATGACTTTTTGATGAATATGGTAAGTTAGAAATAATGATCACGGTAATACAATTGTTTAAAGAGGGAAGTATTGATATGAAACTTTGTATGTAATAAACTTTGTGTTCTCAATATGTTCTAGGGCATCCATTGTAGAGTTCTGTCTATAGTAACGACATTGTCAACAACCTCATTCAGAGAACACGCAGACATACTCCATAGAAATCATTAGATTGAGGAACTTTGAAGGAAATTTAATATATATCATTATTGTCTTTATATAGTTATCTCTGGGTAAATCAATCTCTCTTTAGGGATGCCTGGGTGGCTCAGCGCTTTAGCACCTGCCTTCAGCCAAGGGTGTGATCCTGAAGACCTGGGATCGAGTTCCACATCAGGCTCCCTGCATGGAGCCTTCTTCTCTCTCTGCCTGTGTCTCTGCCCCTTTCTCTCTCTCTTTCTGTGTCTCTCATGAATAAATAAATAAGATCTTTAAAAAAATCAATCTCTCTTTATATATATAAACTATATATATACACAATATATATATAATATATACACTATATGCACATACTATATATGTAATACATATATATACATGCACAAACATACACTCTAGAATGAATCTTGCATATAATGTTTAACCTTTGTTTTAAATTAGAACTGATTTTTGAAAATATTATCATTATTATTTTGTTATTAATATTATTAAAATTATCTCACTATGTGAGAAAACTACACAAAGCCTAACTATGCAGGACTGGCAGAGAAATTAAAATATATGACACAAGACATATGAAAGTTCAGTCATTTGAAAAATGAGCTGATAGAATAGTTAAAGTAAAATTAAAATTAAAAACAAAAGTTTAGGATGGCATTGGGATTTTAATACTTGCTGTAAACATTGTTCAACAGTATCATATGAGCAAAAGGAGAGATCCATGGCTCAGTGGAACTCTGAAAAGAGACCCATGTATAAGAACATTTTAATATTGACAAAAGCCAATTCAATGGAAAAATGATGGAATTTTAACCAAATGGCAATGGAATGATTAGACATTCATTTCCAAAAATTAATAGGCCTCCACCCATTTCTCACAATACATTTAAAAATTAACTCAAATGAATCACAGACTTAAATGTAAAATCTATACTTCTAATGATTGTAGAAGAAAATGTAGAGGAATAGCATTGTGATGGGCTAGCCTAGATTGCTTAGAGAATAAAAAAGTATAAGTCTTGAAAATTGATAAATGAGACTTCATCAAAGTATAAAACTTCAGCTATTCAAAAGACACTAAGAAAGTGAAAATAAAATGCACAGACCAGGATAAAATGTTAGAGAAATATATGTCTAATAAAAGATTGATATCTAGGTAATAATATAAAAATAACTTTTACAGTTAAATAATAAGAAAGCACACAACCCTGTTAAAATGGACAAGGTATTTGAATAGTCACTTTAATTCAAAAGTAGTTGGCAGGTAAGTAAGTAATGAATAAATGTACGAATCCATTTTCTTTCAGGGTATAATCAACTAAGACACAACTTAAGGTAGAAAAATGATAAATAGATGATGGTTTAATACTTCTATGAGAAAACTAATTAGATGTCTAATCCTTAAGAAAGGGTATTAAAAGTAGGGTGTTTGTGAGTATTGTGTATTTAAGAACTTGGTCAGGGAGACAAAGAAGTAGAGGGGGAAAAGAAACCATCAACATCCATAGTTAAGAGAAACAAAGGAGAAAGAAAGGGGAGGAGGGCCCAGCACAAGTAATGTTGCATCTATCACATATCCTAATCTTATTAAAAATTACACAGTGAATCCCATTTGCTTTCATTTCCATGAAATTATTACAAATATACAATTGATTTTCATTCCTCGCAGTAGTTATGTTCCATAAAGTTGCTATGAACACTGAATTAACTAATGATGCTGATCCATTGCTCCCACAGGAAATGGGAAGTTAGATTCCTGCAAACCTTTAGTCACTACATTTTTGTTCACTGATGTGTATATAAACTTGTTTTAGTGTGTTTTTGTTCAATGATATCTAATTTAATATACAATCGATTCATTAATATTGAACTCATGGCTAACAGTACTATGACTTGTGCCTGAACAAAGCTTATTGACAAAAATATTTTGTCTGAAAAGCACACCACAGCCTACTCATGCCTACGAACACTACACAGCACATCAGTAAGATTATTGGGGCTATTTTAAACCGTGAAAACACTCACAGAAACCTCAAAAAAAAATGTGAAAACATGGCACTAGAGAGACAGCAAAAAGGACACTTGTTTACACTATGAAGGCTTGAGACAAGAAGGCAGAGCGGCAATGTTCTCCCTCAGCTGGGAACATATGCATCTGGCAACTAAGATTTTTTTTGTTTTGAGTATTGACTCATGCCAAACTAACTTGAGTGAGTAGAATTCTCAAATGTGGAATTTGTAAATAACAAAGATCAATTGTATTTACAAATATGAATAAAGAGAATCAATTGTACTTACAAATAGCCTTTAAAAATGTATGATAAGAGATTTCCCATAGTTTTTTTTTTAATATCACTAATCATGATTTCTAGATCCAGAAAAACATTTAAAATTATTGCCTATTATTGGGATAAATTATAGTTAGCAGTTTTAGTTCTTTATTATAATGCTTAAAAAGAATACAAGTCAATTAATGAATTAACAAATGCATATTTTATTCTTTTTTTAAATTGCACTTAAAAATTTTTTTTTCGAATATAGAATTTAGTGATTCATTAGTCTCATACAGCACCCAGCACTCATCACAATTGCCCTTAATACCCATCACCTATTGAATCTATTCCCAAACCCACCTCCCCTACAGCAAACCTCAGTTTGTTCTCTATAGTTTAGAGTCTCTTTATGGCTTGCCTCTCTCATTTTTTTCCTCCTTTGTTCATCTGTTTTGTTTCATAAATTCCACATATGAATGAAGTCATATGGTGTTTGTCTTTCTCTGATTGACTTATTTCACTTAGCATAATACTCTCTCACTCCATCTATATTGTTGCAAATGGCAAAATTTCATTCCTTTTTTATGGCTGAATAATATTTCATAATATATATAAAATATATATGAAATATATATTCCATATATAGTATAATAATATACTATAACAATATTAAATAATTTTCCATATAATATTATATAATATATATTCATATATACCACAATTTTTTAAAGATTTTTTTTATTTCTTTGAGAGAGAGAGAGCATGAGCAAGGTTAGAGGGGCAGAGAGAGAAGAAGAAGTAGGCTCCCCACCAAGCAGGTAGTCTGACATGGGGCTCCATCCAGGACCCTGGGATCATGCCTGAGCTGAAGACAGACATCTAACTGACTGAGTCACCCTGGTGCCCCACAAATTCACTTTTTAACAAAATTTTATTTCTACTTTTTAATAATATGCCATGTTAAAAATGGTCATGTAAGATAACCATGCTTCTTATATTTGTAGAACTTGGACATTTTTAAATTTAATATCTCATGTTTGAACTTATATGGCTGAATACTGCTAGATAGTTTATTTAATTCCAGTTGTTATAGTCTGAATGCTTTGTCCCCCCCCCAACCCCGCCCCATTCGTAGGTTGAAATCTGAATGCCTGATGAGATGATTTTAGGAGGTGAGGTGCTTAGATCATGAGGTAGAGCCCCATGAATAAGAATAACACTCTTATAAAAAGACTCCACAGAACTTCCCAGCCTCTTCTGCTGTGTGAGGACACAGCAAAAATCTGCCAGCCAGGGGCTAGGAGTAGGGCTCTCACCAGAATGCAATCATGTTAGCCACATGATCATGGACTTCCCAGCTTCCAGAACTGTGAGAAATACATTTCTGGTTTTTTATAAGGTGCTAAATCTATAGGATTTTGTTAAAGCAAACTGTACAGACTAAGATACCAGTCCATCTAGAATATAAAAACAGATTTATGTGAGGACTAATTTCATTTTCCATATAAGATATTATCTTTCATTTGGAATTGGCAATTAAATGTATTGAAAGTCTTTTGTGATGTCATACATAAATATATTAAATGAAAATAGCTTTCACCCTGTTTTGTAGCTATACTCACACCTTCAATGAAATTCATTATATAGCAAAAGCAAGTCACCTTTGTATTGTTTAGTAATTATATATCAAATTAGAACACTAAAGTTTGAGTTAATCTAAAGTTTGAGTTAATCATTAAACATATTATATATATATATATAGCATTAAACATATTATATTACATATATATATAGCATTCTTTAAATCACCAGTGTACATTTTTTGACATTATTCTCACAAATTCTTTTATTTTAACCCCGTTGTAAGTGTCTGCTATAGAGTAATATTGATGAAGAATATGATGTAAAATCATTAAAATTATGGCTATTGAGTTTTAAGATAAACTGAAGGCTAACAATATCAGTATCAGCAATATTACTTCAGTTTGGACTGATGAATGATTAACCCATATCATTTTTTTAATTATTTTTTTTATTTATTCATTTGAGAGAAGGAGGGAAATAGCAAGAGAGAGCAGGAGTGGAGGTTTTTTGGGGGAGGTGCAAAGGGAGAGGGAGAAGCAGACTCCTTGCTCAGCAGGGAACGGGATTGGGGGGAATGCGGAGCTTAATGTGGGGGCTCGATCCCAGAACAGTGGGATCATGACGGGAGCTGAAAGTAAACACTTAACTGACTGAGCCACCGAGGCACCCCAACCCATTCCATATTTTTAAGAAACTATTTCTCATGATTTTATCTTTTCCCAATTTTTTCAAATTCTCCTTCTCTTCCTCCCTCTCTCACAATAGCAGAAGCACAAAGCCCTGGAAATGTAGTGAGTGTATATATTCTCTTCATTTCTTGTTAAAACATGACTTCTCAAATCTTTATATTGGTAGATTACTAAGAAAGGTACATATCTTCAGCTTTCAAAAAAGCTAGCTAATAATAGTTAATAACCTGGTGAAAAGCATTTGGGGGGATGGATATAAATGGTTAATTATAAGAAAAAAATTAACAGTTTTGGTCACAATATTTGATCTACAAACATTTCCACAATATGTCAAAGCATCTTTGCTTAATTGTGAACAAATACACTGTTGTATTTGTTAGCAAATAGTCTCAAACTATGTGCAGTCAACTCGGTTCCACTGCGTCATTCAGGGCCTAGATTCTTTGATCTTGCTTATTCATCACTTTAAATTGGTCGATGTCATTGCATGTTCTAAGTTGGCTCTTTATTATGACTATCACATAAAACTCTCTGAGAGAGAAAAAGAGGGTTACCAGAGGGGAGGTAGGTGGTAGGTGGGTAAAATAGATGAAGGGGATTAAGAGTACACTTGATAATGTTGAGTGCTGAGTAATGTTTAGAATTGTTGAATCACTATATTGTACACCTGAAACTAACATCACACTGTATGTTAACTATATTGGAATTAAAATAAAAAACTTAATAAAAAAAGCCATAGTCGGGCAGCCCAGGTGGCTCAGCGGTTTAATGCCGCCTTCAACCCAGGGCATGATCCTGGAGACCAGGGATCGAGTCCTATGTTGGGCTCCCTGCTTGGAGCCTGCTTCTCCCTCTGCCTGTGTCTCTGCCTCTCTCTCTCTCTGTGTCTCTCATGAATAAATAAATAAAATCTTTAAAAAAAATCCATAGTCTATTAACTCAGAGGAAAAAAAATGCAGTTTTATATTAGCACATATTTTTGAAAAAAAGTGGGTGTGAAATAAAATTATACTGAAGGATATAAAAGAAAAATACCTTAATATTTTAAATTTTCCTAGTTATCATTTAACTTTTTTTGTTTAGACTGTTAATGTACTTTATATGCTAAAAATAATCATTTATTTAGCTTAAGCTTTTGAAAATTTAAGAATAAAAATAGAGTCATTGGCTTTTTCATACCCAAGATAAAGCTAAATATTTTATTTATTACTCAAGTTTTTATTATGTGCCCTAATTGAATTCATTTTGTTATATGGTTCACTAACCTAGGAATGAATATAAATAATAGTTTACTAATTACCTATGATGATAATACTTAGATAATATAAGACTTATGGTTTATGTGAAGTTTCTTTTTCTGTTTGACTTAAATTTTGCTATACCTCCCACTACCACTGTTCTCACATAAGTCCTAGTATTTATGAAAACAAAACACTGACCTTCTTAATCTCATAAAAATGTTATTCATAATACATGCAAACATAAAGGAATGGCTTTTTCTAAGTACATTACTTTGTGACAGAAATAGCTCTATCATTTTAGTACGTTGACTATAGAATTTTTATCACTTCCTATTTTTCAATATTATTAAAAATGTATGTTGAATATTTGCAATTTCTAAAAGAAGTCTGTTTGGTAAACATCTGCAGTTTCAAATATGATAATTTGAGACAATATCCTATAAAAAGGACAGGACCAGGGGCACCTGGGTATCTCAGGGTTGAGCATCTGCCTTTGGCTCAGGTCATGATCCTGGGGTTCAGGCCGAGTCCCACATCAGGCTCCCCACAGGGAGCCTGCTTCTCCTTCTGCCTATGTCTCTGCCTCTCTCTCCGTGTCGCTCATGAATAAGTAAATAAAATTTAAAAAATAAATAAAAAGACCAGCACTAGTATATTCAGCTTTCTAGTTTCTTTTTCATTGGCTTTTGTTATTCTTGCACTTAAACCTAAACTTATTAACTCAACTGGAGGAAGTAATGCTAAATAATAAAAATAAGTCATATATAGAAATTTCCATAGAATAAAAATAGATATAGTGAAATTAAAAACATCAATTTCTGATAATGCCGAAAGCAAGTATCTAATACGGGTTTTACATAAAATTGTAAAAGTGTAATTTGGTATATTATTAGTCTGCAAATTATTTAATATTAACAAGTGTATGTATATGTATATTGATAGGGAAAATTATTATCAAATAAATAATAACTAGCCAAACTCACTGCAGAGGCTTTTAGCAAGAATAGTTGATGGGAGAGAAGCTTCCAGGAGAGGTGTGAACTAGAAGAATTAAGAGATACAAAAATGAGGAGATACCAACAGAGAGAAGTTATAGACTTTTTTAAAAAAATTTTTTTTATTATTATTTATTTATGATAGTTACAGAGAGAGAGAGAGAGGCAGAGACACAGGCAGAGGGAGAAGCAGGCTCCATGCACCGGGAGCCCGATGTGGGATTCGATCCCGGGTCTCCAGGATCGCGCCCTGGGCCAAAGGCAGGCGCCGAACCGCTGCACCACCCAGGGATCCCAAGAAGTTATAGACTAAAGAAGAAAAAACAAATTGGAAACCCAAGATTGGAATATTTGAGTCCCCACAGTTAAGATTATATGTAGGAAAAAAAGGACCAAAGGAATTTCAGTCTAGGAATGGGAGTGGAGATGGGAAAGCAGAGGCTATCTGTGGTTTGAAACAAATATTTGAGGCATATAATTGTCTATTTGAAAAAAGATCAAATTTATACAAACTATACAAACTTATGAAAATAAAGTGATTAAAATCTTTTGTAGTTTCTGACAATTCATGTCAGGGATTTTTAATCTCAGAGGTAGGTCAAATCATAAGTTCTAAAATAGTATTTATTCCCTTTTATACATATTTAAGGTAAAAAAAAACAAAATTGAAAGAAAATATTATGTAATAGAGATTGTTTCTACAAATGTTTTTAAATAAGGAAAAATATATATGTATATACATATAGGGAGAGAGAGAGAGAGAAAGGGGAAGGGGGGAGAGAGAGAGCTTGTAAAAGGGGGATAAGTTACAAGAGAGGCAGGAAACAATGAAATTTCAAGAATATTTTTTAAAAAAAGGACAAATGAAATTAGAACACATAGTTTTGCTAACCAGTATGAACTTTTTTACATATGTGATTTGGTTCAAGAATTATCAAGAGTGTTTGTAAGAAAATGAGTGTTTTGAAATACTTTGGTAAAGGATAAAGCAAATTCATATTAGAAAAAATAATGGTGGGATATGATAGCATGATAAAAAGCTTTGCCAGCTTTCAGAAATATACTATTGAATATAATGAAGGAGAGACATGTGTGAGTACTAATTGCATAGTCAATACTGTGGGCACTATTTAGAAAAGGTGAATACCTCTTGATAATTGTGGTTAATATTAATGTGGAATATTTTTCCTATTATGTGGAAAATGGCAACAATTATGCTTGAACATTTAGATACTTTAATATTTCATCAGATTCTCACTTCACATCTGCTATCTACAATATTTAAATGACATTATAATCATAATTCTTCAATATGACTCAAAATATTTTAAACAGCTTAAAAATAATTGCTTTCAAGGAACAGTGAAAGTAGAGTGATAGTCATTACAAAGACTACTAACATCAAGCAATGTTGAGAAACTGATTACAATTATATATTTTATTTACCAGATTTAAAATTCTATGTGCTTTAATTAAAACCTTGAAAAATAAGAACACAATACAAAAGATGCAGTTAAATATGTAAAACATACTAGCAGCCTTGATAAGAAAACTAAAATTTCCCTTAATTTATACTCCATCTTGTCAACCGGTCTTAAACCTCTAACACTTTAAATTTCATAAATTAAGATCTGGGCAAGGATGCAAGAATGATTGCAAATTTCACATAATTTCCCATCTTCTATCAAAGAAAATCTTCCCACGTCTGCACCCAAAAATGTTTTTTTGTAAACAGCAAGAAGATAGTGAAAGTTATTGTCTACATCAAAAAAGCAAAGCTACCAAAATCTCTTGCAATAAGAGGCCAAGGAAAGAGAGTTTGGTGGAGTTCTCTGGCTTAGATCTCTACACCAACCCTGCGGAAATAAAGTTTGAAAAAGAAGACACATTGGCCAAATCCTGGAACTGCGTTAACATACCCTAATTCAAGATAATTGAAAGGAGAAGATAAGCAGGTAGATAGAAAAAATAAAAATGTTGAGGAAGCCAGTGAGTACAAACATGCCTACTTCCCCACCAAGATCTCAGGAGAATGAGTCAGGCCCTGAACTCATCATCTGACTGCTGTAATAGCAGGTAAGTAGTGAAGAAAGGCTGAACAACTATATATTCACAGAGCTAGTCAATACCCAACAATAAGCTGGGGTTTTGCAGAACTGGAAACAAAGACACAATAAACAGCACATGATCGATCCTCTGGAAAGGAGGAAGATAAACGGAGATTTCCAGGGAAAGATCCTTCTCCATTGCAAACTATTACAAATAGGATATAAAAATACAAGTACTGTTACCTCATCCATCTTTGGAGTCAAGTGGCGTGGGCTTCTGGAGAGACAGTTAAATAAAGTAGGGGAGGTTAAATAAGCTGAGGTTCAGACAAAGTATAAATTTCTAATCCCCTGCTTAATTACCAGCCCAATATGATGCCAGAAATTTTATTTGTACAGGACTATGAAATACATGGCTAAGTGGAATAAACACTAAAATTTGTGTTTATGGAAACACTACAGAGACACCAAAAATTAAAGTTAAAAAAATTGAATATAAAAATTGTTATTTTTTTTCAGGAAACACCACAAGAAACACCACAGAGACACCAAAAATTAAAGTTAAAAAAATATCCAGTGCATCAGTAGAAAAATGTCAAAGGAAAAATATCAGGGTGGCCTAATTTTTCCACAGTAAGATTCAATGCTACAAGACAATAGAGCGAGGATTGTCTTATTCTGAGAGAGAGATCGTAGCTAAATAATATTACTCTTAGCCATGTTGCCATGTGATAGTCTTTCTCTTTTGTTAAATAGAGGAAGAATAAATCAAATATGTTTGCCAAAATGTGTGTACTGCCTGATTCCATTGTGAACCTGCAAATTCTGCTTATGTCAATTCACAAAAGACATGATGCTAGGGGAACATTCTCTGAAAGTGTAGACGATCAGAAGCATGGAATGGAACATCACGCTATGGTTTAAAGGATCTTGGTCAATTGACAAGCAGAAGCAGCCTCCCTCTCCTATTCAGGAATGGGACTTCAGCTAAGGGGTTTCCAAACCCAGTATTCCACTTTATCTTAACTTTCTACTTGCTAAGAAAAGCAAAACTCTGGTTCCTGGTTCAGCCACTAAGAACTGACATTAAACACTTTAAAAACAGCTGTCTTTGCTGAGACTGTCAAACCACTGTTTTATTTAAATTTGACCTAAAAAACACAAATCCTTTTCCTCAATCCTATATCAATACTGCCTCTTCTTTTGTTTGGTGTTAAAAATGCAGTTATCCCTCTCAGATATCCCCCCTTTGCTATGGCAACTTAATAAATCCACCTTTGTTGGACTATAGTCTGTCCCTTATGGCCATTATCAGATGAAATTTATCCCATGTTAATAATAAAACTATCCTTAGGATTATAAGATATTCTTCAATATTTGTATTTCTATTTTAAAAAATTTCTATCTATATATTTATATCTTGAATACTATTGGCTTAATGTCAATGTTCATATCTAGAATAATTTTTTCAATTTATTTTTTTACTTTAGGTATTGCACACTTTATTATTACATGTATAATTTTTTCTAAAATTAATTAAAGTATCTCATAAATTATAGTGAATGGATTGTGGTGATAATGCTTTGAATTCAGACGTTTATATAGATTTTTAATTTTTAATTTTATTTTTTAATTTAAATTTAAATTTTTTGTTTATAGAGAGAGCATGTGCTTGTGAGGGGGGATGTTGAGGGGGAAGGAACAGAGCGAGAAAGAGAGTGAGACTCTTGAGCAGGCTCCACATCCAGCACAGATCCCAACACAGGATTCCATCTCAGAATCCTGAGATCATGACCTGAGCCAAAATCAAGAGTTGACGCTTAACCAACTGAGCCACCCAGGTACCCTGTACAAATTTTTCAATTGAAATCTTCCACACATTCATAAGGGAGTAGATTCTTAGTGTTTCCTTAGTTTTCACCCCATTTTTAAAAAGCAGTGTTTATTTTTCCAATAATATTCAATAAGTAATAGATTATTCCATTACTCTAAAATTTAATCATTGTTTCTATATGTCAGAAATGTTCCTTATAGCCATAAATTATTTCTTCCAGTTGCATTAATCATTGTTGACAAGAAAAGCTATAAAACATCTCACCTTCTTCTCTGGAGAACTCTTGTAAATAGATAATGAAAAGAGGGATATTTCTTTGTATTAAGGCTGCCATCTTTTCCATGTTTGCCTAGAAGTTTAAGAAACACTGTCTTATTTTATTTGTTATGATATAAACATAGGGTCCAATCTAATGAAAATCACTTAAATTATGTCATAAGGGACTGAGGAACAAATGAAATTTCCAACAAGGATAAAATATTCAGAGTTGTGTATACACTGAGGGCTCCTTAATTCTCATCTGCCAATGAAATTTTCACATGTGTATCTTCTAGATAATTATGCAAATATTGTTACAAGTTTTCCTCAGAATATAAGCAATGTCCTTGTCTTAGGTTAGTTCTATGAAGAAATGTAATATTCTTATAGCCTTCAGAAATGCATTTTTAGTTTCACACGTTTATGGGACTTACTAAGCTCAAAGTTGAAAAACATTTAGCAATCCTTCAGATGTGCTGAAAAGAATGATTATACAATGTAACAACAATTAGTTTTGTATTTTTATGAGATTTAACAGAATAATTTTCTGTATGCTTTCTCTTGATGGTATATTATTTGCCAACTGTCTGAAAGGATGTGCTACTCGTAATTATCTTTTAATTAGCTGCTTCTTTTTATAAATTAGTATTAGCTCTAAATTATATCAAAGGCTTGATTCTCTATTTACTGATTTTTAATATTGGACGTAAATTTATACATGTTGAAGTTTAGTGCTAAATGCTATCTTAGTCATCTGAAGACAGGGTGAATAAAAATTCTAAAATAAAAAGAAGGAAAATACTTTTTGATTCTTGCTTCTATTTTTTAAAAAAAGATTTGATTTATTTATTTGACAAGAGAGAGAGAGAGCACAAGCAGGCAGAGTGGCAGGCAGAGGGACAGGGAGAAGCAGGGTCCCTGCAATGGGGCTCGATCCCAGGACCTTGAATCATGACCAAGGCCAAACGCAGACGCTTAACTGACTGAACTACCCAGTCACCCCTGATTCTTGTTTCTATTTACATCTACTATAGAAGCTAGACCTTGCCCTTTAAAACTCACATAGATTTTTAACATTGTTTTTATAAATAATCTAGTGATGTAATGTAACAGTTGCTAGTGTAAAACTAAAAGAAAGAACTGCTTCTGTGTTTAAAAAAGGACAAAAGAGAAAATAAAAATAGAGAGAAGGAAGAAAGGAGGAAGGGAGGGAGGGAGAAAGGGGCCACGGAAAGAAAGAAAGAAGAAAAGCTAAAAATATACTCCATGGATTCCAGAGAGGAACACTACGGGACCAGATATGTTTTATTAAGAACCTAGCAGTTGGAATTGCCTTGAAATGTTAAGATTTTAACAGAGTTGGAATGGCAGTATATTGTAGATGGAAGGTAGAGCAAGAGCTTAGGAACACATTTAGAAGCCTTGGTCATAGTCAGTAGAATATACAATATATAGCCAAACATGGAGAAATAAGTCTGGAAAGAATTTTTAAAGGTCAAGTTGAGGGGTTCTGTCACAATTTCATAGGTAACATAAATAGTGTTGAGTATATCTTCCTGGTCTTCAGACATAGATTTTCACAGTATCTCACTATTGTTATTATAAATAATGTCTTCCGTTTTAACCAATAAGTCCTCTGGGTTTAATTTTATTTCTTCTAATTTGGATACTTATATATTTTATAATTTTATAAATACTATGTTTATAGTATATAGAAAGGGATTACTATTTGTTCTTTGTGCTTTCCTATCCAGGCTGAAAAGTGCATTTTCCTCAGCATTTGCCATGGATTTTTTCCACTTTATATGACATTTTTTTTTTCCATTTGCCTCAATTTTAACCATGTGGCAATCAAAGATAAAACTTAATAGATTATGCCTAATACTGATAGCTTTTAACTATGAAGCTTTTAATAAATCTCAGACTACTGTTGCCATTCTAGTTCCTAAGGTATGTCATCCTCTACAATAAATACAGATTTGATTCTATTACCCTTCATTTCATTCATTTACTGACAAATATTAAGTCCCTGTTATGTTTCCAAAGAAATTGAAGACCGTGATTAAAACAATGGGCATAAGAGATTTGGTTCTTGCATTAGCAAAGCTAGAGTTCATGAGAAATCCAGAATTACAATATGTTTCCTATTATGGATCCCCATGGGTCTAACATATTTCTGCATGTCTTGTATCAGTTCTAGATATAATTTTTTTCATGGATGTTAGGATAGCAAACAGTCTTGGAAGATAGAAAAGTGTTTCCCTCCGTGGTGGAGAGCAAATTTGTTTCCTGACCAGAATCAAAAATACTATCCTTCTCCCAGATAAAGGCCAAATAAGTTTTCTAGCAGCTCTCTCTAAAAGATTGAGTTTTCTAAACTTGTGGTTTTTCAGCTGGGACACACACCCGTTATTTGTCCAACATCCACTTGAACTCACCTCTGCATCTCTGCTATGGGACTCCAGGGATGAGAATGTGAAGTTCATTTGCCTGTTGTGCTATGAGTAACAGAAGCCTTTGTCTCTAGGATTAAAAAAAAAAAAAAGGAATATTAAATAATAAAACATGGAGGAGGAACTAATGTTCCCTCATAGAAGGAACCCCTTCGGCCAATTCAATTCTTACTGCTTGTATATCTGAATGTTTAGTAGGAATAGATGTGTTTTGTGATCGTACATCCTGTCCTATAAGTGCCAGAGGACATTATCCTAAACTGTAAAGAGCTATAGGTAGGGAAATGCCAATGGGACACCTTCTCCTAATATTTGCCACTAGCGAGTGGATGAGAATTTAGTGTGTGTGCCTCTGCCCTCTGATGTCAAGAGCTTTCACAACATAAATGATGCTCTCTTGACTGGCAAGTAAATCTGTTTCAATGGCCTGATTGTGTTGATAGCGCTTTTCCTTCAGAAGGCGTGACTGGTAAACCCTGACAAAATTCTAGGGTCCAACTGGCAAGTAAACTGTCTTAAAATTATGTGGGTAGATTCATAATACCTTCTTAAAGAAAAACTACTGTCTCTTCCAGCCCCCTACTACTAAATTGGAGTCCCAGCACCTTATTGCACACTGGGTATTAGAGATAATACAAGCGTCTGTAACTGGTGGTTTTGATTGGAGTCTCTGGCACAGGAAAACAGCTTCCATCTAGAGAATCTCCTTCTACTTTTCTCCTTGTATCCTTCCTGAGAGATCACTGGATACACCTTTGGAAAAGCAGCTATCAGCTTGCTGCTGTGCTCTCGCTGAAAATAAACACCTGCCGATGGAAGATTTTTGACTCTGTAGACTGATATTCCTATTTGGGTGTATGTCAGTTCCAAATACAACCACGGATAAGGTGGGAGGAGACCTCCAAGGCCTCCCTTATCAAATGCAAGGGGTATGTATATTTGAGAACTCAGCAGATCAGCTCCAGTGGCACCCTTTTTACCTGTGAGCTTGCAAGTAGGCCCAAATCTCAGACTCTTTACAGATGTTTATTTTTTTAAAGACTTTATTTATTTATTCATGAGAGACAGAGAGAGAGAGAAGCAGACATAGGCAGAGGGAGAACCAGACCCTCCGTAGGAGCCCGATATGGGACTCGATCCCAGGACCCCAGGATCATGACCTGAGCCAAAGGCAGACACACTCAACTGCTGAGCCACCCAGGTATCTCCACAGTTGTTTAGACAACTCTCCATATACTATGTTAACACTCAGTAATATTGGGATATTTTTCCCCTCTGAAGATAGACACTTTATACTTACTTCTTTTACACATAATTTTTATTAATGTGATTACTCAAATTTAGGTTAAATTCAGTTATTCTCTCCTATGCTATAAGTAATATATTTTACTTTTTATCTAAGCATTCATTGTAATTTTAATTACAGCACGTAAGTCATCAGTGTTCATATTTGTGATGCAAATTTCTTGTGATAAAGTGTTTTCAAGGTCTTTTCTCAAACATCTATGGTTTGCAACACTTTGAATATTATGTGTTAATCACCAATGTCAAATTAAATATGACTATCTCAAGGTTATAATGGGGATGAAGTGGAAAAGCTCATGTGAAGGATTTAACATACTGCATAGTCAGCTTTAATATTGTTTTTTAGTTATGAGTATTGCCAGTTGTGAATAAACTTTAAATCAGTCAAAACCATTTCAGGAAATGATGTTATGATTTAGAATTCAAGAGTGTTTTAGTTATTTCTTATAGGAAATATCTTCTTTCAGTGATTGCTATTCAAAAAATATATACAAGTAATTTTGTAACCTCAATAGATGTGTTTTACAATTATAACCACTATTCATATTTTATTGCAGCACAAAGTAGATTGTATTATAATTTCCCTTTTTGTTCATGCTTTCCTATTTCCTCTCACTAGACTTTGAATATTTGAAGGACAAGAACTATGTTTTGTTCATGTTTGTATCTCCCCCCTGTTTCTAACATGGTAACTAGGACAGAGTGAATTCTTACTTGCTGAAAGGATACAGGAAGATAAGAATGTATAAAAAAGCTTCTTATAGTTATTCCATGTAAAAACATTTCGAACTCTATTAAAGTGATATGTTAACACTCAGTAAGGTACATTTTTTTCCTGTTTCTTAATTTTTAAAAATGTGGCACAGCCACCTCATGTGGCTCAGATACATCAGCACAGATGAGGGAACTGTCTCACTGATAGAATCCTCTGTAATGAAGAATATTACATTAGCATAAAAATACAAAATGCAGTCCTAAGTCCAAGAAATCTGGGGAGAATTTATATGGTAATCATTTCGATGGAGAAATTCTCTTCATTATTTTAAATCACAGATCATGGCAACTGCTCAGACTTTCAAGAATGACTGCAAGCCCAGTACTAAACCTGAGGAAGAAACTAGATGAGAACATATATTCTAGTATAAGGAATGAGAAAGACAACTCAGAGAATGTGAGGTTTAAAAAAAATGTACATTCATCTTTCGATGGACACCGAGGCTCCTTCCACAGTTTGGCTATTGTGGCCATTGCTGATAGAAACATCGGGGTGCAGGTGTCCCGACGTTTCATTGCATCTGAATCTTTGGGGTAAATCCCCAACAGTGCAATTGCTGGGTCGTAGGGCAGGTCTATTTTTAACTCTTTGAGGAACCTCCACACAGTTTTCCAGAGTGGCTGCACCAGTTCACATTCCCACCAACAGTGTAAGAGGGTTCCCTTTTCTCCGCATCCTCTCCAACATTTGTTGTTTCCTGCCTTGTTAATTTTCCCCATTCTCACTGGTGTGAGGTGGACACTTGACGGGATGAGCACTGGGTGTTTTTCTGTATGTTGGTAAATTAAACACCAATAAAAGTTAATTAAAAAAAAAAAAATAAAAAAAAAATAAAAAAAATAAAAAAAGACAAAAAAAAATAAAAAAAAAAATAAAAAAAATGTACAACTTTTATGTAAAAAAATTAAGCATGGCCCATTCAAGATACAAAACGTTAAAAGAGAAATAAAATTCCAAGTGTGCAACTATGGATTCAAATCAATTATTTATGATGGTTTAGGCTGCACAAATCAATATCTGTACTGTATGAAGCAGCAAAAGAAAGATGCATCATTTGAATCCTCCCAGATATTGAATTAAATTGATTTGCTCCCATTTGGAACAACATTAATTTTAGTCTAGATTTATAAGTTAAAGGCTGATTATAGAGTAAACATTAAAGCTAGTTAAATGAGATTCAGTGGGGAAAATATACTAGGAAGATGATCTAATTTAAGGATCTCAGTTTTAATATTGATTTAGGTTGTATACGTAACCTTTACCAATATTGTATTGTTTTTAATGGTGAAGATTCTGGATGCCCTTAAAAAGAAGAATTAGTAGAAATATCAATTAATACGTCTTTGGAAGTATGTATGTTGAACATTTCTGGAATATGAATGTAAGGTTATTTAATCAAAAATATTTCAAAAGTAGATATACATAGAAATATGCTATATACTAATTTTCAAAAAGATGCCTAGCTCTGATATCTGTCTTCCCCTTCCCAACTCCAGTCAATGCTAGTGACTTTCTGACAAGAGTAACAACTGCAAAAGTTTCCATAACCATGTTATCTAAAGTCTGCAAGACAGTAAGTCTCATCTCTTTAGCCACCCTCTGTCTGGTTGCTAGGGAAAGGACTTCAGACAGAATATTCTATTGCAAAAGCTGTCAGGTCTGTGTATCTTCTTTCTTCTTTCTTCTGTTCATTAATGATTTGCTTTGATGTTTGATTGTTCACCAGAGTCTAATTAGTGGAGTCATTGTACTTATTCTTTCCTAAATCGTCTGTTTTACTGTTATGTCGTGCTATGAGGAGTCATCTTCAAATTCTTCAGGATGCAACATATAGGTTAAGTGACAAAATAAACTTTTTTTCTTTCTTCTTTTATATGTTGTCTATATCAGAATCATGGGACACCATGCTTAAGGTGGGCACACACTTAGGAACTAGTGTTACTTGTGTAACAAAAAGTTAATCTTGGTTAGAGGTTGGACCTACTCCAAGGACTCTACTGAAAAATGGTCTGGAAGAGAATAGTTAGTTGAGATACGGAATTAAAGTCAACGTGAGATGCATGTGAAGTAGACATAAACCCATAACTATAGTTGCAGGTTACATACTGAGAAGTTTGATGTTTGAAGTAACATCTATTCTGGAAACTTTTATTTATTCTAACCCCTCTTCCAGGCCAAATTAATATTATAGATTTATCTAGTCATCCAAAGGCCTATTGAATATTTTGTGAGTATCTTTTAGATATAATGCAATATGCTGCATAGATGATAGAACAGCATTGTATGGGAGCTTACCCTCCTTATTTTTTTGGGTAAATATGATTTAAAATAATCTGCAAAATTGGTTGTAAGTTGGTTAAGGGGTAACTACAATATTTATAATCCTTATGTTTGCTTCCTTTTTAGAACACTATACCGTTTCAATGAGTATTATATTGATTACTGTAGTAGAACAAACTTATTTATCCATTCTGATCAAAATGTATAGTATTCTTTCTGTTATCAATATCAACAGAACATTTCAATATTTCTAAATGAAAATTAAAAATATTGTTTATTTAGAAATATTATTTATTATAAGGCCCACAGTCTAACTTCCCTTCCTTCCTTCTCTCCTTCTTTCCTTCTTTTCCTCTTTCCTTCCTTCCTTTCTTCCCCCTTTCTTGTAAAAGACTGTTTTGTTATCTAATCTTGAGTTCTTAACTGAGCAGAAGCAATCAAATTAAGTGTTCTTGATATATAAGCCCTGAAACACCGATCCTTGCATTAGGATATACAGTCAAAAAGGAGAAATGATAAAGAGATTCTTCTACCGCTTTTCACTGTTAAAAGCTGAGCTGGAGGGAAAGAAACTCTCTAGACGTCAGGGTGGTTGATTAAGACAACAAGCAAAAGTGAAAGTATCAGTCAAGCCTTTATTCATTTGAAGCAGTAGTACAAACAAGAGGCCACAAAGAGGGTTATGTGTCCTGTGAATGACACCAGTCAAGATTCAGATACATCAGCACAGATGAGGGAACTGTCTCACTGCTGAGCAAACCCCCAAACAAGAAGTTTCTGGCATTGTATGGACCCTGGGACTATGTGGAAGGAGAGGGAGGATGGCTAGGAGGGCAAAAGTTTGAGGTCTGAGTCTAAGTGGACAAAATGTCTTTAAAGACACCCCTGCAAATGCACCTGATGAAGACATCAGCCCAAGGCCTAATATAGAGGCCTGTGACTGGTGGGACAAAGACTCGGAATGCAGATACAGGTAATAGCATGTCCAGCAATAGGAGCCTGAATCCTTCAATGCAACTCCCTTCAAAGGTTGAAATGCACAAACGGGTGTGGGAAAGGCAGCTTTCTGTTATGAAGTTTGACAGGAAGAGCCTTTGTCATTGCCTCTGGTTGAGCCTCAAAGATCAGTCATAATGTTTTTGCCAATCACTGGACTCCTCAACTCCATCACTTGGTTTTTCTATGCCTGAGTGAGAAACATAGGCTACCCTTTGTGGTCTCAAATAAGTCAGACTTTGAGTGGCCATACCAAGAACCTTGTAAGTAATCTTAGGCCACAGAGACCATGGTCATAATCAAGATTACTCCAAGAAGGATGATCAGGCTTGCTGGTGGAGTAAACACAGTCATGAATACCAACTCTAATCCAGCTGAGTAAACATGTCCCATAGTCCATTAGGGGTTAGGGTCCACTTTAGAAAGCCAGGAAGTTTTTCCTTACACTTCTGGATAAATTTATTTTTTACCTGGCTTGAGGCATCAACTGAGGCACAGTACAGCTTCGGCTGGTTAAGTTGAAGCTGACTTTTTAAAAAAAAAAATTAATTTATTTATTCATGAGAGATAGATAGATAGAGAGAGAGAGAGAGGCAGAGACATAGGAAGAGGGATAAGCAGGCTCCCTGCAGGAAGCCCGATGTGGGATTCAATCCCTGGACTCCGGGATCATGCCCTGAGCTAAAGGCAGATGCTCAACCTCTGGGCCACCCAGGCGTTCCTGAAGCTGACTTGAATGCCTCCCAGAGTTGAGGTGATGTCATGCTCATCAGGGTACACACACAATAAATATAATCCCAGAGGGTACATGTGGTATCCTGGAAATGAAGAGTTTATAGAGTGAGGGCACTCCAGGCAGGACATACATTAATTATGCAGTCAGGTTAACTGGACCCCCAGTGTAGCCTGCCATCAAGGTGGCTTCTCTACCCTAAGGTCCCAGACCAAATAATTTAGCTCAGTCATTGGTCTTAGAGGGACTGCTTGAGGCATTCGGGTTCAAAGATTTGAGTTTGTACGTGGCAAAAGTTGTGAGCCTCATGAGTGTATATGACATATGGAGATGTTCTATTGGAGAATGCAGGAAGTGAGGCCATTTTCTGTTGTGTCACTGCATTGCCATGTGTGAGTGTAGCCTCAGAATTTCATTTGTTCTCAGATCAGTCACAACAGCTTAGAAAAGCAGCCTGGGGAGTTTTTCTTCAGGAGGAGGTAAAGCTTTTGAGAACAGTTCTGATAAATAAAGATATTAATGCCCTTTTCCCCATCTCCCATACCTGGCCAGGTGCTAGGGTTGGTTTTACTTCTGGTGGTAGATGCTATTAGTGTATTCCATTTAATAATAAAAATTTGATATTTTTTCAGTCATTTCCTACTCTCATCTAGGGTTTTCATTTAGAATGGTCCTATGCAAAAAGGACAAAAGCATTTTACAGAAAAATGTGTTTATATAATTTAACTGGAAAGACACATCGGAAAGAATTAGCACAAAATCCTGAAAATTTTTAAAAGATTTCATAATGAGTTTACATCATCTCCCACCTTTGCTGCTGAAGAGCCATGCTGGCCTCCCATCTATTTGAGTCTCCAGAAAGGGGATCATAGAGGATGGAAGGCCAATTAAGTGTTCCTCCACAGTGCCTAAGATGTCAATAGCTATAAAGTAAGATCATACAATTGAAGGAAGGGGACAGAGCTGGATCAAACAAATGGTGTAAGTTCCCATAGCTTCCTGGGTACCTCATTGTTGGATCATTAGATGAGCTCAGCCAGTGAGTCAGGGACTAAAGAGAAGGATCAATGGTCCCTCTTCAGAACTGAAAAGCTTATAGAAACAATCCATGATTGTGCCCTTGCTAGCACTTCCAAAGACTAACTGAGAGACTGCTCAAAGGACCCTCAGACTCTTGCAGTTTCCACCAGCATCCCTGATAGTGCTCCCATCGACTCCGCTAGCACCAAAGTGCCATATGGGATCTACAGGCTTTCTCCAAAATAGCAGTGTGCTTGATTTTTCTTTTCTTTTCTTTTCTTCTTTTTTTTTTTGTGTGTGTGCTTGATCTTGATGGACCCCCCCAGCTTTCTGTACCAGTTCGTCAGGGGTTGGACTGGAAAGAGCTGAGCTACCAGGGATGGACTCCTCACCCATCCTACTAGTTTTTCCAGAGACAGAATCTTTCTTCAAATTCAACAGCATAGTTTCAAGTATTCTACTGATGAGCAAACAAAAGAAAGACTATTCTGGACTGCTTCTGAATTTGTAAATAGATGGGCACTGCAGGTGTGTAGCAGCAAAATGCAGTTTTGTTCCTAACAGATGTTTTCTGGGGTGAGAAGCCCCCCTGTCACAATGGCTCTAATTACTCCATTTGGCATAAGTATTTGCCTTTAGTTATTTGTGTGAAAGCTAATAGATGGTTCTGGCTAGGTTCTTTTCTGGATTATTTGTAGAATTGAGAGTAGCACACTAATATCTTTGCTCTCGACATATAGAATTGTGTCCTCTCTCATACACATTAATTATAACTCTCTTATATACATTTTATCAATAATAGATCTTTCCTTGATTCTCATCACATTTATGGAGGAATTATTGATTAATTGTCAATAGACATTTATTTGACCTTGGCAATCAAACACATAACTGTAAAGTTAATACTTGGTTAGTACTACCTAGTAACTACTTTCATTTAAAAATGTTGTATTTCCAGTTGACAAATGACCATAATAATATACCTTAGAAAATTCACTGCTTGAAAGTAGAAAATCATACTTAAAGAGTAAGAAAAAGATTCCTTGAATAATTTTATATCACCAGTCTTTCAGTGAATCAATGAATATATTTAACAATTCAGTGACTATTTTTTACCCTGAACTATAGAAAGGGCATGATAAACAGAGTGAACAGGATGTAGACTTATTTTCCAGGACACTGTATCTAGCTGAAGATTCAAACAGAAAAAAAGGCATTTCCAAAATACATATCAGTGTATCTGGCTACGAGTGACCCCACCCTCTTCACACAAGTGACTGGTTTAGGAATGGTGAGTCGACACCACAGAGCCAGCTCATTAGTCCTGAGATATTAGAGCTAGAAAGTAGAATTATAGTCAATCTAGGTGACTCAACTGTGGCAGGACATGAAAACACAGGAACAACAGAGGAACATGAGCCCTGAGAAACAGCTCTTGGTCTGGTGAAAGAGAAAAATGAAGCTGACCTAAAGAGATAGACTAGAAACTGAATATATATAAATACCACTTTGGGTTTTTCTTCCTCATGAGGCTCAGCTGCTTTCTTGGTCTCTATCCTTGGGTTTGGCTAATATACATATGTATTCATAATTTAACTTGTCTGGAATTAGAATTTATCTCATATGTGGTGGCGTCTTATAATAGCCATTGACCAGGTGGCCGTAGGAACGTAGTTCTCATGGTCTGTGCTTGGGTGTACTTAGTCACACCTATTCACACGGTTGTCATGGCAGTTGAGTTACATGTATTTTAGCTATGACACGTGAGTGAGGTATCATTTAAAAGCATACACCATGATTATTCTTGAACCATTTTCTTCAGAAAGAAATAGGTATGAAAACAGTAGTGAAGCACAAATAAGATGTTAGTGAAGCAAATATTTTTCTTTGGAATAATGACTGCAATTTCACATTTTCCCATAAAACAGTATCAGAGAATAATATCATAACCAAGCAATGTGATGGAGGCCAGAAGATGTTTTGAAATGCCTTGAAAAATTCTTGAAATTTCAAAGGAAGAAAGGTTGTTGTGACATATTCATGCATTTCACAGAGCTATATTCAAAGCCTCAAAAATAGGTTTTCCAGATATTTCATGCTGATTTGAGTAGAATATTCTTAACTTACAGTGACAAGTAATTTAATTAGAGAAAAGTGATAGCATTAGTTTAGTCAACTAGGAAATGTTAATGAATACTCAGTATTCATTCAACATGCCAAACATGTAGTATTAATGCTATAAGTACTTGAAAGATTGAGATTATAAGGATTACAGAAAAAGCACATTACTGAGAGGCTATGCTTAATAATAATTTCCAAAAATAAATTGCCACCAGATTTAATTTTAAACCACAGAATTAAATCATAGCCCTACAATCTTATTGTGAAATGACTAAAAAACCCAAAAAAGTAGATAGATGATGGGTGAACTGATGGTGCATATATTAAAGTTCTTTGGTCATAGAAGTCCAGGAGCTCTAACTAACCACTCTCTGTGGTACTTCTTAATGCATTTGAGGACATATATATGATTAGTTTACAAATGATCTTTCCAAAAGTGATTAATCAATCTATCTACCTAATTTAAAAATATGTGTCTATACAGTTTACATATATGTGGATATATATATGTATTATATATATTGTATTAACATATATATATTAATCTAGATTTTTTTCAAAAGCTTCCATGGGCTTCTTCTGAAAAACTATTAAGACTAAAATAATGAATGTCAAAGATTTGCCAAATATATGCAGAATCAACAGTAGATTACTACTTTCGCAAGTGTTTCATCAATAAGCCAAGGAAGAAAGTATCATTTAGAAACCATGGGGATGCCTGGGTGGCTCAGCGGTTGAGCATCTGCCTTCGGTCCAGGGCATGATCCTGCAGTCCCGGAACTGAGTCCCACATTGAGTTCCCTACATGGAGCCAGCTTCTCTCTCTGTCTATGTCTCTGCCTCTCTCTGTGTCTCTCATGAATAAACAGATAAAATCTTTAAAAAAAAAAAAAAAAAGAAACCATAGACCTCAATGAATCTGAGTCAAAGAATAATTCAGCTGAGTCAGATTTTAGAGAAATATCAAGTATGCTTTATCCAAAGAATTTTACTTATATATTACTTTTATGTTTGTACAACAGTAAAATAATATAAACATACGTGACTAAATATACCTGAGAATAGCTGTTTCATAAATATAGAATAAAAATGCAGTGTGCAAAGAGGACATTATGTATTGGTTTATTTGGGAGTTCTGTTTTCTTTTTTTTTTTTCAAAAGATTTATATACAGGTTTGAATTCAGAAATTAAGGTTAAAAGCATAAATATTGATAATTTCAACTAGTTTCAGAATGGTTTTTCGCTGCGCTGTCCGAAGTGGCCACCATGGAAAACGTGCACAGAGGTCAGAGGTCAACTCCTCTCACCCATGACGGACAGCCAAAAGAAATGCCACAGGCTCCTGTACTTATATCCTGTGCTGACCAGTGAAGTGCCCTTTAATTGTAAAACATTGTGCTTTACCTACTACCCTAGCCTTGTCTTTACCGAGGGATGCTAGTGAGTCCAGATGGTGGAAAATATAGACTGCAAACAAGTGCATGTTGCCCTAGACGGCCCAGATTCACTTGAAGCAGAAGTTAGCATCCTGGGCCAGTTTGTTCTTTTGGAACCCAGAGTTTTGGAGGGTGATGTTATCTGTCTGATAATGAGCAGAAACAGAATGAACTTGAAAGCTTTGCTTTCTATTGAAGGCTTTTGACGGTAATAGGTGGTAACTTGGTAAAAGGCTGCCTTTACTGTTTTCTTTCTTAATGAGATAAGTTCTAGAGATCTGCTATACAACATTGTGCCTATACACTCTCATGGTGAGTGTGCTTACCACAATAAAAATAAATTAAAATCCTATAGTATTAAGATCACATGAACACACACATACACATACATATATATTTGTAACGTATAGTGTGTCTTACAAACAATGGTGTCATAATTGAGTTCAGACATTATATTAAACATGGTATTTTACATACAGCAAGTATTCAAGAAAACTACTGTTACCTGTTTGGTTAGGTTTACTCCTATGTATCTTACGGTTTTTGATGTAATTGTAAAATGAGATTCATTCCTTGATTTCTCTTTCTGCTGCTTCATTATTGGTACATAGAAATGCAACAGATTTCTGTACACTGATTTTATATCCTGTGATTTTGTTGAATTTGTTTAATTCAACAAATTTAGAAATTTAGTTTAGAATGTTTAATAGCAGCAATAGCAGCATTGTGTATCAGTTCTGGCACTTTTTTGGTGGAGTTTTTGGGGTTTTCTACATTGAGTGTCATGTCATCTGCAAATAGTGAAAGTGTGACTTCTTCTTTGACAATATGGATGCCTTTTTTTTCTTTTTGCTGTCTGATTGTTGAGGCTAGGCCTTCAATGCTATGTTAAATAGTAATAATAATAAGAGCTGACATTCCTGTCTTATTTCTGACCATAGAGAAGAAACTCAGCTTTTTCTCATTGAGGATGGTATTACCTGTAGGTCTTTCATACATGGCCTTTATGATATTGAGGTTATGTTCCTCTATCCCTACTTTATTGAGGATTTTTATCAAGAATGGATACTGTATTTTGTTAGATGCGTTTTCTGCATCTATTGAGAGGATCATATGGTTCTTATCCTTTCTTTAATTCATGGTGTATCATGATTTATTTGTGAATACTGAACCACCCTGGCAGCCAAGGAATAAATCCCACTTGATTGTGGTGAATAATTCTTTTAATGTACCGTTGGATTCTATTTGCTAGTATCTTGTTGAGAGTTTTTGCATCCATGTTCACCAGGGATATTGACCTGTAATTTTCTTTTTAGTGGAGTCTTTGTCTGGTTTTGGAATCAAGGTAATGCTGGCCTTGTAGAATGACTTCAGAAGTTTTCTTCCGTTTCTATTTTTTATAACAGTTTGAGAAGAATAGATATTAACTCTTTTTTAAATGTCTTCTAGAATTCACGTGGTAAGCCATCTGGCCCTGGACTATTGTTTGTTGGGGAATTTTTGATTACTGATTCAATTTCTTTACCACTTCACACTTGTCAGAATGGCTGAAATTAACAACACAGGAAACAATAGATGTTGGCTAGGATGAGGAGAAAGTGGAACCATGTTACACTGTTGATGGGAATGTGAACTGGTGCAGCCACTGGAAAGGTTCCTCAAAAAATTAAAAATAGAACTACCCATGACCCAGCAAGTGAACTACTAGATATTTACCTAAAGGATACAAAAATACAGATTTTAAAGGGCACATGCACCCCAATGTTTAATAGCAGCAATACCAACAATAGCTAAACTATGGAAAGAGCTCAAATGTCCAGCAACTGATGAATGGATAAAGAAGATGTGGCATGTATATGGCATATATAAATATATGGCATATATATGTATATATATATCAGTCAGAGAAAGAAAAATGCCATAAGATTTCACTTATATGTGGAATTTAAGTAGCAAAATAGATGAACATTGGGGAAGGAAAAAGAATAAAAAAAGAGGGAAGCAAACCATAAGAAATTTGTAACTATGGAGAACAAATAGTGTTGATAGAGGAGGTGGGCAGGGTCATGGCCTAAATGGATGAGAAGTATTTTTTTTAAGATTTATTTATTTATTTCAGAGAAAGAGAAAGAGAGAATGGAAAAGGGTAGAGGGAGAAGGAAAGAGAGTCACAAGCAGACTCTACACTGAGTGGAGGATCCTGAGATCATGATCTGAGCCAAAATCAAGAGTCAGACATTTAACTGACTGAGCCACCTAGGTGCCCCTGGATAATGGGTATTAAGAAGGGCACTTATGATGAGCACTGGGTGTTATATGTAAATGATGAATCACTAAATTCTACTCCTGAAACTAATACTACCTTATATGTTAACTAACTAGAATTTAAATGAAAGTTTGAAACAAAAATAAATAAATCTATAAGATTTAGTAAACTTCCCAAAAGCCTTGCAAAATTAGGATTAAAAATGAGGCCTGTAGATGTAGAGATCAGTGAGCTTTGCTTTCTGCAAGCTTTGGCTTATGTGGCTCAAATAAAAACCAACTCCAGCTAGAAGAAGAAGAAGAAGGAGAAGGAGAAAGAAGGAGAAGGAGAAGGAGAAGGAGAAGGAGAAGGAGAAGGAGAAGGAGAAGGAGAAGGAGAAAGAGAAGAAAAGAAAGATAAAGAAAGAAAGAAAGAAAGAAAGAAAGAAAGAAAGAAAGAAAGAAAGAGGAAAATAACACTGACAATATCTTTAAATACAGTGGTAAATTTTCATTATGAAAATTATTGTTGAGCAGGAAAAAATTTGTGTTAGTGGCCTGCATAGAACTTTTTAATCTTTAAGACTACTTCCTAGGTTGATAATGTTACAGTTTCTAAATACAGCATCTTTGGGAACTTTTCTGGTTATATGAGATACTATCTAATAATATGAAGATCATAAAAGCATTAATGATGCTTCCATTGAAGTCTTGCTTGGGAACTGGAGTAACTAGGGCATATGGAAGAATCAAGAATATTCTCTTAAAGAATGAAAACCATTATTATGCAATGACCATGTCTAAACTGAAAATTTTATTGCACAGTGTTTTTGTATAGTATGGAGTTTTGTATATGCATGGAAATTTTTTTATAAAATAGCAAGTGAATGTTAGGTCAAAACATACTATGTATACCTAAAGAAAACCAAATATTCTCTTAACCATTCAGTACAATATTTCACATCTGTTTATAGAATGAGCATAGCATAGTATAGTCACAGTATGTCAATAAGGAGAAATGAAAACATTATACCATATGATAGTTTGGTTATGCTTTTATATTTATAGAAGAATTGTCAGGTGATTTACGTCCCTCCAATGTTGCCATTATTGCCTGTATGAGAGAATACAAAGCATGCAGTAGTCTTTAATCCAATGCTTAAGGACTTTTTCATGTTTTGTAGGCTATCATTGATAACACAATGTTGTAAATTTTTAAACGAGAATAAATGTCCTAAATATCCAGAAGTTATTTCTTGCTAATAATAGTCTTCAAGATTTCCTAATGTTGCAATGGAAGATAGATTTTTCAGCTAATATCTGTTTACATATTACTTTTATTATTTAGGATGTAATAATGTTTTTGACAGTAATGATAGTATTGAATACTTTGCAGAAAAGAGTTAACATAGCAGTCCTGAAAATGCTAATCTTGAAAAGGCCTGGCTGCCAGGATTGCACTTGGCTGGCATCGGGGACCCTGAGAAGAGTAGCTTGCTGGTCCTAAGTTGCTTGTACAAACAATTGAACACCTGCTTTCCTTCTGGGACTCTGGAATTTCTGTAGGCAGAAGGTAATTACGTGACTAGCTTTCAGTAAAATTCTTAGTTCTATTTCTAATGAGCTTCCTGGGTAGACAACAATTCTCACACGTTGTCATAACTTGTTGCTGGAGGAAGTGAGCATTTCCTTTGTGGTTCTACAAGGAAAGCACTCTTGGAAACTTGCGGTTAGTTATCTCTAAATAAATCTCAACCATGAGTACAATTATATTCTGAGTCCTGTGAATCCTAACGTTCAGGGTGGTCTTTTGCATCCCCAACACAAGTATATTTTATGTACCAAGCATTATTCTAGGCACATTCTCTCCATTATTCTATTTAGTGCTCAAAAAAATCTATAAGATTGTATTATTTATTCTGGATCATAGATGAGGAAACATTTAGAGAATAAGTAATTTGCACAGGGTAGAACAGACAGCATTGAGCTAAATCAGAATTTGGGCACAAGTCTTTTAATTCCAAGGTATATGTGCTGGATGGCACAGTGTACTAGAAAACAACATTAAAAATAAAGTTCATAAAGACATCTGTTTTGTGGTTATTGTTGGTTTGTTTGTTTTACGTGATTTCAGGTATGTGGTCAGTAGTGTGTGCTCCTCAGAATAACACTTAAAAAAAGTCATTAACTAATACTAGTCAGAACTTTCTTTCTGCCTAAGATATGTACTTTTGCCAACTGAATCCCTATGGCAGCTAGTGAATAACAAGTGGTTTTGAACACCTATGAGAGCACTAGGCTGTAGTACTCATTACCTCTCTTTATTATCCATCCAGTTAACTCTAGTTCTCAGAAACTGAGTGCTACATAGATAGATCTTCACAGATTCTTCCTGGTATAACAGTTCTAATACTCAAACTCTTTCCGTACATCCAGATAATAACTGGAAGCATTGACATATATCTGATATCCAGAAACTATTTTCCTGAGCTGCACTCTAGACTTTCTGTATTTTCAGAGACTTTCTAATGTCTGTCATCAAGTTACTCTTCTTTGAGACTCCTTGTTGTCCAGATTTAGGGCTTTGGAGTATAAATAACCTGTATTAATAACCTACAACCTGAGCTTGTAGAGCAAAGGCAATTTTCATTCCAAAAACAAATGAAAATAAAAAATAAAGTAATTAAAACAATCAGTGCCAACATGTAATATATATATTACAGTGAATTTCATTTTTGGTATCTCTAGAAGGATGTGGTTTCCTTTCTACTGGAATGCAAGAGGCAAAGACGTAATTCAGGACTACATGAACATTGATTCTGGTTTTTTTTTGTTTGTTTGTTTTGTTTGTTTGTTTTTCTCACCAGATGAGATTGTTATGCTTTGGATTCTGTGAACAAGGAAAGACCAACACTAACAAACACCTTTTGGAGAGAAGCATAACAAATATTTTTAAAGTTACTATGAATATTAGGGAAATCATAGGAATTATGTAAATATGGCCCTTTTACTCTGTCTATAAAAGCTGTGATACTGTATATAGTCTTCTGAAAATGTGAAAGAGTAGATATTCAGAAGATGCCAGCTATGGGAGGAGACGGAGTTTACAATCAAGTTTAAATGATAAAGTACCATACTTAAAGATCTTAGAGCTGTAATAACATCAAAGACAGTTAAGTTTTTGGGAGTTTGTAAAATATACAAAGGAGGAAGGAAGAAAATATATGAAGAAATAAAAGTTGTATTTGAAATTTTACTAGCGGCCTGATTACTGGAATTTTGCTTTGCAGGAATGTCCGATCTTAACTAGCCTAAGAGTGAAATTGAGATGTGAAGTAAGGCGGGGGTGGGGGGATCAACAAGAACAGGGAGATGGAAATCAACATGGAGGAGATAAACTTGGATTAGAAAGTAGTACCTGGCAAGGACAGCAAAAAGCAAGAGAAAGAAAAATAGGTCAGTTTTCTAAAATTTAGGGATAACTATTTTAACTTTCTGAAGGTGATTTTTCATTCTCTTGTTGTGTGAATGTCTATCTACATCCCCAGAAATCTTGGGATGTAGATAGACTGATTACCTTCAATTGCAGAATATAATAAAGGCAACTCATTTTGTAGTACTTAATATGTTCCAGGAACTATGATAAGTTTTTGCTTTTATTTTTTAGGCATGGTATCTCATTTGACTCTCAAAACTACTCTATCAGGTAGATAATAGTTTTATTCCATTATATAGGTTTTAAAATTTTGGCTTGGCTATATTGAGTAACTTACACAGTCAATAGTAAATATTGAAGCTAGGCTGTAAACTCAAGGATGTCTGATTCTAGACTCCTGGCTTTCAATATTAGGTGACACTGTTTAAATCTCTGAAATACAGAAACTAACTTACTATCCAAATTTACATGGTTACATTTTTACTATAACCTAAGAAGTGACTTTATACGAGAATTCTGAATTCCTAATTGCACTAGATTTTAATGATTTTTGCACTCATTTTTTTCAATTATTCTATTGATTATCTATATGTGTAATTAGAGATGCCATCTGTCTAAAGCAGTGGTCATTACTGATTTATTGGTGCAGACATCAGTGTACACTTTGAGCATCACAAATCCACATGTTTAATGATTCAAGCCTTCTGAAAATAGTCTATAGAGCAATAGTAACACCATAATTATATTTTTATCTTCAAAGATTGATTTTGAGAGTATCTCCTATTTCACTCGTTCTTTGAAAAATGGCTTTAAAATGTAGGGAGTGTTGTAGCCTCAATTATTTTAATTTAATCATTTAATGACCATCATACTTGTATCGACAGATCAAGGTTTATTAATCTATACACTGAGTGCTTATTTCACCTGGGACTGAAGAAATTAAACCATGAAATATCTCTTAAAAATAGTATGATAATCTATAGATCCTGTTTCCTTCATACCTAGTCAATGTTGTGCATTATTCACTAAAGAGCCCCTGAAGATTTAAATATGTTGCAAAGGAAGAGAATATTAGAAAAGAAATGGATGGGAATTGTATTATGTACAGCCAAAAGAAAGAAGTTTGGTATGTTAAACATATCTTCGAAAAAATCTCTTCAAATCACATTTTTCTGTAATAACCTGAGATTCCTAACTTACGTATTTAAGAGAATGTATTTTCATAACTGTTTCTATCATGTTATTTTAAAACTTAGACATATTAATACATCATCAAAAATATCTTTTATATAATATTAAAATATTTATAAATAGATTTCTTAGTCATAATATTTTAAATATATTTAAAATGGAATACTATAATTCCAACTGGGGCTAAAATTATGTAAATATTTTGAAATCAGGAAACAAGTTATGCACATGCAATCATACTGTCTCTCTAGGTATTGCTTTTATGTAAAGAGAAAATGAAATCCATAATTTTTACCATTAGATAATTCATAAATACATATTTTGAATAGCTATTTTAAAGTAATCAGAACAATTTGAACTGGTGTAAATTTAATAGAAATAAACTCATGTTGGGACTCCATTGTTTGTTCAAATTTTTTATATGAATTGGTCATTTTTACATAGATATTCATTTGTTTCTTTCTTTCTCTCCCTCTCTCTTTCTTTCTTCTTTCTTTGTAAGTATAATTATCAAAATATATGTCCAAAGTTTCTTTGTGGTGATAGTTTTACTGTTTGTTACTTTGTTGCTTGTGTTGTATGTAAACATAAGATTCTGTGGTTTAAGAACACTAGCATGAAAACTTTTTACATTGCCTTGGCGATTTATATGATCGTCCAAGAACTATTTATCAACCATAACTCATTAATGAATTTAAAGGAATTATTAAATTTTTACTTTACACTTAATTAAAACTAAAAATAATAGAAATAAAAATGTTTTTCATAGAGATAATGCTTATTGCAAAACATAAAATAGTATTATGAAAAATTCTCTCTAAATTAGTCTTAGGCAAAACTCATCTAATATAAAAATATGTGCATAAGTTTAAAATTGTGCTTTCCACTGTAAAAAGGATTTTTTAGAAGTATTTTTGCTTACCTGTTAGATAAACAAAAAAATGATGTGTTTCAAGAAAATTTTAGAAGGTATAATATGATAATTTGTCCTACATTGACCTAAGAAGAGATACTTAATGTATACCTAAGTCTTTTTTTTTTTAATTTTTATTTATTTATGATAGTCACATACAGAGAGAGAGAGAGAGAGGCAGAGACACAGGCAGAGGGAGAAGCAGGCTCCATGCACTGGGAGCCCGATGTGGGACTCAAAACCGGGTCTCCAGGATCACGCCTTGCACCAAAGGCAGGCGCCAAACCGCTGCGCCACCCAGGGATCCCACGTATACCCAAGTTAAACCAATATGGGCTAGATAATTATGTTGCATACTGGAGATATAGCCATGAAGAACTCAATTTGGTCTGGATTCATTGCACATGTTTGGTCCACAAACAGAAATTTGGGAAAAACAGAATAAGGTTAAATGTCAATTAAAAAGTCACTTATTCTTTTAACAACGCTTAGTTTTAATCTTCCAGGAAACAAATTAACACTACGGGCTCTTTTTAAAAACAGTGTTATACTATACTATACATAACATATTATAATGTTTTTCCTTGGCTATTTTCTAAATATTTATTAATAGAGGTTTATACCAGAGTTGACAAACTACAATCTGTGAGCTAAAATAGCTTTTACATTTTTAAAGGATTTTTAAGACTAGCCAAACCAAACCAAACCCAACCAAATACCAGAGAATTACAAAGTGTAAAATTTTATTATGCTTCTCTTTAAAAGAAAAGTTTGCTGTTTCATGCACTGGCCTACATCATCATGTATCATCATTGTTAATGATTAGTAAATATATATGTGTGCACATATATATGTATCTGTATATGTTATATATAGTCTATGGTGTATATATATTATATATAACAATATATGTTTTATTTGCATGTGTACATTAAGTATAACTGTATATATGTGTGTTTATACTCTTGCTCTCTCTATATATGTACTTATACTCCTTTTTTGATATTTAATATTTTAACTTACATCTTATGAAGATTCTTTTACTTTTAGCTTTGTTAACAAATGATTGACAAAAATGTTATGTATTTTGGTCATACAACATATTGAGTTTTAAATTTATTTTTTAATTCCAGTATAATTAATGCACACAGTTATATTACTTTCAGGTGTATGATACAGTGATTCAACAACTGTATACATTACTCAGTGCTTATCATGATAAGTGTACTGTTAACCCTTCATCGATTTCACCCATCCCTCCTCCTGTAACTGTTTTCTATATTTAGGAGTTTGATTTTTTGTTTATTTTTTTCTTTGTTCATTTGTTTTGTTCCTAAATCCCACATATGAAATCATATGGTATTTATCTTTCTCTAACAGACTTCTCTTAGTATTGTACTCTCTAGATCCATCCAAGTTATTACAAATAGCAAGATTTCATTCTTTTTTATGACTGAGTAATATACCATTGTATAAATATACTACTTCTTCTTTAGCCATTCATCTATCCATGGACACATGGGCTGCTTCCATATTTTGGCTATTGTAATTGAAGCTACAATAGACACAGGGGTGCTTCTATCTTTTTTAAACTAGTTTGCTGGTATCCTTTGAGTGAATATCCAGCAGTGGAATTACTAGATCCTAGGGTATTTCTATTTTTAATTTTTAAGGAAACTCCATACAGTTTTCCACAGAAGCTGCAACAATTTGCATTCCCATCAATAGTGTATTAGGGTTCCTTTTTATCTACATCCTTGGCAACACTTGTTTCTTGTGTTTTTTTTTTTTTATGTCAATTTTAGCCATTCTGACAGGTGTGAAGTGATATCTCATTGTGGTTTCCATTTATATTTTTCTGATAATGAGTGATACTGAAGAACGTTTTATGTCTCTGTTGGCCATCCATGTCTTCTTTGGAGAAAAGTTTATTCAGGTCCCATTTTTAAATGGGATTATGGGGGGGTGCAGAATTGGGGGCGGGTTTGGTGCAGTCTCTATGTTCATCAGAGACTTTGGCCTACAGTTCTCTTTTTTGGTAGTATCTTTATCTGGTATTGGTTTCAAGGTAATGTTAGCCTCATAGAATGGATTTGAAGTTTCCTTTCTGTCCCATTTTTTTTAAATAATTTCAGAAGAATATGTATTAACTCTTCAAATGCTTGGTAGAGGGCAGCCCTGGTGGCTCAGTGGTTTAGTGTGCTTTCAGTCCAGGGCCTGATCTTGGAGACCCAGGATCGAGTCCACGTCAGGCTCCCTGCATGGAGCCTGCTTTCCCTCTGCCTGTGTCTCTGCCTCTCTCTCTCTCTCTCTCTCTGTGTCTAGCATGAATAAATAAATAAAATCTTTAAAAATCAAAAACAAAAACAAAAAACAAATGTTTGGTAGACTCCACCTGGGAAGCCCTGTGGTCCTGGACTTCTATTTTGTGGAGTTTTTTGATTACTGATTCAATTTCCTTGCTGACAATCAGTCTGTTTAAATTTTCTACTTTGTTGCAATTCAGTTTGGGGAGGTTATATGTTTTTAGGAGTTTTTCTATTTCTTCTAAGTTGTCCAATTGGTTGGCATATAGTTTTTCATAATATTCTCTTACAGTCCTTTGTATTTCCGTGGCGTTGTTATTTTCTCTTTATTTATTTTTATTTATTTCTATTATTATTTTTTTCCCCTCTTTAATTTCAAGCCCTTCTCTCTTTTCTTACAAGTCTGGCTAAATGTTTATCAATTCGCTTGATCTTTTCAAAGAACTAGCTCCTAAATTCATTGTTCTATTTCATTTTTTTTTAGTTTCTAATTTGTTTATTTCTGTGCTAATATTTATTATTTTTTCTTCTACTAGTTTTGGGTATTTTGTTGTTGTTTTTCATCTTTTCTTTAACTCCTTTCAGTGTAAGGTTAAGTTGTTTATTTGAGGTTTCTCTTGCTTCCTGAGGTCAACCTGAATGGCTATACAGCTCCCTCTTAGAACAGTTTGTGCTGCATCATAATTTTAGAAATTGTAATGTTACAGAGATTACAACAAGTTTATTCAGCTTTATAAAATGAAAGCAGATTATTTGAAAGTGCTATTAACATATATTTTATTAATAATTATTTCAAATTTACTTTACAACTGGTACACAAACATACATATGCACATAATCTTTCAGTTTGGAACTGTAAGCATGATGTTATAATTGCATTGCCTTTGACATGTCTCCAATTTTCCTTCCTTGATTCATTTTGCACATTTGTGACTATTTGTCTTACAATCCTATTTGCCAGTAGGGCAGAGAGCAAGCTGTACATCTTAATATTCTGTATCCTTCATTGTGGTGTCCCAACAAAACTTTCTAAGTCTTACTTCTTTTACTAATACATATTTTATAAAAATCATATGGAACCATCCCCCCTGCAAATACCACAATTGTATATAGAACTTTTTGATCTTCTTTCCTATCATAATACTATTAATGCACAATTTACAGGTTATATCTTCAATATGAAATTGTAATTTCCCAAAAACCCTGGATACCAGTTTGGGACCTTGAGCAATGATTGTTTACAATTGTTCATACATATAGTTGATTTATCTTATTTTAAAAATATTTATTTTGGGGATCCCTGGGTGGCGCAGCAGTTTGGCGCCTGCCTTTGGCCCAGGGCATGATCCTGGAGACCCGGGATCGAGTCCCACGTCGGGCTCCCGGTGCATGGAGCCTGCTTCTCCCTCTGCCTGTGTCTCTGCCTCTGTCTCTCTCTCTCTGTGTGTGTGACTATCATAAATAAATAAAAATAAAAAAAAATTAAAAATATATTTATTTTTATTGAAGTATCATTAACATACACACAATGTTATATTATTTTCAGGTATGTTGTGAATTGATTCAACAATTTCATACATTATTCAATGTTCACCATGGTAAATAACGTCCCTATCTGTCACCATACAATGTTATTACAGTATTATTGACTATGTTTCCTATGTGATGTTTTTTACCTCTGTGACTTATTCATTTTATAAGTGGAAGTCTGTGCCTCTTGATTCCCTTTATCCATTTGATCTATTTCCCCACCCACCTTCCCTTTCACAACTGCCAGTTAGTTCTCTGCATGTGACTTTTAAAGATTTCATATGTTTTGACAAAGCTGCCCTAGCAGCCCAAACTCTGATTCTCCTAAATCGCCACCCCCATCTTCCTTGGCACTCAGAGCAACACAGAATTCTCTGGTCTTTTTAAAGTAATTGATAGATTCTCCCCTAAGGAATCTGGGCCATGCCGTATTTTTGATGGCTCTCTCTTCCTTGCAGCTGCTACAGTTTGATGCTTGCCTGTGCTAAATTGTTGATGCGCGTTGGTTGTTTGCCCTAAAACCTTTGGGGAAGAATGATGTTGTATTTGGGTCAGGAAGGAAAGGCAGCCCTCTGGCTAAGTAGTGCTGCTCTGGGCAGGTTTGGGAACTAATCAATAGAATTTTCCATTACTTTATTGTGTGGCTTCTCTCTTCAGAAACATTATATCTCAGCCTTAAATATTCTCTCTTTGGGGAAACTGGATACATTGCAACACCCTAATCATGAAAGCCTTTATCAGGAACTTTCCAAGCTAAAAGCCTCCCAATCTTATCCTTCTGTTCTAACATGAATTTATTCTGGCTTTGCTATGTTTCTAATCTTTTGTTTTTCCCTGAGGCTTCTAAGTCCTCTGTGAAAGATGTTAGGATGTAAAGGAGTAAATAACAATTTTGTGACATAAACACACATCAGTGACTCATATTTACAGCTTATTTCAGTTCCATAGTCATTGAAGGGAGTATCCTATATGCCAAACACTGTTGCAGACTAGGTATAAATATGACTAAATCCTAAGCCTGTCCTTTGATTTTAGAATCTTGTGAAAGTCTCAAAAATTGGAATTTTAATGTAGTGTGCTAAATATAATAATAGAAGAATGCATAGAAAGCTGTGCAGAGTGCAATGCTTAAGGAAATAATCTCAGCCTATGGGGTTAAAAGTTGACGTCTAGCCTGAAATGACATTTGAACTGAGTTCTAAAAGAATATAAAACTTAACCTTAGAGACAGTAAGACGTCTTTTTTGAGTCCCACCACTACTATACAGCAAGCTACAGTTAAAACTTATTGCCCTAATCTTCTATTTGTTATATTTTAACACCATCCTAATTTGTCTAACATAGCTTTCTACATGTTAAACAATAAAAAGTCATAATCAATATAATGTTTTAATGGATAGAACAAAAGCCTCCAAACCTCAGCTCCATACATTACAACTAAATTTTCTCTGTAGATCTGAGAAAGCAATTTGATCTGAGAGAGGGATCTAATGTTAAAAATTTTAATAATTGGAGTAGAAAAATAATTTGGGATAGGCACTAAAAGCACTCTTCCTGGCTTCTCAAAAACCAAGAGGTATTTTTTTTTCTGTCTTATAATTCTAGACATACTGGCTATACCAGATATGTTGACCCTGCTAATCTTTTTTTTTTTTCTTTAAAGATTTTATTTATTTATTTATCTATTTATTTATTTATTTATTTATTTATTTATTTAAAAGAGAGCGAGCACACTCAGGAGTGAGGGAAGGAGAAGCAGTGGAGATATAGAGGGGGAGGAGCAGTGGGAAAGGGGGGAGGGAGAGGGATGGGGAAAGAACCTTAGGCAGACTCTGCTTGTGGGGTGCATGGGGTTCAGTGTGCAGGGCTGGTATGGGCCTCAATTCCATGACCTGAGTGGTTCACTCAACGGACTGAAACACCTAGGGGCTCTTGATCCTGTTCATCTTAATAATGTCCTACTTCTCAAGCCATGGCATC
Organism: Vulpes lagopus; assembly: GCF_018345385.1. Taxonomy (NCBI): domain Eukaryota; kingdom Metazoa; phylum Chordata; class Mammalia; order Carnivora; family Canidae; genus Vulpes; species Vulpes lagopus. The sequence goes on from NC_054839.1 coordinate 43,514,095, forward strand.
TTGTTTTTTAAGTGGGAGCTTTCATCATTATTTTTAGGAGAACATTTTAAATCTGAAAAAAGGCAAAAAATATTCTATTTCTGTTACTACTATAAATTGAAAACATGGTACATCCTTTTTCTGCATTTGTAAGTTTATAAAGATATGCTACCTACTAGGCTCAGTTAAATATGTTGAATATGAGGCTCATGTTAAATGAGATGGAATGTAAAATAGGCATTAGTGTTTCTTTGTTCTCATTAGTGTGTTTAATTATTCAATAGATGAGCAATAACTACTTATTTTTTATTTTTCCCTTTGTCTATATTTGAGTATTTATATTCCATAATTTTGAGCTAGCCTTGACTTCTTTTCACTCTTCATGCCTCTGAACAATCTTATCTATTATCTGTATTTTGTGAGCTCCTGATTCTTCATTTTGCTAGTCCAAAATATACCCATTACTTTGAAATTATCTGTGCAATTTACATTGTAGGTTTCCTTTTGTTTGCTCTTCAAATCCTCAACTGCATCATCTTGTCCCTCTAAAACAAATTATCTATTTATATTTGCATTTTATGTAAGGCATCAGTGACTAGTTGTTGGCACACACCAAAGATATTACTCCCTACTTTCATCCATGTCTCCCATTTTTACTGCCAAGTCTAGATAATCTTATGTACCATAGATTTTTCTTTTTCTTGTATTTGTCATTGCTGCCAAAATAGTTAGCCAACCACCAAGGATTCTTAAGTCAATAGGGAATAGTTCTTACTTAAAAGTGGCTGTTCAGCCAAGGACCACATTTCACTATGTACCCTAAGCCACTGTGAATTCTGGGTGTATCTGATGCAAATAGTTAGCAATACTTTAGCCAAGGCAATTATTTAAAGTTCATTTCAACTTTATACCACAACTTCAGCTCATGTCTCATCATCTCTCATCTGGATTTTTGCAACAGTTTAGTTATAGTTTAGCTCTCATCAGTTTAATGTTTGTTCAACCACTAGAAATATATAAAACATAAAACTAAATATAATCAGATCTCTACACACACACACGGCTCTCTTTTTTTTTTAAGAATAAGTATGTATTCTTTGGCATTATTTTTGAAGGACATCATAATTCCTTTTCTCTCACCTCTGCAGTTTCAGTAGTCATCATTTGATGGAGTTTCACATAATTTTTCACTAAATCCTCACGGTTCTGTGACAACATCCTTGAAACACTAGTCAGCAATCCTTCTGTATTTTCAACTGCATGTTGGGCATGGTTTACAGTACATTGAAGTTGGATGCAGTTTTTTGAAGTCTCTCTGTTATTTTGTGGCTCCTCCCTTCACTTTCCAGATGTGCCTACTATTAGAATTGCTACAACTTCCATTCATTTATTGCAGGCTGTATTCATGTATTGCAGTGTGTAAGGTGCAGTTGTTTTCTAGTTAGTTGAGACAATAAATGATACATATAAAGTAAGCACATTATATATTTTATTAGAAGGTGTGTTATGAAATTTTAAAAAAGCAAGGTAAGTTCAGGGCAACAGGAGTGTGGGTATTAATTTTAAATAGGTTAGATAGGGCAGGCTAGTGACATTTTAACAAGGATATAATGGAGCTAAAGGAGGTAGCTACATGCTTATGGAAGAAGACCATTCTAGACCATGGAAACAAAATGTGAAGTCCATAAGAATTGACTATGTGGCTATTTGAGGAACAAAAAAGACCATAATGTAAACAAAGCAGAGGTGGGAAGCATGACTAGAAAGATCAGACATGTAGCAGAGGGTCACATTAAGTTGATTTTTATAGGACTTTATTAGAATTTTGGCTTTACACTGGGTGAACTGGAAACCAATGAACTATTTTGAGAAGAAAAATAATATCATCTGTATTTTAAAGGAATACCCCTATTATCTATGTTGGAAAACAAAACAAAACAAAAGATTGTAAAATGGCAAGTGAGCTAGCAGAGATAAATTAAGAAGTTTTTCTCTAAACCAGGCAAAAGATGATGGTTTCTTAAACCAGGATACGGATGATAGACGTGGAGGGTGAGGGTGTGCTCTAATTCTGAATATATTTAATATTTAATGCCAGCTGAATATCTTAATGAACTGAATATGAAGTGTGTTTAAAAAAAAAAAAAAAAGGATGGTTTCAACATTTTTGACCTGAGAATTTGAAAAGATGGTGATGTCATCATCTGAGATAGACAGTGGCTGGAATGTGTTTAGGGAACGGGGGACCAGGAGTTCATGTTGCACAATTTAAGTTTGAGAACTCTATTATTAATTCCAGTGATGATTTCAAGAAGTAACTTCTTATAACTTCAAGGCTATGTTAAGGAGAACATTTGAATCTGGGAATATGATGGGAATATCCGGCATACAGATGGCATAGAGACTGGATAATATCAGGAGGAAATAAATTGAAGAGGTCCTCAGCTTGAGTTTGGGGCACTCCAAACTAAAGAATGAGCTAAGGGAAAACTCCAGAGTAGTTAGAGATTGTGGATTGTTCCAGCCAAGTGGAAACAACATATAATTATTATTTGAAATAAACTGGCTTTTTGACATTCTTTGATATCACTCCACAATTGTTATGCTTACTGTATCTTGTACTCTGCAAGAAATTACAAGCCTGGGAAACCTGGGTGGCTCAGTTGGTTAAGCCTCTGACTCTTTGCTTCAGCTCAGGTCATGCTCTCAGGGTTGTGAGACCCGGCCATGCATTCAGCCATGCGTCAAGCTCCCAGCTTTGCATGGAGTCTGCTTGACATTCTTTCTCCCTCCCTCTTCCTCCCTGGCTGCTCCACCCCCTGCTCATGAGCACACTCTCTCCAATATAGATAAATAAATAATCCTTAAAAAAATTACAAAGACAACTCCTTCATTCTGTTCTGTTGGAAAAGCCTATGTTTGCCTTACATCCACTAAGATCCTATCATTAATGTTCCTATGGATATGTATTTAAATGATGAAACTTCAGAAGTAAGACTAGATACTGAAACTGCATTAGTCTGTGAATTATTTCTCTGAACAGGTTTTAGTTTTGAAAAAAATAAACTTTTCTTAAATGCACATACAGAAAATAATAAAAGTAGTGCTCAAAGGTATGATAAACCTGATACTATGATGTCTTAAGATAGAATAATAAATCCAGTAGTAAAAATAGGGTTTACTTTTTTTAAAAATAAATATTGACTTTTAAACATTTAGGACATTCACTCCATGCATTTTTCTTCCTTTCTAAAATCAGAGTAGGAACGCCTGTGTGGCTCAGCGGTTCAGCTTTTGGCTCAGGATGTGATCCTGAGGTCTGGGATCGAGTCCCACATCAGGCTTCTTCCAGGGAGCCTGCTTCTCCCTCTGCCTGTGTCTCTGCCCCTCTCTCTCTGTGTCTCTCATGAATAAATAAATAAAATCTTAAAAATAAATAAAATCAGAGTATTTCTTATTACTAGATTATATAAAATCCTTTTGAATAAAATAAACTATTGAAACTTTTGAATACTAGCCACCACAAGAGGAAAAAAAGGTCTTATTTTTGCATTCATGTTTTTAAAAGAAGATTTTAGAGTTTTTTGACATATAATTTTTCTTTTCTGCTAAACTAAAGCAAATGGAATTTTACTGACTGATTCTATAGAGCACTTTTTTAAAGAAAAGGCAAATTTAGGGCACTGCGTGGAAGGAATCATTAAGTTCATTCATCCTTTGTATATTAGAAATCCCCCACTTAGTGAAGTAGGAAGTAACGGATGTATTAACAGTATTGATGGCAACTTCAGATAGGGAATTGAACATACTTTATTATAATTAGATATAACTAGTTCTGAGGAGATGAAGTTTAAGTTGTTATGAACTTGAAATTCCCCAAGGCAATGTAATTCAAAGTAGGATATCTGGAAGGGCACTAGAACACCTGCAATTTGTCTAATTTGCAGTGAGCTAATAAGGCCGATAGTGGCATCCTTTATGAATAAATGGACAACTTATGAAGTCAAAATGACATCTATTCCATATGTCTTGTGTTGTTTCTTAAACAAATATATTCTCTTCTGATTCTCAAGGTAGTTAAGCTATTAAGGGAAATTTTAAAAGGTAAAATATCCCTTTTATTAGCTGAAATTCAAAACTAAACAAAAAGGCACTGGTGTTAGAATTAAGCCTAACTTTGAGAGAGCAAATATAAGTTAATATACTAAAAGGAAATATTAAAGTAAGAGCCAAATATGAAACTGCCATTATCCTTCAAAACTGACTTACATGAGACTTATATAATAAGATATTCTGATGTCTTCTAACATTTAAAATAGAAACAGATTCTAAGACACACAGTATAAAAGATCCGAACATCAAATGGCAATTAGCCATAAATGGTGAAAGCTGAAGAATAATCCATTTTTCTTAAAAGGAAAAAATGGGTCAGATTAAGTTGAAGGCTATTTCATCAGAGAATTTACTGAGAATAGTTTGGCTTCTTTTAAGAAAAGAAGTTTAGTACTATTGTGAAATGGAAATTTTTAATTTAAAATGCTTTCTACTTAGTATATTAACATCCAAAATGGGGATAAAGTGTGTCCAATGACCTGAATACTTACTTATTCCTTAGTTTAAGTGTCATTGGTTCCAAGATATCATGATTGTTCTAATGTACTGACCTCTCAGGAAATATGCTTTCCTTATTTGGATAGAAACCTTATTTGTTTTTTTTTTTTTTCTATTTACCTAGGGAGCCAGGAAACTATGGCCCATGGCCTAATTAAAACCAGTGCCTGATTCTGTATGTCCTAAGAACAGATTTTTTTTTTCATTTCTTCAAAAATCATATGAATATTTCTTGACACATGGAATTTCTATGAAATTCAAATTTCATAGCCCAAAAATAAAGTTTTATGGGAACAGGGCCTTGCTTATTCATTTATGTATTTTCTATGACTGCTTTCACATAACAATGGCAGAAGTAGTCACACCAGACTATATGGGCTACAAAGCCTAGATTATTTCCTATCTAGCCTTTTACAGAAAAAAATGTTGATAGCTTCTCATCAAAAAATGGAGAAATTCTTTTAATGGTTAGTCTATTTCAACTTTGGTGGTTATTTTTTGACAGAGAATCAAAATGGAGATAAACAGACTGATTAGATAAAAACTGTACTTGATAAAGGGTCCTAGACCCTTTAGTCCTAGACCACACCTAGATTCTAGTATGAATAGAAAATCCAAAAGAACAAAGTAAAAGCACAAACCATTAATGATACACTCTTTTAAGTAACAATGGCTAGTATTTGAATCATAAACTAGATTATTTTCAACTTTTAAGCAGTACTAATTTTCTCCTTGAGACATTTTATGTATTAGAAATCAGAGTATTTTAATTACATTACAAAGTTTGTAGTTCTAATGAAAAAAATGTATATAATTACAAACCTTTAAAATTATTATATTTTAAAATCTTGTTTCTTTTAATGTAAGCTATTTGTCTACTTTACATTTCTTTAGATTGTTATGTACTACTAAGCAAATTTAGAAAGAATGAAACTGTGTGTTCTCACCAATGTGAAATATATTTGCTAAGAAAAAAAAATTGTTAATATTAAGCTATTCTTGCTGTTGTTTGTTTCTCTTTTAAGTGGGAAAGAGTAATCACTGGTCACTTCTAATGAATGCAAACTGAAAAAGGCCTTGTGGAAAATAACTGTGGCAAACTCTCAATTAGAGCAATATAAATCTGCTTTCATATATTTTTACATAATAGTTCCAATGCACTGAATAATGAAATAAATGATCACAAACAATTGGATGAGCCTCTATTAAAAAGGAAAAGGGGAAAAAAGGGAAAAAGAAAGTACCAATATCTCAAACTGAAAAGAAAAATGGAACCAATTAAATAGCATAAATATGAGAAAACAGAGAAAGTATTTTTCCACTAAAAGAAATCTATTTAGTCACATTATGAAAATATGCATTTTATTAATAGACAGCCCCAAGATGTTAAGAAGAAAACATTGGCCTGAGGGCTATGTTATATTTCTGTGTCCAGTTGCTGTCAAGGGTGATAAAAGCAGGCAATTTGCCAAAATGATTAAGAGCATGAATTTTAGAGCTAAACACTGTATTTATGATATTCCTGATATTACTAGCTATGACACCTTGGGAAAGTTAGTTAATCTCTCCCTGGATTTGCTGATCTATACAATAGAATTAATAATATATTACTTAAAATATTATTGTGAGAAATATATAGGAAAATATATTAGTAAGTGCTTACTATATTGCTATGGTTCAGTATGTTTATTAAATGGTAGCTATTTTTACAAACCTTAGCAAAATGGCTCATACATTTACATAACACCTGAGGTTATCAGGCATTTTTAGTGCTTCTTTAAACTTTCATTCTTTGTACACATAAAAGCCAATGGAGTAAAAACATATATAGGAATCTGAGAACTTAATACAAAAGAGAAATTTCTTATTGTATTTGATTTTAAACCAGTATTTTTGGATTATAATATATGACTTTATGTAATGTTATATTTCCTCTACATCCTCTGTGTCACTCTAAGACAATGCACTATACTTTTTAAAATAGTTTACCAGATTATTTAATAGGCAGAGTCTATCGGTAATAATAACTTGGTTTGATACTGTTATGGTTAAATAAAATTTATGTAAAATATTTATCAAGCTAGTACTATATGCCAGGCACCATTATAGATGTTGGGGAAATAACAAAATTGCAAAGTCATGTTTCCAAACACTTTTTAAATAAGTAATCTTCTTGCTTTTTAGTTATTATTAGGGTTCATTTTTGTGTGAGGTTAAAGTTGAGAATAAATTTCGACTTTTTCATTTATTAATATAACTATATTGAGGGGTCAAATCTTGTCAACAGAGGCTCCTTCATCAACTTTTATCATATTAAAGGAATTCTATAATTTGAAGACATTTAACCAAGTCATTGCAAAACAGAAAAGATTACATTTTAGAAGCATTCTTTAATGACAGTTACGCAGAAAAAACTAGCAATCATAAAGAAAAAAAAAGTAGATCAATAAGTTTTTAAAAAGGCTATTAATGATGTTTATAAAAGGGATACATTTTCCAGCAAACTGAGAGTTAGGGGAAATATGTTTCTTTTTCAATTCGAATTTGAAAATATTTCTTGAACCTATTAATTTCAATAATAAATGTGATAAATGAAGGTAATAATGATTTTATATTTGAGTATAAAATTAAACTGATTCTTTAAAGATTTTAAATTAACATAAATGAAAAAATACAGAATGAAATTTGACTAGCCTCTTCTACATGTATCTAAGAATAAAAGTTACACATCAGAATAAATTTAGAAGATAAAAACAGGCTTAGGGCAGCCCAGGGCCTGATCCTGGAAACCCGGGATCGAGTCCCATGTCGGGCTCGCTGCATGGAGCCTGCTTCTCCCTCTGCCTGTGTCTCTGCCTCTCTCTCTTTCTCTCTCTCTCACTCACTCTCTCTTTCTCTCTCTGTGTCTCATGAATAAATAAAATCTTAAAAAAAATAGGCTTAGTCTACATTTGTTCCTGTGAAAATATAAATATATGTTGATTATTTTAGTCAATTTTCAAAATACCATGTGGTTTGTAAAAATTTGCTTCATTTCCAAATTATCAATATAGGAAAGAAGAAGAGTTTTCTATGTAGATGTGTTTAAATATTTTACTCTATGGATATCTATATTATCGTGAAGGTCAGATCTAGTGGAGAAAAGTGTCAAGTTTCTGAAGATTTTGAAGTAATTTTTTTTAGGTTGTTTCTAGTGCCTGGTACTATCATAGGAAGTCAAGTACAAAAAAAGAATTTGTAATAAATATTAATACTTTTGTTACTTCCTCATCCTATCTCCCCATATGACTCAGCTCAACACATACAATGAAGATATAACACCATGCTCATTTTAATAGTCATGCTCATACCTACCTTTTCACTTTATTATCTATTCTACAAACAACTTTTAATGTATGCCCTATAACGTTTAAGTTGATGGAGTCATTGAATATTTTATTTATGTTTCAGTTTAGTTTAAAATATATGCACATCTTCATCTAAACATTACAAGCTGAATCATTTGCAGTATTTGATTTTTATGTACATATTAGATCCATACACATATCAAAGTGAGCTTGAACTTTCAAGGCAAAGGTTTGATACTCCTACTAAATAATTCCTTTTAAACATGATGTCAGACTTTCAAAAGATCAAAAATAAGAGTTGGTGTATCTAGGGTTTTTTTTTTTTTTATTTAGTAGACACGACTTTTTATAAAAATAAAATAAAAATGTTAAATGTAGAACAAAAATATTGCAATAGTATTTTAAGGAATAGGTAAATAATACAAATTTTTTTCCTACATTAAAGTGATAATACCAAGAAAGAAAAATAAAAAGTTGTATGCCTTATCTGTCTTTCCTTACCTGAACTGAAGGAGAATGTTTTCTGATAGGATATTGCAAGAATAGTTCAATATAAAGTATACCAGTTCAACTGCTGGTACAATAGTGTCAGAATTAATATAGAGTACTAAAAAACAGATTTGCACTGTGTTTCAGTCAATACACATATGGACCTGCTTTCTAGCCTTTTCATTTAATGGTGAATTCATTCAGTTACTTCTACTTCTTGTTACACTTAGCTATTTATTTAATAAACTTCTAAACATAAGTTCTTGGTCAAATGGAAGGTGTGTATTTGAATGAGTGTTTTCAAGAGTGTGGCAGACAAGAGTAGAAAGGGTACAGGTGGGACTGGAACCCACATTTGTATCTTTATTTTAAACTCATTAAACTTCAGATTATGGTAGATTAAATGAATTCCATTGCTTCTTCTTCCATGTTACAGTTTTCAATCTGTTGTCTCAAAACTTCCCCTATAAGCTTGACCTTGTGGTAATTAAGATATGAAAGAAAGAAAAGTTGACAAGAAAAAATAAGTATTAGCAGGAGAATCAGATAAAAGAAATTCAGTATCCAAATGCTCAGATTTGAAATTTTAATATTGTAAAATTACCATCAAATAAACTAATACAAACTTTAAACATAGTTCTAAACTACAAGTAAGTTTCTTTTTTAAAAAAGCATTAGATAGAGGGACGCCTGGGTGGCTCATGGTTGGGGATATGCCTTCTGCTCAGGGCATGATCCTGTTGTGCCCAAGATTGCGAGTCCGAGAAACCACCAAGGAGCCGACACCCATGCAAGCGCACGAGGGTTTATTTACAAGCTCGAGCTTGGGTCCAAGTATACCCGACACAGCGGAGCAGGGACTTGGACCCTAGAAGTGAGCTAAGGAATAGGTAAATAATACAAATTTGGGTTTGTATAGGCTGGGTTTTTTTATAGGCCGGTCTAGGGGATTTTCAGAAGGGGTGGAGGAATTTCTCAAGTTCTGTTTACATTTTGATATGGGGCTTAAGGGCATTGAGCTCTGTTCTTATTCTAATATGGGGCTTTCTAGATGTTAAGCTGTAAGCTGTTTTCTTCCTGTAACTTAAGTAATGTAAAATTCAGCTCTTATTCACAGGGGCCTGGGATGGCTGTACTTGTACTAACGCTAAACTTGTGGTGGAATGGCCTTGATTTTTCTTGGCCTCCACATTTCCCCCCTCTCAGAGGAACCTAAGGAGGGACCCAATCATGGGTCCAGGTTGGTCTCAGAGTGAGCCAGTGGGAATGATTAAATCATGATTCTAACTAACCTTGTTGCTGTTCTCGCTCCTGTTTACGTCTAGCCAAACCTTTTCTGACTTTTGCCATAGATTCCCAGACTATTCCTGATGGTCAGTAAAGAAGCAACACTCCTCATTTGGGGCAACACATAACCCCCGTCCCCCTTGCTTGCAAAAGCTTCTCTACAGTTAAGATGCTCCCATCTTTTTAACTCTTAAAAGACTTTAAAAGCAAGGCTGAATTGGGTGCACATTTTTAAATGGCTAACGGGGAAGCAACATTAGTGGGGTAAGTGAGAACGGCACAGTCTTAGCTTTAGGGGATTGTCCTTGTCTCCTTGGCCTTTCCATTCTGGAACAAAGTCCTTGGGAACAGCGTGTGGGTCAGCTGGCGGGACGTGTGCTTAGTGGACCCAGGGAGTAATCCTGTCAACCTTGAGAGCGGTGGGAGTGGTCAGGATCACAATGTAGGGTCCCTTCCAGTGAGGTTGAAGTGTCTGGTGTTGTATCTCCACATGTACACCCAGTCACCGGGCCGAGGATCACAATGTAGGGTCCCTTCCAGTGAGGTTGAAGTGTCTGGTGTTGTATCTCCACATGTACACCCAGTCACCGGGCCGGTATCGATGGGAACCCGGGGGGTGGCCTAGTCTCATAGAGGGCCCTCAGCTTAGGCCACACCTGCTCATGGGTTTGTTGTAACATTTGGAGGGAGAAAAGGAGTTGGTGATCAAACTCAGCAAGCATCTCAGGTTTGGATATGGGTACGGCCTGGCGCAAGATTTACACCCTCTCCCCCAGATTCTCAAGGGCCAGCGAGAGCTCCCCTGACGCCACTGGAACCGTGACACTTCCAGGGTCCGGGCCCTCTCTTGGGGCGAGCCCATTCCAGGGCGCCCTGCCCTTCTCCCAGGGGCTCCCGCCAGCTTCTCTGGGATTGGTTGCATTATTGCACTGGACACCTTGGTGCCCATCTCCGCCACTCCGGATTCGGGGATCTGAACCCCCCTTCCTTTCAATCCACTGAGGGCAATGGAGGCCATCGCCCGTCCCTTGGAATGGCACTCGCCCATCTCTCAGGACCGACTGACCCATGTTCAACTGCTGTTCACAGGGAACCCTTCTCCACGTTCCAACATGCCAGAGGCTTTTCACCTTGGAGACCTGCTGCTAAATTGGGGATAACAGGTGGAGGAAGACTGAACATGGCCTCGTAGGGAGTCAGTCCCATCTTGTATGGGGAGTTCCTCACCCTATATAGGGCGAAGAGGGGGAGAGTCACCCAGTCCCCGCCAGTCTCCAGGACTAATTTAGTTAAGGTCTCCTAAGGTCTCCTTGTTCTGTTTATCCCCTCTACCTGTCCTGAGCCTATAAGCACAATGTAATTTCCAATCTGCCCCAAGTACTAGTGCCACTTCCTGTGTTACCTTAGAGACGAATCCTGGGCCGTTGTCTGATCCAGTCCTTTTTTTTTTTTTTTTTAAAGATTTTATTTATTTATTCATAGAGACACAGAGAGAAAGGCAGAGACACAGGCAGAGGGAGAAGCAGGCTCCACGCAGGAAGCCCGACGTGTAACTCGATCCAGGGTCTCCAAGATCACGCCCTGGGCCGCAGGCAGCGCTAACCGCTGCGCCACCGGGGCTGCCCTCTCTGATCCAGTCTTAACAGGAAAGCCATAGCTTGGTAAGAAGTCTTTCAGCAGTTTCTTGGTCACGGTCTGTGATGCATGTTTGGTGGGAAATGCCTCTGTCCATCCCGGCGGACAGTTTGCGGCTTTGGGATCCTTAAGACGGTTTCTTCCGTGCGTCCATCAACCATCTTTGTTCATCCTTTAATTTGTACCCAAGGTAGCTCACCTCTGCTCTGCACATCTGGGCTTTTTTAGCTGAGTCCTGGAATCCTAGAGCCGCTGTGGTTTGGAGCAAGTCCCTAGTGCTTCGCAGGCATGTGTCCTGGTCCTTCGCCTGCCAACAGGATATCAAATGAGGGTGCTCAGAAGGGAACTCACCCAAGTCTTCATGTAAGGTCTGATCGAAGATGGTTGGTGAATTTTTGAATCCTTGTGGTAGTAGAGTCCAGGTGAGCTGGCCATTGATGCCTTTTTCAGGGTCCGTCAATTCAAAGGCGAAGAGGTCTTGGCTCTTGGATGCTAAAGGCAGGCTGAAAAAGGCATCTTTTAAATAGAGGAGGGTGTATGGGTTTAGGACCGTAGGGTGCATATCCTCTACTTGCCGGTTGACTTCCCTCAAGTCCTGGGCTGGCCTGTAATGTTAGGGTGCGGTTTCCAAACTGGCAGCAAGGGAGTGTTCCATGCCGATTGGCAAGGCCTCAATATGCCCGAGTCCAGTAGTTGCCATATGTGGGGTGTGATTCGCGTACGCACTACGAGAGGCACGGGGTATTGGCGGACTCTGACAGGGTCTGCCCCCGGCTTTAGTTCTATGTATATGGCCAGTCGGTGCCGGGCCAGCCCAATTCCCCCAGTTTCTGCCCACACTTGGGGAAATTCCCACAGCCAACTGTCAATGTCAGTCATTGGGGCTGACGGCGTTTGGTGGAGACGATATCCATCTTCTAAACTCAGGACAAGCACCTGAATAGGGTGCCCCTCCTTGTTTAGGACTTTTGCTCCTTTGGGGTGGAAACAAATTTGTGCCCCCATCTTGGTGAGCAAATCCTGACCTAACAACGGGTAGGGACACTCAGGGATGACCATGAAGGAGTGGGATACCCAGCCCATGCCGAGATCCACAGTTCTTCGGGTAGTCCATGAGTACTGTTTGGTGCCCATGGCCACTTGCACCCATGAAGTCTTGTTTGCTAATTTCCCTTGGGGTTGTAATAAAACCGAATGTTGTGCCCCAGTGTCCACTAGGAATTCAACAGGTTGTCCCTCCACTCAGAGTTACCCTGGGCTCGGGGAGGGGTGCCGAACCCAGACTCCCCTAGTCGTCCAGGTCCTCCATCTCCAAGATCTTGGCAGGGGCCTTTGGTCTTTTGTTAAGACAGCCTTTCACCCAGGGTCCTCTTCTTTGTAATAAGCACATTGATTTTTGTTCAGCTTAGGGCGATCCAGACGGGGACCAGGGTCATCCTCCTTACCTGTCCTTGAAGCCAGCTTCTTGAGGTGCCTCCGTCTTTCCTGTGGGTAGTCCATGGTTGTGGCCAGCAGGATCTTGGCTAGGTTTCAGGGTCTGCCGGTCACTTAGTTTGGTTTGTTGCTAGACTCTTTTTGCTACTATAAGTCCTGCAGCTCTTCTCTCCTAGTATTCTAAGAAGGCTGCTGGACTCTCATCCTTACCCTGCCTCACATCATAGACCTTGGCCAGATTGGTAGGCTTGCGCGCGGCAGCCTGGAGACCTGCCCCTAGAGTCTGGCAGTGGACCTGGAGTCTCTCCTTACCTTCAGCTGAGTTGTGCGCTTTGGGGGGTAAAAATGGTTTTAGCCAAGGAGAGGAATTCTTGATCATGTCCTGCCAGACCAGGATGTTGGGCACTGGGTCAGAGTGGCCATCCGGTTTGTCCCTGAAGATCACGGCCTTAACCTGTAAGATAATAGGTAGGTAAAAAGTTCCTTCTTGGGCCCATCCCACGTCAAAGGTTGGCCATTCTGATACGCAATAAATTTGGAATCTTTTTCTCAGTATGTTTATGCTCAGAATACAAGCTCTTTCCCTAACATCTGAGAAGCGGGAGAGCATAAGGGACAAGGGTGTGGTTTGTGTCTGCCCCATTGTGTCCCCCGTCCACACGAAGGCACAGACAGTTATGACAGTTAACAAATAACACAGTCAAACGCACAGTTAACAAGAACACAGTTAACACAGACCAGCGCGCAAACACGTAACAACAACAGGAACAGACAAACGTTCCAGTGCGGCTGCGGAGACAAGACAGAAAGTAATCCGAAGGGCTGACAGCTGGCCCTCCTTACAGATGAGGACCCCCGAGCTCCTTACAGATGAGGACCCCCGAGCTCCTTACAGATGAGGACCCCCGAGCTCCTTACAGATGAGGACCCCCGAGCTCCTTACAGATAAGGACCCCCGAGCTCCTTACAGATAAGGACCCCCGAGCTCCTTACAGATGAGGACCTCTGAGCTCCTTACAGATGAGGACCCCCGAGCTCCTTACAGATGAGGACCCCCGAGCTCCTTACAGATGAGGACCCCGTCCTCCATACAGATGAGGATCCCCCAGCTCCTTACAGATGAGGACCCCAGAGCTCCTTACATATGAGGACCCCATCCTCCATACAGATGAGGACCCCCCAGCTCCTTACAGATTAGGATCCCCGAGCTCCTTACAGATGAGGACCCCAGAGCTCCTTACATATGAGGACCCCGTCCTCCATACAGATGAGGACCCCAGCTCCTTACAGATTAGGATCCCCGAGCTCCTTACAGATGAGGACCCCAGAGCTCCTTACATATGAGGACCCCGTCCTCCATACAGATGAGGATCCCCCAGCTCCTTACAGATGAGGACCCCAGAGCTCCTTACATATGAGGACCCCGTCCTCCATACAGATGAGGACCCCAGCTCCTTACAGATGAGGAGCCCCGTCCTCCTTACAGATGAGGACCCCGTCCTCCATACAGATGAGGAGCCCCGTCCTCCTTACAGATGAGGACCCCCGAGCTCCTTACAGATGAGGACCCCGTCCTCCATACAGATGAGGATCCCCCAGCTCCTTACAGATGAGGACCCCAGAGCTCCTTACATATGAGGACCCCGTCCTCCATACAGATGAGGACCCCAGCTCCTTACAGATGAGGAGCCCCGTCCTCCTTACAGATGAGGACCCCGTCCTCCATACAGATGAGGAGCCCCGTCCTCCTTACAGATGAGGACCCCCGAGCTCCTTACAGATGAGGACCCCGTCCTCCATACAGATGAGGACCCCCAAGCTCCTTACAGATGAGGACCCCCGAGCTCCTTACAGATGAGGACCCCGTCCTCCATACAGATGAGGACCCCCGAGCTCCTTAGAGATGAGGACCCCCGTCCTCCTTACAGATGAGGACCCCCGAGCTCCTTACAGATGAGGACCCCCGTCCTCCTTACAGATGAGGACCCCGTCCTCCAGGCAGGGGCAAGGGACATCTCCTCAAGACCCCCGGCCCACCGCCCGCCAGCACGCCCACCTAAGCCAATGCCGACCCAATACAGATTGGAATCCTACAGGTACAGTACAGTTTAGAGCTCTCAGAGAATATGCCGCCAAAGGTGGAAAAAGTTGAGTGCACTCACCACGCGTGAAACCCTCCGGATGGGGTCCTGGAGGTCTCTCGGATCCCGGAGGAGCCCCCAAATGTTGTGCCCAAGATTGCAAATCCGGGAAACCACCGAGGAGCCGACTCGGATGCAAGCGCAGGAGGGTTTATTACAAGCTCCAGCTTGGGTCCAAGTATACCCGACATAGAGGAGCAGCGACTTGGACCTCGAGGTGGGTTAAGGAATAGAAAAATAATACAAATTTGGGTTTGTATAGGCTGGGTTTTTTATAGGCTGGTCTAGGGGATTTTCAGGAGGGGTGGAGGAATTTCTCAAGTTCTGTTTACATTTTGATATGGGGCTTAAGGGCATTGAGCTCTGTTCTTATTCTAATATGGGGCTTTCTAGATGTTAAGCTGTAAACTGTTTTCTTCCTGTAACCGAAGTAATGTAAAGTTCAGGTCTTATTCACTGGGGCCTGGGATGGCTGTACTTGTGCTAACGCTAACCTTGAGGTGGAATGGCCTTGATTTTTCTCGGCCTCCACAATCCTAGGTCTGGGATGAAGTCCCGCTTCAGGCTCACTGCGAGGAGCCTGCTTCTCTCCATGTCTAGGTCTCTGCCACTTTCTTGTATCTCTCACGAATAAATAAAATCTTAAAAAAAAAAAAAAAAAAAAAAAAAAGCATTAGGTAGGAAAGAACAAAAAAAGAGCATTAGGTAGGGGTGCCTGGGTGGCTCAGTGGTTGAGCGTCTGCCTTTGGCCCAGGGCTTGATCCTGGACACCCGGGATGGAGTCCTGTATCCGACTCCCTGCATGGAGCCTGCTTCTCCCTCTGTCTATGTCTCTGCCTCTGTCTCTCTCTGTGTGTCTCTCATGAATAATAAAATCTTTAAAAATAAATAAAAAGCATTAAGTATATGATACATCTCTAAAGAGTGTATTTGAAAGAAATGACAAATACATATAACATAATGAACAAAATTATGACAACCATCATACCCCCCAAAAATGATAAATTTTTCTGGTTCTCCCTTTGGATATTTTCCCTATGCAAATACATTTTCTTTTAATATATGAACATACTTTCACATCTCTGCTTTCTCCAAATTTCTTGCTTTCCCTTCCCATACCTTCCCATAGCATTTGCTATGTGGTTATCATTATGTGGGTAAAAAAAATGACAGATACTTGGGAAATGAACAAGAGGCAAAGTATAGGGTCTTTATATAAAAGCATGAAAGCATGGTACTTCTGTAAATGCAAGAAGGTGTTAAACAGAATGGGTGCCAGAACAATAATTAACAAATGTAACTGGTATAGAGAGGGAGCTAGTGCCATTCATTCACCTGGACAACTTGGTGGTAAAAGCTAAAAATCAATTAAGCCTAGAGAAGGCCAGAGACAGAGAAGGAACTTTCTAGTTCTGTGGGATGCAAAATAAACAACTCTTAATGAATAAGAAGTCTTTCCTATTATTTTATTTTATTATTATTTAAAAAAATCTTTTATGGCACTGTACAGCTAGGAATTTGGTGTAAAAATGTATGGATTTTCTTTCTTTTTTTAAAGATTTTATTTATTTATTCAGGAGAGACAGAGAGAGAGGCAGAGAGACACAGGCAGAGGGAGAAGCAGGCTCTCTGCAGGGAGCCAGAGGTGGGACCAATCCCAGGACTCCAGGATCAGGCCCTGAGCCAAAGGTAGAGGCTCAACCGCTGAGCCACCCAGGCATCCCAAAATGTATGGAATTTCTGTAGAGAATTATAAAGCATGTTGTTTTAAAAAGTATACTTAAAATAAGAGAATTTTCTTTAAAAAATAAATAAAATAAGATTTTTCTAACCAATCCAGGTAAATGCTTTATAAAATAGTTATATATTAAGAAGATTAGGGACAGGACACCTGGGTGGCTCAGTGGCTAAGCATCTGCCTTCAGCTTAGGGCGTGACCCTGGTTCTAAGGATCCAGTCCCTCAATGGGCTCCCTGTGAGGAGCCTGCTTCTCCCTCCAACTATGTCTCTGCCTCTCTCTCTGTGTCTCTCATGAATAGACACCTAAAATCTTAAAAAAAGGATTATTACACTATATACACATCAAAGTAACTGTAACCTCTTAAATACCTTACATATAGTTTATAAAGCTAATAGAAATCATTTTTTAGATCAAATCTTACCACAAAACTGTCATAAATACATCTTGTCCATTTTAAAATATTTTATTACTAGGTTATAACCAATAAAAACAGTATATCCTCATTGGTAATCTGAATTACACAACATAATTATGCAACAATAACAAAAAAGAATCAATGTATTTGTTTAGAGTAGAACCACTGATTCTACAAATAAAATCATTTTAAGAAAAAAATATAGTAATTTAGGTGACCCCTGGATGGCTCGGCGGTTGAGCATCTGCCTTCAGCTCAGGTCCCGATCCTGGGTTCCCAGATCAAGGCTCCTTACAGATAGCCTGCTTCTCCCTCTGCCTGTGTCTCTGCCTCTCTCTCTTTCTGTGTCTCTCATGAATAAATAAATAAAATCTTTTAAAAAATATTTTAAAAAGAAAAAAATACAGTAATTTTTAAGTAATATTTAGAGTAAAAAGTATTTTGTTTATTTAAGTAATTTTTTAAACTAAAATGTAAATGGAAAAGACAGACAACTAGAAATAGATGGTTTTTCCCACAGCCTCAACGAAGTCTAAGAATTTGACCTGCAGCCAAATCCTCCTTTTTAATATCTAATTGTTAAGAGTTTATTATCACCTCCAAGCGGATGTACCAAACCAAGCACCTGTACTAGCAGCTGAGATGGTTTATGTTGGAGTAACTGGGATTGATTGAATACAGCTGAGCCAAAGAACAACCACTAATCACTAATCAGGGGTTATAAAAGCAGATGGTCACACACATGTCTGAGCACAGACCAAGTGCAGAAGTGAGGGAGTGCCAGACCTGAGAGATTTTCTAAGTGAGCTCACCTGACCTCGCTCAGCCTTATTTCTTGTCATCATGCATATCCCAAGAGAGGAGTGACTGGTACAAAGCTGTGTTGTTCTTCTGGATGTGGTGTGTATTCTGTATCCCCTCTTAAAAGTAAGTTAATTTTTTACCTCCATGTAAATATTATCTCTATGAAGTAGGATGTTAATAGAAGCCAGAGCTATCCTTGTCTTGAGAAGTCCTCTCAGGGCAGCACCTTCCTCTTTTACCTAAAGGTAAACGCTACTTCATGTCTATCAAAATTGATTGGTTTTGTCTGATTTTGTTTATTACAGAAATGGATCTCAGGTAGGTAATCTTTACTGTCTGGCTTATTTTGTTCAACGTTATTTTTGTGAGATTTATCCACGTTGTAGCAGGTCAGAGTATTTTGTTAATTTCTGTGAAGTATCCATTGTACTATTGTAGAAATGGTAGTATTTGTTGATACCATTAATGAGTAGTTGGGGCTGTTACAAATAGTTTTGCTTTGAACCTTCTCATTGATATGTCTTAGTTGTTGTGCTACAAATGTAGAGATTTATGTTTGGTACATGCTCAGGAACAGAAATGCTATACCATAAGTTTTGCATATGTTCTGCTTATAGTAGATACTGCAAACATATTTTCCATAATGGAGTATTCATTTTCAGTTACATCATGTCTTTTTTTTTTTTTTTTAGGTTTTATTTATTGGAGAAAGAGGTAGAATGTGTGCAGGCAGGGATAGGGGCAGAGAAGAGAGAGAATCTCAAGCAGACTCTGCACTGAGCAGGGAACCGAATTGGGACCTGATCTCACCACCTTGAGATCATGACCTGAACTGAAATCAAGAATCTGATACTTAACTGACTAAGCCACCCAGGTGCCCCAGTTACTTCATATCCTTGTCAACACTTAGCATTTTCTGTCCTGAAGTTTAGTGATTATCACAGGCATATATTACCTTATATTAGTTTCTATTTACATGATACTGATAGCTAATGATATATGTAGTGTGAAACATTCTCTTTCTTATTTGCCTTTAGGATCCTTTAATGATATCTCTTCTAGAAAAAAGAATCCTTAATATAAGTAGGGCCCAACTAAGTTAGAGTTTTGTGGATTTTTTTCCCTCTATTATGTTTTTTTAAAAGATGTTTGCCAATCTCACTTTATGAATATTTTTGCTGTTATCCTTTAGAAACTTTATTCACATTAAGATCTTTAATCCACTTAGAATTAATTTCCATGAATTGTATGAATTTGGATAAAGGTATTTAAAGATTTTTTTCTTTGTTCCCCCAATTGTCTTTTTTTCCCCTCTGCTACCAGTTTCCTTCTACATACTAAGCTAAGTGTTTATTCCCCCTGGTTTTGTTTCATTGGTTTGTTATTCTTGGTGCAATAGTATACTCTCAATTATAAGTCTGTGATAAGTCTTAAAAAGTGGTTCCATAATTCCTAAAAAGAAGTTGTTTATCCAATTTTCTTGGCTGTGTGTTCTCTTGGATCTAACTCTACAAAAATAGAACTTGTCTATTACTTAAACTCTGCTGAGATTTTAACTGAAATCACATCTATTTTTTCATATCTTTAATTTCTCTTAATATATGATTTTTTTAAAGAAAATCTTATATCTCTTGTTAGAGTCTGAGTATTACTACTTCAGGACTCTTCTTTGGTTAGTATTTTTTGGTGTTTGGGGTTTCTTTCTTTCTTTCTTTTTGCCTCTCACATGCTTAAAATGCTTATCTGGGCTAATGATTCAAAAGATGAGTTCTTCCACAAGTACATGGAAAGCTTCTGAGATAACGTGGTAAAAAAAAAAATTTATAAAATCTATTTTTTTCAATTGTAGATGATCACAACTAAGCTTTTATATTTTTCCTGTTTTGCATTGAACAAAATCTTTTGACTTAGGCTATTGGTGAATAGATTAAAGTTTATTAATTTTCTTGATGAACCTAAGAATCTTTATGGTCTCTTCACTTTTTTCTTTATTGATCCAATTTTTGTATCTTTTGATACATAATCAGTTTTGCATTATTGCAAAGTGTTGTAATTCAGTAATGAAATGATATATATAGATTAAACTATGGTCAATTTTCCATAACTGGGTTTGTAACAAGTTGGATCCAGATTACTACAGCAATACCAATGATCCCATATCCCACAGTTTATCGTGTTTTCCCACTTGGTGTCCCAAGAGAAATCAGGCAAACAGAAGCTTTTGAATTAAATGATAAAGATGTAGGGGTATGTTCTTGTTCTAAAGATATGATCTGATAGCCATATTTTCTCCTTAGTAGTTAATTTATTAGAATGTCCTTGCCTCTCTTTTACTAGCTTGAAGTATGGTTCATTGTTCAATGTTTTGTGTCAGAGTGAGAGATTTCCCTGCTACCAGGTTCCCTCCACAGACTAAGCTAATTAAATACAAAGCAAGAGAGATTTCCACCCTAATAAATCTGCCTGTGGGTTAAGACACTATGTCACTTTGGTAGTTCTTTCAATAAAGCCAGAAAGGATTAAAACCTAGAGCTTTTTTTAAGCATTGCCCATGACATTAGTAATAGTCTTCCAATCCTACCCTATCACAATGAATACTTTGACAGGAAAATTTCCCCATACTGCTTTCAACAATCTAAGTGAGATGGTCAGCACTTAGGACAACTGACAGATTCTATTATAAAAATTCATGCACAGTCCCTGCCTGGTGAAGGACAAACAGTGTATGTTCTCATTCATTTGGGGAATATGAATAATAGTGAAAGGGAATATAAAGGAAGGGAAAAGAAATGTTGGGAAATATCAGGAAGGGAGACAGAACATAAAGACTCCTAACTCGGGGAAACGAACTAGGGGTGGTGGAAGGGGAGGAGGGCGGGTGTTGGAGGGGAATGGGTGACGGGCACTGAGGTGGACACTTGACGGGATGAGCACTGGGTGTTTTTCTGTATGTTGGTAAATTAAACACCAATAAAAGTTAATTAAAAAAAAAATAAAAAAAAAAAAAAAAAAAAAAAAAAAAAAAAAAAAAAAAAAAATTCATGCACATTTTTCTTAGTGGCAGAAATAAAAGAAACTGATTTCCATCTCTATAAATTATAATTGATCAAACATAGCTATACTTTGAACATAAAACAGCTTCCCATTTTAAGTTGTCTGATTTTGACAATAGCTATAAAACTTTATGACTGCTAAAATGAATGTTTACTTTATTTTGAATGTCCTGCTTTCTTTGAACATGTCCCTTTGTAAATAAAATGAGTGAAAATCTGTGTGCTATTTTACATTTCATTTCTCAAATACAGCAGAACACATATTGATTTAAATTTGAATACACTTTTCTTTAAAGAAAAGATGCAATGTGATACAAAGTTCAGTTTCTTCTTTGCATCTCTGATGGTCACCAGCCTATCTTTTAAAAGCTGTTGCTTTCAGAGAGCATAGCTATAACTTATTTGATTACCTAGTGCCAGGCTTAATAAAATCCCTCTCTTCAATCAGGTAATAACACTGTCTTTTCGTTAAGACAGAAAGCTGAACCATGCTATCAATGAGCTGATGACTTCTTTATTAAGATGTACTTCACCATTGGATAAATTCAATCAGAGTTTACAGTCTACAATACCTCTTTTCAAAATTTTTCTTTTTTCTTCTTTCTTTCTTTCTTTCTTTCTTTCTTTCTTTCTTTCTTTCTTTCTTTCTTTCTACATTTTTTAAAGATTTTATCCATTCATTCATGAAAGACAGAGAGAGAGAGGTAGAGGGAGAAGCACGCTCCATACAGGGAGCCTGACGTAGGACTCAATTCCAGGACTCCAGGATCACTCCCTGGGCCAAAAGCAGGTGCTAAACCACTGACACCTCAAAAATTTTCTATTTTAATTCCAGTATGGTTAAAATACTTTGTTATAATATTATCAGGTGTACAACATAGTGATTCAACAATTCTATACATTACTCAGTGCTCCATCACTATTAGTGTATTCTAATCCCCTTCACCTACTTTACCTACCCACCCCACCCCCCACCTCCTCTCTCATATGCTGTATTTTAAAGGTGTACCCTAGGTCTTTTTTTTTTTCCCCAACAAGAACATTTTTTTGTTTGTTTCTTTACTTGAAGTGTACTCCAGAACACATGGTTCTAAGAAATATATATAAAACACCAAATAGAACACACATTTACCTCAAGTACATACAGAAGAAGAAACCCCTGGTTAAATTACATAAAAAGAGATCTAAAAAAAATTACAAATTTCAGAAGACTGAAATCCTACCAATTTTATTCTCCAGCCATAATGGTAAAAAACTAAAGATCAATAAAGCTGGAATCTACAATGTAAACGTTTAATATGTGTATATTAAACAACACACTGTACAAGCAATGGGCCAAATCAAATGGCAAATCAAAGGATATCTCAAAACAAAAGAAAGCACAATATTCTAAAACCTAGGGGGCAGCCTGCGTGGCTCAGCGGTTTAGCGCCACCTTCAGCCCAGGGCATGATCCTGGAGACCCTGGATGGAGTCCATGTAAGGCTCCGTGCATGGAGCCTGCTTCTCCCTCTGCCTATGTCTCTGCCTATCTCTCTCTCTTTGTGTGTGTGTGTCTCATGAGTAAATAAAAAATAAAAATAAAAATAAAACCTAGGAGATGCAGCCAAAACAGATGTTAGAGTGAAATTTATGCTATAAATGCTGCATTAAGAAAAAAACACCACAAGGAACTCAAAAAAGAAGAAACTTAGCTGAAATTTAGTAGAGGAAGGAAATAGCAGAGAAAAATCAGAAATAGTTAAAGACCAAAATACACAATGATATAACATTGAAAGTAATGACCGGGTTTAAAAAAAAATTGGGAATATTTTAAATACATTAAGTTAAGAAAAAAAATGAGAAGACTCAAAAACCAAAGTGAAAAATGGAAGTGAGGAGAGATAACCACAGAAATACATACTGTGGTAACAGATTACTATAAACAATTATATACTCACTTGTGAGGAAATGTATATTACCTCTTAAGCAGACCAAGGCCTTTCTCCAAAGCTTCTGTGGGTGACTTCTCTATTCTCTTCATGTTCTCCTTTATGATGTTATTAAGGCTACCTAGCACATTTTGACCACTCACAGGCAATTCTTCACCTTGTACCACAGCTGGATTTTCAGAGCTGTTCCCTTCCCACAAGAAGACCTTGAGGCTATTTATCTATTGAGCTTGAATGCATGGATCTAGGAACGAGGGATATATAGTAGTGAAACAAAAAATCTCTATCCTGAAGGAACTTTCCTTCTGGTGATACTCCCTTAAACTATGCCCCTACCTCCTACTAATTCTTTGTCCTGCCTAGATTTCTTTTTTTAAGTTTTCAAATTTATTTGCTAGAGAGAGAGTGCCTGTGAACACACGAGTGGGGAGGGGGGCAGAGGGACAGGCCCTCTTCCCCTCTGAGCATGGAACCCCAGGAAGAGCTGGGCAGGACACTAGGCCAATCCTGGTGTCATAACTTGAGTCCAAGTTGGCTGCTTAAGTTACTGAGCCACACAGGCATCCCTCTCTGTCCTGCTAGATTTTTTATATTATTGTTAAATAGAATTAAAATTGTCATTATTATATTTAAATATGCCTGTTTCTTAGAAGATGGGCATTGTCACTCAATACCATCTGGTCTGAACATATTGTCACAATCCACAAGGCAGCCACTAAGTGAGTTCTTTATGGACAGAAGACTTTCCCATTGGGAGGAGGGGTGTTTTGGACAAAAAGCACTTTAGGAAAGCAGCTGGCAGTAAATAAATAGCTCCAATCCTGGGAAGCTGGAGCAGGAAAAATGCGTGATTCGAAATAGAGATGTTTCTGAAGATATTCTTGGCATATTTCATATTTTTTCATATTTTAACAAATAATCACTAGAATTTCCTGACTAAAAACCTCAAATGTTCAAAAGAGCTCTTATAATGTAATCATTAATTCTGTATTTTACTAGAAGTTCATCTTCATCTGTTAGGTTTCTCATTAATTTCAAAGATGCTTAGAAGGATTGGCAGACGTAGAGTTGCTAAAAGATATCCAAATAATTTTTCCAAATACGATTAAATGTGTTAGATTGGGCGTGATCAACATTTGTGATTATTTGAATGGTGGCACACCAGGGGGAGGAGTGTGTGTGTGTAATTGCCCAAGGCTGCTCCCAGGAGGCATAGATAAAAGTACTGGGGAATTAAGCAGAGCCAAATTATGCTTATTATCATTATGATGATTCCCAGCAGCAAGATCTTTTAGACTATGGTAAAGTCTTCCAAGTTTTCCATTTGAGTTATGTAAAACTAGATTAGATGAAGCACTGGAGAATTTACTTAAGAATAAAAGCCTGCCCAGACAGAAAGATGGGGGAGATGACCAAACAGTCCTTTCCATTTCTAATTGCTAGGACTCCAGGAAGCATATGATGGATTTAAACACACAGCAGTTGCCCTTATAATTTTCTAAGATGAAAGATGTTATTCATCTTGATAACAAGAACAGTCATTAATGGAAGCAGATCTATGTCAGTGGTGAATGACTAGATTTTTTTCAACAGATAATCTGAACATTTTTCTGCAGTAAATTAGTTCTAATCGACTTGATGTGCAAGAATCATGCACTTTCTGTGAAACAACAATGGATTTTGTCAATCACTTACCATGCATGTCCCCCTATTTTTGACACCTTGAAATTACATTTATTTGTATGCTATAAATAGTATAAAAATTTGGGACTCCGAGAATCACAGAAACAGACTGATACACACAGTTGTTAGTTTTAAAATATGGGAAATAGTCCAAATACCCCTCTCAAATCCATGCATTTAGATGCTTTGAAGAAAGCTTAGAGTGAAACAGAATTAATTAACAGTTAAGTGAGATGGGTATGTTGTACTTATGAGTGCACAGTATTAGAGTAATCAAAAATCAAAAACAAACGGTTGAATCTACTGGTCAATGGCATTAAGACCAAGAATAGGATTAGCTTCTATGCCAGAGACTCTATAGTAAAACTAGTTTAAAATCTTAAACATTTGTACTTTCTATTCAGATCTGTTTCTTTAAATATTCTTCAATTTATAACATAAAAATCTCTGAACATGAGTAATGCATTTAACTCTTAAGATTTTCATATAGACAAGGATCTGAAAAACATCTTTTATTTCACTTCTAGAAAAAGGATAGGAGGGGAATATAAATAAAGCAAAGTTCTGAATGTGAGAAATTGACTTGAGTTTGTAAACTACTAAAGACCTGTTCTCCCTTTCCCTCAGAGAGTCAGATAAATTTTTATATCTCAATTTGAAATGGTTTTAACTGGGAAGGAAGAAACCCCTCCTTTTTTTTTTTCTTTTTCAACGCATTTATTTATTTATTAGAGAAAACTATGTGGTTGTAATAGCTCAACCCCCTCCCATGGTCATAGCTCAGGGGGTTCTAAATGCTGGGCTCAACTCCAAGAGTGGATGAATGGACTATTCTTTGTCTTTATTCCACAACATTTATTTTGAGTTGCCTTGTCCTCTGGCTACTGTGAAAACATGTTTAGTTAATGACTGTCAAGACTTTGCAATAAAAATATAGTATGTTCATTTAAATTTGAAGAGTAGATTTTTTAAAAATATAACTATCCCATGCAGTATTTGGAACATATTTATATTAAAAAATCATTTATCCTAAATGCAAATTTAACTGGGCATCCTCTATTTTATGCAATAGCTCTATGTCTAGTGCATTTTCTTTCCAGGAGTATTAGAGGGAGTACTTGGGCATGACTCCAGCAGGTTGCAAAGGCACTAGAACATAGGCTATGAAGTCCTCCCCATGAAACTAATTATCTGTGAGACCACAGTTTTCTGGTACTAGAGCTCGTAGTGTGCTTTCCCTGGTCCCACCCAACTAGCTAGTCTGTACTTATGAGCAGCACTACTCCTTAAATGGCCTAAGTTTCACTAGCTCTCTAGTGAAAATAAACCCAGTCTTGCCTCTCTTGGCACATAAGACCTGCCTTCCCACTAGTTGCCTCTGAGTTTTTGCTTATAATCTCTCTACTAAAAAAAGATACTATCTCTTCTTTTCTTCATATTCTTATTCTCTCAATAAGAGCCACATCGTTAGTATATTTAGGGTAATACCACTAGCAGGATAACTGATGGCTCTTTCATTAAGTTATTGAAGATTAAACCTGAGGAAGAGATTATATTTCATTCCAAGGAAAGTAGCTGAATTTATCTTCTCTAACTCCCTTCTGTTCTGTATCTACTCTCTCTATCCTTTAAAACGATTCTTTCTAGGGGAGCCTGGCTGGCTCAGGTGGTAGAGAATGCAACTCCTGATCCCGGAGATCTAAGTTTCATCCCCATATTGGGTATAGAGATTACTTTAAAATAAAATCTTAAAAAAAAATGTATTCCTTCTAAAAGAACAAAAATGAAAGTTAGTTTTCATATGAAAAGTGATTGAATGTTTAAATGATGGGCACTGAAAAACTCTCTCAGATTCCTTAAAATTTCAAATAAGAACCTGATTTAAGTAGGCTCCACACCCACTGTGGAGCCCCATGCAGGGCTTGAATTCATGACTCTGAGATTAAGACCTGAGTTAAGATAGTCAGATGTTTAACTGAGCCACCCTGGTGCCCCAAATAAGAACAATGAATGAATGAATGAATGAATGAATGAATGCTATAGAAATATAAATAATGTTCTATTTATAGATCTGATTGAGTTATTTGTTCATTTTAAAAAATATTCCACATGAGTGAAAAAATCATATGGTATTTGCCTTTCTCGTTCTGACTTATTTCACTTAGCACAATACCCTCTAGGTCTATGCATGTTTTCATAAATGGCACAATTCTATTCTTTTTTATAGCTGCATAATATTCCTGTCTGTGTGTGTGTCTGTGTGTGTGTGTCACAACTTCCTCCTTCATCCATCTATCTATGAGCACTTAGGTTGCTTATATATCTTGGCTATTATAAATAATGCTGCAACAAACAGATGCATAGATATTTTAGAATTAGTTTTTTTTTTGTTTTGTTTGATAAATGCTCAGTAGTGCAACTATTAAACTATATATGCTATTTCTATTTTTAATCTTTTGAGGAACCTTTATACTGTTTCCCACAGTGGCTACACCAATTTACATTCCCACCAAGAGTGCACCAGGGGTCCTTTTTTCTCCACATCTTTAACAACACTTGCTATTTCTTGTGTTTTCGATTTAGCTATTCTGACAGGTATGAGGTGATATCTCAATTTGGTTTTGAGCTGCATTTTCCTAATGACAAGTGATGTTGAGCATTTTTTCATGTGTGTGTTGGCCAACTATTATGTCCTCTTTGGAAAGAAGGGAGAATGGGTGGGAAATGGGAAAATGGAAGAAGAGGAGTGGGAGATACAGGCTTCATCTATATTAGTTTCAGATGTACAACATAGTAATTCAACTCGTTTATATGTTATGCTACACTCACTCAAGTGTGGCTTCCGTCTTTTACTATATAACATCGTATGTCAACTATATACAAGTAAAAAAAATTAAGTGGTCAGTTAATTGCATATACATCTTCGTTTGTTCAATACTTTACAGCTCAGTCTTGCATTTCTACTACATTTAAGAAAGTTGAAAAAAATCACTCATCTCCATTTCTACATAAGAAAAACTAGAAAACTATTTTTTCAAATGTAAAATATTATCAAAATGTTATAAATAATATAGCCACACACACACACTCTGGATTTTTTGGAAATAAATGTATTTAATTAAAGTTCTTTATAAATAATTTTAATATTTTATTTATTTATTTGAGAGAGTGAGGGAGCAGGAGGCAGGATAAGGGGAAGAGGGAGAAGCAGACTCCCCTTGAGGGGGGAACCCCAAGCAGAACTTGATCACAGGACCCCTGAGCCAAACTGAGTGAGCCACCCAAGTGCCTCTGTTTATGAATTATTTTATTTATGTTGAGGGCTTGGAAAATATTGCATGAGTGTGTGTACCCCCATGTTCTAGATCTTGGAATTATAATAAGGGATAACTATTCATGCCTGCTATTCATATCTCCTTTCTCCTCTTTTAACACTTCCCCTGCTTAGTACAAGTGGCAAGTATTTACCTAATAGGAGAATGTTCTTTTAGAAGATAATTTTGAAGACTTTGCACCAAGGGTAGTGTATTTAATGTGTATAAACCTGGGTAAAATATACATTTTTCAGGGCCTGAATTCAGAATTGACTTTGAGATGTTGTATTGCCTATTCTATTACCCCCTTGCAAAAAGTTGCTTCAATGACTCGATACCCTTCCAAGAAAAAAAAAAGAAAAGAAATCTAAAGTCATTTCATGGCCTATTTATCTATCTAGGTTCATCTCACACCATCACTCAACTGACTCAGCTCTTAGCATCAATATTATTAAATAGTATGCAATTTTTTAAAGGTGGCATTCTCTTTCTAAACTTCTGGCTTTTATCCACACAATTTTCTTTCCTGGATCACTCTCTTCTCCCCTCTGTCCTTGTTAAACTTGGTCATCATCAGCATTAGGCTTCTGTATCTCCCTTTTGGGAAAGCCTGAATATGATCTTCCCCACCCACACCATAAACTCCCAGAGCACCCCATGATTCATCCATATATATGTTTTGTTGTCTTTACTAGAATACCGGCTCAAGATTCTCCATAGTGGCAGAGACCATTTTTAGCTCAGTCAAACCAATTCCTTTCTCAATGAATGTTTGGCTGAATGGATAATTCTGTCTTTAACTTCCTCTGTGGCCTTGAATGAGACACTCTTTGGGTCATAGATTGCTTATCTATAGGTAAAAATGATTGGACCAGATAATCTTTGTGGTGTTTAACAGCTCTCAAATGCCATGAGTTTATACAATATGCCAAATAAGTAAGGGTATTTGGGTGCTGATTTTTGAATATTTTAAAATTTTAAAAAATAATTATATTTACTATGCATAATTTTAAACAATATATAAAGCAACTCTTTTGTCATTCTCAATATTGCCACATCCTAAAATGTCTTTTCTTTATAGAGAAATCCACAGCTGTAGATTAAAAATAACTTTATTTGAGATCATGTTGAACTGTTCTGAAATTTTAAGTCATCTGGATATTCCTGCATAGCTTAATATGGCAAATAAAAAGAGTTGAAGAAACTTTCAGAATAATGTCCTGTCCCTTTTTAGCACTGAATTCTTTTTTCCTTTAATTGGTTTAATTTTGACATTTGAATAAGTGATGGTCACATCCCAATTTCTCCTGAACTTTCAGAAGGCTGAAAAAATGACATTGCAAATCATCAGTGTGGTTGGAAAGAAAGTGAACCTCCAAAAAGAGTTGAGCATTGAACTGAAGAAATATATATTAAAACAAGAATAAGAATTAAAGAGAAAACATTTCAATACTGATGAAAAATGTGCTAATAAGTGGATATGTAACTATTCTATTCATTAAGCATTTCAAGATAGTCTGAAAATTAAATTCTATTAGTCTAATTCATTCTCTGAATAAAGTAGGTGATATTATAACTTTGAGCTTATTGGACCTTGTCATTTTTAAATGCCATTATTATATTAGAACAAGTAATTTCTACATCCAGCTGAGATGGAAAGCAGGAAAGCTTTTATTCCAAACTGAAACAATCAAGGAGGAGAATAGCTAATTTAAACATTTGTTTTCAACGTACAAGACATCAAGCAATGGAAATCAGGGATTCTTAGAAACAGTAAACACATGGGCTTTTAGCCTTGAGAGAGTTTCCAGGACTGATCCCCGACCCTTTGTCTTGAACATCCTACTCACTTTTTGGTCACTCCTATCAGATACAAAACTATACCATTTAACTATATCCTCATTTCAGGAAATGTTTTTTTTTTTTTTCTTTCAGTCACTCAGGTCAGTCACTAAAATATACTGTTCTTAAATGTTTACACTGAATGTTCTAGGAACTTGTGGGACCTGGTATATTAAGGCAATACTATATCCATATACTCCATATTCTTTTCTTCTGGACACACACACACACACACACACACACACGCACACACACAAAGAAGTAACTTTAAGTTGAGTTGTTTTGTCAGTGCCAATGAGTTCTATACATACAGTCAAAAGATGATTCTGAAATTGACCAAAGTGTTTTGTTGCTTATGTCGTGCTAGCAATATTTCCATATACCTACTTCAGCACATAAAAAGAATCGGTTTGGATTATTTTGTCTTTTTATTTCCCTATTCTCTTTTATATGCCTCTGCTGGGCTTTTTTAAACTAGTTTTTTTTCCTTTAAAAATATTCTCCTTTTGTAGTGATTTATTTAGTAGTCTCATAAAATAAACTGCAAAGTAGAGTGACGCTTGTATATCAGTTTATAAGAAACAGTTTATATAAAGTGTTGCACATCATGGAGATATAATTTGATAGCAAATCAATATGTGCCAACTATCAAAATACATCAATTTAATTTAGATGAAAAAAATCAAAAGCATAACTTACAGGAACTTATTTTTTCAATAGAAAGCCACCTGTCCTTACTAGAAATAATCACAGAGAATTTCATAGTTAAGGAACATAAAAAGCTCTATGCTTGAATAGTTATGAAACAATTTAAATTTTTATTGTTCAGACAGTGTAGTGAGACTGATTAAAAGTGAGGAGGTAGAAACATATGGCAGTAAGTAAGGAAAGATGAGGCTATATGAAGAGCTAAAAAAAATCAATCTTGCTACAATCTGGAAACCAATGAGACTCTGACAGATTGGGTCACAATGTGATTTCTTTCCCCACATATTAGAACATTAATATGTTGAAAACCTTTAGTGTTTTTTACCCCTTCCCATCCCTCCTCAAGACCAGAGCAAATTTACAATATTTTATTGCATAAGACAAACCTTTGGATTTAGATCTATTTTCACAATAATGATCTCTAGATTTTTGACAATGTCATAACTGAAGAACAATAATGTAAATTGGTCAAAAGAAAATATTTACTTTGATAAGCAACTTTAAAATCTAAATTCATACAGTTACAATAGAAGGCATTAAAGAAATACTGAATTATCAATGTAAACAATACTTACAGGACTGTGTAGTACATACAAGACTAACATCAAAATGATTGTCATCATAAGAAAAATGTTTTAATATTTCAAAGGCTATTTTTGGTTTATGTAGTTAGAATGAGCTTTTATTCTCTGACAACATAAAGGAATTGTTGAAGCCTAACAACATCTGCAGATCATATGGTATTTAGGTTTAGACATTTTTCACTGATTATTTATAATTGGATCTGTAATAACTATTACCTTAATACTTAAAGCAACAGGTTTTTCATGTATCAAATATAGAATTTCTCACAACAAAGGTATAATCTGTCTTTAGAAATGTCTGACACTAGGAAACGGGCACTGAGGGGGGCACTTGACGGGATGAGCACTGGATGTTATATGTTGGCAAATTGAACTCCGATAAAAAAATATACAAAAAAGTCTGACTACTGGAATGTAAACTTCTAAATTTAGGATTCAAAATATGATCAAAATACTCACATCTCTTAGTAAGTACATTGTAGGGTCCTAATAAGTGTCCTCTGTGGTGAGTTCATGTTCCTTTTTTGGCAAGAACATGAGAATATATTTGAATAGATACTTCAATTGAATCACAAGTTTGCAATTTTTTCTCAGTAACTATACTGTGGTCTACTAGCTCTACTTTTTCCTTTTTATACCATCAATTTTGGGTACATTTTACTCAGTTTAATGCTTTAATTTTCTGGATTAATGAAGTTTAGAAGTATTAAGAACCAAAAGAAACACAAATGTTAAAATGTATAAGTGATACATATTCCTGAAAAGTTACTGAACTTGAAATAATTTATAAAAATGAAAGGCATAAATATGCTTTAGACGGCTTCTTCCTTTCTGACATGGCCTGTGGGTCTCTTCCAGCTACATGCCATGCCTCCTCATCCCCATTAAGTAGAAATTAGTGTGTGTCTGTCATTTTTAAGGATGGGGATACTTTCAAAGCTCTCTTCCCTAGCCTAGTCTACTCTGGGGAAAAATAAATCTCTTCTACTTCCTCAAAGATAAAACCTAGTGCCAGATAAAACCAGATTTTTAATATGAATGACACAAAAAGGTCACTGAAAATTCAGGGTAATAGAAGCATTGAATTTTAAGAAATACTTTTGGGTGAAAATTAACCGAAAAGAAAAGATAATAGAAGTTTGAATTAAAAAAATTTTTTCAAAGTGTTGCCAAATTTGTCACAGAGAATTAGTACATTTTTTTTTCTTTTACTCATTAGGCAGTTGTTAGGAGTTGAATTGTATCTCCTCCCCTCCCTGCCACCCAAAAAACTATGTTAAAGTCTTAATCTCTAGTAATAGGGGATTTATGGAGATAATTAAAATGAAGTCCAATATGACTGGCACTGTTATTAAAAGAGGCAATCTGGATAGAGACACTATAGGAAGATCCTGGGATAAGATGGCTAACTGACTGCCTTGATGCATCTACAAGCCAAGGAATGCTAGAGTTTGCCAGCAAATGCAAGAAGATAGAAGAGGTAAAGAGTAAGTCTGCCCTGGAGCTGTGGGCAGGAGCATGGCCCTACCAATATCTTGATATCAGACTTATAGACTGTAGAACTGCAAAATGATAAACTTACATAGTTTTATATAGTTCATTTTGGCAGTCCCCAGAAATAGCATTCCTTAAATTTTTAAATCTTAATAAAAGTTGGCATATAGAACTGTGAAATATCTGTGTGTAATTAGATCAACTTGAACAAATTCAGTGATAACTGCCAAAATTACTATCATAACAAGATAACCTTTGAATGCTGGAAATTAATTAAAATATAAAATTAACTAAAACATTGATTTTTTGACTATTTATCATTTAATAAAAGTGGAACTTTACTGAAATCATGTTTTAAAATATCTAAATTAAGATTCGGCTAATAATTTGGTTTATCCACATTTTAGTACATGTAAATGTCCTAAATGATAAAACTCTTAGGATGTGCAAATAGTCCTATGGATTATAGATAAGGTTGCACATGCATAAAAAAAGTTCTGATCATTAGTGTGTGTGTATATATATATATGTACATATATGTGTATATATATATATTTGCTATGCTAAAAATCAGGAGTTTTAAAATCTAACGACTAAAATCCAAAGAAAATTTCCATATGCTGTATTTTCTGACTCAAGGTAATGTAGAAACTTAATTACTATTCCCATTACCTACTATGTCCCAACAAATGGCAGTATAGGTTAAGCACCTTCTCACTAGTGGGTCTTTGAATATATAACATCAAATTCTGTTTGACAGACAACAGATGTTTTTTATAATTTTTATATTTATAATGTAATGAGAAAACCATATTAAAAATGCCTAAAAATGAATTTTTAAACCTATCTTTTGTCCATCTGAAGTGAACAAGTCACAAAATTGAGTCTTATTTTATAAACCACAGCTACAGAAGATTTGCCACAAGTAAAATACTGTACCATTGGGAGGTCTATTCTGCATTCCTTCCCTAGGCAGAAGTTCTACTGAAATCAGAATCAGATATTTAATGATAGATGTGAGAGCTACTATAAGTTATTTTCTAAATGGTATTTATTACACTATGGGTAAACTATTTGGAGAGAAAATGGGAAATTTGTCTTCTATTGTGAATAGAAACAGGATTAAATTTTAACATTTCATATTGGAAATGACATACGACTCTATACAATATACTTATATTCACTTGTGAAAGATGTCATAAGCAGTTAATCATATAATCAAAAAGTACAATGACCATGAAATGTGTGCTTCTAAATTCAATCCACTCATATGGAAACATTACAAATCTTTTCAGAAATGAAATCAAATAATTGCTTTTTCCAAACTCTTTTCATGTTGCTATATCATAACCTGGAACGACAAAGATAAGGTGCTTCAAAAAACAATTCCCAAATCTTTGTTTAGTTAACTTGATGGCCAGATTTACATTTCTCAGGGCCAATGGGGCATTTATCAAGTGATTAATGGTGGAATTTATTATTTTTTAAAAATGCCTCTTTGCTCTCTGGTGGAATGTACCGTAGGATTTAAATATTCACTTAAGTATAGGAAGTGTTTCCATTCTTGTATTTTAAAGTGATTTTTCTCTCCTAACTGTCTTCTCTAAGTGTTTTATACTCTGAATACAACATCTCTCTATAGATGTCATATCTTCAATGTGGCTATGTGAAGCAAAGCTTAGAAAATTAACCAAAATAATATCGTAGGATATAAATATAATGAAAATTAATTTAGGGCAAGAGAACGGTACAAAAAAGACTAACAACAGAAAAACACAACAAAATGAAACAAATATCAACCAAAATCCCTCAAGCATAAGACAGATTTTTAAAGGTAACTTCATATTAAAATAAAATTGCTAATAAAAACCCAGAGGAACTAGGTACCCTTTGTTTAAGTATACCTTTTATTTTCCTTTAGGACCTTGTATGGAAAAAAATTATGATACAGATTTTTTTCCTCAAGAAAAATTTTTAGTCAATGACACATAAATTGTTTTAAATCTTTTTTTTCAATTTTTATTTATTTATGATAGTCACAGAGAGAGATCGAGAGAGGCAGAGACACAGGCAGAGGGAGAAGCAGGCTCCATGCACTGGGAGCC
The DNA here is from genome assembly GCF_018345385.1 of Vulpes lagopus. Lineage (NCBI taxonomy): Eukaryota > Metazoa > Chordata > Mammalia > Carnivora > Canidae > Vulpes > Vulpes lagopus. The sequence goes on from NC_054839.1 coordinate 43,548,692, forward strand.
CAATGTGGGATTCGATCCCGGGTCTCCAGGATCGCGCCCTGGGCTAAAGGCAGGCGCTAAACCGCTGCGCCACCCAGGGATCCCTATTTTTAAATCTTTTTTAAAAAATTTTTATTTATTTATGATAGTCAAAGAGAGAGAGCGAGAGAGGCAGAGACACAGGCAGAGGGAGAAGCAATAAATTGTTTTAAGTATTAGTGGTAGTGAGGTAGAGAATAAAGGCGAATGAAAGAATAAATAAATAAATAAATAAATAAATAAATAATTAATTAATTAATACGTTTTCTTACAACTTACATCCCAATGACAAGTCCTTGAGACAGACAATGACTCTCCTCTAGGAACTCAGCTGCCTTGACGTTGACAGCTAATGGCAAAAGGCAATCTTAGCTTAACATCCTAACCTCCAGGATCCTGTAAGTCTACTTCAACATACAAAAATTCCTTTAGAAACTTACTTTATTTTTATCCGCCAAGATGTGTGTTAGCAATCATCCTCCAAGCATAAGACCCATCAATATACACTTGTAGGGTCTCGTGATTAAGGTTTTATGAGACAGTAGTAAATGATCTTTTCATAACAATAGCTTGCCCCCTCAAGGCCCTGGAAACCTTGCTTCCATATTGCTTAGAGACTTATGTTGTCCCTAATTCCCTCCCAAGTATATAATTGTCCACCTCTCACAATCCCAGCGCAGGTCTCTCTGCCCATCAGTCCTGTCCCCATGCTTTAATAACCACCTTTTTGCAGTAAGGCCATGTCGAGAATTGTTTTTTAACGGTTGTCTTCAAATCCCAATATTCCCACATCAACAGTATTTACTAACTAAAACCAGATAACTTTGTTACAACTTTAGAACTTCGTGAAAGTCTCAGAAGCTCGCACATCAAACATCGTTGATCTACACATAAACTTTGAATAGACTACAAGTATTTTGCTTTTTTCCAAAATAATCCTCAAAGAGTTTCTTAGTTGCTTAAAGTTAATTGATGAAAGCACATTCGGGACAGAATAAAACCACCCAATCAAAGAATAGGAGGAGATAACCACTAAGATTTGCATTTCTAATATGCCTCAAAGCAAAAGCACTCACACTATTCTAGATCAAGGTGATTGTAAAAACACATAGAAGAGTATAAACAATTCATTCTGGATAGAGAAAGGACATGTTGTATTGGCTAGTAGTGGATAGTAGGATTCTTGTAGTGGCCTTGGCAGAATGGATTACCTGTTTATATTTCTGTTGAAAAAAAAAACAACACAGTCTGGGCAAATGAGTACTCAAGGCTCTTATTAACACTCCAAGTATAGTGTCCCAACATAGCCCTGTGTTGCGTGGTTGATTGATTAAACTGCTATTGCATGTTTTCCCCTAAGACTTCAAGATGCTTTACAGAGCATTTTAAACATGGACAAGCCGATGCTATAAAATCAAAGCAAGGAATTCATTTGAAAAATTGCAAAGAAAAAAAAAATGAATGAGTAATGGAAATACAAGGTAGAACAGAAAGAGCAAGTGATAGAAAAGTCAGGACCTCCAAGGAATGATGACAAAAATTAATCATTCAAGGAGATTGTTTCTGGTTTTGAAAGAATAATTGTTTTCTTTACTAAGTACAACCACTACCCTAGTAAAAATATCTGTCTCCTAGGGACACACCTAATGCTGCTCCCTTCATGGTGCAAACATTTCTTTGATGCTCCTTTCTCACCTGTGACAGAGGTCTTTAGCTATGTGTTATGCTTTAATATATCTGTGTTTTGCATATTAGCGTTTGCTGTCCCCTCCTCCCACACTGGCATTCATTCATCCAGGTTTACTGAAAATAAATTTAACTGTAAGCATGTTGCTTTTCAAAACTGGCACATTAGAAATAGAAATGCGTTTAATTACTATCAATACCCCAACTCTATGCTCAGATCCTGTTTCAACTAATCTGAAATGGGGCAGACAAGAGTAAGTCTTTTTCCTAAAGCTCATCAAATGAATGTGATTATTGCCAAGATTGAGACTAATAATAAACTAGAGAGATTCAAAGTGGTGTCAAAAAAAAATTGGGTTATGGCTGTGCAGTTGTCAGGCTTACAGCCACTGGCAAATCAAAATAATTTTGATCACAGACTTCTTGTTAGGTAAAATAGGAATTATAGTGCTAATTCCTATTCTACAAGATATTGTTAGTCAGGGTTAAATAAGATTAAATATGACTGGAACACAAAACTTAAGGAATATATAAGTTACTCTAAGATCTAGCTCTCCTGTGTATAGGAGAGGAGTGTGTTGGTATCCAATAATTTCTGTTTAAGAGGTTTTAAGGATCACCTTATGACACTGTATTACTATTTATTTTCAATAGAAATTTCACATTAATATATAAAGAATGATTGCAATGCTATAATTTTGTTAATGCTACTTAGTTTATGAAAAACAATTCAAGTTGTGATTAAAAATATTTTTAGTTATAAATTGGTGTTAAAGGCCTAGACTATGTGGCTTGGATTCCTGCTTTATATAGAACAAGGACTCATAGGTAGATAGATAGATAGATGAACTCTCTTGCTTCCTTGGGAGAATACCTTATGAGCCAAATATTATTATTTAGGCATGCTAGAGTGATAAGATGTGACCTTAAAGCAATGAAATGGGCAGAGTGGGAAAAAAAATGTTTCTTAATTGTTACACATTGAACAATACTTTTTTTAAAAACCATAAACTCATCTTGAAGGAAATAATACTAGCAATAAAGAGCAGTTTGTAAGTACTTAAAATACCAGGAAACATAAAACTAGCAAATAGCTTAAAGTTAACTATTGACTCACTGAATCCTTGAACTTGAGGCACAGCTTAGGCCTAAAAAAAAGATATACATTTAACAACACTTTTCTAATAAATATATATATCCCTCTTCAATTAAATACAAATAAGTTCAAAAGAGAAGGATCATATATAATGATAATGCTAGCCAAGGCTTTAAAAAAATCTTACTGATGGATTTATTCTTAGTACTTTACATGCATTTTAACTCACTTGATGCTTAGAGCAACCCTGTGAGGTTGGTATTAGTGTTATCCCTACTTTAAAGAGGAGGAAGAATAGTTGCCTGAGGTCATGCAGGTAATGAGGGCAGAGCTGGAATTGAGCACAAGTTGTCTCCAAGTCTGGGTTCCTAACTACCACATTAGCCTGCCTCTCATTGTAATAATTATGCATAATACACATATTCCAAATATCTACTGTAATGCAAGGCTTTGCATAGGTATTAAAAACATTTGCTCAGTTGTATTGGACTAAACAGAATGACACATTAAACGCTAGGGTGTTACACAAATTTGACATCTCATGTATACCCAACTGTTTATCACCTTCAGATTAAAAAAAAAAAACACTGCCTCAGAAATTCAAGGATCTTCAACATTATTCCTTCATCTCCCTGAATTCTGCTGACCTATTGCCTTAGGAACTGACTTACCTGATGTAATGAAATCACCACCTTGACCTGTAGCATGTTCTAAAGCTAAGAACTGTTTTTGTTAATAGTCCTCAACATTAGTTTCCATGATGGAAGTCAGTAATTTGCAGTTTGCTGTGTGTTAAATGTAAAACTTTAAAACTTCACATTTTTGTTACTACAGAAAGACTCTATCATCTTGTTTCTAGGATATCTATTGAACTTTGTTATCTTAATCACTGAAGTCATGAATGTTTGATAGTAGGATATAGTTGGATAAAGAAAAAAAACTATCAACAAAAAGAGCTGGCTTAGACATTACTTAGCCTAATATTTGCATTTTACTAATAAGAATATTGCAAACTAACTGCATTACAAGGCTTGCTCAAAAAAAGGCAGCTAAATCTCTCTAGACTCAGAATTAGAATGTAGACCTCCTATATCTTGTGTTTTAGTATATTGCTCTTTCACTAATGATGTAATCTGATATGCGATATTAACCTGAAGCATTTCATTTTTTAAATACTTCATCCATGATTTATGAGTCCTAGAGACAAAACATGTACTTTTATTGTTAAAACCTAGAGATATTTAAGAGAATTCAAGAATAGCCAAAAATGCAACTTTGAAAATATTATGTAAGGAAATACAAATAGTTAGATTTTATTTATCAGTAATTATTTATACACAAGGCATTCTTCTCACAGTTAGGTTAAAGGTTCATGACTTGTGTAGTAGAACAAATGTAAGAAAGAAACAAACCATGATTTTAATTGCAAAACACTCTGTAAACTCAGAAATAACAAGAAAGAAAGGGCACTTAGATAAGAAGCTTGTATGATAATTTGATATGCAAACTAAGAATTTAGATATTGATTTTATTTATGGCATATTCAGAGGAATAAACATAATAAGCTATATGAGAAATAGCTCTTTAAATTATTTATAGGATATAAATAAGCTTGAAGGTATTCAATTTATTTTCATGTATAAATATTCTAGATTTTAAATCCCTTTAATACCAAAGCACCACGATGTTTCTAGCAGCAATGTCCACAATAGCCAAACTGTGGAAGGAGACTTGGTGTCCATCGAAAGATGAATGGATAAAGAAGATGTGGTTTATGTATACAATGGAATATTCCTCAGCCATTAGAAACGACAAATACCCACCATTTGCTTCAACATGGATGGAACTGGAGGGTATAATGCTGAGTGAAATAAGTCAATCGGAGAAGGACAAACAGTGTATGTTCTCATTCATTTGGGGAATATAAATAATAGTGAAAGGGAATATAAGGGAAGGGAGAAGAAATGTGTGGGAAATATCAGGAAGGGAGACAGAACATAAAGACTCCTAACTCTGGGAAACGAACTAGGGGTGGTGGAAGGGGAGGAGGGCGGGGGGTGGGGGGGAATGGGTGACGGGCACTGAGGGGGACACTTGACGGGATGAGCACTGGGTGTTTTTCTGTAGGTTGGTAAATTGAACACCAATAAAAGTTAATTTATTAAAAAAATAATACCAAAGCAAGTTTCAAACAGAAAAAAGTATTTGACAAAGTTTAAATTTTTTAAAACAAATATATATACTGAAAAAGTTACTAAACATGACTCCTTTTAAGTTTCATCTACAGTCATAAAAGGCATAGTGAAAATCATTTAGATTAAACGAGGAAATAAAAATTACATTGGAAAAAAGTTAAGCATATGTAATTTTCAAATTAAATTTTACTGCACAGGAACAATGTAATATAGAGAACTTAAACTTGGTTGATGATACACTGGCAAGATTAATATTTTAGGAAAACAATAGCATTCTTTATCAGCAATTACCAAAACTTTTAGTAGAATTATTATTTTCCAATAAACTATTGTATATCCTAGAAAATTGAGAATAAAGGAATAAGTCTAAATGTGTGGGTTGTGGCACATATGTACATGTATATATATGTGTGTGTGTGTGTGTGTGTGTGTGTGTATGTATACTGTACTGTACCTTAAATTACAGTGTGGTACAGGGAAAAAAATTGTCCCCAAATTGAAAATAACTGAAAAAATGATAGTCACAAAGTTAGTGACTAGTTATCTGTGTAATTTAAAATAGGATAGCACCTCTATATATTGCATGGTACACAGCATAAGTTAAACTGAACAAATATTCTATGAGAAGTGGGTATGAGAAATAAACATGTAAAATCTATAATTGAGTTAAATATGTACTATATTTCATATGAATCCACAAACTATAAGGTCAATTAATCTTTGTCAATGCACGAAAAAATACCCAATGGAAAAAGAAAAGACAGTCTCATGAACAATGTTGGGAAAACTGGACCACTTTCTTACATCATACACAAAAATAAATTCAAAGTGGATGGAAGATTTAAATGTGAGATAGGAAACCATCAAAATCTTGAACACAGGCAACAACCACTTGGACATCTGCTGTAGCAGCTTCTTACTACACATTGTCTCCAGAGGTAAGGGAAACAAAAGCAAAAATAAACTATTGGGACTTCATCAAGATAAAAAGCTTCTGCACAGTGAAAGAAACAACAAAATTAAAAGGTAACCTAGGAATGGGAGAAGATATTTGCAAATGACATATCTGATGAAGAGTTAGTATCCAAAATATATAAAGAACTTATAAAAACATCTGATAAACAATCCAATTTAAAAATGGGCAGATGACAGGTATAGGCATTTTTCCAAAGAGGACATCCAGATGGCTAACAGACACATGAAACATCACTCATTATCAGGGAAATACAAATCAGAACTCCGATGAAATATCACCTTACACCTGTCAGAATGGCTAAAATCTATGGCACAAGAAACAACAGGTGCTGGCAAGGATGTGGAGAAAGGGGAACCCTCCTGCACTGTTGGTAGGAATGCAAAGTGGTGCAGCCATTCTGGAAAACGGTACAGAGGTTCCTCGAAAAGTTAAAAGTAGAGATACCCTATAATTCAGGAATTGCACTATTCAGTATTTACCCAAAGAATACAAAAATACTAATTTAAAGGGATACATGCATCCCAATGTTTGCAGCAGCATTATATTAAAAAGGATTTTAAAGATTAATTTGAGAATGAGAGCACAGGCAAGAGGAACAGAGGGAGAGGGAGAGAGAATCTCAATCAGACTCCACACAGAGCATGGAGCCTTAGATGAGGCTTGATCCCACAAACTTGAGATCACGACCTGACCCCAAAACCAAGAGTCTGACACTTAACTGTGCCACCCATGTGTCACTGCAACTATATTTTAAACTGCATTTATTACTGTGCTAAAGCTATACTTTTCTCATTTCTGTTACCAATAAATCTTGAATTTTGAAAAGTATAAATTGAATTCCAAACTATTTTTGTTCTTTTTTATAATACTGCTTTAAAATCCTTCATAGGGGCACCTGGGTGGCACAGTCAGTTACGTGTCTGCCTCTTGTTTCAGTTCAGGTCATGATCCCAGGGTTGTGAGATCAAGCCCCATATTGGCCTCTACACTCAGTATGTGTACTCAGTATGTAGTCGGTTTGAGATTCTCTCTCCCTTTCCCTCTGCTCCTCATGCTCATTCTCTCTCTCTCTTTCTCTATAAAAAAATAAATCCTTAAAAATAAAATTGTAAAAATATTACAAGTAGGCAGAGTCATACACATTATAAATTATAAAGAAAAAGTAAAGATCTTGATCAACACGGATTTATAAAATACACTAGGCATAAAGTTCTGTATAAGTAGGAAATAAAATATTATACATAAAAATATATAGCCAATATTTGTCATTTGAAGGGATGCATATGTAATATATAATCAATATGCTTACCTCACCTCTATTCACCTCTATTTCAAAATTTGATCTCAGTATTTCAGGGCTTTCTTCCCTGAGGATTAGCTTGATTCTTCCATAAGCATAGAAACCATCTCCTATCTTTTAGTATCAGAATTGTAGTTGTGCAAGAGTCAGAAGAGAAGAGCCAGGGACAAAGAACTTGTCACTGTCACATAAAATTCCTAATATGTTTGGCCATTGTTTCCCTGAATGTCATTATTACTCTGTGCTTAAACTATTTTTGTAATATGGGGCAGCCTGGGTGGCTCAGCAGTTTAAGCGCCTGCCTTCGGCCCAGGGCCTGATCCTGGAGTCCCGGAATCGAGTCCCACGTCGGGCTCCCTCCATGGAGCCTGCTCCTCCCTCTGCCTGTGTCTCTGCCTCTCTCTCTCTCTCTCTCTCTCTCTCATGAATAAATAAATAAAATATTAAAAAACTATTTTCGTAATATGTATAATAAAATTCTGCTGGGCAGCATGTATAAAATGCCTAACCAATGAATGAAGATTCACTAAATAATAGTCATGAGAAACAGCGTAATTGCGTTAAAAATAAAAATGGGGCAGGTTTGTGATAGCAGCGATTTAGGCAAATTGATTTGTGAAGCAACAGTATTTCAGTATCCTTTTTCAGCCCTGCCTCTAATTTCAAACCATCTCTGATTTGGACCATATTATAAGGATGACTTAAAACTTATTTCCATCGTTTAGATTTGATTTTTCTTTAATATTAATAAAGATTTTTACATTTATTATATACTACTATGGTAAAACTATTTAACCAATTACCAAATTTGATACAAAGTAGTCTCCAAATTCTCTATTTTAAATAATATACTGTAAGCATCTGTTTTCAATGAGCTATAGGTGTAGTAGTTTAATAATTAATATGTATTTTTAAAAGTGCTTAATGATTGCTTATGAAACAGAAAAGTTAAAAATGGACATATAAAGCAACAGCTGGACTTTTGTAATGTTACTCTGGTAACCAAAAATAGGTATTTTCTTATAGTACTTTAGAAACATCTGCTTAGAAATATCCATAAAATTTTGAATACTGGTCTTAAAGTCCCCTAGTAAAATGTTATGTCCTTTGATTTATTTTTTATACATTGGAGTTTATCAGTAAAGAATAGGATTTGGTTGTTACAGCCTGTTTTTAAAGTATTCTATCCTAATAACATGCATATTAAAACCTTATGGATGCTTTAAAAATTGTTAAATCCAATAGTTTTGAGAAGTTGACAAGAAATAATACAACATAGTAAAATAGAAATTAGTAAACCTAAAATAAAACTTAATTCTAAGTTTTTTAGACATGATAAAAACAACAGGATCTAATAGATAACAAGGGAAAACACACATGAAAATCTGGTAAAATGTGGAATATTCTATTTCATAAGTTTTTAAAAAAGATATAACATTGCTGATTACTGCTAAGATTAGTACTACTCTGTTCAGAGAATCCTTGAATATCTAGTAACTCTGAGCACTTCCTAGACCATGCTTGAGAGGCAACAGTCAAAATGAGAGATTTGAGAGCCTAATAGTTTTGCCCTTCTTCTAAAATTTTCACCAGTGGTCTAAGCACAAGAAACAAGGTATGCAATGATATTTAGAAAAATATATGAAATAAAAAAAGACTTTCTGACAAGTTGTATAAGTGTATAGATCTGATGGCATCTAATTGTTGTGCCTGTAATTTCTACTATGTTAAGCAAAATCTGTTTTTTGTTATTGCTTAGTGCACTTGAACAGGGTGGCTAATAAAGGAGAAGTTACCCCCTCAACATACACAGCTCAATTATTTTCCGAAAATTGGAATAATGAAGATAGATCAGACATCTACAAGAGTATTACTTCCATCGCTACTACTTCTCTATTTCCCGGTTCTCTCATAGACTTGTTCAGTTCTCACTATTCTCATAAACCTCGCATTGATTCTATTTATATTTTAAGAATCATTAGTTCTCTTATTACTATACAAAGATTCTCTAGAAGCTCATCAGAAACTAACACTCTTCTCAGTTATGTTGGGAGATACTGTTTTAATAGAATTAGAGGCAGTTGCATCAATATTTTGCTCAACTAAAGGGTTGATGGACTGAAAAGTTTATGAATCACTTCTTCAGGAAACTGAGTTATAGAAGACATCAAGAAACAATTCTATTTGTCCCATGCTGGGTAGAATAATGGAAAATAGTGTTGATCAAATCTCACTTTGGGAATAAATTGACAGCCAAACAATTAAAATGTTTTTGTTTTGCCATGCTTTCTCAAATCTACAGTGATTGCGCCATAACTCTGTGACTACATTCAAAAATATGTTTTGGAAAAAAAATATTTTGAAACCTGAATGAAAAATTTTAAACATCCTTTAATCACGTTATATTTTTTAAATTATGTTAAACAATTTCAACTCAATTACTTAAATATTCAAATTACAGAACAATCTATTTTCTTAAGGATTCCTTCTTAGAGGAAGTAAGACTTTTTTCTCCCTTTTGTTCGTTCCTTTGTTCTGAAAAGTGTACATGTAGTAAGTGTAAAAGGTGGCATTGCATAACAGTGAATGCTGTCCAGTACTCTACAGGAAAATAATTCTTTGTACACTATCAATAAATCATGACTTTTTTTTCTGGTAGAATTGAAGTTTCTGTTTCATGATTTCTTGTGAGTACTAGTGGATCTTTGAAAATAGGTCCATGTTTTTGTGAGTGTGCTGTAGGATCAAGAAAATGCGAAAGCTGGCTTACAACAGAACTAGATCTATGACCTGATTGTCATTAACACTACATTTCAACCAACTGGGCCAACCAGGCACAGACATTGATAACATAAATTCTCCTGAAATGGAGGTGGTAGGTAAGGCCTACTTACCACCATTAATAATTCTTAGAAATTAAATATATTTTTTTTAAATTTGGGATTAAACTTTGTTGTTAAATGCCTAGCTCCTGAAAAAGTTGGAATATGAATATAACATCTCTTTAAAACAATTTCCCCATTAGTGAAAATGGAAAACTGGGAGTCCTCACTATGATTCTGGATTTATTTAACCACAGCTATGCACCTTATAATTAGCTTAATCTAATATTACAAGTGTTAAAAATAGTTTATCACTCAACGTTGGCTGAAATTATCTGATCTGATAGTTATTGTCCATGCAATCGTGGAAATGTTATTGCTAACTTGGAATACTTAATTTCTTCTATTATATCCTACTACTAATATGCCTGTGATTCAACTTCATCATGTTTTTGGTTGGCTTTTCACCTTCTACTTCTACAAAAGGGACTCATTAAAAGATCTTCTAGTAACAGCTGTCAGGAAATGAGGCTCAGAACTGCAGGCAGAACCAGACAGATTTTTCATTGCCTGTTGTTTCCTTGGCAGGCAATTTGTTTCCCATTGTTACAATTTAGGAGTTCTGGTTTAAGTATGCCAGAACTTAGTGAAAATAAGTTTTCTTTTCAATTGTTTCATATTCAATAAAATATATAGAAATTTAATTTTACTTTCTGAAATATTGGAGAGATGATTATTAGACATACTTTAAAAACTAAATTAATTAAATGAATATTCCACAAATTTTTTCCACAAAATTTTTGTCCTGTTCTATGTTAGCTGCTAGAAGTAGAAAGTTTAAAAAGCATAAAGCAAGTTCTCTGTCTTTTAGTATGATATAACTCTGAAATTTCATCATATTTTATGTTTAAAAAAATAATTTTCCTAGGTGTTCAGTATATTTAAGGAGATTTGATCAATTATATAAAAATCAAAATAAAATCCATTATTTAGCTCACTATAAAACAGAAAAAAATCAGGACAGCTTTTTTTTATGATTATGTTTGAGAGATTTTCACCAAATGTAGTATGTTATATGGAGAAAATTAAAGAATCACATATAACTGAATTTTTCTAAATACACCTTAATAAATTAAATCCAGTGTTGAATCAATTAAAGAGTGCATTTTACACAAATAGAATTCATCCAGCACATGCAGGGTAACTCAAGGTGAATAACTAAATATAATACACTACAATAATGGAGAAAAGTAGGAAGGAAATCACATTATCATTTAGATAGATGCTGGAAGTTTTTCATATTTAAACGTTTTTCATAAAACTTTAAATAAAAATGGAAATAAGCGTATTTTCCATATTTGGTAACAGGTATCTAAAAGAAACCTCTGATTAAAATCATGCTTAAAAAAGAAATATTAGTCCTTTCCATTGAAGTCATTAACACACTAGCAATGTCACTGTCACTATTAGTGTAATCACCTATGATATTAATTCATGAGAAGGGACAAAAATAAATAAGTAGTTCATGTGATAGGACAGTCCATATAGAAAAGTGGAAGCATATTCCTGAATGAGTAAATCCATATAAAGTTGGTAACTACAAATTAAACCAGAGGCAAACTGAAGTCAAATGTGAATTATCACAGAGGTGAAAAAACACTGAGAACTTGATTTTAAATTGTATATGAAGAGTAAATTTAAAAGCAAAGAGACATGTGCATCATATAGCCTTATCCTACATTCAAACAAAATATAAAATTACAGTATTTAAAGAAATTTGGAGTTAACCTATAGATACGAAATGTAATTAGATGAATTAATAGAAACTTAAAGCATAGACTAAGGTATATATAGAGATGAATATTCCTTGAAGGCAGCAAGCAATCAGAGGGAAAATTATGGGCTACTTAATAATTGTGCTTTAGGCAAGTTTATTGCAATTTAAACAAGTTTTATTTCAATTTATATTTCATAAGCCTAAAAATGTCATTTTTACGATACAGATGGAATAAAGATCTAACAAGTAGCAATAGCTGTGAATGCACTGGTAGAAAACAATGATTATTTTTAGAAATTAGGTAATTAAAGTCTTAAGATGAAATATATAAAAGAGAATTGGACAAATGTATGTATGTAATATTAAATTTCTGTAATTCAGTAGATTATTGTGATGTTGAATGTTAGCTTCTCTAGAAACTTAATCCTTTGACTTCTTTATATATGTATCCTACTTTCTTCTACATTTGCTCATGTTTTCTTCATTTTTATTATTTTTGTTTATCTTTTACATTTCTGATTTCTTCTGAAATTTTGCAAAGGTTTGACTATTTTAAGATTCTCTGAGAAATTTTGTTTTATTGATAAATCCTATTATGAATTTTCAATTTAATCCTTGAGCACTTTCCATTATTCTTATATTTCAAAGGTACTATTTTTTCTAGCTTTATTAGTTTTAATATCTAGTTCATTTTTGTCTTAATTGCTTTCTGAAAACATCTTAAGGTGAATTTATCTAAGTATCATATTCAGCATATAATACAGGTTTTCATGATGGATCATGGCTAATACTATATAGTTTCAATTTTTTTCCCTATGGAAAGAATTGAAATAATTACCATATTAAGTCCTTCTATTCAAGAATATTTTGTTCTGTCTCCATGTGCATGTTCTAATTACCAGATATCTATACTATACACATGTATGTGTGAATATTTATACATATATAGGTCAAACTGCATGTGTGCACACATGTATTCATTTGGACGTATGTGTGTGTACATGCAGGTGCTCACATATAGTATGGGTACCTGGAGGTATACATGCATGTTTGTGTAGATAAGTGGATGTATGTACAAAAGTGTGTATCTGGGTTGATGTGTGTTGATCTATGTTGATGTGAGAGTTGTTGCTAAAGGATGTATATAGCTAAACGGGCTTTTATCTTTTCCTCCAAACATAAGTTTATTATTCAATTGTGCTTTGCATTTCTGAATTACTTAGAGCTCTACACATGCATTTATCCTGGTAAACAAACCCTAACTTTGACAACTGAAATATCAGTAATTGTTCTATCATTTTTCTTGTGTGTGTAGTTAACTCAAATTACTGCCATCCACTTTACTGCTAGCTGTATTCTTTCCTTTAGGGTAAGTGTTATGAAGATCTGCTTGGGAAATATATTTCTCTGGAAGTTGACACTTTTGACCATATAGATTTAAAATTTTCTAGCTCTGATGAATATAACAATTTATTTCAGCTTTTTAAGTATATTCCAGAAAAAATATTCCATACTTGTGTCATCTTGCACTCAATCTGGATTTTATGATGATTGATTCTATTTTGCCTATCTTTCCAATAGTCTTTTGGGATTGAAAACTAAACACACATACTCGGCTCAAATGAAAAGTTTAACTACATTTTCAAAATATTCTATACTTAAGAGTATATTTAATACATGAGAAATAAAATATCCACCTTTACTTATAAATGAATGATAAAATTGTTTCCTTTACTTACATAAAATGCATTTAAAGTAGATTCTAAAATATATAACAGTAGCAATATCTTACTGAATTATTGATTAATTACAATAAAATTATTATTCTAATAGAACTTGTAAAAATCTGTAAGGTAGTTACTGTCATGACTGTCAAACATTCCCTTTTGTTATCACTGAATCTTCCCACAATTGCCTCAAATATCTGTTTTACAGAGAAACACGCAGAGAGACTTAAACTGGTCTCAGGAATAGAATTAATTAAAAATGTGGCGCTATTTATGTTACTGCTGGACACGTTATTTTGATGTGACACTGGAAGCTAAAATTGATTTAATTTTAGCTTTGATGTATGCTCAACAGATTTATTTGAGGTTGTTGCCTCTTTCCAATGATATATATTGTCTTGAGCTAGGAATGGAAAGTATGGCTTTCCTTGTTGTCATATCCCTACTCTGGGGACCTATAACCAACCATGGTAGTTGATCTCTGATCATGGCATTCTGTACTGCTAAGCCTACATTCTACCCCATTTCCCATAAATTGTCACTTTCATCATTGCTATGTACCATCTATGTCCTAAATTAACTGGCTACTTAAATATTGTTGACATCCATCTCCTTTATAATTTCTGCACATGTGCAGTAGATCTGTAACTGTTACTATTCAAGGGGCAGATAAATTGCCATATGCATTCTATTAGACTTGAGGTACATATAAATAATTCAGCCCTTCTGATGATTCAAATATCATTCAACAGATATGCCTTTTCCCCTAGAACTTGTTTATTAAGTTAACTCTCAGTTTGTCTTTGATTTCTCAAATATGAATGTGATTTATATTGCTTAATTATTATAAGCTATCTTGTACACTATATTTCAGTTTAAGTACTATCCTACATTGCTTGTTGAACACTTTGAAATGGTGCTGTTTCCCACACATAAAACATCATAGCAGGTTAGAACTCTTACGGTTCATTCAACACTTCATTCAGGTTCCTTATTCCTATTTCCTTGAACTTTCTATTCTATCAATTAATATTATACATTATATTATTTGAGCTATTTGACACTTTCCCTCATGTATGAAATTTTGTACCACAGTCTACCTGGTTTACAGCATCTCAAATTAATATACTCTCATGTGTGCATATGTCTGCATTATATATATATGAGATAGATTTTTATCTGCAGATCAGTTTCTTTGTTTCCTAATTTTATACCCTGCAGATTTGGGGATTTGAAAGTTTGTGCAGCCTCATCAATGTCAATGAGGAAAACATTGTATAAATACTCCTACCTTTTTTTCCTGGCTCTTTTAGAATAGTAGTTTCTTAAAATAATTCTCTATATCTAATCTCAGAACATTTAATTGTCTATAATTTTGAATAGTTGAAAATTACAGATTTATTTTTTCATTATTTTATTATCAACAGCCATTATTTTCATGAGAAAGAAATTCATGCTTTTAAAATTATTCTACTACTATTTTATATTTCTGCAATATATTTTTAAAATATAGTGCCTCCATTTACTCAAATAACTTCTAAATTTAATATTAAAATAATCATTAATCTCATGTAAGAAACTATGTATTCCTCATTTGTTAACATATTTAAATCCCCCCCCCATTTTTTCATTATTCTCTTTTGAGTCTGTATAATTTTAAATATGGAAAGTGTTTTTGTTTTTCTGTTCTGTAATTCTTTCTCAATGTCAATAATAACCAATATTCATAATCACTAAGATTACATTTTCTTCTTGTTCTGTTTATCATGATTCCTATATTTGACAACATCAAATCTGTGTATTTCTTTTCTTCCTAAATTACAGAGTTGTTCCAAAATTATATAATTCTACTTTCTGCTGTAATTTTTCCTTCCCCGCAGACTTAAAACTGTTGAAGTGTAATCTGAGTATCTGCATTTCTTTCTGGAGAAAAAATTATTTTATTTGCACCTTTGATATCAAAGTCTATGGAACTATATGATATGACATTCAGTGATTTTTAAGGTCATCTTTTATAGAAAAATGACTATGCTTTAATTATTATAACCCTTGGATATTTCAACCCTCCTATATAAGAATGAATTGCAAGCTTTATGCCAATACACCAGTGTGCTTATGAGCATGGTTAAATCTGCAATAATACTTCCTTGTAGTTTCACACAGTGGTAGCATTGTGGGTCATTATTGCTCTAATTTAATTCAGTATGCAGGTTGTCTTCTACCTTCAAAGTATTCTTAGGTTGGGCTTACAGAATATCAAAATAATTTTCCCTCATAAGAAATAATTTTCTGAAACTAATGACATTTTTTGTGAATAAGTCAACACATAATTTAAAATGGACTCCTATTAAGAATTCCCAACTTTTAAATCTGGTTCACTTACTACTTTTGCATAGGTCTAAAAATACTTTTAGAATTACATAGTCCTTAAAGAAAATATTTCAGTTGAATCTGTTTGGCCCAGAATAGCTCTTGTCATGAATTTCTATATACTTTTATTTTTTCCCTTTCCTTTATTTTTATGGATCTACTCTTGATTTTATTCATTTATTTAAAAAATATTGAGTAACTTCTCCATACTTAAGCACTGTACTAAAATATTGAGAAAAATATAATCTGTACATCATGTCAGGGCATCCTTTGAGAAATAAGCATTAATCAAATAACCACACAAGAGTTAACAAACAGAAGAAATGTGAAATAAAGGGACATGATTTAGTTTGGTTGAAAACAAAAATAGCTTCTTCTGCGGAAGAAAAACAGCATGACCACTGGCAGCAGGATAAACACATGTCTGTTCTACATGATGGTTTATATCCATCCCATGGAAAAAGTCTGTATCTATCCCACAGAAAGTCATCCTAAATAAGATTCCACTCAAGTGGACTTCCAGTTGAAGCAACCTCAGAAGAAAGAGGTTCAGAAGTTGTATATACCCAGTCATACACTGCAATTGTGCCTGGGACTCTAGTTGATGGTACCCAGTAAAGGGATCTCCAAGGAATCCATGAAAATGTTTTATGAATAGGGTGAAGGATCCACTCAGTTTTTATGACATAAAATTCAGTTTATCCTTGCTGTCAACCAACAAATACTTGTTAATGACTTTTAGAGCCCTTTTAACTCAAATATTGTCATTGTATAGATGATAAATTAATGGTTACTCTGTGTATGAGACAAAAAGATAGCATTTGGATCCTTGCCACAGAAGAGATGGCATTAGTTTTAGATGACTACTTATGATATCAAGGAAGATCTTTGCTAGAAGTGACTTCCTTCAAACCTACTTTGATAGAACCAGACATAGTGAATAGAAGAGAAAAATAAGTTCATTAGAAGGAACTGGTTAAAAAAGAAAAATGGCAATTATGAGTTGCCAAATAATGTTGAATAGCATAAAGCATACTCGATGTAGAAAATTGGAATGAACTAGTTGGGGGACTGAAGCTTTATGTTAGGATCATATTTCTATACCTAAAATAAGACTCTTGTCAATATCTGAGAGAAACCAGAAAATTCTATGTGATCTACCCAAGGTGATGATGGAGTTGGGGCATAACAGATTTGATAGAAGATTTGATTATAAAAATAACTGCTTTCTGTTGTATCCTACAGAATCCAGCCCAACTCCAGAATGATTAAATAATAATAACTACTATTTTGAAGTTCATTCTACATGTTGAATATTCTAAATGCTTTACATAGGAGCATTCCACTCAATAATTTTCAGTCTTATGGAGGTGGTATTATTATGCCCATTTGGAGTATACATTGCTCAACTTCACAGAGCTAGTGAAGATAATTGAGAGAATTTGAATCAAACTCTGTTTTCAAAATATTTGTTTCCAATCTGATGTGACAGTGTACCTCTCTTTTCTTCTTGTTATAGCTATTGTTTCTAGAAAAATTTCCTATTGTACACTAGTTTATGTGGTAGATTGAGAAACATGGGTACTGTGTTTCATAGTTTATCGCTTATAGAATCTCTTGTTCCATTCTTAGGTCTTGCTTTTGAATCAAAAAATGTTTTAGCATCAGGGGGATTTGTAGCTTCTCTTTTGGTCCCCTGGAATACTACTGTCATCATGCGAGGTGGTGCCCATGGAAAACCACATGTAGAGAGAAGCCTACTTATTCCACCAAGGTTCAAAACATGCTGGTGAGGCTCCCTGAGACTACCTTATGCTAGTGACATTATCGGCTGAGTGCAATTATAAAAGTGGGCCTAAACAAGACCAGAAGAACAAAACAGTCTACTCAGATTCATGCCATTTTAAGTTCTAGTGGTTTTATTTATTTTAATGTCTACACAGTAACTGATAGAATATATAACTGCAGTTATCCTGATAAAAATAATTTCTAAAAACATATTAAACTTATAACCTTACTTACAACCTTAGATGTGTGTGAATGAAACTTTATACCTCTGATTTCCATACTTATAAAAATCAGACTCTCTTGGAGTTATGCAATGTAGTAACATCAGATCTGCCTTAAATTAGGGAGATTCTGCTGAGTATAATCCCTTAGCCACTTAAGTCACTCACTATTTTCTTCCCCACCCATACAACCCATTTATTCCACATCTATTTCATGTGAAGAAACTTCCAATAATCTAGTTTGTCACTTTTTATTCAGAGCACTATAGAAGACCCCTTTTTATTTCTTAAGTAATAACTTTTCAATTCTTATTTTTATATTCTGTTTAAAATAGATAGCTGATATTTTCAGAATAGTTACTCTGACATTTCCGTGTTATCACTCTTTACTGGTCTGTCAAAAGATAAATGATTTGATTACTGCGGATTTCTAATTTTTCAGCTATTAGCATATGGCTTGACAACACAAAACTACAAAAAAAATTTATGACAGCTTTCAGCTTGTTTTTCCCTCAAACTAATTTGTTTTCCATAGTTTTCTGATAGAGGCTCATAACTTACATTGGTCATCTTGAAGCTGCTAATTCATAATACAGTCAAACAGGTACTAAATCATGATACTGTGTGTTACACATTTCTCTTTTTGTGCTTGATTTTAGACTCTAAAGAGTCCAGAGAGTTTTTGGAAATTTTTCAGATTTTCAAAAGTTTCTAAAATACAGTAAGTT
Organism: Vulpes lagopus; assembly: GCF_018345385.1. Lineage (NCBI taxonomy): Eukaryota > Metazoa > Chordata > Mammalia > Carnivora > Canidae > Vulpes > Vulpes lagopus. The sequence goes on from NC_054839.1 coordinate 43,567,396, forward strand.
GAAAATTATTCAATAAAAACCCAGTATTTACCTATTGATTTGCCAATGTATCTCATAATGATTGTGATTACATACAACAGATGACAAGCATATAATTTAATTCAAAATTTCTTAAAAATGCTATTATAATTATGTAAACATTAAACAACACAGCTAGAAAAATCATTGCTCATAAGAAGCAAGTTTCTTTTGGGTATCAGCATATAGTACGCACAGATTAAACCCATCATGAAATAGATCCCAGACCATAGTGAATACCTTTAAATATAAACATCAAGTACTTGTCTTAAGCTTTTAAATTTTCATTAACTCAGTATTAACCATTTACTGATTACATTTCAACAAGGTAGATCTAGTAAAGTTCCTCTGAACTTTATCCCCTTTTTTCAGACACTGCAAAGAAAACTCTATTAATTAAATCAGCCATGAACATTTTTTTAAGCTGTTGCTATGCATTTTCAATTAAAGTTGTTTCAAAATATCTTTAGGTCTTACACATTCTCCCATAAATTATAAACTTTTAACTATAAAATAAACTGTTAAAAATTACACGTATTGATAGGTATATTTCCTTTCTCATATGCTTTGAATTTATAGCACTAAAATCTAAAATCAATAAGTATTTGAACAAGGGGCAATATTTTATAATTTTCTTGAAATTTTAGTGCAATTAAAATAATTGAAAATCTGATTCTGGAAAATTGTCATTTATAATCAAAGCCAACTCGATTTTAATGGAGGCCTAGTGGCAAGATCCCTATAATAGCAACTGCAATTGCACAAATGTCTCCCTGCTTCTATCACCAGTTGGAATGATTACTTGCCTTTCTGATTTGTGTTTAAAACTCAGAGAAACATGCTTTTCAAAGGCTTTCTCGTAAATGGCTTTCATTTTAAAAAGTAAAGAGCTTTTTATTATTTGGAAAGACAGAGTAGTCTTCTTTTTTCATGGCAATAGCCAACTCCCTGACAGATATCAAGATAATGGTGTCAGTTCATAACCTTTCTCCAACCTTCCTGTTAGAGAAATGGTGAATTTCAAAGGCACATCTTAAATAAAATTTTACCAACTTTTTTATAATTTAGTACTGAGCAGTACATTCAAGAAATCATTCTGCTGTTACATACATAGTATATAAGCTACCTCTTTAACAACTCTAAATGAGAAGTCAGTGTAAGAGAACCTTATCATTTAAAATATTCAATCTTTGTGTTCTGTCAGAAAAGTGTAAAACACTCAGATCATGTTTTATTTGGGAAAGATAGTTCATATCACTGAGAGAAAAAAAAAAGGCAGACTCCACATTTAAAAGATGGGTCTTTGCTCTGAGCAGCAGTTTGACCCAAGTAATAATGATTATTTTTTGATGAGTATTTTTTGGTGACAGAGTTTCGGGTAAAATTGGTAGGTGCTATGCACTATGTAGATAATAGTTAGTGTAATTTAATTTTTAAGCTTTCTGATATGCAGCTCTACATCGTTATTTTTTCATATTTCAGCTTCAACTAGATCTTTAAAATTTATTTTCAGAAGCAATAGCTGTAGTCCTATGCCTATAGAAAAGTGGCACACAAACATACACAACACATGTGGCGAGGGAATTAAGACCATTTGATGGTGGAAAAGATAACAAAATATTATGATTAAGCTATAATAAATTATAAAAATTATAAAAATCTTAGATGTTCCAAATGATAAACATAAAGCTGAGATACCTAGCTGAGAATTAAATCCAGGTATTTTAAGAAAAAGATGTTATCAGCTGCATGGCCATTTTCAATTGTCCAGGTAAGAAAATACAATTACTGAGATTCAAGAATCTTTAAAAAATACCTATACCTTTTTGGAAAGATATTGGAATGTTTCCAACTCTTAAAATGAACTGAGTTGATATTAGTTTAATAATATAAACTTGTAAATGTTTAATGAGACAGTGTTTAAGAAGTTCTTCAGTTGCTTAGAAATAGATTTAGATTAAATTATAATTGGGGGGACCTGGGTAGCACAGTTGGTTAAGCATCCAACTCTTAAACTCAGTTCAGATCTTGATCTCAGAGTTGTGAGTTCAAGTACCTTGTTGGGCTCCATACTGGGTGTGGAGGCTTCCTAAAATTAATTTTTAAAAAGTGAATTAAATTGTAGTACTGAGGTACACATAAGAATGACACTGTTTAGCAGAAGAATTCCTATGTAAGCCAAGTGAATTTAATGAAAGAACATTCATTAATGTTGTACTTAGGGGTAATGCTAATTTTTGGAAAATTTTACACAAGATTTTTAAGTAATAATACCAATAGCTTGAATAAACATGAAAGAGTATAGTACAGATTTCAAAAAAACTCATGAATACAAATCATATGAAAGCATAGCTTATATGTCTCACATGGAGTAGAATTATATACACTGGGTATCAATAAGAACTATTCAGTTTCTGTTTAGCTGGACAATTTACACATATAGGTGCACTGAAATGACATTTTCCCAATACATATAGTACGTGCTCCTTTGCCAACACCTTTATTATCTGAATTAGTTTATCAAAAACAAAAAAAACAAAAAAAACAAACAACTCAGCCAATATAGCACTACGTCCATTGTGTTTTAAAAAATACCATGGCTATCTCCTAGTTTGTAGGAAGACTCATTTGTGGACATATTTTTTTCTAAGTTTAAAATTGCTATATTTTTAGGATGCTGGTGAGAAAGTTTTTTACCAACAAGGAAGTGCAGAGTTGTGAACTTAGTGTTACAATTTCAAAGACTGTACAGTTTTCCTTATAAATCAGGAGACTTCAAATTGGATGACTTAAAAGACTCAAGCATATATCTTATCTGTCTTCTATGAAGCTTTATGAATTTTACCTTAGTGTAATTAAATTTTAATGTGTTTGATTTTCTTTTTATAGAACTGTCCTGACTAACAAATGAAGGAAAATAGATTTTTTTTAATTTTGTAGTGATGAATGATACTATTGATCATAATACTACTGGTGAAATGATACTATTATTTTACAACCCCAATGAAATAATGGTTCTAATCAGTGATCAACAAAGGCTCCAAAAATAACATAAGAGAGTTAATCAGGCAGTGTGTACCTCTTTATGGAAATACACAAAACCATGAAGAAACCTTGTCAAAAAACTTAAACTTGATTCTGATGAAGACTTCTTGCTCTATTGGCCAATTTCCAGAAATATAAGAATCAGTGGAGTATGTGAAATCATATCAGAATAGACCAGCAGTATCTACATCACGGGAAAGTATAAATCAAGCAACTAGTTCCTCCAACATAAATTGGAAGGAAAGGAAAAGAGACAGAGGCCACTATGGATTAGTGATGTGTCAGTGACTGCAGTGTGTGAAACTTATTTTAAATCTGATTCAACAAGTTAAACTGTGAAAACCCATTCATGTACAATTTGGAAAAATTAAATACTGAATGGATATATAAGGATATGTAAATAAATAATTTCAAGTTGGAAAACTAGTATTATGCTTATGTTTTAAAAACAATCCTTGCCGTTTAGAGATACATGCCAAAACATCTGTAAATGACATAATGTGAGGTCTGAGATTTTCTTGGAAACAATCCCTGAGAAGATTAGATTTGAGTAGGAATCATAGTGACAATATTACGGTCTGGGCAATAGGAATTTGTTATTCTATTTTTACATATATTTAGAATTTTGCAAATTTAAATTGCAATTGAACAGCAGACTTAGAACTTGTGAATGTCACAACCTCACAAAGAGCTATTTTTTAATCTACATATTGAGAATAACATAGTATGTTTTTTAAAAGGTTTTATTTATTTATTCATGAGAGACACAGAGAGAGGCAGAGACACAGGTAGAGGAAGAAGCAGGCTCCATGCTGGAAGCCCCTTGTGGAACTGGATCCTGGGACTCCGGGATCACAACCTGAGCCAAAGGCAGATGCTCAACTGCTAAGCCACCTAGGCATCTCAAGGGAATAACATAGTATTGATGAAGGATTTAATTATAACTTATATAAAAAAAAAGGAAGAAAAAATTATTTATTTATTTATTTATTTATTTATTTATTTATTTATTTAATGTGAAGTACTTAGGAATTCCAAGAAAAAAATGCATCGATGTTTTTATTGTTATTTATTTATTTATTTTATTGTTATTTAAATCAAATATACTTTATTATAGTTTTATATAGTGTCTGAGAGTTTTTGGATTTGAACCTGGGTTTTTACAAATGATCTATGAGAGCTAAGGAGCATACCTAAATTACAGTATACAACATGACTGTTAGCATTTCCCTCTTTTCTCCACTGTTCTTTAAAAAAAAAAAAAAAAAAACTCGTGGTTTTATATATTTGAGAATAAAGCCTTTATCTTAGACGTTCATTGAAAGCCCACTACTTGTATCACATTTGATGCTCTTAAATACTAAAACAGATTTGAACAATGAAGAGGAAGATCCAGAAGAAAGGGATAAGAAAAAAAAAAAAGTTATACATGGTACAATAGTACCCCAGAGGAACAGATTCTGACTCCTGTATTGGTGAAATTATGGGACTTTTTCAAAAGATTTTAAAAATTAATTGTATTTTCCCTGTAAAGAATAAGGAAGGCCATCTGCTGAGGGTGAAGTAAGTGGAAATGGAGCAAAGGACAAGAGATCTTCCACAGAACATTGGGCATAAAAAGTGAAGTAATATGAAAAAACAAACCCTCATGAATCCAAGTGCAAGTTTCTCCCTTTAAAAAAGAACTTATAAATTTCTGTTTAATGATATGTCTTTAAACATGAGAAGGAAGACATAAAAGTGGGTGATTCTAATGGAAATATTTCAGTAGGGAAAGAGAGTTTTAATCTTTCACAGTATTTTTATATCCACTATCTCCACTGTCCTAGTCCAGGATTGCTGAGCCTGCCTTACCACTTTTCCCATTCATTCTGCTTGTGGAATCAGCAAAGAACTTTTAATTTTTTTAATTTTTATTTGTTTATGATAGTCACAGAGAGAGAGAGAGAGAGGCAGAGACACAGCCAGAGGGAGAAGCAGGCTCCATGCACCGGGAGCCCGACGTGGGATTCGATCCCGGGTCTCCAGGATCGCGCCCTGGGCCAAAGGCAGGCGCCAAACCGCTGCGCCACCCAGGGATCCCCAGCAAAGAACTTTTAAAAACACAGATCTGATTTTATTTATTTATTCATGAGAGACACACAGAGAGGCAGAGACACAGGCAGAGGGAGCAGCAGGCTCCCGGAGTCCAGAGCCCAATGCAGTACTGGATCTCGGAATCCTGGGATCACGCATTGGGCCAAAGGCAGACTTTCAACCAACCACTGAGCCACCCAGACATCCCTGACGGGTGCTTCCTTTTCATTATACTCCCCCCGTTGCTCATTGCACTGGACATCAGGATCATGCAGGTGCTCAGCATCCTCAGTCATTCTGTCCTCCTTCCCATTTCCCACTTCATCCCTTCTATACACAGATAATTTCTACTCATTCTTTAGCTCTCATATGTCCTAATATTCTAAGAGTCTGCAAATTCTTTTTTGCTATAAACATCCATAATTATCTATGACCTCTTCATAATATTCATCACACTTTCAGTAAGTTGTTAACTGTACTACTGCTGCATGCTCCATGAGTAGGGAGTCTTTGCTGACACTTCACTTCTATCACTTGATCTGCATTGTACCAATAGGTGCTTCTAGACCAAATGTGATGTTCATTATTTTGATGAGGTTCTTGATTGTGTTAGGCAAATGCCTAATTTAGAAATTTTAGGAAGAAAGGAAAGCAGCAATATTTTTGTAAGTGTTTCCAGAAAAAAAGACACTTGGCAATAAAACTTACTTTAGGGTCCTGAAGTAAGATACATCTCCTATTTAGAATCCCATCTGGGACTGATGCCTCCCATCAAGGGTTCAAAATTCCTAGTCAGCCAAACTATGGAAGACTAATGCAACCACATGGAAGGCAATCGCCAGATCAGATGTAGGTACAGATTGGGTGTTGATATCGGTACATGATATATCAAAATATAATTATCAAAATGGCACAATTATTACTAAGGCAAATACAAAACAAACTGGTTCTAAAGTTTTTAATACCTCATTTAGTGAGGGGAAGTCAGAAGGTAGGTATATTTATAGAAAGAATAAGTTAGATTGCAAACCAGATTCCATTAAGAATGGATATTATGGGGCAGCCCGGGTGGCTCAGCAGTTTAGTGCCGCCTTTAGCCCAGGGCCTGATCCTGGAGACCTGGGATCCAGTCCCATGTTGGGCTCCCTGCATAGAGCCTGCTTCTCCCTCTGCCTGTGTCTCTGCCTCTTTCTCTCTCTGTGTCTCTCATGAATAAATACATAAAATCTTTAAAAAAAATGGGTATTATTTGTTCCACTGGGCAAAAATCATACGCATCTCTTTCAGACTAAATTCAATACTTAACAAGTAATATTAGTTGGGTGGGGGGAAAGAGAAGGTGGGTGAAGGGGTATAAGTTTTCAACTTTAAGATGAATAAGGTCTGAATATCTAATGTAAGATATGGTGACTGTAGTTGATAACACTTGTGTAATTGAAATTCACTAAGAGAGTGGAGCTTGAAGGTTCTCACATACATATACATATGTGTAATAGACACATTTGTCTGTGTGGAGGGGGGTGATGGATGTGTTCATCAGACAAGGATATAACCTTTCACCAATGTATACACAATCTTATTACCATGATGTATACATTAAATATCTTACAATTTTATATGTCGCTTAGACTTCAATAAAGCTGAAGTTAGAGTCCTAGACACCAAAAATGTGACCTCCCTAAGTCTTAGGCCTTTAATCAATAGTGAACAAGGAAATGAACTAAAGACATTTTACTAGACATTGCATAAGGAGGCAAAGCCCTCATATGATAATGAAGGGATGCACTGTCTTATTTTCAAGGGTCAAACAATTTTTTTCTGATAAGAGAACTAAAACTGTTGGAATCATACTATCTTTTCTGAAAAAAAATTTCTGAAAACAAAACCATATATTATATTGTGGATGGTGTGAGAATCGAAATTAAACTCAACCAGGATGATTTGACTGAGGAGCTAAGCATCAAGCAACGTAAGGAAGTTTCAGGCAATCATTTTGCAATTTGAAATTAAAGCAAACATGTTTAGCTTTTGAGTTGTCCTATGGTGGGACAAGTTATTCTTGTGTAAGTAGTGACATCACTATTAATGGAAGTGTAAAAGAGAAGCATTTGTGGAATTTGGTCAAATGATTTCTAATTTCTAGGGAAAATCTTACATTTTGTTAATTTGTCTAATTCCAAAGGGAAACAAATGATTACAACTTGTATCTTTCCTATGTAATATGTACCTCAAATTACTCTTTCTGTATTTGAATGAATGGTTATAATTCTTTTATTTCCTTATTAAGATTCCATCCCATTTGTTCTGCACACTGATCCTTGTGTTAATTTTATTAAGTGAGTATATGGGCTAATCATGATAATTTGGTGCCTAGATAATTGTTCCAAGGTACATGAGGCTATCCTGTAAATGATATTTCAGAACTAGTATGAAATTTCCTTAAAAACAAAACCAAACAAAACTCTACAGGAAGTAAATATTATGTAGAAAAATGTACTTACAGTACAACATATATATATGTGTGTGTATATATGTGTGTGTGTGTGTGTGTGTGTATACACACACACACAAATGACTAACACAGACCATAGAACATCCTGATAGTTCAGGCTACAGATATGATTAAAATTGCCTGATAAAGTAAACAATTATACTGATGTAATACATTATATACAATGTACAATTCCATTAAGGCATATAGTCCCTAAAAACACTTCTGTACGAACTTCTTTACTATTGTACCTTTAGCTGCTTTAATTTTTTATATATGTGACCTATAATGAGATTGTAAAGTCATGGCTATTTTTATTCTCCAGTGTTTAAGACTGACCTGCATGTTGCAAGTGTTTATAGGTTCTACTGAGTAACTCAGAAACTCTGAGGAAGTAAGGTTTGCTGCATTTTATATTTCAAATTAATCAGGCTGTAAAGATTTGTAAGGCTTTTGACCAAACATGGGTCATCCACACTGAATGTTAATGAAACTTGTGTGAAAAGTACTCCCCAGCGACTGATAATCAGCAATCTTTCACACAATTATGCGTCTCATTTTTAAATATCATAATTTGGCTTCTGCTTGATTAGATTTTTTAAACATAAACTGCTATTTTCACTACATTTATTTACACGGAATATTTTCCTGGAGGATTTTGTTTGTTTGTTTTTAATTTCATGTATTGATTTTTCCTTCTTCTGAAACAAAATAATTTAGAAGACTTGTCGCTGTGTGTAATCCCTTCTGTGATCCAAAACCTTTTCTCCTTGTTGCTTTTAATTAACTAACGTGTCAATCAGATTTGCACTGCTTGTGTTTTTAACCATTATCACTGTTTGTATAGACTTTTAGTTTAATCTGTATGTATATTACATTTACTGAATTCTTTGGAAAGTGTGGGTTTATGTGTCTATGTGAAGGTAAGACAGTGTTTAGAAAGCCTATCCTTTCTTGGTGAAGCCTTTTCCTAAAACTTTTTAAAATCTTAAGAAGAACAATACTGCCATCTTAAGGCAAATTATATTAATTTTGAAGGAATCTTACAAGCTTTCCTTAGACATTTTAAGTTTTTATTCTATAGTTTCATATTATGATTGTAATCCAACCTATTCGAAAGAAATAATATATCACAGGCTTGATAAAATTTGGATAATACTAAAACTTTTGCAAAGAATATTAAAAATTTCACAGTGTACAATAGTCATGTATTTACCTGCAATACATACTTTGGTTTTAGAATGTCAGCAGTTCTCTGAAAATTGCAGATGACACTTTGAGGGTTATCTGGGTAACATTCAAGGGGATTTTAAGCTCTGGAATTTCACTAATGATTGAATTATTTATATATATAATATCATTATATTATACATATATATGTATGATATATATATATATATATCATTACATTCATGTGATACACAGTATTGAGACTAATATTCTAAGGTCTAGAGTAGCAAATGCTAGAGAAACCCAGAGAAGGATGGTAAGAATAGCTAAAAGTAAAACATGATGGCTTAGAGAAGTTGTTGGTGTAATAGGAGAATTATAGAAGGAGTTATGGGGCTAGCATGCTTTCTGTTGAAGACAGTGCGTAGATTTTTGATGCATAATACATGAAAGATGAGTATATAGGTATTCTGTTATTTTGTGTCTAATCTCTATTCTGTGTTCCTAGGTTTACTCTTAATTCCTATAGTTCCTTGGAATTAAATTCCTTGAAGTCCTAAACCTTTTACACTCAAGCATACCCACAAATTCCCGCTCCTCCCATAGTCAATCTCTGTTGCCCACACAACAGCAGTGATCCTAATACACATTCCCGACCATGTCAAGTGCTGCCGCCGAAGAAATGTTGAAAGGCTTCACCATGACCGTAAAGTATCTGATCTCTCCTATACAAGGCATCCTCACTTTCTCTGAACATAATTGTTTCCCTTTCCTTTCCTTTGTACTACTTTGTAATAATATTACCTATACCTTGAATAACCTCCTCTCTCTTTGCTAGTGGAGATTCTGGTAATCTCTCATATTTTAGCATAATTACCATTTCCTCCACATAACCATCTGTCTATGTAGTCAATGGAGTTAAAGTCAATTCCACTTTTTTTCCTTCTATTTTCTTATTATACTTTGAATCTCCATTACATCATCTCATAATTGATACTAAATAATGGAATTAGATTTGTACAAAGGCAATAACTTTTATTCGTCATTATACTCCACATATTTTTAATATGGAACTCTGCACACATTTACATCGCTAGAACACTGAATCAGTAATGAAAATATATAAAATGAAACTTGAATTTTACTTGTTTATTGTCTGTGTGACCCTGGGGGAAATTACTTAATTCTTCCAATCTTCTGTTTCTTCATTGGACAAAGGTAGTATTTTTCTCAGTGACAGCACAGGGTAATTATTAGAAAGATGGCTGGAAAAATATTCATTTTATAAATATAATTATTACTAATGAATAATTCTGTCTCACTTTTTAGGTATACATCTTTATCATTCTTCCTCTTCACAAACTTCTTTGGAAGACTTTGTACATCACGCATCCCCTCTTTCTCTTGAATCTTTTTCTCTCCATTAGATTTTCATCACTCTACATGTGTGTCATCTCTGGTCTAAATGACCTTTCTTAAGAATTCTCACTCTTACAAAGATTGCTGATAAGATATTATTTTTCATAGTAGCATAGTTTTGACAGTTTCAATTTTCTGTTAACCACTCAGGATACAATTATACAATTTACTATAAAACTTAATAGCCAGAAGTGCAGAATATGAACTTAAGTTGAACAACTATATTTATTTATAAATAATACAAACTTCCTAATTTTTTGCACTTGCTATTTTTTTTCTGGAAAACTATTCTTTGTATCTCATACATGGTAGGTGATTAACTGAAATAGATTTTCCTAGACGCTACTTTTTTCTTCAGAAAGTAATTTTTCTGTTCTTTAAATTTCTAGAATGCCTTATTATTGCTATGACAATCTACTTGTATATGTATTACTACTGTTTATACATATGGATTTCCCTTTTGTTAAACATATTTTTCACATTTCTACAGTGCCTAGTACCGTGCTTTGTATATGAGAAGTGCTCAATGAATCTACTTCAAAGAATTTAAAAATGAAGTTTAAAATGAAATAAACTGCATTGCAATAGAATACATTTAGAAACTTCATATTTTCCAGGTAAAGATGGAAAAGTTAGCTCAAAAGTATATTAAAAATGAGTCCTGTGTTGCCTGTGAGTATGCTCTATCTAATCTATCTAAAACTAGAGCATGTTTGCAAAGGGATTTGAACATAATTATTCCCTCTCTCATCCTCCTCTCCTCTTCCTCTTGCATCTTCTCCTTTGCTCTTCCTTCTACTTCTTTCTCTTCTAATTTGCTATGTTGTTCATTGTTGTACATATAGCCCCAAGAGCTGTGTTGGCCATATAGTAGACACCAATAAATATTGGTTGAATGAACTCTTCCTTGAAAGCTATGGGTTCTTGAATGTCCCCTCAAGCATTAAACTCTGAGAATGACATGATGAAATGTCTACTCCAAAAACTTCTTAGGAGTAGATTAGACATGGGCAAACCCAGATACAGAAAGACACGTTAGGTACTGTTTCATAATTGTGGTGAAAAGTAACGAGGACCTGAATAAAAAATGACTAGGCATAGGGATGACCATTATTACAGGTAACAAGAAAGTAGAAATGTGATTATGTGGCTGATTACATGAGATCGGATGGGTGAAAAGATAAAGCCCAGGATACATCTGTCAGGTCTTTGGCTTGAACAACCAAGTAGGTGACAGTTTTGATACTTAAAGAATGAGGAACCTGCCTGGTCAATGGATGCTGAATTTAGTTTGGGATATATCTGAGTGCAAAACTTCCATAATGACCCAGCGACATTTTGAAGGCAGATTTGACACTGGTATGTGGAGTAGTTTTATAGGCCTTCCAGGAAGTCCTAGAATCTCTCTCCTGTTAAATGATTATGATACTTTAATAATTAATATTTAACAATCTTCTATAGTCTAACTGACTTTCATAAACAGATAAATGAAATGAGCTTCATAACTTTTCAGTGATTATAGAATTGTCAAGCTTACCTCTTCATGAAGTTGGACTTTTTATAGTATGTAAAACATTTTCTTTTTTTTTTTTTATTTTTTGTAAAACATTTTCTAAATGATTGAATACAGTAGCTTGCATTTGTAAGTTTTTGTATGTACATTTTATATTCCCTCTTTATGATAAAATTCATACTTTTGATTTATTAGTACCCACAAAATGACCTATATAGAAAATGCATATTTTTTAAAAGTCTGATACCAAAGCTAAGGAAAATAGCATCTACAGAAAGGCTTCGAAATGGTGAAACTTCAAAAAAGTCTTTTTTTCTTCCCACATATTAAACAAAAGGCCACTATTTTCTACTATCCTAGGAAATGAACTAAAGTAACTTATCTACCTATTCAGAGCTATATGTTTAAAAGATATTCAGGGACAGAAACTATGGCCTAACAAACAACAACAACAACAACAAAATATTAATGGATCAGGGTCTAAAACTTCCTGAAACTGTCACGGGAGAGAGAAAACATTTTTTTGAGCATCTTTTTGGTAAAACATTGTTTGAGTACTTCTTCGAGTAATACCTAGTCTCAATGAACTGCGACTGCATTTTAAATAGGAATTTAGAAAATCTCAGCCATTGATAAACTTATCAGGTAAACTATAATTTTATAAAGTCATTGTATGTATAGGATTTGTCAAATGTTGTAACCTCGGAAACGCCTAGTGTCAACTTTATTTTGACCAAATGTTACATTTTAACCATTTTCATTGTAGATGATAAAACCTCTTTTATTTTTGTTGTCACTCTGAGACTTAAGATATCATGTATGCCACTGGATAATGTTCTCCTTTTGCCAACATTACTCCCAAATTTTAGATTGCAATTTGGCAGAATTAATTTTCTATTTGACTAAAACTTGCTGCTAAGCGATATATAATAGGTGTGAAAGTCTTTAGACTCTCTAAGTGCTTATGAGAATTCATCAAACTGCTAATAAGTAAGATTATTACTCAAAGCATTTAAGTCATATTCACTATGATTCTGATACTTTGTGCTGATGTACTGAGAAAACAAAATTGTTATGTCTCTCAAAATTTCAGTAGTCCTGAAGGCAGGGATTATCTTATCTCACCAGTATTCCCTCAGCACTCTTTTATTTCTTCTTCAGTGTAAAATACCTCAATTCTGTTGCAATTCCAAGTAGGGCATTTAGAGCAGAGCTTTCCCTAAAGTATGGGTATTATTTTCTCAAACGTTCTTCAATCTAAGGTATAATAAGTTATATTTTACTTATTTATTCTCCAAGTAATTACCCAGTTTGTGGACAAAGATATGCCAGTCTGAGTTTTTTGGAAACTGAGTTTATGTTGATGATGGTACCTTAGTGATGTTGGCGATTGTTCTGTCCTAGTACCTAAGGCCCTGTGAGAAAAGATACCTTAGCTGTATCAAAGCCTCTGCTTTAAGGATGGACTGGAAAAATAGCAAAATGTTTCACAGTCATCTGCAGAGGCCATAAAATAAATGACTTATAATCTATTCCTAGGGAAAAACACACACTTGAAGTTTAATATTGATATTCAGGCTTGAAAAAGAGCAGAAAAAATAAATTAAGCACACTGTGTACAATTAATGATACATCAGCAAAGCCCTATGAGTATATAATGATTTCTCTTTTCCTTTGTTTTAAATGGATTTTGTGCCAGTTAAATAACTCCACTGTATCACCAAAGCTATAAAAACATTGACCTTTGAACCAAATATTTTAAATATGATAAGAAAAAAGCACCCATGAGATCTTTTCTTAAAAAAAAAAAAAAGATTTTATTCTTGTAGAGGCTTCAAGAAATAAATTAGAGGCTAGTTTGGTCACTAAATTAAAGATAACATTCTCTGGACAGTAAATCCTACCCACAGCCATAATCCATAAAATTCCTCTAGCAGTCTGAATATTATAAATGGAATTTATAATCACTCCAGCAGGCTCACCTGCCGAATGAAGATCCGTTCCAAATCATTCAAAATTATATTCTCATGTGAGAAGTGAGGAGTCAGAGCATATAGAGCAACATTTTGCTGTCTATTTGATTTTTCTGGAGTCAGAACTCACTACTGGAAAACATTCTTTAAAACCTATCTTATAGGACATAGTAGTGGAATGTTGGTAACTGTGTCAATTAATGAGAATTTATAGTCAAAATAGCATTGCCATAATTCTCATTATCTTTTCCATTCTAATCTATTGCTTGCCAATCTGTCTGAATGCCATATCTAGATCTAGACAGGAGTATTTTTAGTATATTCAGAATTTCTGCATTCAGAATTGAATTCTGGCTGTCTAAAGATATTTCTTCTCACACGTCCTATGCTGCTGCTTCCTTCTTTTTGTATGCATTTGCCTACATTGAGTGCATCACTGTCGGAAACAATCAAGTGCAACTTTAGGTCATAGATGACACTCAAATGCGTATTTAAAACCTAAGGTAGCTGAATGGTCCTTACCTCCAGAAATGGCCAATTGATCTGAATTTCAGGTAGGGACTGTTATCAAACATTTAAATCCATTCTTGTAAGTAAATGTTAGGATTGTCTGTATCTGATGGATTTTTTTCAGGACAGTCTGGGATCTTTCATCTTTATTTTTGGAGTCACCAGATCCACCGATTGATCTGTAATGTCTTCAAGGTCACAATATTAATTTCCACATGTGATATGGATATAGGTTTATAGTTTTGTTGGGAAGAGTCACTAACTGACCTATTTTAATTCCTTGGGTGAAACCATGAAGATTAATCTTTTTGTGAAAAGAGCATTAAGAAATAATACTAAAAATTTGTAGCCTGTCTGTGTGCTTTTGAGCAGATTACCACCTCAGAGCAATCAGGTAGCTCTGCCTTTCCAGGATGAAATTGAAGTGGTTTTCTTTTAAAATAAGATTATGTACCAGAAGTTCTGTGGATAAAATTAAGTGATAGAATATTTCATTTCAAAGAGGAATTATTTTCTTGTTTGTACTACTAGAGAGGACATCCTAGGTCACGCATTATATTACAATGAAAGAACTCTAAGTTAATTCTCTACTGAAATAATTTTATCTTCTCGCCTGAAGTTGTTCTTTCTTCAAAATAGGTTATTCTTTTATGTCAAAAATAGATTTTAAGGTTTTTCTGTAATTATAGCTTACTCTTAACATGGATAGAATACCTTAATACAAGCTAATGCTTTAACTTCATCTTTTCATGATTATATTAAAATTCTTAGATTGACCAGCTAATACCAATTCCCAGATTCTGGATATTAAGAAATCATTTGAAATAGGTAGATAGTTGGACAAATTTTGTTTGAATCTGCATTCTTCTAGTCACTCCTTTTACCTCCGTAGTCCTGGAAATTTAGACAAATGGCTTCTTTGGGTAAAATAGGCTTTATATTTACTATATAAAAGAAGAGTGTTTTCTTCTTGTCCTTTTCATATGTTCCTTATTTATTTTTAAAAAACTGTTCCTTTCTTTTTTAACTTTCTTTTAAATATAACATGAAAGACCCATGGTCTGGACTTGATGTCTCTGTCCTGTCACAGGGTAAGATCTATTTTGTCATGCATGCTTGCTATAGCTTTGAAGAGATGTATCTTATGACAGTTTTAAAAACTTTGTTCTTCCTAAATGTATTACTTTTAACAAATCTAGTTACTTGCTATGTTTTTTAACGGTTTTATTTATTTATTTATTTATTTATTTATTTATTCATGAGAGACACACACACACACAGAGAGAGAGAGAGAGAGAGAGAGAGAGGCAGAGACACAGGCAGAGGGAGAAGCAGGCTCCATGCAGGGAGCGGGACGTGGGACTCAATCCCAGGTCTCCAGGATCACACCCTGGACTGAAGGAGGCGCTAAACTGCTGTGCCACCGGGGCTGCCTGTTACTTGCTAGGTTGATACAATTCAGCTACAAATTCTATTCATTGATATATTTCTGTATACCTATAAGGGGAGCCTTACATTTCTTCCTCTAATATCAATCAATAGTATTCATGCTATTTGGGCTTGTTCTCTGTTTTGTACTAACAGGGAGGGCACAGTTTTAGAATCATGTTCAGGGACTTTAGGCTGACATAATGTAATGATATTTAATCTTGATGGATTGGTATCATGTAAAACCTTGCATTGCAAAAAGTCTGGGCAAAAATTGCAATATAAATATCATGACATTTTGATATATGAATTTATCCTCAGGGAAAACAGTTACCTGGAAAGAGTTTTATTTTGGTTCCATTCTAAATGATAGAGGATTGGATTTCATTATTATAATTTTATTATTCTTTATATTCATATTTAATCTATACTGATATATCTAACACAAGAAAGTGGCGTAAGTTTATTATGAGTTAATGCATTTATAGAACTTCATTTTGTAGTGCTACTCTGTCAAAATTTTAAGTTTCATTGATTATGAGGAAGAGTTTTAAAAAATAAAACATTACTATATGTATAAAATCAGGTCTAATTTCAGCTTTAACTCTTAAATTAAAGACTTTTCCCCTTAAAATTTGGATAATGGGGAGGAATACAGGCTCTGTTTCTCTCCATTTGTCTTTGATATGTGGTTAGAAGTTACTCTTTTCATTAAGTGAAAAAATATCAAGTGCAAAATACTTAGCTGTGTCTCATTCAGAAAAAAGTTATTTTTAGTGCTATTTATTGAAAAATGTATGTTGCAGTAGAACATTAGAAATTACAATTTTTTTAAACACTTAGCTATTTTAAAATTGAGTAATGTAATTATGAAATGGTCACTGACTATGGAGAGTGATATTAAACTCCCAATGTATTCTCATTCAAATAAGTGCTGAATTCTGAATTGGCATAAATGCCTATTATTCTTAAGTCAGCCTCTCAAATGTCCATTTCAGAAAATGAATATTGTTTTTCATGTTGTACTTTAGTCGATATTTCTCTAAAATTAAATGCCAGGATACCATTATCTTGTTGTCCTAGAATTAGTTTCTACAATTTAGTAATAGTATAACAGCATTGTGTAGGTAAGCTCAGATCTCTTTAAAAATCTGTGCTTTCATTAAGAGGGAGGGGTTAACATCAAGAAAATCTTTAGAATTCCTTTATATTAAAAAAAAAAGAATTCCTTTATATTAATGACTACGTATGAATTCTTGGTTTCTTGGGAAAGTAAGCTGCCACTATTAAATAAAAAGCATGAGAAAAATGAGTCATTAGACAGATATTTTTTAAATAGAGAGGATTTCTACCTGAAACTAATGTTACACTGTATGATAGATAACTGGAATTTAAATAAAAATTTAAACAAATTTAAAGAAAGAAAAAATAGAGGGGATTCCTCATGTCTAAACATTTTTAAACCTAGAGCCTGTAAGAGCACAATGATAGTAACAGTTAACAGAGAAATCTATAGACAGTGACACTATTCAGAAGCACTTTTGTATTTTTCTCTTTTCCTTTTTCTGGGTAGACTAAAAATTTGTGATGAAAAGTGAATTTTCAGCAGCAATAGTTCATGTATTCTACTCACATAAGGAAAATATTTTTCCCAAATTTATTTGTATTAAAAATATAATACCATAGAGGAGAAAAGTGTTAATCAAAGAATATTCTATGTTCCAGAATACTTAAGCTATCACAATAATGTCAGTTTAAAAAATAAGAGGAAAGTTAAGTAGAGATTTAAAAAGTGTGTTTCAGGACTGGACAGAAAATTTCTGAGCATTTGAAAGTATGAAAGCCTAGACAGTAATAAAGCAACTAAACTCAAGAGGTTCTTTATGCTAGCAGTTCTTATTCTCTTTCCTGATAGTGTGCAATAATTTAAGAGGGTTGACATAAATTACAACAGGTAAAAATTGTTATATTTCTAAATTTATTAGCTTTGCTTTCAAATTAATTAAAATAATCCAAAGTAATTCTAATAGGACGACATTTAAACGCACTTGCTCTCTAGTGACCTAGCTTAGTAAGAAAAGAATGAGACAAATTACAGGTTTTCTGTAATATCTGTGCCATAGCCTATAATCTATAGAAACTTGTTAGGTTGTCACTCCAATGTATGTCATTCATCCTTTGTATCTGACTGGAAAGGGGTCTCTAAAACAGTTACCTATCCTTGAACACATTGTAAACACTATGGTTTTAGGAGGCTATATTTAACAAATATATATAAATCCAAGTGCCTGGATGCAGTGACCCTAATGATTTCAGAATGACGTATTCCTTAACATTGTAAGTTGTGTAATTTAAAATTGTCCTTTTTTTTCCTGCAGTATCCATTTTAACTCCCTTTATAAATAGAGTTTATGAGCTATTAAGGAGCTTAATAAAATGTGAATAAATTAGACAAACATGGGGGAAATATTTAATCTACCAGGGCATTCATAAGAAATTAAGGCAGTTTTATAAGATTGCTAAGTAAATTATACCACTAATTTGATAATAAAATATAGAAGAAAAATGCTACTGCATCTGCTCTCCCCCTAACTTTATTGAGATATAATTGACATATAACATTATGTAAGTTTAAGGTACACAATATGATTATTTGTTTTTAAATTTTTTTACACAATATGATTGATGCACATATTCATTGCAAAATGATTACCACAATATAGTTATTTAATGCATCCATCAATATCACATAAGTACAGTGTGTGTGTGTGTGTGTGTGTGTGTGTAGTAAGACCACTAAAGATTTACTATCTTAGCATTTCAAGTATATAGAAACAGTATTGTTAACTCTAGTCACCTAGCTGTATATTAGATCCTCAGAACTTATTCATCTTCTAATTAGAAGTTTATACCCTTTGACCAATATCTCCCATTTCCTCCAACCCCCAACCCTGACAACAACTATTCTACTGTTTCTAAGTTCATAAGCTTGCTTTTAAGAATGTATAAGTGAGTTATGGGGAAAGAGTTTTCAAGGGGAAAACATTCAAGCCCACACAATACACAATGAAAGTGTATATCACCACTATGTTGTTTATACAGCAAAGTAAATGCTGAGATTAAAGGAATGATTAGAAGACATTATTGAATATTTAAGTACTAGTAGAAAATAACACAGGTTGAAAGTATTCTAGTCTGTAGACAGAGAGTGTGTTTTTTAACTTAATTTTTTCAGTTTAGTGATTTCAGCAATTTGGGTTTAGTTCATCACTATGCATGTGCCAATTAGATAGGCTAATTATTAAATAAGCAGGTATTACACACTGGTCGTGATCCTGGTGCACTTGAGGATCAGGTCCAAGATCTTTTTCTTTTTAATAGTGACCAAACGGAACAGACTTGTTTGTCAAATATTAATTTCTTTCTTGTTTATCTGTTTTAATGAATTTGATTTCATGGAATGCTACCTGTCAGGGTAGTTTAGGTTTTGTTGCAGTAATAAAGTGCTCCAGGATCTGGTAGTTTTAGCAAAGTAAATTCTTAGGTAGTTCACACTACAAGCTGAATAAGTGACAGCGGGGAGTCCCTTACTTGCAGGCACAGGCTAAAGAGAGCTCTGTGTTAAAATGCCATCCCTAAATAACCAAGCAGGAAAAAAGAAAATAGGGTATACTGTGCTCTGCTTCTAAACATTTGTGCTCAGAAGTTATAGATTTTATTCCCACTCACAGGTTGGCCAAGGCAAATCACATGATTAAAAATAACTTCCATGGTGGGTGGGGCATGAAGTACAGTTCCACTAGACCTCTCTCAGTTGGAAAGCTGGAAATATTTGATGAACAGCACTGGCAGATTTCAGAATTGTAACAGGAAAAAAAAATGGGGAGTAAGACACTTAAAATGAATTGAGAATGTCTCCAATTATGTGATTAACATGTTGAGGGGTGACACTTCATGCTGTTTCAGTGTCACTGCCACATGCCAGAGAATTTAAACCTGAAACTCTGGAGATAGAGCTCGGATGTTGAGAAGTTTGTAACACTATAATAAATTTCCAAATGTACAAGACAGGATAGAAAGCCACAGTTGTAAAATTATTTCTTTATAAAACCTTTGTCTTAGTCTAATGTAGTTATTTAAACAATTATTTTATGCATGCCACATGACAGCATAATTCTGCCTTTAAGTTCATAAACTAAGGTTTTTATAGGAGATGATTCCATGTTTCAGGTATGATGCTAAGTCTCTAAGTTTATTTTCTAAGCTGTATATAATTATAGTAATCATTTTTTTTTTACTGTCAATAGATACAACATGAGTAGGAAGATATGAGTTGTTATTTTGTATTACTATACACTTAGTGTTAGGTGGTTTATTTTAGATACTAACAACATAACTTTTCAACTAATTCTTGATAGTACATGTCAGTTCAACTGAAGTTTCTTTTCAACAAACATGCATTCTAAATTACAGGATATTTAATCTTTATTTCTCCTTGTTTACATAGATAATGACAATGGTTTTTGAACAATTTTTTATGAGCTGTGACTTGCATTTTTATATTTAATGAGTTGGCAGGTCAATCTTCACATAATTAGACTTTTAAAAATATTGCCTATATTTTATATCTGGCCTTAGAAGTTTTCAAGCTAAATTTACCTTAATTAAGTTAAAAAGTATCTAATTACGAATTCTGGTTGTTATATGAGCCAATTTCAAGTCTCTGCTTTGACACAAAATTGTCATTATATCAAGGTTGAAATGGTTCCATTTTTCATTTCTAGCATCCAAGACACATATCAGAGAAATAATTGGGATAAGTAATGGTATAGAACATTTTAGAAGATCATATTTCTAACTAATAATTTATAGATTCAAAAGAATGTTAACCCAAATATTCTTTTAACTTTCCCAGCTCTCTCCACACTAATTTAAATAAGCACTAATCACCTAGCTTGTGCTTTTTCTTGGAAAAATGCTTTCCTCAAAATATTAAGGTTTTTCCCTATTGTTTTATGAAAAGGAACACTCAGCTGAACACTTTTCTTTTTATTATTAAACTAAATTTCTTTAAAAAGTCACTTACCAAAACTTTTTTAGGAACTCCATTTTAGTTGAATTTCTCTATCAAGACTAAATAAAATTTTAGAATTTTTAGACAAAAATCACTAGATTCTAGGTGGCAAAGGAGTCACAATGATTCATTACCACCTTCAAATTATTTAAAATTTATATAAAATATTGATTTCATTAGGAAGATAAATGATGTATAAATATAAGTAATAAATAATATTAAAATTATTTCAAATGTTTTCAGAGCTTCAGCAGTTATTCAAAACTAAACTTAAGCTTATTCTATTTATGTTGCTAGTATATTGTTTAAAGGAAGTCAAAATTCATTAAAAATTTTAAAAATGAGGGGCACCTGTGTGGCTCAGTTAGTTAAGCATCTGACTTCATCTCAGGTCATGATCTCAGGTCCTGAGATGGAGCCGTGTGTCAGGCTCCATCTCAGTGAGGAATCTGCTTCTCCTTCTCCCTTTGTCGCTTCCCTGGCTCTGTTCTTTCTCTCACTTTCTCTCCTTCTCTCCCTCCTTCCTTTTCTCTCTCTCTCAAATAGATAAATAAAATCTTAAAAAAAATATTTAAAAATGATTTTTAGGAACCAGCTTCCTCATAAGCATCAAATCATCTTTGGTCTCTCAAAATATATTCCTAATTTATTATTTAAATGGATGTTCACTGTGCTGACTTATATCCAATGAGTACTAGAGTGATTAAGAAAAATATGGGCAGCCCAGGTGGCTCAGCAGTTTAGCGCTGCCTTGGGCCCAGGGTGTGATCCTGGAGTCCCACTTCGTGCCCCCTGCATGGAGCCTGCTTCTCCCTCTGCCTGTGTCTCTTCCTCTCTCTCTGTGTGTCTCTCATGAATAAATAAATAAAATCTAAAAAAAAAAAAAGAAAAAAGAAAAAATAGTTGTTATAACAAAGGTAGGATTGCAGAGTTAATTTGGTTACTTGCAGTGTGGGTTTTGGTAAAACATTAAGTCTCTCAATACCCATACCAGTGAATTTTGGGTAATATTTCAAACACTTGGGGATTATTAGACAATGTATGAAAATCTGTTAACACAGAGCATATCAATGGCAAATGAAATGTAGATTTAGTTATTATTATCATTATTTTTACCATTCTATCACTTTTGTCATAGAAAACTATTTCTCTAAGAAGAAGGATTTTTAAAATTGCATTTAAGGAAATAAACAGATGTTTTACTTTTAAAATGATATATGGTAAAGAAACTGAATATTCAATAGCACTAATAACTTATTTCCAGTTTAGATACACAAAAAATAACACCTAATGAATAATCTAATTAATATTTCTGGTTTTAATGACATTTAAAAAAATGCTCTATTTTGAATAGTGAGAGATTTTTTTTAAAAGATTTTATTTATTCATGACACATACACACACACACACACACACACACACACACACACAGGCAGAGACACAAGCAAAGGGAGAAGCCGGCTTTGTGCAGGGAGCCTGATGTCGGATTCGATCCTGAGACTCCTGGATCATGCCCTGGGCCAAAGGCAGGTGCTAAACTGCTGAGCCACCCAGTCATTCTGTAGTGAGAGATTTTTTAATAAACATTGAAAAAGTTAATAAAGAATAGTTTAAGCTTATTTTAGATCTGTTAATTTTTATAGAACACAAATTACTCCTTCAAAATCATGAAAATCTATTTACATATTTTAAGCAGTGGCAAGAGTTTGGGTAACTTTTATAGGCTTATTTGACCTATATGCCTTATCTACAAGTAGGGATAATATTAGTTCCTATGCTGCAGGGTTATTTTAACAACAAGATAAGCCATATAAACCAGTAACACATTGCCTGGCTCACAATGAAAACACAATAAATTACTATCCTTATAATTAAAGCTGTTCAGTGAAAACACTTCTTTTTAACTATTTAATTTCACACTTTTTCCTTCATAAAAGCAAGGGTTTAAAATGTTTTGCAGAATGTTTCTATTACTCATAACAATCAATCTCATGAATTCAGGTGGGTAAGTTCCATTTGAGCAAGCTTACTTCTATTGAGATTTGAAAAGTGTATGTGACCTGTAAGTGTTATCAGAAACAGTAACACTATTTGACAAATGACCTAATCACTCCATTCTAGATCAACACATTTTTCTTGTTATAATAAAATGTCTCTTCCAAGAATGCATATGGATTTAAACTTCCCTGAATTTTTATAAATTTTTAGCTACTTAATAATATAGCTTTGTCCTGAAAAACTGAAATGTTCCATAAGGTAAATGCTCACTCTATTTTGCTGCATGCCATACAAAAGTCACTTTCAAGGTTCAGAGAATAACTATTCTTTGGCTCCTTTGTGACAATTGTCAGTTTTTGAAAATGCACAAACCTTCCTTCTCATTGAAAGGAAACACAGAACGTTCAGTACCAGAGGTCACTCAACATTAGGAGTCTATTTAAAAACACAGCCACATTTCCCCTGGTGTCTGTCACTGTGCCAACTTGGGAGAAAAGCTATGCATTACTACAACTTAAAATGCCCCAGTTTCATTAAAATAGTTGTATCGTAGATTTTTACAAAGGTGCGATTTTGTCTAATTTTTTTAACCTAAGTTCATAAAAATACAATACAATACCGTATTAAATGATCACTTCTAATAAGCACATAGCTTTGTGTTTGCTCATGATTCTCTTTCATTAGTTTATTCCTCATTCTTTTTAAATCTCCCTCTTAAAATTTACTTCCTTTGGTTAAGTGTTGTGTTTGGCTTGAGTCCTATAACTTTTGTTATAGCTCCGGGATTACCCTGAGTAAGCTAATAGCTTGTGGCATGCTGCATGTAATTTTTAATCGTGTAATTTTTAATTGAAATAATCTGATGTACAATATTAAGAAAATTTCCCCTTATGCACAAAATTTGAAATAAATGCACGTCTCTTGAAAATGTTTTAAATGATTGTGCATGTGTTTAAAGCTATGGGCTAAATGACTTATAAACTGCTTTTAATCTATTGGCAAATGGCAACTCTACTTTAGCTAGTAAAGAAAATCAACAGCAATGTGTAAACCAAGCTGTTATCTAACATGGTGCTAATAGTTTAACATGCATTACAATTAAAATTTAAACTAATTTAATATGGTGTCAGATTGACTTGCAATTTTTCAATAAGTGGGAGTGTTAGTGTTAGTACTTTAAAATCTAAACTTCAGGATAGAATAACATGTAATTAAATGTTATAAAAAGCCTAAAAAAATTCCATGCTGTGCAACTAAATTAGGAGCAAGGACTCATATTTTGATGGAGAACTGAGAAATAAAAAGCAATGTAAATGTGCTTATAAAATATCATGTGGATGGGTAAGTAAAGGAAGTTATATTTGCCATACTGTTTTAAGATTGAAGCTGCCATTATGTGTCACTAAGCTGATGTATTGCGTGTACTAAGCCACATGATATACGTGAAAATTTAAGGGGAGGTGACAATAAAATGAAACATTCTAGACATCACGGCGTTGGTTGCACTTTAAAAGTGTTTGGAAAGGCAGAATCATGCCACAACCTACAATGAATGCATCCTCCCTATTTTACATTTATCCTTAAGGGAATATAGGACCGAATTACAATGCAAGGTTTTCAGGCTATCCCTTGCATATTTGTTTATGGATTTGCCTACTCTTGCTAGAAGAAACTTCATGAATTCAGAGATCATGTATTATTCATCTTTTATTTCACCAGCCCCAAGAATAGCACCATCAAATAATTTGCACTCAACAAGGAATGAGAAAATGAGTAAATGAATATGTAAATGCCTGCCATATAAGTAGCAAGAATCTTAACAATAACCAAACTTATTTACTTAATCTTATTTATTGTACTGTAATGGAATAAAAAACTGAAAATCACACTAACGATCATAATATCATTATATTGAACTATCTGACTTTAAAGGTAGGAATAGTTAAATAAGTTAATGTTCCGCATGATGAAATCTCATGTTGATAGTAAAAGTGATAATTATGGGGAAAATTGCAAAAACTATGAAAAATATTTTTCAGATGAAAAAGAAAAAAAGAAAATTTGCATTGGAGCATAGTTATGTAACCACTATAGATTTTAAAAATAAGTGTAATATTGCTAAAATGTTTTTAGATACTAAATTTGTTCAATGCTGGAAAGTCAATGCTAGAACAGTATTTTATTTTACTAATTTTCTTTGTGCAGAAACCAGTTAAGTTGTGATCTAAAAGCATCTACATTTTTGTGTTGTGTTCACTGAGACAAAGAGATCAAAGCAATAGCAATTATAGTGACCAAAAGGAGCTCATATTGCCTAGGACATAAACCTGGCAATGAAGACTTCAATAATACATACTTTTGAAATATTGTAGGATGAAAAACAAGGATGGTCTTAATAAACTCTACTAAGTCTCTATAAGGCTAATAATAATTGAGTGGTGATTAAAAATCCTAGTCTAGTGGTTTATGATCAATTTGCACTTAAGGGTTTTTATGTCTGCAGTTAGTGCTCTTATATCTTTTAAAATTAACTACCTTGTTCTTTGAGCCTGTAACAGTGTACCATGATTGAGTGAAGATGTTTAAGAAACATTTTTTTAAAATTCTAAAACCCAGACTATGTTTTCATAAAAACAATAAGCAAAGCACCGTCAAGTCAATTTTAATAGTTTGCATTTCACAGATCTAGCAGCTAAGCTGTTGAGAATCTAAACTCCCTCTATCTACTACATTTTTCTATGCCATATCAATATGGACTGAATAAAATATTCATATGGTCTTTTATTTACATAAAATTTTTTCTTTTTCTGTTTTTATTTTTTTTTATTTTTACTGTACTTAAAACATTACCCTGGGTGCTGAAGCCTATAAGGGAAGAATAGGATTTTTACAGTGTTTTGGCTTTTGACACAGTTAAAAAAAGGGGGAGGGGCTATTTGTTTTAGCATGAGGAAGACCTGAGTTTTATTCTAGAGCTGATACTTATTTGATATGTATCCTGAGGCAAATCACTTAACCTCCCAGAGCTGAAGTTTTCTTAGCTAAAAACTGGGGATAGTAACTCATCCCACATAGGTGATTGTGAAGATTATAATTATAAAACGCTTCAGATATCAAGCATTAGGCTTGATATATAGTAACTTGTAAAAGCTGTTTTTATTAGTACATTTTTGTAATGGTAGAAAGTGATAAGTTTACACAAATATATGAAACTGCTAGAGCAGGAATATATGAGGTAATAACAGAAGTAGCCAGCTTCTTGGGTCAGGTTACACAATCCTGTGTTGGCTTTATAGTATCTGTAAGCAGATTTCTGGATCTAGTGGTGTGCCTTAGATATGTCCTGAAGTTGTAAAACTACATCTTGAGTAGCTCAGTAGGTACACCATGGTATGGATAGATGACTCTGACTAGAGCAGTCATGCTCATCTTAATATCATCATTCCCTGGGTAGACAGTTAAAAAACTATTAGAAGTTCTTGCAGAAGTGACTTAGTGGCAGAAATCTGTTGTGAAGTGTTAAAGGATTTGCCTCGAAGCTAAACAATTATAGGAGTGTTTGTAGAAAGGTGTTCATGAGCTTATGAAGAAACTAAACTTCAGTGATGACATTATGAACTGGAATTTTGTATGATTTTTATAGGCTTATGTGAGAGCACATAATGATGATATGGGGATCTTTACATTTATTTATTTGTTTATTTATTTATTCATTTATTTATTTATTCATTTATTTAAATTCAATCTGCCAACATATAGTATATGTTGGTATGGGGATATTTAAATGCAATGGGATACTTTAAATTCTATCCAAGTGATAGAACAGGCTTCTAGGAGAATATCCTTTTGGCCTTCAAGACTAAAGGGTTTTATTTTCCTGTTTGTTAGTTTTTCTACATATGGGGATGCCTGGGTGGCTCAGCAGTTGAGCATCTGCCTTCAGCCCAGGGTGTGATCCTGGAGTCCCTGAATGGAGTCCCACATCAGGCTCCCTGCATGGAGCCTGCTTCTCTCTCTGCCTGAGTCTCTGCCTTTCTCTGTGTGTCTCTCACGAATAAATACATAAAATCTTTAAGAAAAAGAAAAGATTCCCTACGTATTTACTTTCTACCAAAATAGTCTAAATAAATACAAAAAAACTTTATAAATTTGCATATATACCTATATAACAATATAACATTGAAACCTTTTTTACCACAATCTGAAAGTCTTGAGCTGTCAACATTATATGAATAATCTACTAGTTATGAATGGAGATGTAAACCCATAAACATTGCTTACATCCATTTCTTTGTGAACTGAAATCTTTCTCTTAAGATTATTCATTTCTTTAAATTTAAATTGATTCTCATTACTACTGCACTACCTTGTGAATCGAAGTGGTCAAATATGACCTCTACAAAAGACTATAACATGACTAATAGGGACGTGCAATGCTTCATGGTATATTTTCTGAATCTTACATTGGAGGTGTTTAGAGAATAGCACAAAATCATTTATCTATATCTTACATTTTAGCTTTTAAATTTCTTTTGGAATACAGAAGAAGAAAGTAACCCTAGAAACCAAATACCCAGTATACACTGTCTCATCTTCTAATCCTACAGCATAAAGCAATGCTGGATATTCATTGTAGAAACATATTTTTTCTAGGTTAGAGTTTAAATTTGTCTCCATTATAAAATTGTCATATTCATCTTTGTGCAGGGTCAGAGAGTCAGCTTCCCTCTTTTTCTTTCTTACCTAGCTATCCCCATTATATTTATTTCTGTCCTATATTTTTCAACAATTTCTTAATTAGATCTTTCCAGCAATTTCTGGATCTTACTGAGTTCGACATTGACTCTTCCTTTATACAACAACCATAATTTAAAAAATCCTTCAGGGATTCTGTTTTTATACATTGACTTCATGTGTCTAAATCATTTGAGATAGAGCTTCACAATAAATCTCAACACTCCCACAAACTATGCACTCTAAGTATTCTCTTTCTGGTTTAATCTACTCTTGGTAGTTACATATATCAGTACCCTTCCTTCCTACTGGTATTTTCTTTTGTCCAATTATTCTCAATCAATGTTTAACTTCAGAAAAATTAATAAGTGTTCATAAGCCAAGATTTATCCCTTTAAAATAAATATTTTAGAACTGTCAAGATGCACTTGGCAAATTCTGGCAAGTGTGTATTTGGATGTCCACAAAGACCAAACACAGTACATATGTAGAGTTTATTATCAGTACCGAAATTTGCATGCTGTGAGTACACTGTCTTTCCCCATAAGCACCTCAGCAAAAGATTTTTTGGCAAGAGGTATCTCTCTGTATGACACTGCCAAACTAAAACTACTTGATACAGACTGCTGTGAAGTTATTGTTAACAGTTTCCTACCAGATTTCTTCAGATGTATATTTTGTTACAAACTATATGTCATTCTGGAATCCTGCCAAAAAACCCAAATCCCATGCTAAAACACATTTAAGGATCAACATTTTAAACTAGTTATCCAGAACTCTAATATCTGAGTAAAATTTAGATGATGACACAAATCAGACTTATTTTTTTCTTCAGATTTCATGGAAACCCCCACATAAATTTATTTAAAATATTCTGATTGGCCTATTATGTTGCTGTATTCATGTATCTAAAAATGAACAAAACCTCTTAGTATATATTTCAGTCTAGACCTGATGAAGAATTTTTTTATCATCTTTTCATTAGATCTTACATTTTAGGTGAAATAATGAACTTAATGCCCACTAAATTGGCAACTTTATTCTCTTGGACTAAATTTGCTCAATAAGCTGGATGATTGTGTACGAAGAGCCAGCTCTTGTAGGACAACTGAATTTCTATGATCTTTTACTTGTCAGGCACAAGTCGTTTAAAATAATAAATAAAACCAGAACACCAGTTCTGGGATTTATAAGTTTTTCTCTTTATCTCTCATTAATAGCTCAGATTAATCTTTACATAATTGACTTTGTTGATCATTGGCACAAACCAATGATTCCACTAAGCTTCGTTGTTAATTTTTTTGCTTGAGCTGGGAGCAACAAGTGTTTGTGTGTGTACACAGGAACACCAATAACACAACTAGGAGTACATATTAAATCTGTTCTTATTTTTTAAAAATATTTTATTTATTCATGAGAGACACAGAGAGAAGCAGAGACACAGGCAGAGGAGAGGCAGGCTCCATGCAGGGAGTCCCATGTGGGACTCGATCCTGGAACTCCAGGATCACGCCCTGAGCCATAGGCAGACGCCTAACTGCTGAGTCACCCAGGCATTCCTTAAATCTGTTCTAATATCCTAACATCAAATACATATTCATTTCATCATTAACATTTTGAGTGGTTCTTAAGAAGCACATATATTTTTAGGTAGTTGCGATTCAAAAAGCTCTTTTGTGTACTTAAACCAGTATCTAACTACAGAAAGTACTCTGCTAGCTCTTTTGAAATATTATACACACACACACATATATGTATATTATATATGATTTGTGGAATAAGATTGGATTATCACATTCTGCTTTTCTCTTTTTGTTAAGCTATATGCATAATAACTATCTAGACTCTTCCTGCTGTTAGGGTTTAACATATACATTGCCATTTCCTCCTAAATCATCTCTTGGGAATAATTTCAATTTTCTTTCAGGTAGCCACACAGTTCCCACAGCTCTGGGGAAAGAAAACTCGAACCCTTACTCTAGAGTGGGCTAACAGGTTGAAAATCACTCTCCCTGCCTTAGATTCAGGGAGATGGTATTTAAGAAAATAGGATATCTTTGCCATCATCTTAGATTTGATATGGCTACACACCTTGGTATGTCTCAAAAATATGGACTAAATTTTTTGTCTACCTAACAAAAATAAAATATCAATAATAATAACAAATAGAAATAGGAGAGTAGGTAATTAAAAAAAATCAGGCAATGTTCTTATCCAGGTTCATCTTCTATTCCTATTACAATTGTATAGACTGACTACAAATCTATGTTATTATATGGACTCCTGTCAATCATTTTGGATTTCATAATGCATAGAAATCTAGTTCAGTCAGAAAAGAATGTTGCCTTAGATACGTAGATTTCATATAATGCAATGATCAAGAAAACATATCAATAATTAATTATTTAAGTTAAATGGAGGCGATCAGTATTTCCTGACACCATAGAAATATAAACATGTCTTGGAAATGCTCTTTCTTTTGCATTCTCTCTGAAGGAAAAAGGAGAAAAGAGCTAATATAACGAAGTGTTCTTCCAGATGCTGCAATCAACCAAAATATGTTTGTTAATGGACATGGGCATCAAACCAAACTGAGGCATTGTAAGCATTAGTCAATAATTACATGAATGTACTCTCTCACTTTTCATGGGAAA
Organism: Vulpes lagopus; assembly: GCF_018345385.1. NCBI lineage: Eukaryota > Metazoa > Chordata > Mammalia > Carnivora > Canidae > Vulpes > Vulpes lagopus. Next base: position 43,597,499 of record NC_054839.1, read on the forward strand.
TCAAATTCCTATCATTTAAGTGTAAATTCAACAGATTATGAAATGAATGAGCAAAAAGACCCAACTGAGCAAATCTTTGCTTTTGTTATTTTGAGAAAGATTATTTAACATTATTATGCATGAGAAGAAATAGCCTTCACTAACAGCCTATACATACATGAATGTGCCTACTTGAATTGAATTTTTGCTATTTCTTGCACATTAATGTTATACATTCAGATATAAATTATAACTTTGTAAAGACCCACATGCTGGAATCCTTGAAATTGAATTTATGATTAAAACATTTTTATGAAGATAAAATAATTTATAAATGGAATGAAATAATAAATTAATCATTTAAAATTTATAAATCAGCAATACATTAACTATATATACTAAATACTCTGTTCTTAAATCAGCTTATATGGTCATATTTATATAAGTGATACAACATACAGATCTATTGAAGGGTGGATTTGCAATTTTAAGTGACAAGGTTCCTTTGCTCAATTCAATTTCAATATTGTGTTTTCTCTCTTTTTCATTGATGTTTAATGGTAAAAATATGTATGCTTGGGGATCCCTGGGTGGCTTAGTAGTTTAGCACCTGCCTTTGGCCCGGGGCATGATCCTGGAGGCCCAGGATCAAGATCTGCATCAGGCTCCCTGCATGGAGCCTGCTTCTCCTTCTGCTTGTGTCTCTCCACCCCCCTGCCCCGTGTCTCTCACTGATAAATAAAATCTTAAAAAAAAAATATATATATATATATATGCTTGATTATATATCTGTGAATCATTTTCAGTAACATTTACATTATCAACAAGTATCTACAAAAATAATCACTTTTCTTCCTTGAGTGTTTAGTCTGTCAGCATTATATATTTCTTTACATTCATTACTTTTAAAAAAATCTATGAATTAGTTACTATTTTTTAGTCTTATTACCACTCATAAGGGAAATGATGCATAGAAAAGATTGGTTTCTTGACTGAAGTCATCTATATGAGTGATAGCAAAAGGAACAAAGCCCTTTCTCTGGCCCAGACTCAGAGAACATTATGATATCTAAAATTATACAGATTTTTCCTTAAGTTTATGTCTTAGAAAATTAAAAACTGAGTAGGTACAGAAAGCTTCCTTGAGGTAAGTATTCAAAAACCCTTACTTGACAACCCAACTAAACTATTGTCCTTTATATCCATGCTTAGGTACTCTTAGAAAAGAATGCTTACAACTACTCCTATTTTGTATACATATTCAATGACTATAAATCTGATGAACAAAAGAGAAAGATAACTTGGCTATGCAAATAAAATTAGTTAATTAATCAGCTTCCAATTGCACATCAGGTTTTGGTAGTTTCCTGGGCTATTAAAGACCTGACTGCCATTTATTTTCAAGAGGATACAGATGTATTATATATATTCACCACATGCTGAAATTTAACATGCCAGATCTCTAAAATAAACAAATGTATTTTGTCTTTTTGAATAAATTGACTTTTAGAAGATATTCCCTGTGCTAATGAGTACTTTACACTTACTGTGTTATTCTTTAATTACATTTGTATTTTATTTTTTTAAAGATATTATTTATTCATGAGAGACACACACAGAAAGAGAGGTAGAGACATAGGCAGAGGGAGAAGCAGGCTCCATGTGGGGAGTCCGACGTGGGACTCGATGCCGGGACCCCAGGATCACGCCCTGGGCTGCAGGAGGATGCCCAACCGCGGAGCCACCCAGGCTGCCCTCATTACATTTTTTTAAAATTGAAAGTAGCCGCATATTTCACAGGAGGAGGAATACGTTTAAAGAAGTTTACAACTCTGAATAAATATTGCCATAATTATCTAGTGAAAAGGAAAGAGAAGTACAGAACAAAATATATCAAAAATGCAGAGGTTACTCTAAAAAGTATGGTGATATACTAAAAATGCACTCATATACCTTTTGTCTTTTTATATAGTCCTTTATTTCACAAATGTGTAGGGAAGGCATCCTCATTGCTAACTTAGTTGTGGTGAAAGATTACTTTAACTTATATCTTAGCCTCAAGTAACTCATAATTAACAGAGAAAGCAAATAATAACACAAATGATTATTTGGAATCCACAGTGTTCAGTTAACCTATAGGAATATGACAAAAATGAACACGAGATAAAAGAAGGAATCATTAACTTCAAATGAGGTGTGTGTGAATGTAGGTTCTATGTGAGTTTCCAGGAAAGAAGAGCAAGGGTGTCCTAGAACTACAGAGATGCCCATCCTGGGTTTTGTAATGACGAAGGCTTTCAACATATCTTTCCAACCTTGAAAACAATGGAGTAAAAGGATAGGCTTGAAACAAGTATGATAAGGCAACAACAAATATAATAAGGGGTTAATACAATAAAGAAAAGGAAATAGACTACAACCAACATGTATAAACCTAGTAAGGGGGATAATATATTTATGCTAATTGATACACAGGAGGAATTTAAAACATTTACTTCTTACTTCACTCACTATTTGCAAACTAAATACTTAGTTTAATCACCTAAAATGATTACTTCTAGGAAATCTTTAGACCAGGCATGCAGCCACTTTGCATTAGTTTTGCAGTTCCCAGGGTTCTAATCTTAGACACATAAAACATAATATATAAAAGATAAAGCCACAAAAGATTCTAGTCCTAGGAAATGTTACTATAATTTTTATTTAAGGCATCTTGTTGGCGAACTCAGTTATCGTGATAAAAAATGTCCTTAAAACGTCTTTCCTGAAAATATAATTTTAAATATATTTTTTGTTTTTTTTTTAATTTAAAATATTTAAATAGAAATTGAAGCGGTTACTTTCTTACTTGCTTAAGAAATTAATTTAAAATGTCAAAAAAAAAATAACGGGTTAAAATGTAGTCTCACCTAAGCTATTTCTTTTTTTTTAAGGAATAAAAGGAATAACACATTTTTTTCCAAACCTGTTTCCCACGCACATTTTATTTTTATAGTGACAGTTAAACTGTACATTTCATAACCTTCATCCAAATAAGTTTCCTTTTCTCCCTTCTTTCACACCTCCCACTGATAAATAAATACAGCCTTCTACAATGGTTTAATAAAATAATTAGGCTCTGTTTCACTGGGCACCACAGCCGTTTGAGCACTCTTGTCACCAGAACGCACTATTAAAAATTCTGTCAGAATGAATTAAGTATTGCGTTGCTTTTCCAAAGGTACATTTCTGCTTGCTTGGAGGAATAAATGGAGACCAATTCATAAAATTAGAAAAGGGGTCTCTGCACACAGGCTGCTCTTTATGATGTTTCAGATGTTTTCAGTATTGCTTTGTTATCGATAATGCAGATGAAATGTACTTCTATCTTTGCCTTTCCAGAGAATCTCATCGCTATTATTATAGTCTTTCCAGTTGCTCTGCATTGTTATTATCAGATTGTATCTGCTTCAGTGCATTTTATTTACAACCATCTAATCATATTAGAAAGTGAGCATGGTGAAGCTTACATAAATGCTAAAAATAAAACATGAAACCTTTTCAACAGACTGCCCCTGCAGCATGTTTAACAAAACCCACAAAAAAAAGAACATAATACACTTTCTGATCAATGAGAAATGCTCTTAAACAAATAATTGTGCAATGCATCAGAGTCTGTTAATGTTTTAAAAATAAAAATCCTCATGTAAGAATAATTTAACCTTCTTCCCAGGAAGTAATTTTCTTTCACAATTGCTGTTGCAAACACTGCAAAACTGTGCACTGGACTTGAAAAGTTACATTCATCCTTTCTTCCAGTTATTTAATGCACTGCTCAAAAGCAAACTTTAATAGAAGGCTGTTAGTAAGAAGTTATCTACTGTCCTGTGAAATTTCTTAAGTACTAGTGTCTAAAACAATATATTTTGCACATATCATATATTGTCTATAATAAGGCTTTAACTCCAGAAGTCATTCTTTTTGTCCTGCTGGTTGATATATATCAACAGGATGTACTTGTGAACTGTTTATGTTACTTTACACTACACCTATGTTTTGTAGGTTTTAAACCATTAATCAAAAAAATCTTTCAAACTTTGTGCTTTTTAATGAAGTTTTAGCCTTAAGAAATTAATATGAACTAGAACAAATAGCTTCAAGATAAAGTAAAAAGCATTAAACAGCATCTATTCAAAATTATGATAATGAATTCCCAAATTCAACAGTATAAAATTGCCACATAGCTACATGCACCAACTTTGGATCCTGTCATGTTTTTCTGATAATGGGCTTTTCCTGTCTCCAAAGAATCTGTTCCCTATGGAGCTTTGAACTAGTGGCTCTTATCTGTAGAAGCAGCAGCTCTTTTGTGTATGTTTCTAATTCAATATCACAATGGACTCCTTTTCTGGCATCTTAGAAGAGCAGCTGATTAAAAGCAACTATCATGATTTATTCAACAATTGTGTATTGAGTCTGGAGCAGTGCAGAAAGTATTACGAACGGAACAAAGATGTGCTTTTGTCCTCCATGAGTTTATAATCTAATGATGGTATATAAAAGTTACTAAACAAAGCATCAAATGCTAGAGACTATGTGAGTATCACCAATAAGTGACATACATTTTAGAGGAAAGAGCAAAGTAAACTGTGATGATTGGAAAGAGCATTCAGGATATTGTCCCATGGACCTGAAATATAAATGATGAATGGAATTTTTGTGGGTAAGAGTTACAAAAGGGAGGCAACATTCAATTCAGAGATGGTAACATAATTGCTTTGACTTAAATAATTGATAACTTGGCAGGTTAGTGACTCATCCTCAAAAACAGAACCTTAATAACAGAAAGGTGTTTGTGCCTTTAGAAAACGAGAAGTTGAATTCTAGATGTCTCACAGGACCTTATAATGCTAGTTCGTACTTTGTACCTAATAAACTCTGGAGGTCCCACCTCACATGATTAAGACCATTTCCAATAAATAAACTGCCTCCAGTCTAAATGTTTTATGATTTAGCTTTATACCTATTGGTCAGACAGACATTTTATATTAATGACTTATATTTTTGTATCCTTTTCCAGTGCAGTTTTAAAATGGACTCATTTGCTGGAAATTTGTAGAGAGAGCAGCAAATGAAAAGAGACAAAATCAGTTTACTGAAGAAGTAAGTGCCGAGTATGAAGCATTGTTCTGGTCAGGGAGCTCTGGTATTTGGCTACCTGGATACAGATCATGATGTGCTTCTTAGTAATTTTTTTAACCTGAAGCCAGACTGTAAAATGGGGATGAAAATAAAACCTGTTTACTAGGGGTCTTAGAAGAATGAAATAAGATATTGCGTGTTAAAAAATATTTAGCTGAGTATCCAGCATGTAGTAAGGATCCAATACAAAATAACAGTGTGATATATTTTTATTTTAAAGCTCAGTCTGTTAAGCATCTGACATTGGCTTAGGTCATGATTTTGGGGTCCTGGGATCAAGCCATGCATTGGGCTCCCTGCTCAGTGAGGAACCTGCTTCTCCCCCTCCCTTAGCCTGTTCCCCTGCTCATGCTCTCTTTTTCTCTCTCTCAAGTAAATAAAAAAATTTTTTTAAAGTTTTAAAAGTATCAAAATTATAGTTTTAATATGCTTTAATATTACTATCATATATCCACATATTTAATGCATACATAATTTTACAAAAATTATGTATGTTTTACAGATATTACTATTTTGCATATAAATATACAATAGATGGTTCTTCTCGTTTTCAAATTAAATATTTTTTAAGACAATGGAGACCTAAGTGAGTAGATAGAAAATAAAAATAAATTATAATTGAACACCTATGGAGACCTAAGAGAGTAGATAGAAAATAAAAATAAATTATAATTGAACACCTAGGTTTAAACATATTAATATTTTGATTGGTCGTTCCAAGATGTTTAAATAAATGTATGCATTTTTTCTTTTTAAACAGTAACTTGAAATTTTACTGAATGTTCTGCTTCTAACTTGCCTTTTTGCATTAAAAAAAAAAACAATCATTAACATTGGTCATGCCCTGACATGGTAAAACATGATTTGTAAGGGCTACTTAGTATCCTAAAATATTAAATAAACTAAATTATTTTTCTGTAGCATATTTAATCCAAATCCTTCAAAAAGATATAAAACTATCAAGCTTTAGCATTGTACCCAAGACATCATAATTTATTAAATGTTACATATTATTAGCTCAGTTATGAAGATAACCTTTTCTCGTATCAATTTTATTATTACCATCACAAAAAGAGATTTTCTATAATTCCAAGTACTCACCCTCTCTAATTGATGCTTTCGGTCACCCACCCAGAATCCTTTTGCCAGACCAGAGTACTAATTGCTCAGCTCTTGTGAGTGTCAGCTCCTAAAGATTTACAGCTGCCCCTCTCCACAAAATTGTTGCTGGCCGATATGAGTTGCCAGGCTCTGACATTTATGCTCCTTACTTCGCACTCAGAAGTAGTCATTATTAGCTAATGACTAGAAAAATGTGTGGGCAAAATGTGGCTCCCCCTCCTTGCCTTAAGGTGGGACCAGTGTTGCAAGCTAATTCATACACCAGCACCCCCCTTTTGGATCAGACTGGATTATAGGTGAGTCCATATCCTTGTTCAGTCCCTTTCCCTAACCTATCCTGCCTCCATTACCCTGAGAGTATCCTTTTTGTATATCATCCAAGTCCAGATCTTAGGCTCAGTTTCTAGAAAATCATGAAACCATCAGTCAAGATAATAAATCTTCGAAGTTTTCCCCCCTCTAAGTTGTTTTAATTATTATGGGTCCATATACAATCTAGAATATACTTCACCATTGATTTAAAAAAAATCATCCTGTAACTATGATTAGAATTTCATTGAATCCATAGATCAATTTTTAGAGAATTAAGAACTTAAGAATATTGAGTATCCTGATCCATGAAGATGATCTATTTCTTCACTTAATCTTTAGTTTTAAAATCAATCAGTGATTAATAGTTTTCAACATACAAATTTGTGACATATTTTTACAGATTTATCTAGAATTTCATACTTCTGATACTATTGTAAATAGTATTTAAAAGAATATTCTTATGTCAAATGTTAGTTGCTAGCACATGGAAATACAATTAGGTGTTTTTAGTATAGTTTGTAACCTGCAGTATTACTTCATTTATTAGATATAGTGTTTTTTGTAGATTCCACAGGATTTTCTTTGTCAACAGTCATGTCAGCAGATAAAGACAGTTTTACAGCTTCCCTATGTGGATGCCTTTTAATTTTTTTGTCTTATTACACTTACAAGAAACTTCGGCATGATGTTTAATAGAAGTGGTGGGACAAACATCCTTACCATGTTTGCAATCTTAGTAAGAAAGCATCAGGCATGAACCATGAAATTAGATGTTAACTGCAGACTTTTTTGTAGATGTTTTTAAAATCGGGCTGAGGAAGTTCTCTTCATAATTGGTTAACCAATATTTGTGTATTATTATTATTAATAATGATTAGAAATTATATTTATTATTAATAATGATTAGGAATGTATGTTAGATTTTATGAAATGCTTTTTTATGAATCTCTTGATTACCATACAGCTTTTCTTTTTTTTATTTTCAATATAGTGAAAACATTGTAGAAAATCAATTAAACTTTCCATTCTTGGATAAATTCCATGTGGTCATAATGTATTACCACTTTTATATAATTGTTGGATTTGAATTAATACAATTTTTGCATCTGTATTTATATGGGATCATGATCTGTAGTATTTATTCTTTGTTGGTCTGCTTTCTCTGGTATTAGAAAATCAACATCCTTTTAAGATGAAATTTTTTAAAAAGATTTTATTTATGCATGAGAAACACAGAGACAGAGGCAGAGACATAGGCAGAGGGAGAAGCAGGCTCCCTATGGGAATCCTGATATGGGATTTGATCCCAAAACCCTGGGATCATGACCTGAGCCAAAAGCAGATGCTCAACCACTGAGCCACCCAGGTGCCGCTTCAGAGGAATCTTGAAGTATAATTTTCTCTTCAATTTTTGGGATAGTTTGGGTACAGGTGGTATTTTTTTCTTTCCTCTGCATTTGGTATAATTCACCAGTGGAGTCATCTGGGCTTGAAAGTTTCTGTTTGAGATTGTTTTAAATTACAAATTCAATTTCTTTACTGTACATAGGGCGAGTCAAGTTCTGCATTTCCTTTGAGTAAGATTTGATAGATTTTGTCTTTCAAGAGATTTGTCAATTTCATCTGAACTGTTGAATAGGGGCAATAAAGTTGTTCATAATATCTCATTATTATTTTTTAATATCTGTCAAATTCTGTAGTCCTATAACTTCTCTCATTCCTGGTTCTGGCATTTTCTGTGTTTTATCTTTTCTTCCTCATCACTGTTAAAGATGTATCAGCTTAATTATTTTCTTAAAGAATGGATTTTGTATTTTTGGCTCCATATAAGGCTCGTGAATTATTCTCTCAGTTTATTTTGGATAAATCTTTCACTAGCATTGGATGACTTTCTTTGACCTGCATGTTCATTGATACTGAGCTGACAACTGATTTTCACTTAACTTTTGAAGTTATGTTTGGAATAATCTGATTTAAAATTATGATTATGTGTGATACAATTCAAATTGATGATTAATGAAGTGAACATTTGAAAATGACAGGCATCCTCTGCACAGCCTAAATTGTATTATGAAATCCATATAATTATTGATGGGGATGGGCTTGACAATAGATTAGTATAACATAAACTGAGCACATGTCAAGATATTTAAAATATAAGACCCAATATTATAAGTTACAAGGCAACTTTCTACAAATTATAGATGTTGATCTACAATGAGTTTGTATTATGAACAAGAATAAGTAGCATCTTTGATTATTTAATAATGGATAATTAATCTGTAATACAATGCTTTTGTGTCTTTCCAGAGCACTATAAAATATTTCAGAACAAGATAGTTTTTCTTTGAATTTTGTTCTAAAGAATTGAGTAACAGCTACTCAGGGTAGGGTAGGATTTACAGAAAAGACAGTAGAAACTCAAACCAAGAAAAACAAATATGAATATAAAGACATAATAATGCAAAATTAGTGATATTTGTTTCTATTTGTTTTTAAATTTGCAATATAATTTCATGAACCAACTAAAGTTTTTCTCAAATTATTTCATATGCTTAAATTTAGTCAATGACTTCCAGGGTATATATGTGCATGGATATAGTTTAGTTTATCAGGGTCTAGATTCATGGAATCTCTAGTACTGTGTATTGTATAGCCTATTTCTGCTGCATCCACTGTGCCAAAATGCATGATAAATCTCATTAAATTTTCTGAGTTACTAGAATTTCGTCAATTCTTGTCAGATGGGAAAGCTGGCTCTTTCTTTAAACTATAATCTCTTGGACAAGTTCATTGCAATAATATAGTGAATTAGAAAGAATTAGCCCCCCGTACTTAACAGTGTTCCAAAACAAGGCAAACATGACCTTGAATTAGAAATGAAAGAGGATTGTAAAGCAGTTAGGAGGTGAAGGTATTGGTCTGCTGAGTATTGGCCCCGAAAAAATCTTTGGCCGCTGCAAATTCAACTCTTCTGCAATAAAATAATAGGGGTTAAAAGTTCACCATGAAAAGCCCAAGAAGAAAGCACCCTCACTGTTTGAAATCCGAGTAGGGTAGGCATGCCATCCAGTATAAGTAAGCCCAAACAAAACAAACCAATTTCTACCCATCCTTCTAAAAAAGAAAGAACATAAAAATATGGCAGAGAGAATAAAGACAAAATAAAAGTTTCCTGTTCAAAAAGTGCTGCAAAATTCTAATTGTGATAAAAGATGCATAACCGGGAAAAAAGTTACCATCTTCACCAGTTTTAGGTGTACAGTTCAGTGACTTTAGGCACATTCATTGTTGTGCAACCATCATCACCATCCATCCATAGCACTCTTTCCATCTGGCAATACTAAAATTCCCTACTCATTGATAAATTAGTCCTGTTCCTCTCACCTCTCGTACCTGGCAACCACCATTCTTTTAGGTCTATTTAAGTGGAATAATACGGTATTTGTTCTTTTGTGACTGGCTTATTTCACTTAGCATCCTGTCTTCTAGGATCATCAACATTGTAACAAGGGTCAGAATTTCCTTTTTTCTAAGGTTGAATAATATTACATTGTATGGATATACCACATTTTGTTATCCATTTATTTGAGTTGCTTCTACTTGTTGGCTATTCCAAATAATGCTGCTATACAAATAGGTATGCAAATATATTTTCTGGTTTCAGTTTTCAACTGCTAAGGTTGAATTGCTGGATCATATGGTAATGTTATTTGCAATTTTTTTTTAGTAATTGTCACACTGATTTTGATGGCAGGTATACCGTTTTGCATTCCCATTAACATTCCCATTCCCATTACATTCTTCACATCCTTACCAATACTTTTTTTTCTGATTTGTGTGTGTGTGTGTGTGTATTTTTTATAATAGACATTCCAATTAATATGAAGTACTTTATCATTATGGTTTGGGTTTGCATTCTATTAAAGATCAGTGAGGAATCATTCATGTGGTTATTGGCCATTTGAATATCTTCTGTGACAAAATGTCTATTAAAATTCTTGTCCATTTAAATCAATTTGTGTTTTCTGTTGTTGAGTTTTAGAAGTTCTCTCTAAAAAAAAAAAAATAAAAAAAAAAAGAAGTTCTCTCTATATTCAGGATATTAGCTTCTTATCAGATACAGTTTGCAAATATTTCTAACATTCTTGGGGTGGTTTTATGCTGTTCTTTCCCCAGCTTTACTGAGATATAATTGACATAAAATGTGTAAGTTTAAGTTGTAAATTGCATTGATTTAATATACTTACATAATGCAAAATGATTACTACCATAGTATTACCTAACAACTCCATCATATCACATAATTACTATTTCTTTTTTTGTGTGTGGTGAGAACATTTAAGATTTACTCTTAGAAACTTTCAAGACATAATACAGTATTTTTCACTGTAATCTCAACACTGTACATTAGATTCCAGACTTTATTCATCTTATAATGGGAAGTTTATATCTTTGACCAACAGCTCTCCATTTCCCCTAGTCCCAGAAAACCACTATTCTACTCTCTGTATGTATGAGTTCAAATTTTTAAGATTCCATATGTAAGTGATATCTTACAGTACTTGTCTTTCTCTGACTTATTTACTTAGCATAATGCCTTCAGGGTCCATATATGTTATCTCACATCGCAAGGTTTCTTTCTTTTCTATTATTGAATAATATTCCATTTTGTAGCATGCCACAACTTCTTTATCCATTCATCCATTGTTGGACACACAGGTCGTTTCCATATCTTAGCTATTGTGAATTCAGTTACAAATAATGGAGTGCAGTTATCTCTTTGAGATCCTGTTTTTATTTCAGTATCTACCCAGAAGTGGGATTTATGGATCATATGGTAGTTCTATTTTTAATGTTTCAGGAAACATCATATTGTTTTCCATAGTGGCTGTATCAGTTTACATTCCCACTGATGGTGCACAAGCGTTTCCTTTTTCCCCACATTCTCACCAACACTTGCTATCACTTGTCTTTTTGATGATAGCCATCCTATAAGGTATGAAGTGATATCTCCCTATGGTTTTGATTTGTATTTCACTGATGATTAGTGATGTTGAACAGTTTTTCATGTACTTGTTGAACATGTGGATGTCTTTTTTCAAAAAAAAAAACCTCAATTTCTCTGATCACTTTTTAATTGCATTGGGTTTATTGTTCCTATTGAGTAATATGAGTTCTTTATATGTTTTGGATATTAACCCTTTATCAGATATATAATTTGCAAGCATTTTTCCCAATCTAAAATGGGTTTTCACCACTGCATTGAAAGCAACACAGTCTGTTGCCATTTCTCTCATAAATTCTGACTTTCTGTCTATAGTGAATAAATGAGAGAGGAGTCCAGGTAGTGTTTTCTCCTTTCTTAGTGGCTGCTATTCCGCTTTTCCAGTCTTGTACCTGGAAAAATGCTTTCTTATGACTCTGCCAGTATTTTGTTGAGTTCCATGTGGAGTGTGTGATGAAATCTTACATGAGAGCACCCTAGATTTCCACACACTCTTTCCAACTTAATCTAGCTAAACTCTTATTTTTGTGCAATTCTGTTTGTATTAAGTGCTTGTATTCTCCTCACTTCCTGCAGATATATGTCTTTCCTAGATTTAGTCCTACTTGATGGTCCCATGACCTCAGCTCTCTGATGGGTTCAATAAAAGTTGTGAAATTGCAGTTTGTCTGCCTTTATTTTTTTCTCAGTTCTTTTGAGATATAACTGACATACAGCATGGTATAAGTTTAAGATGAACAGCATAATGACCTTATTTGTATACACTCTGAAATGATTGCCATGATAGTTTAGTTAACACCCATCATTTCTTTTTTTTAATATGTTTGGTTTTTTTGTACATAGTTTTTATCGTAGAAAGATAAAAAGGAAAAATGTTTTTTCCCTGTGATGAGAACACTTAGGAATGACTCTTAGATACTTTCAAATATAGCATACAGCACTGTGAGCTTTAGTCACCATGTTGTATGTTACGATCCCAGTAATTACCCTAGAACTAAAAGTTTATACCTTTTGGTCACCTTCACCCAGACCTAATTTCTCCACTTCACCCTCTACCCCCCACCTCTGGTAATCACAAATCTGAACTCTTTTTCTATGATTTATTTTTTTAAATTTCCATGTATAAATGAGATCAGATGGTATTTATCTTTCTCAGACTTATTTCACTTAGCATAATGACTTCAGGGCCCACCCGCATTGTCACAAATGGCAAAATTCCTTTCTTTTTTCAGAGCCAAATAACATTACATTGTTCGGGTACCATACTTCTTTATCCATTTTTTTGTCAATGGATACATAGGTTGTTTCCATGTGTGGCTATTGTAAGTAATGCTTCTGTGAACGTGGGAGTGCTAATACCTCTTCAACATATTGTTTGCATTTCTTTTGGATCTTTCTGTCCAGTGGATTGCTGGATCATATGGTAGGTAGCTCTATTTTTTTTTTTTTTTGAGGAATCTTCATATTATTTTCTTTTTTAAAGCAATTTTATTATTATTATTATTTTAAATTTATGATAGTCACACACAGAGAGAGAAAGAAAGAGGCAGAGACACAAGCAGAGGGAGAAGCAGGCTCCATGCACCGGGAGCCCGACGTGGGATTCGATCCCGGGTCTCCAGGATCGCGCCCTGGGCCAAAGGCAGGCGCCAAACCGCTGCGCCATCCAGGGATCCCTTCATATTATTTTCTGTAGGGCTATATCAATTTACATACATTTTTATCAACTGTGCACAAAGGTTCCCTTCTACATCCAAGCCAGCATTTGTGGCCTCTTGTCTTCTTGATGACAGCCATTCTAAAGAGTGTGAGAATTTGTGGTTTTGATTTGCATTTTCTTAGTGATTAGTGATGCTGAGCACATTTTCATGTATCTGCTGGTCATTAGGATATCTTCTTTGGAAAAATGTCTATTCAGATCCTTTGCCCACTTTTTTTTTTTTTCCTATTGAGTAGTATGAGTTCTTTACATATTTTGGATATTAACCCCTTATAAGACATATAATCTGCAATTTTTTTCTCCCATTCTATGGGTTGTTTTTTTCATTTAGCTTATTGTTTCTTTTGCTGTGCCAAAAGATTTTTACTTTATTTTTTTTTAATATTTTATTTATTTATTCACAAGATACACAGAGAGAGAGGCAGAGACATAGGTAGAGGGAGGAGAAGCAGGATCCATGCAGGGAGCCTGATGTGGGACTCGATCCTGGGACTCTGGGATCATGCCCTGGGCCGAAGGCAGACGCTCAACCGCTGAGCCACCCAGGCATCCCAAGATTTTTACTTTAGATGTAGTCCTACTTGTTTGTTTTCTGTTCTGTTACTTGTGCTTTGTCATATCCAAAAAATTGCCATGACCATGTCAAGGAGATTTTTCCCTATGTTTTCTTTTTAGACTTTCAAAGTTTCAGGTCTTACATTTTTGGGTGTGGGTGGACAATAGGGATTTAATTTCATTGTTATACATGTACATATCCAGTTTTCCCAGCACAATATGTTGAATAGATTATTTTCTCCATTGAGTAGACGTGCTTTGCTGCCTTTTCAAATTTTGTTGACCATATAGTGGGTATATTTATAGTTTGTTCCATTTCTCTATCTGCCTGTTTGTGTTTTTGTGTTTTTTTTTACACTACTGTACTGTTTTGATTACTATAGTTTTATAATATAATTTGAAATCAGAAAGTTTGATGCTTCCCACTTTATCTTTTTCAGAATTGCTTTGGCTATTCAGGGTCTTTTGTGATTCCACACAAATTTTAGGATTCGTTTTTTTTTTTTTTTTTCCATTTCTGTGAAATGATATACCCCTGGAATCTTTGACAGGAATTAAATTGAATCTGTAGATGGCTTTGGGTAGTGTGGACATTTTAACAATATTAATTTTTTTCAAATCCATGAAGATGGGATACTCATTTATCTTTTTCTTCAATTTCTTTCATTAGTATTTTCTAATAAAGATATTTCACCTCTTTAGTTAAATTTGTTAAAGTATTTTATCATTTTTTCTGGTATAATAAATAGAATTATCTATTTCTTATTCTGATAAGTCTTTGTTACTATATGCCTTTTAGTTTTTATAATAGTCTCAAAGTTCTTTTCATCTCTCCTTCCCAAGGCTAAGTGCTTAATTTTTCTTTCTCATGAAATTCAGAAAATACACATTACTGAATTTTCAGAAAATACACATTATTTGCTGAATATTACTGAACATTCAGAAAATGCACGTTATTTTTCCAAATAGTTTTGTGAATTTTACCTAGAATATTTGTTTGTGAATGTAATATGATGCTTTGGATTATGGACATGTACATGGAGATAACTCCTCATGGGTTTTTAAGATAACTTCATTGATATATGATTGACATACAAAAAGCTGCATATATTAATGATTGAAATAAGTATACAGCTGTTAAATCAACACCATAATGCCATAAATATATCCTTTTCCTACAAAAGTTTTCTCCTGCCCTCTTTTTTGTGTGTGTGATAAGAATACTTCACATAAGGATTTACCCTCTTGGTAAATTTTTGAATATATAACACAGTGTTGCTAATTGAAAGCACTATGATATACAATAAATTCTAGAACTTGTTCATCTTGTTTAGTTGAAATATTGAACCCTTTGTCTGATACTTCTCGTCTTCCCTTCCACCCAGCTCTTGGTAACCACTGCTCTACTCTCTGCCTCTTTAGGTTTGATTATATTAGATTTCTGCTATAAGTGGTATCATGTAGTATTTGTTCATCAAAGTCTGGCTTATTTTACTGGGTATAATGTGCTCCATGATCAGCCATGTTGTCACAAATAACATGATTTTCTTTTTTTTAAGGCTGAGTAATATTCCATTATATACCACATCTTCTTTATCCATTCATCCATCAATGGACATTTAGGTTGCTTCCTTGTCTAGTTACTGTGAATAATACTACAATGAACATGGGAATGCAGATACAAGTTCGAGATTCTTACTTCAACTATTTTTTATATGTGCCCAGAAGTGGGATTGATAGATCATACAGTAGTTCTATTTTTAATTTTCTGAGAATCTTCTATACTGTTTATTATAGTGGCAGCATCCACTTGCATTCCCATTAATAATGTACAAGAGTTTCCTTTTCTCCACATCCTTGGCAACACTTGTTATCTTTTGTAGTTTTGATAGTAGTCATCATAGTAAGCAGGAAGTGACATCTCATTGAGGTTTTGATTTATATTTCCCTGATAATTAGTGATGTTGAGCACCTTCTCATATACCTTCTTGGAGATTTGTATATCTTTTGTATATCTTCTTGGAGAAATAGCTACTTAGGTCCTTTGCCCATTTTAAAATTAGTTTGTTGCTTGTTTGATTATTTATTTATTTAGTATAGAGTTGTATGAGTACCTCATATATTTTGTATATTAATCCTTTGTCAGGTATACAGTTTGCAAATATTTTCTCCCATTATGTGGTTTTCCTTTATCCTTCATTGTTTCCTTTGATATGCTAGGAAGCTTTTAGTTTGTCATCTGATTTGTTTATTTGTATGCTTGCTGCCTCTGCTTTTGGTATAATATACAAGTTATCACTTCAAGGCCAACATCAAGAAGTATTTTCTCTATGTTGTGTTCCAGGAGTGTTACAATTTCATAACTTACAATTGAGTTTTTAGTCTATTCTGAGTTGTTTTTTGTGTATGGTATAAGATAAAGGCTCTAATTTCATTCTCTTACATATAAGTATCTAGGTTTCTCAGAATTATTTATTGAAGAGGCCAGCCTGTTCCATTGTGTATTCTTTTTTTTATAAATTAATTTTTTATTCGTGTTCAACTTGCCAACATATAGAATGTACGTCCCATGTATTCTTAAAGCCCTCGTCAAAAATTGACAGGTTAATTATGTGGTAAAATGTCATTCAGTTTGGAATCCTGAACCTGCTTTATGATCATGTTAACCTTGTTTTATTACTGAATAAAAATTATATTGTGAAAGAAAAAAAATGAGCATATCTATGCAAGTTTTATCTGGGCTCTTTATTTCATTGGCTTATGTCCATTCTTATGCTGGTACCATACTGTTTTGATGAATATAGCTTTGTAAAATAGTTTGAAATTATTAAGTTTGATGCTTCCAGCTTTCATTCTTGCTCAATAGCTTGTCCATTAAGGGTTTCCTGTGGTTTTATATGAATTTTGGGATTTATTTAAAATTTCATTCCACAATGTTTTATAGTTTGCACTATTTAAGTCTTTCACCTCCTTTGTCAGGTTTACTCTTATGTAGTTCATTCTTTTTAAAGCTCTTGTAAGTGGGATTATTTCTTGTTTTCCTTTTCAGATAGTTTGTTGTTAATGTATAAAAATTGAACTGATTTTTTGTATGTTGACTTTATATCCTGCAGCTTTAGTGAATTTTTTTTATTTAACAGGTTTACTTTATTTTAAGTTATTTTATTTATTTTTAAACTTTATTTATTAGAGAGAGAGAATGGTGGGGAAGGGGCAGAAGGAGAAAGAGAGAGTCTTAAGCAGACCCCTCACTGAACAGGGAGCCCACCTGGGGACTCAGCCCCACATCCCATGATATCACAACCTGAGCCAAAATCACAAGTCAGTCACTCAACCAACTCAACTACACAGGCCCCTATTTTATTTTATTTTAATTTTTTTTTGTGAAAGCTTTAGAGTTTTCTACATAAGATCATGTCATCTGAAAATAGAGATAGTTTTATTATTCCTTTTTTATTTGGATTACTTTTATATCTCCCGCCTGTTTAATTGCTTTGGCTAAAACTTCCAGTACTATGTTGAATAGAATTGGTGATTGTGAGCATTCTTGTCTTATTCCTCTTAGAATCTCATTACTGAGTATAGTGTTAGGTATGGGTTTTTCATATATGGCCTTCCTTGTGCTGGAGTAAAGTCCTTCTGTATTTAATTTGTTGAGAATTTTTATCATGAAAAGGATATTGAATTTGTAAAATGATTTTTTGAAATGTTTAAAAGATTTTTTTATTTTAGATAGGGGAAGAGGCAGAGGGACAGAGAGAGAGAGAGAGAGAGAATCCTTAAGCAGACTCTCTGCTGAGTGCAGAGCCTGATGTGAGGCTCTATCCATGACCCTGAAATCATGACCTGAGCTGAAAACAAGAATCAGATGCTTAACTGACTGAGCCACTCAGGTGTCCCTGTAAAATGATTTTTATGACAAGATCAAGATCAAGAGACACATGCTCCACTGACTGAGGTAGTCAGGCACCCCCTGGGCTTCTCTTTATTGGGAAAATGTTTATTACTGATTCAATCTCCTTATTTGTTATTGGTTTATTTAGGATTTTTCTCCTTACCCCTGCACTGCATCCACCTGATACCCAGATTTGCTCACCTCTGCGTGGCTGGTTCTCACCAGGGAGATATAAGCAGAAATGAAATTTGTCCATTCAGGTAGGGCTTTTAAGAAATGGGGGCTACCTTCTTCATATTCTCCTATCCTCTGCCAACCTCATGTGGATAATGATAAGGCTCAGGGAATATCAAGCAAGATAGAAGAAGCCTGGAGAGGTGTCAAAAGAAGTCTCTATTCTCTCTCTCTCTCTCTCTCTCTCTCTCTCTCTCTCTCTCTCTTTTTAAGATATTATTTATTTATTAATGGGAGACACAGAGAGAGAGAGAGAGAGAGAGAGGGAGAGAGGCAGAGCCATAGGCAGAGGGAGAAGTAGGATTCATGCAGGGAAACTGATGTGAGACTTGATCCAGGGACTCCAGGATCACCCTCTGGGCCGAAGGCAGGTGCTAAACCGCTTAGCCACCCAGGGATCCCAGAAGTCTCTATTCTCGATTCCATTTTATTTTATTTTAGTTTTCTATTTTTATTTTTTTTTAGATTTTATTTATTTATTCATGAGAGACAGAGAGAGAGAGAGAGAGAGAGAGAGAGAGAGAGAGAGAGAGAGAGGCAGAGACACAGGCAGAGGGAGAAGCAGGCTCCATGCAGGGAGCCTGACGTGGGACTCAATCCAGGTCTCCAGGATCAGGCCCTGGGCTGAAGGTGGTGCTAAACCGCTGAGCCACCCCGGCTGCCGCATTTTATTTTATCTTTTTTCTCAATTCCATTTTAAGAGATTGTATCTTTCTAGGAATTTATCCATTTTTTTCTATATTGTCCATTTTATTGGTGTAATTTTGCACAATAGTCACTTATGGCCAAAAAAAAAAAAAAAAAGAAAAACAACAACAACAAAAAAAACATGGCATTGGTTATCTCTTGTTTCATCCTTTATTTATTTGAGTCTTTTTCTTAAGTCAGTTTAGCTAAGAGTTTGCCAGTTTTGTAAAAAGCCAACTCCTAGTTTCACCATTTTTTTTTCTATTTTTAAACTCTCTATTTGCTTTATTTCTACCCTAATACTTCTTTTCTTTCTTCTGCTAATTTCAGGCTTTTTTTTTCTTCACTTCATTGAAGTGTAGATTGAGATCCTTTTTTTAAAAAACTAAAATATATTGGACATGTAATAAAGTGTATATTCAAGGTGTACACCATGTTGATTCAATATGTTTATATATTGTAATGTGATTGCCAGTGCAGCACTAGTTAGCATCTCTATCATTTCACATAATTGTCATTTTTGTGTAGAAATAATATCTATTCTCTTAGAAAATTTGATGACCATATGATACTGTTGTCTATAATCACTATACTGTGTACTAGACCTCCAGGATTTATCTATTAGTTCTAAGGTTATGATCTTTCTTCTTTAACGTAGGTATTTATCATTATAAATTTCCCTCTTTATACTGCTTTTGCTGTACCCTATAAGTTTTGCTGTGCTGCATTTTCATTTTAATTTATGTTGAGATATTTTCTAATTTGTGATTTCTTCTTTGACCCAATATTTGTTCAAGAGTATATTGCTTAATTTTCATGTACTTGTAAATTTTCTGTTCTTTGCTGATAATTTTCACTTTCATTTCATTGTGATCAGAAAGGATACTTGGGATAATTTCTATTTAAAAACATTTGTTAAGATGTTTTTATAACCTGGCGTGTGATCCATCCTGGAGAATGTTCCATGTGTACTTTAGAAGAATGTGTGTTTTGTTCCAGTTGTATGGAATGTTTCATATATGTGTGTTTGATCCATTTGTTACAATTCAAGTCTTCTGTTTATTTATTGAGTTTCCATCTGGATACTCCATCCACTGTTGAAAGTGGAACATTGAAGTCTCCTACTATTACTATATTGCTGTCTACTTTTTCCTTAAAGTCTGTCAATGTTTGCTTTATGTACTTAGGTGCTCTGATGTTAGGTGCATATGTATTGTGAGGACTGGCAGCCAGGGCTTCTATATTTGTTGTTGAGATCCCTGTGCCCAGTGCTGTGTGTCCCTACCCCTTTTCTTTGTTCATAACTTCCCCCAGAAGATCTAGCTCTGCCAATTCCCTCAGTTTTCTGGTTAAGTGAAGCAGAAGCAAGTCCCTTGGCAATGCCCTGAAATCTGTTGTAGCAAGTTTTCATGTGGTCTCTTTCCCCTGTGGGGTATATTGCAGCATAAGGGGTTTCTCTCCGTGCTGAGTGGTAAACAGTGGGGGAAGAATGTCACTAGTAAAATGAAATGGTTCTCATTCTTTTAATTGTGGCTGTTCATAGATTTTAGGTTCCATCGGGGGTACTAGAGCCTCTCAAATGAACTCTAGAGCTCTTACAAAGGTATTATTGTCTGTGGATAGTTTAAATAATTGTTTCTCAGGTGTTATGAAAGCTGGAAGCTCCTGTTCCACCATCTCGAAGATGTCACTCCAAAGACTATATATTTCATGTCTTAGTATATCTTGAGCTTTTGAGATTTTTTTTAAGGTCCACAAATACAAGTGACAAAAAAGGAGAAACATGAAAAACAGTTCAAAGAGGGGATAGGTAGTAAAGAAATGCAGCTGATGTTTAGCTCTAGTTTGTAAAATTACTATTCTTATTTTTATGCCTTTCCAATTTGTTACATTTACTCCTGTTTGTATGTGACTGAAGCAGAGAGAGTTCATTAATTGTCAATGTTTATATTTAACATATTCTCCTCTTCCAAAATATATTTGTTTGGTTAATTATGGTTATGCTAGTGGATGTTTGCAATTTGTGTCTCAAGTTTATCAAGAACATCTTTTCTAAAGGAGAATCCTCACATCTGGGAGTCTTCTTTCATAAATCTCTATAGAAAGGAAAATACAGGAAGGAACACTTCTTTCAGGAGCAATACCTGCATTCTTTGCCAGTTAGGATACTATCATTTAAGTGATTTTATTCTTTATCTTCTAATAGCCTTGCCTGGTGAAAGAATGTATTGAACAAAAACTTCCTTTATATTAGTCATTTCATTTAAGTGCATATCTTCTGAATATTCAATTCTGACAGATTTCAAAGAAATATGGCTCAGTGCCAAGATAATTAACGTCAAATTTTGGATGATATAGTACTAGAGATAAACTTATTCTGGATACAATAGAAACTTAGAATAATAAAAGTTAGACTATTATGTGTTTAAGTTGGCTCTTATTACTTCTCTCTGTGAGGTTCCAATAAATACTTGACCTGATTTGGATGGTTTGCAGTTTTATTGTTAACATGTCTCCATACAAAATTTCTTGATAGCTAGGTTGAAATGGGCAAAAGCACCCACTAGGCTTAGGAACTATGTCATGGACTATATATATTGAACACTGGTCTTCAATAATGATATGACTTAGGAGGGCAGTATGAAGTATGAAGAAGTATAAAGTGTGTGAAATATGAAGTATAAGAAGAGAATTGGCTTGTTTTATTTAAATGACTCTCTGGCAGCAGCCTTGATTTATAGTCTACCAACCTCTCATGTCATATCTTTAAAAACATGAAAGTAATCAAGAAGTCACAGTCCTTTTACCCTCAAAAATACAGGATTCTAATCAATAGCCATAACCTAGAAAAAATTCTACATAATACAAAACTTAGTATGCTATTTTGTTACTGAATGTGTTATTCTATGTGGAACAATGATCCTCCTCCTGGATAATGGAAATAAACTAATTTTCCTTTATAAAGTATATGTCCTCAAATTCAAAAATTTAAACACACACACACACACACACACACACACACACACACTTATGTCACCTGGCTAACCACTCTCATTATGCAGCTAGGATAGTTAAGGTTATATGGCTACATGTCAATGCTGTCATTTCTATATTCGGCCAGAAATTACGGATAATCAAAAAGGGAAATGTTTGGTAGGAACAGAGTTTGGGTAGGGATGGATGGAGGGCAATAAAAGTGGGATTTTGCATTGTAGCTGACAATTTTCTCAAAACATAAGGCATAAGAAATTAGGATAAGAAGAGCTGTGGTAAAGTAAAATTTAGGCTCCCTATGTTTTTTGATAAATGTTATTAAGAGATTTTCCATTGAGAAGATATAAGAATTTGTTGAAAGCAAACTAGACACTGGAAGGTAGGGATGCCTGGGTGGCTCAGTGGTTGAGCGTCTGCCTTTAGTTCAGGTCGTGATCCCAGGGCCTTGGGATCAAGTCCTGCATTGGGCTCCCCACAAAGAGCCTACTTCTCCCTCTGCCTGTGTCTCTGCCCCTCTCCCTCTCTCTCTGTATCTCTCATGAATAAATAAATAAAATCTTTAAAAAAAATAGACCCTGGGAGGTAATTCATTTATTTATTTAACACATAGTTGGTGCCTGCCTTTGGGGAGACAAGAACCATTATAGATGCACTGACAGAAGGAGCAGTAAAATGGAAAACGTATCTGTTCTCATAGATGATTTTTGTGGTGATAGAAGGTGGTACAATTATTAATAAACATACATACAAAAATAAGATAGTTGTGAATATTATTCACTCCTTTTAAGAAACAAAACAGAATCATTGGATTTAGAAGATGATTAGAGGGAAAGGCAAATGGCTACTCAATATAGGAAGATCTAGAAAGTCCTTTCTATGTAGAGTGTGAAGTTTAGGCATGAATATAACTTTGGGAAACAAAGGGTTGCAGAGGGGAGGGGGGTAAAAAGATGGAGGGGCTAGGTGATGGGCGCTAAGGAGGGCACTTGATGGGATGAGCACTGGGTGTTATACTATATGTTGACAAATTGAATTTAAACCAAATTTTTTTTAAAAGAAGCATTTTCTAGGCAAAAAGAAATAATTATAAAGGCCCAAAGACAGGAATGAATGTGATATATTTTTAAAAAGTCATAGGCTGTTTTAATGAGACTATGTATGCTGCCATTTTTATAGACCTCTACTATAATAAATATCAGTCAAGATAAGTCATATCTTGTTTTTCAGAGGAAATTTCTAAGGATCTATTTTAATAAACTTGAATCTCATTAACCACTGTAAGAATTTTTCTGAACATCAAAGAGGATAGACAAGTGTATTTATTTAGGGAGGAAATATGTTGGGGCAGTGGGTCTCAGACCCCACCTGGGAAAAGTAGGAGAGTAAAACCTTCATACAACCTTCTGAAAGGACTATAAACATACCATTAAGTGAAAGTGGGAGAAATAAATAGTGCTTTGGTTTACTTGTGAGATTTGTTTGTTCATCATCCTGATTACCAATAGAAAGAAGGCTAGTTTGCCAAGAATAAGGAAAGTTGGGTAGAGCATGGAGGTAGAAGATGAAGTCAGAGTAGTGGCATGGACCAGGTTATGCAGGCCTTGTAAAAATGTGGATTACATTCTGAATTCCTAAGAAAAGTGGAGGTGAAGTTAAGAGTTCCTCCTGGCTTCTGTGTGAAAAATAGACACTAGTGCGCCAAGAGTGAGAGTTTGAATTTCAATAAGAGGTTGATGCAGTAGTTCCTGGTGGCTAATGATTGCATCTGGGGAACAGAGAAGGACCTTTGCTCCTGGCTTGCAACCCTATCCTGCTGTTGCTACAAACAGCAACGGCTGGGAGATGAGGCAGCATGCAGGTAAAAAAGAGGTGGGTCCAAGGACAAGCTCTGCACACCCTGCAGGAGAACAATAGATTGTTTAACTCACCACCAAGGATTAATAAAGACAAAACTAAAACCTGTAGGATTTATCTTTAAAAATGCAGAAGAGGGAACATAAACACTGTTTTTGAAAAAAAGAAACACCTTTGAATATAGACTTACTGTATGTATTAGATGGCACTTTTGAACATGTCAATAATTACAAAATTCTCAAACATTTTACAAATTTGGGGAAGTGTAGTAAATTTGACAGAGGTAGGAAAAGCTCATTCACAATGTTGGACAAAACAGTGACCTGTTAATGGGCTAAAGACAAGGTCTTTTTTTTTAATGAGGCTAAAATTACTAATTATTAAGAACAATGGCCAACCAAATTCTGAGTGATACAGAAAATGGAGATGTAAAATTAGCAAAATATTATCCTTAAATGTATCAAATAACAAATATTAACTTTAAAATGGCAGTGTTCTATCAGCTTTTTATAACGGTGATATTTTCCTGCACTGTAGATAGAAGTTAAAGTTGGTAGAATGTTGTTGGATGGTATGTGACATGTTCAGCAAGAACTAGATGAAGTTCATACTATCTCTTCCACTGACGTTACTTCTTTTATTATAGCTTACGGAAATAGTCAATAAAATATATAAGTCTGCAAAGCAAATGCTAAAATCTTACAGTGGTTTGATTCAGAGTGGTAGGAATAAGGATTGATTATATTTTTATATGCTTTAAAATATGTTTATAAATTTCCTGCAATATCTACCAACAGCATGTAGGAAGGTTGTAATAAAAAATAGTCTTAAAGTATTTAAATCAGGATCCAAGCTTTAGAAACACAAGAGTCCTAGTTAGGGAGCTTAAATAGTGTGAATCTCAATTATCTATTCTCTGAAATGGCAATAATTACACGCATAAAACTTTTTTTTATAGCTAGCAGTAATTTTTAATAATAAATATTTTAAACAATGTGCCAGTCACAAAATATAGTGTGGTTAAATAATTATATATGTCTTAATAAACATAGATAACTATTCATATAATGTTAATTATAGCTGTAAAAAATATTTAACATCAAGGGGGAATGTCTATGATGCCTTAGAAATACAAGCAAGAAATAAATTATTTTTTCCTATTATAATTCTGTTTTAAAATATACGTTTTTGGATAGGCACCAAAACATTAAAAGTTAATTCCTCCGGGTGGTTGAATAATAGATGATACATTTTCTTTTTACTTTTATCCAGTCAATTTACACATCTTCTCTAATGTTAATATTCAATATTATGCTAAGAAAATTAGTAATATTTAATTTTAGAAGTCCAATACTTCCAACCTTTAAGATTTATTTTGAAGATTAAGTGAGACAATACATGGAAGTTTTTACTGGACATATTCAATAAATATCCTTATCCCTTATGTGGAACTTTGCTTCCTAGTTACTTTGCTCTAAAGTAATAGAAATAGACGAAACTCCTCTTCAGCCTCTGCAATCCCATTATTCTGTGATTTGCTTTCAAGACAGCACAAGTACAGACAATCTGGAAATCTAGGCAGAATGAAGTTCAATTGTCCTGCACAAGGACTAATCTCCTAATTAAGATATAAGTGACAATTTAGGCAACAGAGTGCAGTATCCATAAACATTAACTATCTATGTCAGTTAAAGTGAACCTAATTTGTCATTTGTGAGACATATATCTAATATAAGGTAGCCTCACATTTTTATTCTTTTTAAAGCAAAGAAAGCATTTGGAAATTCTTAACATAAAATTTTTTGGATATAAAATTCCTCAAAATTGACTTAGGATGTGGTATTTTTGTGCCATAACTTTGGTACAGTGTTCATTTGCTTTGATAGGTGTTACATGCTTCTTTCAAGCAAGTTCAATTGCTTTAATTTTTTTCCTACAATTATTTTCTGTGCACACTGAAGGCTCAGTAATTAGTGTTGACTCACTGACTTACAACAGAGGTAAACAGGACAATAAAATCAGGCAAGCATTTTATGTGGACCTTTTAGAGATTAGCAAAAGTTGCATGAGAAGATGTCATCAAATTTTGCCTAAAGACTCAAGTAATAAAGAGTTTGGAACAAAGGTCAGTGTTCATGATAGACTTCCTTTTTCAAGCTACTTTTTAAAAGATTTTATTCATTTATTCATGAGAGACACAAGGAGAGGCAGAGGCATAGGCAGAGGGAGAAGCAGGCTCCCTTTAGGGAGCCTGATGTGGGACTCAATTCCAGAACCCTGGGATCATGCCCTGAGCTAAAGGAAAATGCTCAACCACTGAGCTACCCAGGCATCCCAAGCTAATTAAATAATAAGTTCAAAAACCAATAATCATGATGGTAAAAATGAAAACAATGTATCTAAAAAAAAAAAAGAAAAAAAAAAAGAAAACAATGTATCTAAAGTTTAAAATATCATAAAAAGATAAAAAGCTTGTTTTAGGACTATACTCCAGAGATTACTAAAAATTTCACTTAATTGTCTTTATCTTTCTTGAGATTTTATTTGCAAAATAAGAAAATACATTTTTAAAAAATTTTACGATCACGATAATTGCATTTACCTTAAAAGAATATCAATATTTTATAGTTAAGTAGTAGAGTTTAAATGGTAAAACAGGATAAAAAAACAGGAACAATGCATAAGTAATTGACTAAAAATAGTTGTTTTCTTTGTAAAAGAAAACAATTTAACAGACAAAAAATAAGAGTATAAGAACAACTTATTAGGAGAATACTGCTCAAGGTCACATGTTCTTTTAAAAAATGTAGTCAGAAATTGGAATAATATTAGAAGCACTGACATTTCAGCTAGTACCTATATATTAGGATAGTAAAACTAAAAACAAAAAAATTTCTTCTGCTCATCCTACCTAAGCCTTATCCATCTTCATTATTTAATCTACAAAATAAAATTTGGTCAGTTAAGGGTAGAAAGAATATCCTAAAATTAGCCAAATAACTTAGTTTAGTATGTTGATTAACCCTGAAAACAAAGCAGTTTTTGGTTAGTTGGTCTAGTATTAACATGTTTTAAAATAATATTCCTAATGTTGACTTTCAGTGGCATATCCATACTCTTGTGTGTAGACTTCGATTAAATTTTGGCTAAAATAATGATTTGCATTTAACATGGTTAAAGGTCCTGCTTAGAGCCTAAATCTTTGCTGTTTCCTTATTCTTTTCTTCTCTTTTATTGGATTCATAATAATTTTATAAATAGAGGCATTAAATTAGACATTCCACATTATTTATTACATAGCAAAGGTTTTTTTGCTTACAATGATAGAAAATTAAAACTTATAGCTCCTAATTAAGGTAGTGATGGTTCCCTGAATTTCCCTAACTTTAATAACCCTTTGAACAAAACAAGCTTGAACAAACTCAAAATCAGTTTCTTTCAAAGTATTGATTAATCAGACTCATAAGACTGAAGAATATAACTATACATGTATATATGTAAACATTATATATATGCAAGATTACCTAATACATGTCTATTTTAAGTCTATATGCTTTCTAAAAATTTTCTAAGCAAAGAGAAATACACTAGTTCCTGCTGTTTTGTTAACTAAAAATATCTGGATATCATGGTATGATGAATCTCAATCAGATAGAAGAGATTATTAAGTGTTATTTGTATCACATCCCCCCCACACTCATAAATTTGGTTAACTCATGCTGTTTACTTATTTTCATTGTTAATAAAACATCATGTCACTTTGTGATATATATCAATTACAATATTAAATATTATTGCTGTTTAATTTATTCTTGCTTTAGACTTAAAATTGTCATAAAATCTCTCATAATTTCTTTTTTAAATTTTTTCCCTCATAATTTCTTTGTTCAAACCAGTGGATCACCATTCTAACTCCCTTGGGCTATGCCTAACTCATTTGGGAAATAATATTTTAAGCAAATAAAAGCTATATTTTTAATTTTTTGCCCAATAGGTAAAAATTATCTGAACTATGTGTTATAGATAGTTGGTAGTAACTTAGATAATATATTGAAAGGGAAGAATCCTGAAAACAATTAGAAGAATGTTGCGAGAAAGAAGTAAAAGACAATACATGTCCACCATAAGAAAATAACCTTTAAAGAAAAATAAAATAACAGAGAAATTGGGTGATATCTATTCTTCAGGGCCTGGGTAGTATAAAAATAAAGAAAATAATATTTCCTTTCTGCAAGATAGAAAATTCTAATTAATCTATGGTTCTTGAACTTTTTAATCAATGTGTAGAAAAAATGGCTTAAAAATCTCCTCATCTTTAAGAATTCCTGGGCTTGTTTCTTGTTGTATTTACTCATTCATTGACTAATTTTGTAGACTTAAGGTGTCTACTGTTTTCAAAGTTATGTGGTAAATGTAAGCAATGAGCAAACAGGTAAGTACCTGCTCTCACAGAGCTTAGGTTGTAATAGAAAAGACTGAAATTTATTATATAATCACAGCAGTACATTCACAATTGAAATTCTATGTGTTTATATAAAAAAGAAAACTAAGATAGCCCAGGAAGTAGGAGTAGAGGAAAAAATTCATGCTGAGAAGGCAAACCATGAACTCTTATGAGATGGGATATGAGCAAAGATGATTCCCTGCAAAAAAGATGAAAAGTTTAAAAAGTTATCTTATTACAAAGGAATTAAATTTATATTAGGAACAGAAAGAAAGCAAAGGTGGTGGTGCTAACTAATGGGTACACGTGGTGAGTAAGACCCAAGGCAGATGATAGGGGATTTAGTAGGACATGTTAAGCTGCTTTGGTTTTATCCAAAGAAAAATAAGCCATTGATAGATATTAAGCTTATTGTATGATATAGTGGCATTTGTTATTTTCAAAACAAAGTGAATTCTAGCTGTCAAAAACAGATTAGACTGGAGAAAGTCAGAGGCTATTGTAATGGTCCAAGCAAGTCATGACAGCTTTGACCAAGGTGGCGTAAGCATAAATTAAGTGTGGATTCAGTGAAATTTATAAGATAAAAATAATATGATATCATAAATTAGATATAAAAGGTGGTGAAGAAGGAGGGTCAAGAATGTTTTCTAAGTGTTTGGCTTGAGAAATTGAATGATTATTAGTATAATTCTTTGAGCCAGAATACCCTGACTGTAGAAACAGACTGTAGGTGATACAGTGAATGGTTCTGACTATGTGCATGCGAAGAAAATGACTTCAAATGGTAGGCATGTTAACTATGAACATGAATATTATGATAAGGGGAGACATAGAATGGGCAGAGAGAGAGGATTCAGGAGCTCAGACTTGTACTGGAGCTATGAGGATGTCTATATTTATGATATAAGTAGACAGTAATTATAATTCTGGCTACAAAGACATTGCCTTGTCCATCAGGAAAGCCTAGAACATGGGCTAGGTAAGAGCAGACCAAGCACTAAAGTGAGACGGGTAACCAGGTAATAAAGAATAAGTCAGTCACAAAGCAGGCATAGACACAATTGGCAGGAACCTCTGAGGAAATCTAGAAGAGTGGTCTCACAGACACTAACAGAACATGGTGTTTCATAACACAAGTTTTGTAATGAAGGTCAGATTCTGATAGGGAGGATACAAACAGGGTGAGGAGTGAAACATGCCCATTGTATTTAGTATGGTGCTAGTCAGTGTTGAATATAGGGAAAGTTGTTTCTGAGGAGGGATATCCTCACATGCAATGTCATCTGACTTTAGTCCACAATGAAATCTAGAAAGCAATAGAACAAGACATCATAATTTTAATAAAAAAAAAAAATACTTATCAAATGAGAAAAAAAGATACCAAGTAAAACTTTAAAATAAATATGAGAATAATAGGGGAAAAACCTTGTACAAAGGCTTAGATGATTTTCTTTTCAGATAGTTTTTCAGAGAATGCGCTATACGAATAAGAGCCACTTGTGTAATAGGAATTAATGATTGATCACAGAGTGAGGATGAGAGAGGGAGAATGAGAGAGAATGTTTGCTTGATTGATCAATCACAAGTCTAGGAAGCAATAAATTCAAATGAGAAAAGACAGCAAATGGGCTACTGGAAGAGTGGCTTCAATAAACTAGTGAAATAGATTCAAAGAAATAACTAATGAAGTATTAGGATTGCCCTTCTTTTAAAAAAAATGGTTCAGGGAGTGGGGCAAAATGGAGGAGGAATAGGGTCTCCACGTCATCTGTCCCCATCAATTTACCTAGATAAGTTTCAAATCATCCTGAAAACCTATGAACTGAACCATAGGTTTAAAGAGAGAACAGCTGGAATGCTACAGAGAGCAGTTTGTGCTTCTAACAAGTACAACTCTTTAGCCACTCTGCACTGAGCAAAATGACTAGAAAGAACAACTCACCACAAAGGAAAGAATGAGAAACAGTACTCTGTGCCACAGAGTTACAGAATTTGGATTACAATTTGATGTCTGAAAGCCAATTCAGAAGCAGAATTATAAAGCTACTAGTGGCTCTGGAAAAAAGCATAAAGGAGTCAAGAGACTTCATGACTGCAGAATTTAGATCTAATCGGGCCAAAATTAAAAATCAACCAAATGAGATGCAATCCAAACCGGAGGTCCTAACAATGAGGGGTAATGAGGTAGAAAAAAGAGTGAGTGGCACAGAAGACAAGTTGATGGCAAGGAATTAAGCTGAACAAAAGAGAGAAAAACAATTAAAAGACCATGAGGAAAGGTTAAGGAAAATACATGACAGCCCCAGAAGGAAAAACCTGTGTTTAATTGGGGTTCCGGAGGACACCAAGAGGGACAGAAGACCAGAAAGTATATTTGAACAAATCATAGCTGAGAACTTCCCTAATTTAGGGAGGGAAACAGGCATTCAGATCCAGGATATAGACAGACCCCCCTAAAATCAATAAAAACTATTCAACACCTTGACATTTAATACTGAAACTTGTAAATTCCAAAGATAAAGATAAAATCCTTAAAGCAGCAAGAGACAAGAGATCCCTAACTTATATGGGTTGAAATATTAGATTAACAGCAGACCTCTCCACAGAGACCTGGAAGGCCAGAAAGGGCTGGCAGGATATATTCAGGGTCCTAAATGAGAAGAACATGCAGCCAAGAATACTTTACCCAGCAAGGCTCTCATTAAGAATAGAAGGAGAGATAAAGAGCTTCCAAGATAGGCAGAAACTGAAATAACATGGGACCACCAAACCAACTCTGCAAGAAATATTAAGGGGCACTCTGTAAAAGAAAGAGGAAGTCCAAAGAAATAATCCACAAAAACAGGGACTGAATAAGTATTATGATGACACTAAATTCATATCTTTCAATAGTAACTCTAAAAGTGAATGGGCTTAATGATCCCATCAAAAGGCGTAGGGTTTCAGACTGGATAAAAAAAGCAAGATCCATTTGTTGTCTACACAAGACTCATTTGAGACCTAAGGACACCTCCAGCCTGAAAATGAAAGGTTGGAGAACAATTTACCATTTAAATGGTCCTCAAAAGAAAGCAGGGGTAGCAATCCTCATATCAGATAAATTAAAGTTTATCCCAAAGACTGTAGTAGAGATGAAGAGGGACACTCTATCGTACTTAAAGGATCTATCCAACAAGAGGACCTAACAATAATGAATATTTATACCCCTAATGTGGGAGCTGCCAAGTATATCAATCAATTAATAACCAAAGTTAAGACATACTTAGATAATAATATGCTAATACTGGAAGACTTCAACACTGTGCTTTCTGCAAATGACGGATATTCTAAGCACAACATCTCCAAAGAATCAAGAGCTTTAAATGATACACTGGACCAGATGGATTTCACAGATATGTACAGAAGTTTACATCCAACCGCAACTGAATACACATTCTTCTCAAGTGCACATGGAATTTTCTCCAGAATAGACTACATACTGGGTCACAAATCAGGTCTTAACTGATACCAAAAGATTGGGAATGTCACCAGCATATTTTCAGACCATAATGCTTTGAAACTAGAACTCAATCACAAGAAGAAATTTGGAAGAAACTCAAACACATGGAGGTTAAAGACCATCCTGCTAAAAGATGAAAGGGTCAACCAGAAAATTAGAGAAGAATTAAAAAGATTCATGGAAACTAAGGAGAATGAAGATACAACTGTTCAAAATCTTTGGGATACAGCAAAAGCAGTCCTGAGAGGGAAATACATTGCAATACAAGCATCCCTCAAAAAACTAAAAAAAAAAAAAAAAAATTAAAACACACAAGCTAACCTTGCACCTAAAGGAACTGGATAAAGAACAGCAAATAAAACCTACACCCAGCAGAAGAAGAGAGTTAATAAATATTCAAGCAGAACTCAATAAAATAGAGACCAGAAGAACTGAGGAACATATCAACAAAGGAGGAGTTGGTTCTTTGAAAGAATTTTTTAAAATTTTTTTTAATGTATTATTTATGATAGTCACACAGAGAGAGAGAGAGAGAGGCAGAGACACAGGCGGAGGGAGAAGCAGGCTCCATGCACCGGGAGCCCAACGTGGGACTCGATCCCGGGTCTCCAGGATCGCGCCCTGGACCAAAGGCAGGCGCCAAACAGCTGCGCCACCCAGGGATCCCGAAAGAATTAATAAGATAGATAAACCATTAGCCAGCCTTATTAAAAATAAAAAAGACTCTGATAAAGTCATGAATGAAAGAGAGAGATTATAACCAATACCAAGGAAATACAAATGATTTTTAAAAACATATTATGGGCACCTATACGCCAATAAGTTAGGCAATCTAGAAGAAATGGACACATTTCTGGAAAACCACAAACTACCAAAACTGAAACAGGAAGAAATAGAAAACCTGAACAGGCCAATAACCAGGGAGGCAATTGAAGCAGTCATCAAAAACCTCCCAAAACACAAAGTCCAGGGTCAGATGGCTTCCCTGGGGAATTCTTTCAAATGTTTAAAGAAGAAACAACACCTCTTCTACTAAAACTGTTCTAAAAGATATAAAGGGATGGGATACTTCCAAACTCATTCTATGAGGCCAGCATCACCTTAATTCCAGAACCAGACAAAGACCCCACCAAAATGGAGAATTCTACATCAGAATCCCTGATGAATACAGATGCAAAAATTATCAACAGGATACTAGCCAATAGGATCCAACAGTACATTAAGATTATTCATCATGACCAAGTGGGATTTATCCTCAGGATGCAAGGCTGGTTCAACACTCATAAAGCAATCAATGTGATAGATCGTATCAATAAGAGAAAAAACAAGAACCATATGATCCTCTCAATAGATGCAGAGAAAGCATTTGACAAAATACAGTATCCATTCCTGATCAAAACTCTTCAGAGTGTAGGGATAGAGGGAACATTCCTCAGCATCTTAAAGGCCATCTACAAAAAGTCCACAGCAAATATCATTCTCAATGGGGAAACACTGGGAGCCTTTCCCCTAAGGTCAGGAACAAGACAGGGATGTCCACTCTCACCACTGCTATTCAAGATAGTATTAGAAGTCCTAGCCTCAGCAATCAGACAACAAAAAGAAATAAAAGGCATTGAAATTGGCAAAGAAGAAGTCAAGTTCTCCCTCTTTGCAGATGACATGATACTCTACATGGAAAACCCAAGACTCTACCCCAAGTTTGCTAGAACTCACACAGCAATTCAACAATGTGGCAGGATACAAACTCAATGCCCAGAAGTCAGTGGCATTTCTATACAATAACAAAAAGACTGAAGAAAGAGAAATTAAGGAGTCAATCCCATTTACAATTGCACACCAAAGCATAAGATACCTAGGAATAAATCTAACCAAAGAGGTAAAGGATCTCTACCCTAAAAACTATAGAACACTTCTGAAAGAAATTGAGGAAGACACAAAGAGATGGAAAAATATTCCATGCTCATGGATTGGAAGAATTAATATTGTGAAATTTCAATACTACCCAGGGCAATTTACACATTTAATGCAATCCCTATCAAAATACCATGGACTTTCTTCAGAGAGTTGGGACAAATCATCTGAAGATTTGTGTGGAATCAGAAAAGACCCCAAATAGCCAGGAGAATATTGAAAAAGAAAACCAGAGCCAGGAGCATCACAATGCCAGATTTCAGGTTGTACTACAAAGGTATGGTCATCAAGACAGTGTGCTACTGGCACAAAAACAGACACATAGATCAATAGAACAGAATAGCAAACCCAGAAATGGGCACTCAACTCTATGGTCAACTAATATTTGACAAAGCAGGAAAGACTATCCACTGGAAAAAGGACAGTCTCTTCAATAAATGGTGCTGGGGAAATTGGACATCCACATGCAGAAGAATGAAACTAGACTTTTTTCTTACACCATACACAAAGATAAACTCAAAATGGATGAAAGATATAAATGTGAGACAAGATTCCGTCAAAATCCTAGAGGAGAACACAGGCAACACCCTTTTTGAACTTGGCCACAGCAACCTCTTGCAAGATACATCCATGAAGGCAAAAGAAACAAAAGCAAAAATGAATTATTGGGACTTAATCAATATTAAAAGCTTTTGCACAGCAAAACTAAAAGACAACCTACATAATGGGAGAAGATATTTGAAAATGACATATCAGATAAAGGGCTAGTATCCAAGATCTATAAAGAACTTATTAAACTCAACAGCAACGAAACATACAATCCAATCATGTAATGGGCAAAGACAGGTACTTAAATTTCACCAAAGAAGACATAGACATGGCCAACAAGCACATGAGAAAATGCTCTGCATCACTGGCCATCCGGGAAATACAAATCAAAACCACAATGAGATACCACCTCACACCAGTGAGAATGGGGAAAATTAACAAGGCAGGAAACCACAAATGTTGGAGAGGATGTGGAGAAAGGGGAACCCTCTTACACTGTTGGTGGGAATGTGAACTGGTGCAGCCACTCTGGAAAACTGTGTGGAGGTTCCTCAAAGAGTTAAAAATAGACCTGCCCTATGACCCAGCAATTGCACTGCTGGGGATTTACCCCAAAGATACAGATGCAATGAAACGCCGGGACACCTGCACCCCGATGTTTCTAGCAGCAATGTCCACAATGGCCAAGCTGTGGAAGGAGCCTCGGTGTCCATCGAAAGATGATGGATAAAGATGTGGTCTATGTATACAATGGAATATTCCTCAGCCATTAGAAACGACAAATACCCACCATTTGCCTCGACGTGGATGGAACTGGAGGGTATTATGCTGAGTGAAATAAGTCAATCAGAGAAGGACAAGCAGTGTATGGTCTCATTCATTTGGGGAATATAAAAAAATAGTGAAAGGGAATAAAGGGGAAAGGAGAAAAAATGAGTGGGAAATATCAGAAAGGGAGATGGAACATGAGAGACTCCTAACTCTGGGAAACAAACTATGGGTGGTGGAAGGGGAGGTGGGCGGGGGTTGGGGGTGACTGGGTGATGGGCACTGAGGGGGGCACTTGATGGGGTGAGCACTGGGTGTTATTCTATGTGTTGGCAAATTGAACACCAATAAAAAATAAATTTATATATATAAAAGAAAACCACAATGAGATACCACCTCACACCAGTGAGAATGGGGAAAATTAACAAAACAGGAAACAACACATGTTGGAGAGGATGTGGAGAAAGGGGCACACTCTTGCACTGTTGGTGGGAATGTGAACTGGTACAGCCACTCTGGACAACTGTGTGGAGGTTCCTCAAAGAGGTAAAAATAGAGCTACCCTATGACCCAGCAATTGCACTGCTGGGGATTTACCCCAAAGTACAGGTGCAGTAAAATAGCAGGACACCTGCACCCCGATGTTTCTAGCAGCAATGTCCACAATAGCCACACTGTGGAAGGAGCCTCGGTGTCCATCGAAAGATGAATGGATAAAGAAGCTGTGGTCTATGTATACAATGGAATATTACTCAGCCATTAGAAATGACAAATATGGGGATCCCTGGGTGGCTCAGCGGTTTGGCGCCTGCCTGAGGCCCAGGGCGTGATCCTGGAGTCCAGGGATCAAGTCTCACATCACACTCCTTGCATGGAGCTTGCTTCTCCCTCTGCCTGTGTCTCTACCTCTCTCTTCTTCTGTGTCTCTCATGAATAAATAAATAAATTCTTAAAAAAAAAAAAAAGAAATGACAAATACCCACCATGTGCTTCAACGTGGATGGAACTGGAGGGTGTTATGCTGAGTGAAGTAAGTCAATCGGAGAAGGACTAACATTATATGGTTTCATTCATTTGAGGAATTTAAAAAATAGTGAAAAGGATTAGAGGGGAAAGGAGAGAAATGTGTGGGAAATATCAGAGAGGGTGACAAAACATGAGAGACTCCTAACTCTGGAAAAGGAACAAGGGGTAGTGGAAAGGGAGGTGGGCAGGAGGTTGGGGTGGCTGGGTGACAGGCACTAAGGGGGGCACTTGATGGCATGAGCACTCGGTGTTATGCTATATGTGGGCAAACTGAACTCCAATAAAAGATATACAAAAAATAAAATTAAAAAATGGTAGGGAAAAATATTTGGATATTAGAAGAAAACATATACACAAAAAGAAACCCAGAAGAAAACAAAAAAAACTGAAAGTCATATTCAAAATATAAAGCAAACTACAAACAGTGCTGATTTGAAGAATTCATAGAATTTAAGATAGAGAATATGTTTGATCTTGACACCAGAAACATTCTCATTTTATTGGCCAAATGGTTTTGTCTTTAGAGCTGGAAAGAAGGAAAAATAATCACAACCTAAACATGGCTCCCTTGGGTTTCCAGCAAAGGGTAGTTGCATAATAGTGCAAATCTCTTCATGTTTTCAAAATTTAGGATTTACCTATAAATAGAATGCTAAGAAGTAAAACTATTAAATTATAGAGAGGTAAAACATAAGCAAAGTCATAGAAGAAAAGAAGTAGGGAGTTTTAAATGGAATTTAAGAAACAAAATAGATGAACATGGGGGAGGGGAAGGAAACAATAAGGCGAAACAGGGAGACAAATCATAAGGCACTCTTAACTCCTAGAAACAAAATGAGGGTGGCTGGAGGGGAAGGGGGTAAGCGGATGCAGCGACTGGGTGATGGGCATTAAGGAGGGCACTTGATGTGAGGACTGGGTGTTATACACAACTGATGAATCACTAAATTCTAATTAAAAAATAAAAAAAGAATCCTATAATTCCTTCTGATAATACAATTATCTCCCATGCAGGCATTAAAAAAAAATTTGAGGAGGAAAGTGTAAGGGAAGTAAACACTCAACCAAGGGGAGAAAGGATTACAGAATGCTGGTGGTATTTGTTGGAACAAAAATAGAGATTTTAGTATAATTACCAAGTTTACAGAGTAAAGGAAAACATAACTAAAAAATACAGGGCTTTCTGCATTATTACACCATATGTGTTCTTAAAAACAAAACAACCTAACTTTTGTTCTGTAAGATTACACTCTTTAAAAATAAGGTTTGAGGAAAAAATATTGAGGAAATCAAAATCACAGAACTTTCTAAACTTGAACACTAATAAAAAACGATTGTCATAGCCTAGGAGATAATTTAACACAGGCTCTGGAGGCTTCCTCAAGGGATATTAAAAATGTACAAAAATAATAGCTTGGAAATCCTTGTTTCTTGGTGAGGACACATTAAGATGGAAGTGGAGTTCTGGACAAAAGAACCATTTGTCAGGATTTGAGGAAGCTGAGAGAGGTCTACATACAGGCATTCAAAGTTAATTTTCTCAAAATAGAGCTGGAAGGGCTTCTTGCCTGTACAGTGGAGAGCAAAGTGCTTTTTTTCTCTTTTGTTATAGTTCTACTTCTGCTGTTCTGTCTTCACTTTCCTAGGGGGAAAAGAAAAAAGCTAAGTATGAACAAGTGCCATATTGATACTAACTTTATTCCTCTATGTATCAATAGCACAGGGCACACCTGATATTGCAGAAACACATGTTGCAATAGAGCAGATGATAATATAGCTATCAACAGTTTAAGAGGAGACTGGAAAGAGATACAGGGTATTATGTTACACAAATTACTTTTTTTTTTTTTTTTAGCAGGAAGCCAATAGAGTTTATCTAAGGTAGCAGTAGATAAATTGAATAAACGTATAATTGAAATAAATCAAGAGAACTGAACCATGAGTCAAGGATAGTTGCCTCGGGATTGGGACAAGGTTGTAGAGTGCTGAATGTCACTGAGTTCAGCTGCTTTATTTTGTATTTTAATCATGTTATATTACTTTGATTAAGAGTCAATAAAAATAGTAATGAAAAACTATTACTTCATCAAAAAATACAGCTTCTAATCCCTAAATCTAAGAACCACTATTTCTCTTTGCTCATAGCTTAGAACTTGAACAAACTGTTTATTCTAAAGTTTCTAATAAAAATTATACTACAATGTGTGGGAGGGTGCATTGGTTAGGAATTATCTGCGCCAAAAGAGTTCTTGATCTTGCTTCAGCTCTACCCTCAGCTGGCCTGTGATGCAGCAGAGAAGCATCAGGATTTTCACTAGCCTGGAGAAAGCGTGGCTTACCCAACTCCAATTTTCTTTTTCCAGTTATCTGGAGCAAGGCACTTAACATCTTTTAGCTTTGCCTATAAAATGAGAGTAACTACTCTGTGATATTATTGGGAATATAAAGTCATATATAAATTTAAAGCACCTGGTTATGGTCAGAGTTCAATAAATGTTAATTATCTTCATATAAATAATTTTAAAATGTTTTAATTACATTTGGAAACTCTAAGCAAATTTAAAATTGCTTTAGGCCTCTCGGAGTAGCAAAATTATACTTAGTAAACATTCGAATGCACAATGCCATGGGCAAATAGAAGCTTTAAGAGAACTTAGCTCTCTGGTTCCCTCATATAATTGTTCTTTCTGACTTAACATCATAAGATCTTAGTCCCTTACGCACTTAATGTTCAGGATTCTAAGAAATCTTCCTTTCTACTATCATCCACTTCAAGATAACAAGTCAGTTGTGAGTGTATGTACCTCTTTAATAACTGTTTGTCAGCTATTCACACTTAAGTCAATAGAGGAAGCCTGAATTTGGTAGGAAAAAAAATTTTTTAGCAGTACTTCTAATTTTTAAGTGTTTTCTTTTATAATCCTGGCCTTAGTGAGAGAAAAGGGCATGTATTTTGGGAGCATCATGCTTCTTCCTGTCCCACAGTTAATGAGGCACATGAAGCATTGACTGGGACTTGATCATGCATACAGAACAGGCAGGCATATTCTTCTCTCGCAATGAAACCATCTGTAGCCAATCCCAGCAGGTTTTCCTTCAGGGCTATGAGCAAAAGGCAAGAATACAGATTGTTTCTCATTCTACATCATTCTAACGCAGCAGAGGCGAGATTCAAGAGGGAAAACTTAAATAAACATGTACAGATGTCTTTTTCCAGGTTATTTTCCATTTTCCAAATCTTGACTTTAAGTTGTATAATTAAGGAGAAAAAATTCTCAGATGAAACAAAGTGCATTTTCATACATTAGAGGAACAGGGTCCTATGTGGAGAGATGCACATCTGCCGGGTCTTGATTTTAATCATTTATTTGATAGATATTTCTGGACAAACAGACTCAGCCAAGACCAGATGTAGCATGTCTCTCTTAATAATCTGAGCTAATTGAGTCTCCCTTTTGCCATTTGCCAATTATCTATGGATCCAGATTGAGTGTTTTCTTTTTTCGTTTCCTTTTTTTTCCACTAGAAGGTTAGAGAAGCATAAACCAAGAGATCAAGAAGGGTAAGGAATGTCATTATACTGTTACTGCAAAACATTGGGGGTTGCTGCCAATGTTTATCTGAGAGCAGTTGAACAGAACACAATTCAATAAACTTTCCTTGGAAAGTTTCACACAGATTGCGGATGGCTTTTAAAAGTGTTTCTCCTTTTGATTAAGGGAAATGAAGGGGAGGAAAGGGAGAGAAATATTAAATGGAACGTATTCACTGCTGGAGTATAGATTTTCATTGCTCTGAATGAGTGCTCGGTAGAGATTTTCACCACATCTAATAATCATTTTCTCAGTAGGCCGTAAAAAATTAGGAGATTATGTTTCTCATATTCAAGGCTCTATTTATCAAGCATACTACTTAAGAATTTCATTGTTATTGATAACTACTACATGTTGTTCATTTATAAAACTTGCCCCAAACGATGTATTCTTGATTCAGAAATGAATCATTCAAGAGCGAACAAGAGTTTCAGTTAGCAGCCGATTATAATCTTTTGGCAGGGAAAGGAGCAACTATTGGTGACAGAGTAGCCTTGAAAGTAATGCAGTTGACATTTTAATATCAACTCACAGAAAAGAAAAGGATCTTTTCTTTGTCGTAAGTTTATCAAACATAAACTGAACAAACCTCTGAAGGTCAAGATTATGAGTGGGAGGTTAGTGTTTCAAATACAGGAAATATCCGTGTACTTGAGGATTATGTACCAGTATTATTCAAATATGAAACAATTGTGAAAAGACAGTGTTGTGTCTGAGTGATAACCATGATGACTTTATTATTCGTGAACTACGTTCTTTCAACTGTTTCAAAAGTGTGTTTTCCTCTTGGTCTCAAATATTTTCCTTTTGGTGAGCCTTTTGAAATGTGAATGCAGTGGTTCTGTGTGTAGTGATACACGCTGATTTCACTTCACATAAATGATAACATTTTCAGGAGTAAAATGAAATTAACCCCTTAATTAAAATGGGTAAAAATACTCTCAAATGAGAAACAAAGAAATGGACCCTGAATTTTTATTTATTTTTTTCAAGTCTGTTTCCAGAATTAAAGAGGGAGCTCTTGGGAGCAGAAATAACATATCTTATCTTTTATCTTTGAATTTCCAACTCCAAGCACAGTTGCTTGACAATTTGTGGTTGCTAAAAAAACAAACTAACCACCCCCCAATAAAACCTCCACAAAAACACGATGATTTATT
Organism: Vulpes lagopus; assembly: GCF_018345385.1. Classification (NCBI taxonomy): domain Eukaryota; kingdom Metazoa; phylum Chordata; class Mammalia; order Carnivora; family Canidae; genus Vulpes; species Vulpes lagopus. The sequence continues at coordinate 43,637,996 of NC_054839.1, forward strand.
GGGTAAATTGAAGGTATCAGGGGTAAAAATGTGGCCAATGGTAACCTCAATTCTTTTCTTCACCCTTGGGAAAGGAACAATATATAAATACAAAGAACATAAAATTAATTACCCACCTCTTCTGAATTATTTGTTAACCTGGATTTGTAACTTCTTGAAGAGGATATTCAGCTTTCATATGCACCACCAAGATAAAACAAAAGCAAAGGTATTGCCTGTACATTTTTTTAAATGACAGAAAATTGTATATGAGTAAGAACAAACCCCCACAGGGTATATCACTGATGTTTATAAATTAAATGTTCTTTCTATCGTTGGCTTAGACACAGAACTTGTGTTCAAGAACCGAACATCATTTCCCTGCCAGTTTCTTCCAACTTCTTCCCTCCTTCCTCACTTTTACTCCTTCATACTTACTTCCCCTTCCTTTAGTCTCTCATCCCCTTCTTTGTGTGTACACATTTACATGAAGTTGGCATGATTTAAGAGATCCTTTCAAATTGTGTAAGCAAACATGCATTTGGGTTATAGAAGGACTATACCATCCATGAGAAAGTGGAAAATGTTTTTCAGGCTACTTCAGTAGGGAGAGCGCCCCAGATGCTCAGTTGCCTAGAAGATCAGAGTGCATCAGAATGGTGGTTTTACTTTGGACTTGTGTAGAAAGGAATAGTAAGTTATAGGTGGGATGATTTTGGAGCTGAGATATATTTTTTTAAAGATTAATTTATTTATTTGAGAGAGAAAGAGCATGTGAGCATGTGAGGGTGGTGCAGAGGGAGGAAGAGAGAAAGAATCTCAAGCAGACTCCCTGCGGAGGTTGGAGTCGCACACAGGGCTCTGTCCTAGGACCCTGAGATCATAACCTGAGCCCAAACCAAAATCAGACACTTAATCTACTGAGCTGCTCAGGTGCCCTGAGATTTTTATTTTTAAAGGGGCATCTGAAAAAAATAAAAAAAATTTTAAAAGGTGGAAGAAAAGGTGGTGGAAGGGGAGGAGGGCGGGGGGTGGGGGTGAATGGGTGACGGGCACTGAGGGGGGCACTTGACAGAATGAGCGCTGGGTGTTATTCTGTATGTTGGCAAATTAAACGCCAATAAAAATAAATTTATTATTAAAAAAAACACCAAAAATTTTTTTAAAAAGGGGGGTGCATCTGAGGCAGTCAGGAAATGTTTATACTGTGGAAGTTAATGAAGACCACCCAAATAAGAACAAGAAGGACTGGACAAGTCATGGAAATAGGCAAGAATATTAAACCAAAGGAAAAAAAAAAAAGGATATTAAACCAAAGAACAATGCTCTAAGCAAAATCACCAAAATAAAGGTATCATGAAAAACTAATTGACTCCAAAATTCTTATCTCCAGACCACATCTCACTATAAATCTCTAGTCCAGAATTTCTTATCATGACCTTTAGCTTTTTATATATTAGGTTTAATATGCTTAGAATATGCTAAAGTAATATTAGCCACCACCCCCCACAGCAAATATTACACTTGACCTTTGAACAATGCAAGGGTTAGGGTGCTAACTCTTTCTGTAGTCAAGAATACATGCATAACTTTTGGCTCCCCAGAAACTTCTAATAGCTTATTGTTGACTGGAAGACTTAGTGATAACATAAATAGCCAATTAACACATATTTTCTTATACATTTAATACACTGTATTCCTACAATAAGGTAAGCTAGAGAAAATAAAATATCAAGAAAGTCATAAGGAAGAGATAATTATAGCACTGTACTATATCACTCTACATAAAGGTGGGCTCGTTCAGTTCAAACTAGTCTTGAGGGTCAACTGTGCTGTGGGGACCAAGTAGCTAATACTAATAATCACCTTGAGTAGATTGCATAGAGTATTGTTAAATATTATTTCTAGTTTTCATGAGTTTCTCAGCAGCGTAGAAAAAGTTCTTCTGGGGAAAACTATTTTTTTTCTCAGAGCATGCCCCTTCAGAGCTTAGGTCTAATTCTGATCCTGGGGGGACCCCATTCTTTCATTGCCTTTGAGAGGTTTTAAAAATCTGTAAATTGTAGAAAACTGATAACATTGCAAACTAATTGTTTCTAAAAATGTAAATAGATTCTATTTGTTGGAGGTTCATCTGACTTCCCTCCCTGACCATGTAAGAAGCCAAAACTTTTTTTAAAGATTTTATTTATTCGTTCATGAGAGACAGAGACAGAGAGAGAGACAGAGACAGAGACACAGGCAGAGGGAGAAGTAAGCTCCACGCAGGGAGCCCAACATGGGACTCGACCCCAGGTCTCCAGGATTATGCCCTGGGCCGAAGGTGATGCTAAACTGCTGAGCCATCCGGGCTGCCCCCCAATTTTTTTAATTGAAATGTAGTTGGTATACAATATTATATTAGTTTCAGGTGTATAACATTGTGACTCAATGTTTACCTACATTACAGAGTCATCCCCATGATAAATCTAGCTAACATCTGTCACCATACAAAGTTGTTACAGTGTTAACTGTATTCCCTATGCTGTACATTGCATCCCAATGTCTTATTTATTTTGTAACTAGAAACTAGAAGTTTATACCTTTTAATACTTTTCCCTTTTTTTAAAAAAATTAAAATACATTGAAATATTCCCAATCCATAAATGTGTCTATTCTTTAGATTATCCTTTGAATTATTTCTAACAACGTACTGATTCATTATTAATGAATTAAATCAAAATTTTACATGTTCATTTTATCTGTATGAGTGCAATGATTTTAACTTCTTTGAAATTATCCTTTAACAGTTTATTTGTTAAAGTAAATATATTCTTAGATATCAAATTAAATAATTCTGAAATGGGTACTTTCTCATATTAACCATTGTTGACCTTATCTTTACATTTTGTATGATTTTTGGAAAGTAAACAATGTTTTCTTGGTTGTGTGTGCACATATATGAACAGATCCTCAAGGGTCTGTAGGAATATAACAAAAAATTGATCATTCATATTACCAGAGTCCCAAGACAAGAAAAAGAAGATAGGGCTGATAAAATATTCAAAGGAATAGTGGTTAAAATTTTTGTCAATTTGGCAACAGCTCTACATATCCAAGGACTTGTGCAAATCCTAAGCAGGATAAACCCAAAGAGATCTAATGTCATAACACATCATAATCAAGCTCCTGAAAATTAAAGAAAAAGTAAACATCTTGAAGGCAGAGAGATAGAGCAAGCAATAACATCATACCTGTAGAAGAAAAACAGCGTGAACGTACATGCAACCACATGAATGAGTATCCAGAGCAATACCTTGAGTGAAAGATGTCAACCCCCAAAGCTTCCATATTGTAATCTTTATATAACATTCTTGAAATAACAACAATAGAGAAATAGAGAACAGATCAGTAGTTGCCAGGGATGAATGATAAGTGTGAACGGTTGGCTATAAAGAGTGACAAGGAGGATTATTTGGGTGGTGGAAAAGTCCTTTATGTTGACTGTATCAATGTCAATATCCTGGCTGTGATATTAAACTGTAGTTTTGCCAAATATATTACCACTGGGGGGAGCTGAGCAATGGGTGCGTGGGAACTCACTAAAACATTCCTTAAACTGCATGTGAAACTAAGATGATCTCAAAATGAAACTTTTAATTAAAAGTAAAAACATAGTGGAGGCTTTTATTTCATGAAATGCTTTTTCCTTATCAAAATGCCTCTTTTCCACAAAACCTAGAGCAGTTTTTTCAACTTGAATATAGATTAGTAACCCTGAATAAATGTAAATAACAAAACATATTTAGGTGCCATTCCAGATTAATTAAGTCATAATTTCTGATACTGAGGCTTCATAATTTTCATGGATTTTTTTCAATTTTCTAACCTAGGTTATTTCAAACATAAGGTAAAAGGAACAGTGTAACAACAACAACAACAACAAAATTCCCCATGCGCTCATCGCCCAACTTGAAAAGCTACTAATATTTCGTCTGTCTTGTTTTATTATACTCTCTAAAAGAGTTTTTCTTTTCTGTATTATTTTCCCTTCCTTTGTTTCTTTTTATTGCCATGAAAAAGTTTAATTTAAATGTTGATCATATTGGTTAATATGAGAAAATTCCTCTTTTAAATTTAAGACATTATTTATTTAAATTGATATCCAAGAGTATAAATGGATACTTTTGAAAGCACCCATCATCTCAAAATAAAAAGCAAAAACAAGAAAAACATTTCTCCTTGTGATAATAACTCTTAGTATTTACTCTCAACTTTCGTACATATCTTATAGCAGTGTTAGCTATAGTCCTCATGCTGACCATCACATCCCTAACACATATTTACCTTGTAACTAGAAGTTTGTAATTTGACCACATTTCTTCCATTCTCCCCTCCTCATTCTCCTTTCTTTAGTGATCACAAATCTGATGCCTTCTTCTATAAATTCTTAAAATTCCACATATGAGATCAAAAAATATTTTTCTTTCTTTGACTTAATTTCACTTAGCCCTCAAGACCCATCCATGTTTTCAAAAATGGTGAGATTTCTTTTTTTTTAATGACTGAACAATATTCCATTGAGTGTGTGTGTGTGTGTGTGTGTGTGTGTGAGAATCCACATTGTTTATTCATTCATCCATCAATGGACAAAGGTTGTTCCAAGACTTGAATATTATAAATAATGCTGCTATGAACATGAGGATGCAGATATTTTTTGTCAGTATTTTCATTTCCTTTGGCTATATTCCCAGAAGTGAAATTACTGGATCTTACAGTAGTTCTATTTTTAATTTTTTGAGGATCCTCTATACTGTTTTCTATTGTGGGAGTACTCGTTTAGAATCCCCTGGAGGGTGTGCAAGGGTCCCCTTTCCTCTACATCCACACCAGTATTTGTTCTCTCTTGTCATTCTGATGACAGCAATTCTAAGATGTATGAGGTGATATATCTCATTATGTTTTTTTTAAGATTTTATTTATTTATTCATGAGAGAGACAAAGAGAGAGATAGAGGCAGAGAGACAGGCAGAGGGAGAAGCAGGCTCCATGAAGGGAGCCCGACGTGGGACTTGATCCCAGGTCTCCAGGATCATGACCTGGGCTGAAGGCGGCGCTAAACTGCTGAGCCACCCGGGCTGCCCTCATTACGGTTTTTGATTTGCATTAATCTAATGAGTAGTGATGTTGAACACCTTTTCATGAACTTGTTGGACTTTTATATATCTTCTCTGGAGAAATGTCTATTCAGGTCCTGTGCTCATTTTTTAATTGAGCTATATGCATTTTGTTTTGTTTTTGCTGTTAAGTTGTACGAGTTCTTTATATATTTTGGATATTAACCCCTTTTCAAACATATGGTTTGCAACATTTTTTCTTTTTGTGGGTTGTCTTTTCATTTTGTTGATGGGTTTCTTTTGCTGTGCAGAAGCTTTTGGTTTTTAGTTTCATTTGCTTCTTTTTTATTTTGTTGCCAGTGCTTAAGGAGTCCTATCTAAAAAAGTTACCAAGACCCATCTCAAGAAGCTTTGCTCCTTATGTTTTCTTCTAGGAGTTTCAGGGTTTTAGGTCTTTTAGCATGTAATCCACTTTGAGTTAATTTTTGTGAGTGGTGTAAGGAGAGTCTAGTTTCATTCTTTTACATGTGAATATCCAGTTGTCCTAGCACCATTTATTGAAGACAGTCTTTCCTCCATTGAGTATTCTTCACTCCCTTGTTGAATACTAGTTGACTGTATTCTTGGGTTTATTTCTGGACTGGATTTTTTTTTTTACATGATGCCCATGCTGTTATAAAATGTAATACAATTAACAGTAATTCCATAGTATAAAATTTCTATTCTAAACACGAATTTTTACAATTGTCTCAAATATGTCTTTTAAAAAATAATTGATTTCATTAAATGAGTATGCCAATGAAATCTATATATTAAATTTTCTTTAAGTATCAGGGTCAATATTATGCAATATCATGATGGCATTTTTCTGTTTTCTGTTTGTGGTTTTTAGAGAAAGCACATATGAGAATATGCAAGCTGGGCAGGGTTGGGCAGAGGGAGAGAGAGAAACTCAAGCAGGCTCCATACCCAGCAGGGAGTCCAACACAGGGTTCAATCTCACAACTCTGAGATCATGACCTGAGCCAAAATCAAGTGTAGTTAACGAAACAAAAAATTTGGGGTGTAGTTATAAAAACAAAAAATTTTGAGCTCTATATTTGCTATTTTTTTAAGCCTTTAAAGATATCAAGGCTTGGGTTATATCTTCTCATTCTTTCTTTCTTTCTCTTGACTGAAGTATAGTTGACATGCAGTGTTACATTAGTTTCAGTTGTACAATACAGTGATTAGATAACTCTATAATGTTATACTATGTTCATAAGTGTAGCTCCAACTATCCCCATACAATGCTATTCAATACCATTGACTATATTCTCTATGCTCTACCTTCTATCCCCATCACTTAGTCATTCTATAACTGATAGTCTGAACTTCCCATTACCTTCACCAATTATGACTATCCTACCATCTCCCCTCAGGCAACCATCAGTTGTATTTGTGGGTATGTGTCTGCTTTTTTGTGTTTTGTTTTATTTTTTGGATTCCACATATGAGTGAAATTATATGGCATTTGTCTTCATCTGTTTGACATAGTTCATTTAGCATGGTTACCTCTACGTCCATTTATGTTATTGCAAATAGCAAGATTTCCTTCTTTTTAAAACAAATTTTTACAAAGATTTTATCTATTTATTTGACAGTGAGAGAGAGCACAAACAGGGATAGTGGCAGCGAGGAGAGGGAGAAGCAGAGTTCGAGCCTAGGACCCTGGGATCATGACCTGAACAGAAGGCAGATGCTCAACTGACTGAGCTACCCAGGCACCCTGATTTCATTCTTTTTTATGGCTGAACAATATCTGACTGTATTCATGTGTATATATGTGTGTACGTGTTTGTATACATAGAAATATACACATTATCTTCATCAATCTATGGATATTTGTGTTGCTTCCTTATCTTAGCTGTTGTAAATAATGCTGTTGTAAATGAATATATCTTTTAGAATTAGGGTTTTTGTTTTGAGTAAATACCCAGTAGTGGAATTACTGGATCATATAATTATATTTTTAATTTTTTGAAGAAAAAAATTAATTTTTTGAATTTCCACCCACTGTGCACAAGGGTTTCTTTTTCTCCACATTCTTACCGATGCTTGCTGTTCTGACCATTATAAGGTGATATCTCATGTTTTTTTTTTAATGCATTTCCCTGATGATTTAAATGTTCAACATTGTTTTTCACATATTTATTATTTGTATGTTTTGTTTGGAAAAAATGCCTGTTCACATCCTCTGCCCATTTTTAATTGGATTATTTGTGCTTTTTTGATGTTGAGTTATATATCATTTCCCAAATATCTTCTCTAATTTACTGAGTTGCCTTTTTGTTTTGTTGATGATTTCCTTCAGTGTGCAAAAGCTTTTTGGTTTACTGTAGTCCCAAAAGTTTATTTTTGCTTTTGTTTTACTTGCCTGAGTAGACATATCCATAACTATGGTGCTAAGGCTGATGTCCAAGGGATTACTGCCTATGTTTTCTTTTAGGAGTTTTATGGTTTCAAGTTGTATATTCAGGTCTTTAGTCCATTTTGAGTTTATTTTTGTGTGTGGAGGAAGGAAGTGGTCCAGTTTTCCCTGCACTATTTGTTGAAGAGACTCTCTTTTCTTCATTGTATATTCCTGCTTTGTTGTAGATTGACAGTACAACCATGTGTTTATTTCCGGCTTTGTTATCCTGTTCCATTGATCTATGTGTCTATTTTTTTGTGCCAATACCATACTGTTTTAACTCTTACAGCTTTGTATTATATCTTTAATTTTGCAATTGTAATAGCTCCAGCTTGCTTTAAAAAAAAAATTATTTATTCATGAGAGAGGCAGAGACACAGGGAGGAGGAGGAGCAGGCTCCATGCTGGGAGCCTAATGTGGGACTCTATCCTGGGACTCTGGGATCATGCCTTGAGCCAAAGGCAGCAGCTCAACTGCTGAGCCACCCAGATGTCCTTCAGCTTTGTTTTCTTTCTCAAGATTGGCTATTCAGGGTCTTCTGTGGTTCCATAAAATGTTAAGATTATTTGGAGTTTCTTCACTCCCTTAAAGATTTATTTGAGGGAGAAAAGGTGAGAGAGAGCGCGCACATGTGTGTACACACATACACACACATATGAGTCAGGGGAGGGATGGAGGGAGAGGGAATTCTCAGACTCCCCACTGAATGTGCAGCCAAACTTGGGGCTTGATCCCAGGACCCTGAGATCATGACCTGAGTTAGAATCAAGACTGCCTGCTTAACTGAGCCACTCGGGCATCCCAGGATGATTTGTTCTAGTTCTGTGAAAACTGCCATTGATATTTTGATAAGGATTGCATTGAGTCTGTAAGGTCATTTTGAGTAGTATGGACATTTTGCCAATATTCTACCAACCCATGAACATGGAATATATTTCCATTTCATTGTGTCATCTTCAGTTTCCTTTGTCAATGTTTTATAGTTTCCAGTATAGAGATCTTTTACCTCCTTGGATATGTTTATTCCTAGGAATTTTATTCTTTCTAGGTCATAATTGGTAAACAGCTATAAAGAAAACCTTCCCTTCATCCACTAGTTGATTAGTCTGAAGAATACTATCTTTAATTTGAGTCACAATTTTCCAGAATAATAGAGTTGATTTCCTGCTATTTTTCAGTGAAATTTTGTTCTTTATTGCATTATGACTTCTTGATTTTAAACATTTTATATATTTGAATCCATTTTTTAAAAATTGCTATTCATGCTTAAGTGTGCCCAATTTTGTCCCGTTATAACCTACTTAATTTGGTCTCTATATCCTTATGACATGACCTTTGCAAACTTCCATAGTTTTCTTGCTTTTAATATGAGGATGTTCCCAAATTGTTTTGTACACTTTCTGTCCAGGCCTTAAATCCAAGAATTCTTGTTTTGTTTTTAATAATGAGAAATGATATTTAGATGTCACTGTGGACTATAAAAGTGCCTATCCTTTCTGAGTTGGTCAGTGCTTCTAGGCCTCTTTATTTAAAAGAGCTAGGAAATATGTATTAAGTTTTAAAATACATGATGAGTTCAAATGTAAGATTTCAAGTTAAATTCAGAAATGTATATATAATCAGTATCTTTATTTTCCATGTTAGACAGTAACATAATTGCCCAGAAAAGCAATTTGTATCTCAGAAAAATAATTCCACACTACTAACAATGTGGTACTAGTATTAGTTTTACCCTCTCCCTACTTTTAGGGCCACCTCACCAGGAATCCAAATATAATTACTGTATTTTAAAGCACTTAATGTGTTTTTTTTTTCCTTTGTGGCTATTCTATCAACTCAATATATTTGTGCAATTTTTCTCTTATAAAGATTACTTACATAAAATATTTTCTTTTGAAACTTTGGAAAACAAGTTGTATAGTATCAAATTTATACAATGTTCAAAGAAATCATGTTGTCATATTAAAGGCCTAATGTAGGATCCCTGGGTGGCGCAGCGGTTTGGCGCCTGCCTTTGGCCCAGGGCGTAATCCTGGAGACCCGAGATCGAATCCCATGTCGGGCTCCCAGGGCATGGAGCCTGCTTCTACCTGTGCCTGTGTCTCTGCCTCTCTCTCTCTGTGTGTGTGTGTGTGTGTGTGTGTGTGTGTGTGTGTGTGTGACTATCATAAATAATAAAAAAATAAATAAAAAAAATCTCACAGATGGTTGGCCTTTAAAAAAAAAATAAATAAAGACCTAATGTAGATACACTTGTATACACACACTGTAGTTTTCAAAATGAATTTCTACTCAGATGTCTGTGTAGCTCCAAAATATCAGGGGAAAAAACTAGCCATCTCACTGACTTTAAAGAACAAGTTTTTCAATTGATCTTGTCAAATATGTGAAACAGAGTTGTAACAATTCTTTCAAAAGCTATAATAACCAAATGAAGCAGGGAACTTTACACTTTACCAGAAAATTTAATTTTTAGCTACTGGCTAATTTCTCTTCTTATCCTAGGTTATATTAGGATTAAATGTTTATTCTAAATGTAATAGAAATTGCAATAGGTAACTTCTTTCATGAATACTGGAGTACTTAAGTTTAAATATATTTTTTCATGAAAAACTGTTTTCCATTTTAAAATAGGGTATTTATTTAGAGTTCCTTGGGGAAAGAGTATCCTGGAAAAATAATGAGTTTCTCCTGATAGCCATAATATTATTTTAAATATGAAGAGTAGTTGGAGTTAGAATTAATTAATGGTCTGGTCTTTATTTCTTAACAATTCTTTTAAAAAAGGATCAATGTTCTTAAGTTCTTAATGGTTTCAATTCTCTTTTAAATTAGAAACAGTTGAGGATGAATCTAGTGATCTTTGGAATTAAAGAACAATGAGTGTGTAGTGCTGGAAGAGTGCTTCCTTTTTCTGGAGTTATGTATCCTTGTATGACACTATAATACTTAGCCACAACTTTAAGTCATAAATGTTAGAAGCCCTGAAGACTTAAAATATTTTAAGCTATACACTATGGATAAAGGGTGTGGAATACTTTTACCACCTTCCCCACTTAGGCAACACAGGATTGAAACAAGTGAATTGATTCAACATCTCACTAGAGTATTTATCAAATCTAATAGATAATTCTCATGGAGAAACAAATTCTTAAAATTCCAAAAGCCTAGAAAATGTCTAGGTTATCTAGTTAACATGATTATAATCCACCCCTGGAAGTAAAGCAATCTATCACACTGCAGATGTAGAACTGTTAGGCTGAAAACCAAAAGGTTAGGTAACACTACTTGTAATAAGCTACATTTATTGAAGAGGATACTAAGAAAATATGCCATGAACACATTACAATGATACCTTACAACATATTATCATTTATCCATATGTTTGCAAAAGGCAATTCTGTGTCTAGTTGGTGTGAGTCCCCATCCAAGGACACTTAGTTTTCTACGCAAGTCTGTAAAGCTGAATACCAGTGTCTTCTGGAAACTATACATAAGTTTCTAAAACATCTAAAGCTGATGATTTGCAATGACTAGAAAGGGGTTTTTAATATTCTATCTAATAGGCACAGAGGAGGTAAAAAGTTATTTTGCAGTAAAATATAGTCTCATACTAATAAAAAGGATTCTTTTGATACGTGCTCGATTTACATAAAATCAAAAAAGATACAACTGTATCACAGAGACTGCAATGTGAAACAATATAAGGTAATGCAACACTAAAGTCTGAAGTGTATAATTTCTTTTTACATGATTTTTATGATTTGGAAATAAAAGCTTGAAACACTATCGTATCTATTTCTATCTATACTTATATAGAGATAGATAATCTTTTAGTTTATAGAAAAAATTGATGCCATGGACTAAGAACATGACCTTAATCAAGAAGTTTCACCACATGGTTCTCTGAAGAAGCTTGGCTACTGAGAGATGACACTCTGCCTGAGTTCAGCCTGTTCACCATCTCAAAGGGATCAGAGTTGGCATTTAGCTGAATGTGAAGCAAGAATAGACAGGCTGCTATGTTGCTCTTCTGTTCAACAGCCTCCTCACAAAGGACAGGTTCAACTTGGTGCAGGGTTTTGTGTTTGTCAGAATAGAAACCTACAAAAACATAGACAAATGTCATCATGAAAGCAGATATAGAACCTGTAACCTTCATAGACAAGGCTTTGGAAAGAAGAAGTCACAGGTTACTGCCTTTTGACATCTCCCCACAAATTGGCCATGAAAGCTGTTTCCATGGTGATTTTACATTGAGCCATGACCTCTAATTCTCTTAGCTTTCCAGATTCATCTTCCCATTTAATATAACCTTTGAGATACATGTTATTATGCATAATGTGATATTTGGTTGACAGGGTTTTATTAAACTCATTTTGATTATCCAAGTTAAAGAAATGGGGGCTAGAAATAGCTTGGTTGATTTCAGTGTTTTTTTAAAAAAGAAATTGACCACTGGTTTCAGGCTTAGTTTATTCAAAGTGACTATGAGACCTTGAGAATGTCAAGTCACCCATGTGGAATCAGTTCCTGTTCCATTAACAGCATGCTTTTGTAGGTCTGTAACATCTGTAACTAGTCTTCCAGAGCAAAAAGTACAAAATGTTATGACTTTTTGAATAGTTTTTTTCACTACTACTTGTTAAGTACATGTTTGTTGACTTAAATTCCCTTGAATAACAGCGACTCACACACTGAAATATTTGATGATAGTCATCAGACAAATAAATAGCAATTTTGTCACTTGAATTGGAACAAAGAAATAGGCCAAAACAGAGAAGGATACATTGATTTAAACCCTGTCATCATGTGTGGCTGAGAAAGTTGAAAGCTAATCAAATGCAATTTTAATATGAAAGAATGTGTCTGAGGCCAAAGCTAAAATAATAACGCAGAGAATAAAATAATCAAAATGGAAACAAAACAACAATTAGATAATTACCAAATAGCACAGTTCCTGACAATGTAGATGAGATGACCCAGTCTAATCACTGTACTAAACCTAGGATAATAGAGTTCAGGAAGTCATTTAATAGGGTTTTAGAGGGTAGAGATTTGCATATTATATTTGAAACTGAAGCATAGAATTGAATTGTAAGAGTTCATTTACTCGCTTGTACTTTCTGATAAAACGTTTCCTTACAAACCACTTCACACCATTAATTATCCATTTCTGTAGCAACATCTAAGATGATTACAGAATTTTCACCAAAGGGGAAAACTTGAACACGAAAACTCCTTAGATTTTGTTGGGGAAAGAGACAATGCTGGGATCTGATGATGTGTCTTCCTTGTTGCATTGTGTTTTTTTTTTTTTTTTAAGCATGTCTATAAGCTTTCTGTTTTACCTATGGTTTTAGTTTTAACACTGGAGCACCCTTCTAATTCTCAACCAGGAACTCTTGTAATCCCCAAGTTAGTTTCCCTATTCACATGCCACATGCATCTATTGAATTATACCTGAGAGTTTCTTTCCCCAGAAAGTAGTTGTTTTGAAAATGTGGCTTCAGAGACCCCAACATGGGGCACTTGATGAACATAGATAATCACGTTTGTAGGCTAAAGACCACTCTTTTTCCACTCCCCTTCCTTGAGTCTGAGACTTGGTGGACTTTAGTAAATACAAATGGGCTTAAGTTTTGTTTTTCTCTTGCTTTCATTTAGCAGAGGTGTAGAGTGGTGGTCTTCAGACTTTACATGCATGTGAGCCACCTGTGGATCCTGCTGAATGAAGTACTGGTAGTTCATAGATCTGGGGTGGGGAGCCTGGGCTTGCGCATTTCTGTCAAGTTCTCAGATGATGCCAGAGCTGCTGATCGTGGACCACATTTTGAACTGCAATGATTTAGAAGCAGGAGACCACTGGGAACATTTCTTGCTGTTCCCCTCCCATTCACCTAAGAACAGAGACAAATAGTGATCATTGTGAAAGAGTAAACAGGCTAGGCAAAACTGACAGCTCTTACAGACCCCAGATGGAAGAAAGAATTCACTAGGAATTTTGCAGTGTGAAAAGATGGATATAGTGAAAACATAGACTTCACTTTCATGAAATTATAGGCTAAACATCAACAAACACAACAGTGATAATAATATGCATTGTGTGAATAGAGGGCAAAGACGATTAGTACACCAGGATTGTTGGATTCTGGGACCCTATGCACCCAGAATGGATGTCGCCTTTTCTAGTTAGCAGTTCAAATTTCAGAACAGCATACAAAATAAGCAAACAAAAAAGGTAATAAATAAAACCGAACAGTGTTGTAGAAACTTTCTGCTTTTTTCACTGCTAATAATTATCTCAGTCTGCAATACAAAGATGAGCTATTCTTCAAAGTCATTGCAGAAGTAGTTCATCTCAGACACCACTGGGAAAAACAGAAAGGGAAATGTGAAGAGTGTACCAGGTGTAACCAAATGTGAAGAGCTTACCAGCTGTAACAACCCCTGGCTCACTCTGTTGGAGATATGCTTAGGAAATTTTTTTCATGTGCTTTATAACTTCCATTTTGGTCACAACCTTGACCTAAAATAATCACTAAAAAGAATGCATTAGAGCACAGCAATGTCCAACAGTAAACCTCTCTGGCTGTGCCTGTGTCCTCAGGAATACATCTAACTTTCTTTTGAACTCATTCTGTTTGGAAATGAAAAAATACATGATAAAGCTACTTCCTGCGTTATATCTAGTGCATATATTACCAAATTCATCTTTTTATAGTAATATAACCTATGAAATGAGAAGCGTTTTTGAGAATTAATTTTATTTTAAATAAGCTTTTCCATAAAGGCATTTAATCTTGGCATATGTGATTTGCTGTTTTCCACACATGCTGCAGTTGGCAGAAGAAATTATTTTTGTCTTGCTGGTAAGGGACACACCATGTGATTTGCTATATCATATTCAGTGATGTTATTGTATGACACAAATCTCAAATAACACTTTCTCTTAAACCACCCAGTGTGCATGGAGTGTCAAGTTGAATGAATAGTAGCAACAAACAAGCTTCATACATACCTCTCAGATTTTGAGCATTAATATTATGTGTTTGCTTTTCAAATAAGCTATTTGGTATGCATTTTAAATTTGAATGGCTTATATGCTCCATATAGATTAGTTCTTATAACATAATTTTTTCTAAACTTCTTTAATATTTCTTGACTGTTTAGAATTGCAACACAATCTTAGTAATTTTTTGATGATTGTCAGTGTCAGCATTCCTGTAATAGTGATTTTAAAAACCTAAAACAACAAATCATAACAGTAACAAATATGACTTCAAGTTATGTAACTCTTCAGCTCACTCAACAGATACTTTTATTTGGTTGTAGAAAAAGTCACAAACTATTTCTTGTATTTCTTTTTACATAGAGAAAACAAAACAGGTGGGTTTTCATGTTACAGTAAACAAGCATTCCACACTAAATTCAGGTGATATGTAATACAAGCCTGCCATCTACTGACTACATTGGATCAGAAAGCTCTTTAGTAACAAGAAATGAATTACTTTGTAATCATATTTAAATTTTAAGTGGGATAAAGTATTTTATATTTTGACCACTTTTTAGAATAGTCTAAAAAAGGTAGATTAGTATCCTCGTAAAAGGCGATTTAAAGATGGAAGGAGTAGCATGTCCAAATACTATTATAAACACTTTGTACTCATTACCACTGCACTAAATCATCCTGAAAATGTGGCCCTAAAGAGAGAATAATTTAGAGTTTTTTACTATATGATAATCTACAATGAAAAAACTTAGAATAGAGATTATAAAATCTTATATTCATATAAAGCCCGTGCTTACTTTTATGGATTCTGAAAAAAAAACTGAAAATGAAGCATCCTAAACAAAATAAATACTTCTTAGCATCTTTCTACATAAAAAGAATGAGGGCAAAATTTGTTGGAAAATAACCTTGCACATGATGTGATTGTATTTGTATAAAATATGTTTCAAGATATTTTTAAGATACTCAAATTTATGCTGATATTCATTTATATATTAAACATGCACAGAAAATTATCTCTTGAAAGATACACACCAAATTACTGATGGTGGCCACCATTAGAATGTAAGGAAGGGAGAAACACTCATATTAAGGCATATAGGAATTATAATATTTCCAAATAAAATAAATGTCATATTACCAATTGTGCTGTACTTTATTTCCCTTTGTGTCATTAAATTTGGTACATCGTAATTGACTGCATATTTATGATATTTTTTTTAATCGAGCATCTTAATTGTAAATGTAATGATGAGAACTGATTTGAGGATGTAATTTTGTTTCAGGTTCCTAGTTTTGGTTTAGTTTTTTAAATAACAATTTTCAAGATGAAAACATTTTCTTTAGAAATGCACATGAATGCTAAGAGTAAATGGAACACAAAAAATCTTTCCTTAAAAGTACAAGACAAATTCTAAAAGGATCAAACAAGCCAAAGATAGAAAATCAACAAAATGCTAATCTCTAATACTTCCTTGATCGTTTTCTGTTATTATAATACTTCACGATGGCCTTAGATATGAAAAATAGTCAAATGTTAAGATTTTTATTGTCCTTTTCTGTTGAATGGAAATGACCCATGTGGGAATTGGACCAGGATTTAAAATTGAAAATTTTAAAATTAGAGGACTTATTAATTAGCTATGGAGACCCTAAATTTACGAGACATTTAAACATAGTCTGTATGTTAAAAAAAAGAGACAGTTTCACCTTATGATTTCCTAATTAGTCTTGCAAGTAAGTAGTAAATCTGATAAATAAAAAGATTTTGAAACCATCCGGTTACCTTCAAAACTAACAAAACAAAATAAATGACTAATACTTGGACAAGAAAGATTAAGAGTATACTTTTTGTCCTTAATGATATTAAATCTTTATTAAAATAACTTTAGCCACTCATTTGACTTTCCATAAAATGCAGGATCAGGCCTTAGGAGAAGGAGATCGAATAATAAAGAAAAGAATATATTGTGGCAAACTCCTTGGCAGTGTGTAGCCAGTAAAACTTCTGTAGTAAACTTAATGCTAAAGAGAAAGCCATCTGTACCTTGTGGAATTAATTAACAATTGATTTAGAGTAGCAATAAATGCATACTTGCTATTATGATTCTGAGGAGTATTCTTTAGGGACTAAGTCTGAAATGTAAGTTAAAGGAGCCCACTGAAAACAGCTAACTGCATTGTTTTTTGGCTTCCAATTTGAAATTCTTAATGATAATATGTTAATATAGGAAAACACCTAAGTGAACTAGGACCTAATGCTCTCTGGTTTCTCTAAATGCCCTGTGACGTGGATTGATAGTGTAATTTGTCATAAGATACAGATAGGAGCAGAAATGGGTAAACTGACAGGTTTAACGGATTATACCAAGTAAAACACAAGAAATACATTTGCTGGCACAGCATGCAGGAGTTAAGAAGACTATGTTTGCTTTTAAATTAAGTTACATTAAAAGATGACATTGAACAAGGTGCAATGCCATAGCAGTTAGAGTTTAAACTTTGTGTCAAGTAAACTCAGGTCAGAGGTGAGGAATACTTGATCTTTGCAATCTATTTTTTTCTATTACTTTGAAAAGACAATGTTTTTTTTAAAGTGAGATAGAAGATAGAAATAATATATTCATCATACTTTTTTTTTTTTTTTTTATTTATGATAGGCACACAGTGAGAGAGAAAGAGACAGAGACATAGGCAGAGGGAGAAGCAGGCTCCATGCACTGGGAGCCCGACATGGGATTCGATCCCGGGTCTCCAGGATCGCGCCCTGGGCCAAAGGCAGGCACCAAACCGCTGCGCCACCCAGGGATCCCTATTCATCATACTTTTAAAGCTACTTTGGAGGGTGGGGAATAAATGACTTTTTGGGATAAGGCAATGTTCAAAGATATTTTAAATATACATTTTTAGCACAAACAAGAAAGCATTTTGTACAAATGTTGTATACATTAGAGCAGAGGCCAAAATCGGCTCAGGCACACAATTCCTAGTATTTGTATGCGTTTTTCAAGCCCTTTGGCTTTAGATGGTCATAAAAACAACAATTTTCTAATGAGTCTTGCATAGGTAATGTATGTGATACCCATAGCATGGTGCTCAGTAAATGTATTCCCATTCAACCAGATTTTTCAATTTCATATTTCTAGTAGTCAATTCCATTCTTCTCATTCAGTATAAAAATATGTAGGCAACTCAGTTATCTCAGAGGAAAATGGCTAACATAAAACAGTATTATCAGTAGCCATATTATTTATGGATTTAAGGGGAAGCTAATGACTTTTAAACTACAGGGACCCTCACTAGGAGGAAATTGAATAAAATCTGCATATAAAATAACTTTGTATTCTTTATCTTATAGGATATAAAAGTTTATATATTTTGATATAATTGTATATAAGCTTTAGATTTAGACTTCACAAAATTGGAACCTGCTTTTGGGTAAAATGTAGACAAAAATCTTGTTGGATTTCTGTTTTTTTTTTCCCCTTTTCAGATAAAGTCATGGATTTCTGAATTGCAAAGAAATTTACTTTTTATTATTTTTAAAAGATTTTATTTATTTACTGATGAGAAAATCATCATGACTCAGGATCATGCCCTGAACTAGAAGGCAGAAGTTGAACTGCTGAGCCATCTAGTTGTCCCGCAAAGAATTTCAAAGATCATTTATGTAAATCCTACTTCATGACTAAATCTCTTTTAAGAATACCTCAATGAGTATACTTGCACTGCTCATAAACTTCTATAGGACAGAAATTAATAATACAGTTAAATTGGAGGCACAATCTTTATTCTCTTAAATAGCTAACAGGATAACCAGCTACCAGTTGATTACTGAATAATAAAATTATATAAAAAGATCATGCCAGTTATTTTTGCCATCTTAGCAACAAAATCTGACAAACACAGGATTTACATGTTTCCAAGCAAATGTAAATTTGGTGGCTTAATATTCAGCATAGGCCATGAGGAACAGTGTAGGTATTAATGGATTAAAACATGTTTACTATATGCATACATTGTGAACTTTTTAATACTTGTTTTTCATAGAGCTGTAATATTGATCAATTAAGTTTACCCATTCAATGTATTTAGTCATTAATAATTTATTGAACATGTACTTTGTTCACAATTCTATACCAGAATCTGCAGGGTGGTGGGGAATTATCGGCTTCTAAATGGCCCACAATTTGGTTGTGAAGATAAACATAAGTGATTCTATAATTAAACATAATAAATTTCTATTTTCAAGAAGCAGCAGAAATAGAACCTCCATGGAAATAAGTTGTGTACTAAATATTCAGAAAGCATTAAAACCTCAAACTATTCTAATGATCTTTCTACTCTATGAATATGCAGCAAATATTTAAAGTTGACGAAAATTTAAAAAAAGCAGACATCTTACTATTTTATTTTCATTTTTTTAAAAAAGAGAACTGAGTGCTTTGCCTGGAACAATTCCTTCCTCTTATCTGATGTTTCAGGAAGTCAAAGTAAATAATAGAAAAGATTGATAAATCAAGGCCTGAAAGTCAAGGATGCAGTGTTGGCCCTCATAAGCAGTGGCCTCCCTAAAGGCATTTATCTTTTTAGTCTAATAGGGTGTCTAGAGATAGGCATTTCTAGGTCTGGTGCACCCATTCAGGATATCCTCCTGGTACAAAGACATGCTCATCTTTCAGACTCTCATCTTTGTGGCTGCGGGATAGCTACCTCACCCCTCCAGGTCATGCCCTTATTCTAGCAGGAAGAAAGAAGGGCCACATACCTTTTCATTGCAAGAATTTGACTAACTTTATCTAGAAGGAAAGACACCTTCAGCAATTGACTGCTTATAGTTCTATGGCCAAAACCATCTTGCAAGCTACATTTAGCTAGAAGATGGCTAGAAGAAAAGTATTTAACTTGCCATACTCGATAGTAGAGGAAAGTAAGGTAGAGGGTAGTTTGGTGTGAGTGATGAATAAGCCACATGAGAGTGTATTGCACAACGAATGCACTCAAAGTGGACTGATGATGAATACAGGGGGTCTCATTTTTTCCCCCAAAAGCATTTATGAAACTTTCCAATACCTCATCTGAAAAGCTATTCTATAAAAAGGTGGTATGTTAGCATACAGAGCCTCTTCTTACATGCTCTATTTTATAATCATCATTACTTTTGTCCATATTCTTTGATTGCTTTATCCTGCACATTTTCGGAGAGAAATCTCAATGCAAGTCATAATAGCTTTCAAATTGTTTGAGATAGTTTCTGTTACAGATGTTTTTATAATGGACTGATGCCTTCTGTGGTGGTTACTGAAAATGGATGTGCAAATGGTCTTAATACGGAGAGAGCTCAAGAATGAACCAAAATATTCTGAGCAGTTATAATCTAGCTTGTCCAACTAACAATGAACACTCTAAAACGAACATATTAAACTTATTGAGATGAGATAGCAGTTTAAAATGTTCTCCAGTAATGACCCTGTGACAATGTAAGCTGTGTGTATCTGCCTTAGGAAATATCTGTTTTATCCTGGGGTCATTCATTTATTTAAAATATCTTGGGTTGAAAACAATTCTTAATATATTTACAAGATTTTTGAATCAATGTTTCATGAGTGTTATTTTATAGGCTCCCACATATTTAGTTCTAGTCTTGATTACTAAGCATTATAGCTAACATTTAAAATGTACCAATGGTTAATACCAGGCATTGTTCTATCTGCCTTACTTATAGAAACTCATTTAGTCCTCATAACAATTCTGTGAAGTAGTAACCACTATTTTGCCCATTTTATAAGTTAGGGAAATGAGGCACAGGGAAAGTTAAGTAAATTTCCCAAGGCCACATAATAGGCCGGCTGGGATTTAAACTAAAGAATTCCTCACAATTAATTAATGCTTGTAGCTACTCTCCAAGTCTACCTATAACGTGAAATACATTTTCGACAACAAAATATCTTAATGCCGTATTAATTGCTTTTATCTAGACTGTACAGATAACACTTATTTTTTTTTTTCAGATAACACTTATTTGGATGTTTATCTTATTTACAGAAGGAAGATTTTGTAACAGTTTGTATAAATGTCTGAAATTTAGAAAAATGCTCTACTCAGTCTCCTGAAATATTTACTGACTACATACATATCCCATATTTATGATATTCAAAATTAATAGATGTCTTTTTTGTTAATGGGAAACAAGGGTAAGCAAGATGTATGTCTTGCTATTCTATTGCTAATCTCTTTGTGAAACTTTAACAAACTGCACTAGAACCAATGTATGGTAAATTTAATACAGTGGGAGAGGATAAAACAACATCTGCCATGAAAATATCCATCACTAGTTCCATATTCTCAATGGCTTCTGCAAGCTGGTAATCAGGAGATATAAATGATTTGACTCTGCCAATTTCTAGTTGTGCAGGCGGTGTAAAATACAGGGATTATAAAATGTTCCTCTGTCACATATTTTGGCGGTGATTGGAGTATCTAGTGAAATATGGGATTTTATTCTTAGCACTTTAAGTTAATAACAATAACTGTAAAACTAATATTGTTCTTTCCAGTAATTGCCACCATCCATCATACTGCCGAGGAACGCAGGAACAAATATGTGCCACTTGGTCTCGGCGCGGGCTCCTGGGTAACACTACGGTCTTATTACTGAGTCTTTTCTACTTAAAACATTATTCAAAGAAATTATACGGTAATGAAATCATATATTTAAAGGGAAGCACAAAGCGAAGAGTGTAATAATGGTTGTATGTTTTATAGCAATCTTGCCACCTACACCCTGACCTGGCGTTCTGAGGCTATCAAGTGGTTGTAAATATAGAACTCCTTGTAAAGTGGTAGGTAATGATAAGGTTTTATTCAAATTCTAGTCTCTTAACATACACAGTGCTTTTCAGAAACAGAAAGAGAAAAAGAAAAATGCCAACCGTGAATAGATTGTTTTCTCTTTGGGAACAAGAATGCCAGGCAAGACATTTAAAACATCCTAATGAAATTATCTTAAGTCTAAACCTACGACAACATGGTAGGAGCATGAGTGAAAAGGAGAAAGGAAGTCAACAAAAGTATACGTTTCCCTGAGTTAATATTTATAGTAAATTTTGAAGTGAAACTCTTCTCGGCTGGGCTCCCAGTGCTCCCTCTTTGCCACCAGGGCGCCACATTAGTAACAGGTGACTTATTATTAATGCACACTTTAAAAATAGCTCACTGGTCATATCAACTGCCAGCTCCAATATTCATCTGAATTTTTCAAAGTATCTTGGATGTTAAGTCTCATTTCACAATGACTTAAAGGTGAAAGGGCAGCCTGCTCTGGGAAAGTCATTAAATTTTCTCAGAAGAGACCAGTTAACTTTAAGCAGAAAGAGAAATTAATGTAAGGAGTGGGGGTAAAGAAACCTGTGGACAATCTGGATTGGCCTTGGGAAATAGCCAGACAAGGAATCAGAGTTGATGTGCAACTCACAGCTGCTTTTTGCATTGGCTCTCTTCCCTGCTTCCTTCTTTTGTGCATCTGTGTTTGCTTCTCTTTGCCAACAGGTCTGTGCCTCCTAGTTCCACACGGTAGAATGTGGTCTCCCCTTGTCCTCAAATTCATAGTTAATCCTGGAAAGGAGACGAGCCAGTTCTCAATTTGGGGGGAAGAACCTGATAGGTCTGGATTGGGTTTTGGTCTCCATGCCAGGCACAGAAGTAGAGTGACTGCTGTAGCCTATGCTCTGGGATCCATGCTTGAACCCTCAACGTTGTAGGCTTCAGGGATTGTAGAGGTCCTTGGATCTCCAAAGTGAAGTGTCCCATTAAACTGTGAAGGGTGGCAGAGGATGAAACCACACAATATGCCACTTGTACATAAGGATTATTTTGAGCTAAAGCCACTTGAAAAACAGCAGATGGAAGCAGGACATTCTAATCTGCCCTTTTCTTTCTGAAAACAGGAGAGAACTCCAATATGAAAGATGCCTTCCCTGTACCAAGGAAAAAAGAAACAACTCTCTCACAGGGAGAATTCTGTACAAAATGGTCATACTGTATCTATAACAAATTATTTTAGTTAAAATAATTCCTATCTTTCTTTAGCACCCCAAATTGCCTTGGTTCAACCTAGCATAAAAGCATTTAGGGTTTTACCACTTCCTTGGGTCCTTATTCCCTAAAGAGGCCTTCTATATCATGTAAAACTTACATAAATGTGTATGTTCTTCTCCTGTCAAACTGTCTTAGGTCAATTTAATTCTCAGGCACAGCTGAAAACCCAAAGAGGATAAAGGTAAAATTTTGCTTCGGCTGCAACTGCAAGCTTTAGCTGCCACTCAGTTACTTTGGGCTTCTTATTCTAAGAGATCAATAGGCAAGAAAATGAGTTATGATCATGGCAGGCATAACCAAGATGGGACTGTTGTAGGATGCCAGCAAGTAAAAAATGCATCTGGCTCTTAAGTAATCCACTGGGACATATCATAGTACTTGCCTTTCCAATTGTGAAAATAAATGCAGCAGGCACAATCTGAGGTGGCCATGATGGCCAGTGGTCTAGAGGTCACGGGGGAGGTATTTTGGTCACCTTACTAGGTAAGCAGTGGATGTGAGGGAGATAAACCTGTGTTGTAGAGAATGAAGACACGGATCAATGTCTTTGACACCAGCTGTAATAGTAGAGGTTATAGATTTTCCCATTAGCCTTCGTCTTATAAAAGATTACAGAGTCAAAGGCACTGACAAAAATCCTACATGAGCTATTTCTGGTAAGATGAAATTACATTAAAAAAACATGTAATATAAAGGATGGACTGCAGGGGATGCTCAACACCATCAAGATCCTCCTCTTTCAAGACCAAGGCACTGATTCTGGGGTGCTGGGAGCTTGGCTTGCTGATGGGTTATGGCTGAATCTCTCCCCAGGCCTTGCTATTAGCCTGGGCACCGTTTGTTCAAGGTCATGGCCCCTTCAGTGGGCAGTTTGCACCACTGGCTGGTCTATGTGGAAAGGCACAAAAATGTCTTAATTTATACTTGAAGAATGCTCTGGAAGACCAAACTGATGCCAAAGAGACCAGGTATTTGAAACGATGTTGAAGATCAGATTCTCCTTTTGCCTTTTCCTGCTTTTCTGTCTTCCTCACAATGGGCCTAAATCCATAACCTACTGGAATGATGCTGTGAGAATCAAGCAGTAAAACATAATGTGTGAAGTCTCTAAGGTTCCTTTTAAAGATGGTGACATAGGAAGATCCTGAACTTACCTCCTCCCATAAGATAGACCTTATCTGTAGATACATAAGGAAAAAATTTCCTCTGGCAAAAACCCCCCAAACTAGCTGAGCGACTCCTATCTTGGGGAAACAAGGGGGGGAAAAATCCAGAACCCAAAATCAGGAGGGAACTTAAAACCTGGAGCTGCCTCCTGAGGAGTGAAGGATTTAAACTCTACATCAGGTACCCCTAATTTTAAGACCTGTACCTGAGAGATGAGCCTCCAAAACATAACATTGAAACCCAAGAGTATATTAAAGAAAAAAAAAAGAAAGAAAGAAAGAAAGAAAGAAAGAAAGAAAGAAAGAAAGAAAGAAACCCAAGAGGACTTGCATCCAAACATCCACAAGATTATAGTAAACTGAGAAATCAGTCTTCAGGGGCTCATGGGCACAGACCTACTGACCCCAAGGTCCAGTGCAGAGGAAGCAGATAGGAAAGCACCCAGGATTTCTGTGATAGAAGCTCATTTGCTTATAATAAAGTGGTGATGTGAGAGGCACGCATCTAATTTAATGCATATCTAGGATGCATTAAATGCATGTAGGATGACTACAACTGTCTTCAGGGACAGAGGCTGGCAGCTGCCGTCCTTGTACTTTCTCTCTGCTACATTAGAACAACAGTATCCAGCGAGGTGGATTTCACAGGTGTCTGGTGCCATGGTGCTTTGAATCTAGCACTCAGGAAATGTCACAAGCTCACTTGACCTTGTTGGCCAGCAGGGCTTGGATTCCTAGACCCATGAGACTACATGAGACAGTTCTTGGCCAGCTGTCACCCCTAAGGCACTGTACAGACAATAGACTGAAACAGATACCAGTCTTGCTGTGAAATAGGCCTATTTCCTTGTCCTGGAGCCTTCTCCTAAAGATCAGGCTTCTGGTTTGATACCTAACTAAGGACTTCTTGAGCTGCTCTCAGAGAACAGAAGCTAGTAGACATCATTTTCATGTTCTGCCTCTACCTCCCTCCAGCTAGCTGATATCTCCAAGAAAGATTGTTCCCTCAGTCTGATGTTTCAGTTTGTGCAGCTGCTACCTGAGATCATCTCTAGATCGCCTAATTCTGATACCCAGCAAGGCCTGCATTCCTGGGTCCCTGAGGGATGTAATAGACAGTTGTTGGCCAGCTACCACCCCTGGGGCACAAGAAGAGACAAAGTCTGAGGTGCCCAGCCCAGTATTTCTCTGAAAGAGGACCATTAGCTTATCTTCATAGTAACAGCCTGAAGGGGAAGTTTCTATTTAAATACACATCTAAGGGCCCCCTGTGATCCTCTTCAGAGACCACAGAGGTCAGGTATGGTATTCACCTTCCCTCTCTACTGCACTCTTGCACAGAGGAATTTCTACATATGTCTAATGCCCCAGTTTTTATATCAGGTTCCCTGACTTATGTGGCTCTGCCTAAAAATCACCTTGGTGGCCAATGAAGCTTGTGTTCCTTGGTCAAATGAGACTAATAAATGGAGAGACAGTGCTTGGCTCCCTACCAACCCGACAGTGGACTGAAATATTCCCTTAGTCTTTCTGTGTAAAAGGCCGATTTGCTTATCCTGAAGCTTCAGCATGAAAGCAGGATTTTGGTTTGGCATATCTAGAAGCCTAAGGAAGTGGTTTCCAAGGATGGAGGCTAATGGACACCAGCTTGGTGCCTTCTGTCTTTTTTTTTTGTTTTTGTTTTTTTTTGTTTTTTGTTTTGTTTTTTTATTTTTTTTTATTTTTTTATTTTTGGTGCCTTCTGTCTTAAACACTTATCTGGCACCCTGATTATTGCAACTTCTGCCTAAGGGACAGCTTTACAGCATGCAGTTCTGGTGTCCAGAGAGGCTTAGGCTTGTGGTCCCATAGAACTACATATATTAGCATACTTTAAAAGCTTTTGCCAAGGGTCTGGCTTCCAATCAGCCTGAATCTAGGTGCTGAGATCCTTCCCTTTGAGATGCAGGTCTTGGCACTTTCTTAACGACTGGGAGGCACTAAAAATGAAATAGGCTGCTCAGAGAGACAACCAAGATAGAGGACAGAGTGAAAGATAAGGTTCATCTCTTATGAGAAGACATGCCTCAACACTGGGGTATGTGGCCGATTTATCTACTGCATAGAACTAATACAGAGAGTCAAGGAAAATGAAGAAAGGGATAAGTTCCAGATGAAAAACAGGATAAGTCCTCAAAAATGTCCTTTATAAAATTCTGATTAAAAGACCAACTTAGTGGTTACAAAGATAGTCACTGATCTCAAAAGAATGGATGGCCATGTCAGAACTTCAACAAAGAGAAAACGTAAGAGTGCCAAATAGAAGTCACAGAAATGAAGACTAAAATAATAAAAAAAATACACAAAAGGAGTTCAGACTAGATAAGTAAGAAGAAAAAAATCCATGAACTTGAACACAGGACAGTAGAACTCAATCATAGCTGCAAAAATTTTAAAAAAAGAAGTGGGGGGACGATAGTGGAAGGACCCATGGAAATACATCAAGCAGACTAGCATTAAACTTCTAGGGGTCCCAGAAGAATAAAGAAATAGGCAAAAGGCTTATCTGAAGGTTTAATGGCTGAAAGCTTTCCTAACCAGTGGAAAGAAATACATCCAGGTGGGGAAAGCCCAGAGAGTTCCTATAAATGGGCCCTATAGAGACCCATAAGAAGATGCACTATAATTAAAGTTATTAAATTAAAGTTATAACTGTCAAAAGTTAAGGGCAAGGACAGATTCTTAAAAACATGGAGAAAAACAAGTTACATACAAAGGAATTTCCATAGGACTATCAGATTTTGCTGGCCAAAAGGGAATTACATGATATGTGATACAGGTACATCCCAAGAGCTGGATAAACACCTTCTCATTAGGACTAGTCTATCCAGAAGAGATGCCATTCAGAATCAGAAGAGGTAAAGAGTTTTCCAGAGAAGCAAAAGCCAAAGAAGTGCATCACCACTAGACTGGCCTTACAAACAAAACAAAACAAAAACTTTTGAGTTGAATAAAAAGGGTGGTAATTACTAAGTGGAAAACAGAGTATAAATCTCACTGGTAAATATATGGTAAGATTCAGAATAATCTAGTTTTGTAAAGGTGGTGGATTAATCACATATAAAACTAGCATGAAGATTTAATAAAGTAATACAAATAAATGTAACTACAATAATTTGTTAAGGGATACACAAAATGAGATATAAACTGTGAAATCGAACACAAAGCAGCTTGGGGGAGAGTGAGCTGTTATTTGTAAAGCCTCATGGTAACCACAAAGGAAAAACTATAGCAGATACACAATAAAGAGAAATCTAAGCACACTGCTAAGAAATTCATCAAACTGTAGAAGAAAGCAAGAAAAGAGGGAACTACAAAACAGCCAGAAAATAATTAACGAAATAGCAGTAACATATGTACCAATATGTAATTTACATGTTAATGACTAAATTTGCCAATCAAAAGACATAAATGGCTAAATGAATTTAAAAAGAATCATACATATGCTGCCTACAAAAGACTTCAGTTGTAAAGACAGACTGAACATGGAGCTATGAAACATAATATTTTATGCAAATGGAAGAAAGCTGGGGCAGCTATACTTATTACTGACTTTGTTTTAAAGCCCATTTTGTCTGATATAAGGGATGAAAAAGGTCATCACATAATGATAAAGGGGTTAATCAAAAAGAATATAACTTATCTAAATATTCACCCAATATAGGAGCACCTAAATATATAAAGCAGTAATTAAGAGACCTAAAAGAAGAAATGGATAGCAAGAAAATAATAGTAGGGGGCTTTAATTCTCTACTTTCATCAACGGATAGATTATTCAGAGAATCAGCAAGGAAACATCAACCTTAAATGACACATTAGACCAGGTGGACTTACATATATAGAACATTCCACTCCAAAGCAACAGAATATTCTCAAGTGAACACAGAACATGCTCCAGGGTTGATCATATGTTAGGCTGCAGAACAGATTTAACTTAAAAAGATTGAAATCATATCAAGAATCTTTTCTGACTATAATATACTAGAAATAAATAAAATGGGAAAAATCACAAATGTGGAGATTAAACAATAGGCTACTGAACAACCAAGGGGGCAAAGAAGAAAAAGAAATTTAAAAAAATGCCCTGGGACAAATGAAATGAAATATATTCAACACCAAACTTATGGAATGAAGCAAGACAATTCCAAGTGGGAAATTTATAGGAATAAATCTCTATATGAGAAACAAGAAAATCTAAAAACAAATTCTAATTCTACACCTCAAGGAACTAGAGCAAGATGAATAAACAAAGCTCAAAGTTAGGAGGAAGGCAATAACAAAGACCAGAGCAGAAATAAATGAAATAGTTTCATTGATCTTTTCTATTGTCCTTTCTGTCTCTAAGAGCTATTTTTTTTGAAAAGATAAACAAAATTGACAAACTTTTAGCTAGATTAAAAAAAGGTGAGGCTCAAATAGAATAAAAAAATACTAAGAAGAAAACCAAGGATAGGATATTACTATGAACAATTATACATTGGAGAATCTAGAAGAAATGGACACATTCCTAGAAACTTACAATTTAACAAAACCCAATCATAATGAAACAGATAATCATAATAGAGCAGTTATTAAGAAGGAGATTCAATTAGTAATCAAAAACCTCACAATGAACAAAATTTCAAGACTAGATAGCTTCACTTGTAAATTCTAACAAATATTTAATAAAAGAACTAATACCAGATATTTCTCAAACTTTTCCAAAAAACAGAAGAGGAAACATGTCATTTTAGGAGGCCAACATTATCCTGATACCAAAACCAGACAACAGCACACAAGAAAATTATAGACTAATATCTCTGATGACAATAAATGCAGAAATCCTCAACAAAAAATGCTATCAAACCGAACTCAACAATACATTAAAAGGATCATACATCATTTCAAGTGGTACTTATTAAAAAATGGTAGTTATTAATCATCTGCAAATCATTCAATTCACATTGAATTGAATACTACATTAACAAAATGAAGGAAGAAAATCATACGATCATCTCCCTAAGATGTAGAAAAAGCATTTGACAAAACTCAACATCCAGTTATGATAAAACTCTCCATAACTGGGTGTAGAGAAATCATTCCTCAACATAAATACTCTCTAGGATAATCCCACAGCTAACATAATACTAAATTATTATATACTAATAATGCTAAATTATTATAAATTATTATATACTAATTATTAGTAAAAGGCTGAAAGCTTTTCCTCAAGATTGGGGATAACACAAGGATCCCAACTTTTGACACTTTTGTTCAACATAGTAGCATACAAAAGAAAATATTTAGAAATAAATTTATCTGAGGAGGTCAAACACCCATGCACTGAAAAGTATAAAGCACCAAGGAGGGACACAAATACAAAGATATTCTATTCTCATGGATTTGAAGAACACTGTTAAAATGTCAACAATACTTAAAACAATCTATAGATTCAATGCTATCTCTATCAAAATTCAAATGACATTTTTCAGAGAAATAGAACCATCCTAAAATTTGTATGGACCCACTAAAGACCCCAGATAGCCAAAGAAATGTCAAATAGAACAAAGCTGTTTGGGGATGCCTGGGTGGCTCAGTGGTTCAGGTCTGTCTTCAGCTCTGGTTGTGATCCCTGCATCCTGGGGATCGAGTCCTACATCAGGCTCCCCACAGGGAGCCTGATTTTCCCTCTGCCTGTCTCTGCCTCTCTCTCTCTCTCTTTCTGTGTCTCTCATGAATAAATAAAATCTTAAAAAAAAAGAAC
Source organism: Vulpes lagopus (assembly GCF_018345385.1). NCBI lineage: Eukaryota > Metazoa > Chordata > Mammalia > Carnivora > Canidae > Vulpes > Vulpes lagopus. The sequence continues at coordinate 43,667,581 of NC_054839.1, forward strand.
AAAGCTGTTTGTATTATCATAATAATAGACCTACAGATCAATGGAGAATAGAGGGCTCAGAAATACACTTCCATAAATATGATCAATTAACTTCTGACAAATTAGCCAATAATATACATGGGGAAAGAATAGTCTCTTCAATAAATGGCAGGCAGGGGAAACTAGACAGCCATATACAAAAGAATGAAATTGGACCATTATTTTATATAGTTAGCAAAAAATTAACTCAAAATGTATTACAAACTTGAACATACAACCTGAAATCATAAAAGTCCTAGAAGAAAACATAGGGGTAAGTTCCTTAACATTGATTTTAGCAATGATTTTCTTTTTATTTGACATCAAAAGCAGAAGCAACAGAAGCAAAAATCAAGTGGACTACATGAAATTGAAAATTTTCTACCTAGTAAAGGAAACCATCACCAGATAAAAAGGCAACCTACCAAATGGGAGAAAATGCTTGCAAAACATATATAAAGAATTCTACAACCCAATAGCAAAAAAACTAATAGTCAAATTAAAAGATGGGCAGAGGATCTAAATATACATTTTTTCCAAAGAGGGCATACAGATGGCCAATAGGTACATGAAATGAGCTCAACATCACTAATCCACACAGAAATGCAAATCAAAAGCAACGTGAAATATCACTTCATACCTCTTAGAATGGCTATTATCAAAAGGACAAGAAAAAATAAATGTTGGCAAGAATGTGGAAAAAAGGGTCTTTGGGTACTGCTTGTTGAAATTTAATAAATGCAGCCACTATAGAAAACAGTATGAAGTTTCCTAATTAAAAATACTGTAATTACTATATGATCCAGGAATTCTTCTTCTGGGTATTTATCTAAAGAAAACAAAAACACTAATTCAAATAGATATGGACGTCTGTTCCTGGTATCATTATTTACAATAGCCAAGATAAGGAAACAATCTAAGTCTCCATGGATGGATGAATGGATAAAAGTGGTATATATACACAATGAAATATTATTCAGCCATAAAAAAGAAGGACTCTTACTATCTGCAACAATATAGATGAACTTTGAGAGCATTATGCTAAGTGAAATAAGTCAGAAAAAGGTAAATACCATATTATATCACTTATGTGCATAATCTTTAAAGTCATAATACAAAGAACAGATTGGTGATTGCTAGAGGTGGGGGTGGGCCTGGGCAAAATTGGTGAAAGAGTTAAAAAAGTATAAACTTCCAGCTATAATATAAAGATGTCATAGGGATGTGATGTCCATCATAGTTAATAACACTGTGTAGCATTTTTAAAGTTCCTAAGAGAGTAAATCTTAAAAGTTCTCATCATAAGAAAAATTGTAAATATGAATAGTGATGGATATTAACTGTACTTTACTGTGATATCACTTCACAATATCTACAAATATTGAGTCCTTATGTTTTATGCCTGAAGCTAATATATTATGCGTCAATTATATCTCAGTAAATAAAAATGAGTTAGAAGCGAAATTAAAATATTTTCAACATCTTTAAAGTCAAATTTTGTATGTTCACATCCCAATTGTATTTCAAGATAGATGTAGTGGTCATTTCATTTTTCTTTCCTACTTTTCCTTCCCTGTAAGGTGAAGATGGAAATAAGGTCTCATTTAAAGAAAAGTGAGATAACTATAAAAAATCACTTAGATGAACTACACAGTATAAGAAATCAAAGGAAGTAAAGGGTTTATTATTATTTTAATTAAGAATATTGCTTTGGAGAAAATCACTTCAGAAGCCACATTAAATGGGATAAAAGGTGCATTGGTAAGAATTTAAAAATTCAATAATTTCTATAAAAGTTGATTTTATATCAAATATATGCATTTATGTAAAATTCATATGTGAATATTGTATGGATATATATGCATACTTATAATCAAATTCTAGCTTTTTCTTAAAATAGCTTAATCGCATTCCTAATATGTGAAACTAAAGTAAATACAGTGAGAAAATGTATATTGTATATCATAATGCATAATTCATTAAAAGATGTAAGTATATGTAATATATAGTTTGATGTATCTGCTTTTTTATGTCTTTTTGGCATTATTTGTCTATATTTAAGAAAGAGGAAGAAATCTAAGGATATGTGCATCTAATATTTAACTGCACATTAGTTTGTTCGGGCTATAACAACACAGACTGGGTGGCTTAAACAACAGAAATTTGTTTTCTTACATTTCTAACATCAAGATGCCAGCAGGGTCAATTTTGGGTGAGACTGCTCTTCCAGGCTGGCAGATAGCCACGTTCTCATTATATCCTTATGTGACCTTTCTCTGTGTACACTCAGCGACATGTCTCTAGTGTCTCTTGTTCTTGTAATGACACCAGTCCCCTAGAATAAGGACCCTACTCTTATGACCTCATGTAATCTTAATCACCTCCTTAAGACTCTATCTCCAAGTACAGTTATAGTCCAGGTTCAAGCTTCAACATATGAATTGTGGGGATGTACCAATCAGTTCATAACAAACAGGTGCAACCTTGGGTCTTAAATCAGCTTTGAAAGGAAATACAGCAAGACGGTTTTACAGACTGAGGTATGAAACATCAAGTTATTTATTAAATACATAATCAGCCGAATTTGTTAATTTGAGATGCATAAGTATGTAATTTAGGGACATTATAATAATGGTAAAATCCAGCCAATTTGATCTACTTCATAAGAATAAATTATGTGCATTTCTTTCCAAATATGTTTTTAGGAAACTGATCTCGACAGCCTGAAATCAGCCACAGTACTTTAAATAATAAAGAAGTTTGGAAAAAGCTATAAATCAGGGTTCCTTCAACACATCGCTATTTGGAGAATAGGGAGTTGAAGAATTTAAAAACGTGTACTTGTACAGATAAAATGTACTAAACAAAAAGGTAAAGTGTTTATTTCATAACAATTGAATGACAGACAGTTGACCTAATGGAAGTGGCTAGAGATTTATGTTTCTTACTCTAGAAGTTCTTTTTTTTTGTTAGGACAAGCTTCACAAAAGAGGAAAACTTTTAAGAGGTCAACATCCCAACAAACTGCACCTCAGCAATAAAATTTTTCAATGCCAGTGCAACCTACAGAGAGTCAGTATGTCAAACTACCCTATCAGAATATATTTTAAGACACTTTGCTCATTTATTCATCAAATATTGAATCAGGTAAGGTCATATACTTTGCTTTGCACTAGATATATAAGCCTGGAAGGGTCTCTTTCCTTGAAGAAGTTAGAGTCTTGTGGTAAAACAGACATTATATAAACAAATCAATATGAAACTACAAATGTAGAAAAGTGCTGTTAAGATCATGAAAATGTGCCATGGTAGAAAATGACAGGGACAAATCTAATTAGAGAGGATGTTTGGAGAAGACCTCTTTGAGATGATGATATTTAGAGTGAGATTTGGAGGATGAAAAGAAGCAGGCTGTGTGAAGAGCCACAGGAAATGCACTCCTGGCAGATAAAACAGCACAAAAGGGCAATAAGTGGGACAGTTCTGAGCTTGTTTTATGAGCTGAAAGCAGGGCATTTTGGCCAGAGCAGAGGTGGTGACTCAAATGACTTACTGGGGCCAGTCAGGTAAGTAAGTAAAGTAGAAGGGCATCTTTAGTTGTATTCTTTTAACCCAGATATACTTTGTTTGCATATTAATGGAATCTTAATTGTATTCTTCCCAAAGGGACACTCTGATTACATATTAAACTCACAGGAATATTTTTCACTAACACAAAGAAATATGCTCTGTCCTAAATTTATGATATACTAGTCTCTTAGGTCCATCTTTTGTTTTCTCCCTAAACTTTGCAATACAGAAAACAACAGTGCAATCTCAGTGATAAATAACAAATGACAGTGGGGTATCAATATAGCAATAAGGTGATATATTGGTATCAATATAACAATAAGATGAGGGGCGTCTCTGGTAAACTGAGAGTACATGCTTCTCTTTTTTTTTTTTTTTTTTTTTTTTTTACATGCTTCTCATAAAGATCAGAGTCACTATTTAGCCTGAGAGCTTTTGCCATGGGTGAAGGAGGGTCCAGATTTAGCTAGAGGTTATAATTTTTAAAGAGAAGTTTAGATCTAGATTTTCCCATGTAATTCCCATATTTTACAATATTGGCAGATCATTCAAATTGTAAAAAACAAACAGCAAGGAATTACTACCAAGACTAAACAAAACCTGAAGACAGTCTGGGATTTTACCCTACTTGCAAACTAACAAATTAACCTTCAGATTTCATTAATGCCGCAAGATGTAAGACTTCTGTGTCAGGGAAACAGGACAGTTTATGGTTCACATTAAAACACTAGTCAGATCATCAGCATTTGTGTTGATTCCCCCAGCTTTAGTTTCCCACTGATCAATGCAAGGGGGCCAGCCGACACCAGCATATGTAGTAGATTGCATTGCACAGGAGAGGATCCCTCATTTTAGAAAATCCAAGTATTTTATGAGGGGCAGAAAGCAAGTCTTCCATTTTGCTCTGGGGGAAGATATCTTTATTTTCAAGCCTTCAAGCAAACCAAGGCTGTTGATTATATGAATGTGCCTGTACTTTCCCTACAGCAACAGACTATGCCTCCATGTGCAAGATGTCAATATCCATAGTCCTCTAATTTTCAATCTTTGCACTAAAGCATAATGAGTGAAGGAAAGAATCATTAAAAATGATGTTTCTAGAGATGGACAAGAACTAGGTTGTGTACAGGTTTATAGGCCACAGAAAAGATGGTCCTTTTTATATGGAGCTCAGTGGGAGTCCATTGTTGGATACCAAGAATAAGAACAGCATGGATCACTTTATGCTTTCAAAAGAGCATTTTTGTAGTTAGATAAAGAATGGACTTGACAGGAACCAGATTGAAAGGCATCTCAAGATGTCTAGACATGATATGATAGCCTGGCTCAAATGCTATAAGTGCAGATGGAGAAACGTAGATTAATTTTTGATAGCATCTAGAGGTTGGATCTATAGACTTAATCAATGCATAGGGAAGATAATGGAGATAAATGAATTAGAAAGTCTCATTAGAGTTTTTGGTTTGAAACTCCAGAACAATATTTGGTCTTATATTTATTTGAAATGGAAAGTTAGTGAAGTAATATGTTCTAGGGAAACAAAAAAGTTTTGGATATGTTATCTTTCAGATACCACTAAGCATTCAGGGACAGAAACAAAGTGGGTAGCTGAATATATAATTTAAATACTCAGAAATGTGTTTTTTGTTACATTTGTAATGTTGGAAGCGGTTGGCACAGAGATGACACTTAGGTATTTAGTGTGAATAGAATCACATCAGGAGAGAATGGTGAAAAAATAACTTAAACATTGATTACTGAAAAAAAAATCCCCATAATTTTTAGAAGCTTTTTGAGCAATTTAGAAACAAATGAATTTAATAATAATAAAAATGTTTAGAGAGAGAAGGAAAAAGGAGGGCACGACAAGTTTCAATAGAGACTATGAGGATGTTTCTAGGAAGAAGGTGTCCATCATATGACACTTATAAAAAGTGAGATGAGGGCAGAGATGTGTCCACTGGATTTGCAAACATGGAGGTGAGGAACAAAAGAATGGTACAAGAATGGTATTGTGAGAGAAGTAGAAACAGAACAAGCAGGTAAGAGTTTTCAAAATGTTTTCTCTGAAGAAAAAGAGAAAACATAACTTTAGTGGATGAAGAATCAAGGTAAGATTTTTCTTTAAGATGGATCATTAATTCCCATTTTTAAAAGGATCATTGTTTTAAAGGATCATTAATTCCTATTTTTAAAGGATCATTAACTCCTATTTTTTAAAAAGATTATTTATTTATTTATTCATGAGAGACACATAGAGAGAGAGAAAGAGGCAGATACAGGCAGAGGGAGAAGCAGGCTACCTGCAGGGAGCCCAACGTGGGACTCGATCCTGAGTCTCCAGGATCATGCCCTGGGCTGAAGGTGGCACTAAACCACTGAACCACCCAGGCTGCCCCATTAATTCCTATTTAAAAAAAAATTGAGAGAGAGAGAGAGAGAGATAAAGAGAGAAATAGCAAGAGAGGACAAGTAGCAAGGAGAGGGAAAAGCAGGCTCCCCACTGAGCAGGGATCCTGATGCTGTGCTTGATCCCAGGACCCTGGGATCATGACCAGAGCTGAAGGCAGAAGCTCAACCGACTGAGCCACCCAGGCACTCAAGGATCATTAATTCCTAGTGGGAATGATTCTATTGAGAAGGAGATACAGATAATGTAGGAGAAATAAGTGGAATACAAGTCATGTAACTGTGATTCACAGCCTCTGTGGAGAGATTGTCATTTGATTAAATTTTCTATCTTCACAAAAGAAAACCAGAAGACAGATTCAAAAACAAATATGTTAAACATTTTACTGAAGATGAGGGGATTTATGCCTCATGGCTCGTATTTTTGTAATGACATAAAGAAAATCAATAGATAGCAAAGCAATGGTAGGTTTGAGGGGAAAAAAAGGAAAAGATGACTGTAGTAATTGTAGAGAGTGAGTGATCTTTGTTAACAAATGAGGTTAGCATTCATGAATCTATAGCAGCACACTGATTCCAGGATGTGAGATTTTCTCTAGGAATAACCTGCCCACTCCATTAATAAAACACAGAGAAGATATCTGAGTTTATCCATAGCTAGAGTATGAAATAGAGTATAAAATATCTGGAGATAAAAGACCATTTTTAAGGGGGTGATTGTAATGAAATACAGAATCTACACTAGGTAAATAAGAAAGCAAAGCTGGGTCTGTCCAGGTAAACAAACAATATACCATTAGGAAAAGACACAATCCACTTATTGTAAGAGTGAAAAGTTGTTATTCTGCGATGGTTTTAGGAGGGGACATGGCTAGGTGGATATTAGTGGTTTGATTAGGATATATAAATTTGGGATTTTAGATGATCTGTAGTTTCCGGGGATGACAGTTTCCAAAGAGTTTTCCCACAAGTGAAGGAGAAGAAAAGTTCATTGGTGATCAAAGAACAAAAAAAATTCAGGGTCAACTTTATGTATGTTGCACTTACTGAGATCAATTTGAAGTGTGAGACACAGAGGAATATATTTTGAAGCAAATAAGTCCAGCAATGAATAATGAAAATAATCAGAAATTCTAAATTCTATATTAAAAATAATCACTAGTGTACTTGTTAAAATACACAGTTTCCAGATTTCTGGAGGTACTGAATCTGCAGACTTAGGTAGCACTTCACAGTCTTCTGTTACCAGTTACCACTGGTAATTTCAATCATCAACAGTTTAAGAAACATGGAGTTAGAACAAAGGGGTTATGGAGAATGATTGAGATAAGAGTCAGGATATTTGATGTTTCCTGATGTCAGAATGGGAGACAGACTTTTTAGTGAAGGACTGGGGCAGGTATACCAGTGGGATATCAGGCATGGTATGTAATGATAAAGTTGAAACTTCAGTCAGGCAGCAGCAGATTAGTGCTGGGGATTTACCCAAAACATATTTGGATGTGGAAATGCATCTTCAATTTCTTTCAGCTGAGCTCCCTAGTCCTCACAAAGAATATCACATTGGGATGAACTCTAGAGTGGGGGTTGGCTATGTAGTTAGTGAGATTTCTAAACTCTAAGTGCTTTTAGAAAAATGGTTCCATTTATATGCTGTTTTTAGTGGCAAAATAGATAAATAGGCATGCTCTTTGGGACTTGGTATATAGGCTGCTACCATACCAACCGACAGATCTGGAAATTGCTGCTCACAGGGATGATCGTGGGCCTACTGAATTGCTAGACAGAGAATACTTGATGAAATGCCAAATGTGCTGTGCTCACACTGTCATAATGTGGACTGATAAAAATAAGAATAGGGAAGGTGGCTATCATTAAGTATAATCAGTGCTTGGACATAAAATGTAGGTAAAAATAAATTGTATGCCAACTTACTAAGAGACAGTGCCAATGTGAGTCATCAGAACCTACCTGGACGATATACTCTCCTTATCACTTTTCACTTGTTTCTATAGTTGGCTGAGGCTTGACCATACTGTAGGACTAAATTGGATACCAGAAATGAAAGTGTAGAGTCTCATAGAGCATCAGCCTCCATTTTTCTTCTCATACCTTGTAATAATCATATAGATCCATTGGTTTACTTCTAATTTCTTGTTTTTTTTTTTTTCATTCAGTTTATTGTGTTCCCTTGAATGGGTACCTACCCCCACTTTGGTTTTCTAGTGCTTAGCCTCAATGACGAGGATCTAGAAATTTTTTTTGAGAATCTAGAAATTAATATAAAATTTCCCACTTAACTCTAAATTAATAAACTAAGTTTCCATGTTTATTTTTTTATGAACATCTCTTTAATACTTACAGAATACTAGCCATTATGCCAACATGTAATGAAAATCATATTTTTACTACAGCAAAACTTAAAATGTCTCATTCCCATTTGTATGGAGAATCAGAAAGATTTAGTCACTTGCATTAGATCTAACTGCTTATAAGTGAACGAGTCAGGGATTCAAATTCAGATGTTCCTTCTGTTTACCATAGCTTCCTTTACTACTATTTCCAAAGTAGGACAATTCTGTCTTGTTGAAAATAATACATGTTTTCTCCAATAGAGAATAAGTACAAAAATAACTTTGAGACAGAATAAATTTGATTAAAATGTTTTGGGATTTAAACAAGAATGAATAATTAGATTTTCATGTAATTCAAAAATTGAAGTATAAAATTGTAGGGTATGTGGTATTTTTGGGGGTAAAGAATAACAAATCTATGGGGAAATATTCCAGGGGAAAATTTAAGAAAGAAAGTGGCAAAGATTGGGAGATTCGAGATGTTTACAAGGAAGCACTATAGGTTTGACCAGTAACAAAGAGGAGAATTGTGGATATAAGAGTGGAAATGTTTACCTGGGCCAGGTCACAGAAAGTTTTAAGAAACAGGACAAGGAATTTTAGGGGAAAAGAAAGGTACTTGAAAGTATCGGATTACAATTATATTGGCATATTAATTTGGTAGGGCTTCTTAGGGTCATGAAATAATAAAGATCTGAATTGAGTGTTGGTTGTGAGAAAGGAAAGAATACAGCCTCATTGAATAGATGGAAGTTAAGGCGTGGAGTTCAAGAATAACATTTCTATTTCTAGTTTGGTTAACCTTGTGATCTCATAAATAGGCATTAACTGGCAGAAGGAGAGGATAGATTAAGGAAAGGTGGTAGTTTGTGGTAGAAGAATATGGAATTCCAATAAGAAACTGGGAATGCCAAATTCAGATGTGAACCTGGAGTTCAGAAATCATGATATGGATATAGATTTTTTTTCTTTTTTTAAAGATTTTGCTTATTTATGAGAGAGAGAGAGAGAGAGAGAGAGAAAGAGGCAGAGACACAGGAAGAGGGAGAAGCAGGCCCCATGCAGGGAACCCAATGTGGGACTCGATCCTGGGACCCCAGGATCACGCCCTGAGCCAAAGGCAGACACCCAACCACTGAGCCACCCAGGCATCCCTATAGATTTGATAATAAATCTTAGGAGTGTGAATGTTTAGAGCCAAAATCATGGGTAGTAACTAAATGCCATCAAATATTTTTCCAATTAATAATTATACTTTTCTATTACCACAACAGACTCATGATGTAAGCATAACATTAAAATCAGCATTTTTAGGGGCATCTGGGGTCGGCTCAGTTGGTTAAACATCTAACTCTTGATTTTGGCTTAGGTTATGATCTCAGGATTGTGAGATTGAGCCCGTGTCAAGCTTCATGCTCTGTGGGGAGTCCGCTTGAGATTCTCTCCCTCTTCCTCTGCTCCTCTCCCTTTTTGTATGCATGCTCTCTCTCTCCTATAAATAAGTAAAATAAAATAAAATAAAATCAGCATTGTAACAGATAAAGAAATGAGTACAAGGAAATCATAGACGATAGACCCAACAGTTTTATTCTAGGAAATTTGTTCTTTCTTTTTTTTTTTTTTTTTAATTTTTTTTAGGAAATTCGTTCTTAACCTGTATACTATTTTGCCTGCAATAAGAGTGAAGAAAGAAAGGAAATAAAAATTGCTATGAATGGAACAAGAATACCATGGCTTATAAAAAGCAGTAGAGAGCATTCTAAGAAGAAGTATATGGAATTAACATTTGCTACAAAGGAGTTTATGGATATAGCCATTGAGAAATATCTGCTATATTTCATCGCAGGAAATTGTTTACCTTTGACAAAACAATTTGATAAATAGACAATAGCAAAGGAGTGTATGCAGAATTACTCCTCTAACACTTTTTTAGTGAGATTATGTTTTCCAGTGAACAAGAAGAGGTTCCAGTTCAAGATGGCAACATAAGAAAATGCTGAACTCATCTGCTATGGACCCACTGAATCTATAGCTACATTTGGAACCATTTCCTCTGGAAAACAAACAAACAAACAAACAAACAAACAAACAAAACTAGCTGAGCAACAACTCCATACCAAGAAAATAAGAAAAAAAATTACATCAAAGCAGTTAGAGAGGATGAGACACATTTTTACCATCAATTCTACCTCTGGCATGGCAACTCAAAATCAAGAAAGAATCTCAGATTGGGAGGGAACTCTAAACCTGGAGCTTCTTGCTGAGAAGTGAAGGTTTTAATCACACATTAGGCACTTCACTTTCAAGACCTACTCTGGAGACAATCCCCCAAAACACCTACTTTGAAAAACAACTGAGCTTATGTCCATAAGACCCCCAAGGCTGTAACAAACTGACAACTTCTCCTAAAAGGTTTGAGTACACAGTCCTACTCTCCCCATGGCCCAGACCAGAGGAGGTGGTTGAAAAGTACCTAATCTTTCTATTACAGAGACTCATTAGCTCATCTTAAAGCACTGGCCTAAGGGGCAGGCACTTAACCCACATGTAAGGGCTTACTGGGGTCCTCTCCGGGGATGCAGGCTGGTGAGTACCATCTTTGAACTCTCCCTGTGCCTTGTACCAACTAGCTGTTATGTTCTGGAAGGGACCTTGTTCCTTCCTCTGGTATCCCATATTTTTACCCAGGGAACACCTCTAGATCACCTAGTGGTATTTATGCTTGAAGGGCCCACAGGACTATAACCAACAGATAACGTTTTTAAACCACTACCACCCCCTACCCCTTGGCACAACAAGAGGCAACAGAGCCAGCATCCCAGTCTCTGTGAAACATGCTTATTAGCTTATCTTCAAAGCTACAGCCTGAGGGGCAATCTTCTAATTAACTCCATCTAAGGGCTGACTATTATCCTTTCTAGAGATCTCAGAGGGCAGGCTCTATCTTTGTGCTCTCCCTCTGCTATACTCCAGGGTGCCAGGATCTCCTGGAAAGACTCTTATACTTATGTCTAGTGCCCCATGTTTGACATATGGTATCCCAGTTTTTGTGGCTGTCACCCAGGAGTCTGCTCCTTCACTGCTTAGCTCTGGTGGCCAGCAGGGCTTCCAGGCATGGGTCCCATGGGACTGGAACAAATTGTTTTTAGCCAGTTACCATCTTGAAGGCACTGTACTGGTAGCAGATTGAAACACACTCCTAGTCTTTCTGTGAAAAGAAAGGTTTTGAACCTTTGCTAAAAATCTATAAGTTAGCTGAGCAACTACTACACATTAGGCAAATGAGAAAGACCCACATCAAAGTAGGTAGAAGAGGCTGGGACACATTTTCACCATAAACTCCATCTCTGGCTTGGCAAATCAAAACTGGGTTTGCTATCCTGGAGCTTCGGACTGAGGAGCAGGATTCTATTTTGGCACACATCTAAGGGTCTATGGATACGTACCTCAGGGATAGAGGCTGATGGATGCCATCTTTTTGCTTTATGACTACTTGACTACAGGTTGCCAATATCTCCTAGAAAGCAGGTATACACTTGACTGACACCCTAAGTTTTGTGACTACCACCCAGAGGCCACAGCTAATGTCCTGGCTCTGTAGCAAGTGGAACTTATGCTTACGGTTCCACAGAACTATATATGTTTGCATATTTTAAAACCTGTTGCCTGAGGGTCTAGCTTCCAATCAGCCTGAATCTAGGTGCTCACTGAGATTCTCCTCATTTGGGCACTGACAGGTCTTGGCATACATTCAAATAATGGGAGCCATTAAAAATAAAATAGGCTGTTCAGACAATCATAAAGGTAAGAAAGACAAGCAAGATGGGGGACAGGGTTAATGGTTAATGTTCATCTCCTACAATAGGCCATCTCTTAAGACAGAGATGTGGCAGTTTTATATCTATGGCATAGAACCAATACAGACAGTCAAGGAAAATGAAGAAATAGAGGAATGTGTTCTAAATTAAAGAAAAAGATAAACGCTCAGAAAAAGTCCTTCATTAAATGGAGAGAAGTGATTTACCTGATCAAGTATTCAAAATAACAGTCATACAGATGTTCACCGATCTCAGGAGAAGAATAGATGAACACCAAGAACTCCAGTGAAGACCTAGAAAATATAAAAATTTACCAACTAGAAGTTCCAGAACTGAAGAGTATAATAACTAGACTGAAAAATACCCTTGAGGGAGAGCAGACTAGGTGAAGTAGAGGAAGTGATCAGTAAAACTTAAGGACAGAGCAATGGAACTCAGCATAGAGAAAAAGAAAATAATGGAGATAGCTCATTAAGAGACTCTTAGGACAACATGAAGTGAACCAACATTTGTTCAAAGTATAGGTGTCCCAGAAGATGAGAGACAAAAAGGGGCAGAAAACTTTGAATGGCTAAAGATTTTCCTACCTGGTGAAGGAAACAGACCATAAGGCTGATTTTTCAGCAGGTAATTTGAAGGTCAAAGGGAAAAAAAAAATATGAAAGGAAAAATTTTCACAGGTAAAAGCAAACATCTAGTAAAGTTAGTAGATCAATCACTTATAAATCCAAGTATTAAAATCAATAATATATGCAAAATTAGTCAATGTGTACCAAAAAAGATGTAAAATATGACAACATATGTATAAAAGTGGAGGGGAGAATAAAAAAAAGGACTCAAGTGACTAAAATAAGAAATAAGGATAAAGAACAACCAACACCACAGAAAGAGAAAAGATTATAAGGGAATATTATAATGTATTTTATGCCAAATCAGGAAGGAATAGAAGTAGAAAATTTGAACAGACCAATTACTAGTAATAAAATTGAATCAATAATAAAGAAAAACTCCCAAGAAACAAAAGCTCAAGGCCAGATGGTCTCATAGATGAATTCTACCAAACATTTAAAGAAGAGTGTATATATCTATTCTTCTTGAAATATTCCAAAATATAGAAGAAAAAGAAAAACTTCCAAATTAATTCTACAAGGCCAACATTATCCTAATACTAAAAACAAAGACACTAAAACAACAACAATAAAACCCCCAAAGCAAAACAAAACCAAAATCCCCTACAGGCCAATATATCTGATAAACACAGAGTAAAAAAAAAATCCTCAAGAAAATATTAGCAAAATGAATTTGATAATACTTTAAAAAATAATCCACCATGATCAAGTAGGATTTACTTTAGGTATGCAAGTGCAGTTCAATAGTCACAAAACCATGTGATATATCACATGAACCAGAGAAAGGATAAAAAATATGATCATCTCAATAGATGCAGAGAAAGCATTTGACAAAGTACAGCATCCATTCATGATCAAAACTCTTAACAGAATAGGTTTAGAGAAAACATACCTCAACATAATAAAAGCCATATATGAAAAAACTCACAGTTAACATCATACTCAATGATATAAGATGGAAACGTTTTTAAGATCAGGAACAAAACAAGAATGTTCACTCTCATTATTATTATTATTGATCATAGTGCTGTAGCATTAGATAAAAAGAAAAAAAGACATCCAAATTAGTGAGAAAGAAACAAATCTGTCACTATTTGCAGATGACATGATATGGGACTTGATTCCGGGACTCCAGGGTCACACCCTGGGCGGAAGGCAGGCGCTAAACTGCTGAGCCACCCAGGGATCCCCTCAAACTTTGTTTTAGAATAAATTAGACATGGTGATATAATATATAGCATGGTAACTATAGTTGATGCTACTTTATTGTATATTTTAAAGTTGCTAAGTGATCAGACCTTAAAATTTCTCATCACAATAAAAAATTGTAACTATGTATGATGACAGCTATTTGACTTATTTAAACAGCCACATTATTTATATATGAACTCAAAATGGTAGATTAATTACAATTTGATGTTATTGTGCTACTTTTTGTATTTCAATGGTATATAAAATGAAAATGATGTAGGCAAGCAATGATAGACTTTAAATTGTAATATATATAACTTAAAATTAGATCCTTAAGGTTAAAACAGAAATCAGAATGGCTAAACTTTATTATCTGCTTATAATCTTTCCATAAAAAAATTAAACAGTAACTTTAATAATCAAATATTCAATGTCTTTTAAATTATTTTACTTTGATTTGAAAAGCCCACCATATGAAAGAAGAGGTATTTGGTTGAATGAAATTCTATGCAAGTACATGTCAATTTTTGACCTTTCAGATTGAAAATACCTTAAAACTCTGCTGGCCTGTCAGAAGGAAAAGAGCAACACTGAAAGATTCTAATATATCTGATTCTTAAAAATCTAAATTACTATATATTTACTTTTGACAAAATATTTTGTGAGAAAAGAAAGTAACTACTAAAAGACAATTATATGGTGTTCCACTATATAGATGATAGATGATATAAATAAAACAGGCACCGTACTTTAGTATCTTTTAATTTGCACAGCTTTACATTTTTTTTAAGTTGACAATACATAGACATTTTTAGAGAGACAACTGTCTAAAAAAAAACCTCAATTATATTATTCAGCGTTACTGTACTTTATGGAATATATGTGAAATGTCCTATGTAAAAAATTACACTATTAGCAGAGAGCAAATTTAGTTCAAAGCAAATAGATCCAATCTGTATTATCAACTACATAAATCCATATCTATATAGAAATGACTTAGGCTTTCTATGAATTTTAATACATTTTTAAAAAGATTTTATTTATTTGAGAGAGAGAGAGAGAGCATGTGCATGCACATTTGAATGGGAGGGCAGGGATAGAGGCAGAGGGCCAGAAAATCTCAAGCAGAGTCTACACTGAGCATGGAGCTGGGGGACGGCAGGGGTGCTCAATCCCAGGACCCTGAGATCACAACCTAAGCCGAGAACAGAAGTTGGATGCTCAACTGATTGAGTTACCCAGGTGCCCCTGAATTTTATTGTATTTATTATTTTTTTAAGAAAGATTTTATTTATTCATGAGAGAGACAGAGAGCAAGGTAGAGCCATAGGCAGGGGGAGGAGCAGTCTCCCCATGGGGAGCCTAATTCGGGACTGGATCCCAGGACCCAAGGACCAAAACATGAGCCAAAGGCAGACTCTGAACAACTGAGACACCCAGGCATCCCATGCCCCTGAATTTTAATATTCTAAGAGTAAATTTTAATATTCCAAACTCTAAGATTGTTAGTCTATATGATATGTTTTCCTTTGGAAATAGTTGAAAGCAAATGCATATATATGGAGATGATCAACAAACAAGTTTAAACTATTCAAAGTCTAACACACTTCTTGGCAAAGTTTCTGGGGTTTTCATGTTGAGTATGTATCTATAATCCTCCTACTATGGACCCAATATGTACTTTCTAAAATAGTGACAGCATAGAAAATACACAATTAGAATACAAAACTATCATCAAGGAACTGGTGATCTCATATGATGGCTAAAGCAGTAAAAATCTATAATGAAATATAATAAAACTTTCACAAGGCAGGTAAAATATCCTCAGTAGATTCATCATCTGGGTCGTATACTCCTGAATGTTGAATAGCAGCTGAAATACCCTCAAGCCAGTCTTGTCTTCCATTTCTAGTTCAGGGTATATTTTGTTGTGTTAATAGACCCCCAAATACCAGTTTTTGCTACTGTTCATGTGGCGTTACATTGTAGGAACTCATCATTAGAAATCCTGTGTTACTACTTAATATACAATGAGGTTAGAATTTGAAGTCAGAGGAAATAAAGAACATCCACTTATTTAGGAAACATTTAATACCTTTTACTATAATATGTACTCACACAGAAGTGATGTGTCACTGTAAACCTTAGAGAGCTACAACACTGTCTAAAGCACTTTTTTAAAAAAAAATCAAAACACAAAGATTAGTTCCTAGAACTATATAATGATAGTTTTAAATGTTTTAAATTTAAGGAAGACAGCTAAAGTGTAGGAGACAAAGAGAGAATAATGGGGGAAAAATCCGAACTATTTTGTGACAAATTATTTAGCAAAACAAAGAATGCAATTTTTCATTCATGAATAAATGGAAAGAAGCAGATCATTTGGAAGAAACGTAAGGGAACACTTTAAGTGCAGTGATGTTTTGTGTTCAGTGTACAGGGTATGAGCCACAAAACACTCCTTAGAACTGATGAGGTCTGGCCTTTCCAATCCTTCAGCATCACAATGGGAACACTGCTGTTAGCTTTTTTAAAAAGACAATGAAGTTGTGGAATTTAGAATTTTGGTGTTGATAGTAAACTTCCCCTTAAGAAGTATGGAACAAAACATTTGCTTACAAGGCAGACAAAACCACCACTCAGACTGTCCACATAAATTTAAGTACCTAACTGTTACATCTCTCTTGGACTCTTAAATTTTTAACTTTTGTTTTTCTACTTTTCAGGTGATGTGAAAAAAAAAAGAAAAAGAAAAAAAAATCAGGTGATTTGTCTTCTTAATTCTCAACAGTACTTGAATTGACAAGATGTCCAGTGTCTGAAAAAGAATATTCCTTTATTTGTGTTATTGCTTTTTTTCTAGTTAAAGTAGAAAAGACAATATAGAATCCTTCAGCTCTACTGATTGACAGATGTGTTAAGGTATGTGTTTCAGTGTGTGGAAGAGGGATTATCATTTGTTTCTACGAAGGTAAACGTGTCATTTAACTAGGTCAGTAAACAGGGAGATTTTATACGAGTTACCTGAATTGTCCACCTTTAGTAGGTAAAAAATTCCAGCTTAGAAAGGACAAAGCCCATGGATCCATCATGAAGACAGCTGAAAAGAATGAATTGGCCATATCACAGTTCAGCTTGGCAGCTGCATGAAGAAATACATGTTGTTACATTTGTTTCAGAGAGAAAAAGCTTCATTTAATTCCTGTAGAGAATGACAACTTTTGTTGTATGTTTTCACTTTCCAACTTGCTTTTAGACCATGAAGTCCTTCAGGTACAAAATGAAAGGACATGGAATCAAAAAAAATTAATGAGCATGAACAATTAAATCTATCAGTGAGGTGTTATGAACTGCTTTATATGGGAATAAAGGGAATTCTATGTGCTTTCAAATTCCTTTGGAGTCAAAAAATGCTATTTAGGCCTATATTCTGAGTTATTGGGGCAATCATGGATATCTTTTTTTACTTAATGAATATAGGAATGAGTATTTTATATAACCAGTTCAGTACTGAAAGAATTACACAGTAGAGAAATATCTTCTATTTGTAAAGCTGGAAACTGACTCAAGATTTCTTTTTATATTTTATCCTGTGCAAATATTTGTCCATTATCATACAGATGTGTTCATTTTAAATTCTGTAATAAAATAATAGTCTTTATACAACTACATAATTATCCAGGGGCACTGCAAAATAGTAGTTTTAAATATTTTATATGGTATATAACAAAAACTTGAACCTATTCCATGAAAAAAGTGGTCTCTGTTTTTCATATGTATGAATTCATAAGCTGAAGGAAAATAAAGTTTTGTGTTGATGTTCTTTACTGTTTCTTTCTCTTTTTTTTTTTTTTTTTTGACACCATTATATTCCGCTCAGTTCTAAGCATATTATTCTGTGAGGATTAATTCTATATATCTGGGTCAATAGAAAGCTCTCTGGTTCAAATGTGTATTTCACAGTTACTTTATTAAAGACAGGCAATGCTTTCTGTGATGCCATAAGTGTTTTCACTTATTCTTTATAATTCTTGGCATTAAAATAAGTGCTGGCTAGTGAGAACCAGTAAGTTTTACTAAAAAAAAAAAAAAAATTCTTAACTGTGGGTTCTGTTTAATGTATGTATGAACACTCATGAGTCTTTAAAAATATTACCTTATAGTCCATAGTTTCTCCACTATCTATCCCAGTAAAAAGTATATAACATATGCTTAATGACTATTTGTTTAATTAATTGGAATATTAGACAATAAGAAGTTTAAAAAGTTCAAAGATTTAAAATGATTGTATAGGCCACAAAGTTAATATCTGATGAAATAGGAAATATATAATGAAAGATGGAATAAAATTGAATTTTAACGGTTTCTTTTAAAGAAATTATTTATCAGAAGTCAACATGGGAACATTAAAATAAAATGCTAAAAAGGTACTTAATTACTTATTGCACATGGGATAATCTGTCATTTGGATAAGATTTCTTATCATTGATAACTCTGTTCACTTTCAAACTAAGAGCACCCCAAAATATATGCATTTGGCAAAAAAAAAAACAAAACAAAACAAAAAAAACCCCAGCTCATTACCAAATTTTCTAATTACCATTTCTAGAATGCTTTTAAAAAATAGGGGATCCCTGGGTGGCGCAGCGGTTTGGCGCCTGCCTTTGGCCCAGGGCGCGATCCTGGAGACCCAGGATGGAATCCCATGTCGGGCTCCCGGTGCATGGAGCCTGCGTCTCTCTCTCTCTCTCTCTCTCTCTCTCTCTCTCCTCTCTCTCTGTGACTATCATAAAATAAAAATTAAAAATAAAATAAAATAAAATAAAACATATCACCCCTATCATTTTCCTTGATGACAGGTGACTACATTAATCCATGATTTTTTTATACTTTACTCACATATTTGTTTTCCTCATGTGCTAATGAAACTCATATGCACCATAAATTTTTAGATACATGAATATATCAGCATTTTTCATTTTTAAGAATCCGTTAATTAGTATCTTAGATATCTAACACAAACACAGATGAAAAATCTAAGTTAAATATATCTTTCACACACCCCAAATTATTTGCTTTTCTATCCTTCCAGAAGTTTCTAATTATAGTATAAAGTTTTTTTTTTCCAATAATTTAATTCATGGGTTTTACTTTTCAAGATTTAGTTAGAGAGACTGTGATATATGTTACACTAGAGAGGACAAATTCAATGAAAGATAACAGATGGGTTACTGGAAGGGAGGTGGATGAGAAGATGGGATATTTGGGTGATGGGCATTAAGGAGGGCACTTGAGGTAATGAACACTGAATGTTACTAAGAATCACTAAATTCTACCCCTGAAACTAATAATATACTATATATGTCAACTTAAATCTTAAAATGTCTTAAAAATTTAAATTTAAAAAAACTTAAAAAATTAAATGGGAGATAATTAGAAAAAAAAAGAGGAGAAGTTAAAGGCATTCTATATAATCCATGTTAAAATCCAGAAATTTTGTATGATTTTAGAAAGTTTTAATATAGTGAAAAATATTTGACACTTTATACATAAGAACATAAAATTATTTTCTTACATATAAATGTAGAAATTGAAACTTCAGTGGTTTCTAAATGCTATTCAAGGGGACTAGATATATCAGAATAATCAGGGCAGTTTTTAAGAATCTAATTCCTGGAGGTGCCTAAGTGGCTCAGTTGGTTAAGCATCTGCCTTGGGCTCAGGTCATGATCCCGGGATCCTGAGATGGATGCCCTGAGCCGGGCTCCCTGCTCGGAGGGAAGTCTGCTTCTCTCTCTGCCTCTCCCATTCTCTTTCAAATGAATGAACAAAATCTTTACAAACAAATGTAATTCCTGGACTGCACCCATGATTTAGTATACTGAGGCAGATCAGGAACTCTACCAATTTTAATAATTTTTAAGTATTCTGATTCCCGATCAGATTTTAAAATAATTTTACTATTTACTCTCATAACATATTTCAATATAAAATGCTATATAACTTTAAAATGTTTTGTTAAATCTGTCCAAATTTGTTTCTGTATACATTGTTATTGTTCAATTTATCTTAAAGGAGCATGTGACTATTACAGATTTTTTTAGAATTTGGCAATCATTTGATTAAATATTCCCGCAAAGTATGTCTGGGCTCTCCTGTAGGTAGGAATGAGAATGCCTTGCCTATGGAACAGTGTACATTAAGTGACTCCTGCGAAGAAAGCTGTGTGGGTCACAGGGGAGACGGGTGGACTCTGGGCCTGAGCTCAGGCACCAGGCCAATCGAGCCAGACACCAGGGCTCCAATGGGTCTGGGCAGCTGATGCCATGACCCTGTTCCACTTCGGGAACTACCTCCCCTATCTCATCACCTACGAGTGCAGCAGCCTGAGTACAACACCTTCTGGAAGCATGTGCAGGCCAGAGGCACCCACCTCTTCACACTGCTGTGAAAGATGCTGCTCCTGGCCATTTTTCTCCCACCAGGAAAGGTGGCATCTATGACTTCATCGGGGATTTTGTGAAGGCCACAGTGGATGTGATAGACCTGATAGACCTAAACCTTGTCACATCCTAGAATGCAGGCAAGGGGGGGTACGAGATCATGGCTGCTGCCTTGGGCTGCCCACCACCAAGCTCATTGTGTCCTGCTGAGTCCCCTTTTGGTTTGGAGCCCCGGATTTGAGTCTGACTGAAGTATATCCAGATGGGCAATGACTCCAATATCAGTCTGGTCCATTACATTGTTTCATCTGCCCAGGTCTGGATCATAAGGTGCTATGACCTGTGCCACAGTTTTCAGCCAGTAGTACTTCTACTGGCGTCCCTTAGCATCTACGAGGCCTTAGTCAGGGAGACCTTCATCCCCCTCTGTTCCCTGGGCAGCTGCACAGCACTGTCCAGAACAGTGGTGACAGGGCTGCTGGCTCTCAGTACCCTGGTGCTCCATGTCACTGCTATCAGCATACACTCTGAGGTACGGTCTACTGGACATTCACATACTCTTGCCCTGCTTCCAGGTTTCAGTGAAGCAAACAGTATTTGTGAAGCTAAAGGGAAAAAAAAGTGAGATTGTATTCACTACTTGCAAAAAATTTCAATACCGATAATCACTTTGTTTACTAAATTATAAAAATAAACATATTTCTTCTTCATACACCTACTTTTACATATATACAATACACCTTGCTGGACTTTCCCCGTGTTTCCTATCTCAAAGGAAAAAAAAAAAAGCTGCTAAGGAATGGGCTGTGGGACTCAGTTGAATAGGTCAATATATTCTGTCTAGATGTCATCATCTTTGTGACTTTTTTAAAAAGATTTTATTTATTTATCCATGAGAGACACAGAGAAAAAGGCAGAGACATAGCCAGAGGGAGAAGCAGGCTCCATGCAGGGAGCCCGATGTGGGACTCGATCCTGCGACTCCAGGATCATGCCCAGAGCCGAAGGCAGATGCTCAACCACTGGGGCACTCAGGCGTCCCAATCTTTGTGACTTTTAAAGTAAATTCATAAATTATTGATTAATAAAATAATTTGAGACA
This sequence comes from Vulpes lagopus, assembly GCF_018345385.1. Lineage (NCBI taxonomy): Eukaryota > Metazoa > Chordata > Mammalia > Carnivora > Canidae > Vulpes > Vulpes lagopus. The sequence continues at coordinate 43,689,115 of NC_054839.1, forward strand.
AATGTGTATATAGGGATTAGAGGGAAGTTAGAGTTACTGTTATGGTTATTTTGGCTGCATATTATAATAGGGGGAACGTCCTGAAATCAATTGATGGGGGTTAGAACCAAGCAATCAGCTTTTGTGAACTTAGGAAAACTGTATAATGTGGATCTTAATAATTTCCTTAAGAAAATTAAGTGAGGCTTATATGTGAAAACATCATATATTATCCAGAATGGGTCCTGGCATTCAACCATCATTATCACATCGTATAGGCAAACTGTTGTGCCATCTGTAACAGATAAAACCTTCAAACCTAATCCAAGAGGATATGCAATTTGTAGCTCAGCATGAATGTTCCCAGTATTATGTAGTTGTTTGCTGTGCATCATCAATGTTAGCTTTTGGGTAGAATATGCTTCAATATTTTGTGACTATTGTTATGTCATCAGTAAGGAGAACTTAGAATTATGTTTCCATACATTTATCAAATAATGCCAAATAGTAATATTTGCTTAATGAATATTGAACTATCTAGTACTGGTGGCAACAATTTGATATTATTGCATCATCATGCACAAAGATGCCTTAAGAAATTTATCTTGAATTATAATGTATTTAATACAGATATATTTAGAGTTTATGGTTTTTCCTTCACAGAAAAAGGCAGATTGCTATCTATTTGGACATTTGGTAGCTACCTTTTTGTATTATTTATTTTACTTTTATTTTTGGTTTTAATTTTTTTGTTTACATAATTTGCTTTAGATAACTCAATGTGCTCTGAGTATTTGCTAAATTAGGTCTAGCTGAGTTAAAATTTTTACACTATTTCCAAGAAATGATGTTTTTAAATTTGTAATTAATGTCAGAACTGGTTTAATCACAATATGCCACAGTTAGAAATAATTATTTGACAGTGAATACTTCAGTTTTGAATCAAATACAAGATTCGACTCATTCTCTTTTCTAACAATCCCATATTTCTCCTTCTCTGTATCTTGGTGGGTACAAGTAAGATATTCAACTTTGTATGTTATCAGAGAAACTCCAAATTAATTCTTTAGGCCATTGCCATTGAGAAAATATTAAAATGTGAAATAAAGGTTATTACTGTGACAAAGAGGAGCTCTGAACATTGATAGCCATTTGGGTTTAATATTGTTAAATGAGGCCACATTACTGCTATAACAGTTGGCTGTCTAATAAGCTGGAATATCTCATCAGAAATATTATAACAAGATGTGCTCTGAAGAGTCTGTTGGAAAACAATTGCTTGATATAGCTCATTTAAGGTTCAGTACCATCACTCTCATTTCTGCAGGGCTAGCAATGAGGATGAAGCATCACACCCTTATCAGTCTCTGGCACCCTGACTTCATCAGGGTTTTGATTAGTCCCCAGGGAAGGTATGTTTTACTGAAAGATATCATGATTATCAACAGAAGGAAGCAGGACGTCAAATGAAGTTGGGAGAAATTGCTCAAAAACAGAATGGAAATATAAAACCTATTAATTCAGTGACATTTCAGAGACTGTTAAGCACTGGCCATCAAAGCACTGGATATGTTGTATTTATGGATTTAGTGTCCAGTCTCAAGGCTTTTGTGAATCTAAACTATCTTTTGGATGTATGAGTATTTTTAAAAATACAGAGGGCTTTTTAGTATAAAATGTATCATTTGGTTTTATACATATATATTTATATGTACACATACATATATAATTACGTATTTTTATTCATCATTTACTTTAGAATAAACAATAGTGATCAATTAAGTTTTCTCTTTAAATTTGGATATCAGGGTCTTTCAGCTAAAATATATATTCATTGTAAAAACATGCTTTTTATGTAAAACTCTGTATTCAGGACTCTAACTTTGAGTCATTTTCAGAATGTTTCAGATTACAGATTTCTGTGCAATATTAATTAGGAAAAATATAAAAATATCTGTATCAATTGTAACACTGCCATAGCTTTTGGAAAAAGAACCTTTTCATTGAAAAGTTATATGTAATTTCAGTGACTCATAGTATACTATTTAGGATTTATATTCCATTACCTCTTCCAGGTTACTTTACATAAAATCTTGCATATTATAGTAGTGTGCAAATTAAGTTTCCAGAAATCTAATACATAGTGTATTTCTACTTTCAAGGATGAACAAAACCTATGCATTAAAAATGCATGCTATTCCACTGAAATTTTAAGAGGTTTTTCTTTTTTGGTGTGTTTTATCATTCCCAAAAGTGCAGTGAAGATGTTTGGTTTGAGATTAATAATATCTCTTGCATTTTCAGGACTGCTTTAAAACTTCCTAGTGTGCAATCTTCATATTTTGTTGATACATCCCTGGAAAAATGCCAGTTCTGCATAAATGAACAAAATTAATCATTTCTGACTCACTGAATCTGACATGAAACTACTTATTAAGTAATATTTGAGTGCCTACTATGTGCCAATTACATTTAACACTGGAGATTCCAGATATGGAGAAACAGAAACAGACTTTTGTTCCGATGAAGCTTGCTGCTGTTAGGAAAGAAGAAAGCAAGTGATCAAAAAGCACACTAATGAAATGGTGATTGCAGACTGAGAAAATAGTGAAAAAAAGCAAAAATAGATTATGTATTACAAGATTTTTAAAAAGTTTTTGAGGGAGTGATGCCTGAGCTGATATCCAAAGAAAGAATGGCATTTAACTAGGTGAAGTGTCAGTGGGCAATGTGCAATGAAAAGCATCACAGAGGGAAAAATTAGGACAAAAATCTTGTGATGTGAGGAAGCATAGTACACTTGAGCTACTTAAAGAAACCTGTGCATCCTGGCAGTAGAGGAAATGAAGAGTGAACTTCTACACAACTTTCAAAAAGTATGGTTATTAAGCTAAAATGAGAAATTAGAGGACTCTAGAGCAGAGCTTGTAATCATGTGTTTGAGGTTGTAGTTTTATTTTTCTCATAAAATTGAAGAGACGTGAACACATCTGAAGGTCACTGGGACAGACAGTATGGAGAGAATGATGGAATGCATAAGAAAGATGAATATGATTGTTAAAATAAATTTTCCAAAAAAAAGATAAATTTTCCAGGAAAAAGATAAAGAATAGAATCCAAAGAGCAAATGGAGGGCATGACTTTTGAAAGAAATAGGATCGATTCTTCTTCATAGCAGCAGAGATGGGAGTCTGGTGGATTCATGGCTAAAATACTTTTATGACAATGGGCACCAAGCCTAATGGCTTGAGGTCCTGGCTCACTTGTCCTGGTGTGACATGAGTCTAGACTACAAAATCTCTGCTCACCTGGACTGAGGGTTGCTACACAAAGAAACTGTTATTTTAGGACTTGCCTGGATATTTCTAGAGATAAATATTTTCATTCCCACAAATATTAACTCTCTTCGATTCCTAATTGTGTCTAGCACTTCATGGAAGGACATTAAGAGTTAGTAAGATGCGGTAATAAGATACTCTATATTTCAAAAGAAAATATGTATTCGTAAAAATGGCCATTCCTCTTTGAACTAAACATTTTAGTCACAAGTTTCCATTCTTCCTGGAGTTATTAAATATCTTATGTGATGATCAATGCTGCTTCTATGGCATTTTGATTTATGCTAAGGTACTAAAAATTATGTTCAGGGATGTCACTGAAATATAGTGCTGTTTGAAATGTATATGTAAAAATAGATATATATTTTTTGTTAAAATTAAGGTACAATGGGAGATTAGAATTAAGAATGACAAACATGAACCTTTTAAATTATAGGATAGCAATTGATTTAGTAACGTTTTCAAAATCAAAGTTTAGTAATTGTAGATGGTTATATTATCCATCATTAATAGTGATCTAAAAGTCATAATAAAATTCAAAATATATTGGTTTTTAAAGTGAAAAGGCATTAATTTTAAATTAAGTGTTATATCAGAAAATGTTATTTTCTCTTGTAAGCTTATTAGTATAGGAGTTATTTCATTTCTCCATTATACAAGCATACTTATACAAAGTGCCAGTTTTTATAGGAGTGAAAAACACAACTTTTATGCATTTTTTCAATACTTTTAAAAACCGTTGTTAAAGAATATAAAATTTCAAACCTCTGTAACACAAAGTCTAATTCTAACCAGGATTTTTAATTACTATGTGTATGTAAGATCAGTTTAAATGTTTTTAAAGTAACATCTTAAATTACATTTAGAGCTTAACTGTTATCTCTAGAATTAACTGATCCCCTGAAGTCTATCTTATCACAGATTGGCCTCCTCTAATACTCCACTGAAACAGGTTCCTGTCAAATACTTAGACAGTTGATCCTACTCAACTGCAAAATTTGAATCACAGGAATTCAGTCATATCATGGAGGGGCTGTTACTTCCCTAGTAATGATTGTTGATATGATGAATCTTCTACTGGATTACTATATTTCATAGTTGTCCAAAAGTGTTTATATTTCAGGCCCTCCATCATGCTAAATGAAGGCTGTTACCTCCTACCAACATAACTAAACTGGCAATGAATTACATTATAGCATAACAATTCATGATCATACCAAGGTAAGAGCAAGTGCTTCCCTAAACATGTAGCTTAAAAGCTCCTCAGGGCACCTGGGTGGCTCAGTTGATTGTTTCCCTATGGCTCAGGTCATGATCTTAGGATCCTGGGATCAAGCCCCATGTCAGTCTCCCTGCTCAGTGGGGAGTCTGTCCCTTGCCCTCACTCATGTTTTCTCTCAAAAAAAAACAAAGCAAAACACCGCTCCTCTACTTCTACACAAGGCTACTACTTTCAAAATCAGAAGATATAGCTGACCCTCCTAATACTAGAAACAAACACAGAGAGGTAGGCAAAATGAAGAGATAGAGAAATATATCTCAAATAAAAGGCCAGGACAAAATAACACGAAAAGATTGTAGGAAATGGAAACTTGAAAAATAATTCAAAGTACTAGTCATATGGATACTCACTGGACTTGAGAAAAGTGTGGAGGTTCTCAATGAGACCTTTAACAAAGAGGTAAAAAATATAAAGGGAACCAGTCAGAGATGAAGAACTCAATAACAAATTAAAAAAAAAATATACAGAGGAGGGATGCCTGGGTGGCTCAGTGATTGAGTGTCTGCCTTTGGCTCAGGTCATGATCCCAAGTTCCTGGGATGGAGTCCTGCATCAGGCTCACCACAGGGAGTCTGCTTCTCCCTCTGTCTATGTCTCTGCCTCTCTCATATTTATTATGAATAAATAAATAAAATATTTTAAAAAATATACAGAGGGAACTACAGCAGATTAAAGGATGCTGGAGAATGGATCAAAAGCAACCAAACTGAAGAACAAAAAGAAAAGAACAAAAAATGAGAATAGTTTAAGGGAACTTAACAACATTATCAAGTGTAATAACACTCACATTATAGAGATCCCAGAAAAGGAAGAAAGAAGGGGACAGAAAATTTATTTGAATAATAGCTGAAAAGTTTCCTAGTGTGGGGAAGGGAACAGACATTCAGATCCAGAAGTACAGGAACTTAACAAGATTAACCAAAGGAAGTCCACACCAAGACAATTAATCATTAAAATGGCAGAAAAGAGTAATAAAGAAAATTGTAAAAGCAGCAGGAGAAAAGAAAACAGTTACACAACAAGAGAAACCCCATAAGACTACCAGCTGACTTTTCAACAGAAACTTTGTAGGCCAGATGAGTGTGGTGTGGCATGATATATTTAAAATGCTGAAAAGAAAAAAGAAAAAAAAAAAAAAAACCCTGCAACCAAAAACATACTACCTGGTAAGGTTATCATTGAGAACAGAAGAGAGAGTTTTCTAAAACAAAATGAAAGGAGTTCATCACTACTAAACCATACTTACAAGAAACATTGAAGGAATTTAAAATAAAAAAATAAAAGATTTATCTGGGTGAGGGTAGAAGGAGAGGGAGAGAATCTCAAGTGATCCCCCACTTGAGATTCTCAAGTGATCCCCACTGAGTGTGGAGCATGATGAGGCATGATGAGGCACTTGATCTCACCTGAGCCCAGATCAAGAGTTGAATGCTTAACTAATTAAGCCACCCAGGAACTCCTGAGGAATTCTTCAACTAGAAAGACAAGATCATATCTAGAGGTAAAAAAATAATGAGTGGACAATTTCACAGGTAAATGTGAACACGAAATAAAGGCAGTAGTTTACTTATAACACCACCGTGAGGGTTAAAATACAAAAGTACTAACATTAAATATATCTACAAAAATCAATTAAGGGATAAAGATAATAAAAGGATATAAAATATGACAACATATATAAAATGTGGAGAAGAGATTGAAATTTAGTGCTTGGGCAGTCTGGGTGGCTCAGCGGTTTGGCGCAGCCTTCATTTATCACTCAGATTTGAATCAGAGATCAAGAGTTTCCCAGACAAATATAGAAGATAGAGGAGTTTATCACCATCAAACCAGCCTTATAAGAAAGGTTAAAAGGACTTTAACATTAGATACACTAAAAAACTATAGGCAGCAAAACAGTATGGCACTGGTACAAAAATAGGCATATAGATCAGTAGAACAAGATAGAGAACCCAGAAATAAATCCACATTTATATCATCAATTACTCTATGACAAAGGAGATAAGAATAATGGGGAAAAGAGTCTTTTCAACAAATGGTGCTAAGAAAACTGGACAGCTGCTTGCAAGATAATGAAACTGAACTACTTTCTTACTCCATACACAAAAATGAACTTACAAAGCTTAACACCTCCACCATCAAAAAGATCTGATTAAGAAATGTGCAGAAATGGGCAGAGGACCTAAATAGACATTTTTTTCCCCAAAGACATACAAATGGTCAACAGACACAAGAAAAAGAATGTTCAACATCAATAATTATTGGAGAAATTCAAATCAAAACTACAATGAGATATACCTCACACTTGTCAGAATGGTTAAAATAAAAAGGATGAGAAACAATTAGTGTTGACAAGTATACAGAGAAAAAGGAGTCCTCGTGGACTGTTGTTGGAAATGTGAACTGGTAAAGCCACTATGGAAAATGGTACGCAGGGGCACCTGGGTGGCTCAGTTGGTAATGCGTCTGCCTTCAGCTCAGGTCATGATCCCAGGGTCCTGAGGTTGAGCCCTGCATCAGGCTCCCTGCTCAGCAGAGATTCTGCCTCCCCCTTTCTTTCTGCTGTTCCTCTGCTTATACTCGCTCCCTTGTTCTCTCTTTCTCAAATAAATAAACAAAATCTTAAAAAAAAAAAACAATATGGGGTTCCTCAAAAAGTTAAAAGTGGAACTACCATATAATCCAATAATTCCACTACTGGGTATGAATCCAAGAATAATGAAAACACTAACTCAAGAAGATACCCCTATATCTGTTACAGTGTTATATACAATAGCAAAGACATGGAAGCAACATAAGTGTCCACTGATAGAAAAATGGAAAAAGAAAATGTGGTATATACACAATGGAATATTATACTGTTATGAAAAGGTGAGTTCAGAGGTGCCTGGGTGACTCAGTTGGTTAAGTGTCTACCTTTGGCTCAGGTCATGATCCCAGGGTCCTGGGATAGAGCCCTGCATTGAGATCCCTGCTCAGTGGGGAGCCTGTTCCTCCCTCCCATTTATACTCTTTCTCACTCTTTTTCACTCTCTCTCTCTCTCAAATAAATTAAAATCTTAAAAAAAAGGTGAGATCAGGCCATTTGAGACTACATGATGGATCTAGAGGGTATTACGCTTAGTGAGATAAATCACACAAATACCATATGATTCACTTATAAATGGAATCTAAAATAAATGACTAAACAAAAAACAGATTCAGATCTATAAATACAGAGAACTGATGATTGCCAGAGGGAGGGGATTTTGGGAAAAATGAGTGATAGTGAGAGATACCGGCCTCCAGTAAAATAATGAGTAAGTCACAGGAATGAAATGTAGAGAGTAAGAAATACAGTAAAAACAAAACAAAACAAAAAGCAGTTGTCTTATTTTAAAGCTGATTTTCTATCTTATATATAGTACTTCAATCAGAATGTATTATTTATGTTGATAGCTGTGTTACACATCAACAATCCTTGAAAAACTGAAGAGCAGAATTGAATTCATTATTAAACCACCATACCATCAGACATAAATTTAACCTCTGTCTGCTTCTACATATACAAATGTCTGATCTCTAAGATAAAGTAGCACATTTAACAATATATCCTTTCTATAAGCTGATTACTCAAGAAATTTTTAATAACACATTTTAGAAGGAACTTAACTAATATTTGTAGCTTGATCAACTATGAAAAATACTTCAACTACTGAAAAAATTGGTTCATAGCATCTAACAGGAGTTGTCAAATTATGGCCTGAGAGTCAAATCTAGCCCTCTGCCTGTAGTGTAAATAAAGTTTTATTGGAACACACATGCAAAGTAATAGTATGTGATCTTATAAGAATAAAGAATAAAACCATAGTATATAGAGAGTGTTAAACAAAAGAAAGTGTGACTGAATGGATAAAAAGCAAAACCCATCTATATGTCGTCTGTCAAAAACTCACTTCAGATGTAAAACCACATATGCACTGTAAATGAAGGAATGGAAAAATATATGCCATACAGATGGAGGTAAAAAGAAAAGCCAGGGTACCAATACTTCTATCAGACGAAATAGACTTTAAAATAAAGACTGTAACAAGAAACAAAGAGGGACACTACATAATCGTAAAAAGAACAATCAATCAAGAGGATATAGCAAATATAAATATCTATGTACCCAATGCAGAAGCACCTAAATAAAGCAAATATTAATAAAGAGTGAAATTGACAGTAATATAGTAATAGTAGGGGACTTTACCACCACACACATCAATGGATAGATCATCCAGACAGAAAACAAACCAGGAAACAGTGACTTTGAATAACACCTTAGACCAGATGAACCTAACTGATATATACAGAACAATCCATTCAAAAGAGCAGAATACATATTCTTTTCAAGGGTAACATGGAACATTTTCTAGGATAAATCACATGCTAGGCCACAATATAAGTCTCAATAAACTAAAGAAGATTCAAATCATAACAAGCAACTTTTCTGACCAGCACAATATGAAACAAGAAATTAGTTATAGGAAATAATGTGGAAAGAACACAAATACATGCAGGGTAAACAACATGCTACTAAATAATGAATGGATCAACCAAGAAATCAGAGGAAATTTAAAAAGTACATAGAGACAAGTGAAAATGAAAACACCAGGGTTCATAGGGATGCAGCAAAAGCTGTTCTATTAGGGAAATTAAGAGCAATACAGCCCTATCTCAAGAAATAATGAAAATCTCAGACAAGCTAACCTTACACCTAAAGGAGTTACAGAAAGATAACAAAGCCCAAACCTAGTAGAAGAAATTAATAAATATTAGAGAAAACTAACGAAATAGACACCAAAAAACAAGAGAAAAGAAATCAATGAAAGTGAAAACTGGTTCTCTGAAAAGATCAACAGAATTGATCAACCTATAGCCAGACTCATCAAGAAAAGAGGGGAGGGAAACCTGGGTGGCTCAGTCCATTAAGTGTCCAATTCGTGATTTCAGCGCAGGTCATGATCTCAGAGTTATGAGATGGAGCATTGGGCTCCATGATTAGTGGGGAGTCTCCTTGAGATTCTCTCTCCTTCTCCCTTTGTCCTCTCCCTGTACTCACTCTCCCTCTAAAATCATAAAGAAACCTTTAAAAAAAAAAGTAGAGGGAGGACCAGATGAATAAAACAAAAAATGAAGAAGAAATAACTGACACCACAGAAAAGTAAGCAATTATAACAGAATATTACAAAACATTATATGCCAACAAATTGAATAACCTAGAAGAAATGGATAAATCCCTAGATACATATAACCTTCAATACTGAATCAGGAACAAAGAGAAAATTTGAACAGATTGGTTGCTAATAATGAAACTGAATAATAAATTCCTAACTAATGGAATTCCAAGATCAGATGGCTTCAGAGGTGAATTCTACCAAATATTTATTTATTTGTTTGTTTGTTTGTTTATTTATTTATTTATTTATTTATTTATGAGAGAGAGAGAGAGAGAGAGAAAGAGAGGCACAGACACAGGCAGAGGAATAAGCAGGCTCTATGCAGGGAGCCTGACATGGGACTCGATCCTGTGTCTCCAGGACCATACCCTAGGCTAAAGGCGGCACTAAATCGCTTAGCCACCTAAGAGCAGCCACCTGGGCTGCTCTCTACCAAACATTTAAATAAAAGTATATACCTATTCTTCTCAAACTATTCTAAAAAAAAAAAAAGAAGTAGAAGAGGAAAGAAAACTTGCAAATTAATTCTGCAAGTCCAACATCACCCTGATACGTAAAACAGACAAAGACACCACAAAAGCAAAGAAATTAAAATAAAAAATATTGGCCAATAACTCTGATGAACATAGAAGCAAAAACAAAATCAACAAAGTATTTTTAAACTGAATTCAAAAATATATTAAAAATTCATTCACCACAAATGAAGTAGGATTTATTTCAAGTATTCAAGGGTGATTCAATATTCACAGATCAATAAATGTGATACATCACATTAAGAAAAGAAAGGCAGAAGAATGAAACTAGACCACTCTCTTGCACCGTACACAAAGATAAACTCAAAATGGATGAGAGATCTAAATGTGAGACAAGAGTCCATCAAAATCCTAGAGGAGAACACAGGCAACACCCTTTTTGAACTTGGCCACAGTAACTTCTTGCAAGATTCATCCATGAAGGCAAGAGAAACAAAAGCAAAAATGAACTATTGGGAACTATTGGGACAAGATAAGAAGCTTTTGCAAAGCAAAGGATACAGTCAACAAAACTCAAAGACAACCCATAGAATGGGAGAAGATATTTGCAAATGACATATCAGATAAAGGGCTAGTTTCCAAGATCTATAAAGAACTTATTAAACTCAGCAGCAAAGCAACAAACAATCCAATCATGAAATGGGCAAAAGACATGAACAGAAATCTCACAGAGGAAGACATAGACATGGCCAACATGCACATGAGAAAATGCTCCGCATCACTTGCCATCAGGGAAATACAAATCAAAACCACAATGAGATACCACCTCACACCAGTGAGAATGGGGAAAATTAACCAGGCAGGAAACCACAAATGTTGGAGAGGATGTGGAGAAAAGGGAACCCTCTTGCACTGTTGGTGGGAATGTGAACTGGTGCAGCCACTCTGGAAAACTGTGTGGAGGGTCCTCAAAGAGTTAAAAATAGAGCTTCCCTACGACCCAGCAATTGCACTGCTGGGGATTTGCCCCAAAGATACAGATGCAATGAAACGCCGGGACACCTGCACCCCGATGTTTCTATCAGCAATGGCCACAATAGCCAAACTGTGGAAGGAGCCTCGGTGTCCATTGAAAGATGATGGATAAAGAAGATGTGGTCTATGTATACAATGGAATATTCCTCAGCCATTAGAAATGACAAATACCCACCATTTGCTTCGACGTGGATGGACCTGGAGGGTATTAGGCTGAGTGCAGTAAGTCAATCGGAGAAGGACAAACATTATATGGTTTCATTCATTTGGGAAATATAAATAATAGTGAAAGGGAATAAAGGGGAAAGGAGAAAAAATAAGTAGGAAATATCAGAAAGAGAGACAGAACATGAGAGACTCCTAACTCCGGGAAACGAACTAGGGGTGGTGGGTGGGGGGTGGGGGGACTGGGCGACAGGCACTGAGGTGGGCACTTGACGGGATGAGCACTGGGTGTTATTCTACATGTTGGCAAATTGAACAACAATAAAAAATAAATTTATATAAAAAAAAGAAAAGAAAGGATAAAAAACATGATCATCTCAATAGATGCAGGAAAAGCATTTAGCAAAGTACAACATCCATCATGATCAAAACTCTCAACAAAATAGGTTTAAAGGGACATACCCCAACATAATAAAGGCCATATATGAAAAACCAACACTTAATATCACATTCAAAAGTGAAAACAGTGCTTTTCCTCTATGTTCAGGAATAAGACAAGGATGTCCACTCTCACCACTATTAATCAACATAGTGGTGAAACCCTAACTGCAGCATCAGACCAAAAGGACAAAAAAAGAAAAAAAAGGAAAAAAAAGTCATTGCAAATTGGTAAGGAAGAAATACAACTATTTGCAGATCACACGATACTATAATATAGAAAACTATAAAGCCTCCACTAAAAATCTACTGAACCGATACATGAATTCAGTAAAATCACAAGTTTTAAAATTTATATAGAGAAATCTGTTGCATTTCTCTTACTAATAATGAAGTAACAAAAAAAATAAGAAAATAATCCCATTTATAATTACACCAAAAAGAATAAATTACCTGAGATAAACTTAACCAAGGAGATGAAAGATCTGTACTCTGAATACCATAACACACTGATTAAAAAAACTGAAGATGACACAAATAGGAAATATTCCTTGTTTTTTAAATTTATTTATTATTTATTTATTTATTTATTTATTATTTATTCGTTCATTCATTCATTCATTTATTCATTCATTCATGACAGACACAGAGAGAGAGAGAGAGAGGCAGAGGCAGAGACAGAGGCAGAGGGAGAAGCAGGTTCCATGCAGGGAGCCCAACACGGGACTCGATTCGGGTCTCCAGGATCACACCCCAGGTTAAATTGCTGGGCCACCGGGGCTGCCCGAAAATATTCCATGTTTATGGATGAATATGATTGAAACCAAAGCAATCTACAGAATCATTGCGATCTTGGATGGTTGGTATCAAAATACCAACATTAGTTTTTCACAAAACTAGAACAAATAATCCTAAAATATTTGTGGAACCACAAAAGACCCCAAATATATCGAGCAAACTTGAGAAAGAAGGACAAAGCTGGAGGCTTCAGAATTCCAGATTTTAGAATATACTAAAAAGCTATAGGAATCAAAATAATATGGCACTAGCACAAAAGCAGACACATAGATCAATGGAAAAGGATAGGGACATCAGAAATAACCCATGCAGGATGTTTGGGTGGCTCAGTGGTTGAGCATCTGACTTTGGCTCAGGATGTGATCCTGGGGTCCTGAGATCGACTCCCACATTAGGCTTCCCACAGGAAGCCTCCTTCTCCCTCTGCCTATGTCTCTGTCTCTCTCTGTGTGTCTCTCATGAATAAATAAAATCTTAAAAAAAAAGAAATCCATGCTTTTGTGACAAAGGAGGCAAGAATATGCAATGGGGGAAACATTCTTTTCAATAAATGGTACTGGGAAAACTTGAAAGCTACATGCAAAACAACGAAATCGGAGCACTTTCTTCTATACACAAAAATGAACTCAGAATGGATTAAATATCTAAATTTAAGACCTGAGACTATTTTCCTATTTGTGTCATCTTCAAAACTTCTGGAAGAAAATACAGGCAATTATTTCTTGGATATTAGCTTTAGCAATATTTTTCTAGATATGTCTCCTAAGGCAAGGGAAAACCAAATGCTTTTGGTACTCAACTAAAATGAAAAGCTTTTGCACAGCAAAAGAAACCATCAACAAAACCAAAAGGCAACCTAGTGAATGGGAAAAGATATTTGCAAATAATATATCCAATAAAGGATTAATATCCAAAAAAATGTAAAGAACTTATAAAACTTAACACCAACAAAAATTTAAAATATATAATATATATAAATATTTATATAAATATATAAATATATAACTTATATATAAATATATATCATATATATTATATATATTATTTTAGAAAAAGGACATGAAACATGTTCCTATGAAAAAAGTACACAATTGACAATGTTAAATAATTAAATGATGCTCTTGTCCCCATCCCTGCTTATACAAACCAGGTAACTTGTGTTTTCTGGAAGTGAGGTGTTAAACAGGACATATAATTTGCAATCATTGAATCATCTAATAATGGATAAGAATATTGGATAAAATATCGTCCATTGTCCCACTTTGTCTCTTGCCTGCCTTTTCTATATAAGCTTGGATATGGAAACACTTTCTTTCCTATCTCCTTGCAACCAAGTGTGGCCTGAGAAACAATTACGGTCAATGAGATACTTCAGAACATCTGAGGACCCATTGAAGATTTCATTTTTTTTCAGCTAAACAACCAGATGTGAGGGCTCTATTCTTATCAGTTTATTCTCATCTTTAAGAGGAATGTGTTGCCCATAGCTGAAGTGATCATGTTATTACAAAGGAAAGGCAAAGTAAATCTGATTCTGACTTAGTTGACCTAGAGAACTAATTTAAACATTCAACATAGAGAGGCAGCATACATGTAAGACTTGCTAGGAGACCACTCATTGGGGAAACAGGATGAATAGCAGGTATATGATCCCCATTCCACCCCCAACCACCAGCACCGTGGTCTATTGCACCATGGGATGAATCACAGAAATCTTAAAAATATAATTGTATCCCCTTCCCACAAGAAATTCAAAAGATGTTTTTAAGTTACTAATGGTTATATTTTCCATTAAAAATACACTCCTTAATCTATGTAATATTTTGTGAATACTTAATGTTTTATAAGTATATAAAAATGCAATATAATTTTTCTGTATAAAATGATCATAACTATTGAAATTTTTAAATATTGAAGAAATGTCAAATTGTGTCCCAATTGACACAAGTGTTAAATTGTGTACTTTTAAAATTATCTTTCAACTTGATGAATGGCTTAATATTTGTTCTTAAAAATTTACATTTTGTTCCTTTGTCACTTTCTTTTATAGCATATTTATCTTGCTGTTCAATTATCAGGATTATCCACTAAAATCTTTCAGATTAATTTTTAAAATTAATGTTTATAATATATGCAATGCATTGCATATACAGTTTGCATATATATACCTGCATATGCACAAAATGAAGTATGTAGAAGTTTTATTCACAAACTTAAAAAACAAATGTCAAAGATGAATTTTCTACAGTTTGACCAGATTTTTGACCAAAACAAAATCACTTGTATTTTAAAAGAGGTCAAGATTCTAATGACAGTGGGTTTGCCACTGCCAGTTAGAGATTTTGTAACACAATCCCAATTCTATGAAGTAGTTACACAAATTGTTTTTTTTTTGTAGTGTGCTTATAGTTATAGAAACTTCTATAGTTTATAGAAGTTAACTCACTAAAACTG
This sequence comes from Vulpes lagopus, assembly GCF_018345385.1. Lineage (NCBI taxonomy): Eukaryota > Metazoa > Chordata > Mammalia > Carnivora > Canidae > Vulpes > Vulpes lagopus. The sequence goes on from NC_054839.1 coordinate 43,704,278, forward strand.
AATCCACTAGACTCTTATAGTTATCTGTAATTTTTCCAAACAGTCCATTTTCCTCACTGTATATGAATTCATAAGGAGTTGATATGTTAACATTTTTATACTTCTATTGGGTTTAAAGTTTGACTCTGTTCAGGAGTGATTCAGATAGTGCTTAAGTGAGTTGTCGCATGAACAGTAAGGCATTTGATACTTCTACAAGAAATGGATCTTGAAAAATTTAAATGTTAAGGAATACTTTCCTATTTGTATAGAAGCAAACAGAACCTCACAAACTTACTCAGAATAGGATTTTAGGTTTTTCTTAAAGACTAAAAGCAAAAAAAAAAAAAAAAAAAAGGCTAAAAGCATAGTAATTCCAAAAGACAAATTTCTGTGTATGAAAGTGTTAACTATAACCCAAACTCATTTCAAATTCAGCAAATATTTACTGAGCTCCAAATGTGTTTCAAAACTACGTTTTCCCTTCCAAGCCTCTATTGTCTATTGGAGGACAGGGGAAATGAATTAAGCCATTTGTTGTACATTGTCCAGCAGCATGAGGCTTTGGGAACATATAAGAGGGAGAGGGAATCCGATTTTGGAAATAAAGAATAGAATAAATAAATAGAGGATAGGTGGATGGAAAGGAGTGAAAGGGATGAATAGACACTGGGGTGAGGTAGCAAAAGAGTGTGACACATTCTGGCAACTGCACAATATTTAGTTGAATACATTATCTATGTGAAGAGAAGATGGTGATAGATGAAGAAAGGGCCAGGAACAATTCATAAAAGTATTCATATATTATGCAAAAATGTTGGACTGTATCTATATGGCAATGGACAACAATTTAAAATTTTTTCAAAGAATTATAGCCTCAGGTTTATATTGTGAAATACCAGTATAGTTACAGTAGAAAGCTTGGGTTTTAGATGAATGGAATTTGGAGAGATCAGAGGAGAGGCAGGGGTGCCAGTTAACATATTATTACATCAGTTCTGGTGAAAGGAAGTGGCCACCCAAATTAGATGAGTATCAAAATAAAAATCTGTGAATTGATTTGTAAAAGAAAGGAAAATACATGTAGACTTATTTTCTCTGTGATATAAAGCACAAGTTAAAGATGGTGGAAGATAATAGACCAGACAGATTGAAAAATAGATGTATGGGAAAATGGAGATAACGGTACAGTCTGAAATGTTCCTATTCCTGTCATAAAATGTGATTTTTCAGATGAGATTTTCCTGTACCTTTGCCACTAAATACTAGCTAATATTAAGTGTCATTTTTTTTGTTTTTAAAAATAGATCAATTTGGAGACCTACCTGATGTCAGGCATTCGGCCTTTAGCATACATTTTTTTTTTTCACATAATTCTCTTAACAACTCTGTGTTGAAATAATTAATTTTCCATTAAGGCAGAGTCTTGCCCAAATCTATATATTTTACAAGTACCAGAGGAGGAACTTATACACAATTTTTTTATTCTAAATCCTTTGTGTTTATAAAAAGTTCCTAGTCACTAAAATAAGAGTTTTCACTTCCTTTTGAACTACACACACACTCTATGACAAGATATACAGGCTATATTTACATCTCATTTTCGAGAACTCTAATTTTCATGCTTATCAATATCTTTCATTGGGTAATGTGTCAGAGAATTTTTCATTATGTGAGAAATCTGCGAGGGAACTCTAGAATGCATAAATAAAGCAAAAATCTGGAAATCTCTGTGGTAAGTGAGACAGCAACATATGGTTCATAATATTTTTTAAGGAATTACAGCAAAGCAACATTTTTATAACTCCATTCAGGTATCAGTTGGGTGCAATACATTTATTTTTCAAAAATGTTACCAACCTCATCGATAACAATTTGGAATAACAAGAAGGGGAATTATGAGACTATTTTCTTTTCTGCTTCCGTGAAATTATCAACACTTTACTTAACATTCATTTTGTAATTCAACATGTACTGAATGTGGTAGACAACATTCCTATATAAGTGAAGACTACCACTTTTCTCTCCAATGTAGACAGACACACTGGCATTGTCACATATGCTGAAAGTAACTCATACTTGCTGGTGGTGTTGGGAGTTTCATAACCAATGCTCAGGGACTGGGGAGTTGAAACGTGAACAAAACCTAGGCAAGAGATGCCTTTTTTATTAGTATTTTTATTATCCAGGTTTATTATGCTAATGATGAGGTCTATCAGCATTAACTCACCAGCTGATTTACATAGCAGTTAAGTTCCGTTTGGCTCTTGTTCTGTTACTGTTATGCAATGTCAGAAAGGAGACAGGTGAAGAGAAACAGTCATAGATGGTGAATCACTATCTTGACAATATTATTTTATGATCCTAAACCTAGGCAACTGCTCTAGCATGGTACTTAAAATCTTTCCTCTCTCCTTCTACTTGGTACCATTTGCAGTTAAGTAGTTTTTCCACGGTCCAGTTTCCTCTATACTCTCAAACTGAAAAGTTATCCTAGAAAAGAAAAATTTGAGGTTTACATTTAATCTAGAATGAATATATAGCTATCAGATCTGGTGAAGGCAGGTGTTAAGCAAACATGTAGTATGCTTACTCTAACATGGAAGACTTTTAGGCCATTTTACCCAAAACATATGCTCCACTAGCTTCCAAGATCACCTGGAATATGTGGCACTACTTTGTTAAAGCATCAATGTATCTTGCAACCAAGTCACAGTTTTGTACAGTTCTAGCAGTAGAGCAAACTTAGAATTCATATAATATAATCCATTCCGGTGTAGATGGCCCATTCATAAAATACCTGATACATTCACCTGGTGTCTTAACAGCTCTAGCCAATTTATTTATTTATCACTAAATAAGTTTCCTAATTGTGAAATATTTCTAAGAACTAGAAATATGATGCTTATATAAAACAAACATTTCTCTCTCTAGTTTTTCCAAAATTTATCTTGAGTCTTCATTTAATTTGTCTGTAATTTGTCTGTATAGTCATGAAGTTTTTCTTCTTTCTCCATGGAAGTAGGGGAAAGAAAATATATATTCAATTTTAGAGATGGAGAGTACATTTGAAGAAGATATATTAATTATAACCATGAGTCCAAATTTTGTTCACATAAGTTTTTCAGTATCTCATGCAGTATAATTCAGTATATAAGAGTTTGGGCTTAGGACTCAGATAACATTCTTTTCATGGGTTTGTTTTTCCTTTACCTTTGAAGGAACTTAGATTCTTGCCTCCACAATCTATTTATCTTGAAAGAACACTATTATATACTTCAGAAGGTAATTCATGTATTAAAATATATAACTTGTTTGAAAAATTTAGTTCAAATTTAAAACTAAAGTATCTTAAAATATGAATAAAACATGCTTTATATGCATTAATGAAAAAAATATTTACATATTCTACATAGTTCATTTGAGGAAGGGTTCCAGGGTCAAAATTATTCAATATTCATGAAGCCATTGTAAACTATGATCTTTTTGCTACCAGTCAAAAATGATTATTTCCCAAAACAGATAAAAGTCTAGCTTAAACAAGTACAATTAAGTAGTATGAAAGGAGAATATTAAAAAATACACTCCTTAATCCATGTGATATTTTGTGAATACTTAATGTTTTTTGGTATATAAAAGATGACAATATAATTTTTCTATATAAAATGATCAATACATACTGAAATATTTAAATATTGAAGAAATGCTAAATCCTGAAATCCTTCCATCCAAAGTCCTCAAATTTCATATCATGCATAGAAGTTTTCAATTTCAGAAAAACTACCTCTAATAAGATGCTTTATAAAGTGCTACAATTTATATTACTTTTAAAAAATCTTATTTACAATCATTCATGTAAAAATTTGATTGTTTCTGTATCTTGTTCTTTTTGGCATTGTGGATACCTAAATAAAAGCCAGATCTCACCTTTGAAAAGTTCAGCCTTATGTCAAATATTTGTGAAAAGGAAATTAACAGTTACTGTGTATTTAAGTAAAATGGTTAAAATCTTATTGTGTGCTTAGGAAGTGATAATCTAAATGTTTTATGAATACTCAGTTATGCTCAAAAGAAACTTAGAAGATGGGTACTCCTTATCATTATTTTACAGTTAGAAACTAAGAGACCAAAAGATTAAATAAATAACTTGCCCAAATCACACAGAAGAACACACATGAATGAGGCTTTGAACTCCAGGTGAAAAGTTCAAAATTACAGAGCCTAATCTCTTAATATTATGCTGGAATGATAAAGGAAAACGTCAGATAACTATGTTCACATATGTTCACACATACTTTAGACGCTGGGCATCAAAAATCTATTCTCAGGGACTGCAGTATATGAGCTGTAGTTGACAGGACAACTTAGTAAGGATAAGAGAAGAAAAGATAACAGATTGGGGAACACTGTAGAGCAGGACATTGAGTTTTGGAAGAACTTAGAATGTAAACAACCTATGTTTCTAATACTATAAAACAGAAATCAGTGACAAGTACTTAAACACTGCACTACATACTTGCAAGTTGCTAAGAGAGAACTTAAATATTCTTACCATATGCACTCAAAAAAGTAATTATGTCAGGTGATGTTAATTATTTTATAATTTATTCAACACAAATTATAAATCTGATACTGTATCCATTTTAATGAATATGTTTATAAATATCTCTAATGTGGAGGGCTTCCTGGTTGACTATAATAAATAGTGAAACAATGCTTGTGAAATCTGGTTAGTCATGGTTCAAAACCTAGTGCCTATGGTACTTCTCCCATTAAAAAATTTTAAAAAAACATCCTTTTCCCCCAAAGTTTCCTTTCAAGGATTTGATAATTTATATGCAAATACTGGTGTGACTATTAATTAAATATAAAATATTAACAGGGGTCATTTCTCCAAATTTATGTTAAAAACTTATATTTCACACAGTTATATTATAAAGGATATTAAAATGGAACAGAGATTGTAAGATTCAACAAAACCTCCTAAGGTAAAATGTGGCTACTTTGCTTACGTTATAAATGATGTTGGGAAGTGTTCCAACTAGTGTAGTGAAAAAACTGGCATGTAGCTATAAAAAGGCTTCCATACTGAAATCATTTTTATAATGCATCTTGCATCTTAACCTGCATGTCCTTTTTTTAAAACTTTTTTTGTTTTATTTATTTATGATAGGCACACAGTGAGTGAGAGAGAGGCAGAGACACAGGCAGAGGGAGAAGCAGGCTCCATGCACCGGGAGCCCGACGTGGGATTCGATCCCGGGTCTCCAGGATCGCGCCCTGGGCCAAAGGCAGGCGCCAAACCGCTGCGCCACCCAGGGATCCCCTGCATGTCCTTTAAATAGGCACTCATCTTTTGCCTTTACTTGTACTTGTATAAAACATTTGAAAACATAACTGTTCTCTATTAGTTAAAAAGAAATTAGAGACTGCAGAAAAGATTAGGTGGGTCTATGTAATCAAGATGAAAACCTTTCAACTTTTTCATGTTACAAAATTACCAGTTCAACACTTGGCAATTATTTTCCTGTAGTTTTAAAGTACTTCAGTGTCATCTAGTGATTATAACAGTGTAATTAATAAAATATGTTGAATTAAATGTAAGGTTTGGGAGCTAGTATTTGATTCTAGGTCATTCAGTGCATACATATGCACCTACTTCAGTCCAAAGAGTTTTGTTTTTGATTTTGGGTTTCCCACCACTCTCATTCTTCAGACTGTTGCTATAGCTTCCCTAGCTAACATTAGTATTCTTTGAAATTAGAGTATTGATTTTTGGATTTCAATGCCATTGTTTTATCTTAGCAACACACAAGGTTACTTGATTTTTTAGGTCTTTCACTCACTGTCTTTTTTCTCTATTCTTTATTGTTCTGTTTGGTTTTATCTGTGGGGCTATTTTTCTTTCCTTGCTTAAGCAATGAATGATAACTATCTGCTGAATCTGATTCTTTTCATGTTGATACATGAATGGAAGAGTGTATGCATTCTCACATATATAAAGAATGTCATATGTCTGCTGACATTTGGAGCAATATGGGAAGCTTAAAGGAAATATTATACTCTAAATTCATAAATTTTAAATATATTTGAAAAAACTAATTTTAGTTTTTTCTTTTAATTCTGCAATATACCATTTTAAAGAGCTGTACAAGTGAAAGGGTGGTAAGGTGGGAGTGATACGGGTGTGCTTAGCATAACATGATGAATCCTTATGGTGTTCACTCTGCAGTACCTTGACTGTTGTGGTAGATACAGAAATCTACCAAGTAATAGAGGTGTCTGGAACTTAATATGCATACACATGTGTGTGCAAAAATATATAAGAATAAAAAAGATGTAAATAGGATCAATGAATTGTATCAATGTCAATATTCTTCTAGACCATGTGGTCAAAATAATTGTGCCAGTGAGGATTATATGAATATACTTTCTTTAATTCTCTTTCTTCAGTTCTTCAAACATCCATGAGCATGGTTATGATAAAAGTGATTTGACAATATCACATTCCTTTGTGCTTTTGGTGCATTTAGAATTATGTTCAATTCCTTAATATAGTTTACAAGGTATTTATTTCAGAACCTATAATATTTCTGGACTGCTTCAGATTAATTTTCTACATGTCTTTATCTTGCAATCAATATTAAATTTATTTTAGTTTCTAGAATGTGTCATGTTTTTTCCTCTACATTTTCTTAAAGTATTCCAACAAAAATCTCCATACCCCTTTGGGGCTCACTAGGAGTCTAAAATTCCTTTTTATACGATTCCCCTTATTTGTAGCTTCTCTATAATGAAAACTTAAGTGCTTTCCCTCGTATATGTTTCAATCACCTCTTCTTGACCTCATTGGTAAGGGAGAGGTTCCCACCAGAGCCTTATGTGGATGTCTGAACACACAAAATCCAACACTAGACAGATGAAGGCAAAAGAAGTTTATCAGTCATGGGTATTCACAGCTCAGGGGCAGAGGAAATTTGCAGAGCATGCAATCACACAGGATTGTACTTGGGAACAGAGTAAACAAACAACCAGGGACTATGTGAGTCAGCCTTTGTGGTATTAAGAGGTGGAAATGCCCCCTTTATTTTCAGGAGAGAATACGATTGGCTTGTTTGGTAATTCTGCAGGCTGGCAGAAAACTGAAACCTCCTCTCAGGAATAGTAGGAGCTGCACTTTGTTCATGTGATAGGGAACATTGTTTAACAAGAGGACCCTTATCCCCCCCATGGGAACAGAGTGGGGAAGAGAATTTATGGTTAGGTCACTCAAGGTCCCACCAATTTTATCAGATTTAAAAGGCAGAACAACATTATCTACTCAATAAAATTTTAAAAATTTCCTTTCTCTCAAAACCATTCTACCCCTTTGAGAATGCCACTCCTAATCAACCAAGTCATTCTGTGGACTGCTAAAGTACTTGTGGTTTGAACTATGTTTTATAAAAATTGTACTTTTATTTTGGGTTTTAGAAAAAATAGTCAAAATTCAGGCAGCCCTGGTGGCTCAGTGGTTTAGCGCTGCCTTCAGCCCGGGGGTGTGATCCTGGGGACCGGGGCAAGTCCTGTGTGGGGCTCCCTGCAATGGAGCCTGCTTCTCCCTTTGCCTGTGTCTCTGCCTCTCTCTTTCTCTCTTGTGAATAAATAAATAAAATCCTTTAAAAAATTATACTGAATTTATTAGTACTTACAAATTAACATAAGTTTTCCATGTTTTTCAGCACATATGATACTTATTTGTCTAGAGAGTAAAGAGAGGGAAAATTCAAAATGTCTAAATCTCAAGACATTAGCCTTGGATCAGGGGTTGAGAGGTAAGAACTCAGAATTATGTTTAGGCATATGCATTAAAATTAGATATAAAAATACTCAAGAAAATACAGCAAAATACAATACAATACAGCATTGATTTGTATACAAGTAATCCCATATTTAAAAAAAATAGTGACTATAGGAATAGAATGTTATTGGTAAACCCATTCAGTTAAGCATTTATAAATCAGGGGAAAACACTGGTTTCTATGTCATTACAATATTTTTGCTTCCCTCAATTTATAAATTATTTAATTACATTTTCATCTTTTATAATGTTTCATAATTCTTATTAAAATGTTCTATGTCAGTATATTTATCACTGCAACAGGTATGTAATTTATAAGTAAAAAGTTTATTGCAGTTCTTTGTTATAATTAGCAGGTTGCTGTATTTTTTTTTAAAGAAAGAGTCTAATGGATTTTGATTTACCATCATTTGAAATACTCAATTCAAATATCCAACTCTATAGAAGTTCTGAGTTTGAGCCAAAACTAACTGCAATGCTACATTTGCTCTGTGTATAATTTATGTTGTTTGGAACCTCTGAAGTGAAATGTACAGCTTCGTACATTATGATTACTTTTTAATAAAGACTTGAAACACTTTTGACTTGTGCTTTGAGAAAAAGCAATTTAAATATATATTTTTAGATGAGTTTACTGACATTTCAAAGATGACATCTTGGTAGAGACATTTCTTTCAAGTAATTTTTTAAATGACATATCTTCCACTTGAATATGTCTCCCAAACAATCTCAAAATGTATTGAAATTCAGCTAAGCCTATGATCATAACCTGACCAACTGACTCCTTAAAAAATATTGAAAGCTCTCTCACTAACTCACAATTATTTCAATAAATGAATATTTAGAGTGGTTCTGATCTGGACATAATATTTAGTTAGATGTTGAGAATAGTGTAACAAATAAAGCAGGGATCATTCGTTTCTTAATGAAGAAAATCACTCAAAATATTAATTTAATGAACAACACTTTAGGAAATTCTCAATCAGCTTTGAAAATTTTATTTTACATTGAGGAGCCATAGCATCATACAGATAAAAACATAATAGCAATAGGAATCCAATTCCAGTTAGTAGGAGATGAACTGAATACATTCAAATATTCACAGCATTAGAATACAGATTCCCATCTAAATATCCTATTTTATTCTTCCCACTATTAGTTTATGTTATTTAAAGTAAATAATAAAATAATTTAACATTAGGGTAGGTCATTATATGTAATTTGCATCTTCTGATATTTTGCTAAGAATGAGTAGAACCCACCAAATTTTGAATAAGTATGATTTCCTCAGCTGCCATTATGATGGTGATTATGTCCTGAAGTTTTTCACAGTATCTCCAATTACATTAAGATTATAGCTGCTCTGATATCTAGCAAAATACAAGGAATTTCAAGGAATATGCAGTACTTTAAATGTCCCTAGTGAAGTAAGTCAGCAGAAAATCTACTAAACAAAAGCAAGCAACAGAAAATAAATAACCAATAAAACAACAACAAAAAAAAGTTAAAGAGGTCTTTTAAAGAGATCACATAAGAAAATAAGCAGCTTATTTTTAAAAAATACCATCTACTTCTGCTTATATAGGGTTTTTAGCAGTTGTGGAAATTACTCTGAAAATGGCAGGGCTAAATCCTAGTGGGAAAATGCAATAGTTGGTAGATCACAAAGAAAGGATCCAATCATCTGGCCAACTTCAGGGACTGCTACAAGGTAATTTCTAAATGTGATTAGGGCATTTTTTTTTACATAATTATATAAGGCTATTTTAGTTTAATTTAAAATTACTTTTTTGTTGTTTTTACAGTTACCCAACTCACTAAAAAAAAAAAGCAAAGACATAGTAATTGAGAAGTGCAAGTGTAATTCACAGGGTTGCAATAATATTTTGGCAGGTTAAATTTCACTCCCACATGATTTGAGTGAAAAGCTCCAAGAGAAATTGTCTGGGTGCAAAGCAACCCCAAACAAATTTTGTGAATGCATTAGTGAGCATACATACAAAATGAAATTGACAAATTCAACGCCGACCTATTCCCCAAGTATATTGGAAAATAGAGTCCGTGAGCTAGCTTTAAGTGACTTATGAGATAGGGATTCCATTTATTTTTCCTGTGTTTTTCATTCTATGAAATATTTTAAGTCAATTCCACAGATGCTACAGATCTATATTGTCTTTTTCTCAATATGTGAATTCACTGTTGTTTTATTTACTTTTAAATAGGATTATGATATGATTGCTCTACAGAAGTTCACCAAAGTTCCTTTATAAAAGTATATGATTAGGTCCTAAAAGAATGATACAGTGAGGTGGTTTCAGGATTAAGATATTTTTAAAATATCAGCCAGGACACCTGGGTGACACAGTGAGTTAAGCAGTAAGCAGCTGCCTTCATCTCAGGTCATAATCTCAGGGTCCTGGGATCTCACATCAGGTTCCCAACTCAGCAGGGAGTCTTCCTCTCCTTCTCCCCCTGCACCCACCCCTCGCTGGCTCCTGCTTCTCTCTCTCTCTCTCTCTCTCTCTCTCTCTTCTCAAATAAAATCTTTTTAAAAAGATATCTTTATAATATACAAAATATAAGTGAAATTGTGGTTATCAGAACCACCTACTCTTTTACATAGCAGATATATCTCTCCATTCTCTCCCACATTCCAGACATGGCTCATTAGGAGCTAGTAATCTCATCCCCCATATCTGCCACAGGCATCTTCCTCTATCCTTCTTATAACTCACTGCTGTAAAACAGTATGGTTAGGCAGCTCCCCCAACCTAAACAACATGGACAATGATACCAGGGTGCCATTTCTCTACTGTGCAGAATTCAAACATCTTCTTCCTTCAGGTTTCTCGGAAACAAATGGAAAAACCAGAGTTATGGTTCCAAATAATAATAAAATATGCCAAAAAGTGTCAGTTTCTGAAATAGGTCTCTATCCAACACCTGCTGGACTGGAAACACACCTTAATGCAAATACCCTATCTTGGAAAGTGTGGCTCAAATAGCCAATACTCTGAGTTCTGTGGATGAGCTCCCACCTGGGCTAGTTATTTATCCAATTAGCACCGTTTGTCTTGAAGATTCCACAATTGGGGAAAATATGGATAAGGAGACATGTGGCAATCAGACAGGCACAGAAGGATTCTAAACTATGAGTCCCCAGGAAGCCACAGTGTTCTGGAACCAATTTGGAAGCCAAAAGTAGAACCCCAAGTGGCTACCCAAGAGACCACAATCATGGTTACTGCATCCTGGTTACCAAGACAATTGTTTTGTAAGATTTAAAGATAATTTTAATCATGGAACTCAACACAGTGGCACTCTAGAAAAACGAAAAGCAGAATTTTGTTACTTACAACTCTAAAGGAGAGAAGAAAACCAGGCAGGGCCATTCAGGGGGGTTCCAACCTTGGAGGGAGTAACAGCAACCTGGAAATATAGGGGACAGCTTAAATTCAGCAAATGGGGGGCGGGTGTTACCTAGGTTTTGCTAGCTCCAAGAGGTTTGCCTAATTTTAATAATTATACAGGCTCAGAGGCATATGGACCTGTCCTTAGTTGTCTCCTACTTGGCCCTGGGATAATTTGGGGTAGATGGATAATGTCCCTGAGGTTTGAGAACTCTATAAGGAAGTGGTTGGATGTGGATTTACCAAATTCTGAAGCAGAGGAACACACCAACTTGTAAACCGAATCCTCCAAACTTTCTTTACACCAGAGAAAGCTGGATCCCACAAAGGGATCTCTGGAAATTTACAGGTGTGAGTACACGTCCTAGGATGAGAAATGGCTGGATGCCTCAGGCGTCACAGGCCCCTCCTCTCAGACTTGCTTTTAAGGAGCCACCTGTCACCCAAACCCTAAAGCTGTTGAACTCCTCACACCTCCTTCTCCCCATCAGGGTCAGAGTGCTTCAGCGCCAAGCACCAGGGTATAGGGGGATGATGGTCTAGACCAAAGAATGTATAGGAAAGGGACTGCCCCAGAGAGAGATCTGGGGAGTGAACTGTGCCTGACCTAACCACAATTCTGTAGCCTTGTAGGAGCAAGCATGGAGTGTGTACTTGCAGTGATTTTATAGACGTTCCCTAAGGAAGACTTAGTCTCCCTTATAATCAATGAGTTCCAGGTTTAGGAACTGAGGAGGGATTGGGCAGAGCAGATTTCTGTGATCCTAGAGAAGGCCCTGGGGCAGAATAACACACTCAGGTGTTTCATTCACATAAAAACATGTCAGCTGTAAGGTGAATCCAAACTTTTAGGGAACCATCTCCTACAGGTATAGCTACAATCAGAGGTGAAGGCATGTGATGGGGGCACCAAAGTTCGTTGCTACAAGAGTTTTCTTAGACCAGTTTTAATGTGTTGACGAGTGGATTTCTTTGACCTCTATTGAATATTTGTATCATTTCGCAGACATGTTTTTTTATGATACAATTTTCACTGTTGAATGCCTTTCTTCAGATCTCCTCTTCTGTGCATAAATAATAACGTGATGGATGGTTTCTCTGATGGCTTTGTTTGAATTTCAAAATAATTGTCTTCTAACTGTCTTAGCACTGCCAATCCTTCTCCTTCCTTTATTCAGTTCGTAGTTGTTTTATTTTTGTTGAGAAAGTGGTTTGGGAAGTCAGGTTTCACTCTACGAAGTGTTACAGGTATTGGCTGGGAAGGAACCAAAGGGACTGAGGTATTGTTACAAAGTATATGTAAGCTTCTCTCAGCTCTTGAGGAGATAACCAGCTATGTTCATTTATGAAATATAACCCAAATAGTAATCTATGAGACTTCCATGACAATTTAATTGCTTTAAAATTTATAGTAACCTTAGATTTTCTCATAATACTTGACATGAGAGATGGTAGAAGAAGAGTATACTGGATAAATAAATGAACAATATCTAGCATTTTTAACCCTTATTTGACCTGATCTTTCAATATTTCATTCTCCATACCCTTCCCGACCATGCACTGTTAACTGTTTACTAAGAACCTCAATGCTCAAAATCCATTTCTTCATGTTTATTATCCTTTATCATTTTCAATATTTTCCTGCTAGAATTTCCTCATTTTATTTTTTTCCCACAGTATCTCCATTTTCCTACCATAAAAATCCACCACATACCTATACGTCTTTCATGGAACTTATGGGAACATTCCACCTTTAATAGTAATTTTTTATGTGTATTTTACATTACTTGTGTTTCTCTGTTCTTGTTTTGTTTTTTTGGTGATACTTCTTTGGAGAATTTTAAGTTTTTATTTATTTATTCATGAAAGAGAGGAAGATACATAGGCAGAGGGAGAAGCAAGTTCCCTGCAGGGAGCCCAATATGGGTCTTGATCCCAGGACCCTGGGATCATGCCAGGAGCTGAAGGCAGATGCTCAATGGCTCAGCCACCCAGATGTCCCATCCTTTGGAGAATCTATATTAAAAGGAAGATTGTATTAATTTTAGAAAAATATTTTATATATACAAAAAATGTTATTTCTTTGAAAATGGTGAGTGGGCTGCTATGTAACAAACCATTTGCTAAACAATGGGATGCAACTGTGAGGCATACACACACAATCATTGTTCCCTTAAAGCGTATACTCTAATAAGATAAATATGTGAAATATTTAATTATACAAGCACTGGAGAGACACCACAAGTTCTAAGTTGTATAAGTGAAAAGCACAAAGCTTTATAAAAACTTAAAAATGGAGGGGCACCTGGGTGGTGTGGTCAGTTAAGTGTTGGATTTTTGGTTTCAGCTCAGGTTGTGATCTCCGGGTGGTGATAGAGTTGAGCCTCATGTCAGGTTCTGTGCTCAGTGAGGAGTCTGCTTGGGATTCTGCGTCTCCCTCTCTCTCTGCCCCACCCCTCTCTCAGTCTCTCTAAAATTAATAAATAAATCTAAAAAAAAAAACCACACACACCTTAAAAATGGAGATAGAGAAAGGCTTCCCTAATGATAAACATCAGGGATTGACTTCTCACAGCCCTGGAGTCTGGGAAGTCTAAGATGAAGGTTCTAGCAGATTCACTGCTGGTGAGAGCTGGCTTCCATATGGAATGCTATTTTACTGTAACCTCACACATGGAAGGGACAAAGGAGCTGTCCAGAACACTAATCCCATTATGGGTGCTCTGTTCTTAAAACTTACTCACCAACATGGCTCCACATCCTAATACCATCACATTGGGCTTTAGGTTCCAACATATTGTTTTGGGGGGGTGGGGGAGGTGGTAGGGCACCAACATCCAGACTAAAGCAATAGCCAAGCAAAGAATTTTGTTAATTTGTATGGGACAGTAATGACTGACATTGCTAATATACCATTTGGGAGGATGGAGCCTAACCCTCTGGAAGAAAAGATGTAAGAAACTTTGTCTGGGGCAACTCGAGCCAGGAGGGCTGGGGGAATGCTAATCAGTGGCTCCACTGTGTAAGGCATTTTGGACAAAGCTACAGATATTTCACATGCTAGGGTAATTCTTTGTAAATGTTGCCTACAAATGTGTCTTACAATATCAGTTATAATATAGAAAATGGAAACATGCCTAAAGTTTCAAATAAAAGACAACGTATGTTATATAATATAATAATACGTGGCTCTTAATATTTGCAAAATTCTGAATGACATTAGAAAGTACTTATAAAGTTCAGTTGAAAAAACATTAATATGCAAGTATGTATTAGTATATTTAATTAGTATACTAGTATAATTATAAGTATTAGCATACTTAATTAGTATAAACTTAATTACATAGCAATCATGTATGTATAAGGAAAAACATAACATAGATAAAAGCAAGTATGGGGGGATCCCTGGGTGGCGCAGTGGTTTGGCGCCTGCCTTTGGCCCAGGGCGCGATCTTGGAGACCCCGGATCGAATCCCACGTCGGGCTCCCGGTGCATGGAGCCTGCTTCTCCCTCTGTCTATGTCTCTGCCTCTCTCTCTCTCTCTGTGACTATCATAAAATAAATAAAAATTTAAAAAAAGCAAGTATGGGGGAGCAGTAAACATGGAATTTTAAAAAAGATTTCATTTATGTATTCATGAGAGACAAAGAGAGGCAGAGACATAGGCAGAGGGAGAAGCAGGCTCCCTGTGGGGAGCCTGATGGGGGACTCCATCCTAGGACCCCCAGATCACACCCTGAGCCAAAGAGAGATGCTCAACCACGGAGCCACCCAGGTGCCCCAACGTGAAAATTTTTAAACTCTGATCTTTTTATTTTCTGTTTTCCAAGTTCAGTAATAAAAATAGTATATCCATACCTTATGTTTTAGAGAAAACCATCCTATGTTCATTAATACTGTATATAAGTTTGTTTGGAATATACCATTCAGCATATTTCTTACATAATTAAGACATTGTGATGATCATATAAGGCCCTAGCTTACAAGAAGATTCACTTTATCAGAGTACATTATTAAATTCACACATAATTCAGAAAAAAATGTACTAAATGCCCAAAGTAACTTCAAGCAGACACGGAGAGGGAGGATGATACTGAAGTTTACCACAAGTACACTCAGTAAATATAATACAGAGAACACTAAAGTAGCAAAGAACCTCAGAGGTAATATAAACATTCCCATATCTTAAACAAGGAATCTAAAGTCTAGAATGGTTAAATCATTCGTATAAATCCTAGTGTGAGTGAGGAATAAAGTCACACTTGGAAACACTAGTTTTTGTTGTTGTTGTTGTTGTTCTTGTTGTTTTTTAAATTTAAGAGCCCTAATATATTTGAAGGATATGCTAGAACTGGAATTAAATGGAATGTGTGGCATTTACTCTGACCCATTATCTTATTTTCTATTTCAGGTTTTGCTTGGTCTAGAAACATCAGTAAATTGTATATTTTATTCTCTCTCACATTTTATTTAACTCTATGACTTCCACCAACAAAATCATCTTCCACAAAATAAACTTACAAAAAGTACATGCTGCCTATAGCACTAACTTTCGTCATTTTTGGAATTAGGAACTCAAGTTACATGCACATGTGAACTAAATTGCTGTAAAAGCATCAATTCTTTTGGCTCTCTTCATTGTTGATATCTGTTGTTGGGACTGGATCAATCTTGAGGCAATCTACATCAAGCATTACAACAGCTTACATGAGCCTATCACTCACATATGAAACACACTTACTTTGCACTTGTTTTTTTTTTTAATTTTTATTTATTTATTTTTTTACTTTGCACTTGTGACCATGGCATTACACTACATCTGTTAAACTTTTATAAACCTAAATATATTATCTTGCCAATGAATATGTTTCTTTCTAGAGTTGCATGATATTTCATTGTTCTTGTCCTGTCTAAAGGTTTTCTGCATTTTCTTAGAAGAAGATCGAAGACTGAGATAATATATTTAAGGTAAAATTTCCTTTATTTTTTCCATTGTTTTATGTTTTTATTTTAAAAAATATTTTATTTTTTTTTTTGAGCCCATTGGGAGGAGGGCTCAATCCCAGCCCCCGGGATCATGACCTGAGCTGAAGGCAGACGCTCAAATGACTGAGCCACGCAGACTCCCCTTCACTGTTTTAAAGAATATTTAATTTCTGTTACTGTTCATTAAATTTTCTTACACAATTTCTGCAATAAGCCAGATGGAGAATTAATTTTATGAAGCTTCCATAAGCATTTAAAGGCATATACAAATTAAAATACATTACGTAATTAATTCTCAATTGCGTAAATGTCTCTGCTGATACGTTGAACAGAATTTTTAGGAACTAATCTCAAAACTTTGAAGTAACACTATTGCTAGTAATCACTGCTAAAAAGTGTTCTTTTTAAAATTTTTATGTACAGCCAGTATAATTTCATATCCCTCTCCCAATAGAACATGTTCAGGTACTCTCTAGTTTATACTGTTCCCTAACTTGCATCTATGTCTCCTCTTCTTAGTCTCTACCTTTAGGAAACAGATTATTTTGTCCAAATAGATTCTCTGGTAGTTTTTTAGGAACTCAACTGTATACTTATTACAATCAATCACAAAGGGTATTGTTAAAGTCATATAAACAGACAATATTATAAGATGTGAAAAGTGCCTTAAATAGAAGTAAAACTGCAATGTTACGGAAGAGCAAAAAATACTACCTAATGGGAAGAAAAGGGATAAGTAATATCTTTCTGTAGGAAAAGACCTTCAAAAAAAAAATCTTAAGGACTAAGTAGTAGCTAAATTAGTAGGGGCTGTTTAAGAAGAAGAGCAACCAGCAAGTTCAGTAAGAACTGTGACACAGTATCTTTACATTTGTGACTAGTAGAACTTCCTTTTACTTATTAAACTGAAATGCACCTCATTTTAGCTTCTGACAATTGTTCTGAATCTACTTTCTTAGGGCCTTACAGACTTCAATTAATTTATTTTTGCAACTACCTTGCCGAAATCCAGATAAAATTTGCCTACTCCCATTTCCTTAATTTGAATACATAAATGCTGCCAATGATGAAAATAAATCTAGAACAGTTCAAATTGGGGCTAAATCATTGGGATACATTAATGATAAAAATGGGTAAACAGGATCTGTTTAGTAAATCATGAGAAGTAAATATATAATAAATAAATGATAAATGGTTATAACAGTGCATGAAGGGGCAACAAATGTATGGTGCATGATTCGAACGTAAAGGACCATGGAATCTTTACATTTTTGTTGAGTTCAGGAATGCCGATAATTCTGAGGAATATGGTTTGCTGAAAGTAATGAGAAAAGACATATGAAAGGATGAAAATATTTAGGTGATAGAGCCACTGAGGCCATAGATAACTAAGGAGTGATTTAGACAAGCTAGAGAGTGATGGGTCTTGCCTGAAGGCAGCACCTGAAGAATTTACAATAGAGAGGTGAGAATGGGAAAAGTAGAAAGCTTGATGGAGTGAAGGTTGTTGAATGACCCCGGGAACAGTGTGCCATTGTACCCCAGTTGAGGAACTAATGTATAGAGTCTATCAACAGAAATGTAGGAGCCATGGAACCAGGAGGAAGTGTCCTGACTCAGAAAGCAGAATTTGGAGGTGGAGAGGAAGGACCAAACACAGAAAGAAGGAGGGAATTAGTGGGGGGTAGGGTCACATGATTTTATAGCACATGAACTCTGAGGACTGTAAGCATAGTAATATAACAGGACAAATGGTGAATTCAAAATATATATAACTATTAATGATTGGTCATTAGCATAAGACTCTAACACAATACATTTAGAACAGTATATAACTTTGAACAGAGAAACTGAAATTTAATGTAATGAAATCATATTTTAAGGAAAGAAAGTTATTTTGTTGATATGAACTATCCCTACAGAGGACATTTTTTCCTATGGCTCCCTGTCAGACTTGGTTGTGAGAGAAATGTATCTCTTTCCACTGAGAAGATCATGAGAATTATTTATTAAAACATAAAGAAATTTCGAAGAATTAAAGGAGGAAAATATATCAGGAGAAAAATAATGGGCATTATAAAGGCCTGATTAAAATGACTGGGCCTTCTCTTTGTAGCTGTTAGAACAGGCTTTAGCATCCTGTGAGACCATCACATTTTTTGTTATTTTTTCAACTGATAGCTTGGGTCTACATTTACCGAACTTGTCAAGAAGTCCACATTTTCCTCCATGAGGCTTATTTATCCCCCGTAACATTCTAGAAATTCAGGGCTATTCAGTCCAAAAAGTAAATCCTTCTTCCAAAGCCAGGAATATGGGAAATGATATTTCTAACACCATTGGTACTATTATTATTGCCACATGGCTTTGATCTTGAAACTGGTGACACCAAGATCACTTGAGTGGCTCAGTCAGTTAACTGGTCTAACTCTTGGTTTAGTCTCATGTCATGATCTCAGGGTTGTGAGATTGAGACCCACATCTGGCTCTAAGCTCAGTGCAGAGTCTCCTTGAGATTCTCTCTCTCTGCCCCTCTCCCCCCAAATAAATAAATAAAATCTGTTAAAAAAATTGGTCACACTAAAAAAAAAAAAAAAAAAAAAAAAAAAAAAAAACACCTTGTTATGCTATTTACTGAGAGCTTATTTAATACTCTTTTGATCATTCTTTGTGCCAGGCTTTACAGGTGTTTACAAAATGGTGTTTCCTGGTTTGAATTCAATAAACAAAAAAGTAAACTATAGATACTTCAGTTTACATATGCTCAACTGTTATCAAGACACAAATATGGGCTGGAGGAACTTTCAAATTCAGGCACAGTCTGCCATCCCAGCCTTTCCCTTCCATCCAAGCTAACCAAAACAAGACAGAATCTTTGAGGAGCCTAGGTAATCATTCTAGAATGCTGCTGCCATTGTGTTAAATTACTCCATGGATCCCCTCATAACAGTGGTTCTCAGTGCAGACTATTCTAATCAATCTAATGATACTGACCACCACAAGGGAATCTGCAGTACTAGGTTAATTCCAAAGGGAGAATTCTTGAGAACTTTTAACATTTTTATTACCTGTTCATTAGAAACCCAACTACAATCTGCAAATGTTTTGAAGGAGAGATTTGTTTTCTAGGCTATGTCTGTTCCTGTGCTCCTTTCCCCTTGCTTATTATAAATAAAATGGACCAATCAAGTATAATCATGAAATCAATTTGATTTTTGCTCATAGAGGGTCTCTCTCAACTCATAGGTTAAAGATGAAAATTCTTCTCTTTCCTCTGTGTGAAACTGGGCCAGGTCTCATAACTTTGTAGTCTCTTTTATTTAACCCAAATCCCTATGATCCCTGCAAATTACAATGAACATAGGCGATTAAGCAATGGAAACTCCATCAAAGTTTCTTCCCTTCCCTAGCCAGGCTGGTTGCATGTGGGGGCTAGACTTTGCAGAACGTATAAGGTTGTGAGTCCTTTCATGGGTCATCTGAGACATCTATCCTGTGTTCCTGTTGTTGTATATCCCCCCTGAAGGCTCTACTTTGCTTTGGACAATTGGCCCCTCTAAGCCCTGGTTTTACAGAGTTTATCTACAAGCAGATTTTTCTTCTGTAGTGTATTGAGCCAGAGTGACTATATATTGATAGTTGCAGAGCTTTCTAAGTTAAAAATCACATAACTTCAGGGCATTCTTACATACACATACATACACACACCATTAGTAAAAAGCATATGGAAGGTTCTTCTCTTAAAGTAGAGTCTGTTCTGAGATTATAGGACATCAATGCTTCTAGCCACAGAAACAACACCATCTTTGTAATGTTCTATCTGACTGGGCTCTCTGTTGCATAGAGATCTGCTTTAAGTCCTGCCTCTTCCTTACATTTAATTTTCTCTGTGTTCAGTTCCAAATTGTATGCTCAAATCATGTCAGGGTTTCAAGCTCCATTTTTCCCCAGTTGCCCTGTCACTTTGCTCTCTCTTCAGTTTATACTCTTCCTCCATTCCAGTGGTTCTTAATTCTTATTACATGTTGGGGTCTTCTACGGAGATTCCTACTCCTGTGGAGTAGTTTACTGTTGCTCAGGCTCTATCCATGGATTTGTATTAAATTGTGCTGAGGTAGACAGCACAATTATGACATAAATATATTTTTAGAGGCTCTCTCTGTGATTCCAATGTATATACACAGGGTGAGAACTACTGCTTTGGTCAGTTCACCTGGTTCTTAGCTTGAAACTGACTCAGCATTTGCTTTCCTGCTTAATACTGAGCATCACCTGCTTTTAGCAAACAAATTAAGCTCAAGTTGTATTTCTCAAAGAATTCAGATAAATAAGAATCAGGTTATCAATCTAGCAATGTGTCTAGTGAGGGAGAATTGTGCGATTATAATAACAGTTTTGAAAAATATTCAGATCCAAATAATTATTCCATCTTTCCCTCATTTAAGTAATTATTAAATTAATTCCTTTCCATACATTATTGGCTGAATTGCATCTTCACCCCAAATTCATGCTTGGAACTGCTAATTCCAGTTTCTCAGAATGTGACTGTATTTGGAGATATAATCTATAAAAAGGTATTTTAGTTTATGGAGCACCTGGGTTGCACAATCAACCTAGAGTCTGGGTTTTTCTCTCCCTCTCCTCTTCTCTCTCTCTCTCTCTCTCAAATAAATTAATAACCCCTTTATAAAAAGGTAATTTGAGTTAAATGAGGTCCGTTTGTGGCCTCCAATTCAAGGTGGTTAGTCTTTATGAGAAGAGGTAATTAAAACATAGACTTGCGTAGGGAAAGCCATGTGAGGATATCAGAAGAAGACAGCCATCCGTCAGACAAAGAGACCTCATAGTGAAACCAACCTGCCAACACCTGATCTTGGACTTCCAGCCTCCAAAACTGTGATAAATAAACTTATGTTTAAGTCACTTAGTCTGGAGTACTTTGTTATGGAAGTCCTGGCAAATTAATTCACCATACATCTCAAATATATACATCTCCTAATTATACTAGTTGCATGCATGCTTTTAATCCATTCCCCAAAATGCAGTCAGAGTCAGCTATCTAAAATACAACTATGACTATGCCATTTCTACTTAAACTTCTTAAGTGATCTACCTCCCAATCCATACATTGCTGTCTTGACTTTGAAATTTATTTTCTAGTACCAAATGTTTCTAATTCTGTATGCCTAACATGTGCTTTCTTTCTTCTATTCAATTTACCCTAAACCCTCTCTACATAAGTATTCCTACTTTTTAAAAAAATTACAATTAAAGATTCATCTCAGGAGAACTTTGAACACCTCCAATAACTCTATCATGATCCTGGTTGAGTTAATATATTCACCAAAATACAAAATACCCTGTGCACAAACAAGTGTTACATGTATTTCATTATACTAAAGTGATATGTGTATAAATCTATCTTAAGGATTATAAAATTATCAGGAAGTCAACTATTTCTTATTTCTGATTGTAGTTCCCAGATCTAATGCAATGTTTTCAGTGAAATCACTTGGTATTTGTTGAAGAAATGTTGCACTTGTGTGGGTCTATGTTCAACAGATAATGGCGCAGGGACGCTGGGTGGCTCAGCAGTTTAGTGCCTGCCTTTGGCCCAGGGCATGAACCTGGAGTCCTGGGATTGAGTCTCACACTGGGCTCCCTGCATGGAGCCTGCTTCTCTCTCTGCCATGTCTCTGCCTCTCTCTCTCTATGTGTCTCTCATGAATGAATAAATAAATAAAATCTTTAAAATAGATATACAAATAATTGCACAAATGACCTACATCCCTGACCCTTGAAAGATAATGCAACCTCAAGATGACTGTGTTAAAATTCTCATTAAATTTTACTTTGAAAGTATATGCTCTTTATGGAGGATTGCTTCATAGAACAGTTTATTTCTATTAGCTCTTGAGTTGATCATGTGAAAGAAGACTGTGCATGTATATTGCATGGTGGGTGAACCCTCTGAGATAGTCTGAAAAGTTTAGTAAGAACTGTATTTGAGTTTACGGTTTTAGTGAGAAGATTCATAGTTCTCAACCAGTAGTCACTTTTCTTGACTCCAAAATTTTACAGGCTGTCAATTATTTTTTGTAGGTCTTATATTTAATCAAGGCAAGCCTATAGTAACTAGTGATATAAATCACATTATCATGAATCTTTCCAGAATACTTTGGTTTTGATCTTTCACTTTCATAGAGAATTACTGTCTTCAAAGAAAACAAACATAACAAACTGAAACCACTACAACACAATCCTTTTGAAAGCACTTTTTTTTTTGTGAGAGGTTTTAGTGAGAATATTGCTCATTATATCAGTGTCCCAGTATGAAAAATATCTTACATGTACTTTTTACTATTTAGCAGATATTTATTTCCTAGGGACCAGGCACTTTGCTTTACACCAAAAATATATTGGTAAATAAGACCAGTAATATGAAAATGAAAATGTAAAGCAACCATTTGTATATATGGATCTTGAACTTAGTAGCAATATGTAGATAGCATATAAACTAATAAACCTGATACTTTAGCTAGAAAAACATGTTCATAGAGAAGAAAGGGATGAGGTGACAGAGTTATGAATTACTCCAAAGTTTAGAGGTCAA
Organism: Vulpes lagopus; assembly: GCF_018345385.1. Taxonomy (NCBI): domain Eukaryota; kingdom Metazoa; phylum Chordata; class Mammalia; order Carnivora; family Canidae; genus Vulpes; species Vulpes lagopus. Next base: position 43,727,107 of record NC_054839.1, read on the forward strand.
AAGGGGAAGTAACCAGCCAAGGACACTGGGATGTAGCGAAGAGTGAGGTAGGGGCATGTGGTGTCAACAAAACCCCAACAAAACCCAAAAGACAGAGAAAACAACAATTTGAGAATGAGAAAGTGATCACCTGTATAAGGCCAATAAAGAGAATCATCAGAGGATTTAGGAATGTAGAGGTCATGTATCTTCTTTTCTTTGAGGAAAATATTTTTTTTAAAAATGACATTTTTTCTCAGATCTGATTAAAAGAAAAACATTCTTGTACTGAGAGGATGCAATTCCCTTGTAACTAAAACTGTTCAAGCATACAGATGGTGTGTTGTAAAATACTTTACTTAGAGCTCATAAAAAAAAAAAAAACACAATAAAGTTAGTGCTAGTGAATCAAAGTAGCAACTTGATAAGTGGATTAATCAGAATAAAAAACTTGACCTCTAATCTTAAAGGTCACATTTCCTCTGTTCACTCATTCTCCCATTCATTGTAAAAGATAACATTCATGTTTTATTATTGAGACTATCTTTAAACGTTGAATATGTTTAGCTTCTGAGCTTACGTTTATTTGTAAATATTTTAGAGCAATTTTATGTACAGAGCAAAATTAAGTAAAAAGTACAGAGAATTCCCATTTATCACTGCTCCCACATATGCACAATCTCCCCCACTATCAACATCCCAACTTATAGTGTACAGTTGTTACAATGAATGAACCTGCATTGGTACACTAGTATTACGCATAGTTCATAATTTACATTAGTATTCCCTTTTGGTATTGTGCATTCTACAGATATTCACAAATATATAATGATATATATCCATTGTTGTAGTATTATACAAGAGTTTCACTGCCCTAAAAATCTGTGCTCTGATAAACAAAACAAAACAAAAATCTGTGCTCTATTCAGCTGTGCTCTATTCACCTCACCATTGCCCCCTAAATCCTGGCAACCACTGATCTTTTTATTGTTTCCATAATTTCACTTTTTTTAGAATGTCATGTAACTGGAGTCATACAGTATGTAATATTTCCAGATTGACTCTTTCACTCTGCAATATGCATTTAAGTTTCAAGTTTCTTCCACACCTTTTCATGGGTTGGTAGTTTTTTTGTTTGGTTGTTTTGTTTTTGTTTGTTTTGTTTGTTTTGTTTGTTTTTTAGTGCTGAATCATATTCCATTGTTTGGAGGTTATAAAGTTTATTTATTCATCTGTTAAAGGACATCTTAATTGTTTCCAAGTTTTGGCAGTTGTGAATAAAACTGATATAAAGATCTAGATGTACCTTTTTTGTAGATATAAGTTTTCAATTCATTTGAATATACACCAAATAATGTGATTGTGGGTATTTATATTTTTAAAATAAGTATTTGAGAAATTTTTATAAGATTGTGTTTGTTCCTACCACTCAGCAAATATACTGTGTGCGGAAAAGATGTAATTTTTCATTTGAGAAATTAATATTACTAATACTTGCAATTTTATTTTCTCTCCCTTTCTTCTTTCACTAAAGTAATATAAGCTGTAAAGCTCGTTTTATTTTATAACTGTAGTTTACTATACTCATTTTGCAGAAATTCAAAATGACATTGAATAAAAATGAAGATCCTTTAGACATTGTCAAAACCCAGAAGTAAAGGGCATCTTATGGCTTTTTCTATTATTTTGGCAAAAGTACTCTTAACAAAATGGTGAGGATGGAAAGGGGAAAAAGGATATGAGGAAATATTGTCCTTAAATAACTCAAGAAAATTTGTTCTGAAAATGAAAAGAAAGGATTTAGAAGTATTTTCCCTCCCTCCTCCTCCTCCTCTTCCCCCTCCTCCTCCTCCTCTTCTTCCTCTTCTTCTTCTTCTTCTTCTTCTTCTTCTTCTTCTTCTTCTTCTTCTTCTTCTTCTTCTTCTTCTTCTTCTTCTTCTTCTTCTTCTTCTTCTTCTTCTTCTTCTTCTTCTTCTTCTTCTTCTTCTTCTTCTTCTTCTTCTTCTTCTTCTTCTTCTTCTTCTTCTTCTTCTTCTTCTTCTTCTTCTTCTTCTTCTTCTTCTTCTTCTTCTTCTTCTTCTTCTCTTCTTCTTCTTCTTCTTCTTCTTCTTCTTCTTCTTCTTCTTCTTCTTCTTCTTCTTCTTCTTCTTCTTCTTTTAGAGAAGAGATACTAGAAACCAATATTTGTTTTTACAGCTACATGACAGGAAGAGCTTGTTTTTTTATGAGATCTGACATAAATCTCTTTATTAACAACATGCAGTATGTAAAAAGACTAAGTTTTTCTTTTTTCATTTTGACTACCAGAATAATCAAAGTCTAATTTGAGCCTCATATGTAGCAATTGTACATGAAATTATTTCCCCCTTATTTGTGATAACATTTTGAAGTCATTATTCTTAATTCATGTTATAATATGATCCTCATTCATTTTAATTTATATTTAATAATTTTGCCATTTGTGTTTCTGTTATTTGCCATTCCACATATGTAAGAAACAAGACAGAGTATAAATAAACAAATGTGTCTTGAAATGTAATCCTTTCTAACCTGTAATGAGGTAGCAATATAGGCGGCATCTACAGGTCATTCTTATGGGGGGCCTACTTATTGGGGGGTTGATCCAATTTGTGCCTCCACTTTATAAGCCGCTAAAGGATGATCTCATACTAGCCGCTTCTCAACCCCATATTCTGAAATATAACTTGGAGTTGAAAGACTTGTCATTTCTTTCTTTCATCCTTTCTATCCTGCCAGTCTTCCCCAAACTAAACACATAACAGGTTATCTGAAGTTTTAAAAATTTGGGGTGCCTGAGTGGCACAGTTGGTTAACTGACTGACTCTTGGGTTCAGGTCAGGTGGTGATCTCGGGGTTGAGATAGAGCCCCACATCAGGCTCTATGCTGAGCATGGAGTCTGCTTTGAATTTTCTCTTTCTCTCCCTCTACCTCTCCTGCTCATGCTCTCTTTCTCTCTCTCTCAAATAAATAAATCTTTAAAAATTTTTTGTTTTACTGAGGGTCCAATTATATCAAAACAGAATAGAATGCACGAAGAACACATAATTTTTCTCAAACTTGATAGTTTCCTTGTTTCAAAAACATGGTATAGATCTACCTACTAAAAATAAATATTTCATGTGGGTACTTCTTCTGTCCAACCTTCTTCTTTCTCATTTTCCTTTTCTTTCAAGGGCATATAAAACAATATGACTTCCTTAGTTTAACTTTGATTGTGACCCTTCAGGAAAAATAGATCTAGAATTACTGTGCTACACACCCTTTGACTCTTTCTTGGCCCTTCTTATATCCAAGATGTATAGAGTTAATAATTAATGGTACTATTTTAACAGTCCAGTATAGTGGATAGATACATAGATATATAAATGAGTGGATAAATATCTCCATACGTATCTCAACTAACCTATATCCGGTATTCCTTAGGCCAATAGGTGGGGCCATTTAACACAAGCTAGACTATGCTTTGTCATTTGAGCATTCCCATAGATGTGTCTTTATCTAGCTCTCCAGAGTAATTAAACTCTTTGTGACATTCTTCTGCTTAAAATATTTCTGCTGTATACATTGCTTTTAGGATAAAGACAAGAACTCTTTTACTTTCTTTCTTTCTTTTTTTTTTTTTTAGTGGATCCCTTAAGCATCTTAATCCTGCTCACCTTCCTACTTTAACTCTTACTATTATATTTGTCACAAATGATAGGCGGTATCTATATCCAATTACTTTCTGGTCTTTTAATGGATTATGCTCTATCACAACTCATGGACTTTGAACATGAACTTAGTTTGGATTACTAATTTCTTGTCCTTGACATCTCAGCCAAGTCGTGTCTATATACAAAGCCTTTTCTTAGTGTACCTTCCCATGACTCCTCATACTTGATCTGAATTAGGTAAACAACCTTTGTGTATATCCCTATTACATCACTGAATTTTAAATCTTTTACTTGAAGCTATTTTTATTTCTATTGTATTTTGAAGGGTAAGTCTGTGTTTGGTTTATAGCTGTATTTCACAACATCCAGGAAATGAATAATAAATGGTTGCAAGGAAATGCATTGAGCTCAACATTCATTCAGCTAAATATATGTGCAGAACAGAGGTGAGTAAATTAAGTGGCCCATTCCAGGCGTATTGGTAAAGAAAACAGATGTATGATTTGGAAAAATAGTTCTTTCTAACTAATGCCCCCTCTCTCCCACAAGCTGAAATTATTTCCTTTGTCTATTGCTTACATTACTAATCTAAAAATTCCATTACTAATTCATTAGGTAAAGTTGTACACTTCTTCAACATTCAAATGTCCAGAGAATGATTAGGCTAAGTACTCATTCAATGCCTGTTTTCAATTGCTTTTAGTCCTGTTGCTTTTCTAATAATAAGGGATTAGCAGCCTAAAACTGCTCATAATACTGAGCAGTATTATGATGTAAACTGAAATCTGTAGTAATTTCAAGAGGAAATGCTAGAAAACTGTCTAATTGTTGCTGGGATTAAAATATGTGTGGAGATATTAAATATTTAGTGTAAAAAATTGTGCCAATTTTCTCACTGACATATTTTCTCTACTTAATAAAATATGTACAGATATAGATTTTTTTTCCTTGGGATGAAAAAAAGTGAATTCTATCACAGAAAATGTTATTAACACAACAAAATAACCTTTGTAAAAACTTACCAAACTTGAAATATATTTATTTACCCCAAATTAACACTCATGAAAAAGTAATTGTCACAAAGTTACTAACAATTCACTGAAATCAACCACAGTGCAATGTTCCAGATTCTTATTTCCACCACTCCAGTAAAATGGCTCTGTCAAGAAGGCAAATTTCACATTGCAATAGCCATTGGTCATATCCTAATCCTTACATATTTTTAAGTGGTCTCTCATATTTGAACCAGAATTTTAGAGTGAACATGAGCATGAGAAAAAAAAAAAAGACATTATAAGGCACAAATTATTTGTAGTAAGTAAGAGGGTGGCTTTGTGAACCTTCCAGTTGGAAACTGAGGAGCTAAAGGAGGGCAACATGTTGTCAGGATCTTAGTACCTGTATCATGTATTTCAAAAGGTGGTACAAGGTAGTCCTGCCTTGTAATCCTTGGTCCCTCCTATATGAAAACATACTGAAAAGTAAAGCATGAATTTATCAGATTCACAAAGCTCAGTGTAAATAACTTCTACTTCTAAGACCTTAGCTCAAACAACTGCAATCATGTTGAATCATCTACTCTAACTTACAGAGCACTTAACTTGCAACCAGTGTGTCCACTTACACAATGAACTAATTAGTTGAAATATAATTCTATTTCTGTCAAAGGACATGAAGAACAGAAATCAACTTCCCTTTCTTAATATTTTAACTCAATTTTGTCCTACTTCCTGATTTGCAAACTATTCCTGGCTAGCAAGAATTTTAAAAGGAGAAGTCCTGTAATGGATTGGCCTTTTGGCCTTCAATCAGGCAGCTTTATTTTCAGATAAGTCTTCTTAAAATATCAGAATTGCTCTGAACAAGCATTTTGATTGAATATTTTATAATGTGTCACCAGTTCCTATATTAGGACATAATTCTAACTCTTTTTTGAACTTGTTTAGTTTCCCCATGTGTGGGTAGGGACCTCTAGATTTTCAAATCTAAATGTCCTATGATGAACAAAACAATGGGCAAAATTTCTTTGTGATGGTTATGCTATTAAAAATTTACAATCTGTTTCAGGGAATCATCAGAAATTGCAAGACTCCCTGTGAATGCTGTAGATTGAAAAGTTGTCAAAATACAGTGTTTCCATATGCTCTCCTCCTGTTCTCCCTGAATAAACTCAAGCTAGATTTTTATCCCCACTATTCCAGTAAATTCCAGTAAAATGGTTCTGTCAAGGATGCAAGTGACTTCCACATTTCAATAGCCACTGGTCAGATCTTAATCTTCATCTTCTCTGAGTAGCCACTCACATTTCAAAAGAATTCTAGGCTCAAATGTCTAAATGCTTACCCTTGCCGCCCATTTCCATTGGAAACCTAATAGGAATCATAAACTTAACCTATCTAATACTTAAATTTTGAACTTTTCCTCCAAATCTTCCAGATATGCTCCCAAATCAGATAACAACCTATTCCTCCACTTCCTCTCATGTAAAAATTCTCGTAGTAAATCTTACTTGACCTCTTTTTCTCTCTTATCTCAGCCATTCACCAAAATCTCCTCTTGGCACTATTTTCAAAAATATCCAGAATTTTATTACTTCTTATCCCCTTTAAGGTCACTCTGTGGTCCAAACCACCAGTGTCACTTACCAAGATTATTGTAGGAACCTTAAAAAGGTCTCCTACTTTGGTTACTGCCAAATTATTGCATGCTTTGCTATCTTACTTCGATCAATTCTTTCTCAAGTTATCCTGATGGCAATACCTTTCCTGGTAGCCTTATTTAAAATTTAATCAGGGCACTCCCTATCATATACACACATGCTCACAAAACACACACACACACACACACACACACACACTCTTTCTATCACTTTCACCTACATTAATTGTTCCCTGTAGCACTAATTAGTATCAACATGCAGATGATGAGATGCATATCTGCCAGCAAAGGAAAAGGGGTAAGGCTCTAAACTCTATTTAACTATAATAATAAATGTCTGCTAGTGAATTTGGTGTTTGGGAAACAAAATATCACTTTAGTTTATAGATCACCACACACATAGAATGACCCAACAGAGCCTCATCTGCCTCTAATCGCATCTATGTGACAAAAACCTAGATGACTTTGAGGCTGAACTTCACATTGTAATGAGAAGAATCTAGTAGGGTTTCAGGAAAGATTGATCATATTTTACATGTGTAAGGAACATAAATAATTTGTAACCTGAGAGAGGATGGTACTCAATTAAAGATGACTAGAAATTCCTTGCCCTTTTCCTATTGAAATAAGGAGCCCATTTTTCTTCCTCTTGAAGCTGGCAGTGCCCAATGATTTATTCTGACTAATAAAATAAGAAGGAGTAACAATGTTTAAATTATGAGACAGGACCTTAAGAGTTCTGTAAGTTTCTGTCTTTGCCATTTGAAATGCTCCTTTTTGGAACCCAAACACTGATACTGTGAGGAAGTCCAAGTATCTATATGCAAAGACCCATGTGGAGAAGAACTGAAGATCCTGGCCTGCACATCCACTTGACTGGTAGTCAGGTGACTACCAGTTGGTGAATAAGAACATTTCGGATTTTTCATCTGTCCTAACACTTCAACCAACACCACACAGAAGCAAAGGACTGCCAAGTCAACACACAGAAATATGAGATATAAATTGTTGCTGTCTTAAGCCACTTTGGGGGATGAATATTTTATTAAATAGTAACAAATGACCAAAACCAATATTGCTTCAGGGGCCCAGGCCTCCTTCTATTTTGTTGCTTTGCTATCTTCTAGAAACATGGTTTCCTTTTCAGGTTCTCTATACTCAGATAGGAGATGAGAGAATAAAGAAATGGAAAATCACAAGGGAGATATTTTAGGAACCATACCTGAGTGTAGCATATTTCTTCTGCCATTTTCCATTGACCCGGATCACTAAGGCTACATGCAACTACTAAGACACTGGGGGTTTTAGTCTAGCAGTGCACCTGAAGAAACACTAGCATTTTCCACAATAAGATAGAAATACAAGTGTACTACACTCTTCCCATGAAAATGAGAGAATTAGTATTTGCAAAGTGTGATGGTATAAATTTTAAAGTAGGAAGCTTAGGGAAGATATTTTTGATTTGGAATAAGTCTTTAGTAGAATTAATGGAAACTTACTTTGGCGAGTTTTCTGGAATTTAGTTGTGATCATGGATCATAATTTTGTAACGGCACTGATATGAAAAGTTCTCTCATTCTATATTCTTTTTAAGTTATGGGAAATTTAAGAAACAATAAGATTGTGCCATTGATTAGAGTTGAGTTTGGGGGAGGGGGGGGATGTGGGATACTCAAGGAACAAATGAGAAAACTGAATTGGCTAGAGTTGGTCAGTCATGTCTATAGTGGCATGACCAGTCATTGAAAAGGTAACAGAGACAGGGGACACAGAAATTAGTAACGTGAAATAACAAAGTTATGGAACTCTCAGTAAGTATAACACCATATCCAACATGATTAATGAAGTGAAAAAAATTGAGGTAAGTATTTGATGCTACAGAATTATTTTAGAGGTAGTAAAATTATAGACGATGACAAGATTGTCCAAGTATCCGTATCAGGAGGTGAGTGAACTGGGTCGAAGTGGGGTTCTAAGATTATGTATATGAAAATGTTATAAAACTATAAATTATTGTATAAGTCAGACTTTTATATATTAAAACAACTCAAATTTATTCCAAAAGTAGGATGAAAATTTTTGTTACATAGTGTCAAATTTTGACAGAGGTAAGGAAAGGGTGAGAATCAAAGTAGATATTTTTAATGAGATGAAATAGTGATGAAGCGATAGATATGTGCTTTCAAAGAAGAAATTGTTTAGGTGATGATCTAGAAATTATAGTAGAAAACCGAGGAATGTCAACCTAATAAAGAATTTCTTCCAAAGCGCAAAATAAAGCAGGTGTGGAACTGTGAATTGTATGTGTATGTTTTTGCATGGTTAGGGCTTTCTAAAAAAAATTTACTCAATATTAGGACCAGAGCTAAAAGAATTAGTCTTGGAGTGTAATTTATGACTGATTAACAGAAAGGGAACTCCAGACATTTACCTCTCAGAGATATATTTTATATTTCAAGGGGTGGGAGTGCGGTGGGGCTGATATCCAGGACTTCTTTTCTCCCTGGAGAAATTTATTGATACTCTAACTTACAATAAGAACACAGGATTTTTACCTTGGAGCAAAGGTTTTTCTTTGTTCTTTCAGGAGGGAAGGGAGAAGAATGTATAGAGGCAGATAACATTCATATTTCTGTGTTCTTCATCTACAGTACAGACCATTATATGTATGGGATAACATATGGTTCTCAGCATATTGCCCCAGGAATAAGAACTGAGGCAAAGGGGAGATGATGCAAGTATTATTTAAGTATTAATAATTCGTCTGTCCAATACAAAACCCTCATGTGTGCATTCTGGATAATATTAACAACATAGATATTAAAAACCCAATAGAAGTGCAACAGAAGGACACTAGGTTTTACTTATGACCTCTAGGAGATGGGAGAACAATATGAAGTCAAAGATATATAAGAGCTTAATTATGGAATTGGGATTCTGGAGTCAGTGAAAAATGTTTTGGATAAGGATAGAGGAAACATAGAAGAGTATGGGAGTGAGAATCTAAGGCAGGATAGGTGACCTTGGGCTGTAAAATGTAGATTCTTACTGAAAGTGCGTCAGATAGGAAATGTTATTTTTTAATGAATTTTTTTAATTTTTATTTTTTTTATTTATGATAGTCTCACACACACACACAGACACACACAGAGAGAGAGAGAGAGAGAGAGAGGCAGAGACACAGGCAGAGGGAGAAGCAGGCTCCATGCACCGGGAGCCCGACGTGGGATTCGATCCCGGGTCTCAGGATCGCGCCCTGGGCCAAAGGCAGGCGCTAAACCGCTGCACCACCCAGGGATCCCCCAGATAGGAGATGTTATTAATAAATAAGCTGCATTCAAATTTTCAACAGGAATAAAGGGTCTGTGAAATTATTAATCATAGAAAACTATTATTGCTCCTAAATATGTCTCAGACAGTTGCACAAAGAGTTTAGACTCTGAATTCTGACCTTGTGGTGAAGCAAGGATCAGTTTTTAGGGTGGAACAAGTCACAGTTAGACTTCCCTACCCTTGCTTGTACTTGAAAGGAAATTCTAGCCAGTTCTATTGTACTCTGAGAAAAAAAGCTCATGTTCAAGTCCGGACGACCAGTTTTGCCATGGTGAAGAATGGGGCGGGGCGGGGGGTGGGGGGGGCGGGGATCAGTATCCCAGACAGAAACTTTTTATTAAAAGATTTTTTTTAATTTTTTTAATTATTTATTTATGATAGTCACAGAGAGAGAGATAGAGGCAGAGACATAGGCAGAGGGAGAAGCAGTCTCCCTGCCTGATGTGGGACTCAGTCCCAAGAACCCGGGATCACAACCTGAGCTTGAAGGCAGATGCTCAACCACTGCCACCCAGGTTGCCCCCACACAAAAACTTATCGGAGAAAGACATGTGTTGCTCCACCATGTATATAACTTAGAGAATATTTTTTTAAATATTTTATTTATTTATTCATGAGGCAAAGACACAGGTAGAGGGAGAAGCAGGCTCCATGCAGGGAGCCTGACGTGGGACTCGATCCTGGGTCTCCAGGATCACGCCCTGGGCTGAAGGCAATGCTAAACCACTGAGACACCAGGGCTGCCCAAAAGAATAATTTTTATTTTATACACAGTACATAATTTCAGCAACCCATGGATATTTTCAGAAAGTTATCTCTGTAGGGAGTGAGGTTGTTTTTTTTTTTTAAAGATTTTATTTATTTATTTGACAGAGAGAGAGACAAGACAGCACAAGTGGGGAAAGGGGGTTTGGGGGAAGAGGGAGTGGGAAAAGCAGACTCCCTGCTGAGCAGGGAGCCCTACCTTGGGCTTGATCCCAGGGCCCTGGCATCATGATTCCAGCCAAAGTCAGATGCTTAAATGAATGAGCCACCCAGGTGCCCCAAAAGTGAGATTTATTTATGTGATTTTTACTTAAGCAGATGTCAATCCCTCTATTCTACCAATAATGTAAGTACATACTAATCTTTTTTTTAATTAATATGTTTTTTTATTGAAGTTCGATTTGCCAGCATACTAAACTTAAATCAGAGAAAGCTAAATGAAAAACAAATGAACCACATTTTATTAAAAAATAATTTCTAATTAATTCTAGAAGGTTGTCATAAGGATTAATGATTTAATTTGTTGAGGTGCTTATATCCATGTCTGATCTGATGTCAGTGGTATATTAACATTTGTTGAATGAACACAATATAGGAAGCCTTTTAACTTTTATCTAAAACCCAAAGAAGTAGCTATTTAGTTCACATTCTGTGTTTTGGAAAGGAAGTATTCCTGTGGTTCAGTTTTGAATTCTGAGTTTTCTGAGGGCAACTCAGCATGTATGTGTGTTTGTGTATGTGTTTTGTTTCCTTAGGTTTGATTTTTTTCAAGCGAATTATTCTATATTTTTAGTTTATTTATTTACGATTTTATTTATTTATTCATGAGAGACAGAGAGAGAGAGAGAGAGAGGTAGAGACAGAGGCAGAGGGAGAAGTAGGCTCCATGCAGGGAGCCAGATGCAGGACTCGATCCCGGGACTCCAGGATCATGCTCTGGGCCGAAGGCAGGTGCTAAACTGCTGAGCCACCCAGGGATACCTATATTTTTAGTTTAACAACCAAATCTTGTGTTATCATTCAAAATAATATATCAAAAATACATTCATATTTCTGGGATTCCAACTTGAATTCAATGGTCACAAACAATTAGAGTCTATGATAAAGTTTTATTACTAAATTACCTAGAATTCTGTATCAGTACTCACCTATCACATATTTGAGAGGTTCATTCAAAATTAAAATTGGTCATACACATATTACTGATTCTGAAGCAACAAAGGGAATCTGTTTAGAATGTGTTGCATGTTTTGGCTTAATCAAATAGTGACATCAAAACCTTAAACCTTCTTTAGCTTTTCCCTGGTGAAGAGATGTAAAAACTTATTTTATTAATTAAAGTTAGTATATGTTTGTTTGAGTTTTAAATATGAGTTTTAAATGAAGTAACCAAAATTTCTTAGGAAAAAAATAGAAGCCTTAATGAAGTTTATATGTCCTTCAAGAAAAAGCATAAAGTCAGTAAGAACCCCAATGAGTCGATTTTCAGTGTAGTGCACTGTGGTTTAGCTCCATAATTCTCATTATGTCTAATTGGCATCAGGCAGTTAAACTTGCTATACTACACTAAAAATGAAGCAAGTACAAGATCATGCTGTGCATATACTTCAAATATGTTTAATATCCTATCGCTATACTTAAGTTTTACTCACCAGGACAAGCTTCACTGAGGTTTCTGTCTTCTAAATAGAAAAAAGAAAATCATTTTGAACTTTCTACTTTGAACGGTAAATGCCAGCAGAGGAAAGCAGTCAGGCTGTGTGGACAAATGACTTACTGTCCTCACACACTAGCCACCTACATAAAAATGCTGTACTATTTTTCTATTGCTGTGTAACAAATTATCACACATTTAACAGTTTAATGTTACACAATTATCTTGTTTTCCATGGGTTAGAAGTCCAGGCATGGCTCTGCCACTTAGGATCTCACAGGGCAAAAATTAAGGTGTCAGTAAGCTAAATTTATATTCAGAAGTTGACTGAGATATGCCTCCAAGTTCATTCAGTTTGTTGGAAAAATTCACTTCCTTGTTGTATAACAAAGGACCTAGCTTCATGTGGGTTTTGGAGAAAGGCACCCTCAGATTCTAAAACCACGCACGGTGCCCTGACACACAGCCACCTTACAGAGCCTGTCAAATCATAGCAGTTTACCTTTTCAAGGCCAGGGGGAGACTCTTTCTCCAGTCTTCTAAGACAAAGTCTTCTAATAACAATGTGCAATAAACCTAATAATGGAAGTGATCATCCTATCGCATTTACTACCTTCTACTGGCTTGAATCAAATTTCAGATTCCACAACACTCAAGGGTAAAGGATTCTATAAAGTTTATCCAGTGACTTTTTTGGAGTTCACTGTATGGAATAGCTGACAAAATGCTATATCTGCTCAAATCAATCCACGGTTAAGTGTTTCTTCACTCTATATCAAATGAACACATCATATCATTTCAACTTTTCCATTTTTCATTTCTTTCTGTGAGTTAGTTGTTCTTTCATAATTTTCATTTTTTTCACTGTGGCTTTTAATCTTCCTTTATTGGCACAGGTATGTGAATTATGTCTCACTAAGGCCACCAAAAAACTATTAGAAGAAATGAATTCAATAAACTTGCAAGATACAAAATTAACATATAGAAGTCTGTTGCATTTCTATACACTAATAACAAAGTAGCGGAAAGAAAAATTAAGAGAGCAATTCCATTTAAAACTGCACCAAAAAGAAGAAAATAATAGGAATAAACTTAACCAAGGAGGTAAGACTTGTACTCCTAGAAGAAAATTTAACCAGTAATCTCTTGGACATTAGCCTTAGCAACATTTTTCTAGATTTGCTCTCCTCGGGCAAAGAAACAAAAACCAAAAATAAACTATTGGAACTACACTAAAACAAAAATATGTTGTATAGCAACTGAAAGAAACTATCAATAAAACAAAAAGACAACCTACTGAATGGGAAAAGATATCTATAAACATTTAATAAGGGGTTAATATCCAAAATATATAAAGAACTAAGCCAACTCAATACCAAAAAAAAACCACATAAATAATCCATTTAAAAATTGGCAGAGGACTCAAATAGACATTTTCCTAAAGAAGACATCCAGATGGCCAAGAGATATATGAAAATTTGCTCATTATCACTAATCATCACGGAAATGTAAATCAAAACCACAATGAGATATTGCTTTATACCATCAGAATGGCTATAAATGAAAAGACAAGCTATAACTAGTGTTGGCAAGGATATGGAAAAAAACAAACCTACATGCACTGTTGGTAGGAGTATAAATTGGTACAGCCACTGTGGAAAACAGTGTGAAGTTTCCTCAAAAAATTACAAATAGATTTACCATATAATCCAGTAATTCCATTGCTGGCTATTTACCCAAACACTAATTCTAAAAGATACATGCACGTTTATATTTACAGCAGCATTATTTACAATAGCCAAGATAAGGAAGCAACCCAAGTGTCCATCCATAGATGAATGGCTTAAAAATAAATGGCACACACACACACACACACACACACACACACACACACACACACAGGAATATTACTCATCAAAGAAAAAAAGAATTAAATCTTACCATTTGAGACAACATGGATAGACTTTGAGGACACTATGTTAAGTGAAATCATTCAGGCAGAGAAAGACAAATTCCTTATGATTTCACTTATATGTGAATTAAGAAAAAAACAAAAACAAATGAACAAAGATAGCAGAAACAGACCCATAAATGCAGAGAATAAACTGGTGGTTTCTATAAGGGAGAGGGTAGAGGAATGAGCATAATGGGTGAAGGAGAGTGGGAGGTACAAGCTTCTGGTTGTGGAATGGATAAGTCATTGGGAAAAAGGTATAGCATAGAGAATATAGTCTATGGTAATGTAAGTGTCAGTATAATCAAAGATTGTAGTTACACTTGTGAGCATAGCATACATAACATATAGACTTATTGAATCACTATGTTGTACACCTGAAATTAATGTAATATTATATATCAACTGTACTCTATACTTCAATAAAAATTAAACACACATGCACACACATAAAAAAACTGTTTTTTAATTTACCTGAAATTCTAAAATTCCTAAATATTTTTCTTCTTCTCTTACCATCTGTTCTATTATGTACATATATATACCTTCAGCTTTTAGAAGTATGTATATTTTCTTTCACACATTTGTCTCCCTCATCATCTAGAGAAAATTCCTCATTAAATTGTGTTTAACTTCCAAAATATATCTCTAATCTACTCACTCTATTTTTATTTCTATAAACCTATTCCAATCTACCAATATCCCTTGATGAAATTACTAAAAGAAACTCCTAATCACTTATACTGCTACCACTATAACTTGATTTCAATTCAAGAATATCAACTCAGAATATCTTAATTTAACTTTAAAAACCCACAGAAGTTATATTACTTCCTCTTCTACTTAAAATTTATAATATCATCAAATGGTGTTGAGAAAACTGGATATCCACATTTCAAAGAATGAAGATAGACCTTTATCTTACACCATATAAAAAAATAGCTAAATGAATCAAAGACCTAAATGTAAGAGCTAAAACTATCAACCAGTTATATGTACCAGTTATAAATAGAATTTTGATGGACAATTTATTTTTTGATAATTCTCTAGTCCTCTGTTGTGGCAATAGGACTGGATATATTTCAAGTAGCTGCTAATCCTTCAGGAAAGATACCAGAATGACAAGGCGTGTAGAGGAGAGCCAAGAGGAACTAAGGGAAGCTAAGCAGGGCAAGACATGGTGACATGTTAAATGAGAAAAATGAAACTTTATTGTTACAAGTGTTCTGTGGAGAGAAAGTCAACAGTATGGCTGAACAACATTTTGCTAGTGCCTTAGAAGGATTAAAAGTCCAAGAATTCATTTATACAGAAGGTTCATCAAAAAGAATTTGAGGGGTGCCTGAGTGGCTCAGTTGGCTTAGCGTCCAACTCTTGGTTTTGGCACAGTCATGATCTCAGAGTGGGGAGATCGAGCCCTGCACAGGCTCTGTGCTGGGTATTAAACACACTTCAGATTCTCTCTAACCCCCACCTCCCACTCACATGTATGCTCACTTTCTCTCTCTCAAAAGAAAAAAAAAAAGAAAGAAAGAAAGAAAGAAAGAAGAAAGAAAGAAAAGAAAAAGAAAAGAAAAAAGAAAAGAAAAAGAATTTGATATGATTCAGAAGCAGAGTAAGAGAGAAAGAACGAAATATGCGGAGAGAGACAGAGACAGAGAAGACAGAGTGGAAGAGAGGGGTTGGAGGATGAAATTCTTATATTGCTGCATTTGAAGATATAAGAAGATACCATGATCCAAGGAATACAGACAACTAAGGAAATGGATTTCTCTACTGCCTTCAGAAGGAACCACATCTACTATCATGAGGACCTCTGCTTAGTCAGATGAATTTGAACTTCTGACCTCCAGAAATGTAAAAATATTGGTTTAATCCACTAAAGTTGTGGTAATCTGTTACAGCAATAATAGGAATCTAATAGAGGCACATACATAAACATGCATATATTGAAAACATATTTCAATTATGAACATAATATTTTCTTACTTATCCTCTGGGTACTTTTCTAAGGAAAAAAGCTGAAGTATCATGCTCTACAAAATAGTGAAAAATTAGCACAAAACTATGTCTTTTTGATCAAAACTATTTCTCCTAAAACTCTACATGTCCCAGAAGTTAACTTTTTGCCATGTGTATACTCATATGCATACACTTGACCATTATGTTATATACTTATTACTATGAACATATATATCATTAATTCAGTTACTCTTTTTCAGATAAGTTGAAAAAATATTTTTAGGTTTTTATTTTATTTTATTTTTTTTTTAAAGATTTTATTTATTTATTCATGAGAGACAGAGAGAGAGAGAGACAGAGAGGCAGAGACACAGGCAGAGAGAGAAGCAGGCTTCATGCAGGGAGCCTGAAGGGGGAACTCGATCCTGGGTCTCCAGGATCACACCCTAGGCCGAAGGCAGGTGCCAAACCACTGAGCCACCCAGGGATCCCTATTTTTAAGTTTTTAAGACAAACACAAATGATATGATGGTAAATAAGACTTCTTAATGTTCAGATAAGTATTAGAATATATAAGGAAATGAATTTATTACAAAAGTATACGTTTGGGGGATGCCTGAGTGCCTCAGTGGTTGAGCATCTGCCTTTGGCTGAGAGTGTGATCCTGGGTTTCTGGGATCCAGTCCTGAATCGCCCTGTGGGGAGCCTGCTTCTCCCTCTGTATGTCTCTGCCTCTCTCTGTGTGTCTTTCATGAATAAATAAAATCTTAAAAAATATAGTATGCTTTTGGGCATGGGTGTTATACTATAAAAATTTAAGAAGTATACCTTTATTATTAAAATTTATACTGTAAATAAAAATAATTTTCCCAGTTAATTTTCCCACTTAAAAAGTTAAAAATATAAATTTAAAGAAATTTAAATTTAAAGAAAATAGAAAAGAAAAAATCTGCAAAGTATCTAATCATAATGCATGTAATTATCCTAATCATAATAATGTGGATCAAAACTTTCATGATATTGTTAAATTTTGCTCTAGCTAATCACAAAAAAATAAGCTACACCATTTTGACAGGGGTATAAATGTTGGCTTATCTTGAAGACATACTAGATTTGAATACTGGAAACCTTCTGCACAACAGCAATATACAACCCTAATTATAATTTAAAGCATGATATAAAACCTGAAAAATGTTCCTCATCGATTTAAGATTTTAGTTGGTTGGGCAATGAATTTTACCTGTTTTAAATTGCTTCAGCTTTAATAACTTCTGGAAGAAATGCTTCCTGTTATTCTAAGTAATGCAAGAAAATGTATAAAATACAATATGCTAATTTTTTTACATCTAGGTTAATATAGTTATGACACATGAATAATGTAGAAACTTGTATAATAAGAAATGAACTGGCATGAGTTTGTTTTAGTACAAACATGGGGCTTTGTTATCAAAATTTCAGCTATAAATATGAATCATTATTGTCAGCATATGGTTTAACTTTCATTTCTATTAGAGTCAACACAACTAAATTGACAGTTTAAAGTTTTCTTCAAATCAAAGTATTATTGGAATTGTCAATCATGGCTTATTTAGTTATATGACTGTTGAAATACTTACCAGTTGATATTACTTTTATGAAGATTTTCAAATATCAGGATTTGTTTGGAGGTAATACATTGTACTCTAAGTTAACATATCCTACTTATTGCTCTAAATGTTGCATTTTTACTAAATAACAATCTTATGTCAATGTTGATTTTCAAGGACTTTTAGCATGACCAAGCTATATCAAATGCAGTATTATAGTAATTAAATGTTCTAAAATGTAGCACTTTTAAAACATTCAATATTTTTTCTCTAAATAATAGAATCCCATAATATGGTAGATAATTAGTTTGTCTTGGAAAAAAATGTCAGCATTTAACACCTGGACTTACTTTAGCAATCACAAATAATGAATAGATAATATGATATAAAAGTAGGAAATATGTGATCTTTATGTTTAGATGATGTTATATGAGAAATATATTTAATGAACGAGTTCAAAGAGTAATTTTATTTCATTAGAATTTCATTGTTAATTTATTCTGTTTTTCTTTCATAACAGATTCATTATTGTTCCTGCCAGTTAAGCTAGGCTTTGGAATTTAGTTACATAATTTAGCCACAGGAATTCTAATTACTCCACACAAGTTTTCAAACCAAAGATTTTGCTAGTGAACAGAAATAAACTTATTAAACACAAGAAACAAACATTTTTAGAAAATAGGAAATGGAATTTTTAAATCAAGAGAGTAAAAACTAGAGAACATAAATAATACATACCTAAATGTTCAATTATTGCAAGACATATTGTCATCTAAATGTTTACATACAAATATTTCCCAGAACATGATAAATTAAGTCCCCAACTTACCTATACATTTTACATGTTTTAGGGAAATACAGTAAATACACCTTCTTGATTGTTTCGATAGAGAATAATTAAATATAGCCCTGAAGCTCTTACAAAAGTAAATATTAAAAGGAAAATACATAGACAGGTTACCATGATTAAATAACTCTAGGCCTTCTAAGCAATTATAGTAAACAGAAAAACTAAAAACTGCTAAATTCAAGAGTCATGCACCTGTAATTTTAGGCATGCCTTTGGCTTTAAACTACTAGACAACCTGGGGTTTATCACATGCAAGAGGGATCAAGAATTTAATCTTCTCTATAGGGTTTAAAACATTTTCTAGGGAAAACATGAACTTTCAAAATGTATTACACTGCATGAACTTCCCAGAAGTGGTTTTACTAAGTTACATGAACACCCATGCGTTGAAAGCAAATATAAAAAATACACTTTTCTCAAATACTCTTGACTTTAAAGTCGTCTTTTAGTATCATATAACCTTTGCATGGACAGGCCATTAATCTCCACCAAAATTATTATAAGAAATAGATTAACTTAGAAATTTGAAAGCAGTGTCTCTAGAAGAAAAACAGATACATACACACCCTGAGTAATTAGAGTGAAACCACTGTGCAACCAATGTTTTAACTTTAGAACTATATCATGTATTGTTTTTCCAATAGCATGCAATTAATTCAGGAAATAAAATGAAAATTACATCAATCTATAAATAATTTGACAATATTCTCTGTTTTTGCTAAAATAGAGAAATGCAAAATACAAGTTTTTCTTAAATTATGACTTTTTTATTCTTTCAGTCCCATTCCACATACTCACGTTTGCATCTCAAAACTTCCACTGAAGTATAAAAAGGTTTATTTATATATTGGTGGTTCATTTCTTTCTTGACTGAACTAGCAAATTAGAACTTGTGGATGGAAATCATTCTATTGTGCTGGAATTTCTTATGTAACTTTGTCCATGATTCCATAAGGAATTTAAATGGGTGTTTAGGTGTTTTGTGTATGCATGCATTTGCAATGTATAGTCAATCTATTTGAAGCAATAAATTGGAAAGCTACTGTTTCATAGTTTATGTAATCAATACATTTCCAGTTAAAAAAAATGAGTAATTTTAAAGTGGATAGTGAATAAAGTGAATTAATACATGCCAAAAGTCACTGATGTCTAAATAAATATATGTACAAATAAGTTCCTTTTAGAAAGCAGAACATATTTCAGAGCTCTAAAAGCTGAAGATCACTAAAGACAAAAATGAAAGAACAGGACTTATTTTTTCTGGAAGAAACAGCGTGATCAACTTGATTAGGAGACTGACACCTGATTTCTGCTGTCAGGAAAAATTTAGCATATTAGTTTCTTTCATTTTCCCTTACCTACAAAATTAAGGTATGAGGCTAAGAAGAACTTTTCTAGATTTGTGTCCATCAATATACTAATAGATATTACCTTCAAAAAGTGTTCTGTGTTCAAATAAATTTTATGAATGATTGGATTAAATCAAGTTAAACATGTTTCTTTACAATGCTTTCTTAAACACTAATTGCACTCTGAATATGGTTGCCTGATTTAGCAAATGAGATACAGAATATTCAGTGAAATTTGAATTTTAGATAAACAATGAATAATTATGTGTCCTACAGTAAGCATGTCCTACACGATATCTGGGACATTCTTATGCTAAAAACTTATTTGTTATTTATCTGAGATTCAAATTTAGTTGGACACATTTTATCTGGGGACCCTAATTGTGAATATCCAAATTTAACTGGGCAACTTTATTTTCTCTGGCAACCTTATCTGTGAAAATACCCACTGACGGATAAACTTTCTTCAATCAGAAACCTGATTTTGCAGAATATTTGATAAGGATGAGTTCCAGAGCACATCTAGTTTGGAAACAGCTCTAATCATCATTAGCTCTACTTGGTTCAAAAATTTTTGAATGAAAGTTAATTCAAGGAAAGAGCAAATACTATTAATAACTAATATTTATAAGTACTTACGAGAAGAACCATACATGAGTTTTTTCATTAACTCCATGTGACATCTGCTACAATTCTTTTTTTTAAGAGAGAGATGGGGGAAGGGTAGAGGAAGAGGGAGATGGGGGTGCGGAGGGAGAGAGAGAGAGAGAATCTTAATCAGGCTTTATGCCCCCAGAGAGCCCAACACAGTGCTCAATCTCACAACCCTGAGATCATGACCTGAGCTGAGATCAAGAGCTGGATGCTTAACCGACTGAGCCACCCAGGGGCCCCAACTGTTATCATTCTTAATTTTTCAGTGGGATCTTTGGGGCTGCAGGATACTCTCTCAATATCTCAGGACTTTACAATTTATAAGTGATAGAGCTCAGATTTGAACAAATAGCTGTTAATGACAGAGTTCTAGAGCTTAACCACTACCACAAACTTCCTCTTCATGTATATCGAAATAAGTATGATAAATATTTTCTAATTGAAATGAGCAGACTATATTTTATTTTATAATTTTTTAATTTAAATTCAATTAGCCAACATATAGGACATCATTAGTTTCAGATGTAGTGCTCAATAACTTATCAGTGGCATATAACACCCAGGAGCAGATTATATTTAATGTGGAGAATTATTTCTACTTTGATTTTGTTTTTGAGGTTATTTTTATTACTTTTTTTCAGTACTGAATTTTTAAGAATCCGGTTACTACATAGTTGTGTTTTGTTAGCAAATCTTGGCAACAATTGTTACATCAATTGCAAAAGTAACCTTAGGAAGCTTTAGGAAAATAACCAGTTCATTTCTCCTCTAACTTAATGGGGAAAAATCAAACTTCCAAGCCATCCTAAAATGGAGTTACTTTTAAAAAATCAAGCAATCCTCATATTTAAAGTAATTTTATGGATATTTATTTAAAGTCGTAAATACAGAAGCAATAGAATGGGTTATATAATAACTATTAATGCATCTACCTTGTGCAGTAAAATTCATGTTGAATTGCCAAAAAGGAATACATAAATTTGAAGTTCAGAGGGCTTTAATTCTAATTTCTTGATCTTTCATGGTAACAGGGATAAATGGCATATTATTATACATATTTTTTCTTTGCAAAAAGAAATTGTAAATATATCTTCTAAATTTGTTATCTATTAGCCATTTTAAACTGCTTTACAGAAAGGAAGGACCTAGAGTTGACTTCTTGTGTCCCTGAATTCTGAAACACTAGGGTTGCATCATCACTTACCAGATGCAACTGAGGTCTTTAAGGCATTGCTACAGACATTTCATAGGTATAGGGATAATAATGGCAGATGTGACAGGCATAATAAGAGAGTCTGCAGGCTACTTCTTAAATTACAAGAAATGAGAAGCCAGAAATCGTTAGCATTACTGAAATAGGACTTTTTATAGCTGGATTGTCCTTTAGCCTGCATACACTGTGCATCTGTGGTTGAATTAACATTGCTATCTAGTCATTGCAGAGAATTTGAATCCATATAAATTCAAATATTGTGAAAAACTTACTAGACTAATTTTCTTCCTTAATGATATTCAGGAACCAAAAAGAGAAATAGACTATAATAATGCTGATAGTTTTTTGTCAGACATTTCCTGTTACAGAATTTCTAGTAGAAACAAGGTTGGTATTTTATTTGAGAAAGTAAATATTTAAAAATTAAATAATGTATGCTTTTCTAATGGCATAACTTACATGGAACTATTGTGGAATGTCAGGAATAGATCAAGTGAAATGCCCTACTTTATAAAGAAATAAAAGTTAGATAAATGGATAGTTATAGATTTTTAAAAACACTTTAAACTACAGAGCACAAGTATGGCTTAAAGTAACCATAAGAAGCACTGGGGGGCTCAGGTGGTTAAGCTTCTGACTTTTGATTTTGGCTCAGGTCATGATCTCAGGGTCACTCTACAGGGAGTCTGCTTGATAGTCTCTCTCCCTCTCCAGATGCCCCTCCCAGCTTGCTTAAGCTCTCTCTATAAAATAAATCAATCTTAACAAAAATAAAGTAACCATAAATTCACACAGATTAACAGTACATAAATAATCCAAATAGACATACATATTCACAACTAACTTGAGTATAGGATAGTACAACGATTTGACCCTATTACCATATGAATATCCTGCAAATAACAGGTTATGTCCACCTAGAGAAGCAGGTATATCAAGTCTATGTAACAAGTAGCAAGCCTAAATATTTAAGCCACCTGTAATCCTTCCTATGATTCAAGATCCCATTCCTAATAATAACACATATAAGTTGAATTATTTTCCTATTTGCCTCTCCCTTAATAATATGAATAATCATGATAACAATATACAAATAACTACATTTTTGATGCTATTTTATATGTATTTTATCCCCATGGAGTGTTTGGAGAGCAGTTTGAGAGAATTTTGATGGGCTGAAAGAAGATACCAGCACAGTAAAAATAGTGCAGCAATTTCACCTAGAAAATTGACATGTCTAGTTGGTTCACATATCACAACAGAAACTCTGAAAAGAATCATGTTATTGGGATGAGCTTATATCAAATTATAACAGAAGAAAATATGCACAAAAATGTTTCCTGATTTTCTTTCAATATAACATTGAATCAAAGCAATGAATCATAGTTTGGGGAAAGGTCTTCCTGTCTGTAGAGGATAGACTGGTTATATTACTTTTTTCCTGTTTATATCATTTAATTTTCACTGTATTTCTACAATTAATAGAAAACTCTTTACAATATTATAAGTTATGAATTTAATTATCTAACCTTAGGTAAGGCTTGGGCACTAAACACTAAAGCAACAGGAAGCTTGGGGATATAGTGCCAAAGATTGAAGGGAGTGAACGGGGAAGCAACTCTATTTAATTCATTTTCCTTGTTAACTTGTGGCTTTCAAATCTTAGACAGACCATGGCTGTGGTAACTCCAGCTTTGAGTCTCAGTTCCAGACAGGATAAAGGGTAAAGGAGAAAAGAAAGGGAAAGGTGTTCTCACCTCATAAAAAAAAAAAAAAAAAAAAAAAAAAAAGTTATATTTTATTATTTATGTTTATTTTTAAAGAATGCCTTATCTAAGCATTTTCACCTTTTATTTACTGGCTAGACCTCTTATACAAAATCATATTAGCAAGGAATGTAAAAAAACAGATATATTAGCTTTCTAGCTATAACGGTAAATCTTAAAAAAAAAAAAAAAGGAGGAAGAAAGGTTGTGAATGGCTTTAAACTAACAAATTGATGATGTCTTCCAAAGAAATATTGTCAGAAATATATTAAACTTGTCCTTTTCTGTCACTATTGCCATTTAATACCATTTAAAGGTAAGCACTGACTACATATTTCCTATTTCTCATTTTAAACAGAATAATAGGAGAGAAATGTATCAAGAATTTGTTCTTTATTGTTTCCACCTTTTTAGAGCCATTACTGTTACATTTTCCATAGATGAGAAGAGAGAGAATAGCTCTTACCTAAAATGATTAAAATGATAGTAACTTAAGGAAATTGTGATGCCTGCGGGTGTGGGCACACATGTGTGTATGTGTGTATGTGTATACTTCTGGAATTTATTATTTATTTTTTCCTGAAAAAATGTCTAGTCAATGAATATTTATTCTGAGATGAAATTTACTACTGACTGCTTATACAATTTGTACATCTTACTATTGGTCTTCAATTAAAAGTGGCTGCACACAGAATGCTGGATTTGCATTAAAAATATTAAAGTTTCATCATTCAAGTGAGTCTGTGTTGAGTTTTTATTTTTTTACAATTTTATTACATAAGAAATCAAATACTCCTTTTCAAGTAGCTTGAATTTCTTGAACTTGGCTTTATAATTTATAGATGAAAGAGAATTCTTTGCCTATTCCTCTATTTGATTTTGGGGGAGAAAATGTGTTTGCTTAAAGACTCCTGGCTATATTGCATCCTTAATGAAATCAATAGTTTTGTGCAGAGATCCAGAATAGGTGAGAGCCCTACCCACATATTTAAGTTGTGAACATTTTCTTCTACACAGACCTGGAATCACTGTAGCCACCTGGTATGTAAAAGATCTCTACACAAGTTCTTAAACATGATTATTTTTCATGCTGCTGAGACATTTCCTGGCTATTAGGAGGAATAACTCATTCACTCACTTGTAATAGAAATGTCAAGGTACGTATTGTCAAGAAAAAGAGCGCTGTTAGCATTAACATGTTCCAATTGCTCTGAAACTGCCTCTCAAAATATGTGAAAATTGCAGAAAAAAATTGCAAACATCTTCATTATCCTTTATACACTTAGAATTAATGTTAACTCAAGACTGAAATCAATTAGAAATATCTGACATTCTTTTCATTATATTTATTCAAAGAGCTATGATTGGCTATACATACGGTATTTGATGGTTCCAGAGGTTTGTATTTGAATCTCCTATTTTTTATTTTATTTTTTAAGGATTTTTATTTATTTATGAGAGAGAGAGAGAGAGAGAGACAGAGAGAGAGAGAGAGAGAGAAGCAGAGACACACAGGCAAGGGAGAAGCAGGCTCCATGCAGGGAGCCCGACACGGGACTCGATCCTGGGACTCTAGATCACACCCTGAGCCAAAGGCAGGTACTAAACCGCTGAGCCACCCAGGGATCCTCGGTATCTGAATCTTTTAAACAAAAACTTTATATATTTTCAATTAAAGAGTAAATATAGTTTTTTCTCCCAGATTAAGAGTGATAAAATTATTGCTTATTTTTATCTGGAAAACCAATCACTAAGTGCATGCATCTGTGGGGAGGGGGCTAAAGGCAAATCAAAGGCAGGTTAGCCTTTGATTATTTTTAAGATTTATTTAAAAAAAGTAAAGCCCTTCTATTTTTACTTCTCAGCAGATAGAACTCTAGAGATTAGGATAAACAATAATTGATATTTTCAGACAAAGCTATAAGGAAACTTGATGATCTCTGTTAGAAGAATAATTTGATACCGACTGGCCATAAGTTATAGAGACTTCAAAATGATTTGAAGTTTAATTTCATTTTAAATTGCAATTCAAAAGACAGTACTTGATTGCTTCAGAAACTGAGCAAATAGACATTACCTCCTCTCTGAACCCTTGCTGGTATTGCTAATTTCTATCCACCAAAGGCCCTTTGTGACTTAAGTATTTCAATTTTTCTACTCCCTTTGTTATAATGAACATACATATGTTTTTAATAAAATAAGCAGGACTTATCTCACTAACTCTCCTCTGAGAATACTGCTTTCATCTGTTGCTAAAAGTCACAGGGCTGGTTTGTATAGATGGGTGAGGTTGCAAGGCAGGGCTTCAGTACTTCTGTTCTCATCGATACACATCAGTGCAATTTCTTACTCTTGTTTTAGCTTCTTGGAACATACAAACAAATTCCACTTTTGAGCTTATGTTATTTGACTATGTCATCATCTACTTATGATTTTATTTGTCACATACAGCTTTCTAGGTTGTTTTCTTATATAAAAAAATTAGCATCCCATTCATTCTTCATTCTACTCTTAGTGAGATGTATATCCATCCAGCCAAACTATTTATCTGCCGCAGGAATCTTGCTTGACTTCAAGACAACTTAAGTGTCACCTTCCCTGTGAAGCCAATTCTTATTATATCAGATTTAAATTGGTGTCCTTTTAATTGTTCTACTTCTTTGTATTTTCATTTCTCAGTGATCTCCTCTATCAGAGTATTTGTCACTCTACATTGTAACATTATTATTCTCCTAGCATATTCAATATACCTTGTATTACTTAAGAGGTAGAAATGAGTCTTATTCAATCATTTTCCCTCAGACGCAGCAAAGAATATATTTAGTAAATTTTTGTGCAATGGTAGAGAAAAATAAATAAATGTTCCAATTAATTAATTAATTACTCTTCTCATTTATTGGTAAAATGATAATATTTAAACTCCATAATAAAATGCACAAATACAACATACACATCTAAAAAGAAATTATTTGGGGCACCTGTATGGCTCAATCAGTTAAGCATCTGCCTTTGGCTCAGGTCATGATTCCAGGGTCCTGGGATAGAGCTCTCTGCTCAGTGGGGAGCCTGCTTCTCTTCTTCCCACTCCCCTTGTTTGTGCTTTTTCTCTCCCTGTGTCAAATAAATAAATAAAATCTTTTTTAAAAAATAATAAAAACAATAAAAAGAAATTATCTTAATAAAAATTTCCCATTTGCAAAATTAAGGGCAAAAATTTAGAAAACCATATTGAAACTCTAAAAATTAACCAAATTGATTGGACTACTTCATCCAAACAGAGAGATTTCTAAGAAGGCTACTGAGAGCAATTTTATTGGAAAATCTCAAAAATTTGTCTATATCATTGTCCTCAAAATCCAAATTTACTATAATACACTTGGTCTCCTTTTTTTTTAAAGATTTTATTTATTTATTAATGAGAGACACACGCAGAGAGAGAGAGGCAGAGACACAGGCAGAGGGAGAAGCAGGCTCCATGCAGGGAGCCCCATGTGGGACCCAATCCCGAGACTCCAGGATCACGCCCTGGGCCCGAAGGCAGGCCCCAAACCACTGAGCCACCCAGGTATTCCCCACCTGGTCTCCTTTTGAAGCAAATGATGATTTAACAAAGAAGGAATACAAACTGTACTTATCTATTGATATTCCAGCCTTAAAGAGTCCGAGTCAGTATTCATTGCCTAAACTTCTAATTTCTCTTCTGCAAAAATGAGCATATTGTTTCTTGTCACTAATTTTCCACATGCATTAAGAAGTTAACAGGCATCAAAACAAAATCTTCCCTATGGTTTTAAAGGTGTAAAATTTATGCATGGTTGAGTTATAAATAAGGATAAATAATTAAATTAGAAAAAACTTGCAAATTGACACAAATAATAAATCGTCAACTTGATAGTGTGCATGAGGGAGATGCCTAGCTGTTGGTTTCCATTATAAAAAACATAATTTTATAATAGCACAGTGTGTGGGACATCAGCAGTTAATATAGATAAGTGATTTGGGTTACATGGCACCATAGAGGTCTACATAGAAGGCTATATAGCAAGAAGAGATTACAAAATTTGGACATTTACACTAAGTATAAATTATAAAGGATTATTAATTATAAAAGACAAAAAGTGTTACTAAAATATTAAATATAAAATTACTCCTCTTGGAAGATATGGGAAACATTCTGTATCAGCTTTTCTTAAAAAAAGATTTATTTATTTATTTGTTTGTTTATTTATTTATTTAAAAGAGACAGAGAGAATGAGTGGGAGAGAGAGAGAGAGAGAGAGAGAGGAGGAGGAGGAGCAGGGAGAGAGGCAGAGGCAGAGGGAGAAGCACACTCCCCACTGAGAAGGGAGCCCATGTGGGGCTAGTTTCTGGGACTCTAGGATCATGACCTGAGCTGAAGGCAGACACTTAACTGTAGGAGCAATCCAGGTACTCCTAGGTTTATTTTATTTTATTTTTTTAATTAGAAACAACTCTTTTGTCAGTGTAAATAAAATTGGGAATATAATGGTTTATGTAAAGACAGAGAGGATACTTCATTGGCTCGTGTAACTAAACTGCAGGAAAGACAATGCAGCAGCTGAGATCCAAAAACATCTTGGTCCAGGACCTTAATTACTGACATTTATACCATTTTTGAGTATTCAGCATCTTTTTGCTGCTTGTTATTCTCTCAAACCATCTTTCACCATATGAGTATAAACATAGGATAGCACAGCACAGCCATATGACATCGTGCAACTTCATCCCCCCAAAAAGCTACTGGATCCTTATTTTCCTTTTTGATTCAAAATTCATAAATATTGGCTTAGATTACAAACAATGGGGTTTCTACACTGGGTTGAAAGAAGGAGTCTCTGGGATCCTGACATATATTTTCATCTCTTAGTGTTGGCATGAATGTTTAGCCACCATCAACTCACGTGAAGAGAAGTGCTAGATTTTACATGAATAGAGAGAACATATAATTAGCAATCAACCCTCTCATTCAATCATTGCATCAATTTCCTCATACATGACAGCAGCGCAATAGAAATGTAACATTACTAGGGCTAATTGCCATTTTAGAAGGGAAGTGCTTATCAGAAAGCTTGTGATATAATTAGAACCCAAAATATAAATACAGTACTGATGTTGTTATTGTTCATTTATATCATGAAAAGGCAGAGGGAAAAGCAATAAAATTGAGAAGAGTCTTCCTATAGGCGATAATCCTTGAATTGTATTTTATTTTTTTAAAGGATTTATTTATTTATTTATTTATTTATTTATTTATTTATTTATTTATGAGAGAGAGAAGCAGAGACATAAGCAGAGGGAGAAGCAGGCTCCATGCAGGGAGCCTGACATGGGATTTGATTCCAGGTCTCTAGGATCACGCCCTGGGCTGAAGTCAGTGCTAAACCACTGAGCCACCCGGGCTGCCCTTGAATTATATTTTAAGGGGCAGGAGGGAATAGCAGCAGCTAAAAGCTCACCCTTGATTTACTTTAGAAGTACTGTCATACTGCAGAACATAACTATTTTATGCTCCTTGAATCTTAGTTTCCTCACCAGTAAATGTGGTTAATAAGAGCTGCCTTGATGGGTTTTTGAGCATTAAAAACACTTTATGGAAAGTATCTAATACAACATTTGCAAACTGTATGAGGTTTAAGAAGTAGATATTTTATTAGTAGGGGATTACTCCATGTATAAAATGAAAAAAAAAAAAAGAAAAAAGAAATAGTTTGTTCGTCATGCCTAAATGCCCTGGTTGTTACAATGCTGAAATGAGATAGTTCTTACAAAAGACCTTCATAGAATACAAACTACTAAAAATACTAGGTATAATATATAGTTATAAAATGTTTATGCAAATGTGGTAGTAGTTTAACTCAATTTTTGCAAACTTTTCTCTTTTCTATGTATATTTTAATATTTATCTTGCAATAAATGCTTTGTGTGTTTGTATGGCAAAGGCAGACTTGGCAACTTTTTAAAAGATTTTGAAATATTTTGTTTTCCATGATAGAATTAATATTTACCCACAGGACCAAATTAATCGTGAATTACTGCTGACTTTGGAAACAAAAAAAAAAGTTAGACTCTGTTTTAAAATGAATCAACTCAATTCTGTTCTGAAACTGCAGGTTTTTCCAAGTTAACTATCCTGTTTCATAAAACACGTCTGTTAAAATATTAATGTTGAACTCCTAAGTTCATTCATGTTGACAAATAGCAAAGCATAATTCCATTTCACCTAGGAATTTCAGTTAATTAAACACCAGTTGATCCATTTTATGCTTCTATGATGTTTCATGGTCATAAAAATGTAAGAAACATTTTATGGCAAATGTTGAATGTTACATATTAGAAAAAAGTTGAAAGTTTTTGTTCTACTTTAGGAAGTTAGTGTTAGGGGATGCCTGGGTGGCTCAGAGGTTGAGCATTTGCCTTTGGCTCAGGGCATGATCCCAGGGTCCTGGGATTGAGCTCTGCATTAGGCTCCCTGCATGGAGCCTGCTTCTCCCTCTGCCTGTGTCTCTGCCTCTCTCTCTCTCTCTGTGTCTTTTATGAATAAATAAATAAATAAAACTTAAAAAAGGAAGTTAATGTTAGATGCAAGCTTTTAAACTAATAATTTAACCAATGATTTCCATTTAAACACTTACTAGTAGTCATACAGGAACAAAACATACTGTCACAAAAGCATATTTATAAAAAGGCAATATAAGGAGTCCTACAAAAGCATTTACTTTGAGATCTTACTGGCTTATTATAAAAGTATCATAATACCAGAAAGTCTGTAGATATTTTCTTATCAGATTTACTATGTATACAATGTGAGACCCTCTCAGTTAATTTCCTCTTTCTATTCCTCAAATTCCTCCTGTGTCAAAAAAATAGAATTGAACTGGATAATGTTTACGATTTCTTCTTGTTCTGAAAATACACTTTTATGACACGTACAATATTCAGTTCTTGTTATATTGAAAGGCTGTTTATTACTACCCTCCTTTGGTTTACAAAACTATCCCTACATTTTTAATAATGTAAAAATATAAATGGAATGATAAAATAATACAATCACATTTTATATATTTCTGAATAAAAACAGAAAAATAATAAAAATATCTTTCTTTTGGACACCTTGGTGGCTCAGCAGTCGAGCATCTCCCTTTGGCTCAGGGCATGATCCCTGGGTCCGGGATCGAGTCTCGCACCAGGTTCCCTGCATGGAGCCTGCTTCTTCTCCCTCTGCCTATGTCTCTACCTCTCTCTTTCTATGTCTCTCATGAATAAATACATAAAATCTTTAAAAGAATATATCTTTCTTTAGAAAAAAGAATATATGGCAAGTAATTAATATATCCAGAATAATACACATACAATATCTGAAAACAAATGTATTGGAGTTTTCTAATTTTATTAGTTTCCTTTCAATAGTCAAAAGTAATTAACATCACTATACATTTATATTCTACTGTACTTCATGATACTGAAGGAAATATAACATGAGTATAATGTAAACTTTCATTGCTTTTATCTGTTAATGGGATGAAGAACAAAAATATGTCAATGTCTCATTAGAATTAGAGATACCCAGAATAAAGACTTCATTTTTTGAGAAAAACTCTTCTAAGTGTCTCATATATATCATATATATGTTATATCATATATATGACATATATATCAATATATAGAGAAGGACTTTTCCTACCTCAGAATTTAACTACATCATTTGTTGAGAAAAACTCTTCTAAGTGATACATACATATGAATATATATACATAAATATGTATATATTTATATATATTCATATACATATTAACACATATATGTGTGTGTGTGTATATCAGTATATAGTGGGGGACTTCTCCTACCTCAGAATTTAACTATATCCTCAAAGCTGAAGAAAACTTGGTGCATCTAATTAAGAGGTGCCCCAAATTGTTATTCCTCTATTGCCTGCCTCCATGTACCTACTGTTCATATGAATAGATACAAAATATTTGAGGAGACTCTTCAAGGAAATCATAGATGTAGAAAATAGTAATTTTCTTTTCGTCAGGGAAGAGACTGTGTACTTCCCCCACCCTTTTTCTGAACCTAAGCTAGGTGGTCCTAAGAAGCAACGCATGGACGTTGAGCTTGACATATGAGAGAATATTTCATTGCATCCCTCCCTAGATATGAGCAGAACTGTAGCAATCCATATACTCATTTGAGGGGTGCAGAGATATGAAACTAGAGTTTATTTCTCACATGAGAAAGCTTGAAGTTAGGAGGACGCTCTTGTATTCACAGGCAATACAAGAGGGGTAAGCAGTTAGTCAAGCTGCATTTCTACTATTTAGTGGGTATAAGGTTGCATTTTACTTATACAGAAAAAGAAAAGAATAATGAGGAAGATGGTCACACCAAAGTCATTATAAAGGAATCTAGTCGGCTGGGGTTGGGGAATCCCTCATGAAAGGAGCTGTGGTGGAAATTCCAGCGGCAGGAATGAAGAAGTGGTTTTAAAGAGGTCTTCTGAAGATTACATTACCTATCAATCAGTCAAGTACAAAGAAAGTGTACTACTTTTCTTTTCTCTCCCTTCTCTAGCCCTGGAGAACAGGTGTTTCCTCAGGGAGAGAAGTGGACCAAGGAAATGGAAAGAGGAGATTACACTCCTGCAACTTCCTCCACCCACCCATACGACCAGCAACTGTCAGGAGTTTGTAAGAAGAGGACCTCAATTTAAAGTTTCGGTACAATGTGTTCGTAGATAAGTCTATTTTTATAGTGCCAAATACTAAGAAGTTATTGAATTTGCTTGAGATGTTACTGAGTCAAAGATCATTGATACAATAAAGTATGGTTAATAGCAATAGGGGAAAATACCATTCCTTGATTATAATCTACCAAATGCAGTATCTAAAAATAAATATTTAATCATCAAAACAAACTTATGATAGAAGCTTTGCTGTCCTAATTTTCAAATAATGAAACTCATAGCTATGAACTATAGCTAGTTTGGTTGGAGCTTAACCAAAACTTAAAATTCATGTTTGCTAAATGTCAAAATCCTTGCCATATTCTATCACTCGTTTATTAGTTCCCGTCATATTTTGATCGCATCATTTTAATTTTATTTATGTATTTTTTACCACATCAAGTGAAAGCTCAGATAACGAACTTTCCAGATGTGTTCATTAATGTCAAATCATGTTAATCCAAATGCATTTGAAAATAATTTCTCATATCCGTTCTTACTTTCCAGCAAGATCAGTTTTCTGACTGACTCATACTTATGCTTTTATTATTCTTGTCTTTGACTTTGTTTCTTTTTTTGATAGCAATTTCATCCTTCCTGTTCTAAAGATACACAATTTTAAGGACCAAATCAAGTCAAGTTTTCTAACCAAACTGGACTTATCTTGACCTATTTTTGTGCATGTTCTAGTTTCAACATTAAGAAACTAGTTTTTGAAAGAAATGTAAAAGAAATATTTAAACCATTATTAAAACATAATCACAATCACACATACCCATTCATATCAATTCATTTATTAGACAAACATATATTATTATTGTTATGTTGTTTTGTCGTGCAAATTTAGGGTATCTAAGTTCGGCAAGAGAGAATTGATCTTGGAAAAATCAAAATGAAGAGGTGCTTCATGATTTAAAAATAGAAACATAGTTTAAAGCATTAAAAATATTACAACAAGATACAGTATATGAAAAAATTCCTTACAATCCTAAAATTCTAGAAATCAAAGTAGGGAACAGAAAAATAGTATTTTTAGTTAGAAATAAATAAAAATCCCTAATTATCAAATGGCCACAATCATGGAACAAGTTTTTACTTAAGCATTATTTTATCCTGATCCATATATAAGAGCCCTTTTAGGGGATCCCGGGTAGCGCAGCAGCTTAGCGCCTGCCTCTGGCCCAGGACATGGTCCTGGAGTCCCGGGATCTAGTCCCGCATGGGGCTCCCTGCAAGGAGCCTGCTTCTCCCTCTGCCTGTGTCTCTGCCTCTCTCTCCCTGTCTCTCTCATGAATAAATAAATAAAACCTTTAAAAAAGACCACTTTTAGATTATATATGTATATTTATGTACATATATAGTTATTCAGATATAGTGATTAATGATTAATGAATTCTAGTTACTGTTTAATACCTGAAAATGTAGACTATTCACATGCAAAACACAAAAAATATATACCAAAATAATATCATGAGAAAAATATCCTAATTAAACCTGGCTATACTTTAGATAGTAGATTGCTTTAAAAAAAAATCATTTATTCATGAGAAACACAGAGAGAGTGGCAGAGACATAGGCAGAGAGAGAAGTAGGCTCCCTGAAGGGGGCCCAAGGCAGGACTTGATCCCAGGATCCCGGGATCATGCCCTGAGCCAAAGGCAGATGCTCAACCACTGAGCCACCCTGGTGCCCAGATAGTGGATTGCTTTTATTCTTAAATATTCTTGATTTAAAATAAAAAACTTTCTAATTAGTTGCTCTATATACACAGATATCTCAGACTTGTAAAAACTATAGTAGTGACTATAGTAATTGATACATTTATCTCTTAATTTGATTACATGGTATTATTAGTAAAAGAACGTTCGAGGTAGTCATTATATTATCTTGGTTGTGGATTTAATCTCCAAAAACACCTTATCTAGGTTTCTTAAATTTACTCACCGATAGCACAAAATCTTATTATTTTGTTTGCTTGATTTTCTTTGTGCTTTGAAGGCACACAGAAACTCCTGCTAAGGTACTAATAAAAGTACAAAGACAAAAAGAGAGACAGAGACACAGAGCGAGTGAGATCCCAAAAGAAATTAACAGCCCTCTTATTGCTAATTAAAAGCTTTTTGCTTTCTCTCCACATGGCCAGTACAGCTGTTTCACATCCTATCACTGCAAAAGAAACACATAAATTCGAAGACAATATTGAGAACAGCACCTGGTTCTGGGTGCACCTGCCGTGCTGAGAGTATATTTCATACTGTCAGTAAATTAACATTTTCAGGGGCCCCCAAAGATAATTTTTTTCCTCATTCAACTTCTTCCACTGTCCCCAGTGGTAAAGAATCAGTAGTTTTGCTTCCATTTTCGATACTAAATATATCATATTGTTGTTTGCTTCACTGATGCAGACACCTGCCTCCTGCTGTAAATGCTGTGTTCCAGCTCTAAAAGATTTCCCCAGGGCTTCCCATTCAAGTATTGGCTTGTAACTATGGCTTAATATCATGTCAAAATCTCTTAAGGAAGATACAGCCTGTCAAGTCATTTCAAGATTGAACCTTCATCTACTGAGATTCTGAAAACGTCCTTTGAGTGTTTGAAGCATGAGCAGACAAATAAAAGGCTAACAAGTCATTTGTAAAGATAATAGCTAACAGCATGCATTCTCCTTTCCCTCCCCCTCTTTCCATTAAATGTTGATAAAGAAAAAGGGAGCAGACTGCAGGGCCCCAGTCTTCGTTATTTATAAACAGGTCAGAGGAAACAAAACTCTAGTGTTTTAGACAAGGAAGGGAAAGAATATCTCCAACGCTCTGAGGGTTCAAACATCTCTGAAACATGGATGAGATGTGTTTTCTGAAGGAAATACCTTTTCAGGTTCAAGATAGAGGTGCTTCTGCTAAAATGTATATTTAAATTTTTTTTTAATTTAAATGTGTAATTTAAAAAATATTCATTGTACTAGAAAAAGTAAACTACATCTACTTCTAATCCTATTGTTGATTTGGGGGTAGTTTGGTTTGAGGAGTAATAGAAAATCTTTTACAAGTTGGCAAGAATATCTGCAAATCTCATGGATTTTGGTGGATAGGAAGGTTCTACACATCTACATACAGGCTCTTCAGTTCTACACATCTGAGTTAATTCAATTTAAACAAATCATATTAGTGGCAGGTGACTAATTTTAATCCTTGTCTTTTTGGAAAAACAAAATTTTCAGAATAGAGAGTAAAAATCTGATGTCTATTAATTCAATTATCTCTGTCATTGCATGGAATCAAAATGTGAAGGACATTTAAAAAATATATTTTTTAAAGATTTTATTTATTTATTCATGAGAGACACAGAGAGAGAGAGAGAGAGAGAGGGAGGCAGAGACACAGGCAGAGGGAGCAGCAGGCTCCATGCAGGGAGCCTGATGCATGACTCGATCCCGGGTCCCCAGGATCAGGCCCTGGGCCGAAGGCAGCGCTAAACTGCCGAGCCACCGAGGCTGCCCCTAAAAAATATTTTTGATGCATATTCAAAATGGCATTTAAAAATGACTTTGCTATTATAAGATTATTAAGCTTCTTCCTCATAAGAGTTATAACTTCATAGGCTGGGACCCTGAATTTGATATCCCCCTCTATTTTTTATAGTTGATTACCTATGAAAGCAAGAGTGACTGATAATTAGATATCATAGTAAAGTATATATAACATTTCATAAAGAGTATTCGTCCTAAAGGTACAGAGAGAAAAAAGGTCCTTTGTAAAAATAGAGTAATTTGCCCCTGCAAAAAAAAATCCATTAGAGTAACTTGCCCATGCAAAAAATCCATTGACTCACTTTTGGATTATAAGACGTTTACCAACCTTCATAAATAGAACTACCTTTAAACAAGTGGGAAGAAGGAAGCCTAGGAGCACCGACTGTATATTTAGACATTGATATTGCTTCTCCTTTCTTTTTCTCTAGTCATTTCATTAATCCATAGTTATTTTTAAACAAAAGAGGTACAGTAATTGTGTTTCTCTATATTTTGGAGTTATGTTACTTATATTCTAGGAAGAAAGGCAAGACCAGCTCAGGGCTCTAGCTGTACTATAGAATACTAATGATCTCCCTGATTTTGGAATCTATGCTGGGCTTAAAATAAGAGTTTAAAATAATTGTTTGTATTACATGATGCTATATTGCAAATGCATCCAACACCTGACTATGGTGAACTTATTTCAAAATTCATGTGATGCTCAATATCACTCATCATCAGGGGAATAGAAATCAAAACTAACATGAAATACCACCTCACACCAGTCAGAATGGCTAAAATTAACAACAAATGTTGGTGAGGATGTGGAGAAAAGGAAACCCTCTTACACTGTGGGTGGGGATGCAAGCTGGTGCAGCCACTCTAGAAAACTGTGGAGGTTCCTCAAAAAAGTTAAAAACTGAACTACCCTATGATGCAACAATCTCACTACTGCATATGTACCTAAATAATACTAAAATTCTAATTCAAAGGGGTACATTTATCCTGATGTTTATAGCAGCATTATCTACAATGACACAATTATGGAAGCAGCCTAAATGTCCATCAACAGATGAATGGATAAAGAAGATGTGATGTGTATACACACACACACACACACACACACACACACACACACAGGAATGTTACTCAACCATCAAAAAGAATGAAAGCTTGCCGTTTGCATGATGTGGGTGGAGAGAGAGTATTATGCTAAGCAAAGTAATTCAGAGAAAGATAAATACCATATGATTTCACTTATATATAGAATTTAGGAAACAAAACAGATGAACATAGGGGAAGAGAAGGAAAAGTAAAAAAAAAAAAAGATAAAAACAGAGAGGGAGGCTGATCACATGAGACTCTTAACTATAGGAAACAAACAAGGTGGCTGGAGGGGAGGTGGGGGGGTTGAGGTAAATGGATGATGGGCATTATGAGGGCACATGATGTAATGAGCACTGGGTGTTATATGCAACTCAGGAATCACTAAATTCTACCTCTGAAACTAATAATACACTATATGTAAACTAAGTGAAATTTAAATTAAAAAAAAAGTTCTTGTCAAACCAGCATCCCTCGATTTTAATTTTAAAGACTTAATATAATTTCACTTAGATATGGATTCTAAAAAAACAAAATGAATGAGCAAACAAAACAAAACAGACCCATAGATACAGGAAACAAACTGTTGGTTATCAGAATAGGGAAGATAGGTAAAGGGGATTAAGGAGATTAAGAGGTACAAACTTCCAGTTATAAATATGTCATGGAGATATGATGTACCGTATGGGGGATATAACCAATAATACTGTAATAACTTAGAATGGTGACAGATGGTAACTAGATTTGTCACGAGGATCATTTAGTAAAATATAAAAATATTGAATCACTATGATGTACACTTAAAACTAATAAGGCATTGTATATTAATTATATTTCAATAATAATAATAAAAACTTTTTTTAATAATAAATTTATTTTTTATTGGTGTTCAATTTGCCAACTTACAGAATAACACCCAGTGCTCATCCCGTCAAGTGCCCCCCCCCAGTGCCCGTCACCCATTCACCCCCACCCTGGCCCTCCTCCCCTTCCACCACCCCTAGTTCGTTTCCCCGAGTTAGGAGTCTTTATGTTCTGTCTCCCTTCCTGATATTTCCCATACATTTTTTCTCCCTTCTCTTATATTCCCTTTCACTATTACTTATATTCCCCAAATGAATGAGAACCATACACTGTTCGTCCTTCTCCGATTGACTTACTTCACTCAGCATAATACCCTCCAGTTCCATCCACGTTGAAGCAAAGAAGCAAATGGTGGGTATTTGTCGTTCTAATGGCTGAGGAATATTCCATTGTATACATAAACCACATCTTCTTTATCCATTCGTCTTTCGATGGACACTGAGGCTCCTTCCACAGTTTGGCTATTGTGGCCATTGCTGCTAGAAACATCGGGGTGCAGGTGTCCCGGCGTTTCATTGCATCTGAATCTTTGGGGTAAATCCCCAACAGTGCAATTGCTGGGTCGTAGGGCAGGTCTATTTTTAACTCTTTGAGGAACCTCCACACGCAAACTTAACGAGAATTTCTTCAGTCCTAGTTTTGTGAAAGTTGAGTCTTATGAAATGAGTCTCCACTCATTTGCTTGCCAGAAGACAGCTATCTGAACCAAATAGGCACACCAAGTTATTTTTCTTTTGACTAACCAGCAGCAATTTCTCATGAACTTGTCCTCTAATAAACTTTTGCCACTTCCTGGAAGAACTCTTGCTTCTGATGCTGCATAATCATCATCATCACCATCATCATTTTTATTGTTGTTGTTGTGTTAATCTTTCTAAGTGGCTTAAAGTTTGGACAGCTTCAAATTGCAGTGGCTACCTTGGGGGAAATTTTGACATGATTCTTCATTTGATAGGTACCTTAGAACAAAAAAGAAACACAGAGGAATTCTATTTCTTACCTAAGTGAAAGTCTCTAACCTAGTAGACACCCTTCCATTTCCATATTCAGGCAATAATAAGAATCAACATTCTAATACTACATTCTTGAAGGAATTTTCAAAGACAAGCTTCTTGATTAAACTCTCTCTTCTGAAATGTTGAAAACCTACACGAATATAGGCTTTCTCCTCTCATTGCTAAGAAAAATAGCCTTTTGCAGTGGTAATTGCGTATATATTTATATTTGTGCAACTGGCTTCCTCTAATTTCTCCTCTTTTTTTTTTCTTTCTCTTACTCCTACCTGGGAAGCTTTAATAATGAATTAATAAAAATAAAATTCTTCCCAATATGCTATTTGAAAATCAAACATTTTAAACTTCTCAAGCTAGCTCAATATTGATGAATCCTGAAATTTGTTCAAGATACTTCATGGAATAAAATAGTATATACACTATATCCTCTGAATACCATAGATCTAATTCTTGAGTTTGCACATATTATCTGTTATGGTTTGTGTAATTCCCTTTGGAAGGGATTATAAAACTGATAGCCAAGACGAAGAATCACTGGAATATCTCACCTTTACTGCAAGACATATGATTTATTCCCAACTTAACTGGTCCTAGATGCATTATCTTAAGCAGAATTCTTATAATGGTTTTAAAATACCCAAGTCTAAGCATGGTACTCTCAGTGGCATTCAAAATAAGAATTGGATTCATGACAGAAAGTCTATCAGTTACAACTCACAGAGCAACAGAGCAAGTTTTTCTTATATTGGAAAGTGACGTCTGTCATCAGTACAGTCCCTGGAAAGACCCAGGGTACATTCAGATCAGTCAATTTCCCCTCTTAGGAAAGGAGAGTTTTTAATAACTTAATCTAAGAATAAAAAAAGCTGAGCTCAATTTGAAGCTTTTTTTTTTTTTTATAAAAGAAGAATGACACATAAAACTCAATTAAATTGCCCAAGATCAAAGGCTACACAGTAGGTACTCAACAAATAAATGCTAATGTTCCATAAATATCTTCTGAGAAGTTACTAAAATTTAAACCTACATTTTCTATGTTCCAGTCTGTTCTTGCCCACTACAATTTGTTCAGTTTTAGTTCCAATTTTTGACACTTGCCTGAATGTTCCTTGGTTGAATGGTCACTGAAAAAGAGGAGGCCAAATCCAGTGTGCAACACAAAGTACAAACCCTGTTTCTCTACTGCTTGATTCTGTAACTATATATTGTGTATTTGTAATTCAGATTCTATTAGCATATTATTTTTTGCCTAAATGAGTAAGGGAAGA
This sequence comes from Vulpes lagopus, assembly GCF_018345385.1. Lineage (NCBI taxonomy): Eukaryota > Metazoa > Chordata > Mammalia > Carnivora > Canidae > Vulpes > Vulpes lagopus. Next base: position 43,767,005 of record NC_054839.1, read on the forward strand.
TTGCATTTTCTGGATGTATGTATGTATGTGTGTGTATTTATCTACTCTTTATTTATATTCACTTTCCTTCTGGAATGAATATACATATATACAAGTTATATTTATACATAAATATTAATATATTATGCATATATGAATATATACACATATAAATGTATATATATAAGTGAAGTGTCGATATATATACAAATACAGATTAAATATTTGATATAGTTATATATAATTATCTAAATATATATATTTATATATAAATAAAATGTAGATTCTTCAACAATGTATATTTGGGTTTCATTGGATGAAAATTATAAAAGGCATGCATTTTAAAATTCATCAAATAGCAGATTATAATATAAACAAAGACTTGATTTGATGTGAAAATAGATCTTCTCAAGGAAGATGCATTAAGTAGAATTCTTTTTTCTTAAAAGATTTTACTTGACAGAAAGAGAAAGAGAGAGAGAGAAAGAAGGAGAGAAAGCAAACCAGCGAGGGGAGTGGCAGGCAGAGGGAGAGGGAGAAGAGGACTCCCCACGGAGCAGGGAATCCTCCAGGAGCTTGATTCCAGGATCCTAGGATCATGGCCTGAGCTGAAGGCAGACACTTAACCGACTGAGCCACCCAGGTGCTTCTGAGGCAGAATTCTTATAATGGTTTTAGAATACCCAGGTCTAAGCATAGTATTTTGAAGATAGAACTTGGGAATTTGATAACATCCCATCTGTTTTTAATAATTTGGATATTACTTGTCACTGAAGCCAACTTTTGTCTTTTTCATATATGTTGCAAGAGAGGCAGGGAAGGCATCCTGAGAAAAATTGTGAAAATTAACAGTTACGGGCAAGGAGAAAATACAGAAAAAAAGAGATGGGAATGCAACAAATCAGGTTTATAAGAGACATTCCTGGCTTTATTGATTCCAAGATTCTATTATAGATTGAAAAATATCATTTTATTTTCTGTAGATTGTATTTTATTTAATAAGAGTCTATTGTTTCTTTCCTTCCAATTTTTGCTCACAGGATCTTTTGAAATTCATTATTTCAAGAGAATGTGTCTCTTCTCTTTCTTCCCCTCCTTCTAGACAGTGCCTCATATTTTTTTGCAGTATTTTAGTTTTGTGAAAGAAAACATAAATGATTATTTTTATCATCCTCCAGCTTCCCTCTCAATAATGGGGAAGTCGTAATTCAGTCTGAACTGGATATTAGTTTTACATATGACCTACCAATTAGTATAAATATCTAAAAAATATACTGAGATTTATTCTCATATTTGATATATCCCTATAGGAATGGGATTTCTGAGTTCTCAAAACCATTACTAGTACATTTCTATCCATAGAAATATTGTTCTTATTTTCTCCCATGAATTCTGTCAACAGAACCTATTTATATTGTAGTTTAGGGTAGAAATCCAATAATTATGTGTACATGATTTTTTTTTACATTTTTTTTTACATGTGTACATGATTTTTACAAGCATCAATTTTCCATTTAAATTCTGTAAAAAAAAAACAAAAGGAAACTATGTATGTTATAATTACATACTATATATTATATAAAATCTTAACAGGAACTTTTATATTTCACTCAGATTATACATTTTGGTTATTATTATTTATGTTATTTTTTCTCTTCTTTTCCCTTGATTAAAAAAAGTCCACTTTTAGTTCTAGTGACACAATAAAATCTTGATTATTAGTGGCTTTTAGCCATATTATTATGGCTGAAACATTTATCATTTAAAATAGTTTACTTTTAGGAGCACTTGGGTGGCTCAGATGGTTAAGTGGCTGCCTGCAGCTCAGGTCATGATCTTAGGGTCTAGAGATGGAGCCCGCATCAGGCTCCCTGCCCAGTGAGGAATCTGCTTCTCCTTCTCCCTTTGCCTCTTTCTGTTCCACCCCCCCCCTCAAATGAATAAATAAAATCTTTTAAAAAAATGAAAGTTTGTTTTTCATGAAGGTACATCTAGTAATATTCATAAATATTATTTTGAGAAACCTCAGGTGACTGCTGACTTCCCTGGATTTCATTTCTGGAATTAAATAACTATTTTAATTACGCCATTTAAGGTAGGATACCATTTATCAAAATACTACTTGTTGAGATGTAAAGGATAGTCAACAAAGAATTCAGAAAAACAATTTAAAGAGATTGTCAGTTCATGTTATTCATACCACCTGCACTCATCACTCACTCTCCCAATATACCACCATATAAGTCCACTGGTTTGGGGAGGTAGATAATACAGATCCACAACTCTGCACTACTCCCAAAATATCTTTTCCCTTAGGTTACCAGTGATTACTTGTTCTCTGATGACCTATTGTAGTAACCTGTAAGATTTTCTGGTAAGTTAGAACTATAAATACAGAGAACAAACTGATGATTGCCAGAGGGGAGGGAGGATGGGTTAAGCAAAACGGGTGAAGGGGAGTGGGAGATAGAGACCTCCAGTTACAGAATGAGTAAGTTACAGCAATAAAAAGCAGAGCATAAAGAATACAGTCAATAATATTGTTAATAGCAATGTCATGGGACAGATGATAGCTACACTTGTGGTGAATGTAGTCTAATGTACAAACTTGTCAAGTCACCAAGTTGTACATTTGAAACTAATGTAACATTGTGTGTCAACTATACTCATCTAAATGTAAAGAAAGAAAATCATAAGGAAAAAAAGACACATACATAGACCAATGGAACAGAATGAAAAGCTCAAAAATAAACCCACACATGTGTGGCCAACTAATATTTGACAAGACAGCTAAGGATACTCCGTAGGGGAAAGGGCAGTCTCTTCAATAAATGGTCTTGGGAAAAGTGGATATCCAATGCAGAAGAATAAAATTGGACATCTACCTTATAGTACTCACAAAAATTAACTTGAAATGTATTGAAGACTGAAACATAAAACCCAAAATCATAAAACTCCTAGAAGAAAACATAGGGAAAATGTGCCTGACATTGGTCTTGGCAATGATATTTTTGAATATGATACCAAAACCACAAGCATGAAAATCAACAATTAGTAAGCAGGACTACATAACTAACAATCTTCTGCACAGTGAAAGAAACAATCAAGAAAATGAAAAGGTAATATACAGACTGGGAGAAAATATTTGCAAATCATATTATCTGATAAAGGATTAAGATGCAAAAATACATAAGACACTCCTACAACTCAATAGCAAAAAAATAATCTGATTAAAAATGGGGCAGAGGACTTAAATAGACATTTTTTGTAGAGATGACATACAAATGACCAATAGGTATCCATAAAGGTTCTCAACATCACTAATCATCAGGAAATGCAAATCAAAACTGCAATGAGATATCATCTTACACCTGTTATCATTAAACAGAGAAGAGAAAACAAATATTGACAAAGATATGGAGGAAAGGGGACCCTGGTACACTGTTGATGGGAATATAAATTGGTACAGCCACTATGGAAAAGAGTACAGAAGTTCTTCAAAAATAAAACTAGATGTCTATACTCCCACGTTCATTACAGCATTATTCACAGTAGCAAAGACATGGAAACTATAAATGTCCATCAGTGGATGAATATATTTTAAAAAGATGATACATGTAAATATACATTATATATGTCAAATATTAATTCCATAAAAACAAATGGTAATAAAAGACATAATGATAAGACATATATCAGTCACGAATTATCATAATAATAAAAAGCAACTACTAGTTTAACTAACAAGGATGATAGGTATGTTGGAAGAATGTAAGAAGCATGTTTGTGTATGTTTGGGATGGGAAAGGATAACAGAGCTAAAGTCTTATTTCCACAGCACAGAGTGAATATGTAGCAATAAAGTGGAGGGGGAACTGAGTGGCTTAGTCAGTTAAGCATCTGACTCTTGGTTTTGGCTCAGTTATGGTCTCAGGGTCATAGGATCAAGCCCCAGCCAGGCTCTATGCTCAGCAGGGAATTTGCTTGAGGATTCTCTCTCTCTCCCTCTGCTCCTTCCCCTGCTTGTGTACTTGCATTCTCTCTCTAAAATAAATAAATTTTTAAGGGATGCCTGGGTGGCTAAGTGGTTGTGCATCTGCCTTTGGCTCAGGTTGTGATCCCAGGGTCCTGGGATCCAGTCCCATGTCACGCTCCCCACAGGGAGCCTGCTTTTCCCTAGGCCCCTCTCTCTGTGTCTCTCATGAATAAACAAACAAACAAATAAATATTTTTCAAAAGAATAAAATGAAAAAAATTAAAAGCAAAAGCAGATTTTCTGATAAATTAAAATCTTAATTAGATTTACATGCAGATGCACATGTACACACACCTCTCTCTTCAAGGGGGTTCTTAGGAATTCAACAGCAGTACCATATAGCTGAGAACATATAATTCAAATTGCTAACAGCCACCTAAAATATTATTAATCATAAATTCTTGTCTATAAATCTTTATCTTTAAGAAGATACACTGTTAAATTTAGCCCCAGGTTTTGTAGCTTCCCGAAATACTGTGTTTACCAATATTTTCTCTTAGTATGCAAGTTAAACCAGGAGCCATAATAAGTTAATATCTAAATCATGGTAGAATACATGTATATAAATACGGAGGTCTGCATACATGGATTCCAAAAATAAGCATATCACATTAACTACCTAAATAACTTTTGATCATTTACATTACATAGAAATTCCTTATTTTATTGATACTTTTCTGTAAATAGTCTGGTTTTTATTCAAGCACTTACCTGCCTGTTAAGGTAGGCATCTCAGTATCTCTGTGACTCTCTATTATTAGATATTAACTTATAACATTAGTTGTAAACAGAGGTAGATAAGGACTTAATTAGATTTGCATGCATATACACATGTGCATGTGATAGTAATGACTAGATAATGACTGTGTGAACTTGGCTCTAACATTCTATTATTTGTGATAAGGTTACATATTTTGTAAATTTACATTTTTGTTTGCTTTTGATAGCTTTATTAATATGCTGTGTTGTTTGTGTTATGTTTGTTCTTCATGAGTGTATGTTTTGTATTTAAAAATAAATAATAAATTTGAATGCAAGTGCTAATTCAACAAATATTGGATGAGGTTATTAAACATAATGTCTATCTATCTATCATCTCTCATAGGCAAATATAAATCTTTTTCTGCTTGTGGCTGAAGGACAAAAACATACCTTCAATTGGAAAATGTATTATGTAAGTTCATTTTTGTTTTCTTTTCCCTTTATTCTTAGTCATTCTATTATCACTTTTTCTTCACAAATATTGTGTTAAATATCTGTTCTGACCATATGTGTGGCATAGCTCCTTCCTGACTGCTAAGTAGAACATTTCTGCCTTTCTTAAAAATAGCCACTAAAAATGAAACTTTCTAAGTAATTGCCTAATGGTAGTTGTGTTGGTAAAGTTAAAAATGTTATTATAACTTTAAAAGAAAAGTCAGGGAGCTTATACAACACGGTATATTTTACAGTCAGACTGCTTTCTTGCAAAATTCTATTATAAATCCTTAGAGTAAAGGCCAAATTGCCTCTACTTGAATTCAAATGTATTTGAGGTAAAAATGCCAAAAATCCCTCAACAGACAAATATAAATGTGATTAAAATACCTCACAGAAGCATAGATAAATTATTTTTACTTTTTTATACTTTCTATTTACTCATGTGATTAGAATTTGGCAAATTTATAGACAAGCAAACACTTATTGCCTACATATCCTTTTAAATCGGCTTCTTGTCATGTTTAACACTACATAACTGGATTCTGCTTGCCATGGAAACTAAATTATTCAAATAGGGTGAGTTGTTTTGATTGTTTTGCTAATTTAAGGTAAAATGTAAAACCCATTCCTGTTGTCTTCGACATTATATCTACATTCCCCTAATTTTCCTGGAAACCCCAGATCAGTTTACCCTCTGTCTTTATACCGTATTTTGGCTCAATATTGCAACTCAGATCAATATTGTGCTATGATCCCTTAAAACTGATATGTTTATTTTAACCTTTTATTCTTGATGAATACTTATAGAGAAGGTTTCCACTATTATGGAATTTATGCTCTACTAGGGATGTTCAGTCACTACACAAACACATAGGCAAGATAATTTATTTTTATTTTTTTAAATTTATTTTTTTATTGGTGTTCAATCTTCCAACATATAGAATAACACCCAGTGCTCATCCCATCAAGTGCCCCCCTCAGTGCCCGTCACCCAGTCACCCCCACCCCTCGCCCACCTTCCCTTCCACCACCCCTAGTTCGTTTCCCAGAGTTAGGAGTCTCTCATGTTCTGTCTCCCTTTCTGATATTTCCTACTCATTTTTTCTCCTTTCCCCTTTATTCCCTTTCACTATTATTTATATTCCCCAAATGAATGAGACCATATAATGTTTGTCCTTCTCCGATTGACTTATTTCATTCAGCATAATATCTAAGATATTTTAGATAATGACAACTTCTATGAAGAAAATTAAATCAGTGATATGATGAAAAATTAGATGAGGGGAGGAGTAGTGAGGCTTCTTTTTCACAATGGTCTAGACTATCCTTTCATAAAAGATGCTGAAATGATATCTAAATCATTTAAGGAAGTTGTTCATGTTAGGACCTGAAAGAAAAACTTTCAAGAGTAACAGAAGACCTTAAGTCTTATACCTTGTTCAAACTGTAGTTTCCACATGGTAAGTGGAAATCTACTGTGGTTAAGCATAGGAGGTCCCTCGGAACCCTATATGAAATGAAGTTGAAAGTGCATGAAAGGGCTAGTTCATGTAGAGCCTTATATTGCATGGTGAAGACAGCTCGCTTTTACACCAAGGATAAAGAAAAGTTTTGGAGAATGACCTAATCTGACTTAGGTTTTTATAAAGATTATTCTAGCAGCAAAAAATGAAACAGGTAAGGAAAGATGAGGGGAGAGAGAGGATTATAGCAAGTTATGAATGCAAGTAGAAAGAGCAGCAAAAATCTATTAGAGTTTTTCAAATGGGAAATAACAGTGGCTTGAATTATGATGACAGTAGGGGAGAGAATGAGGAAATGAACATGATGAACATGTTTAGAAGAAAGTGCTTTAGGACTGCAAGTGATAGAAAAAAGAAAGGGAGAAAACCAAGATTTTTGGCTTGAAATATTGAATCAGTGGTTGTCCAATTCACATTTAGGAACATAACTAGAGGTATTAAAGATGGAGTATAGGGTTTAAAAAGACCCTGGAGATCATGTCAGTCATTTTTGAAAATGATATTTGAAAAACCACATGCATGACATTTATATCCATAGCTCTTTATTAATTAAGAAGGGATTACAGTTAAAAATCAGAAATCAAAGATCAAACTGTGCAGGCCCTTGAACATCACGTGGCTTTGTTGGAAAGGAGACAGCAGTTGACTTTGAGTTAGGAGGGAAGCCAAAAGGAATCACATGAACTAGTAAAAAAAAAAAAATTAAGAAGAATGAAATAGTGAGTTGTAATAAATGCTTTTTTTGGGAGCCAGTAAGATAAAGACTAAAAAGGAATTAGTGATTTGGCTGCTTTCTTTCTTTGAATAACCCTCTTCTCTATTTTATATCAATTCAAATGATTCATCCTTCAAGACATTGTAAGGTACACACTGCCTTCATTGACCACTTCAGTTTAATGCAAGGAAAAAGTATTGAAGCTTGTTAAAGAGCATCTCACAATCCTTTACTTTATAAATTGAAGAAACATTTTTCCTTAGATTATAAGTGAATCGGCAAATTTTATTTTTTTACATAAGTATGTAGAAAAACCAAGATAGAGTTTCTCAGTTTATCTGCTTAAAATATGAGGTTGGGCCATTTACATAAGATTCAGTTACCAAAAAACAATTAATGAGTCTTAAGTAGCGAGTTAATTGTCACTATACCAGTTTGTTTATTGAAACTTTGGTAATTAATTGAATTGCCTACAACAAACAACCTAACAAACCGAACTTCTATTAACAATCATACTGTGAGTAAATTCAATTACCAGTAACAATTATGTAAAGGAAGCTTTTCAGAAGTTAGAGCCTCAGGGCTAAGATTATATACCATAGATGATAAAACAAAACTTTAATAGTTTAAAGAAGAAGAAAATTTATTTTTAGAGATATTGTGTACATACAATTTTGAAAATCTTTCAGTAGTCACACCAAGAACAGTTGCACAAATTAAATAAACATTTTTAATGTACACTTAAAAGTGAAATAATTTTTTTATGTCCAAGGGCTAGGAGAGAGAGGTGGAAGAAGGGAAGGAGGGAGAGAGAGAATGAGAGATAGTAAGAATGTTCAGATGATGCTGACTGTATGGCCCTTCATGAAAATGTTTGCTGATTTCAATACCTAAGAGGTTGAAGTTTATAGTCAAGATGAAAGAGGACATCAAACTTCGGGTGAACAGCAGGGTATTAGACCTGAGACCTTATCTAAAGAATTTGGATCTCTGAAAAACTGCTTCAGAACAACATAGAAGAAAACATCACACTAGATGGCAAAAAGAGACAAAAATCAAGCTCTCTGCCTTTCCCAGGTCTTGTTTTAAAAAAATAATAAAGACTTCAATGAATGTATACATATATAACTACACCACTCCACACACCCACACACAGATACACAGGCCTGAAATTAACATAGCTTTGCAATTTAAAGCTAACCTATCTGCATAGTCTGAGATATCTCAATTTAAGAACTTATTATGATGGGGTTTTGGAATGGTAGAGAGCAAGATAATGAGTTGAAATACCAGTATTCTGGGGTGCCTGGGTAGCTAAATTGCTTAGTTTGGACTCTTGGTTTCAGCTCAGGTCATGATCTCAGGGATCATGAGATGGAGCCATGTCTGGCCCCATACTCATTGCAGAGTCTGCTTGACTATTTTTCTGCCTCTGCCCCTCTACCTACTCATACGCTCTCACACACACTGTCTTTCTCAAATAAAGAAGTATTTAAAAGAGAGAGAGAGATACCAATATTCTCTTGATGGGCAAGAACTTAGATTAAAATCCAAGAATTCCTATTGGTCAAAACTCAGAAAACACTGACTTAAGATGCCAAATTACTGCATACATGAGGAAACAGAAACTCATCACAAGAAGACTTACCAAAACAAGCAAAGAAATATCAGATACTCATATTCAAGATAAAATTAACATGTTAACGTAGAATAAATTCATCAGAGTTACAGAGTTCTAAGGTACAGTATTAATTGGGAAGGGAACACAGATATTAATTAAAGTTTAATCAGTAGGCTTACTAGAATTTTAAAGACAACAACCATTTAAGAGATACTGAATACGGGATCCTTGGGTGGTGTAGCGGTTTAGCGCCTGCCTTTGGCCCAGGGTGTGATCCTGGAGACCCGGGATCGAGTCCCAAGTCGGGCTCCCTGCATGGAGCCTACTTCTCCCTCTGCCTATGTCTCTGTCTCTCTCTCTCTCTCTCTCTCTCTCTCTGTGTGACTATCATAAATAATTTTTTTTTTAAAAAAGAGAGATACTGAATACATAGATACAGATGAACATAGATATTGCAGACAGTAGGACATGAAATTTAAAAAAATTAAATTGAACCAAACCCAAACCAGACAGTATAAATGAAAGTCATTGTAAAAATAAGGTAATGAGAATTTAAAAAGTTGTTGGGAAAGAAAAATCTAAGTACAAGCCAAAAAGAAAAATGCTAGACTTGCCAACAGAGAACATGACCAAGGACCTATACTTTGGTCATATGTTAGACAGTACACTCTTTAAGTTTAAATTAAATTAGCTAACATATAGTACACATTAGTTTCAGATGTAGTTTTCAATAATTTATCAGTTGCATATAACACCCAGTGCTCATGACATCACGTGCCCTCCTTAATGCCTATTTGACTGTACACTCTTAAAATACAATGAGATCCTTCACTTTTTTTTTACCCCCAAACTAAGGGAAATTCTAAAAGTGACTCGGTGAAAGGTTCAATTTTCTAAAATTAGAATAGAAAACTAAACAAATTGCAAAGTAGGATGGCGTGAAAAGCAAATGATAATACAAGGATTAACATTTCAATTTACAGTTTAATCTGCTGCAAAGTGCAGGGATATGGACCTTGGCACCAAACTTAAGTCTTGGATGTCTGGATGGGAATAAGATGGTCTCAGATCAGCAGTAGCTCTTGAGAACTGGCAGTATCCAATGGAAATTCACCCTGGAGGAAAGCTTCCCTAATTTAAGCCTTTCAAATAGTGAAAGAATAAAATATCTAAATATTGTATTTCAATAAAATATTACAAAATAAGAAACAATACAAGAAATACAAGAAAATAAGTCATGAGTAAGAATTCACAAAGTCAAAATCAACAACAGAAACAAAATAACCCTGACATTGGAAATAAGAGATCCAGAAAACAAGTGTTCGAAATGCTTAAAAAAAATAAAATGTGGGGAAAATTTAGGAAGAGCAAAGAAACTTACCAAATTGCCATGCTGACTTAGAAAAAGATCAAAATAGAAAATTTTAAATGAATAAATTTGCTAAAATTTTACTTAATAGGCAGCCTAAACAGCAGACTAGACACTGCTGAAAGGATATTAGTAAAACAGAAAGCAGATTAGAGGAAATTATCATACAGGAAAATTTGGGATAAAGGTAAAAAATGTGAAGACCATAATAATATACAGCATAGTTTTAGTAAATCTCTCAGATCTAGAATTAAAGAAACTGTAGAATGCAATATTTGCAGAAAAATGACTGAAAATTTCCTATAACTGATGAAGACATGAATTCATAAATACTGAAGGCACATTATAACAAACATGAAATATAAAGAAACTTGCAGATTATTATAGTAAAGTTTGGGTGCTTTATAGACAAAAATAAGTTCTTTAGAGACAAAAAGTAAGTTCTTACCAAAAGTCTAAGATTAAAAAAAAAAAGATCTACATAGTAGGAATATTTTAGTCTATAAACAGAATTCTCAAAAGTAATGATGAAACCTATAAGAGAGTATATTTGTACCTTCATGTTATTGAAAGGAAATGCAACCCAGAATCTAGAATTTTCTATTTACTTAGAAAAGGAAACATTTATGTGTGAAATAAAGACATTTATATTCAAGTAGAAAAATAAATGATCACTAAGAGGATTGATTTAGTGAATTTCTAAAAGATGTGCTTTACTGAAGAAAAAAAATGAACCTAGAAAGAGTTTTGACATAAGAGAAAACTTGTGAGCAAAGAAATGAGTAAACATGTAAGCGATTCCAAAAGATCAGTGTGCAAAAAATAAAAAAAAGACCTGTGTGCGTACAATAAATATCAACATACTAGGTTAAAAGAGAAATGATGTATAAATTAGACAAAAACAATATGCAAATTAATAAGTAAAGTAAAAGGCATACATTTTCTTAACAATGCATTCTATTTTGAAGTACTTTTATACTTTTTGAAAGTGTTTTACTAGCATATATTTCCTTATTCCTTCTATTTTCAGCGAGTATGAAAGTAGGTAGTAAATTAGGATGCAGTTTTTACAGTTCTCCCTTCTTGCATATTCAGGAAAGCATTAAAATATTAATTGATTTTAGACTTTGTTAAAACTACAAGATAAAATTACAAAGTGAATCATTAAAAAGAAAATATAAGAATAATTAATAATCAGTAGAGAAACAATATTAAAAATGAAGAATACAAGAATAAAAATAATAAAAACAGTACAAACAGAAGGCACAAATTAAGAGAATATAAAAAGTGCAAATTTATTAATTATAATTATTTGTCAAGTGAATAAAGTCACTTTTCAAAAACAAACAAATAACAACAAAAATTCCATCTAGTTGTAGTTTAAAAGAGACACAATTAAAGTAAAAGGACCCAGCTGGACTTACTAAAAGTAGCAATGAGAAAATATATGTGAGTAAAATATCATAACAGTTACTTAACAACAAAAAAAAAGTATTGTTAGGAAAATCATGCCCTTCAAAACATCAAAAACTTCAATACAACAAAAATCATAGTTATTCTGAATTTGCATGTACCTAATATAATAATCTCAAAATGTATAAAAGTAAATCTAATGTAACCACAGGAAGAAATAGTTAATTCCACCATTAATATAGGAGATTTCAATACACCATTTAAAATTATCAACAAGTAAAATATAAAAATTTGCTTTGCATTAGAATATACACATTTTTACTAATTTCTCTCTCTCTCTTCTTTTTTTTTTTTTTAATGGATGCCTTTTATTTCTTTTTGTTGTCTGATCACTGTGGTTAGGACTTCCACTACCATTTTGAATAAAAATTAAAGTGGTGAGAGTGGACATCCCTGTCTGGTTTCTGATCACACAGGAAAAGCTATCCATTTTTCCCCATGGAAGATGGCATTAGCTGTGAGTTTTTCATATATGTCCTCTATTATGTTGAGATATATTCCCTTTAATTCTACTTTGTTGAAGGTTTTTATCATGAATGGATGATGTACTTTGTCAAATGCTTTTCCTGCATCTATTGAAATGATATACACCATCTTATTAACAGGATATATCATGTTGATTGATTTGTGAATATTGAATCACCCTTGCAACCCACGAATTAATCCCACTTGATTGTGGTGAATGATTTTGTTAAAGTGTGGTTGAATTCAGTTTGCTAGTATTTTATTGAGAATTTTTGTATCTATCTTCATCAGAGATATTGGCCTATACTTCTCTTTTTTAATGGTGTTTTTATCTGGTGTTGGTAGGAGGGTAATACTGGCATCATAGAATAAATTTGGAAGTTTTCCTTTATTTTCTATCTTTTGGAATAATTTGAGAAGAATAGGTACTAACTGCTCTTTAAAATGTTTGGTAGAATTCACTTGTGGAGCCATCTGGTCCTGGACTTTTGTTTGTTGGGAGTTTTTTGATACTGATTCAATTTCTTGCTGGTTATCAGTCTGTTCAAGTTTTCTATTTATTCTTGTGTCAGTTATGTTAGTTCATATGTTTCTAGGAATTTATCCATTTCATCTGGGTTGTCCAATTTGGTGGCATATAGTTTTTCATAATATTTTTATATTTGTTTATATTTCCATGGTGTTGATTGTTATTTTTCCTCTTTTCCATTTGTGATTTTATTTATTTGGGTCCTTTTTCTTTTCTTTTCTTTTTGATAAGTCTAATTAGAGGTTTATTTCACTACTTGTTTAAGAGAACCGGTTTCATTAATCTGTTCTATTTGGGTTTTTTAGTTTCAATTTCATTTATTTTTGCTCTAATCTTCACTATTTCTTTTCTTCTGATGGCTTTAGGCTTTTTTTTTTTTTTTTTTTTTGCTTTGTTGTTCTTTTTCTAGCTTCTATAAGTACAAGGTCAGGTTTTTATCTCTTCTTAAGACAGGCCTGTAGTGTTATAGCCTCCCTCTTAGACCTGCTTTTGCTGAATCCCAAACGTTTTAGACTGTTGTGTTTTCATTTTCATTTGTTTTGAGGGTTTTTTTATTTCTTCTTTGATTTCTTAGTTGACCCATTCATTGTTTAGTAGCGTGTTGTTTAACCTCCATGTATTTTTGGTCTTTCCAGACATTTTGTCCTGGTTGATTTCTAATTCATAGTGTCATGGTCACAAAAAGTGCATGGTACAACTTCAATCTTTTTATAGTTGTTGAGACCTGTTTGGTGATCTAACATGTGATCTAGTCTGGAGAATGTTCACGTGCACCTAGAAGAGAATGTGTATTCTCTTTTAGGATGAAATGTTTTGAGTATATCTGTAAAGTCCAACTGATCCAGTGTGTCATTCAAAGCCATTATTTCCTTGTTTATTTTATGTTTAGATGGTCTGTTCATTAATGTAAGTGGAGTGTTAAAGTCCCCTACTATTATTGTATTATATCAATTAGTTCCCTTATGTTTTTATTGTTTTATATATTTGGGTGCCCCCATATTGTATGCATAAGAATTTACAATTGCTATATATTATTGTTGGATTAACCCCTTCATGACTTTATAGGGCCCTTTTGTTTGTCTCTTTTCACAGTCTGTTTTAAACTCTAGTTTGTCCAATATAAGTATGGCTACTATGGATTTAACATCCATTTGCATGATAAGTGTTTCTCTCACTTTCAATCTGCAGGCATTTTTAGGTCTAAAATGAGTTTCTTGTAGGCAGCATAGAGATAGGTCTTGTTTTTTTTTTTTTTTTTTTTTTTTTATCCATTCTGACACCCTATGTTTTTGTTAGGAGCATTTACTCCATTTAGGTTCAAAGTAATTATTATGTGTTTATTTCCATTTTATTTCTTGTTTTGTGGTTGTTTCTGGAGATTTTCATTGATCCTTTTTCTTGTATTTCTCTCTTTCATGTTTTGCTGATTTTCTTTAGTTATATATTTGGATTTCTTTTTGTTTATCCTCTGCATGTTTATTAGAAGTTTTTGATATATGATTACCATTAAGAACCCTCATGCACTGTTTGTGGGAATACAAACTGGTGCAGCCACTGTGGAAAACAGTATGGAGGTTATTCAAAAAATTAAAAATAGAATTACTGTATGACCCAGTAATTCTACTACTGGATATTTATACAAAGAATACAAAAACACTAATTCAAAAAGATAAATGCACCTCTATGTTTATTGTATCATTATTTACAATAGGCAAATTATTGAAGCAGTTGAAATGTCCATGGATAGATGACTGAATAAAGAAGTTACACACACACACACACACACACACACACACACACACACACACACATGCTGGAATATTACTCAGCCGTGAAAAAGAATGAAATCTTGCCGTTTGCAACAACATGGATGGATCTAGAGATGCTAATCAAAATAAGTCTGTCAGAGAAAGATAAATACCCTATGATTTCACTAGCATGTAAAATTTAAGAAACAAAACAAATGAAGGAAAAAATTATACTAAATTATAAACAAACAAAATAATTATAGTCTTTAATTTTATTTGATAAAGCCCCTGCATTTCAGCAGGAATTATGCAAAAATTAGCCAGGCGTCTTCCAATTTATTACTAAGATTTTTGCATAAAATAATTATTATATAATTTTTATAGTGATTTGTGATTTCAAACAGTACAATGAAAATGGCTGATTTATTTTTCTTGGTTTGGAGTTTTCCAATAATTATTATTGAAATGAGGGTATTTTCTGAAATACCTAGCTAATTTTCTAGGTTTTATTATTTTAAGGAAAAGATGGGCTTCATTTTACTGATAGCAGTTAAAGTAAGAGCATAATCATTGTATTTTGGCATCCATACAAATATTCAATTATTTTCTCCTTAAAATAAAAAGAAATCTTTTTTAAGTATCAGATTGCTGAGATATAAAATATCCAATTTCTCCACCAAAAATGTCTGATAATTACTGTCAAAATATTGAGTTTCATCTAGATTTCTAGAGTTATGAAATAAAAACCAGTAAACTGAAATCAAGCTCTGTTTGTGTGGTTTTCTATTTTTTTGTTGTTGTTGTATGAAAATTGCTCCAGATACATTTTCTGGGAATGAGTTTTCAAATTGCAATTTTGGACATATTTCCCCAATCATTCTTAAAATGAATTGAATTGTAGTTTCTCTAAGGACCACTAAATAAATGAAGCCAGTTTATAAATTTTTCAGAAACCCCTCAAAGTCCCAAATACACTTCGTCATTTGTTTTGCCTAAGCTTTTTAATTCTCTTTGAAATAAATAGAAACAGCAAATAGCTTTGCCAAATAGCTCTTGCCATTTTAAACTGTGTGTGTGTGTGTTTGTGTGCATGCCTGAGCTAGAACAGTTTTTCAAAAGAGTAGAGATGATTAACTAATACTATAATATTTTGAAGAACAAAGATGGAGAGTATTAACAATAAAATAGTATGTGTCCAAACAATGCATGGTAGTACCATAAATATGATCAAGAAACAGATTCAAATAATGGGACCCTTTGGTATACTCTGAGCACTATGTACTTAAATTTTCCAACCAATCCAGAGCAGGAGTTAGAGGTTAATTTTGTTTCAACTTTATTTAGGAATACTTGACAATAAAAAATGGAATGATTTTAAGATGTACAACTTGATGTTTTTATACATGGATACATTGTGAAATGTTCACCACCCTCAAGGTAATTAGCATGCCTATCACCTCACAGTTACCATTTTTTTGTGTGTGTGGGTGGGGAGAACATTTAAGATCTACTCTCAGCAAATTTCAAGTATACAATACAATCCAATATTATTAACTATAGTCACATTGTACATTAGATTTCCAGGACTTATTTATCTTGCATAACTGAAATTCTATTTGACCAACATCTCCTTATTTCTCCCATCCCTCAGCCCCTGGCAACCACCGTGCTGCTCTCTGATTCTATGCATTTGATATTTTTTTATTCTACATATAAATGAGATCAATGCAGTACTCATCTTTCTACATATGTCTTATTTTCACTTAGCATAATATCCCCAGTTTAATCCATGTTGTCCCAAAAACCAGGATTTCATTCCCTTTCAATGTTGAATCCTGTGTGCATATGTGCATATACTTATATTACTATATATATATATACACACACACAATGTACAAATATGTGTGTGTATATATATAAAGAAAAAATATGATAAACGTAGAAAATGTCATATATATGTGTGTGTATATATATATTCACATCTTGGCTATTGTAAATAATGAGAAAGTGAACATGTAAGGGCAGATCTCTTTGAGATACTGATTTCATTTCCTTTGGACATACACCCAGAAGTGGATTTACTGGATCACATAATACTTCTGTTTTTAATTGTTTGAGGAAACCTTCATAATCTTCTCCATAATGACAATACCAATTTACATTCCCATCAACAGTGTACAAGGATTTTATTTTCTGTATATCTTTGCCAACATTATTTATCTCTCATTTTCCTATAATAACAATTCTTACAGGTGTGAGATATCTTATTGTGGTTTTGATTTGCATTTCCCTGATAAGTTAGTTAAGTTTCATATACCAAGGTTTATCTTTCCACTGTCAGTTCATGGTTGCTTTTAATGATGCTGATGAAAAAATATGACCTTTCTTACT
This sequence comes from Vulpes lagopus, assembly GCF_018345385.1. Taxonomy (NCBI): domain Eukaryota; kingdom Metazoa; phylum Chordata; class Mammalia; order Carnivora; family Canidae; genus Vulpes; species Vulpes lagopus. The sequence continues at coordinate 43,784,054 of NC_054839.1, forward strand.
AGTCACTTTTAGGATGTGTAGGATAAAAATGGAGGGTAGAGAAGAAATTCAAAACTGCCACGTTGATCCCATATATGATCTATAGGTATATTTCTCTTATTTTTTATTACTAGCCATATTAAGTTCCTCAAGAAGTTAAAATCTGGTAACTAAAGAAATATCACTTTTTTTGAAGTGTTATCACAATATTGGAATAAAAACACTTAATAGAATATGATATACTTTAGTATAAGTGCAAACTTGGAAGTTTGAACTAAGTCACTAAGATAGATAAAAGGCAGAGAGAAGCAAATTTTCATATAAAATTTTACAGACTAATTTCACAAATCTAAAATCCCTTCACCTTATTAAAGATATAAAATGGTTAAAAGGTTAAATATCAAGAGAGAACAGGATTGGGGATTTCAAAAGCACTTTTCTCTGAGTACCTCCATTTTGGGTAAGAGCACCTGATCCAATTTTATAACTAATAAAAGAACTTTCAACAGGATGTGTAGGCAAGTCTGACATATGTCCTCAAGAGTTAGGCAATTGATGTCTAATTCAAAATGAAAAAGCTAAAAGCAGAGTTGTTTGTTTGTTTGTTTGTTTGTTTGTTTGTTTTTCAGAGTTGTTTTTACTTTCAGTTTTGGTCAGAGAGTAAAGGAGAGTTTGCTGCTCTCCTTTACCAGAGTTTACCAACCTATACCAGGGAGTTTGGGGAAAAAGTGATTCTTTGCTTTCAGGCAGACACATTCAAGACAGCTGAACCAAAGTAATTTAAAATTATTGGATAGAGCAGTCAGAAGGACAACGGGACCACTAAAGAAATAAAGTCTACGTGGAGTAGGCCACTGGAAAAAAAAAAAAAAAAAGAGGACCAAGAAGAAAGCTGCATACCCAAGGAAAGTGAACCATCTAGGTCATGGACATGTAACTGAGAGATTTTTCCCTCCTCCAACATACAATCACCAATAAAAATATGCCAAGCTTAAAGAGCATAAGACCACATTTACAGCTCTGCTCAATCAAGAACATTCCTGCAAATTCATCATCCTCTGTTTTCCCAAAATTCTGACTCTGAGTGGGCAAGATGAGAGAATAGGTGGAAACACAAAGCAAGTTAGAAGAAAAAGTTAACCGTACTTCTTTTCCAGCAGAAGACCACAGCAAGGGGAGAAATGTAGAGCTGTAATTAAAGTAGGAAATGGTAAAATACCCACCATTTGCTTCAACGTGGATGGAACTGGAGGGTATTATGCTGAGTGAAATAAGTCAATCGGAGAAGGACAAACAGTGTATGTTCTCATTCATTTGGGGAATATGAATAATAGTGAAAGGGAATATAAAGGAAGGGAAAAGAAATGTTGGGAAATATCAGGAAGGGAGACAGAACATAAAGACTCCTAACTCGGGGAAACGAACTAGGGGTGGTGGAAGGGGAGGAGGGCGGGTGTTGGAGGGGAATGGGTGACGGGCACTGAGGTGGACACTTGACGGGATGAGCACTGGGTGTTTTTCTGTATGTTGGTAAATTAAACACCAATAAAAGTTAATTAAAAAAAAAAAAAAGTAGGAAATGGTGGTTGCCACATGCTTCCAGATGTGTTTAAGGACTTAATCATGGCTATTTTTATGCTTTAATACAACTATACCCTTATTTATTATGAATGAGCAAAACAATATGAAATTCTCTTAATCTAATGGCAGTAGTTAGGAATTTAGAGGTCACACGTGGCTGTGGGTTGTGGTGGCACCAGAAAGCAGCCGTGAAACATGGCCACATAGATGATAGAAAGCAATTCCCCATCTTCATGTTACCATTTTTAATATTAATTTCAGCACTTCTGCTTTTAAAGCCACTACACTCTTTGTAATTAATCTCAGTTCACAAAATCTTTAAAAAAATATATAATGATAACTTCCTTGTATGACAGTTACATTTGTTTTGCTTAAGGATTATTCATCAGTTTTGTGAGTTCTTAGCCTTCTGAAGCCTTGAGTAAGAATACAAATACTTTCCAATATCTGCAAAAGTAGTTTTGTATCAAAAATTCAATGTAACATACTCTGAATGTTCTGTGCTCAGCTGATTATGGAAAATTGCCTTCTTCTGATGAAGTAATCTGCATCTTGATTTTGTCACCATGGTAAAAACAGCTTCTTCCAAATTGTTTTACAAGGAAATTGGTACTTTGGAAACAATGTCTCTTTTCTTTAGAGAAAAATACATCTTTGGAAAATGATTTTTTTCTTTTAAAAAGAACCTGCTGCTCAAAATTTCTTAAAATACATTCAATTATTGTTTTTAATTTCCTTTTTCAATTGTTGCTGTGGAAAGATATTTTAGTGTCATAAGTAGTCTATAATAAAATGAACACAGCAGATTGTGATCTAAAACAGTAAAAAGTGTTTTTTATATTAAAATACTGATTCTGTATGTTGGAAACTTTCTGAAAATGAAAAAGAATCATTGATTAAACTGAATAATAACGTATGAAAATATATAATTAAAGAATCTAAATTTTCCCTGTAACAAATATTCACTTTCTTCTGTTTTAGCTTATTTTTTTTATTATTTAGCTTAAAATCATCTGATAACTTAGGCACCCAAAGAGCTTTCGATTTGACCAAGGAGGCATAGCTGTCTAGGGACAGGATCTGGCCTCCTAAGAAAACATTGCCTGCTGTTCCTCTGTTCTTTGCATTACAATGAGTCCTCTGAGTCATTCTGAGAGTTAAAAGTGAGGGAACAATGAACCTAGAAGTAATTTTTAGACCTTACTTTTTAGGCATTTTGCAGCTCAAAAAAAGGCAGTATTATATAGTAAAGAATTTGGCTTTGAAGTCAGACAGACTTAGACTTGAATATTGGCTCTGCCTCTCATTGACTTGGAGATTTCAGGATTTAATTAACTTTTGGGTCTTTGTTTTCTCGTAATAGACATTCAGTGAAAGGCACTTGTTATCCCTGACCCAGTAAATGTACAGACAATTGGAATGCTGGCATGTGGTTGCTACTGTATGAGAAAAAGAAACACATGTAAAATGGAAAACACAGTGAACGATGAGATAAAAGTAATATGAAAACAAATATGAAAAGTTAGGCAAGACAACCATAGATTTTTTTTTAGCGTAGAATGTGACATTTCAAAGAGATTCACAGAGATCATTAAAGTCCTTTGGATTAACTGACACTGGAACTGAATCTTCAACAAACTGAATACTGGAGAACTGTATCCTGAGTGCTTGACTATGCAGCATGCACTGGATGAGGGGTTCAAAGTTTACATACAACCCCTATCCTCTATGGGGGCTTAGGAAACATAAATCAGCAATTATATTGCAACAAAGTGAATCATGGATATAAGACGTGATGTTAAGTGAACAGAGAGGAAAGTGTTAGTCAACAATACATGTGTGCACGTGTGTTGATGGGTGGCTGTGCACATGTGTCATATAGCAAGAGTTAAGGACTGGTGAATGATTGTTTACAGACAAGGAGATGCTGGTGAGCTGAATTAAAATGTGTCCTTAAGGGGATGCCTGGGTGGCTCAGTGGTTAAGCATCTGCCTTTGGCTCAGGGCATGATCCTGGAGTTCCTGGATTGAGTCTCATATCGGGGGTCCCTGCATGGAGCCTGCTTCTGTCTCTGTCTCTGCCTCTCTCTGTCTCTCATGAATAAATAAATAAAATCTTTTTAAAAAATTTGCCCTTAGAGTCCTATCATCCTTTTGTAACACTTTTTCTTGATTTGTAATTTTATACAAAATTATATATGCAATTGTGTGTTTAACACCTGTGTTCCCCACTAAAATATAAGATTCGATCAGCCAAGTCTGTTACATATTTTTACTTATACTAGCTGAAAACCAAAGGGAATTTTGAAGAACATCCTTAAGTCATCAAACTACCATTAATTTACTATTGCCAAACTCTCATTAATTAGCCTGTATTCACATTGAGCAAGCATTGGGGAAACTAAGGAAAGAGCTTACCATTCATGTGGAATGTGCCTGCAGTTCACTCCTCTATGGTAGGACCCTGCGGGGAGCCCTCAAAGAGGCAGATATTTTAACATCTGCCCTCATCTCTCATTCTGAGCTAATGTGTACTTCCCTCCACCTTCAACCCTGATCTTTTTAAGTAGCATACCAGCTGATAATAATACTGTTAGCCACTTGCCGTATATCCAAGGAGAACTTAACTTCATATTGTCTCTTTTTTTGTAATGCAAAGTGACCACAAGATATACTGATTGATGTTCTGCTCACTGGGAGAATTCATCTTTTTGATAGGCTTTCAGGGACACTTCTGAGTCTGGCTCAGTAACTCCAGAGCAATTCAATTCCTACTTGGATTAGCATATTATGAGAGCCATTGGCTATAATATTTTCCCCTCCTTGGTCATCTCACACAGAGAACACCCCATGTTGCCATATGTTGAAAAAGAAATAGCATTATATATAAGTAGGCCAGTGGAATTTTGAATCATTTGCTAACAGAAATTTCTTCGTGTTTTCAGAAGAAACCCTATTTTGGAATATGCCTTTTCTAATTGATAAAGTAATGTTGCTGATTGTGTCCCACCTCATGCTGTGGTAGGTCAGTGTGTATGCATTTCATTATAAGGAAGCTCTACTCACAAGTTTATTTGATAGACCTTGTAGATCAAGTCAGAACAGATTTGGAACTTTTGGTCAGACAGATAAATATGAATTTAGAAACCCAGCCATAGGTTTTGGTCCTAATCCCTCATCATGTTAGCCCCCACCAAAGAAGCCTACCAATCAAATGTTTTCATTATCTTTCCCCAACTCCACTAGATATCAAGGAGGCTTACCCTCCTTCTTTGGGGGACTCAAATACTGAATCTAAGGCTGTGCACCCCCAGACTCCAACATCCTCCTTGAAGTTAGGTACTCCATTTCAATACCATATCTTTCATATTATCATCATCGCACCTTTATAAAATATACTGATGCTCTTTCACCAATGTATTTATTATTGTTCTTTCATAGGGGAAAATGAAAGACTTACAGAAAATATATCCTTCCAACATTTCTACTTAACTTACAATTTGAATTCCACATTCTTATTCAATCTGGAATGTTCAAGCACAGGTGCATTTCTAATTGCTTCTTAGTCTACAGTTTATGACTTTGTAGCTAACCAAGAAATTAAAAGTTGATCACACTAGGGGTGCCTGGGTGGTGCAGTTGGTTAGGCATCAGACTCTGGTTTTTGGCTCGGGTCCTGATCTCAGTCAGGATTGTGAGACTGAGCCACAGGTCAGGCTCTGCACTCTGCCCAGAGTCTGTTTAAGAGTCTCTCTCCTTCTGCTCCTACCCCCCTACTCTCTCTCTCCCTCTAAAATAAATAAAAAATCTTTTAAAAAATGTTGACCACACTAAATGAAGAAATATGTCAGAATGTCTTTGTTGTATTTATATTACTGCATGAGAATCTGAAAAACATATCTGCATAATTTTTCTAAATTAAATTTATGGTCTCCCTTATTCCATGATTTCTTCACTCCTTCTCATCTTAATAAGTGACAATATACTGCCCCAGTTTCTTAGACTAGAAACCTCAGTGTCCTTTATTTTTATCTTACTTTCTATTTCATTAGCAGGTCCTACTGTCTCTACCTCCAAAAGTTATCCTAAATCCAATCACTTCTTCCAGTTTCACTTTTTTCAGAAAGCAAAAATGGTGTGCTCTGAACAGCAGTAGGAAGTGTTATTTCATGATGTTCTTTTAGGATTCACAGCACTCAGTGATTTCCCATACCTACAGAATAAAACCCAAATTTTTAGCATGGCCTACAAGACCCTCCATCAACTGGCCCCTGCCTATCTCTTAAACCATATTTCCAGTTTTCTCTGTCTTACAATCCACCTCAGCAACACTGTTTTTGTATTATTTTTCAGACTTTCCAACATTTTCCTCTTTATCTTCCCCAATGTTTGAAAGATTATTCATTCATTCATATTTCCCCATCCCTCTGCTCTTTCACATCACCCCAGTCTCTGCTTAAATTTCACTTCAGAAAAGTATCCCCGATTATCTATCTAAAAGCCCACAGTGGTTCTTCCTCACTATACTCTTACCTATTACCCTATTTTATCAATATTTATAGCATGCCAGTATATTTATTTACTCACTAGTTTATTGTGTTCCCTAGTAGAATGTAATCCCATGAGGTCAGGTTCCTTTATGTCTATCTACACTACTATATTCTCAGACCAGTGACTGGCACACAATAAGAGCTGAAGAAAATATATGTTGAATGACTGACTGACTGAATGAATAAATAACTACTGTAGTCAAGGACAAATATAAAAAGATTCTGAACCAGGGCAGCAATAATTAGAATGGGAAAGATGGAATACAAAATATTACACAAAAAGAATGGAAGATGACTGTGAATGGAAGATAGAAAGAGAAAACTGAAAGATATTTTACATTTTTGATCTATATTTTCAGGAGAGTAATGGTGGCTTTATCCTGGGCATGACAACATAAATAATGAATAGATTACCAATTTTCACGTGTGAGATGAGATGGAAGATTTGAGATTGAAGAAAGAAAAAATAGTCAGTTGAGGGAAGAATGAGATTCCTTTCAATAACTCAAAGTTCAGGTAAACCTCTTAAAGCTAATCCTTGAAAAAAGGCAAGAGAATAGTGTGTTCTGTTTACGTAAACAACTCAATATATACATCATGCTCAGTGATAATAACATCAAAAGAATGAAACTGTCAATAGAAAAATGTATAGAATAAGAAAACAGATTTCAGAGAAGCAAAACTCGGTGGTATGGATTCATCACTGCTCAGAAATAAGAAATAATTTGGGGGAATATGAGAAATTTGGCCCCTTGATAGTGTTCTCTACTGTGTGAGGTAGGAATAATTTACTATGATTCTTCATGAAATAGATGAAACATCTCGAGGGTATCTGCTTCTCTATTCTTTCATTCCATGGTCATCAGGCAAGCTTTTGATCAATAATTTATTTTCTTATATAGCTCAAATACCAGGAAGTGAGGTGCTTTAGCTGGAAATGTGATCACTGAAGAAAATTAATATATTGGAAATTTGATTTATTTATCAGTCTCTTGTGAGTTAACATCGGTTCAATATTGGTTTTAGAGCTTGAAAAATCCAAGTATTCAAAAAATCCAGTTTGTGGACTTTTAAGGATGAATATTTTATCTTGGATGTTATGAGGATGTTTCTTGGATGCTTGGCCTAGCTATTAAATTACTCTTACTTAATTGTACATTTGCTTCCCTATTTCAAGAAATTATCTGACTTTCCACATATTTCAATCATGGAGGAATTGAGGATATTCATTTTTTTTTAGAGTAATTAAGGATTTGTAGAACGAAAGCTAAGATAATGGGCTTTGATAATAGTTTAGAAAGGAAAGGTCATAAAATCCAGGAACTTACCATATCCATTCAAATCTAATTTGGTGATATTTAATGATGAACTTGAGTCCTTTTCCTTTTCCCCTTTCCTTTCATTTTTCTCAAAAAATAGGGGAAAAGTTAATTTGTTGAATGTAATATTAGTATATGTCTAAATTTTTATCACGAATCTTTTGTTCATAGACTTTTATTATAAATAGTGGTTTAGGAATTTTGTCAAAAATCTTTGAGAATTTTGTCTAAAGTGTTATGATTTAAATGCTCATTATACAAATTTATACTTAAAAATCTCTACTATAAGTTCCTTAAAGTGTATGTATTATTTATTTTTGAATATCACATAAAAATTAACAAAATATTTAGCATAAAATATGTAAGATAAAGATTGAATATTGATAGTCTGAAAACCCTATGTGTCAAGATTTCTCTGACTGTAGTCAACAGGACCTAACCTTGGCGAACTTAAAGACAAACTTAGAAGGATGAGGCTAACTCAATGATTCAAAGGAAAAAGCTACAGAGCAAGGACTTAGAAATCAGTGGAATCTGGGCAGACCAGCAAACCTCTATATATTTGACAGAATATTATAAAGTATGATAAAATAGAGAAATATTGTTAGTTTGCCTTATTTTTTAAAGACTTTATTTATTTATGAGAGAGAGAGAGAGAGAGAGAGAGAGAGGCAGAGACACAGGCAGAGGGAGAAGCAGGCTCCATGCAGGGAGCCTGACATGGGACTCCATCCCAGGTCTCCAGGATCACACCCGGGGCTGAAGGTGGCGCTAAACCTCTGAGCCACCTGGGCTGCCCAGTTTGCCTTTTATCCCTGGTGGTGAACACTTGGCACATTTCAGTTTCAGTCACTTAACCCTGTTTTTAAAAAATTTTGTTCCTCTGTTAATAATATGTATATTCTAAACCTATTTATGTTTTTAATAAAATGGTCACAAACAACAGTATCATGTTAAATATGCAACCTATATAGTCCCCTATTACCAGGTGTTTGTGATTTTTAGTTTTTGTGTGTTACAAAATGAAATAAATGAGGAGCAAATTACGTGCAATAGAAAACAGTGATGCAGCTGTGATAAATGTAGGTTTCAGATAGTAGCAATCAATAGTCTAAAGGAGCCATTTATTAATGTGTAGCAGAAGAAATGGACTGGATTAGAAAAACAAAAACAATAACTTGCCATTTCCCAAATGGGTTGTAATAAGATAAAATATCAAAAGTAAAACCTCAATCATCACTATTGTTTCTTAAGGGTACAGTTAACAATGGCACATCCATCAAACAACACTAAAAATTATATGCATAAGGGATTATTATGAAACTAAAAATGTAATAACAAGTGAGACCATAAAAATTTCCAAAACACATGACAATAGTTTTTTATTTTATTTTTATTTTATTTTTTGCTTTAGAAGTCTGGTTACCTTGGAGTTCATTTAAACTAAGAAAAAAGGTCATAATGTTTTCACACAATACTTTATAAAGAACGCTTTTAATAACAATTGTGAAAATAACAGGAAGAATTATGGAATACTGCTTTTGTGATCCCTACAAAACATCAACATTTTGGATTATACAAAATTTAAAGTAATGACTCAAACACTTTTTGAAATACTGAACAGAAAAGCAACATTGAACTTCTATACTGATGTTATACAACTTCTATCTAGTGCCTTGACTTAAATCCAAGAACAAGAGTTAAGACTCTTCTCTAGTTTTGGTAAACAGCTGCATGGTAAACTTAAATGGCTTTCCATCTAAGTTTTTACCTGGATTTTACCTGGGAGTAGCTTCTTAAAATTTTTATTTAAAAGAGGGCCGGTCTGGCACTTTTATACTGATGTTACCAGTATTACTATCTCTTGGGATTTCAGGAAGATTCATATTCTTTATAGCTGATACAGCATGGGCTGGAGCTCATGCCTCAGATTTCTCCAGTTTATTTTGTGCATCAATTTGTTTGACAATCTCATTCATGTTGGTCTCCAATACCATTATCCCCCATCATCAATTCTGCAAGAATATTGTGAACTTGGTTTACATAGAAAATAAATCCAGTTTACAGCAATGTTTCCACAAATATCTTGAGTTCTAGGGACATTATGAATGATTTTCAGGAGACAGGGAGGGGTGGATTCAGGGGTCAGATCTGGATACACATGGTAAGAGACCCATGAGTCTTGGGCTTCTTCTGTGGCTGTATTGATTTAAAATGCCAAGATCACTTTCTGAAGAATCCACACAGAAGACAAAATATAATGTTGCATTGTGTCTGTAAGTCAGTTTGTTGTCATACCTTCCAATTAACAATCCTTCTTCCAGGAAACTACATTTTCATCTTTGTAACCAAATGCACTGTCTCCCTGATAATTTGCTATTGTGTGTCTCCACTCTAAGGTTGGTAGAACTTGGAGAGCCTCACCTTCCCATGGCTGTTGAAGATAGGAATCGTTTTGATCATGGCTGAGCAGGGCTAATTGGGTGGGTGCTGGGCACCAAGGCAGGGGTGGGAATGCTAGCTTTGTCAGATCTCTCCAGTGATCCTCCCCCATCCCACATCTCACAAGCACACATACCTTTAAATGGTAGATTTTTAATAAAGATTGAATATCTGAAACTTCATTATTGTAAAAGACAGTTAAACAGCCTAGGTGTTACCCTGGCAATGATTTATGTAAATAATTAAATGCAACAACATCATAGATACCGTTTGGCAAATGTGTATATATAACGATATATATTTATCAACACTTTATTTTGGTGTCATTTCTGGTCTCTTTGATTTAATTTCTCCTTGTTTGGGTCATATTTTCATCCTTCTTTGCTTGCCTGGTAATTTCTGACTGAAGGCCAAACACACCGAATTGTACCTTGTTGAGCACTGAATATTTCTATATATCTAAAAATATTCTTGAGGTTTGATTTCAACCCAGTTGGGTTACTTGGAAGTAGTTCGAACCTTACCTAGGGCCAGAGGAACTCTTTAGTCTTGGGCTAATTTTATTTCACTCCTAAGGCAATACCTTTCTTAGTACTCTACTCGATGGCCCAATATTTATAACATTTTCCCACCTGGGTGGAACACAAACTACTCATTTCTGTATTTGAGCTCTGGAGATTGTTTTCTCTAAACATGCTTCAGGTGGTTCTTTTCCCAGGCTCTGGGATTCTCCTTAAACATAGGTAGATTAGTTCCCAATTGCATATCTGAAAGGGATTCTTTACCTATCTCTGAGAGTCTCTTTATGTATAGCTTACTTTTTACCAGTACTCAGCGCTAAAACTCTAGTTGCCTTGATCTGTATAGACTCTCATTGTCGCAGCTCAGGGTGACAGGCAGGTCGCCGTGAAAGTCTGCTGCATGGCTGAGAATCCCACCTGGATGTGCCCCTGCTCTACAATTTTAGTCTATTTCACTGCAGATTGATGACCCTGGGGTATCAGAAGCACTTCATTCTGGCTGTCTGCTTCTATGAGTGCTCCTAGTACCTGGGACCTTGGAATCATCAGGTGGATCCCAGCAGGCAGGGAGGGCAAATGTTGGGCATGCCACTATGCTGGGCAAATTGTCAGCAGTAGCAGGCAAAATGGTGCACAGTTTAATACTTGCAGAGCCAACTAGCTGGCAGCTGGGACTGGAAGTGGGGAAAGAACCACTGCCTTGCCAGGGCTTCTGCTACCCCTTCCCCTTTTACTGCCACTCCCTACTTACCTGTTTGAGAAGATTGGGAGCAACTCCCTGGAGGTGACCACCAGGTACTGGAACAGTGGGCAGTGTCTGCAGAAGCACTTCCACCCTGCTTGGAGCCTTCCAAATGTGGCCCAGGCTGCCCCTTCACCAGCCCTGCCTCCTGCTGGGAGCTCTTCTACATTCTCACAGCCTCCTCTGCTCCTGTGCTTCCTTTCCTGAGAGCGCCTTTGGCTTCCACCTATACTACTCTACTCCCTCCAGCTATGGACCAGCCCATGCTTGGCAGACTCCTTCCTACAGCCCTTCCTTAAAAGGAGAAGTGCAGGCCGGGGGTTTGGTTGGATGCTCAATGGTACTTGAATCTTGCACATTTGATTCTAGCCCCCTCCACTGCTCTGCTTTGCTTTTCCCAGCCTGGGAGATGGTTGGGGGCTAGTAGTGCCAAGGTAACCTTCCTGACGCGGATGGTTAGGCTGTAATGTGGGACTCCAAATCCTTCTCAGCAGATGTACCCCCTCTCCCCTATTCCTTGGTAGAGCTCACGGTGACATCCCTGCCCTCCAGTCCCACATGGAGTCCCCCTTTTTTGGAGGCCTCCAAAAAAACAGCAGTTGCCCTTAAAACTTTAATATAAACATTTAAATATTAAAAACATTAATAAAAAATACTTTGGCAAGTAAGTATTCTGGCCAAGAAAGATCAAAAGCTATTGTTTTGTTCTATCCAAAAGAAAGTTTCATGGTATTTCATATTATAAAAATTGGGTAAGACTTAGAACCATCATAAGGCTCAGTGTTAATCATGGTAAACTCAAAAGAAGCTGTGTCCACCTGTCAGGTTTATCAGATTTATTTTGCATTCAGCAATTTAATGTTAATGAAGTAGACTTATCCCACTGAATTATTACTGATAATTTTAATATTTGTTTTTCCCTTCTTGTTTGTATATAATTATTAACTTTTCTTTGATTTATAGTAATAGAAAAATTTAAATCATAGTAACTTCCTACCTAGATTTGTGTTTGCACTTAAAATACAACAAATGATATAATAAATAATTCAAATAAACACTGTGGCTTATGCTACTTTCTTACTGTTATTATTATTCCTATTAAAGGGGTTATAAAATACTTATGTTTGAGAAATCTGATCCAGTAGGCAATTAATTGGTATCAGGAGCAGGGTTAAAGTTCTATAGCTTTATTGGACTTTATGTCAGAAAACTTAGTCCGTAAGCTAAGAGACCATAGAGTACAGCACAGGTTTTTCAAATATTAGTGCTTATATGAATCACCAGAGCCAATTCCCAGGCTCTAGAGTTTCTCACTTAATAAGTCTAGGGTAAGATCCAAGGACATATTTTCAAAAATTACCTCCCATGTGATTTTGATGTTGCAGTCTGTGGAATACACAGTGGCACTCTGGTCTAAAAATCAAGATGAACAAGTAAATTGGAATTTGGACTAGAACTGATTATAGTTATAGAGAAGCAAAGAAAAAACATGCATAACACAAACTCAGGGATAAGCTTTCATGAGGAATTAATCTGAAGAATGCTTAAGACATGGTGAGGCAAAAAGATCAGGGTCTTTTTAGGAAATACCATAATGATAGAGAGGCCTGGAGGTAAGGGCAAGCATGACATACTTAGGAAACAACAAATTATCAAATATAACTGGAGATTCTTAAGCTGATTAATCACTAGGCAAATAGATCGTTAACAAAGAGAGCAATGTATTACAAAGGAATCAATATACTCTTAACCCTACATTCACCAGTAACCAGTGAGTGTAAATTCCTTACATGAATCTTTTTAATTGTGACCATTTCCTTTATTAGATATTTGGATGACTTTTATTTTATTTGGATGACTTTTATGAGAATATTCTCTTTTTGCTGTAACCCACAATTATTTGAAACTTTTAACATGTACAGATGGAGTGATTAATTGCATTTTTAATCTTCTAAGATCAAATATACTTATTTTTTCTGGCCATTTTCCATAGGTATTTTAATATTTAACGTCTTTAAAATAGTCCACCCAAATATTTTCCAGTACTTGAGATCATACTCCACATAGTTTCTATTTTCATTTGGTCAATTAGAATTGACCAAATTTTGTTATACACTATAGCCATGGCAGAGAGATTTTTTAAAAGGTTTTATTTATTTATTTATTCATGAGAGAGAGAGAGAGAGAAAGAGAGAGAGAGAGAGCAGAGACATAGGCAGAGGGAGAAGCAGGCTCCACGCAGGGAGCCCAACGTGGGACTCGATCCCAGGTCTCCAGGATCACACCCTGGGCAGAAGGCAGGGGCTACCCGCTGAGCCACCCAGGGATCCCGAGAGATTTTTAAAAGCTTAACACCCATGCATGATACAAAATCATTTTCCATTTTTTCTTCACAGAAATGACATGTTGTGCCTAGAAGCCAATGTCCATTAAATTCTGGATTCTGTTTCTAGAGATATCTAATATCTCAGATATGATAAATCAAGATCTACCCAACCCAGGCTTCTGGTTATCATTAAGCAACACTTCTCAGCCCCAAAGGGGGGATATAGCATTGGCCCTCATTCCTGGCATGAATGAAAGTAAACCATGAAAAATATAAGTTGTTCTATGCACATAGTACCCGAGTTAATGGAAAATTTAAAGACCTCACTCTTGAGTAATGTTCTACTGTATTTTCAGCATAGTGTTCATATTTTTATAAATGAATAATCTACCATCTGGATCTCTAGCATTCTGGCCACTAATCCTTAAAATACAGATTTCATGAAGATTAAAATAGTTATTAGTTCTTTTGATGAGGTCCATGTCCTCTCCTAGCATTGTTGGCATGTGCTGTTTCCTACCAACTATACAATACATTTAGTCCATTATACTATTTCCATACCAACCACCAGTCATGACTACTCTTAGAAGAGTGCTCCCATTAATGTACATATTAAGATTAGCAAACCATTTTAAACGTGATGACAGGCCTCTGGCATTTTAATTTTGGTGTGATTCAGAATTCTGAATTCTGTTCCTAAAGCTCTTGCTTGACCTATTGGACCTAGTGCTAATTAAACCATTCTATATATTTTTGTCACTGGGAATTAAGGGAATGTGTGCATTTGAAAGTATAAAAAGCACCCCAAATTAGGGTTTGCCTTATGAAATTGTCCTTCAGGCAGTGAGGTTGGCTAGAATCCATTTGTCATTGTGTGTAGGTCTTTGACCTTAAGGAATTCTTAGGCCATCTTCAGGCATTTTATTTCTTGATAATAAGTATAATATTTTAATACAATAATGGTACACTGAATTTGACAGGAATATTTAATTACTTGGCCTAATTTTGGATTGTTTGAATACCTATTTCACTAACACAGGTGTCTGGTACTAAGAATCTGAACACCAATAAAAATTAATTAAAAAAAAAAAAAGAATCTGCCCAAATCACCTAAAGTCTCCTTCTGTGCCAAGTACTAGGTCTTAATTATACCTCTACATTTCCATAAGAATTTCTATAACCAAATACCCTATATTGGTAGTATTTAATCATCTAAGATCCATTTGCCAGACTGCATCTCAAGATATTTGTATCTCGTCCAAAAATCTGTAAATATCTTAACACTTCCCTGAAGGTATATATCTATATTGCTCAATACTGGAACACTCGGCTGTACATATGGTATAAATTTACAATTAATTCCCACCTTTCTTCATCAGAACTCAACCAAGTATAGGGCTTATTTTCAATGATTTCTAAACAAGAGCATGACCTTTAATCCAGGGACTCTCATAAATAATCAACAAGCCTGTTTTTCCTTTGTTACAAGGGAAAAAGTGGTTCAAACCATGTAACAATATGAGCAGGAAGGTCTTGAGATTTTCATCATTGACCCAAAAGGAACTGAAGCAGGCTTTTCATAAGGGCATGGACATTTATCAGATGATCTTGGATCTTGAACTGCTGCCTGTTCATTCAAATATTTCTCTGATGCTTCACATAACATAATAGGTTTTTCTATTCTCAGGGTTTTCTGATATCCTTTTATGTTAAAGTAGTCTCTTTGTATGTCCAGTAACAGCTACCAATTATCTTTCCAAACAAACTGTGTTGAGTGACTACAATAAGCATATTTCAAATCCAAAATTCAATCTTTACTGAAGTATAGTTTTCAACTTTTGCCAAAGGCTCTATTCTTCACTCTTGAATTTCAGAAACTTTTCAAACTATTGGAGTGTTTGGATCGCAAGATCCTACAAGCAATGTTTGAGCCACAATTCTTTTAGATATTTTAATAATTATTTTCAGGCCACATTCAAATTCAGAGTTCATTAAGTACAAGTCTCAGGACTTCAGGTAAAGGGTGCGACATTATCACTAAATGAGAGATATGATTCACTAGAACACAAATTGTCCCATTAGTTTCTGTACTTATTATTTTGTTGTGGGGGGTCAGTAAAAAATAGTAATCTAATTCTCATAATTGGGGTATGGATACTGTAAGCTCATTATAATTGACCCATATTTCACAGACTCTGCTGGACCTTGAATTTTGTCTGCTTATATCCACCAGTCTTTATTTGTCACATGGTGATGTCACTACTGTGCTACTGTCCTTCTATCTTCCTGTCTGAGGAAGAATTATCATTACATTTTCAATTTAATGCATCAATTGATTCTAATGACTTTAAGGTCTAAGTGCTGATGTACTACTTCATGACAATATGCCAGTGAATTAAATGTTCCTTTGGGAAAAAAATGTAAAATTGTACTGATGTCCACTCCACATAAATACAGGCAATGTTTGACTATATTACAAAAAAGGAATTGTATGTTGCATTTCTTATTGTATAAGTTTTACCATATCTGTTCCAGACAAATCTCTCAGGTAAATTGTCTTGTTTGGTCCCAATAGCTTTATCATCTGTCTCCATGAACCACTGTCTTCTGTATCCACAAGATGACATTGTTAAAAAGTTAGTGGAAATCAATACTCTCATTCAATCTCTTTCTTAATCAGGGGAATAATCTCTTGTTGCCCTCCCAGATTCTATATCAGTTAATATATATTATAGAAGATAGAGAAATTCCAAAGATTTCCAAATGTTCAATTTTAATCAGGTCAAGGGTAAATTTGGCTCATCTCCAATTTAAAAATGGTACATTTGGATCTCTCCATTTACACATAATACAATCTCAATTATATTTTACTGTAATAGTGACATGACACAAAATATATTCTCCTGTCATATGTTTCAATTTCACCAAAGCATATCTCTACCCTCCATACTTTACTTTCGGGCCTTTTCTCTCTATTCCTAGTGGATACTACACATTTACTGCCTATATCCAATCATCTCCAAAAGTTTTGCATATTCTTCATAAATATTTGTCATACACCATTGTCTAAGACCTTGGCTCATCTTCTCAGGTGTTGTGCTGGAAAATCCCTTTAAAAAAAAGATTTTATTTATTTATTCATGAAAGACACAGAGAGAGAGGCAGAGACATAGGCAGAGGGAGAAGCAGGCTCCATGAGGGAGCCCGACATGGGACTCCATTCTGAGGCTCCCGGATCATGCCCTGGGCCGAAGGAAGGCGCTAAACTGCTGAGTCACCCAGGGATCCCTGGAAAATCTCTTTAAGGTATTTGTTCTCAGATCATTTCTATCTATCATCTATCTATCTATCTATCTATCTATCTATCTATCTATCTATCTATCTATCTACCTATCTGACACAGAGAAGGACAGAGCACAAGCAGGGGGAGTGGCAGGGAGAGGGAGAAGCAGGCTCCCTGTGGAGCAGGGAGCTAGATGCAGAACTCAATTCCAGAACCCTGGGATCGTGACCTAAGCTGAAGGCAGATACCTAACCAACAGAGCCACCCAGGTGCCCTCAGATTATTTTCTATTAAACAATGGGTGGTAGGATGTGTAGCCCCTCATCAACTATTTTGTCTAATTTGTGATTCTCAGAACGTAATTTTAATTAATCCAAGGTAAAATATATGTAACAAATCTTATGGCTAGAGTTGAAGCTGTTTGTCAAACATTCAACCATTGATGATATACCACGAGTTCTTAGTAGCAACATTGTCAATTTTCTTAATTTTATTTTTGATTGCTGTTTTTTGAGAGAACATGGGAATGTGAGCAGGTGGGGAGGGGCAGAGGGAGAGGGACTCTTAAGCAGGCTCCAACCTCTTTGTGGAGCCCTATGTGGGGCTGGATCTCACAACCCTGAGATCATGACCCAGGTAGAAATCAAGAGTCAGTTGCTTAACTGACTCAGCCAGCTCCCCAGGTGCCCCAGGTTTCTCTCCTATTATCACATTGTTTATATAATTTTGCCTCTGTCCTTAACAGTTTTAATGTTATGGAGAGAGTGTGTTATTTTTTAGTTGGAGAGGGAATAGAGAAGTTTGGCTATTAAATTTGCTAGATTTCCACACTCACTCATCACAACTAATTAATTGTAATACAATCTGGGAGTGACTACTCACAAAAGTTTGTAGCAATATTGGGAATAGAATAATTCCTTCCATTTAGGAAGTGAATAAAATGAATGTTGTACTCTACTTATTATCCTGAGAATTCACACCAGCAATAATGTGCTGATCTACTAGTACTTCTCTCTAAATTGTCTAACTCTAACAGCAGAATACAGTCTGTATTTTGTCATTACCTGGTTATGTCCCTGACTACATGTAGCATCTTTTGAGTTATGAAGAGTCATGGCTTACCTCATGAAAAAACATAATTTCTGCTCAAGTGGCAACAACAAAAGCATCAGAAGGTTTTCCAGTAAGTAGAAGAAGCCAGTACTATTTACTTTTCTTTGTTTTAGATTCCATCTTTATTCTACTTTAACTGTTTTTGTTTTTGTTTCCCAGTGCTCTAGAAGTTAGGAAATAATCTAGTTATTTTTGCCTTTATTTGGTGCTTATCCCATGCTGTAGCCAATCTATAGTACCACAAAATATTAAATTATAAAAATAAATAAAGGAATAAATGAAAGAAGATAAGGATGAGACAGAAAGAGAGAGGAAGAAAAAGACAGAAGAGAGAGAATGGAAAGAAAGAAAAAAAAATCCCAGATTTTACACAACATGGAGCTTTCTTACCAATTAGTAGAGATTACAATCTAATCAGTTCTGATAGGTAATAATCAGATGCAGCTGCCTAAGATCTCCATTTGCTTCATTGGAATACATTTTGGATTTAGAGTCTGAGACTCAAATTTGTGAGAAAGGAAAGTGATTTGAGGCAAGGATTCTTTCTTTCGTGTTTTTTTTTTTTTTTTTTTTTTTTTTTTTTGCACCGCACTAGTCAATAGTCACATTTATTTGCTACTTATTCCCTATCCTAATGGCCTTTTACTTTTCTTTCATAGTCAACTATTTTATTGCATTTGTAAAGATCCTCTTATTTGTTCTTTAAACATTGTTTATGTGTATTTTTAGTTGCAGTATGTAATAGATCTCATAATTTTTACTTGTTTTATACTCAAATGAATTTTAAAATATCTACCCATATTGCTTATGAATATTAACAGTGTTCAACCACATGCTTCATTAAATTGTCCTTGTCAATTGCCCTTGGAATAGCCAACTAGATTTTCTCTCATACTTCACTACCACAATCTATAACAGTATATATACTCCTATTAACACATGTAAGAATTTCTCTGGATATGTTCCAAAAACTAAGATTTCTGGATCATGGTGTTCACATGCTTAATTTGACCAAATACTGCCAGATGGCTTTCCAGAATGATTGCATTAGCCTTTTTCACTGCCAGCAGTGCATGAAGCTTCCATATTCCATACCCTGACAATACATAGTATTATCCAATTTCATAATTTTGCCAATCTAAAAAATGCAAATTAAAGAGCAACACTGTTTTAAAATAGCATTAATTAATGAATGGGTTTAAGTATATGTTTTTCTTTTACATTTTGTTTTTATTCTTTTATGAATTACTTTTTTTTACTTATTTTCTCTTGGCTTCTCCTTATATGTATTGGTTTTAGGAGTTTTTATATAATCTAAATATTGGCCTTATTGGTTTAGATATTGCAAATACCTTCTCTATGTTATTTGTCAATTAACTCCATCTTGCCATCATTGAATAGAAATCCTTAATCTTAAGATAATCATCTATAAATTGTATTATTCATGCTTTGTACCCTCAGGTTCTTATTTAAGAAATCATATTTCGGGCAGCCAGGGTGGCTCAGCAGTTTAGCCCCGCCTTCAGCCCAGGGTGTGATCCTGGAGACCCAGGATCGAGTCCCACATCAGGCTCTCTGCATGGAGCCCGCTTCTCCCTCTGCCTGTGTCTCTGCCTCTCTTCTCTCTCTGTGTCTCTCATGAACAAATAAATAAAATCTTTTAAAAAAGAAATCATATTTTGAAAGAGTTTAACTTGTATATTTGTGTACAGTTTATCATATAAATATTAAAATGTTATCGAGTTCTTTATTTCCAGCTGGAATTTGGATTGAGGTTGCACTGAATTTACAAATTTATCTTAGAAAAATTAATAAATTTATGTTATTAAGTCATTCAAACAAAAAAATAGGGAAATATTTCAAGTCTTCTCCATTACTTTCTGTGTTACTTTTAATATAATTATAACATCTATTTCTCATTTTAGAACTTATGTATTTCTTTTTAAGTTAATTCCTAGGTAACTTAGATTTTGTTGCTCATGTGTTATTTATATTTTCTAGTTTTATTACTGGTTTGACAAACATAATTGATTTCTGTAATTTGATCTTCTGTCAGTCTTTTTATTTTTTTTTTTATTTTTTTTTTGTTTGTTTTTTTTTGTTTTTTTCTGTCAGTCTTTTTAAATGGTCTTGTTTTCTGGTTTTATTGGTTTGCTTTCTCAAAGATGAGTGGGAATGGGGCTGGCCCAATAGGTAGAGCATGTGACTCTTGATCTTAGGATTGTAAGTTTGAGCTCCATGTTGGGTATAGAGAGTACATAAAAATAGAATCTTAAAAAAAAGAAGATAAGTGGCAATGAACCCCAGAGCTAAGAGCACCAGGCACTCTAGAACTATAATCAACCACTTCTGTTTGCTGACTCTCAACTGGCAATGTCTCTAAACAGTCTTAACCATCAAGAACTTAGAAAAATAGAACTGAAAACTGGAAGTATTACACTGTAATTCATCAGCTCTAGAGTAAAATTTAATTCTTTTCACAGGAGTCTCTTACTCTGCCCTGATATTTTTATGCCAACATGAAAGTGGGTATTTGATTTTATGGGAAAGATAGAACAGAACTGGAAGGTTCTTCTCCAAATTATATCTCCACTGCTGATCTGGGGGTGGTCTGTCACAAGCTATGACCACTCCACACAGGTTCTGGACAGTCCTTGATTACCTTGCAATTTTTTAGTGTTTATTATTCAGATCCATGCTTCTATCTTACTTCTGCTGTTTACTTAGGACTGCTATTAAGGAAAGTAGTCAATAGTTCATGCTCACTTAACATTTTATGATGAAAAGGATGACCTTATGTTTGAACTTCCAACTTACTCTTCGTACTTGTGAGGAGATTGAAAAATTGTGAAAGTTAAAATGTATTGTTAATATAACTACAAAATGGTCTTAATTTATTCCATGATTGATTAAAAGTAAACAAATGTATTGTTAGGTATTTATTTGCAAGCCTAACTATCAGAAAAAAAAAGTACTAACTGATATTTTGCTTCTCCTTTAAGAAATCTTTTCAGATTTTCAATTTTGGAATAAGCTGCTCCAATAGAATATAATGTTTAGCCTAATTATACATCTATTGCCTTGGATTCAGATTGCCAATTTTAAAATAATTGGATGTCAATATTTCCTTAGGGCAGTGATTTGGTTGTATGTGTCTCTATATACCAAGGCCTGAGAACAAAAGCCTAAGCAGGTAAAGGCATATTATGTGCATTGGCATATATGTTTGTAATGTGTGAATAACATATATTATGACCACACGTTTGCTAGTGAGAACAAGAAAACTTCATATTTGAAGTATCTTATAAATTATTACAATGCATTATTACAATGATTAGAAGTGATAAATCTTACTACTTGCAATAGATCCTGGCTCTACTAATTACTTAGAAACTATGTCATTTGGGTCAATAGAATTAACCTCCCTTTCAGGTTTTTCATTTATAAAGAGTATAAAGATAACACAGACTTGCTATATACTTTGCATGTGCTAACTTATAACAACTTAGTATAGATGGACTTCTGTGAAACAGCTCTTTATAAATGTTAATGTCACGTAAAAATAACAGCTGAAGCATTTTTCTAGATTTAAAGAAGACTAAAGACCCATGGAAACTTAACACAATTCATGTTTGTTTCTTATCTCTCACATTTTTAAAATGGTTAAAAAGGATTCTTTGAGAACTGAGGAAATTTTAATATTAATTTTCTATTAGAAAATAATATTTAATGATTAGTATTGCATTAACCAAAATGATATTTACATTTCCTTTAGTTTGACTAAAGTTTATACAAAGGCTTCTTTCTTCCTCTAGGCCTCTGACCTACCTCATACTCCAGGCCCTCAGAGAATCCAGATGCCCTAACCAAAGAGATCCCTCCCTTCCCTTTCTTTAGAGGATTTACTTTAGAAAACTTGTAATTGCAAATTCTTTTTCTGCTTCTTTGAGATGTAAATCTTTTTAAAACCTCTTGTCAGTTTTACAAACCAGGACCCTCTTTCTTCAGGACCTTGGAGCCATTCCTTTGAAATGTAATCATCAAGGAAGATAGAGCCCCTATCTCCCAGTCTCTGTGGGAGAGTAGGTGCCTAACTTTGGTGGGTGTCTTGCTTGAAGCTATAAAACTATGTCCTGTTATGAAGATAAGAGAATTTACTTTTCCTTTTGGTAAAGCCAATTAGCA
The DNA here is from genome assembly GCF_018345385.1 of Vulpes lagopus. Taxonomy (NCBI): domain Eukaryota; kingdom Metazoa; phylum Chordata; class Mammalia; order Carnivora; family Canidae; genus Vulpes; species Vulpes lagopus. The sequence continues at coordinate 43,806,095 of NC_054839.1, forward strand.
AACATAGAAGGCCTCCCTCAGCTCTTAAAAACTCCAGTTTTTTTTTTTTCTTTCTTTCTTTTTTTTCCCCCAGTGGAGTTAATTCTGATTGTATTCTGGTCTCTTTCTACTATTGCAACAACCTTGAATGTATTTTTTTCTTACCCTGTTTACTTTTGACTGGTGTCATTTTTGCTTCAGTGATAGCATTAAACTTTCTGAGTTTGGTATTTCTTTTTTTTTTAATTTTTATTTATTTATGATAGTCACAGAGAAAGAGAGAGAGGCAGAGACACAGGCAGAGGGAGAAGCAGGCTCCATGCACCGGGAGCCTGATGTGGGATTCGATCCCGGGTCTCCAGGATCGCGCCCTGGGCCAAAGGCAGGCGCCAAATCGCTGCGCCACCCAGGGATCTCGAGTTTGGTATTTCTATTGTGACTATGTAGGACAATGTCCTTGTTATTAAGAGATACTTTAAGTCTTTGAAAATATACAACTATCCAATGCTTTAGTGAAATGGCAATGTGTGTGTATGTGCATAGGTAAAATAAAAAATGACAGCTGGGAAGAGGGAGAGAGGAAAGAGGAAGGGAGAGAAGGAGGGAGGAAGGGAGAGAAAAGAAGGAAGGGAGAGAGGAAGGTAGGAGAAGTAAATGAGGGAGAGAGGGAAAGAGAGAGACACTAGTTCATGATTAGAGAGTGAAATTGAGTAGACAAGGCTTTATGAGACTGTGTATACAACCTAAAACCACACCTGCTATAGTGATTCTTGGGGCATAGTCCTCTTCATCTGTTATTAATTATAAGAAAAGCTTTGTTTCTATTTAGGAGTTTACTTTTTGTGTTTTTTTTTTATGATGGAAAAATATACTGATTAAACATATGTCTAAGTATTGTAGTATATAATTATATTACCTTTAATCTATACCTTAAGGTGGTTAATTAACATTTGAAATACATTAGTAGAATCAATATATTTGTTTCCTGAGCACATCAAATATCACTGAAATCTGTACCACAGAGTATGCCAAACTGAAATATTAGAAATAAGTTTTCACTGGTGAAAAAAAAAAATGGTTCAAGAAAAGTGGTTGGGATTCACTGTTCTTGCTTTCATGGGTCTCTAAGTTTTGTAGGACTTGTTATATGAATGAGTTATAAGCAACTGGAAAACACAGGATGCCTGGGTGGCTCACTTGGTTAAGTGTCTGCCTTCAGCTCAGGTCCTGGGGTCCTGGGATCGAGCCCTGTGTTGGGCTTCCTACTCACTAGGGTGTCTGTTTCTCCCTCTCCCTCTGTTCCTTTCCCCTGCTCATGTGTGCTTGCTTGCTCTCTCTCACTCTCTTTCAAATACCTCTGAGTGGGGCTGAGACTCTAAATCCCGTTAGTACTGGGTTTTCCACTACTTCACAGAGGACACCAACTCTGACCTGATTTGTGCTCCTGGATAAAGAGTTGGCCTTTCTATTTAGAGCAGTAACGTCCACAGTAGCCAAAATATGAAAATAACCCAGATGTTCATTGACAGATGGATGGATAAAGAAGATGTGGTGTATATAAAAAATGGAATATTTCTCAGCTATCAACAAAGATAAAATCTTACCATACGCAGCAACATGGATGGAACTAGAGGATATTATACTGAGTGAAATAAGTCAATCAGAGAAAGACAATTATATGATCTCACTCATATGTGGCATTTAAGAAAGTAAACAGAGGATCATAGGGGAAGGGAGAAAAAATAAGATGAAAACAGAGAGGGAGACAAACCATAAGAGACTCTTAACTATAGGAAACAAACAGAGAGTTCCTGGAGGGAAGGTGGGTGGGATGATGGGGTAACTGTGTGATGGTCATTAAGGATGGCACATGATATGATGACCACCGCGTGTTATATGCAACTGATGAGTTATTAACTCTACCTCCAAAGCTAATAAAAAATGGTCAGAACTTGCTTTTATTTTCACATATTACATGTTAGTAAAGTTGGGAAGTATCTCTCTATGGCCTACCACTGCAAGGGACTAATATTTACCAGAAGAACTTGACAGCTGTGAACCAGGACTAGATTGACTAGATTGTTTAGTTTGCAACAACTTATAACACTGTTGTGAGAATTGAAAGATATAAATATGTCTTGCTTGTAACACTGCTTATATTGTAAAAATTCAATAAATTTCAGATAACATTTTATGCTAACATTAAAGATATTTGCTGCTTCATACAAGAAACCTGGGTATTTGTGAAGTAATTGAGTCCTGCTACCAAAACAAACTTTTTGGTAATATATGCTTTTCTCGTCAGTGTTACTGCAGAAAGCAGAATTCCTCCAGATGGAGAATAGGGAAGAAGTGGCTGCCCTTCCTCTCCCTCTACCCTCAGATCTCCTGTCAGTAACTTCCATCCTCTAAATAAAACAGGAAGCCAGGAGGCAATGGAGCCTAGATGACATGACCCACGGGGCTTATTCTCCAGGACCCACCAGCAAGGCAAGAAAAGATGGGCAATATACGTATAAGGCAATTGAAACACAAGCAGCTCACATACTTTTATTGCCATGTGCAAATTACATGAGTAGGGTCAAAAACTTCTAAACAGATGGCAAACTATATAAGCTATTCTCTAATATTTTTGTTTGTTTAACAATAACATGGATAATATAAAACCAGTATGACTGGCAACTCATGTTTTGTGACACATAGGTTAGTTCAAGCCTCAGTCCAAACTGTTACGCAACTCACAGATTTGTAAATAATGTTTTCATGCACCAAGGCTCTAAATTTCTGTGACTATGTAAATATCTTCACTGACATGGACATTTTTTTTTTCTTTAGTGTATCGTTTTACAGTGTCTGGTATTTCTCTGTCTAAAACAAATGGGTTCTCATCTGACAGGTGATAAAAATAAATGCTTCATTTGCCACAACATTAAAATAAGAAAAGTTCTTTGCTGTTATCTTCTGTCACAGTTTCTACATCAAGTCTTTTTTTTTTTTTTTTCCTTTTGTCCTAGTCTACATGACCTGGGAATGTAATAGGTTTTATGGTTCTTTTTTCCTGAAATTTAACCTATGGGAATTAATATTTTATATAGATTTGTATTGGTTACAGAGAAATAAGAGATAGTGCATATAGAGAAGGTACATTAGCCACAGATAGATACAGCATCCCACCAAACAGCATATTTGTTCTGTACTGGATCTCGCTAACTGTATTTTTAGAGCGTATTTTAACCAGTTTTAATATGATTGAATATTAAGAAGGGCAGGGAGAAAAAACATTTCAACATTTAAGGGATGTAAATGTAGCATTTCACTATAGAGAAGAAAATAAGATGTATGCATTTAACTAATGAGATTTCTATCCCTGAAATGATTTTTTAAATATGTTTTTGTTTGAATGACAAAGGATTGAAAATTTTACCTTGTTGGGTGATGGATATTTTTTAATTCTTTTAAATCTATTAAGATTTGTACTGAGATGTCATTAAATCCTTCCCAAACAGTTTGATCCTTTCTGGCCTTGTTTTTAAAATTCGCTAGGCATCACAACAGCAGGGTTTAGTTGATAACCAAGTATTCTCTACTTCCGAGGCAAAACTGTTCTGAATGCTCTCTCTGGTGCTCAGTGAATCAAGGTTTTCCAGGATGGTTCATGAAAACAGGCATCATTTTCACTCTTACGTGAATACTCAGTGCCGGATGTTCCTTCCATGCATCGTTAGCACCTCACCAAGTGTTTTGAACACTGTTCTGCTGAATATTTGGAGAGGACTGTTTGTAGGTTTCCAGAACTCCCTCTTCATGCAAGTCTCTTCTCTTTGATATGTTGTGCAGTGAACTCAGATCACTTCACGGTCTCTGAACATTTAGGCAGTCTTCTCTGCTCAGGAAGCTCAATGAACTTCATCTGAATTATCAATTCCTGCATGACAGCTTGGAAATGCTCTTGAGGTAGTAAGTTTTGGCAATAGAAGGACTCACATTATTTGTTTTCTATCTATCAAAGATCATTGTCCTTCATTGTCTCATGTTCAGTTTCTTGAAAGATGTTGGTTCTCATATTTTGTTTGTTTTATCGTCTTACAGGAAAGTATATATTATTTATATCATTCTGGACAGAAGCAGAAGTCCCTAAATAGCATATTTAAAATCTTTTTTCGGGGCACCAGAGTGGCTCAATGGTTGAGTGTCTGCCTTTGGCTAAGGTCATAATCCCGGCGTCCTGGGATCAAGTCCTACATCTGGCTCCCCTTAGGGAGCCTGCTTCTCCCTTTGCCTATGCCTCTGCCTGTTTCTCTGTGTCTCATGAATACATAAATAAAATCTTTAAAAAATAAAATGTCTTTTAATTGTTTCCTACTAAAATACAGAAATGTAATTGATTGTGTGTGTGTGTGTGTGTGTGTGTGTGGTCTGTGGGGGGGTTGTCCTTATGGCCTGGGGTCTTCCGAAATGCATGTCTAAGTTATAACAGTTGCTTCTGATTTTAAGGGAAGTGTTCATTATTTGATCATTAAATAAAAGGGTAGCTGTTGTGTTTTCACACACGATCTTTGTTAGGTTGAGTAAGTTACCTTCTCTTCTGAGTCTTCTGAGAGTTTAATTTCTATCATTCATAGGAGGTGTTGATTATATGGAGTATTTCTCTGAACATTTAAGAAGATCATAAGGTCTTTGTCCTTTAATCTTTTATGTTTAATATATTATTTACACTAATTAGTGTTCAAACAGTAAACAAATCTCGCATTTCTAGAATACATCCTACTTTTTTGAATTGTGAAAAGCATTCAACTTTCTAATATTTTGTTGGAAGTTTTTACAAACATGTTCATGAGAGAGATTGGTTGGTCTTTTTCTTTCTCTTTCTTTCTTTCTTCCTTCCTTTCTTTCTTTCTTTCTTTCTTTCTTTCTTTCTTTCTTTCTTTCTTTCTTTCCTTTCTTTCTCTATCAGATAGAGAGAGCAAGGGGGAGGGCAGAGGAAGAGGGAGAGAGAGAATCCCAAGCAGGCTCTATGGTGTCCCTGAGTCAGTCATGACCTGAGCCAAAATCAAGAGTGGAGTGCTTAACTATCTGAGCCACCCAAGCACCCCTCTCTTCCTCTCCTCTGTAATGCTTAAAATTTTGCTGGCCTTATAGATCAAGTTGAGAAGTGTTTCCATTAATACATTTTAAAAGGATTGCATAGTGAAAAGTTATTCCATTTCTCATAATTTTGCATGCCTTTTGATTTAGTTTTCAATGGCAAATTATAAAACTTGCTAAATTGCTTTTGTTATTATTGTTTTATAAAGTTTAAGTCCTTAGATTAGGTCCTTCATTAGAAAAATGAATCCAAATATAATTTTTATATATCATTGCTCATATGAATTTCTATGTTTGCTTGCATTTATAGCTATAGTGATGGATTTTCCTTAATTATTTTAGAATAAAATGTATTTGTAATCCTATACAGTTAATAAGCAATTTTTAGTATCAAAGAATAGATATTGAAGATGGCACAAACAAAAGATAGTTTTTTAGAGTGGCACATAACAATAGAAACATAGGGGGCACCTAGGTGGCTCAGGTGGTTAACTTTCTGTCTTTGACTCAAGTAAAGTTCTCAGGGTCCTGGGATCAAGCCCCAGGTCAGGCTCCCTGCTCAGTAGGGGTCTGCTTCTCCTTCTCCCTTTGCCCCACCCCTCCCCTGTGCTCTCTCTCTTTCTCAAATAAATAAAATCTTTTTTTAAAAAACCCACAATAGGAAATAGGGAAACACTTCATTAGTGCACTGTATCCCTATACTAACTTTGCAAATTCATCATAAACATGACAATTTTATTGATGAGCAAATGAGGCTTAGAGAGGATAATTTGTTCAGCTTTATAAAGCAAGCAAGTGATAAAGATAGAATTTAAATTTAGTTCCTCCTCTCTTTAGACCTTCACCTGTTAACTGATATTCTATTTTTTCCTAAATTTTTTGCTGGAAACTTGTTCTTATTCTTAAGAAAAAAAAATCACATCCGTAGCTTTATGATAGAAATTGACTAGGTATTTCCAGAATTGGTGTATTAATATCAAATAGACAAAACTGAAAACTTTATTGTTAAGTTGTACTGAATTATGTGTAATGGCAATATGCTTATATCTATTTGAAGATCATGAAAATCTATTTAGACAGTAATCTGTTTTTTTAAATTATGTAGTAAGTCACTTATTGTGGCCACATGACTGATGGATGGACACATACCTATGCTTTCTGAGATGTCTGTTTGAGAACTGTTGAACAAAACTTCTATAAAAAAGCTATTACAAAAAAAAAAAAAAAGCTATTACAGAAATATATTGAAAGTATATGTTTTATATAATTCCATTAATATCAGAAATGTATTACTTACCTCTTGATAAGGATATACTTACTATAGCATTTTGCAAGATTTCCACAGTAGCCTAGATAAAAACTTATCCACAAAGAAATCTGGCCCATGCTTGTCTGCTGGTGATGACTCCTTCAAGGCTCATCTCAAATAGTTGGGCTTGAGCTTCCAGGGATTCCTCAAATCCTTGCAGAAAAGGCGACCTAGAAGGCAGCCTCCAGTTGCAATAGGGATCTGGGCAGGTGGATTTTAGTTCTTGGTGATGCCAATCAGGAAAAGTTGGAGACATCAATTAGGAGGGATTATTTACATTTGAAGAAAACTAGAAGAACTGAAAATTTGGAAAGGGACTAATAATTTGGACAGGGTAACAGGATCCAGTCTAGTTTATAGGACAATATGAAAATCTTCCTCCCCTAAAAAGAGTGTGTTTAAGAATATGAATGATTTTCTATTGAAACATGAACTTTCTCTCTACAGTTATTACCCTACATTTTTTAAAAGTTTTTATTTTTTTATTTTTTTTATTTTTTTAGGGAGAGAGCACAAGCAGGAGGGGAAAAAGTAGAGGGAGAGTGAATCTCAAGCAGACCCTTCACTGAGTGTGGATCCCAATGTGAGGCTTGAACTCATAACCCTGAGACACAACCTGAGCTGAAACCAAGAGTCAGATGCTTTAACTGAGCCACCCAGGCACTCCATTGCCCCACATTTATTTTAAAAAATAACTTCAAAGAAATTGTATTCTTGATCATAAAATCAAATTTCTCTTAGCAGATTTGGTCTGATTATTTGCATAGATGTAACAAGAATGGTAACTTACCATTGGCCTTCTTCAGTTTTCTATGCTGGAAGTTTTCATAAGAAATTTCAGATTGGACTTCTTTATAAAAGCTTCCTGAGGCTGGGAAGCCAATCCAAGTATCCACCATGACATATCACCTGTATTACCTATAAATATGGATGAATTCCTCTCTTCTTCAAGTCCTCAAAATATCTTAAGTTTCCTGGGTTTACCAAGAAGTGGCCTTCCTTACTTTAAGATTGAGAACTCATAAATCCATGAACACTTTAAGTCAGATAGCCCGACAATTTTCCCAAAAGGGCTTTGTAAACATCTGACTCCATGAAGTCAAACTTAGTTCCTTAAAATGTGTAGTCATGTCTATTAAATTAAATATATCAAATATTTGAGCATCATTCTCAAATATAACATCCCAGGGAAGGCCTTGAATACATATCCGATATTTCTAATCAAGTTCTAGTAATAAGGAGGACAGATTCATACTGAACCTCTGAAAACAAGCATATTGCTGTGGAAGAAAGCTTAAAGAGTTACCAAATCCTTTAAAATTATGATCCCTTTAAGGATCAGTCAGGGAGAAAAATATAAAATGTTTAATTCCTGTCTACTAAATTGTTATACTATGTAGAGAGTTTAAGGAAAAAGAGAAAAAGGTTCTTGTATATTCAGAAAATATAACATGAAAAGATCGATGTTTCAAACAAAACCCACAATCAGTTTGTTTAGGCCTATGGAATTACTTATTATTCTACTTCATCCTGGCTTAGCAGATTCATGAACCCATTTGCTTCTAGGTGAGTGTTCTAGAAAACCTAAATCAGATACAGTGGTATGGTCTTAAAGTTGTTTAAATGATTCCTTAACATACAGATGATGCATAGTTACCTGTACCCAAAACCACATGGCATAGAGCTTTTGAGAAAATGAACATTCAGACCTGTGGTTGATTGCAAGTGCTCAGAGAAGTATCAGAGAAAAAAACAGAAGCATTTCCTGTAACATATCTAGAATGGTTGTCAGATGATTTTGTTGATCTTGGTTTGACTCATGTTTGGGAGTGTGGATCAGTTGGCTATCACCTTTCCAGGCTTCCTAGGCTAAGGCATGCCTGCATATCTGATGAGAAATGATAGACATATGGAGTGGAGCCAAGTCACCCAATCATCCTCTTGATGGCAGAAGCTGCAGAGTCAGGAGAGTGATAGAGAAGGTTTAGATGCAGAGCTAGGTGAAGAATTAGAGCCATCAGTGAAATCAATCTATCACGAATAATATTAAGTAATTTAACACATATAGAGAGATTATAAAATATCCTTACATTTTAATATATGTTTAATAAATGCATGAAATTTATTCTTTCTTGAATTGTGTGAGACACATGAAATGCCTCATATACTTCCTTATATTTCCTTGCTAAGTGTTTATAGATTACCAAAGCTCTTCAATGTACTCTGGGGGCTAAAAATGAATAATATCTATCCTCAAGAAGCATGCAATCTTTATGGGTTGCAAATGACTATAATGCATGGTAACCCATTGTACAAGTAGCATAGAAATACTATGGGAGTTGAGAGAATGGAGCAAACCCTGCTGACTACTGGGGGATGGAGACTGCAAAATGCTTCTTTGCAGGTGACATGTTAGCTGAAGCTTGACAGATAAATAGGATTTCAATAGGTAGAAATGACAGGGTTTAGCTATTGCAGAAAAAATCAAGTGAATAAATGAAGGCAATAAACTATAAAGGCAAGTTTTGGAGAAAATCAATGACTATATGGAACTCTAGATGTAAGTACAAGAGTTAAATTAGGTCTGTACAGACTTTATATAAAACCCTAGATTTTTTTTCATGAAGATGCCATCATTTTTACATGCCTGCTGTATTTTTCTCATGAAATTTGAGGACAAATGAAAACACAATATAGTTATTTCAGGATTCTAACTGCTTAAATTCCTGGAAATTTTTTTAGTTTATAATGCTTTCCCCCCCAAGTTTATATTTTATTCTGTCAAATATATCATTTTTCATATCTGCATGAATATTTAAAATTATTAGATGACCCCAATTTGCATGGCCAAGAGAGAATTAATCATTGACATTCAAACCATTTAAAAAATTATGATTACTGAAAAGGGAGCAGATAGATCACAAAATATGAAAAGTGTAGCTTACATTTTGTTTCAAAGGATTTGTCAACATTGGGTTAGTATTTTGGAAATGACAAGCCTAATGAACCTTCTGAGGACCACTCGAGAATTAAGAGAAAGATGCTAATGAAAAGTATGATAACTTTGGAAGGAAAGTATGTCCTTGGTCTTGTAACACAGAGGTATAAAGGTATGCCTTACACAATCCTTTAAAGACACTCATTATCAGCCAACATTTTAATTATTCTTACCTCACAACTTCACATACAACTCTCTTAAAATTTAATAGTCTTTTAGGCTCTCAGTCTTATGCCTATGGCCTATGTTCATTTTCATTGTTGTCACTATATTTGTTTATTTTTTATTTATTTTCAGAATTAAAGAAAATCTCCTGACCAAGTCAAAGTAGATCTCAGAAATGTGGCAGAAAAATAAAAATTGGAATTTAAAAAATATATTTAGGGCTTTGCATTTCATTTAGAAGAGAATATTTTGCTAGTTATATTTTTATTCTCTTTTATGAACACATGAGTTTAATGTCTATTATTGCAATATATTAAACAGGTACATTCCTTTATTCTTTCATGAGACGGGGAGAGTGCTTATGGTAATATAGGCTTGGATATGGTTGGCATACATTAATTATATGAATCAACAAGGTAGCTGACTACTACTCAAAATTTTAATTTCACAGCTGGAAAAGAGGCTGTGTCCAGAATTCAATGGTAAAGAAGTAATGAAATGCATGTTATTCATCCAATGTTTTCTCTTTGCTAGGAGTTACTTTGATTTGATTACATTTTTCTTCTTTTAAGTAGGAGAAATCTGTAATTTTACTTCCCTTTTCAGCCACACAGAACATAGGCAGAGCTAAATAAAAGAATGTAGTATTGGTTATTTCTCACAGTTACTCCAGAAGTGTCCTTTGCTAGTGATCTTCTGGTTATAGAACTTTGAATCACACTTGATGATAATTATTTTTCTTGCAAATTTATATGCATGAAAGCAATATTGAAGCAACAATAGAAAACTAATTTTCTATGAAAGAAATTATTTATCTGCTCTGAAGTGGGATCAAATACATTTTCAAAATCATGGGGCTAAAATTGAATCCAAACTCTAAAGAGTGTGTGTATGTATCTACTTGAATATGATCTGATTTTTAAAATGTATGTAAGTGAATTAAAAGATGTAATAAAGGAAAAAAATTGGCGTCCTACATAGTTTAATCATATTACAGAAATTGCAGATAACACATATTAATAGGATTTTCCTTTAGATCATCAGACAACTTAAAAGATTCTAAGCATAATTGGATTAGTCCTAACCAAAAGGTTATGGACATAGTAATTCGCTGGGAAATGTCCCAGGACAAAATATTGCTGTCCCTTAATTTAGCAAAACCAAAAAAAAAAAAAAAAATGTACTTCATTTGTAATTAGGTAGTTGGTTTTCCTGTAGTCCAGCCTTAAATATAAAGTATATTAAGTTCATTGTACCTTCAAATAAAAATTATAATTAAATCATCAAATACCCTTCTACTAGTGAAGACTGCAAAGGAAACAGTTGTAAAAGAAAATTATAAGAAGATATAAAACATGCTAAATTATAAATATAAAACGTAACTGTAAAATTTCTAATTTTACATAATTTTATTTATCACATTTTGTTTTAGATTTTATATTTGTTCTGAACAGAAAGACCACTGGAATTAGAATGGTGTAGGCCTTTCTGAAATATGTAAATGAAGTAGTGTATTAATTTTACCACTAGGCAGATCCCAGGACACATGGTACAACTAATACATTAAAATGACACGTAAGTAGAAGATACTATAAGAAGTGTATTTGTTCTTTGTTCTTTTTAACATATGAAAATACTAGCTCTAAATTTGAATGTGATACGTGTGGATGGCACAAGCTGTCCTGCAAAAGTGCTTGTCCAGGGCAATAGTTCTCAAAGTGAGTACCACCATCCTTAGGTCACCTGGAAACTTGTCAAAAATGCAAATTCTCAGTTACCATCCAGGACCTACTGATTCAGAAATGCTGGAAGTGGAGCTCATAAATCTGTGTTGTAACAAGTCTACAGGTGATTTATATGCTAAAGTTTGAGAACCTTTTGTTTAAGGGATACTGGCATTTCATTCACTGCCTGTTTCTGTGTTGAATACCATAAATCTATTACTAGGGTATCAGAACAATCTTCAAAATAGATACTATTCTAATTTTAGAAGTAAAAAAAAACCATTCAAGGATGTTAAGCAATTTATTTATTGCTATCCCTACAGCAAATATGAAGGGTACTCTATCGTGAGAGATAATTTCCTTCCATACATCTAACTCTCCCAAAGCCTGGCTGCTAGGCTCAATCTTCACATAAATGTGTACTTTCTGGTTTTAGTCACTTATCAGAGCCAGGTTCTACCATGGAAAATTATGTAAGATCTACAGGGACAGAGATTTTTGCTCTTTGTTCTCTGATTTACTCAAGTGTTCTAACCAATACCTGGCATAAATCAAGACTCAACATACATTAGTGGAATGAAAGAAATGGGAAAAAACGAGAAAGCATATTAGCAATCTTATATTTATAATCTGAATTATTTCCTTACAACACATTTGCAGGATCATTATGTAACTGTTTTGAAGGATGAAGTGACTAATTAAAATGAATAAGTGATTCTTACACGTACACAGAGTAATCAGCAGACATTGCATTTGACTCGTCTATTTGATTATAAAATTTATGATTTTCCTTTCCTCCATTATAGAGAAGTCCAAATACCCACTCTGGATTAGGTAAATCTTGAGTCATTCATATATACATGTAAGAATTTCTTTTTATAGTCACTTCAAAAATAAAGAATTTGAGGCAGAGAAAGGTTAAAAAAACTATAGCAATAGAAAGCAAGCTAATAATTCAGAACCCCTGTGTTGACAGCAAGATATTTATGTACCACAAATGGAACACAGTGAAACAAAGAAATCTTGTAAACTAGTTAAAGTGTAAAAGGGCTCAACTTGTAAATGAACTAGATTCTACAAAGTTTTACCTTCATATCTGTTTTGCTTCAGATTATGAACATTCTCTACTCTTACACAAAATAGAGCAAAGTATTCAGATGGAATTAGGGAACATGAAAAAAACATTTCTTATCAGCTTTGAATGATAAAGATTATCTATAGAAATTCTCATACTTTAAACAACACTGAAAAATATTAAGCCCCATTGAAGAGTATTCTTTGTGAAAGTACATAACATTTATTATTTTAGTATGTATTTAGATTCTTTAAGATGAGATAGCATCCAATATAACTATTTTATCTTTTGTGAGGGCTATATTACATCTAGGAGAAAAATAATATATTGGATAACGATATTTTGTAAAAGCTGATCTTTGCGAATGTCTGCTTTGGACCCCACAATATCAATTTTTTTAATCTTGTAAGGTAAATTCTCTTTGATAGGATTATTGTAGGTATGCACTAGCAAAATATATTCTAAAAGAGGAGCAGAAAAAAAAATAAAATAAAAGAGGAGCAGAAAGCCTATGAACATATACATCACTGTTACTAAATCTTGAATACAGAAGCAGTAACTGACATTCTAGGGATGCAGCCAAAGGAATTTAAAAAAAATCATACAATCAAGTGACCCATACTTACATCCATTAGCTTTCAAGTTTCTTCCTTCCTTAATAAGATGTGGTATTAAAGAGGGCAAAGGTTTTGTTTTCTAGTCCTTCCTATTCCTGGATCCTGTGGGATAGATGGTGGAGGAAAGTAGGAGTTAAAGTCAACTCCCTAATTTGCTCTTTCACTATCAATATTGCCATTTAAGGCAATCTCTCAACTTGTGTGGTTTTTAACACTCAAGAACTTTTGGCAATGTCTGGAGACAATTTTCATTGTCACAAGTAGAGAGAAAGCATTCCTGGGACCTTATATGTATTATCTGAATCTAGTGGATAGAAGCCAGAAACATAGCTAACATCTTATAATGCACAGGACAGTCCCTGCTGAGGAAAAATTGACCAAAATGTCAATGGTAAGAAACCTGGATCTGGAATTAAAATTTCAGTCAACTCATGCTGAAATACTCAAATTCAACTAAAATAATATAAATACATTCAGGTAAGTTTAGATAAGTAGATCTTGATAATAACTTGGATGGCAGTGTTAGGATATAATAAGAAATAACCCATCAACAGAATTAGGTGCTCTTGAGCCCTGAAATCACAGAAAAAGCTGTCACAGGGAAAAACTTAATAATGTTCATACAAAACTTCAAAATGAAGCTTTAACCAATGAAATTGTGTATAATGCCCATTGTCAAGAAATGCCTACCGTAGAGAACAACTATTTTTGCTTGATGCTATGAAACAATGAATTTTACATATTTCTCTCCTTATTATAATACACCAAGCATCACTTCACTTCTTCCATTTTTTTAAAGTTTTCTGAAGATATAGAATGGAGCTGACTCTGTTAATGAGAAAATTCCTGCTAGCTTGAGGTTGTATTTATTTTTATTCAGTCCTTTCTTTCATAATTGTGCATGTAACACAATATATAAATGGTTTGTAAATGGAGAAATGTATCGGTATAATATATAGTTGTGTTATTTCATATGTAAGTATTTTTCTTACCTACATGTAGGGGAAAACAAAACAAAACACACACCAATGCCTGGCTGCTGGCATTGGCAGTGGGAGTTTTTAAGACAATTAAAACCTCAAGAGCATCAGCTCTTGAGTAGAGCACCTTCAGCCCTATCAGTCTCTGTGGGTCTGGCCTACAATTCTCTCCCTCCTGATGCCAGTCTCATGGTCAAATAATTCCTCTTCCTCGTTGTCTCACTATCTACCAGGAATGTAATAACTACAGTGATATAAGCATTTCTACTACCTTTTTGTTGTTGTTCATTTTAAACATTTATTATGACAATCTCCACCCAAGCTGAATTGTCTGCTCAGGCAGCCCAAGCTAGCTTCAATAATACAAACTATTGTTTTTGTTAATGCTTTGCAGATATTTAAGGGGTGCATATATTGGATTACAGCTGGAATGACTCTATTGCCAAAAAAGCAATTCTCATTTTATAGATCAGTTTTGTGAATGCAATTAAATTAAGATGACTCTGGAGAGATGGATGCATTCCATGTATCCTAATGAAATTACATTTTGAGCCGGCTAGTCTTAGATGTACTTTCTTGACTGTGGTAAAATCATCAAGGAAATGGTACCCTATTGACCTTCTGGAAGCCAGCCAAGAGGTCTTAGTGTGGTGACATTTGCTTTCTTTATTCCATAAATCCTAACTTCTACTCAGAAAAAAAAAAAAAGTGAACTTATGGAGATGGTAGGCTTCTCTATGGAAACAATAAGCATGATTTTATAAACAGGTCACTTTGTTTCATATTGACCAACATATTTTATTATATTGCTTTTTTTCTTTCACAAATTTATCTGTTATAAAACCACAGTTCTATTTGTTATTGGTATAAATATCATCTCCATTTTAAGTGAGGAATAACTATATCTAATGTGTGGACCTGATGTGGCTTCATACATGAAAACACACCTGAAAGTGAAAAAGGAAATTAGCAGATACAGAAGAATAGACAAGTAGGTAAATAGAAGAAAATCATGTATGCAAACAATTTTTCTGAAATTAACTATTTTTTATTTCACCTTGATATAAAAATACCTTTAGCCCTTGTCATTCCGTAGCCTATGTTCACTCTTAGCCCCTTTACTGGATGAATCATGTTCGTTTTATCTTGAGATTCATAATTACTCCAAATTGTTGAAAGGTAGGATCTCTGGTAATCTCAGGTTTTATAACTTTATAAAGACAATATGAAAACACAGAAGCAATAACAATTTCAATGAATATAGAACCAGGAAAATGACTTTTTGAGCAATGAAAAGGTGATTTGATAGTTTTTGCAAACTAAATTTTGTGTTTGATATGTAAGTAAAAATAAGTTAAATTGTAATATGTTAATATGTACTTAAATATACTAGAATAATAAATGTTTTGCCTTTTCTTCTTTTTTAAACCTATTTTATTTAAATTCAATTAGTTAACCTATAATTTGTCATTAGTTTCTAATGTAGAGCTTAGTTATTCATCCATTGCATACAACACTCAGTGCTCATTACATCACGTGCCCTCCTTAATGCCCATCACCTCACCCACCTCCCCTCCAGCAACCATGTTTGTTTCCTATAGTGAAGAGTCTCTTATGATTTGTCCCCCTCTCTACTTTCAGCTTATTTTATTTTTCTCTCTCTATCCCTACAATCCTCTGTTTTGTTTCAAAAATTCCACATGTGAGTGGAACCATATGATAATTGTCTTTCTCTGACTGACTTATTTCTCTCAGCATATACCCTTCAATTCCATTCACATCAATGTAAATGGTAAGATTTTATCTTTTTTGATGGCCGAGTAATATTCCATTATATATATAAATATCCTCTACATCTTTATCCATTATATATATAAATATCCTCCACATCTTTATCCATTTATTTATCGATGGACATCTGGGATCTTTCCATAGTTGGGCTTGTGGACCTGCTGCTATGAACATTGCAGGTTCTCCTTTTAATTGCAACATTTGTGTCCTTTGAGTAAATACCTAGTAGTGCAATTGGTGAGTCATCAGGTAGCTCTATTTCTAACTTCTTGAAGAACATCCATACTGTTTTCCAGAGTGCTATACCAGGTTGCATTCACACCAAGAGTGTAAGAGGGTTCCCCTTTCTCCACATCCTTGCCAACATTTGTTGTTTCTCAACTTGCTAATTGTAGCCATTCTGACTAGTGTGAGGTGGTATCTCATTGTGCTTTTGATTTGTATTTCCCTGATGCCAAGGATGTTGACCATTTTTTCATGTATCTATTGGCTATTTATGTCTCCTTTGGATAAATTTCTGCTCATGCCTTCTGCCTATTTCTTGACTGGATTATTTATTTTTTGGGTGTTGAGCTTTATAAGTTCTTTATAGATCTTGGATACTAGCCCTTTATGTGATAAAATATTTGCAAGTATTTTCTCCCGTTCTGAAGATTGTCATTTGGTTTTTGTCAAATGTTTCCATTGCTGTGCAGAAGCTTTTCATCTTGATGAAGTCCCGAAAGTTCATTTTTACTTTCGCTTCCCTTGCTTTCAGAGATGTTTCTAGCAAGAAGTTTCTGCAGCCTAGGTCAATGAGGCTGCTGCCTGTCTTCTCTTCTAGGATTCTGATGGATTCTTGTCTCACATTGAGGTCTTTCATCCATTTTAAGCTTATCTTTGTGTAAGGTGTAAGAAAATGGTCCACTTTCATTCTTCTATATGTAACTGTCCAATTTTCCCAACACCATTTGTTGAAGGGACTGCCTTTTTCCCATTGGATATTCTTTTCTGCTTCGTTGAAGATCAATTGACCATAGACTTGAGGGTCCATTCCTGGGTTCTCTATTCTGTTCTATTGATCTCTGTGTTTGCTTTTGTGCAAGTCCCATACTGTCTTGATGATGACCTTTTACTTCTAATGTAGAAAATATTTCATCAATGAAAAATATGTACATTGTGTGTATGTGTATATGTGTACTAAACATAGTGTTTTCAGGAACATAGCAGTATAACCCTATTTGTTTATGGTTGATGTCAGATTATTCAGTGTTCATTCTGTTCTAGTTGTTGCTCTATATTTTAAATATCACCTTACCCTAATGAAATAAGCCAAACAAATACTGTATGGTATAACTTATATGTGGAATCTAAAAAAGAAAAAATAATTTACTCGCAGAAACAGAGAATAGCATAGTGCTTCTCAACTATTTTTCAACAATCTTTGAAAAGATAACAGCTTTCATGACAGAGACATTTTCTTTCTTCTGAGCAAATAGTAGGCTTTCTTATAGCCTTAAAAGACAGGTGCCTCCCTCCAGAGCAAAGCACAGCCATCTTCAGTGCCCAAAATAATGAAGAAAATGTCTTTCCCTAGAGCAAAGGAAAGGGATGCATCCAGTCCATTAAAAAATATTCATTTTCTAGGGTGCCTAGGTGGCTCAGTCATTTAGTTATCAGACTCTTGTTTTCAGCTCAGGTCATGATCTGGCTCTGAGTCATAAGATTGGGCCCCATGTCCAGCTCCATGCTCAGTGCAGAGTATGCCTGAGGTTCTCTCTCCTTCCCCCTGTCGACTCCCCCTGCTCTCTCTCTCTCTCCCTTCTCTCTTTCTTTCAAATAAGTAAATAAAATCTTTAAAAAAAAGTTTGCATTCCCTAACTCAGGGTTTCTCTCCTGGAATACAAAACATATTGTGTGCAGGGGCCATCCAACCCTGTTTGCACTGCCTGTTGGCAGTGGGGTTTAAAGGACAGTGTGAAAATGCTGGTGCTCTGGTTGATAATATCACTGTGAGTACCCAACTGTCCATTTTTTAGGCCTTGTTAGTATCATGTCTTCTGCAATCACCCATAAAACTGGCAGACCAACTTAGTACCTTGCAAATGTGGTAAAATTTCATTCCTTTCAGTTTTGAATACAACTATGTTAAAACATCAAAATAAAAAAGCTCACTGGTGTGAGGTGGTATCTCATTGTGGTTTTGATTGTATTTTCCTGGTGGCCAGTGATGCAGAACATTTTTTCAAGTGCTTGTTGGCCATGTCTATGTCTTCCTCTGTGAGATTTCTATTCACGTCTTTTGCCCATTTCATGATTGGATTGTTTGTTTCTTTGCTGTTGAGTTTTACAAGGAAACAACAAATGTTGGAGAGGAGGTGGAGAAAGGGGAACCCTCTTGCAATGTTGGTGGGAATGTGAACTGGTATAGCCACTTTGGAAAACTGTGTGGAGGTTCCTCAAAGAGTTAAAAATAGATCTGCCCTACGACCCAGCAATTGCACTGCTGGGGATTTATCCCAAAGATACAGATGCAATGAAACGTTGGGACACCTGTACCCCGATGTTTCTAGCAGCAATGTCCACAATAGCCAAACTGTGGAAGGAGCCTTGGTGTCCATCGAAAGATGAATGGATAAAGAAGATGTGGTTTATGTATACAATGGAATAGTACTCAGCCATTAGAAACGACAAATACCCACTATTTGCTTCGACATGGATGGAACTGGAGGGTATTATGCTGAGTGAAATAAGTCAATCGGAGAAGAACAAACATTATATGGTCTCATTCATTTGGGGACCTAAAAAATAGTGATAGGGAATAAAGGGGAAAGGAGAAAAAATAAGTGGGAAATATCAGAAAGGGAGACAGAACATGAGAGACTCCTAACTCTGGGAAACGAACTAGGGTTGGTAGAAAGGGAGGTGGGCGAGGGGTGGGGGTGACTGTATGACAGGCACTGAGGGGAGCACTTGATGGGATGAGCACTGGGTGTTATTCTATATGTTGGCAAATTGAACACCAATAAAAAATAAATTTATAAAAAAAAACAAAATAAAAAAGCTCTATATGTTGACGAAAGATAACACAGAAACAATATGAGGAAACATAGAAGATACAGGACAAAAGCACACACAAGTAAGACTAGTAGAGTTTAAAAATCAGTATCTTATATGAAACATATTTTGGATGAGATTAACAGCAGGTGAGAAACTGGTAAAGAAAACTTTAATAAACTTAAAGATACAACAAACAGCAACTATCCACAATGAAGCAGAGAGAGGCAAAAAAAACAAAAAACAAAACAAAAAACTGGTGAGAATAAACAAAGCATAAATTACCCATGGAAAAAATATCAAGTTGTCTGATATAAGTGACTTTGGAATCCCTGAAGGAAAGGTTTGATAAGACAAAGAATAAATAAATTTCATGAATGATGGCCAACTATTATCTAAATTTAAGGAAAACGACAATCTTTCAGATTACATAAGGACACTGAAGAATAACATAGAAATACATAAGGCACACTGTAATCAAATTACTGAAAAACAGTGAAAAAGATAAAATCTTTAAAAAGTTGTGGAAAATGGGGAGATATAAACACATTACAGACCAAGGAATATATGAATAAAGGAATAAAAATTAATCTTGTCAGAAAATATGCTGATAAAAAGACAATGAAATTACATATTTAAAGCACTGAAAAAGAAAGTCAAGTTATAATTTTATACTCAGTAAAATATCTTTCAAAAACAAAAACTGAGAGTTTATTGCTAGAAAATCTGCACTATCAAGAAACCCAAAAATGCTAAAGAGATGTTTTAGGTATTAGAGACATGATACAATATCTTACATATCTTAACTTCTTCAAAATATAAGGAATTGCTTAAAGAAAAGTAGTAATATAAGCATATTGTAAATTTATAATATAAATACAAAAGCACTATTAATGTGATAACCATCACAAAATAGGAGAAAAAATGGAAATGTGCAGTTATAAGATTTAAAAATATTCATAAAGTGGTATGGTATTATCTGAAGGTAGATTGTGGCATGCTTAACATATATGACAAATCCTAAAGCAGCAACTAAAAAATAAAATAAGAAATACTAGAATTAAGATAAAAATTAAAAAAAATAAAATCACCACAAGCAATTTGAAAAATAAAAGGCAATGCTGGAAGTAAAATAAAATACTTAAAAATATTCTAATAGTGATAATAATAAAGTGGACAAAATAAGAGAGAGATTGAGCACACCTAAGACATACTAGATGGTAGTTTTAAACCAATATTAAAGATGTTGGTAACTGAATTAGATGTAAATAATCTGAAGTTTCAATAAACACATAAGGCATCAAATTGAATTAAAAACCATAACCAGCTATATGTAGCTACATGAAAATCATCTTAAATATAAAGCTAAAATTCAGATAATAGCAGAAGGATGGAAAAATACCACTAACATATACACCAAAAAAGCTGTAGCAGCTATCCTTTTGCCAGGTAAAATAGGTTTCAGAAAAGGAATATTGCCAGGGATGAGGAGGTATATTTTGTATTAATAAAGGAATCAAAATATCAGAAGGACCCCAAAGAGGTATTTTCACCCCATAATAGAGCTTTAGAATAACTGAAATACACTGAGAGAAATAAAGGGAGAAATATACAAATCCACAAATACTGTTGGAAATTTTAACACTCCTCTGTGAATAATTGACCAACAAATACAGAAAAAATAAATAGGGCTCCGAAAAACTGGAACAACACTGATAAAACAAAAACAAAAACAAAAACAAAAAAAAACAAAAAAAAACTGGTCTTTGTAGATACTTGCTGAATGCTTACTTAAAAATAGCAAAAAACATATTTTTTTTCAAATATAAATAAAATATTCACCTAGGTAGAATATATTCTGGCTGGTAAAACACAACTCAATAAGTACAAGTTATTGAAATCGTACATATTATGTTCTATGACCAAAAAGAAATTAAACTACAAATCCAAAACAGACAAATATATGGAAAATATCCAAATATTCAGGAATTAAACAATATACTTTTAAGCAAACCTATAGTTTAGGGAAGCAAAACAAGAAAATATATGTGTTATACATTTATATATCTTTCCCACTTAATTTGAATGAGTGGAAATTAATCACACCATAAAATTTATGGGATGCAACTAAACTAATATTTACAAAGAAAAACAAGAAATGTCTCAAATCAATCATCTAAGCTGCTTTCAGTTTTTTAAAAGTAGTTATTTGAATACATTATGTATATATGTAGGTATGTACGTATTTATTTTTAAGTAGGCTCCTCACCCAACGTGGAGCCCAACATCGAGCTTGAACTCATGACCCCGAGATAAACACCTGAGCTGAGATCCAGATCTGAGCTGAAATCAAGAGACAGATCCTTAACTGACTGAGCCACTCAGGTGCTCGTGAACAGATTTATAAAAAAAAAAATATAACTCTAACCAGGCTGATCAGTTAAAAAAAGAAAAAGAAGAAGATACACAGTAACAATGTCAGGTGTGTAAGACGGGACAAATGATAAATCCTGCAAATTTGGAAAGGATAAATTGGAATATTATAAATAATTCTACTCTAATAAATATAGCAAACTAGATCAAAGGAATATATTTCTTTAAAAAATTGCCAAAACTCACTTAAAATAGAGTTCATCCAAAACACCCTTCTTATATATATTTAATAAATAGAATTTGTCATTAAAAACATTGTCACTGAAAAAGAAAAGATTCCAGAACAGAACACCTTCAGTGGTAAATTTTACCAAATTTGTAAAGACAGAAATCATAAAAATTCTACAGAAGCTCTCAAAGTTTTTATAGAAGAGAAGAGGGAACATTTTTATCTCATTTCTATTCAACATTTTGCTGGGAGTCTTAGGCAGTGCAGCAAGACAACAAAAAGAAATAAAGGCATTCAGTTATGAAAAAAGGGAAATAAAATTGCCTTTATTTATAGACAATATGATTTTCAATGTAGAAAATCCTGAGGAATCTTCAAAACAGTTACTAGAATTAGCAGGTGAGTAAGGTTACGGAACACAAGGTTAATACACAGTTTCTGTAAGCTATTGTGAACAATCAAAAACTGAAGTTAAACCTATCACTTATAGATGCATCAAAATACTGAGGAAAGTTTTGAAAAAAAATGTGCAAAAGAGTACAATAAAAACTACAATGCATTATAGAGAAATAGTAGAGATGACATCTTGTTGAAGAGAGGTACTGTGTTAAGGATTGGAAAACTCAATACGGTTTAGGTGTCAATTCTGCCCTGATATGTGGAGTTAATGCAATTACATTCAAAACCTAAGTCATCTTATTTTGTAGATATTAATAAGATAATTTTAATAAAAATCAAAGACAGGGATCCCTGGGTGGCGCAGCGGTTTGGCGCCTGCCTTTGGCCCAGGGCGCGATCCTGGAGACCCGGGATCGAATCCACGTCGGGCTCCCGGTGCATGGAGCCTGCTTCTCCCTCTGCCTGTGTCTCTGCCTCTCTCTCTCTCTGTGACTATCATAAATAAATAAATAAATAAATAAATAAATAAATAAATAAATCAAAGATAACAAAAACAATATTTCAAAGGAAGAACTACATTGGATGTCTAAAATATTTGATTTTGTATTTTCGTTTTTTTTTTTTAAGATTCTTTTAAATTTATTCATGAGAGACAGAGAGAGGCAGAAACATAGGCAAAGAGAGAAGCAGACTCCCTGTGGGAAGCCCAATGTGGGACTCGGTCTCAGGACCCCTTGATCATGCCCTGAGCCAAAGGCAGATGCTCAATCACTGAGCCACCCAGACGTCCTGATTTAGTATTTCCTATAAAGCTGGGACACCTGGATGGCTCAGTCAGTTTAGTATCCAACTCTTTTTATGTTTAATTTTACTTATTTATTCATGAGACACACACAGAGAGAGAGCTAGAGACATAGGCAGAGGGGAAAACAGTCTCCTTGTGGGAAGCCTGATATGGAACTCGATCCCAGGACTCCGGGATCATGACCTGAGCCAAAGGCAGATGCTAAACCATTGAGCCACCCAGGAGCCCCAAACATCTGACTCTTGATTTTGGTTCAGGTCATGATCTTAGGGTCATGAGGTCAAGCCCTGCATAGGCCTCCATGTTCAGCAGGGAGTCTACTTGAGATTTTCTCCCTCTCCTTCTGCTCCTCCTCCCCTAAAATAAATAAATCCTAAAAAACTATTTTCTATAAAGCTACTAAACTCAAGGACAGGCATTTAGTAAATGGAATAGGATATAAAATTCAGAAATAGGGGCATCTGGTTGGCTCAACCGGTTAAATATCGGTCTTTGGCTCAGGTCATGATTTTGGGGTCCTGGGATTGAACCCAGCATTGGGCTCCCTACTCAGTGGGAGTCTGCTTCTCCTTCTCCCTCTGCCTCTGCTTCTCCCCCTACTCATGTTGTCTCTTGCTCTCTCCTGCACTTTGTTTCACTCTCAAATAAATACAAATCTTTAACAAATTATTTAAAAATTTTTAAAAATTCAGAAATAGACAGATATATGTTCAATCGAATACAAAGTAATTTAATGGGGAAGGAATAGTCTTTTCAACAAACCAAATTGAATCAAATCACATTCACACATATAAAAGAAGAAAATAAAAAGAATTCAAACCCCAATTTATGCTATGATCAAAAATGAATTTGAAAAATGCCACAGATCAGAGAGACTAGGGAGACATGACAAATAAATTCAGCATGATAATCTAGTGCTATGGGCTGAAGTGTATCTCCCCAACTCAAATTCATGTGTTAAAACCCTAACCCCCTGTGTGACTTATATTTGGGGACAGGCCTTGAAGAGATAATTAAGGTAGGTTATAAGTGTGGGGCCAAATCCAATGGTGGCCTTATATCAAGAGGGAGAGAGAGGTCTCTTTCATTCACAATGAAGAGGTCATGTTAGCAAACAGCAGGAAGGCAGCCATCTACAAACCAAGAGAAGAGTTGTCAGGATGAAACTTAATTTACTGGCACTTGACCTTAAACTACTGTATGTAAAACCACCTCAGTTTATGGTATTTTCTATGGCTGCCCAAGAGACTAATACAGCTCTATTGAATCCTGGAACAACAACAAAAGAATATTAATGGAAGAACTGGTGAAATTAATAAAGATGTTCTCTTATCATGATTTCTCTGGTGGTTATATGATTGTATATATTTGTCAAAACTCATGAAACTATGCCCGTAAACTTGAGGAGACACTCTAAGTTATACCTTAATAAAATGGATTTAAACATTTGAATATTCTTATTGTTTAAAGGACCACAAATACTTTGAGACATTGGGATTCTAGACTTTAACGATACCAAAAATTAATGGTGGTGAACTGCTATGACATTAGATTATAGTTAATTTTAAATAGATTCTCTAACTTTAAAACTAATACATAGATTGTTACATATTTTTTCCTACAGCTGGGTTAGCTTCATGAACACAGGTCAAGGATCATACTTCTTTCCTTGCTGTACTATCAAAGAAGAGTAAAGTTGCTAGGGGATAATGCCAAGAATACTGTGGATTGTTTGAGGATAGCAAGTTCATGTATTCATGTGCCATTATCACAGCCCTTATCAGAGTTTAACTTCACCCCCTGTGTTTTACCATGAAAGAGGAAAAGGGAAAAGGGTATGAATAAAGGCTGAGAGCACATGTTCATGCTTAAGGACATGAATCTCTTGTGCCCATGTTCATTGCCTCTTCCCATTTAGCACCTCAAGAGAAAAATACTCAAATCTATGTATGATTAAGTGAATATAAGTTAAAGGATACTGAATTTGACCTTGTTTAAGATATCAATACTAATGGGATACATCCTAAATTCATAAATGATCTTCAAAAAAAACAGTGAAGAGATACATGATTGCATTTTTACTCATCAAAATATCACAGAGGGTCTTACAAAACACAAATTAGTCCATATGCCTGAAATAAGTCAGTCCAAAAGCAAGTTTTATTTTGTTTTGGGATTTTACAGTTCATCATGAGATAAACAGCTTAATAAATTGTGGAGTATACATATCAAGAAAAAGCCAAATGTAGAATCAATAGAAACTCAGAAAACATAGTGTATAGATAGGTTTAAAATGAATACATGATTCCATGTTTACATTAAGTAGTTCAAAACAAGAGGAAATTAATATACTATGTGCACTTGCTGCATACCTAAGGGATAAAATTTTAGTAAAACAAATGAATGGTGAGTCTAAAATGTGAGTGAGAGATCAACTCTGATGGGCAAATGAAGTGAATGAAAAGGAGAGTCACCATCCAAGATTCCAGTTTTTATTCCTTGTTCTTTCACATATATTTTTATCTATTTTCTACTGGTTTATGGTGAGGTGGTTTCACTAAGAACTGGAAGTGGAAGTCTGCATATTTATTTCTAATCTTCATTTTCATGTAGTTTTTCTATTAATGATATTTTCCAAAGGCTATAAGTAGACGAGTTTCCAATTTCAATGTGCCTCACTCTATTGTTTGCATCTTCATTATTTTTAAAAATTATATCTATGGCTCAGCAGTTTGGTGCCTGCCTTTGGTTCAGGGCGCGATCCTGGGGTCTCACGGGATAGAGTCCCGGGTCAGGATCCCTGAATGGAGCCTGCTTCTCCCTCTGCCTGTGTCTCTGCTTCTCTCTCTCTCTCTCTGTGTGTCTATAATAAATGAATAAATGAATAAATAAATAAATAAATAAATAAATCTTAAAAAATTTATATCTATGTTAGCTCTAGAGAATTGAGCTCTGACTCAGCTGAGTTTTCTTTGCTTCCTCTTTTTTTCTTTCATTTTCTTTCTTTATTTTTTTCTTCCTTTCTCCCACTCTTTCTTTCTTTCTGCAGTAATGCATCCTATACAATAGAAGAACAATGCAAAATACTGTAGCAGAGTCCCTTCTTTCTTATTTCCAGTGAGCTATAGTATGGGTATACTCCTTGCAGTCCTCAATTCCCTTAAACCAACCAGGATGAAAATGTCTTCCTCTATTTTTTTCTCTGGAACATTTTTGCTCTAATTTTGATAGAGAGGCTTGGAAGCTCCTTTCTTTTCTTGTCATCTTTTTCTCCCCATTTCAAATGGTACAAGGTAATTACAAGAAGGTAATAACTATTACAGTAGAAAAAAAAATAAATGCAGAGAACACAATGAAACCAAATCAATTATTAAAAGTCTACTTCTAGGGCAGGAAATGATACAATATCCAACTTGACTTTGTCTAAAGTAAATTACTAATACTGTGAAAATAAATCTTATGTGTGGAAACCAGGTTGGAAACCTTTTTCATTGCCATTAAAAACTTTTGATGCCACTAGCAGGAAATCCATTCACCAGAAAGCTGAAACAACTGATCTTCTGAAGCTTCCTGGTGCTCTCCAGCAAAGCAACAGGGCCCTCTCTGTTTCCTGTGAAAGGTAGGAGGGGAGCCCCAAAAAGGAAGTGGGAAGTTGCTGAAGCCTAACTTCCTTCCTAGGCCAGCTCCATCTGCATGTAAGAATTGGCAGAGGAAATGTAGGTCGAGGAAGTTGAAGAACTTAGTTAGTTTTGACTGTGTTGATCAATGTGTTTTTAATTTTTAATCTGACTTATTCTGTTAAATAGTTCTGAACATCGATCAAAATCAGAAAGAGAAGCCCACCATGCTGACTCTGATTCAGAAATGATTCTTTGTCACTCCTCAACATTTATATCACAAGAATAAAAATTCCAAGGTATTTTTATGTTGCTACATTATATATATATACTTTTCCTAACTCCTTAGAAATTCCTATTTCTTTCTTCTGGATCCACTGCTAATTCTCTATAGCATGTCCCTCTTTGCTAGGATCAATTAATGGATTGAGAACAGTATTTCAGGGATAGACTACAGAACTCTCTTGTGTGCGAAAAACAAAGAAACCAGAACACTTTTAAAAGAAAGGATTTTTCTCAGTGTCTTAGGACCCACAAATAACCTTGAAGACCAGAAAGTTCAGTTTGTCCTATTATAGCTTTTGAAGTGCTAAAAATATAAAACAAAAAAGTGGGTAAACATTGCCACCTAGTGTTCCACTTGAGGTATTGTAGAGATCACACACCTGATACCAGTGATTCTTCTTTGTGCTATCGACTGAGTTCAAGGTTAAGTCTTTAACTTAATCACTTATATCTTAAAAAATTCTGCTCTCTTACTCTGCAATCCTACTCTAACTCAAACGGCTGATTTGTTTATTTCAATCCTATATTCTTTTCAATATTTCAATGGCTTTATCTCTCAGGGTAGCAAGAATGCATTTAATGTTCTAATCAAAATTTCCAGCTTTAAATTTTTTTCCCCAGTTTTAAATAGAACAATGAAAAAAGTGTGCATACATATGCATCGGTGTACATTTCTCCTAGAATATTCTATGTTGTTTCTTCTAGAAATAGAAATAAAAAATTTGTTTTTAAAGGACAATTCGGTGCTTGCTTTGGCAGCACATATATTAAAGGACAATTTGTTTTTAGTTTTCAGCTTAGTATGCATCTGTACTCAAAATTTTTGAAAGTAAACTAAGAGTCATCCATGTTTATTATACATTTATACAGTGATATATGCAAACACACACACGCACACACACACACATACTTTCTCAATGGGAGTTTCAAGTAAACAATTCATTTCAGATTCTGAAATGTTATCCACACTTGCTGACCTCATACTAAATTCACACAGCTAAAGAAGTGATACTAAAAATATATATTACTTATGACAATTCTTTAATCAGTTTCTTTTGCCTGAAATAATATTCTAATTTTAAGGCTATGTTGTCAGTGTCTATAAAAAGAAGATATGAGTGAAGCAGAGCTGGCAAGGAGACAATTGAATTTTGAAATATTTAGAAAAGAACATGGAGAGAGATATGAGAGAAAGCACATGGCCTTAGGATAAAAGACTGGTGCATGGAAGAAGGGCAAAAATATTTCTGAAATTTTAAAAATTGCCTAAATTCCGAATAGAAATCCCCCCCCTTCATTTTCATCTTTTTAAAGCCTAATTAAATCTCTGTATAATTCAACACCATACTTCCCGCATGCTCTACTTTTTTTTAGGAGCAGTTGAAAAAGGGGGGAGAAAAAAACCCCTCCTACTTCTTTTTATTTCTAGGTAGACACACTCATTTAATAACGTTTTTTTTTTTTTTAACAAATGCTATTTTTGTAATAGAGGCAGGATAATCAGTTACAAAAGAGAAGTCTAAAGACTAAAACTGAGACAGTGCTTAGTTATCCAACAAGATGAAGGAATGGAATAGTTGGAGAAAGTAGAACTCTATAGAGATTTATGAGGAAAACCAGGTTGAGTAAAGAGTAGGCCAGGAAAAGAAATAGTGTGACTAGTGTCACCTGAAATAAAGATCACTGGCATCCATAATTTAACTACTTAGAATGTATCTATATATAGAGAAAAAAACTGCACTTTCACAGGGAGGTGGAAAAAAATAGGCAATATTGTGAGCAGGCTAAGATCATAAATCTTTAGCCAAAAGAGTTTTAGAAAAGAGAAATACTCTTGAGCAG
Source organism: Vulpes lagopus (assembly GCF_018345385.1). NCBI lineage: Eukaryota > Metazoa > Chordata > Mammalia > Carnivora > Canidae > Vulpes > Vulpes lagopus. The sequence goes on from NC_054839.1 coordinate 43,834,404, forward strand.
TGCTCTTCAATACTAAAGAGTGAACTCTTTAACGATGGCTGCTCTATTTTGCTTTTGTTCAGTTCTCTCAGTCCAAATAAAAGATACATTTTTGAGCTCTTAATAGATAAGAGCTAAGCCATAGTATTTTAGTTTTCCTCTCATATTTCCTCTTATATTATCCATTGTCTATGAATTAATATTGCTTTAAAGCTAACAGCTTAACAGGTCTAGAATTACCTCTTATCTATGTGAAATGTCAAAGTTACCTAGCATATAACTGAGGTAGGACGTCTGTCCTTTCCTCAGTAATGTCACTTCAGCTTGGCATCTTCTCTAAAGTATGGGAAAGGGGAGGCAGATAATTATTTATTTGCATGATTTTAGAACAAATTCACTCAAGAGAGGCTAAAGTTATCCATTCAAACAATGGTTTCAAAATCATACATTTCACTTAGACACATGTTTTTTGTTCTGCGTTTAGGATGAACTAGCAACAAGAAAAGTTGAGAATATAATATATTCTTATAGAACCACTCAAAATTTATAAAAATGTATTATTATTTAATAAATATTCCTCTGGATCTTAGAGAAGTGAAAGTAAATATTGATTGAATATGCTTTATTATCATTAAAGTAAAAACCAACTCATAGTAAGTATAAAGAAGCCTGTATATTTGATAGACCTTCCAAAACTCAGACTCATATATTTATCATCTAGAGGTTTTTATTTGGAAAATAAGTAAATAAATAAATAAACATAGATAAATACAAAGATGTTTATCCTGTAATTACTTTTGTGATTTTTTTTATCTTTTCTATATGTGAGGGCACAGCATACTTTATGAACTCAAATGGTAAAGAAACAATAATAGAATTTTCTATTGCATTCCTTCTCCAAATCAATACTCCCCATATTTAACCTTTTCCTTTATTTCTCATATCAGATGTGAGAAATTATCTTCCAAGGCTGTAGGGAGGGATTACTCACCCAAGTAGGGAGAGAGTGTAGAGGGGTTACTATAGTGGGGAGGGTTAGTGGGGAGGGATTACTCACCCAAGAAACTAGTCTTACAATGAGTAATGCAGAATGAAATTCCCCAAATGATTCCCACAGCCAAGAGTTCCTCTCCTCAAAGCAGAAAATTGTTTATGTTATAATTCATCTTTTCGTTCTTTGTCCGTGTTGAGAAATCCCAGGACCCATCACTTGGAAGGTTGAAAATTAGTTGCAAATGACATCTGCAGTTGCTTCAAACTTAAAAGAGAGGAACAGGTGCTGAGATAGTATTTCTCTCTCTCCTCTCTCTCTCTCTCTGTGTGTGTGTGTGTGTGTGTGTGTGTGAGAGATAGAAACTTCCCTCTATCTATCTTTCCATGTAAATTTGGAAAATCTAACATGTCGGTCTTTGGGATGACAATTATACATTTGACTCTGGATGCACAGTCTACATGCATGGAAACTGGGATCCATGTTTATGTAACATGATGAGTTCTTCCCTGGACATAGGCAACTCTTATGTATTGGTAGCAATAAGGTGTTGTGGCCACATGGGGCTTTGGAGAGACAATCCATGTGTACAAATACTCTACAGAAGGGATTCAGATTTAGCTTTGCTGTCTGTCCTGAAACGATAAGAAGATCACAAAGTAAGATAGGTTCTATAGAGTTACATATTTGCTAACCTCATAACAACATTCCACAAGGAGTTTTGTGTGGAACGCTAGATCTAGGGGATGTTTAGAGAGGTTATTTGAAATGTCATTTTCTGGTCAAGTATATTTTTGAGAAACTAGGATCAACAGAGTTAAACTGTTTTCTGTTTTTTTGCTTTTTACTGCAGGATCATTCAGACCCCTTGCTTTGTGGGTTGTGACTCTCTGTAAGTGGCATATAGGAGGCTTGAGCTCCCGAACTCACTTAGCTCTGGCACCCTTTCTTCATAGAAGTCTCTCAGAGCCAGTGAAATGTAAACATTTAGAATTGATGACAGAGAAGAGTGGAAAGGATTTATTTTTTTCTGTTTTGGGACTAATGAAGTATAGCAATATATTGACTCTAGAGCTTTCCTTCTGTTTTGTGTTAGAAGTCTAGTAATTGACTGACAGGATAAGTTGAAAGGAAAATAAAAGAAGATTTAAATAACCATAAGGTAATGCATGATTGGTGTCTCTGAGAACCATTCTGACTCACTTTGTTATTCATTCTTTTTCTTAAATGATTGTTATTTGATAGTGTAAATACATGCAAAAAACAATATATAAGAGTAGGGTATTTAAGGATGAATAGTGGTACTTCTTCAAATACATGTAGGAATAGGTGATGTATATTTTGCATTGTAAGCTTTGCACCTAGCATAATGAAATAATTTTTAGTCATTTCAAAAACATTTGATTTTCATCGTAGGTATTTTCTTATTGAATTATAAACACTATATTCTAAGGATTTTAATGAAACAAAAGCACATTAAAATCCTAATCCTTGGTAACTCAATGCAAATCACAATTACTTGACAATTGCTTCTATTATTGAAAAACCTGGCAGTCTATTCTTCACAAGCAGTCTTGCTCCAGAGTCTTACTGCAAAACACTGGGTCCCCTGGAGCTGCAAGATAAAGGAAACACTTGTGTTATTTCCAAATGATAAGAACATTGGGATCTCATATATAAACTCACCCAGTCCCAACAGAAACAAGAGAGAAAAGCGAAAAGCAGCATTTATTTTAGAATGCACATAGTCTAACTATCCTAGAAACAATCTGGGCACCCCAGAACATGGTAGATAATTTAACGTCTACTAACCGTGATAAAAAAGGTATTCACCAATGAGATTTTTATTCAGTATTAATCTTGAAAGAGCACCAATGATTAAGATCAGCATCACACACACACACACACACACACACACACACACACACACAGAATTCTCAATTCTAAAAATCTAAAACATGAAGATGCTGCACATCTGAACATCTTCAAGCACTATGTAATATTTAAAAAGTTTTTAAAAGGTAATGTAAAAGAGGAAGAAAACAAAGATTAAATAGAAGTATATGATAGTAAAACAAATGCCTGGATCACTTCCAGACATACTTTAAACAGGTACATTTGTTTTTCAGAACCTAAGCACAACCCCAATTACATCTCTACTAATATTGTTTACCATTTTCTTTTCTGAGCATGCTATATATCTGTAACTGAGACAAAAGGCTTATACTGTATGAACCCATTGAGATAAAATATTTCAGATTATTTAAGAAATGCCTCTCAGAAGTATAAATTCCTTACAACTTTATTTTATGTTTTTGTATAATTAAAAATGTAGAACACATGAAATAATTTGTGTATCACTACAAACATAAGTACTTAATATTCTACTAGGGAAATTGTAAGAAATTTATTTAAGAGGAAAACTAATATCAGAATATGAAAGGATATCATGGAGAATTTTTCTCACAGCTTTTCTCAGTCGAAAGAACTCAATATTGGACATGTTAAATGATTAAAGTGAATTGCAGTTAGAAAGCATTTATATTAAAATACACAATTAATTTAACTGCCAAGGGCAGAAATCTGCTGAATGCATTACACTCTATGAAGGTGATTCATTTGAAAAACCAACAATTACTAAGCTATTTAATTTTTCTCTTACTTATTTCTGACTCTTACTTAAAGGCATTTTCATTTTCATTTTGCAAAATCAGTGAAAGCCTTCGTAACATATTTTCCTCAGTGACTGTACATTGCCTTTCAGATTCTAGCTGGGTGAATTAGTAACCAATTTCTGTTTTTTAATTTAATGCATATTATTGCTAACCATTTAGAAAGTTCTAGTCCATAGTATATTTTGTTTTTATTGTTATTTAAATACATTTAATCCCCATGAATTTGGCCTTAAAATATTTTCATGAAGTTACTCAAGCATTAAATTTTGAGTTAATAATGATGTTTTCCTAATCACAGGAAATGACATAAAAAAATGCTTGTGTTCTAACCAGAAATTGATGCATGCAGTTTAAGCTGTTAAGATTTATATTAAACAGTATAAATGGTAATCTTTCTAAACCATCTCTAAGCCTTTTAATGTAACGATTTTAGCAAATAGTCATACAACCTGCTCAGAATAAACAGCGTATTAATTTACCAATCCAGATAATTCCCAGTTGCTTATGAGGCCTACAGTTATTATATGGGGAAAAAATGGTTGTTACTGCTCTTTCTAAATTCGGTAATAATATTTATACACCAATGCCCTTGGTTGAGAGAGTTAATACAATGACTAGAATTCACATCAATGTGTTATACCTGATGTAATATCCATTGATAATGACAGAAGGTAAAGTTAGTGATTTGTGTCTGTCAAGTCACACATCTGTTAAGAGGATCCACCGGTGAGTGGAGCCAGTTTCTGCTGACTTATAAAAGTTGATTTTTAGCATTTCTTGCCAAACTGCATTTGGTAGTTCACAATTGGCCATGATAGGAGCATTTATACTATACAACTGGCAAATGATACAACTCAGGGATTTTTTTTTTTCTTTTTTTTAAAATAGAGTCAATTTACCAACACACCACTTTCTATTCTTTTTTTCTTTTTTTTTTAAATAGAGTCAATTTACCGACACACCACTGATTTGGACGTTGAAGAGTGGCAATAAAAACAGTGAGGTAAAATAATTGAAAGACAAAATTTAAAAAATAAATAAATAAAAGAAATAAATAAAAGAAAGACAAAATCAGGATAGCATAGACAAAAGGTCATGATTTTTAGCTACTTCACTCTTATATCTCCATATTCCTGTTACATATATATAATTATATATATGTTATATATGTAATCATATACATATTATTTTTAACAACAGAAATTAATGATAGAAACCCCCCTTACTCTGTCTTAGTCATTGATTTATGATCTATTCTACCTCACTTTGCTTGCAGTGTGAATGAAAGCAAATGTCATTTTCTTTGTTTTCTCTTTCTGCTTTTAGGCTTATCTGCAAATCAAAGAGAAGAATTAGCTGAAGAGCATGGAAAATAGTATAAAATGCTTCACTGGGTTGCTATGGTGGCTCAGTAGGTTTAAGTGTCCAACTCTTGATTTTGTCTCAGGTCACAATCTCACAATCCTGGGATCTAGCTTCTGTGCTCAGTGTGGAGTCCACTTAGGATTCTGTCTCCCCCTCTCATTTGCTCCCTCCCCCATGTGTACTCTCTCTCTCTCTCTCTCTCTCTCTCTCTCTGTGTGTGTGTGTATGTGTGTCTCTAAAATAAATAAATAAATAAAATATTTTTTTTAAAAATGCTTCACTAGAAGATACTTAAACCCTTCTGTATCCTGAGACTCCTAAGGGTAGAATGTGTTAGTCATCTTTATATTCCAATAAATGGCTTCCAAAGAGTCTGCCACAGATAGATGCTCAGTGAGCATTCACTAACTTAATAGATCTAATGTTAAGTTTTATGATAAACTGGATCATGGTTCTAAAGATACTGAACCAGGCAGCCCTGGTGGCTCAGTGGTTTAGCACCGTCTTCAGCCCAGAGTGTGATCCTGGAGAACAGGGATCAGTCCCACGTCAGGCTCCCTGCATGGAGCCTGCTTCTCCCTCTGCTTGTGTCTCTGTCTCTGTCTCTCTCTTTCTCTCCCTCCCTCCCATGAATAAATTAATAAAAAATCTTTAAAAGAATAAAAATAAAGATATTGAACCTACAAGTTTTAGCCATCATTGTAAAATATGTCAAATTTTCCCAGTCATTGATTTGAATTCTCATACAGGTGTAGTATGAAAACATTTAGCATTAATGCATCTATTAAAACCGAGGGGGAAAGCATGTTACCTCTAACCTTCAGGGACAAACAAGTACACTTACTTGAATACAATGTTAGGAGAACTATGTTTCACATGTTTAAAATAGCATTTTTTCTACCTGCTCATTACATCTCTTGTTGACGGTCATCCATTAGATTCACTTTTTAATTACAGAGAAGAAAGTTACTTTTCAAAATGGGGAAATGTCACTAACAGGATAAACTGATAGTGTATGCTTCCTGAGGTGAGTGATACGAGATACACAAAACATTAACAATGAAATATTCCTTAGATAAGTATCAGATCATTCTGAACACCCAAGGAATCAATCCAAGGACTGACAGAACAAGCTGCATGACTGGAGGGAGAGAAGAGGCCACATCAGGGAGGGTAGGAGGTGCAAATATGTGATTTGGGGGAGAAAAGTATCAGGGGTGCTGTAGAGAGGAGGGAGTCCTGATAGTGGGGAAAGGAGAGAGAGGAGAGAAAGAGGGAGAGAGAGAGGGAGGGAGAGAGAATAGTGCACAGAGGATCACACAAGGGAAACTCTTCCCCAAAGTCACTGACTGGGAAAACAAGAAGGGCTGATTATTTTGAGTGTTTACAACCAGCGTTGCTCAAAGATTAGAGTTTTAGAGTTTCAGCACCATGGCTGGTACGGAGCCCAGTGAGCACTGCAGTGTCCCAGTGGAGGAGGTCAGAGGTCTGGGAGTGGTTGACACTATCTGAGGATCTTCTGGGACAAATGGAGAGAGATCTTTCCCCTCCTTGGAGCACATATAGAAGAGGTGGCTTTGTCTGTCAGGGGACAAAAGAGCTAACAGGCCCCACTGTGCTCCCTTGCCCCTTAAGCATAGGGGCAGAGATAACCACCATTAGCAGCTGTCTCTGGACTCGGAGACAATCTAACTTAACCTGGACTCAGGCTTTCTAATGTGCTTCACTCTAAACTCCAAGTTTCCACACATTGGTGTGACTTCCCTTCTGGGACAAACCGGCACCATCCCCAGGATGGCAAGATAGTTCCCCAGAGGACCACTGTGGGTCCATAATGACCTGGGTCCCTACAGTTTGAGTTTTGAAACTCAGTTGGCATACCTGAGATAAGACACAGGTGCACTGCCCTGCACTACCAGGTGGCCAGACAGCCCAGAAACAGACAAAGTGAAGGCAGGGATCTGAAGGACTCCTGGGACACAGGAGGGGGGATATTCTACTTTTCTCTGAGGGCTTCCTAAAGAGTGGTAGATGCAAACTCCCTTCCCCAGAGATAAGGGGGAAAGACAACACCATTTTTATCTCCCACCTATCAGCAGGGACTGACTTCAATGAGCAGCATGGGGACCTTACAGTGGAGACCAGAGCTGTTTACACCAAGCCCCACCTACCCCTGTGCTCTTCAGGTGCCTCTCTACTAGGGAAAATATGCCTGAGAACCACAGCAGCAGGCTCCTTCCCCAGAAGACCAGCACAAACTCTCATACACGCACCATGTCTACTGACCATAGAGTGCTACAAAGCTTCAATTTCTAATGGAAATAGGAGCAGGCCTCTTTTAGCAAGCAGATCAGAGCACACCTAGTTAAAACTCACCCCACTCTAGACAAGGTCCAAACACTCTTCACTCTAGACAAGGAGAAACTGCAGACGACTAGCCTGAGGGAAAGAGCAGCCAAAATACAGCAGCAGAGTGCATGCAACACACACCAGTAACAATTCCTGAAGCACAAGTCCTTCTTCATAAAGCCATCACTCTCAGAGCAGGAAACATACCAGGCTTTTCTAACACAGAGAAGAAGACAGAGACCTAGACAATATTGCAAGGTGGAGGAATTAATCCCAAAAGAAAGAACAAGAAAAGGTCATGGCCAGTAAGTACATATAAGTAATACGCTTGATCTAGAATTTTAAATAATCATAGGATCCTAGCTGGGCATGAGAAAAGCAGAGAAGACACCAGGGAGTCCCTTACCCTTACCACAGAGATAAAAGATCTTAAAACTAGTAAGGCTAAAATGAAAAATGCTATAACCAAGATGCAAAACTGACTGGATGTAATAACCACAAGGGCAGAAGAAGCAAAGAGAGGAAAGAATACATGAATATAATATATAAAATTATGGAAAATAAAGAAGCTGAAAAGAAGAGGGAAAGAAAAATATTGGATCATGAATGTACATTTAGGGAACTCAGCACCTCTGGAAAGCATGGTCACATTTGTATTATAGGATCCCAGATGAAGAAGAAAGGACAAAAGGGGCAGAAGATTTATTCAAGGAAATTAAAGCTAAAAATTGTCCTAATCTGGGGAAGGAAACAGACATCTAAATCTAGGAAGCACAGAGAACTCCCACCAAAATCAACAAATGCAAGCCAATATCAAGATAAATTGTAGAAAAATTTGCAAAATACAGAGATAGGAAAAAAAAATCCTAAGAGCAGCAAGGAAAAGAAATCCCTAACTTACAAGGGCTGACAAATAGGTTAGCAGGAGATCTTTCCACAGAAACTTGGCAGGCCAGAAGAGAGTGACATGATACATTCAACATGCTAAACAGGAAAAATATGCAGCTAGGAATACTGTATTCAGCAAGGTTGTCATTCAGAATGGAAGCAGAGACAAAGAGTTTCGCAGACAAACAAAAACTAAAGGAGTTTCTGACTGCTAAACCAGCCCTACAAGAAATATTAAAGGGGACTCTGAGAGAGAATGAAAGACCAAAAGTGAGAAAGAATAGAAAGGAGAGAGAATCTCCAGAAATAATGACTTAACAGGTAATATAATGGCACTAAACTATATCTATCAATTATCACTCTGAATGTAAATGAACTAAATGTTCCAATCAAAAGGCAAAGAATACCAGATTGGACAAAAAACAAGACCTTTCCATATGCTGCCTACAAGACACTCTTTTTAGACGTAAAGACACCTGCCGATTGAAAGTGAGGAGATGGAGAACCATTTTTCATGGTAATGAACCTTAAAAGAAAGCCCGGGGCATACTTATATTAGGCAACCTAGATTCTAAACCAAATATGTAACAAGAGATGAAGAAGGACAGTATATCATAATAAAGGTGTCCATCCAACAAAAATATCTAACAGTTGTAAATATTTATGCCCCATATTGGGAGGACCCAAATATATAAAACAATTAATAAGAAACATAAAGGAACTTATAGACAATTATATAATAATCGTAGGGGATTTTAATACTCCACCTAGCAATGGACAGATAGTCTAAGCAGAAAATCAACAAGGAAACAATGGCTTTGAATGATGCACTGGACCAGATGGACTAAACAGATATATTCAGAACATTTCATCCTAAGGCAGGAGAATCTGCATTCTTTTTGAGTGCACGTGAGATTTTCTCCAGAATAGATTACATACCAGGTCACAACTCAGGTCTCAATAAATACAAAAGACTGAGATCATACCATGCATATTTCTGGACTACAACTCTATGAAATTGGAATTGAGGCACAAGATAAAAATTGGAAAGATCACAAATAAATAGAGGTTAAAGAACATCCTCCTAAAGAACCAGGAAATTAAAGAAGAAATAAAAAATACATGAAAACAAGTGAAAATGAAAACATGCAGTTCCAAAACCTTTGGGATGCAGCAAAAGTAATCCTTTAAAAAAAGATTTTATTTATTTATTCATGAGAGACACAGAGACATAGGCAGAGGGAGAAGCAGGCTTCTCAGAGGGAGCCTGATATGAGACTCAATTCCAGGACTCCAGGTTCACACCTTGGAGGCAGACGCTCAACCATTGAACCACCCAGGCATTCCAGCAAAAGTAATCCTGAAAGTACATGGCAATACAGGCCTATCTCAAGAAGCAATAAAAATCTCAAATATACAACCTAACCTTACACCTAAAGGAGCTAGAAAAAGTACAGCAAATGAAGGCTAAAGCCTGCAGAAGAAGGAAATAATAAAATTAGAGCAAAAATAAATGATATAGAAACAAAAAGAAAAAGGAGATCAACGAAACTAGACTGTTCTTTGAAAGAATTAAAACACTTTTATAAAAATTGATAAACTCCTAGCCAAACTTATAAAAAAAAACAGAGAAGAAACTCAAAATCATGAATGAGAGTAGAGAGATCACAACAAACACCGCGGAAATACAAACAAGTATAAGAGAATATTATGAAAAAATTTATGCCAACAAATTGGTCAATCTGGAAGAAATGGATAAATTCCTAGAAGCATATAAACTAACAAGACTGAAACAGGAAGAAATAGAAAATTTAAACAGACAGATAACCAGCAAGGAAATTGAATCAGTAATCAAAATCAAAATCTCCCAACAAAGAAAAGTTCAGGGCCAGATGGCTTCCCAGCAGAATTCTACCAAACATATAAAGAAGAGTTAAAAGCTATTGTTCTCAAACTGTTCCAAAAATCAGAATTGGAAGGAAAACTTCCAAACTCACCCTACAAGGCCAGCATTACCTTAATCCCCAAACCAGACAAAGATCCCAGTAAAAACGAGATTTACAGGCCAATATCCCTGATGAACATGGATGCAAAAATTCTCAACAAGATGCTGGCAAATTGAATTCAACACTACGTTAAAAGAATTATTCACCATGATCAAGTGGGATTTATTCCTTGGCTGTCAGGGTGGTTCAATATTTACAAATCACTAAATGTGACACACCACATTAATTAAAGAAAGGATAATTAATAACCATATGATCCTCTCAATAGATACAGAAAAAGCATTTAACAAAATATATCATCAATCTTTTGATAAAAATCCTCAAGAAAGCAGGGATAGATGGAATATACCTCAAAATCATAAAAAGCCACACACAGCTAATATCATCCTCAATGGAGAAAAACTGAGCTTTTCCTCTATAGTCATGAACAAGACAAGATGTCCACACTTACAAGTGTTATTTAACTCAGTACTGGAATTCTAGCTCCAGCAATCAAACAAAAAAAGGAAATAAAAAGTATCCAAGTTGGCAAGGAAGAAGTTTTCACTATTGACAGGCGACATGATACTCTGCATAGAAAACCCAAAGACTCTAGTAGAGTCTTTTGCTAGACCTTATACACAAGTCCAGTAAAGTTGCAGGATACATTGACTATGTATAGAAATCCGTTGCATCTCTAAAAACCAATAATTAAGCAGTAAAAAGAGAAATCAAAGAATCAATACCATTTACAATTGCAACAAATACCATAAGATACCTCAGAATAAACTTAACCAAAGAGGTAAAAGATCTGTACTCTGAAAACTATAAAAACACTGATGGGGGATCCCTGGGTAGCTCAGCGGTTTAGCGCCAGCCTTTGGCCCAGGGCGCAATCCTGGAGTCCTGGGATCGAGTCCCACATCGGGCTCCCTGCATGCAGCCTGCTTCTCCCTCCTTCTGTGCCTCTGCCTCTCTCTCTCTGTCTCTATTCTATCATAAATAAATAAATAAATCTTAAAAAAAAAAACCACTGATGAAAGAGGGTGAAGATGACACAAAGAAATGGAAAAACATTTCATGCTCACAGATTGGAAGTACAAATACTGTTAAAATGTCTATACTATCCAAGGCAGTTTACATGTTAATGTGCAATTCCTATCAAAATAGCACCACCATTTTCCACAGAGCTAGAACAAACTATCCTAAGATTTTCATGGAACCACAAAAGACCCCGAATAACCAAAGCAACCTTGAAAAAGAAAAGCGATGTTGGAGGCATCACAATTCTGTACTTCCAGCTACAATACAAAGCTGTACTGATTAAGACAGTGTGGTACTGGCACAGAAGCAAACACATAGATCAATGGAACAGAATACAAAACCCAGAAATGAGCCTACAATTATATGGTAAACTAATCTTCAACAAAGCAGGAAAGAATATCCAATGGAAAAAAGACAGTCTCTTCAAGAAATGGTGTTGGGAAAACTGGACAGCAACATGCAGAGGAATGAAACTGTACCACTTCCTTACACATTACAAAAAAAAAATTCAAAATGGATAAAAGACCTCAATGTGAGACAGGAAGCCATCAAAATCCTAGAGGAGAACACAGGCAGCAACATTTGACATCAGCTATAGCAGCTTCTTACTAGATAGGACTCCTGGGGCAAGGGAAACAAAAGCAAACTTGAACTATTGGGACTTCATCAAGATAGAAAGCTTCTGCACAGTGAGGGAAACAATCAACAAAACTAAAAGGCAACCTATGGAATCAGAGAAGATATATGCCCATGACATATCTGATAAAGAGTTAGTATCCAAAATATAGAAAGAATCTATCAAATTAAACACCCAAAAAAACAAATAATTCAGCTAAGAAATGGGCAGAAGACACTAATAGACACTTTTCCAAAGAAGACACCCAGATGGCCAATGGATACATCAAAACACGCTCAAACTAGGGGTGGTGGAAGGGGAGGTGGGCGGGGGGTGAGGATGACTGGGTGATGGGCACTGAGGTGGGCACTTGACAGGATGAGCACTGGGTGATATTCTATATGTTGGCAAATTGAACACCAATAAAAATAAATTTATAAAATAAAAAAAGGAAAAAAAAAAACATGTTCAGGATCACTCATCATCAGGGAAATACAAATCAAGACTGAAATGAGACACTCCCTCACACCTGTCAGAATGGTTAAAATCAACAACACAGCAAACAACAGGTGTGGTTGAGGATGTGGAAAAAGGGGAACCCTCTTACACTGTTGGTTAGTGGGAATGCAAACTCTTGCAACCACTCGGAAAACAGTATGGAGGTTCCTCAAAAAAGTTAAAAAAGGGATGCCTGGGTTGCTCAGTGGTTGAGTGTCTGCCTTCATCTCCAGGTGTGATCCTGGATTCCAGGATTGAGTCCCACATTGAGCTCTCTTGCTAGGAGCCTGCTTCTCCCCTTGCTTATGTCTCTGACTCTGTGTCTCTCATGAATCAATCAACCAATCAATCAATCTTTTTTTAAAGAAGTTAAAAATAAAAGTACCATAGGATCCAGCAATTGCACTGCTAGGTATTTCCTCAAAAGATACAAAAATAGTGATTCAAAGGAGCACATGTATCCCGATGTTTATAGCACTGTCAACAATAGCCAAATTGTGAAAAGAGTCAAAATATCTATCAACTGATCAATGGACAAAGAGGAGCTGGCATACACACACACACACACACACACACACACACACACACACACTGGCATATTACTCAGCCACCAAAAATAATGAAATCTTGCCATTTGAAATGACATGGATGGAGCTAGTGTGTATTATCCTAAGTAAAATAAGTCTGTCAGAGAAAGAGAAATACCATATCTTCTATATATGATTTCACTCGTATGTGGAATTTATGAAACAAAACATATGAACAGAGGGGGAAAGAAAAGGAAAAAAGAGAGGGAGGAAAACCATAAGAGAGATTCTTAACCATAGAGAACAAACTGAGGGTTTCTGGATGGGAGGTTGACGGGGGAATGGGCTAAATGGGCAATGGGTATTAAAAACAAAAAGATGTATTCTTGCAGATATTTTTAATCTGAATCTAATTATTAAGAAACAACTGAAAAAAATGCTCAGAGTGAGATAATGATAAGACATGGGCTTGAACTTTTCAAGAATTTTTGTGGCGTGGAAAACTAAAAACAAAAGAAAAAAGGACAAGCAATATGGGTAATAGACTGTATTAGATTAAAAGAGACAAAAATTTAAACTCCATGTCCCAGTTTTGTTTAACACAGGGACAGGGAATTATGCTGTCAGTTCTTAAGAGTTATTGATGGTGTTCAAGCTCATAATTTGGATGATTGATTCATGGGTATTTAATTTATATGTTATATACATTTATGTTGTATATCTGAACTTTCTTATATGAATATGTATTCCTTTTCACTCTTACTTAAAATGCAGTTTAACCTCTCAAGGTCTGCATAATTTAATACACCATGTAGATTCTCATAGTTGACAAATTTGTATCAGTTTGTCTAGCACTGTTCTAAATACTTTATATGTGTATATAATCTCATTTAATCTTCAGAATGATTTTAAAAGAATCATTTTGTAAAAGAATAAACTGTGTTACAAAGAGGTTTAATCTGCCTTAAGGTTAATCTGCCTTAAGTCTTTTGCTTGATAATGAATCTAATAGTTTGACCACAGAGACCCCCTTCCTAATCACTAAATATTCTAATTAAATTGCATGTCAAACCTAACTTTTAAAATTGGTTCAAGTGCTCCTTTAAAATTGGTTCAAGTACTTATAAGGAGAAATTCTGGCGTGGGTCAAAACCAAGGATACAATAGAGCCATATTAAGGGGTGGAAGTTTTAGGGGGAGGAGTGTTAAAGCTCCTACAATAGGGCAGTTTCTTTTTATGTCCATTAGTTCTGTTTCCTTTTAAATTTGGGTGTTTTCTTCACTATTTATCAACATTTTCCTCCCACAATTAAGTATATTTGCCAGTACCCCTCCGCCCCACCCCGGGCACTGATGGTGCATGATTGAGCAAGACAGAGACAAGGGTTTACAGAGCTTACCTGTTACACAGAAATGTAAGGACTAAAAATTTGAGTACTGGTATGCTGTTGTGCTGAAAAATCTACAGGCAGCCCCAGCAGGATTGCCTAATATACAGTACATGAGAAGAGCATTTAACTGAAAGTTTCCAAGGCACTAAAATCCATGATGAGAGCTGGGTGAAAGGTAAACAAAAGGGGAAAAATCCAGCATGGAAGCAGAATTTGTAGGTCTAGAGTTGAGCCCAGTGACCAAAAAAGCTAATGGCAAAATAGGTTAAAAGGAGAAGTCAATGAAAGTGGATCAAGTGGGGAGAGATGAAAAAGCAATAGGACTGTGTAGGAGGTTGTGGAATGTTCCAGAGAGGGTGTGATGCTCAGGTAAGGGCAGTGTCAATGGTGGCGATGACAACCGCACAGGTTATAGCTATTTTGGAGGTAGACTTTGTTGTATTTGACCATGATCCATACAGGGGGTGATAGAAAGAAATGAGAGCTACTGAGGAAAAGACATTCAGAATAAAAATTAATATTGAGAGATAGGACTACAGTGTCCTGCATGGTAAGGCCACCTTAGTATGACATGGATTCTACACGGGGGCTAGAAATTGAGGCTTTTAGGTAACAATGGGCACTTTTCTGTCATTTCACACTCCATTCTCCACAGGGATCCTACAACAGTAATAGATATCTGCTCAGATGCTTCAGAGATTCAGAGTTTTGATACATCCCTCCTCAAAGAAACAAAACAAAATAAACTAAAAGAATAATAATAATAACAACAACAACAACAAAAAACATGTCACCATAATTTTAAAATCCAAAAGCTCTTAGAAGAGTGTGAATAAATGACTAATTACAATTATTTACCTAGAGAGCTGGAATCATATCCTTGAAATAAAATAAATGATCTGGAAGGAAAAGAATAAACAATTTGGAACATTGTTGCACTCCCAAAGGATTTTGTTTTAAAATAAAGCACTTATTTCTCTGAATAATGCTTCTTTAATGGTAGCATTTTGGGAGGCTTGGAAACAAAGTGAAGACAGTTGTGAAGAGGGAAGCTTTCCTGTTGCAGCATCCAGATGAAAGGTAGCAGTGCCATTATAGTGAATGCAAAGCGTATAAAGCTGATGAGGCTCTTCAGTTTCCTGTTATTATGTGTAAACCTCTCTCCTGAGATTAAAAGTTTTGTAGAAAAACCTAACTTAGGACACTTGCACAAAGTGCATCTTTTAGGAGTAAGGGAAGATACAGAGAGAGAGAGAGAGAGAGAGAGAGATACAGAGACACAGGCAGAGGGAGAAGCAGGCTCCATGCAGGGAGTCAGACACAGGACTCAATCCTGGGTCTCCAGGATCAGGCCCTGGACTGAGGCAGCACTAAACCGTTAAACCACCGGGGCTGCCCAGAATATTTTTTTCCCATGATTCTGAGGTAAGATAGTATTTTAAATATATTTTTACAAAGGAGAACATATATTATAATCCCTAGCATTGGACTTATTCATATAAATCTCAAGTGATCATGAAATAGGTTTGAACTTTTGTCTTATTGTAACTATAATATACCTATTGTAAATAAAATATACTAAGTAACATACAAATATTATAAATGTAATAAATACCTAGGCTAGAACAAACTTTAGTACACTAAAGGGCCACATTAAAGTCAGATAACTTATAGAAAATGTCTTGATACTATTTCTTCTCACAGTATACAATTTTCATCTCAAATATTTGACTAGAATAAAAGTTAAAAGGTCAGAATAAAATTTTAACTTCATATTCCCCTTTTTATTGAAGTATAATTGATGTACAATATCCCATTAGTTTCAGGTGTACCTCATAGTCATTCAATATTTTTAAACATTACAATATGATCTCCATGGTAGGTCCAGTTACCATCTCCCAAAATACAAAGTTGTTACAATATTATTGACTATGTTACATATGCTGTATTTTATATCCCCATAACTTAATTATTACTGGAAGTTTCTATCTCTTAATCCTTTTCACTTGCCCCTGACAACCCTTTTCTTTTCTGGCAACCAATAATTTCCTTTATCTATGGCCTGTTTCTGTTCTGTTCATTTGGGTTTGTTTTTCTTAAAGATTATTTTTTTTAGATCCCACATATAAAAGAATCATATGCCATAAGTGAAATCATATGGCATTTGTCTTCCTCTGTCTGACTTATTTCATTTAGGATAATATTCTCTAGATCCATCCATGTTGTTGTAATGGGCAAGATTTCATTCCTTTTTATGGTTGAGTAGTGTTCCATTGTAAATGTATACCACATCTTCCTTAACCATTCTTCTGTCAATGGACACTTAGGTTGCTTCTGTATGTTGGATATTGTAAATAATGCTGCAATGAACATAGGAGTGCATATATCTCTTCTTCTTGGTGTTTTCATTTTATTTGGATAAATAGCCAGGAGGGAAAATGTTGGATTCTATGGTAGTTCTATTCTTAAATTTTTACAATGATTTTATTTATTTGAGAGAGAGAGAGAGCTAGAGAGGACATGAGTGTGGGGGAAGGGGAGAGGGAGATGCAGACTCCCCACTGACCAAGGAGCCTGACATAGGGCTCAATCCCAGGACCCCAGAATCATGACCTGAGCTGAATCCAGACCCTTCACCTACTGCACCATGGAGGTACTGCTATTCTTAATTTTTTGAGGAAACTCTATACCGTTTTCCATAGTGGCTGCATTGATTTATATTCCCAAAGACAGTGTAGGAGGTTTCCCATTTCTTCACATCTTCACCAAGATTTGTTAGTTTTTGTTTTGTTTTGTTTTAGATAATAGCTACTTTTGACCAGTATGAGATGGTATCTCTGTGGTTTTGATTTGCATTTCCCTGTTCATTAACATCTTTTCATGTGCCTGTTGGCCATCCAATATGTCTTCTTTGGAAAAATGTTTATTCTGGTCCTCTGCCTGTTTTTAAATCCAATTGTTTGCTTTTTTGATATTAAGTTGAATAAATTCTTTATATATTTTGGATATTAATCCCTCATCAGATGCATAATTGTATAATATCTTCTCCCACTCAGTAGGTTGCCTTTTTGTTGGTATCTTTTTTGCTGGTGCAATACCTTTTTAGTTTTATCTAATCCCATTTGTTTGTTTTAGCTTTTGTTGCCATTGCCTGAGGAGATTGATTCAAACAAATATTGCTAAGACAAATATTGTTAAAGAGCTTACTGGATATGTTTTCTTCTAGAAATTTTATGGCTTAACATTCAGTGTTCAATCCATTTTTTCAAGTTTTTATTTAAATTCCAGTTAGTATGTAGTGTAATATTAGTTTCAGGTATAGAGTTTAGTGATTCATCACTTATATACAACACCCAGTGCCCATCACAAGTGCCCTACTTAATCCCCATCACCCATTTAACCCATCCTCCCACCCTCTCCCCTCCAGAGACTCTGTTTGTTCTCTATAGTTGAGTCTCTTTAGTGGTTTGCCTCTTTTTTTTTTTACCCCTACATTCATCTGTTTTCTTTCATAAATATCACATATAAATGAGATCATATGAAATTTTTCTTTAGGGCAATTGCTGGATCCTAGGGTAGTTCTTTTTTTATGTTTCTGAGGAAACTCCATACTGTTTTCCTTTTTTTAAAAAATAATAAATTTATTTTTTATTGGTGTTCAGTTTGCCAACATACAGAATAACACCCAGTGCTCATCCCGTCAAGTGCCCCCCTCAGTGACCATCACCCATTCACCCCCACCCCCCGCTCTCCTCCCCTTCCACCACCCCTAGTTCGTTTCCCAGAGTTAGGAGTCTTCATGTTGTGTCTCTCTTTCTGATATTTCCTACCCATTTCTGTTTTCCAAATGGCTGCAAGAATTTGCATTCCCACCAACCAACAGTGTAAGAGGGTTCCCCTTTTTCCACATCCTTAACCACACCTGTTGTTTGCTGTGTTGTTAATTTTAGCCATTCTGACAGTGTGAAGGAGTGTCCCATTGCAGTTTTTATTGTATTTCCCTGATGATGAGTGATGCTGAGTGTGTTTTGATGTGTCCGTTAGCCATCTGGGTGTCTTCTTTGGAAAAGTGTCTATTCATGTCTTCTGCCCATTTCTTAGCTGGATTATTTGTTTTTGGGTGTTGAGTTTGATAGATTCTTTCTATATTTTGGATACTAATTCTTTATCAGATATGTCATGGGCATATA
Source organism: Vulpes lagopus (assembly GCF_018345385.1). Classification (NCBI taxonomy): domain Eukaryota; kingdom Metazoa; phylum Chordata; class Mammalia; order Carnivora; family Canidae; genus Vulpes; species Vulpes lagopus. The sequence goes on from NC_054839.1 coordinate 43,852,902, forward strand.
TCTTCTCTGGTTTTATAGGTTGCCTTTTAGTTTTGTTGATTGTTTCCCTCACTGTGCAGAAGCTTTCTATCTTGATGAAGTCCCAATAGTTCATGTTTGCTTTTGTTTCCTTTGCCCAGGAGACCTATCTAGTAAGAAGCTTCTACAGCTGATGTTAAATGTTGCTGCCTATGTTCTCCTCTAGGATTTTGATAGCTTCCTGTCTCACATTGAGGTCTTTTATCCATTTTGAATTTATTTTTACATAAGAAATCAAGAAATCAATCTCATTTACAACTGTAACAAAAACCATAAGATATCTAGAAATAAACCTAACCCAAGAGGGAAAGATCTGTCCTCTGAAAAATATGATACACTGATGAAAGAAAGTGAAAATGACACAAAGTCAAACTGTGGAAGGAGCCTCGGTGTCCATCAAAAGATGAATGGATAAAGAAGCTGTGGTCTATGTATACAAGGGAATATTACTCAGCCATTAGAATCGACAAATACCCACCATTTGCTTCAACGTGAATGGAACTGGAGGGTATTATGATGAGTGAAATAAGTCAATCGGAGAAAGACAAACATTATATGGTCTCATTCATTTGGGGAATATAAAAAAAATAGTGAAAAGGAATAAAGGGGAAGGAGAAAAAATGAGTGGGAATTATCAGAAAGGGAGACAGAACACGAGAGACTCCTAACTCTGGGAAACGAACCAGGGGTGGTAGAAAAGGAGGTGGCCGGGGGGTGGGGGTGACTGGGTGATGGGCACTGAGGGGGGCACTTGATGGGATGAGCACTGTGTGTTATTCTATATGTTGGCAAATTGAACACTAATAAAAAATAAATTTATTAAAAAATGACACAAAGAAGTGGAAAAACATTCCATGCACATGGATTAGAAAAACAAACATTGGTAAAGTGTCTATACTACCCAAAGCAATCTACGTATTTAATGCAATCTCTATCAAAATAGCACCAATATTTTTCTCAGAGCTAGAATAAACTAACCTAAATTTTTTATGATGCCACAAATTTCCTCCAATAGCCAAAACAATCTTGAAAAAGAAAAGCAATGTTGGAGGCATCACAATTCTGGACTTCCAGGTATATTACAAAGCTGAACTGATCAAGACAGTATAGTACTGGTACAAAAACAGATACTTAGATCAATGGAACAGAATCAAAAATCCATAGCTATAGAATAGAATAGGATCAGAATAGAAACCCATAACTATATGATTAACAAAACTTCAACAAAGCAGTACAGTCTCTTCACAAAAGGTGTTGGGAAGACTGAACAGCTCCATGCAAAAGAATGAAACTGGACCACTTTCGTATATTATATACAAAAAAATATATTCAAAATGAATTAAACACCTATTTTGAAAGGACAACCCCATGTAAAAAGAATGAAACTAGACCACTTTCTTATACCATACACAAATATAAACTCAAAATGGATTAAACACCTATTCTGAATGGACATTACTTTGCATGGGGCTGTCCAGTCTTCCCAACATCATTAGCTGAAGAGATTTTTCCTCATTGTATATTCTTGCCTCCTTTGTTGTAGATTAATTGACCATGTATTTGTTGCGCTTGTTTCTGGGATCTCTGTTCTATTCACCGATTCATGTCTTTTTATGTTAACCTCGCCTTCCTAAAAGAAGAAAAAAAAATAAATTTCTTAGTTTTCAATAAAGATGTTTTAAGTTTTCCTCTAGATCTTTTTACTTCAATAACTAGTATGGCATTTTTTATCAGTGTTTAAAAAGCTCAATACATAAAATAAAAATATTATCCCAACAGAAAACATTTTTTGCAGTTTTTGGTGTTTGTTCTGTTTTGTTTTGCTTTTAATCCTGAAATCCCTGGGGTTACATAGCCAAACCCACTTTTTCATTTTCCATGGCTATAATGACAGAGTAAAAAACTACAATCCACTCTTAACAGCAAATTTTAAAAATGCATCAAAGCTCCAAAGGGAAAAGTACACTGAGAATTATAAGTTCTATTAGGCGGTGTCCCACTTGTAGGGCAACGTTTATGTGCATGCTTGCATCGTATTATTCCTCAGGAGACACCATGGATTGCTTTAGAGTCAGCAGTGATTCACCCACTAAAACTAGCACTAGGGAAGCATTAATGTTACTTTTTAGAGCCATCTTTCCAGATTTTTAAATTTGACCTTCAAAAGTAGCATGCATTTTCACCCCTCTGAGAAAAACATATATACTGTTTGAAATATTCAATTAATATCATAATGCTAAAACTTCATAAATGTCCCTGTCAAAAATATACCAGATGATTCTAAATTTAGATAAATAGTGAACTGTTTGTATATTTGACAGTTTGTTTGGAGTTTTTATTTATTTTTTTATTTTTTGGTCTCTCTCTCTCTCTCTCTCTCTCTCTCTCTCTCTCTCTCTCTCTCTTCTCTCAGTGTTCCCTTGGCTATGTGTTCCAAATTAGTGAGGTTCAGGCTCCACAAGGGATGTAAAGCACGGCATTTGAGAAAGGCTGTCTTTTTGGGTACTGCATCTCCTGACAGCATGATGAAAAGTTAATAGGCCAAATACACTTGCTATTTACAGGTGTATGAGCCTTAATAGTGAATTCTTTTCACAGCTGTCACTTTGTGCCCCAAGATACACCCATTGTCACAAAGCAACCTGTTTGTTAAGGAAGTTTAACCTCTTCAGAGTCAGAGCTTGAAATTTCAATCAGTGGAGAGCAAGATTTATAAATGACAAGGATTTAACAGTGACACTGGTGGAGATATTGCTGTAAGGCAGGAACAGAAACAACAACCACAACAAGATAGGACCAACGTATGAGAATCTTGGAGCAGCCTAGTGGACTCACTGACCTGTCACCACCCATAATTCTCCCACAGATAGGCCCCTGTTGGTGTATACCAATGTGTTCAAACGTGTCCAATCATGAGGATCACTTGCAAGGCTGGTGGTTAGGCATACAGATTCTTGAGACTCCCTGGAGAATCCAATTCAGTAGATATGAAGCAGAGTTCAGGAAATTCAATTATTAATGAGTACCCCGGGTGGTTTTATTGATTCAGCAAGTGTGAGTAGTACTGATTAGTCAATGCATGCCATCGGCAGCCCTTTTCTTTCTACCTGTAGCTTATGTCGGTGTATCATGAAAGTTCGGTTTCTGGCAGGCTTTAGAATCTTTAGGAAGGATTCTAAACCTGTGGAAACTGTATCACTGATATACTCCACATACACTTGTATATAAGTGTCCCTACTCTCCTGCAGTCTGCATGGTGCAACCTGTGAGCTGTTGTTATAACCCAAGGAACAGCTCTCTGTTCTCCAAAATTTCTCATGCTCATTCCTTCCTTTCACATAAAATATTACAGGTTAGGGCTGTGCTCTCTGTTCAACTACTCACTGTGTAGTAGTCAGGCAATAACTGTGATTCTTGGAAACAAACACAAGCCATATTTTTTTCAGGGTGGCTCTTCTCTAAGTGAAGATGCAGGGGTTCAATCTTCCATTTTGTGTATTCTCCAATTCAGCCTGTGCACCCCAGCTGCATGGAAAAGGAAGGCAGAAGGACTGTGGATCTCCAAGGATATTTTAGGGTTACAGTTCCCTTAGAAGCACTAGTTATTATTCCTAACAAAACTGGAGATATGTTCTTACTGTTTCTACACATACAAGAAGAGGAATGGGATACACCGAGGATGCTGCTGGGTTGTTCCATTGCTCCACTTGAGTAATATAACTTCTTTCTTTCAGGCTCACCATATAGACTGATTTGTACTAGATTTTAACTTCTTGAATAGGCCTGTTAATGTCTTTTAATTTTTGGATCTTAGTTAAAATAAATTAAATGGTAACTATTTCAATCATAGTAAGAGCTCAGAAGTGGAAGTAGTAAAACACTAGGTATTTGTTTGCTTCTTCCTTTTTGAATAGGAAAGCTTTTGAAAAGCATATTTTTTTTAAAAAAAAGCCCTTTTTTAAATTTTTTTGTGTGTGTTCAAAGTTCTAACTTAGTGTAATTGTTTAAGCAAATACCATTGAGTTTTAATCCTCTGAGAACATAGGGAGATTATTTTTTCCTTTCACACGGAAAAAAAAAAGGACCCAATCCTCCCAGCAAATACCCACTTCAGTTGATAAACAAAGTACACTCAGAAAGAAGGCTGTCTACATACAACTGTAATAATATTTGTTTTTCTCTTTAGATCTTTAGAAATACGATATAGCTTTTATTTCCCTTTTCTATATCTTAGTTTCAAGGTCATTTAACCGTATCATAATATTCAAGGCAATTATTTCTTTGATTCTTCATTCAGATGGAGGACATTATGGATCTTTTGAAAATACTGTAAAAGTTGAGTCTTATCTCCAAAAACAAACCAGAGACACAGATAAACAATACCTACATATAGTTTTGATATGTTCAAGGCTCTTTGAAGGCAATCCATAAAGCACAGTTACCTTAGATATAAGCCCAATAACTTTTGATTAGGATGGAAAGCTAAACAATGATAATGATTTAAAAACTTTGTAGAATGCATGAAAACAAAAGGCTACATTTGCAGAAATAAGAGGTGACTGATACGTTCAAGTAGTACTAGCATACACCTATTGTTTGCAATTAGTTTCATTTTTCTATTCCCACAAATAATTGGGAATGTTCTTCCCACATACAGTACTTGAAAAAATAAATCATCACTCCTTGGCTTTCAGAAATATGACCTGGTTTATATCAAAATTTCTCTCCTGTAGCTGTCTGCCTTTCCAAATTGTGTGCTTATTTCTACAATTCCTTTTAACAGAAAAAAAAAAAGTTCCAAGTTTTTTGTTTTGCTACATGTTCCCTGACTTGAACAATTTCAACAACCATTTCTTCAGTCAGCTTTAACTTTAATCAATTTTGACATTCTGACTGCCCTGTTCTTGGAGAGGTTGATTACTTCATACTCTTTGACCCAGAAGTGATATCTTGCTATGTTTTTATACATCCACATCCTAAATTTTCTAAAATTTTCTTGGTGCTATCTTTATTTCTTTGAGCATTTCAGCAAGCAGCTAGATTGGAAAAAAAAATTAGCATTCTTCAGACCACATTAATGGATCATACATTACAATGATTTCTATATTCAGCAAAAATTGGAAACAGAATATGTGTATAAATTTGGATAAGCAACTTAGTGAAGTGAAATCTAGACTTGTTTATGAAAATAATAAACATGTATGCGTGTGAATGTACAATTTGTATGTGTTTTCTATTGCTACCATAACAAATTATCACAAACTTACAGACTTAAAACAACACAATTTTATTAGTTCTGATCTGTGGGTCTAATATGGTTTTATTTAAAGCTAAAGTCAAGATGTGGGTAGGGCTGTGTTCCTTTCTGGAGTCTCTAGGGGAGAATCCTCTTCTTTGCCTTTTCCAATCTCTTAGAAGCTGCTAGCATTCTCTTTCCTCAATCTTTAAAGCAAGCAGAGATGCATTATCGCTGACCCTTCAGTTTACCTCTTCCTCCAGCCACAACTAGGAAAGGTTCCCTACTGTCAAAGACTCATGAGATTAGATTGGGCCCATTCAGATTATCCTGCAAAATATCCCCTTCTCGATGTTTTTAACTTTAATCACACTTGCTAATTTTTGTTTTTATCATGTAGGTAACTTACAGGTTTTATACATTAGGTTATGGACATTTTAGTGTTCATTATTCTACTATCACAATATGATAGTTTATGATACATGACACATCATATTCATATTTATACATATATATAATGTATTATATTTTTATTTTGAAGTATACATAAAAAGTGTGTGTGTGAGTGTGTGTGTGTGTATATATATATATATATATATATATGACTTATATGATAATAATCAAATGAAAACACATATAACTACTACCTAGGCTAAAAAAGAATATTACTGGTAGCTTAGATGCCTTCCTCTTCTGGATAGTTCCCTTCCCATATATATACCTCTTCCTTCTTCCCTACGTCTCCTACTAGAGAACATTGATAATGGATTTTTGTTAACTGCTCTGATAGACATTAATAGGGTTAATTCTTTCCATACCTTTTCTACCTGGACATATAGGAAGCCAAAATTTTCCAGTCCCTCCCCACCTAATAGGTAGCTAAGGCTATGTACTACTGAAAAATGAAATATGACTGGAAATGAAATTTCTTACTACTCTGTGAAGCAAATGTAAGTTCTATGTGGTCCTCAATTCTCTTTGGCCTTTTGCTAGGAAAAAGTGGTAAGTCACAAGATTTAAGTAGCCTGGATTTGATGTGTGTTACCATATAGAGGATGCAATCATTTGCCCTGAAAATTCTAATGAGCAAAAATTAAGCCTAAATTCTGTAAAGATACTAAGGTTTGTTTGTTTTTAATGAAACAGACTTACCTAATTAAGTAATATTATTTTTCTCTATCATTCTCGCAATTCTTCGATAATTCCCAAATAACAGGTTATTTAGTTTCCTTATTTTTCAAATTAATACATATGGCATAAAATTGTATATACTTTGTCATTTGTATCTTTTATTGTTTTTAATATTTTTCTATGTAAAAGTATGTAGCTTGGGCAGCCCGGGTGGCTCAGTGGTTTAGCACCGTCTTCAACCCAGGGCCTGATCCTGGAGACCCAGGATCGAGTCCCACATCGGGCTCCCTGCATTGAGCCTGTTTCTCCCTCTGCCTGTGTCTCTGACTCTCTCTCTCTCTCTCTCTCTGTATGTCTCTCAAGAATAAATAAATAAAATCTTTTTTAAAAAAAGTATGTAGCTTTTTCATTAATCTTTACTAATATATTTTATCAAGTTGATATATAATGTTTTAAACTTTATATTTTACAATTAAAGTATATTTGCATTACACCAGAAGTTCTTCTGGTATGAATATTTTTTTATACATGTTCTTAAAAATATTTCCTAGTACATATGTAAAATCATGTCTTTTGCATATAGATAAAATGGAAATGGTTAAATTGTAGGATATATACACATGTACAACTTTTTAGAAACTTTATTAACTTCTACCAATTTGTAGTCCATGAATTTTAGTGAGAGTTGTCATTCCACACATTGTTGAAAATATTACATTTTGAGAAAACTCTGAATTGTTCCTAATTAGATAGATCTGGTATTTTATGTTATGGCCATTCTAATTTACGTTTCTCTATTACTAATGAGGATGAGCATCCATTTAAATGTTATGGATCATTTGGAATAATTCTGCTAATTCCAGTCTTTTGCACATTTCCCAAATAACTTGTTTCTTATTAATGTATTAGAGTTCTTTCTAGGTTCTAAATGCAAAACCTTTATCAATTACATATGTTACAAATAATTTGTTCCACTTTCTGGCATACATTTTATCATTAAATTGTCTTTTCAATTACAGAATTTCTTAATTTTTAAAGAAGATTTTATATATTTGAAAGACAGAGAGAAAGAGAGAGCAAGTCCATGAGTGGGGGGAGGGGCACAGGGACAAGCAGAGAAACTGTTGAGTGCTGAGCCAATCCTGGAGCTAGATTCCAGGACCCCAAGATCGTGACCTGAGTAAAGGTCGGATGTTTAACCTACTGAGCCACTCACGTGCCCCAGGTTTCTTAATTTTAATGCAGTAAAATGTATTGGTCTTTCTCCACATGCTTACCAAATTTTGTGTCTTGTTACAAAAATCCTTGCCTAAACATACAAAATCATAGGATATTCTTTCATAATTTCTTAAAGTGTTATAGTCATGTCTTTTTTTTTTATAGTCATGTCTTTAATCCAACTGTAAACATCTCAGATATTGTGCAACACAGAGATCCAATTTCATTTTTTCTCCTTCTCTATAACCAAATCCCTGAGCAGTATTGGCTAAAGAGTTTCTATACATGTCTAGATCTGTATGTTTTCTTTAGACTATTGATTTGTCCTCCTTTACTATACAACATCAATTTGCTTTTCAGTTTTACTTTTTAGAAGTGTCTTCCTTTGGCTAATTTTAGCTTTCAGTTCTCACATGTGAATTTTACTTTTTAAAAAAGATTTATTTATTGAGAGAGAGAGAGGGAGAAAAGGAACTGGGGGCAAGGCAGAGGCAGAAACAGACTCCCTATGAGCAGGTAGTCTTACCCAGGGCTCTATCCCAGGATCCCGGGATCATAGCCTGAGCTAAGGCAGATGCTTAACCCACTGAGTCACCCAGGTGTCCCTCACATGTGAAATTTAGAATTATCTTGTTGAATTCCACATCACATCCTATTTCTGATATCCAGTCTGATATCTAGCTTTCAAAAATGACTCATGTGTCATCCCTGAACACTTTCATTGGGAAAGAAAACACTTTCATATGGCCATATGGCCATAACTAGCTAGATGGAAAGCTAACTGTCATATCTGGGAAAAAAAGAGATGATTTATGTAAACAGCTAGCTATTTACGTTACCATACTTTCTTCTGGATACCAAGACTTTAACTTTTAAGCTATGAGTGAATGTAAAGTACTGCAATGTGTATGGTATATCTCCAATAAACATATATTGACATATAATGTGCATTTTCCCTTTTTCTTTTGATAAAAATTTCATAACTAAAATTTATCATCTTAACTCCAAGAAGGGTACAGTTCAATAGTATATTCACATTATTGTAAAACAAATGCCTAGAACTTTTTCATCTTGCAAATCTAAAACTCTATACTCACTAAACTACAACTTTCCTCTCTCTAGTCCTCCCAGATACTAATAACACCAATCCACTTAGAAGTGTTTTTAAGATGCTGAAATTTTGGAATTTAAGAGAAATTCAAAGATCAAAAGAGAATGATCTCCCTTTACATATGGAAATCAGCTCTGACAATCTACTCGTGATCTACAGTCAGAGATCTCAGTGTACCACGGCTTATGAGAAAATGTCACTCCCCACTTAGGGTAAGAAAAAGTATGATATGAAGAATCTCTCATCTGGATTGAACTGCAGTGACTGACTGACCAGAATCATGTATGCATAGAGGGTCAATAAATTTTTGACAGGTGCTGGCAATGTGCCAAAATGGTAAATGAATACACAGGACAAGAATACACAGGATTTCTTTGTACAGGCACTGTCACTCAATGGTTAAAAGTACGGATGTTATAGTTAGTGAGACCTGAGCTCTCATCCAGTTTCTACCATATACTAATGATTTGTCTTTAAAGTTACTTTACTTCTCTGAGCCTCAGTTTCCTTATTTAAAAAAAAATGCTCTGTGTAAAAATACCTATCTCATAGGGCTGTTATTAAGATAATCCCCACAACTGGGGCACCTGGGTGGCTCTGTGGTTGAGCATCTGCCTTTGGTTCAAGTGTGATCTCGGGGTCGTGGGATGGAGTCCCTCAACAGGCTCCCCAGAGGGAGCCTGTTTCTCCCTCTGCCTGTGTCTCTGCCTCTCTCTCTGTGTCTCCCATGAATAAATAAATAAAATAAAAAAAAAGACAATCCCCACAATTACTCTCCATGAAGTTGTTTATTGCTCCCAGTATCTGCTTAGTTGGAGATGCTAGTTATTAGAGGCAGGAGTTCTGTCCAGGAGGAAAATTTTGAATAACACACAATACATAAAATATATAAAGTTTAAAATGAAATTATATATATATATATATATATATATATATATAAATTAAGGTATTAAATATATATGAAATTTTATAATATGTAATGTGTTACATAACATGCATATAAGATTATATTTCTGTTAAACATATATAATTGTTTGTAGAATATACATTTGCATAGAAAGGTGATAATATAAGCATGCCTAAATAAATAAATATATATCACTTCTTCAGCTCAAGGATTACTGGATATATAAATAAATCAAATTGGAAGATTTTCTTTGCTGTTTGAGACTATTCTAGTGTTAAGCAGCTTTGAAGATATTCTTCCCAAACCCTCTTTCTCTTCCCTTGATATCTGAGAACTGATTGAACCTATAGCAGAATGGTGCTTACTATACTCATATGATTCTTTTTCCCATTGGATTACGGAAAAGGCAGAAGTATTTGTGAGGATTTTGTGATAATATGACTTAGAAGATTTTCTTCTACAGAGAGATTATATATTTCAGTTTCTTAATAGTGCTTAGGTTCATAGTTACTCATGCTTTAGTTATCTAGGCATGACTTACAGCCAGAATCCCTAACAGATTGAATTTCTGCTGAATAGGGCATTCAGCAATTATTTGAGAAACTTGCTAGCTGTCAAAGATGAGAGCAGAATTAAACTAAATATTCTAACATATTGTTAGGGGAAAGAAGTCATTACTGACACTTTAAATATATACTTTGTTTTAAATCAGTTGCTCAGGTTTGACAGCTTTAAGGGAACACTACATATCTTTGCCTAAAATGTACACACTAATCTTTCAGTAAACTCTCGTTCATTTTTTCACTGTTTGTGTGTGCATTCAATATTAAGAAGAGAGCTGCTGCTCCAGTCCCCTCTCCATAATAATAATAATGTAATGGGATTTAAAATGTATGAGTAGCACATAATCCAAGAATGACCCAAGAAACTCCTATTATATCTCAAAACATCATTTCTTTGAAGATCTTTCCTCACAACGTTGAGTGGACACATACTTTTCTCCTAAAGTGATTGGAAGCCTCAACCAGATGCCTTGTCTTTAAAGGAATCTAGAGTTATAAATAAGAAAAGAATCACATAATTTCCTATGATAATGCAATTCTGAGCCATGATCCTTGAGCGATGTGCTGAGAAATCTGGCTGCTCATGATGCCAAGTCTGGAAGATGACAAATTTCCAGCTAGTGGTCAAAGACCAAGGAGAAGAATATATAGCAATAACTTCTCAGAAACATGACCAGGGTTGGCATAAAAACAGGCTGCTGCTGCAACTTACAATTCTCTGTGGTCTATGGCTTCTAACTCTAGCTAATGGACTGAGCAGTCTTCTTGAAAAACCACCAACTGGACTTCCCAAGTCTCAGAACTTGAGGGGAGAGCATGAACCTGAGTGGAGTTCCTATAAACTAACCGATCCTGAACTGCCTGGGGATGGACTACTTTTAACTGAACAACTGGTAGCTTCTCCTGAGTCCCACTCTTGTCTTGCTCACGTCCCAGGGGTTGTTTTCCTTCATTATATTTAAATATAAGAAAAGAACCAATTCTTTTAATGATCATGGGATTACTCTTTGATGGATCAGAACCCTTCCCACGAGGGTCTGTTCTTCCATGTAGAACCAGGTTTGCCTTGCTTTGCCTAGCAGCACCCTCAGCTTAACGGTCACTGGCCTTCTGCCTCTCTTTATCTATTATTTAAGCCTTCTGCATATTGCAAACTACCTCTGACTGCAAGACAGAAAATCAAGAAAAAAGACTGCAAGAAAAATCACAGGAAAGGCAAAGTTTATAGAGCTCTAAAAATAGTAGGCCAAAAATAAACTGAGAGGTAATTTCTAATGTTAAATGATTTTTTTTTTAATGAAGCAGATTGCATTATAACAAAGGTCTTTGGGATGATCACTAGCACATTCCTGGGTAGACAGATTCAGAGGTGGATGTGGAGATGAACAATGATGAGATTAAAGGTGAAGCAATTTGGGGCAAAGTGGGGAAAAGGGTAAACCCTAGTGATTTAGGGGAGCCATTCCTATTATTGCGATAGGTTTGACATTTCTGTAGAAGGTGAACCTGGGCACATATCTGTCAGAATATAGTTTGGAAGAAGGGCTTACAAAGGATTTATGGTATACTTACTGTTTCTGCAATTTGGGAAAGACAGACCCTGGATACAGGACAGAATATTTTCAGGTTAACTTTAGTGAAATTCTCTATGCTTAAAATGGAAAATTTGATCATGTCAAAGTGTTATGTTATTGTGGATATTGCTGTTTTTTATGATCTTTCTTCTCTTAGTACCTGAGCTAGGAGTTAGCTTCTGAGTAATTCCTGAAATTTCTATTTGAAGGGGGAGTCTTCAGAGCTGAAAAAACACTCTATCCCCTCAGTGCAGAGGAATTTGTGAGGGGAACTGGTGTTCACTGAAGAGCCAAGACCTGAGGGACATGGGAATCTCAACTACAAATATTTTTCTCCCCATTCCTTGACTTTTAATTCATAAACTATGTCATGTTAGCTTTTATGACCTCCTCTTACTTTAGAAGGCACAGAAAATAAAATCTGGAATTCCAAGGACTTGCCACTAAGTCTGGTTGTCAACTGAGCCCTTCTAATACAGGGCACTTATGCTGTAGAATTTTTTTTTAAATCAATCAAAATAAAAACATTTAAACACTGTCAGGAGCACAGCTTACATATAAGTTATACTGGCACATTGGTGTATCCGATTTATGCATTGTTAAGCAGTATCATCTCATCTGATCCTCAGCAGGAATTATTTTCTGTCTTTTACACACATAATTGCACAACCTTTGACAAATCACTTAACCTTTCAGCTCCAGGTTCATCCTCTATGAAAAAATGAGATCAAGTGGCTATTTTTTAGCGTTGTTTTTTTATGTTCCTTTCTTGTAATTTATTTGGCCTCCGGAATTCTTTTGCTATAAAAAAACAAAATGACTAACTCTGTAAAGGAAAAATCTTACTTCCCAATGATGCACAGCTATTCTTCTCTCACAAACGGGAAACACAACAGAGATGCCCCTAGTTTTGTCTTATAAATGCGGCAATCTACTCCCCTCCATCTAGGGACTGAGATTTTTAAGTTGCTCTACATTTTAGAGAATTGATAATAAAACAAATCACTGATTATTTTTTGAGAGGGGGGTTTAAATCTCCTTCTTAATATTCAGTTCCTATTGAGAAATCTACTCAGGATCAGAAATAATAAATTACAAAATTTTCAAAGTCACACAGTCATTGTTCGCCACGTTTGAACACACTCTTCATTTGTCTTGCTTACCGCTCTATTTGTAAGTAGACCTGACATGTAAAAATAGCTCTAGTGGTAAACCTTTGGTCTCAAAGTGGTTACCATTCCCCATGAGTGCTTTTATAACTATAGCTTACTTTGTAGTAAAGTTGTAATGACAGCTGTCATCAAAAGGCTTTCACGAAGCATTTGCTGACCTTTAGATGCTGCATGTAACAAGTGCTGTTGTAAAGTCTTCAGGGTCTTGCTTTGGAGTCTTGTTCTTCGACATAGTTTTCACATGGTTAACTCTAAATATACCAATTGAAATCTGATAATTCAATCCTTTTATTTCTCTGATGGTTCTCTCATACCATGTGTATTCATTGAGTTCTTATGTGCCAGAAAATATATTATGTACTAGATACATGATGATGAACAAAATAGCCACACCCATATCCACTTGGAAATTACCACCTAGCAGGATTGCTAGACAGTAAATGAACATACAAATAAGTATACAACATTTTATCATGATTCTTATCGTGAATCTTATCATGAATCATTTATCATTATTCTTGAATAGCTGGGAGGTTCCTTTCCGGTTCCCATATCATTATATTGGTATGTTTTTATCCGTATTTTTTAAAAATGTAGAACTTCTCAAGTCTTCAAGACTGAGTGGCAACTAATGTTGATTGAAGGTGGGAGAAAGACGAATACCATAAAGGCAGGGGACCAGAGCTCCTCATACAGTAATTACCAAAATCCTGAGTGGGGCGAGAGGCAATATATTCTTTGAGTTCTAGAAGATCATTATTACATTTAAAAACTCAACTTTAAATTTCTGGCATCTGTAATCTGAAAAGTTTAAACTTGATAGCCTTCATGTCCATAATATAAACAAGGACATTAGGAGTCTTTCAAAGTGCATGTTTATGTTTTACCTAATGCCTGTGGCATGGTGATCATGCAAAGTATCAATGTTTCATACTTAGTAGGATGCTCCTTAAATTGAGATTTCATTATGTATCATTTGGAAGTTGCTAGAAATAGACTATGCTGAGTTTAAAATTTATTTTCGTCTTCCCTTCTAATTTCATACGTATAAAGTAACGTATCAAGGATAACCAGTGAAAGGAGGTGCTCGTTTTCATTCTTTATAAGGTACTTTTCTCCCGAGAGCAGATTTCACCTAACCACATGAAAAGATTTTTACTATAAATAATTGTAAAAGAAGCAAGCAAGTCAGAAAACCCTTAGAAAACTCTGTCCAAATTATACTAGAAGATATAAATGAGGATAACTGTTAGGTTAACAATCTTAGTTCTTGTTTGTTTGGCTAGATTTTTAAATACGCCTCAAAAAAAATCTGACACATGGGAGAAGTTCTATCACCATGTTTTTAACCTAAAGTAAACTTTATATGGTTCTTTGTTCCCAATTTTTCTAATTCCCTTCACCCCAGTGGCTTAGCAGAGAGTCTCCAGCTCTATTTCAGACTTAATCAGTTCAGCATCTTCCCAGGTCTCGTGTGAACACATATGAAAGATTGGGGAAGTGAAGCTGCTCGATACAATGGGGGCTCATTAACATTGTTTTAACAAGCCTTGGTTTATGCGAGCGGTTGTCTAACATGCAGCTCTAATTTGAATCCACACTTCTCAGCATGGTAATGAGGGCTCTGCTGAATGCCAGTGTTTGTGCATATACATGAGCACTCTGCATTTAATTCAATCAAGAAAATGGAAACTTACAGACTCAAGCTTAATTTGACTTTGGATTAACCATTCTGACGACACTAAAAAAGTTCCCCATGAACTCACGTACCTCAAATGAAAATTAAGAGGACATGATGAAAAAGTGTACAACTGGCATTTACTTTAAAAGGAAAAATGTTTAAATTTCTGCTTTGAGGAGAAGATCATGTCTTCTGTTCCATTACTGCAATAATAATATTACGTGCACTCATGGATGGTTTAAGAGAAAGTACAGAGCAAGGTGTGAATCCCAGTTTCTCTAAATAGAGCCAGGGGCCTCAAGAAGTTACTCCTGAGTTTTGGCATTTGTAAAATATAACCCCTCACACAATACGCTATCTAGGATCAGAAAATAAGAATGGATAAAGAAGCTGTGGTCTATGTATGCAATGGAATATTCCTCAGCTATTAGAAACGACAAATACCCACCAGTTGCTTCAAAGTGGATGGAACTGGAGGGTATTAGGCTGAGTGAAATAAGTCAATCGGAGAAGGTCAAACATTATAGGGTTTCACTTATATGGCGAATATAAAAAATGGTGAAAGAGATTAAAGGGAAAAGGAGAGAAAATGAGTGGGAAATTTCAGAGAGACACCTAACTCTGGGAAATGAACAAGGGGTGGTGGAAGGGGAGGTGGAAGGGGTGGATGGGGTGACTGGGTGATGGGCACCGAGGGGGCACTTGACGGGATGAGAACTGGGTGATATACTGTATGTTGGCAAATCGAACTCCAATAAAAAATATACAAAAAACAAAGAAAAGAAGATGTATCTTTATGATTAAAATATTCATTTTATTCAGCATCAGCGAATCAAGGAAATCACACACATACACACACATACATGATGTAGCACTAATATTGTACACAACATTTTTTTAAAGATTTTATTTATTTTTTAAAGAAAGAGAAGCAGGCTTCCCCCGGGGAGCCCAATGCGGGACTCGATCCCGGGAAGCCAGGATCTGCCCTGAGCCACAGGCAGATGCTCAACCATTAAGCCACCCAGGTGTCCCTGTACACAATATTTTAAAATAAAAATTTGACAAATTATATTATCATGGAAATATTTTAGTTAAAACAGCTATGCAGGAAAAAAAGTAGGTTTCTGGATATTTCTTTACTAAAATGCAAAATAAAACATTTCATCAATTTGAAATCTTGCTGTTTAACAAAAGCAAATATTTTAGAGTATATATTCTATAACACATTATCTATTATAAATATAAAAATACACACAAAAGTAAATATTTTAGAGTAAATATTCTGAAGTTTTTTTTCCTTATACATAAAATTTGAAGTTTTTCAATATTTATATTGAAGTTACATCTTTTCCTTCTATCCCCTTATGTATAATATATTGTCAAACTACTTGAATGTTTTTATTTGCTGATGAACTTACTTATATATAAGTTTTATTTCATACCCAAAACCAGATTGAAACAATTAATATATACTAGGTACATTCACTTTATTTTCCATAATTCTTTTGCTTAAAACTTTGCAATGACTCTCCTTTTTTATTCAGAATCAAAGATTAAGTTCTTATAATGACCCATGAGGCTCCTACCAGTTATTCTATAGGTACCTGCCCTCCAACACAAAGCCTTATGGATTATTCTCTAGTTGCCCCTTTCTCCAGCTACTTCTCTCACCTCATCCTTTATTTATTTTCTTCTTACCCACATGCTCCATTCAAACTGCCACTGGCTGTTCCCTCTGACTTGAAAGTCCTTCCACTAGGTATCTTCATGGGTAATCCCCTTTCTCCTTCAAGTCTTTGGTCTCATGTCATTTTCCTGATGAAGCCTATTTTGCAATACCATATTTGAAATTAAAACACCTCATCACTTGCCTATACTCTAGTCCTCCTTATCTAGTTTTTATTTTCTCCTATTTTTATTTATGTTAATAATTATAATGTACTATAATTTAGTTATATGTTTAATGTGTGAACACACTTCCTATTCCAGCTACAATGCAATATTAAATATATTAAATATACTTATTGATTTTAAGATTTTTATTTGCTTATTGTTATTAAACTTATTGAGTTTGCTTATTAAACTTCATTGCTAACTACATCTTCCTCTATTTTTCATCTTCTTCCAACCACTGTTTAACATTTTTAATTATTATTTATGGAGGTGATGTTTCTTCAAAACTAGTCTCTAAAGTAATAATGGATAATATGCTTTCTAAATTTTTACATGTCTTTAAGATACTCTCACATTCACTGGTTAGAGTACTTAAGGGTTGTAGTCTTATACTTTGTTTAGTCTGTTTTCTCACATCAAGACTGGAAAAGGAGTTACTCAATGTTAGTCTGACTTTTTTCTCTTTGTATGAAACCTGGAAGCTTAAAAGCCTAGTATGATTCTTTTTTTATATCTGTAATCTTATCTATCAATATGTACATAAGAACATTTATTTTCTTCTAAATCCAGTCCAGAATTTAATGAGATTTCAATCTGCAAAACTGGATTTTTAATAATCTCAAGGAATTTTCTCTTGTGTCTTCTGTAATTATTGACTTCTGTTTCATTTTGTTCCATTTTGTTTTCTGAATATATCATCCAAGTTCCTAGGCTTCTCATTTTAGATTCATAGCTCTTTATATTTTTTCCTATGCTTTGAGCTACTTTTTTCTATTTCATTTTCCAAGCCACTGACATAGGCCCAACTTTCATTTAGTACATTTTTGGTTAATTGGGTATTTATGTTTTCTTTTGTTTAGGAGCTTGTATATTTTTTAAACAAACTGATTATATTAATTACTTACAACAATGTAGAGAAATGATTGAATATGCAGCTAATGTGCTTATTTTATTTTGCTTCTTGGAATTAGGCACAATGATGTAAATTTAATGCTATTAAAGTAAAAGCTAACATTTTTCAGCATCTCCAAATAGGAAAACTTCCTGTAATCCAACTTTTAAGATTATGACCACACAGGTAAAAATATATATTATTTCAAAATATGGTGTGCTCCTTGTTTTTAGGAAAAGAAGAGCCACCAGCCTCAATTTGCAAAATGAGGTATCTTTTGATATTTTTCATACTGATGAGTCTAGTGAGACACATTTTAAAAATGATGCAGCTGTTAAGTTTAAGAAAATTTCATAAATTAGAATCACTTGGTTATGCCTAATCAGAAAAGTCCTTATGTAATACACAGTAATCCCAGTGGAATTCTGAATACCAAATGTTCCATTGTCATAGTTGTATAAATTTTTTATTGCATCTCACAAGATAAATTTGACATAATTTATGATATACCAGTGAAAAATCAGATTATATTTTTTCATTTGAAATTTAAAATAAAAACTGATTACTATTTTGCTTAAGAGAATACGAAGAAAATGTGCAGAATATTTGTTCCCTCACTGGTTTATTAAAGAAAATGTTTAAACTCTTTATACTGAATGACACTGATAAAAAATTTAAAGAACAAAAGTTAAAGCTTATATAATAAAAAATGGAACTCATCCATATGGTTGCCTAGCTTGAATAAATATAGTGTATTAAATAATTCAAGATACCTTATCGTTATGCATATAATGCTATGGTTTAGTAATGCTTATTGTAAATGATGCAAAAGGCAATATCAGGAGAAGTCATCACCATTCTTAAAAAAATTGAACTCTTTATCTCTCTAGGTTGAATTAATGTTATAATCACTGGTGAAGGATAGCATAACTATTTTTAAAGATATTCTATTAACAATAGACTTTTAAACCTTTTTCTTCTTTTTTTCTTTTCTTAGTTCTAGGAGAAGAGCATTAGGAAACCTCCTTTGTCACCAATTTCACCAACTACAAGAGAGCATCGATCAGGGAAAATGTGGATGGTGAAGAATGAAATGTATTAACTTCCTGTATTTGGCAAGCACATAATTTCTCAGATTGTAAAGATATATAAAAGATTATATTATCCAGTTTTTAAATATCCACAAAGATTAATAAAAAAGTTTGATGCCAAGTGCCTGGGTGGTTCTGGTTGAGTATCTGCCTTTGGCTCAGGTCATGATCCCAGGGCTCTGGGATTGAGTCTCGCAACCGGCTCCTTGCAGGAGCCTATATCTCTGCCTATATTTTGGCCTCTCTCTGGGTCTCTCATTAATAAAATAATAAAATATTTTTAAAAAAAGTTTGATGCCTCCAAAATGCAATATGACATCTTAAAAAATTTATTGTATGAGGTACTATTTCATTACCTGATGTTAAATCTTTAGGTTTAATTTTTTTAGAAGTGGGATGCAACATTCTTCTGAGACTTCATATTGTATCAAATAGTTTGAAGCTATAACTATATAACAAACATTCATAAATCCATTGTTTATGTAATAAATACTATGGCATTTGTACTTTTTTCACTTAAAGTATAAACCAATTTAAAAGAAAGCAATCAACAAAGAAAAGTCATCACATGGAGGAGGAGGACAGGCTGTTCTGTATCTCCAATTTGAAATGCAGATGTGAAAAAAAGGTGAACTTCCATTTTTCAGTTAAGCATGAGTAGCTAATGGTAAAATACAGTAGTTCTCATAGATATCTTCTTGGAAAACTCCATTAACTTTTTTTTTAAGATAGTACTTAACTAGTTTCTGGCTTTCACTTAGGGTAGGATTTGAACAAGTATCATTTTCACCCTACCATCACCGCAACTAACGAACTCTGATCAGCCTTTAAATTCCTAACTTCTCTTTAACCCATCAAAGAACCAAAGTAACAGGGCAATCAACTAAACCTTAAACTAAGGAAGGTCAGATGCCTCCAAAAGGAAATAAAATACAAGCCATTGTTCACTTGGAGCTAATTCTATCAGACACTAGTAAGGATAAGAAAAACATAGTGACATATTTTTAAAACATTAATAACTTTAATAATAAAAGAAACACTGAAAAGAAAAAAAATCATGGTCCAATCAGAATTATAAGTTCATCAAAATTTTTTTCAAAATTGAAGAAGAGAAAAATTACCAGGCAGAAAAATTAAGAGGGTGTATTGTTAATAGACCTGCACTATGTGTTAAAGGAGGGATTTCAGACAGAAGAGTGAATACAAAACAAAAATATGGATCTACCCAATTAGTAACAAGTGCTGGAACTTACAGTACTATTCTATAAGGTAACTGAATGCTTAAAGCAAAATTAATGGTAATGTATGTATTGTGTGTTTGTAGCATGTATAAAAAGGAAATGTATAGCAATAATAATATAAAAGAAAAAGAACTGAATTAAGAGTGTACTCCACAAAGGTCATTATGCTAAATGTAAAGCAGACATAATTTTATAAGGTAGAAACTGATTAATAAAGGGTGGGTATTTTCAATCCTGTAGCCATTATTTAAAATGTGTAAAAAGAAGCCAATAGTGAGGATAATCAAAACAATGAAATTATTACTATCCAATAAGGGAGAGAAAGAAGGGAAAATGAGTAGATGGACCAAATAAAAAACAGCTAGCAAAATGTAGATTTTAAGCCACCCTCAATAATTACATTACACAAAAGAATCAATTAAAAGCGGAGAGTGTGGGATCCCTGAGTGGCGCAGCAGTTTAGCGCCTGCCTTTGGCCCAGAGTGTGATCCTGGAGACCCGGGATCAAATCCCACGTCGGGCTCCCGGTGCATGGAGCCTGCTTCTCCCTCTGCCACTGTCTCTGCCTCTCTCTCTCTGTCTCTCATGAATAAATAAATAAATAAATAAAATCTTTAAAAAAAGACAGATACTGTCATATTGGATATTTTATATATACGAAATTGTATGTTGTCTATCAGAAACCCATGTAAATGTAAGATAGAGATAGGCTAAAAGTGAAAGGATGAAACAACATACCATGCAAGCACACATTGAAAGAAAGCTGTAACAGCTATATTAATGTCATATAAAGTCGACTTCAGAACAAGGAAGATTATGAGTTAAATAATGACATCACACAATGGTAAAGATGATAACTCCCTAGAAAATATAGAATTCCTAAATGTTTATGTATCTCAAAACAAAGCAAACATGAAGCAACAACTAGTAACACTAAAACTGAAGTAGACACATCCACAATTATATTTGGAGCCTTTAATATCCCCCTTTCAAAAGCTGACTGAACAAGATCTGAACAACAATATCAAAGTATTTGACCTAATTGACATTTATAACTCCTCTTTAGTGAGAACAGAAACATGTACATTGTTTTCAAGTGCACATGAAAAAAAATGGGGAAAAGAGGTAATCAAAAAGAAAAGCTATATTGTAGATCATAAGATAATACTTAAAATATTTAAAAGACTAGTCATCAGACAGTTATCTGACCTTATTGAATTAAAATGAAGTAACAAATATATCTGGAAAATCTGCAAATATTTGGAAATGAGCTTCCTCCTAAGTAACAAATGAGTGAAAGATAAAAACAAAAGAATTTTTTTAAAGTTTGAATAGAATGAACATAAAGACACAATATATGAAAAGTATGGAATATAGCTAAAGTAATCCTTAAAGAGAAATGCATAGTGTTAAATACATTATAAAAGAAAAAAGTTCTCCAATAAATGAACCATGCTTCCACCTTAAGGAGCTAGACAAAGAACAGTAAATTGATTCCAAAGCTAGCACAAGAAAGGAAATAGAAGACAGAAATAAATTGTCAAAGCTCACTCAAAAAGAAATGGACTGCATAGCCCTATCTTTTATAAAGAAATTTTACTCCCAGTTAAAAATCTTCCCACGTAGGTAACTCCAGTCCCAGATGGCTTCAATGGAAAATTATTCTAAGCATTCAAGAAGGACATCATAACAATTTTATAGACTCTCTCCATAGAGAAGAAACAATACTTTTTAATAGGCCACTATTAGTCTGATACCAAAGCTCAATAAAAACATCTTATGAAAACATTCATATCCCTTATAAGCATAAATATAAAAATTCACAACCAAACATTAGCAAATAGAAACCAGAAATATATATAGAAGATATCACATGACCAAGTGAGTTTCATCTTCAAAAAGAAAAGTTAGTTCAAATTCAACAATTAATCACGGTGATTCAATTCAGTAACACATTCAAGATGTGAAACCATATGATCATCTCAGCAGATAAAGAAATATTTCCTTAACAAAATTCATACATATTGTTCGTAAAAATTTATGCAAACTAGAAATGGAAGGGAGTTTCCTCAACCTGATGAAGGGAACTACCATAAACCTAGCACACACATTAGATAACATATATTGGACTAAGTGTGCCTTTTGTGCCATACCCCATTGTCAGAAACAAGGCAAATTTGTTTACTCCTATTCAGCAACATTCTGGAGGTATTAGTTTGTTTTAATAATTAACAAAGAATTTTAAAAAGCCACATCCATAGGTCAAGAAGAAATAAAACTGTTTTTTAAATCCCAAAAATTCTATAAAAAACTTGATTAGAACTAAATGAAGTTGAATAAGGTAAGGTCATAATATATAAATATATAAAAATCACATATCTCTAAAGACCAGAAATAAAAAAATAAATTAAAAATATTTACAATAGCACTAAATTTACAATAGCGCAAAAAGCCCTACTTACCTAAAAGACTTGCAAAATATGTGCAAGATCTGTATGCTGAAAACTACAATACACTGATGAAAGAAATAAAAAATACCTAAACAATTAGAGTGATATTCCATTGCCACAGATCTAAAGATTCAATATAATTAATCAATTCTCTTTAAACTGTTTTCTATCTCCCTCTGCCTATGTCTCTGCCTCTCTCTCTCTCTCTCTCTCTCTCTCTCTCTCTCTCCTCTCTGTGTATTCTCATGAATAAATAAATAAAATATTTTTAAAAATAACTGCTTTCTAGATTTAATGTATTTCAATCAAACCCTCAGCAAGCTTTTCCTTAAAGAAATCAACAAATTCTAAATAATAATAATAATAAACAAATCTAACTTAATGTAAATTTACATTATAAATAAGGAACTATAGGATAAGGATATATAGGAACTATTTGGGGGAACCATAATGGGGAAAACAATTTTTAAAAAGAGCAAAGATTACTCATACTACCCTACTCTGTAAATCTATTAAATGATACAGTAGTCAAGACAGCAAGGGATTGGAGAAGTCATGGGCTATATAGATCAGTGAAAGGAAAAAGAAGGTCCAGAAAAAGATACTTAAATAAAAGTTCAATAATTCTTCAGAGAAAGGATAGTTTTTAGTTCTGGAACTATTGCACATATGTTGGCTAAGAGAAACTCAATTCATACTTCTTATCCAAATAAAAACTTAAAACGTATCATAGATCTAAATGGAATTTATTTTTACAATAAATAACAAACAAACAAAAATCTTTAGTAGAAAACATAGGGGGAAATCTTACATTAGGCAAAGATTTCCTAGATATGATCTTAAAAGTACAACCAATAAGAAAAAACATGGATAAGTTGGACTTTACCATAATCAAAATGTTATACAGTTTGACAAAGTATATACTATATTCTTTAAAGATTTTATTTATGTATTCATGAGATACAGAGAGAGAGAGAGGCAGAGACATAGGCAGAGGGAGAAGCAGGCTTTCTGTGGGGTGCCTGATGTGGAACTCAATCCCAGGATTACAACCTGAGCCAAAGGCAGATGCTCAACCACTGAGCCACCAGGTATCCTCAAAATATATATTATTAAAGGAGAGAAAGACAAGTTACAGACTGGGAAAAAATATATTAAAATCACATAAGCATATTCACAAATATGAAGAACTCTCAAAGTGCAACAATAAGAAAACAAATATTCTCCAAATTGGACAAAATGTTTGAACAGACACTTCACCAAAACAGAAATATGGATGGTAGATAAGTGTAAAAGAAGATGCTTAACATCACATCATTTGGGAAAAATAAATTCAAACAATAACAAGACACAGGTATTTGCTTATTAAATAACGAAAAAAAATACCAAGTATTGCCAAAAATATGGACCAAATGGAAGTCACAACATTTTTCTTTGGTATTCAAAATTGTACAGTCATTTTGGAAAACTTTTTGTCAACTAGTTTTAATGTTAAAAGGACGCTCACAAAATGACCAATCAATCCATCAATCCTATTCTTATATATTTATCTACATGAAATAAAAGATGTATGCTCATCCAATAATCTATATGAAAGTATTTATAAGTTTTATTTGTAATCAACTAAAACTGAAAATAGGCTAATTGTGTTTAACTGTGAAAGCAATAAACAAAATGTTTTACATCCATACAATGGAATACAACTCTGGAATACAAATGAATAGACTAATAATACATGCAATGATATGGAAAAACCTCAAATTGGGAAAAACCAGAGTAAAAAGCTTTATATTGCATGATTCAATTTATTTGGCTTTCTTACAAATACAAAACTGTAGAAACAGAAAAACAAGCTAATGGTAATACCAGAGGAAGCACTGTCTATAAAGGAACATGGACTGATTAAGTGCTGAGTGGTTCTCTAACTCATTACCAGTGGTAGTTACAAGACTGAATATATTTATGAAACTAAAAAGAGTAAACTTTAATGTGTGCAAGTAATACCTAATTAAAAATACACACACACACACACACACACATATATATATATATATATATATATATATATATATATATATATAATTATGTCTACATATAGCTGAAAATTGTCAGTTCCTGCCAGTTTAGTTCAAAGCTAATTCCTATTTGACAATAGGAAATTAGTTTCTGGGCAGCCCTGGTGGCTCGGCGGTTTAGCGCTGCCTTCGGCCCAGGGTGTGATCCTGGGGACCCAGGATCGAGTCCCATGTCGGGCTCCCTGCATGAAGCCTGCTTCTCCCTCTGCCTGTGTCTCTGCCTCTCTCTCTCTCTGTGTCTCTCTCTGAATAAATAAATAAAATTAAAAAAAAAAGGAAATTAGTTTCCTTACTTAGATGTAGCAAATGACTTTCAATGAGAAAAAAAATTCTAACCAATTATTCTAATAAATTTATTTTGCTATTAGCTTGAAATACTTGTAACTGTTGATAATCAATATTCTGTCTCAAAAATGAAACTTATAACCAAATATATAAAATAAGCTTTTTATAAAAGATCGTAATAACGGTAGCTCTTTTCTTTGAGAATACAATTGCAAATCTTTCCCTTGTAACCTTAATAACCTTATCAAGACTGACTTAATTGGGACACATATATTTTAGACTACACAGTTTCATTGTATTAAAAAAATATGGAGCAAGTGTTCATAAAGCAAGTGTTCAAATAGCTTTTTTATTCTTATTTCTTAAATTTTTTGTTTTAAATAAAAAAAAAATTGGCAGCTCTCAGTCTTTATTGATTACCAGAGGGGAAGTGGGTCGGAGGATGGAGGAAATAGGGAATAGGGATTAAAGAATACACTTACCATGATAAAAATAAATGAAATGATAAAAATATGAAAAATAGCCTTTTTAAATGATTTGACAGTTCATATCTTGCAAAGCACTTTTCAAAATGTACATTGTAATTTACATAGAAAAATCTAATAGGTTGAAATATGTATAGTAATAATAATATATCTCAAGACTTACAGTATTTCAAAATAATATTACTGTCAAAGTTTATAATACCTTTATAGTGGAAATAAATTGCACATGGAAGCATTTGCTTGAATGTGTATTCTAACATCAGATAGCTCTATCTTTTGGATTTTTGCCTTTTTCTTTTAAAAGATTTTATTTATTTCAGAGAGAGAGAGAGCATGAGAGCACATAAGCAGGGGCAGAAGCAGAGGGAGAAAGAGAAGCAGACTTCCCACTAAGCAGGGAGCCCGATGTGGGGCTCCATCCCAGGACTCTGAGATCATGACCTGATCTGAAGTCAGATGCTTAACTGACTGATCCATCCAGGTGCTCCTAGATTTTTGCCTTCTGAGGCAAAATTTTCCTATTTGAAATATGATGGTGAAAAGACATAAATGGATAATAATTAGGTTTGCAAACTGGTCAGATCTATGGCTCTAAAAAGTTGCACTAACTATAAATTCTAAAAGTGGAAACTGGCTTAGGGCAGGAAAAGCATGTAAATGGAAAGTGCATAGGCTGTCTTCTCCAGATGATGGTGGTGTTGACAAGTGAATGCCAGTGGAGATAAAGAAAAACAGACTAAATATATTTATTTTGTTAGGAAAGCACAGTAAAGGTAACTGAAAGTAGAATGCAAAATCTGCTGCGGCTGTTCACCCAGACCTTAGGTCTAAGAATTCTTTTGTGTAAACTGCTAACAATCACATTTGTCAGCTAAAGGACTAGGGTTTCACCAAGAAGTAATTTCAAAAACAGGCAGTAATATTTATTGATATAAGCCCTCAAAGATTGGTTCCTCTGGCTTCCATGTGTTTGACAAGTAGGAATTTCAGTCTTTAAAATAATCTTTCTCCCAACGTACCCCCAAAAATCCACAGGGAAGCTTATCTATATAATGTGAATTTTCAATAGGTAGTACTAATTCAAAGGGATACATGCACCTATAAACAGGGATGTTTATAGCAGCAGCATCTACAATAGCCAAATTATGGAAACAGTCCAACTCTCCATCAACTGATGAATCAATAAAGAAGTGATACACAATGGGATATTACTTAGCCACAAAAGGAATGAAATCTTGCCTTTGAAATGACATAGATGGAGCTAGAGAGTATTAAGTGAAATAATTCGTCAGAGGAAGACAAATACCATATGATTTCACTCATATGTGGAATTTAAGAAATGAAACAGATTATTTTAGAGGGGAAAAAGAGAGAGAGGCAAACCAAGAAACAGATTCTTAACTATAGAGAACAAACTGATGTTACCAGAGGCGAGGTAGTAGGGGATGGGTTAAACAGATGATGGGGATTAAGGAGCGTGAAGACATTGGAAATCTTGACTGGAGGGATGGTGAGGGAGATTCCAGACCAGGTAGGATCAGAAGGCAGTGACAGGGAGGAGTGGTGGGTGAACAACTTTTCCATATAGCAAAGCAGAGAATCAAAGGATGAGGCAGGCAGCTAGAATGACTGGATCAAGGCTTTGGGGGGTGTGAGGTGTTTAGAAGAGGGCACACTTACAGTGTATAAACAAGGATGGGCACTGTAGGGTGAATGAAGGGTGCTCTAAAATGACAGGAATGGGCAATCAGGTGAATGCTCTCAGAGGTGAGCCCTTGGGAGGGGGCTGAAAGGTGAGAGAGAGGAGCAGGTAGGGGTGAGTGTAGCCTTCTGCAGCAGCCTCAGATCTCCCTAATCCCAGGATCCTCCTTAGTACGGGGTATGCTTCCATATATATTTTCAGAAAAGGACACTGAAGCACAGAGAAGTTAGGTAACTTTCCCAGGGTCATACAGTGTTGAATTTGGACAGGGAGGCCAGGTTTGGAAGCTGGCTGGCTTAGGATCCAAGAAGGGAAGGACAGTGTTTCCCTGCTTTTTCTGTCATGGTTTTAGCCTAGGAGGCAGTTTAAGGAGCAAGCCCTGCTCATCCCAAGGCAAACTGCCCAGGGAAGTGCAGGGGTGTTGGGGTTCACCCATCCAGTCACTTGCAGGTACAGAATTTCAGACAAGTTGAGCAGGTCTCAAGGCAGCCTTAAAAAGCTGAACTATGAAGCTATGCAGAGACATATCACCAAGTGAAAGTCACCAATCTGAAAAGGATACATACTATTTTATTCTAACTTGGATGACATTCTGGAAAAGGCAACACTGTGGAGTCAGGACAATGATCAGTGGCTGCCGTGGGTGGGAGTGAAGAGAGATGAATAAGACAAGCACAGAGAATGTTTAGGGTAGTGAAAATAGTCTATGTGATATTACAATGATGGATATAAGTCATTAAACTTTTGTTCCAACCCATAATATACAACAGCAGGAGTGAATCCTAAGGTAAATGATGGACTCTGGATGATTACATGTCAATGTAGGTTCATTCTTGGTAAAAAATTCAATGAACGGTGTTGATAATGGGGAGGCTCTGCATGTGTAGGGACAAGAGGTATATGAGAAATATCTGTACTTTCCTCTCGCTTTTGTTGAAAACCTAAAATTGCTCTAAAAAATTAAAGTGTTAAGAAAAACCTGTTCATTCCATCGTGTATCCTAATCTCTGGTGGGTAGTAGCTTTAACCAAGAAAGAATGTATAAATAATACAGAAGTAAGAAAAACTATGAAGTTAAACTTTAGACATCCTCACAAGCAGAGACTGATTTTCATCACATTCCTGGAGACTTATTTAAAAGTTGGTTTAATAAGTGATTTCTAGCTGAAAGTAAGTAATCTAAAAAATAACTGCAAAACTAAACACGAAACAGAACTATAAAAATAAGATCAAAGAGAGTCCAAAATAAACCATGTTCATATGGTCAATTAATTTATAATGAAGGAGACAAAAATACACAATGGGGAAAAGACAGGCTCTTCAACAAATGGTGTTGGGAAAACTGGACAGCTGCAAGCAAAATAATGGAACTGTACCATTTTCTTATACCATACACAGAAATAAACTCAAATTGGATTAAAGACTTAAATGTGAGACCTAAAGCCGTAAAACTCCTAGAAGAAATCATAGGCAGTAATTTCCTTGGCATCAGGTGTAAGAATGTTTTTCTAGATAGGTCTCCTTAGGCAAGAGAAGCAAAAGCAAAATTAAATGGTTAGGACAACACCAAAATTAATAGCTATTGCATAGTAAAGGAAACCATCAACAAAACAAAACAAAACCATCAACAAAACAAAACAACCTAATGGATGAGAGAAGATCTTTGTAAGTGATGATATATCTGATCAGGAGTTAATATTCAAAATATATAAAAAACCTACACAGCTTGGACCAAACCCACAAATAATCTGGTTAAACATGAGGAGAGGATTTCTCCAAAGAAGACATACAGATACATGAAAAAGATGCTTAACATCACTAATCATCAGGGAAATGCAAATTAAAACCACAGTGAGATATCACTTTACATCTGTCAATGACTAAACTAAAAAAGAAATAACAAGTATTGAGGAAGATATGGATAAAAAGGAAGCCTAGTGCTCTGTTGCTGGGAATGCAAATTAGTGCAGCCACTATGAAAAACAGTATGGAAGGTTCTCAAAACATTAGAAATAGAATTACCATAGAATCCAAAAATTCTACAAGATAAATTACCCCTATGTTTTTTGTAATTATTATTTATAATAGCCAAGATACAGAAGCAACCTAAGTGTCCTTGACAGATAGATGACACCACATGAAGATGTGGTGCACACATACACACACACACATGCACACACACACGCACACAGGACTATTACTAAGCCATAAAAAAGAATGAAATCTTGCTATTTGCAACAACATAGATGGACCTAGTCCCTATAATGCTAAGTAAAATAAGTCAGAGAAAGACAAATAACATATAATTTCATTCATGTGTGGAGTTTAAGAAACAAAGCAAATGAACAAATGAAAAGAAAGAGTTAAAGAACCAGACTCTTAAATACAGAGAACTGGTGATTGTCAAAGATAGAGTGTGAGAGAATGGATAAAAGAGATAAAGTGGATTAAGAGGATATTTATTTTCATGAACACTGAGGAAAGTATAGAAATCTTGAATCATTATATTGTACACCTGAAACTAGTATGTTAATTATATTTGGATAAAATCAAAATCCTAAAGATTTTCATTTGAAATAAATATGTATTTTAAATGGACACTAATACACTACCAACAAAATTGGGAAAAGTGAATGGGGGTACCCTGGGCAGCTCAGTCAGTTGAGTGTCTGACTCTTGATTTCCCCACTGGTCATGATCTCAGGGTCTTGAGATTAAGCCCTGAGTCGGGCTTTGCATTCAGTGGGGAATCTGCTTAAGATTCTCTCTCTCTCTCTCCTTTCTTCCCTGCCTCTCCTTGCCCCACTCCCTCTCTTCTTTCTAAAATAAGTATTTTTTAAAATGAATGAAATGGAATTTTATTTTTCCAATTTTATAAGCTATCAAATTGTATACTATTGTGATTTTCCAAGTGGGTCACTTTTTTTTTATTGAGGTATAATTGACATATAACATTATGTTAGTTTCAGGTCTACAACATGATTTTATATTTGTATATACTGTGAAATGGTCCACAATTAAGTTGTCGGCAAAGAATTTCTAGAACTCACTGTCAGAAAATGCATGAAATCTTTGAATAGCAGTCATCCCTAAGAGAAAATGTCTGGATAAAATGCATTAGAGAAATTTTATATCACTCAGTAGACCAATTATAGTTTGATATGTAGCTTCTCTAACTAAAACTGTATTACTTCATATACTGTTTCTATTTCAAATTTAATGACAGAGAAGAACTTAGAGAATATATAGAAAATTAGAGGATTATGACCCAGGGTGTATTGCAACATGTAAAAATACATTTTGTTCGTTCCAACAATTTTGTATATTAACCTTGTAGCCACTTATTTTAATTCCTCTGAATGGCATATTGGACATACTGTAAAAATTTTTTCATTATCTTGAGAATGTTCTAATTAGCTTTTACATTGTTTTATAAATCATTAGACTGCTAAGCAAGACAAAGATTCTTCATTATAAACCAATATGCTTCATCATCAATGCAGTTCTCTCTGATCACCACCTACCTACATCCCACATCACAATCCAAACCACTGCTGGCACCAGCCTGCCTTTTTATCTACTTATGTCACTTGCTTTATGAATCTCCAGCCTCCTAATTACCTTCCCTTTTCACTTAACTTACTTCTGTCTCAAGTGGAATTGTAACCTATACTATTTTCTTTCTTCTGTGCTGTGTGTGAATATCAAGCCTCATCCACTGATATTATCTGATATATGCATATATTCTCTTAAATACTCAAGTAACCAACATTTCTGGAAGAAGACAGGGTACACTTGTTTTCAGTAGCCTTGCATGTGTGCTTTCCTTCCTCTGGTTCATCCTTATCATTCCTTTATACTAACTTCACCTGTTCTTTGTTGTTCTCAGGATCGTAGGGACTCCACAGACATCTCTGAATTTAAGAGTCAAGCAACAAGAAAAAGTTCTCAATATGGGCAACCCGTTACTTTGTGACCACCCCAGTGTCTGGCAAATAATTGTCTGTCTTTGTCCGATTCTTGAAACTGAATGATTATTCTTTTTCTTTTCTTGTTTAACTACTGCAAATTCTTGACTTTCTCACAAGAGCCATTTCTGTCACATTTCCAGTGACTTCCCTGGGTGTGGGAGAAGATATTGTCAAGTTTTTGTTACTACAGTCAAATTACTCATTTCTACAAGTTATTACTACAAGTTCTCAGCTTCTCTACATGATGAATGCATTCCAAAATCAATCTTTTTGCATATGGTTTTTTGATGTTCAATGCATAAGATTATATGCCCTACCCCCTCAAAGAACTTTGAGTAGGTTTCAATCACAGTTCACAACAAGAAAAGATCAGGATAGTCTATTTTACAAAATAACTAATATAGTAATGTATTCTGGTTAATACTAATCATTTTTTAACATACACACTTCATTTTAATTTCACTGATTTTTACTTCATTTCTCAATGTATGCTGTCTACTTATGAAATGTATTTTTGCCTGTATTTTATTGTGTCCTTAGCCTATTTGTTTAAAGGCTACTTCAGATGATATTTCATTCATGATCTTGGCCTAATTTACAGGGAGATTTTTTCCCTTTATTTAGTTATTCCTGTAGCATACACTTTAAAGTTTTATCTGGTGCACAATGTATACATTCATTTTTTAAAAAATTCCTCTTACATGTGATCCTGGTTTACCCTATTCTCCTTTTATAAAGCTCAACTTCTTTTTACATGTTTATGTATTTATCTTTTTATTCTTTTGTTTACTACATAGGGTCTCATATAGCAAACATGGAATCTATAGAATTTCTTTTGCATATCACCTGCAAATAAACTCAGATTTTTGTCTTATTTTCATTTAATATATAAATATAATATATATTATATATAATATATAAATATAATCTCAGTTATTTTTAATCTCAACCTCTTATTTATACCTCTGAAAATTCATTATCTTTAACTCATATTCAGTAAAAATAAACCTTCCAACTATTCTTTTTCCATAGGCAATGATGGGTCAAGGGGTTAACTATGCTTATTACTTCAGTACTTTAGATGATCCCTAGGCACAAAATGAGCTTTTATTAAGTATTTGTTATATGCGCTAATAAAGCTGATTACAAAGACTCCAGGATACCAAGTAAAATTGGTTATATAGAAAGACTTCACCAATTTTATTGAGCTCATTTTTTTCCTTCACTGAGAAAGACAAGCTTTGTATTTTTTTTTCATCCTAGATGTACTAGCAAAGGGCTTTGTCTCAAGTAGGACCAAGATGATCTTAAAATATTGCTTTTAGAAACATGCTTTTTTTTTCTGCCTGAAATACAGCATTTATTGAAAGTCTAAATTAAATACAAGTAAAAGGGCTTTTATAAAATTCTATTATGGCTCAAAATTGAAGTCTGATAAGAAAGCCATCACAGGACACTACTAGATGGTAATTGATGAGCTACTGACATTTCAAGTTTTCATCCTTAATGCATAGGAAACCAATTATTATCCAAATAACAACATATTTCTAAGTCTCTTAAGGCTGAGAATCATATATTCAATCATTCAGCTTTTGATGGTTCTGTGGGTTTCTTTTCATCCCTATTTATTGTACATTGGTGTGTATCTAAACTGTCCTTTGTGCACATGGGACAAATGAAGGATTCATTCTTGATTTCTTGTTTTAAGAAATCTACTTGGTTAAAAAAAAATCTACTTTTTTTTTTTTTTAATGCTAGCTTACCTCCAAATGGTGGTAAGAAAGCAGCAAAATGTGTCTTTTAGAAATGTTATTCTTAAGAAAAAAAACAAGTATGTTTTAAAGAATATTTTAAAAACCCATTGATTTGATATAATAGAGATCTAGAAGAAAAACAAAAATGAGTAGCATAGAACAGACAGTTTAGAACTGGGTTTTTCAAAATTTACCCAAGGAACTTTCTCCTTAGGTTATTCAAAATGTAGGCTTCTGGACTTCTTCTCCACTGACTCTTCGGTGTCATTTTCTTAAAACATGGACTTAATTTATTAACCAATTCTTTTTATTTTTTTTTAATTTTTTATTTATTTATGATAGTCACAGAGTGAGAGAGAGAGGCAGAGACACAGGCGGAGGGAGAAGCAGGCTCCATGCACCGGGAGCCTTATGTGGGATTCAATCCCGGGTCTCCAGGATCGCGCCCTGGGCCAAAGGCAGGCGCCAAACCGCTGCGCCACCCAGGGATCCCTATTAACCAATTCTTAAATGAAAGTTTAGAACCACTGATTTATGCCATACCTGGGGTTTTATATATTTGTTTTGTTTGTTCTGTGGAATTTGGAGATAATGTGCTTAGCAAAATGGTTGTCAATATACCCAGTTTTGCAATATAGACTTCTGAATATTTTGGAGTATTGTTATGTTTTTTATAACTTGGAAAGCTCATAGTCAGAGTCCATAAAATAGTCTGGGAGGGCCAAAAATTTTAGGAAGACCTCCTTAAAATGGGGGGGGGGGCATTTCAATGTTGCTATCAGGATAATCTGTGTGTAGGTATGTGACATAAAAAAAGTTTACAAAATTGTCTATTTGTTTACATGGCTTGTAAAAGTAAATATTATCTAGCATAAGGCAAAGCCAGACCTACAAGGTAAAGCTAAAATTAAACATGACTAAAGTGAGAACATAGTCTTCCCAATACCCTGTGAATTATCTGGATATCAAAATATGTGTGTGTATGCGTACTTAATGTGTCAGTGTTGCGATAGTTTAATAATTAACCTTAAAATAGTCAGATTTTTAAAAAGGTAATGAGGTGTTTGCTAGATTAATTAGGACTCAAGCAGGAAATAGCATGGATTATACAAATATAGCATATGACAAATGGCATAGCACATGGTCTTTTAATGCACTATTAAATTGCAACTGTCCTGGGTAAAAGAAATATACATAAAGACTGTCAGGAGAACTTGAAGTAATATATCATCTTCTCATAAATAATAGTTAGCTGTCAACATGGAACTGCTTTGTGTGCAGTAATTCAAGTTAAAGAGTTGTGCTTCGATTGCCTGTGTACATGTACTGTTTCAGTATATATATTTTTTATTTCAGTTTCAGAAGCACTTAAACTACCACTTATGACTAACAATAAAAGCATACACATGGTTTAGACAGGGAAGTTTAACTATCCTATAGTTTAAAAAAAATTCATATCCCCAGTTTCAAAGCATTGTAGTTAAATGCCTTGTAGCCACCTGGTAGATACTATGAAAATTAGAATTGAATTACTACCATTTAATTTTATTTATTTTCACCTTAATTTAATAAGGTTCTTTTATAATATCACCATTTATTAGACACATATAATTCTCACAATTACCTTTATATGAAATTAAGTTCTATTATATACAATGATGTCTATGTTGATAAGAATAGTTATAAAGGTTCAATAACTTACACAATATAATAGATCAAATAAGTTTCAAAGGGTGGATTTGAACCATTTTTGTTGCAATCCAAAGGCTCAGATATTCCCAAAACATTACATGTTCCTTTTGTGTTCTATGCTGACAAGGTAATAATTATCCATAAAAGTGAGCCTTTTAAAGAATATGACTGTGATGTCTAACTTGCATTTCTAAAAACTATTCTGATTAGATACTTTACTGGTTAAATGAAACTTGGATTAAATAGAAACATGGGTTAAATGAAACCTGGATTCAATAGAAACATGGGATAATAAAGTTTAGAAACCTCTTGATGCAAAAAATAAACTAAAATTATTTTTATGGAAATGTTCAGTAGATTTATCATATCAAATGCCTCTTTACAAACTCTAAATATGTTCCACAAGCAAATACAATACATATCCCTTATACTGCAATAATTGAATATATATTGGTGATAGGAGTATTAACTCTCATTGAAAATAATTTTAGTATCTATGTTTTCTAGGTCATGTATGAAAGAACTATATTTCCATTGTAATGAACTCTCTGATTTCAATGAGGATGATGAGGTCTCAGAGTACCCAGAATAACGTAGCAGCACTCAGCAACCAGAGACACTGGTGTGGTCGTCACAATAAACAGCAGAGTCAATACTATCATCAAAATGGCAAAACAATAGGTATATACAATAATGACCGATTGATCATGGTATCCTAAGACAAAAATAGATATATCATCCATACTAGAATAATAGAAAACTTCTTCATCAATTTTTTTGTCAACTAAATATTTTTAAATGAAACAAGATAAGCAAGATAAACAATAACAACAACCAACAAACAAGATATGCAAGATAAACAATAACAACGACCAATAACTTGAGTCATCCCAAAGATTTATGGACTCTAGTAAATTTCCCAATTTTGTGTCCCTTGAATATACCAATTCAAACCCTTGAACATTGGAAAAGTGTCTTGGAAAAGTCTCTGCATTTTTAGCAAAATTGTACATTGTAAATCTCCCAGGAATTTCCTGAAGGGACTTATACAAGGTACCAGATACCTGACACTTATAACCAGGGTAACCATATCAGGGAAAGGAAAATAACAATCGTTTTAGTAATTAATGACCAAAACAAATATTGAATTTGGCCTATTTCATTTCAGGGAATCCAGTAATCCTGTAAACATAATCTCTAATTATTTTCTAGTTTCTAAATATATAGTTGAAATGGGTTTATAAAATGACTGGTAGAGTCCTCCTACTAGCTCCCTTGACACGTAAGAATCTAGCTCATCTTGCTTACCAACACGATCAATCAAAAGACATGCTTCATCAAAGATTTGAAAGAAGCAAAGATCATGAATTTTTATCACATCCCCATTTAAATTACCTAACTGAATTACTGTATTCAAATAGTGACTCCATTTACAGTGTTTATTAGAGATGTGGATTCTGAAAAAAAGCATTGAAAATATCACTGTCCTAGCACCTCATATACAAGCAGCTGGTTTGGATTTATTAAATCCAATAAATAGTCCTAGCAAAGATAGCAAGCTACCTTCCACATTTTGCCTCAGGGGCTGTTACCTTTCTGGATTAGTGACTTATTTACACCATAGCATATAATTATCTCTTTATTCCATAGATCATCACTCATATCTGCTACATTGGGACACCTTGTCAAAATAATATGTTGACACATATTGTTATTGGGAAAACATTGGTACTCAACTGAGGAATAAATCCCACCCAAAGCGATGGATCTGTCATTTCAATAAAGCTACTTAGTGTCTTGTGCTCCATAGTATATTAGGATCTACTTTCCAAAGGGAAAAGCAAATTGCCTCATTTGAATCATTTGCCCAAAGAATGTGTCAAAATGCTTAAAACTTCTTAAATTTGGAAGAAATATATAACTCTAATCTATATATTGCATTGCACATTATGTTATTAGGTTTGAATAGGGACACCAAGAAGAATGGTTGGCTGGCTTGTATTCATTTAGAGAATCCAGTGGTACACAAAATATCAGCCACTGACAAGTTCTGATAAGAAACACAGAGCAGTTGGTTATAGGGACACCTGGGTGGCTCAGCAGTTGAGCCTCTGCCTTCGGTTCAGGGTGTGATCCTGGGATCTGGGATCGAGTTCTGCATCAGGCTCCCTGCATGGAGCCTGCTTCTCCTTCTGCCTATGTCTCTGCCTCTGCCTTTCATGAATAAATAAATAAAATCTTTAAAAAAAGAACAGTTGTTATAGTGCAAGGATTTAGAGGAATAAGATACTAGATTAGAAGACTGAAAATAACTTTGAAGAAAAATGTATGGGTAAATTTAAAATAAGCTGTAAATAGTGACACTGTCTATGTGTCATATAAATGTTCAAAATACTTTCAATAAATATCTAAGATCTCTTATTTGGTAGATATCAGTTGACTTGTTTCCCCAGCCACAGCAATATTCACATGATAGTCGTATGAAAAAAAGAAGGCATAGAGGTGGAAAGTTGTGTATGCAAAAAAATATATGAACTGCTTCTCACCAAGGCTGTCTTGGCTACCTACCACTATTGAGTGCCCTAATTGCCTCTAACAGTGACCAACTATAGGCCCCTAAATGAATATACTGATGGTAGGGTGATTACATTGAACACACACTATTATGTAACTGGAAGTGATTTATCTTTTGGAATAGAATATGGATTTATCTTCCTTGTCATCTATGATTCTGCTACAACCATACTCTGGAAACTTGGTGAAAGCTTTATTCATCACCATCTTGTCCTTTGTAGCATTGCTTATGATAATGGGAAATTTTCTGATACTAAATCAAATAAGCCCTTCAATAAACTGAAGATCTTATAATTCATAGCTCTTAAGCTCCCTCATCATCAGAAGTATCTGGCCAGGAAGGATGCTCCTCTTTCTCTCTGGCCTATGAAGATTAAGTTTAGTGGTGCCTGGGTGGCACAGTCAGTTAAGCAACTGACTACTGGTTTCAGGTCAGTCTGTGATCTCAGGGTCCTGAGATTGAGCCCTGCATGGGCTCCACACTCAGTACTGCATCTGCTTAAGATTCTCTCTCTTTCAAATAAATAAATAAAAATATTTTAAAAAGTTACTTTATGCTTTGGATGAAAGATACCATTTGTTGAGTGTGTGGGATGTTTATCTGCAGGAAGGCACATATGTTATTATCCAGTATACTATACAGATGATGATGCTTCAACTCTAGCCAGAGCACCTGAATTTAGG
The DNA here is from genome assembly GCF_018345385.1 of Vulpes lagopus. Lineage (NCBI taxonomy): Eukaryota > Metazoa > Chordata > Mammalia > Carnivora > Canidae > Vulpes > Vulpes lagopus. The sequence goes on from NC_054839.1 coordinate 43,890,305, forward strand.
AAACAGGGTGAAGGTAAAAGTGATGCAGCACATGATTTTCTCCTCGCAAAACAAAGTATTGCTTCCTGTACCCTGTGACTCTGTCTTCTGAATTTTTTAAGCCTTTGTACCTGAGGGAGGGAAGTTTACATTATGTGCGTGAACTGTTTATCTGTTAAACTGAAATTTGAGTTTTGCTTCTGGACTTTTGGAACTTCTCATGTCACAGATGAAAGAGTCGATATGTGGTTAATATGTGGTTAACATATGTGGTTAATCTGTTGGATGAGGTGACTGATCATGATCAGCACAGGAAATACATGATTGTGTACAAGGAGAGGAACAGATTTTTTTAATAGGGCAGCCTCTTGGAGTCTTTTCATACTGTCATTGTGCATGTTAAAAGAAATTGATTTTATTTCTGAAATACAGTATTTTCTTTATTTTATTTCATTGAATAAAACATTAGAAAGAAATCCCTGTTTTAAGCAAGATACTTTTCCACTATTACAACTCTGAAGAACAGCCTAAATCGCTGAAGCATCAGAAATGAAAAGTATCAGAAACATGGCTTTTCTTTCAAGACTGTAAGTTTTGTTGGTGGCTCGTTACACAGCAAATATGAGCAGATACACCATGGGAAGGGCAAATCTTTCATGGCAGCATCAGCATTATTTGACCTTAGAGAAAGTCAAAAGAAACTCTCAAGAAACTCCCATAATATCACATAGTAAACAATTTATTTGTTTTCAGTATTTGTAAAATGATTTTAAGTTATTTTACCTCACCTTAAGTGGGAAACATTGTATAAATTCATTCAAAAAACAAAAAATATATGAATGTTTTTAAAAATACATTTTTTTTGTTTTTTATTTTTTTAAATACATTTAAAAAACCTCACAAACCTAAATCAACTTCTACAGCAAGTAGATTAATAAGGGAGACAAAGTTTGCTTAAGTTGAAAAAAAAATTGAATCCTTTGCCTTATAGAGCAAGCTACACTATGTACTGTGAATATAAGAAGAGACTTCAGGAATGCTTGGGTGGCTCAGTGGTTGAGTGTCTGCCTTCAGCTCAGGGCATGATCCCAGGGTCCTGGAATTGAGTCCCACATCGCGCTCCCTGCATGGAGCCTGCTTCTCCCTCTGCCTATGTCTCTGCCTCTCTCTGTCTCTCATGAATAAATAAATAAATAAATAAATAAATAAATAAATAAATAAATAAATAAATAATTTTAAAAAAAGAGAATTGAGACTTCATATTAATGGGGCAAATTGTTTTTTTGTTTTTAACTGTATTCTATCTTCCCCTGAGCAGAGGCCTGGATACAATTTTCTTAAATTGGAAAGCTAAATAAAGATTCATTTATATCATTTATAAATTACTCAATTTAGTAAAGAACAAAGTACAATATCCCTATAAAATCTGGAATGACTGAGGTAAATTCTTTTTTTTATAATGGAAGAATATAATGTTTTGAGAATACCCAGCCATGATCATTCTAAGAATATCAAAAATCTTTATATTATGGAAATGGACAGAAAATAACTTTCTAATTGTATGTGTTCACTGTATGCATAGAGGATGGGAATTCTAGGGTAGAAATTATAGAAGCCATAGAGAATGTAATGGGTGATGCCAATGCCTTTGGATTCTTGGGTTTGGGAAATTATAGATAAATCAATTATAATTGCGGTGAACAGAATGCCTTTCAAGTAGGTATTAAACACATTTCTAGGGAATACAGGCAGATTTTCCAAACTGGCTTTCATTTCTCAAAATATCTTCAATAATTGCTCAACCAGAAAACAAACTTTATGTATTCCTGATTTCTTAAGAAGAATGTTACTGATAGCACAAAAAAAATAATATACAGCCTCTACCTTAAATTCTTCAGGAAATCTGTGATTTTTTAAATCTTTACATTGCTGGGACATGTCCATATTCTTTTTATAGTTTGTGTGTATAAATGTATCCTACCTTATCTTACTTAAAGTATTTTATCTTGATAGTGTATAAATACCTCTATTCCCTAGTCTATGGATATTTCTGCTTTTGTCATTTTACTTTTTTCACAATACTTTTCAAAATAATAATATGCCATCTGAGACACACAAAACAAAACAAAACACAACAAAAAGCACAGAAATATCAAAGACAGGTGACTTCTTTAAATGGCTCCCTAAAACATGGTCTTTCAAAATTTTTCAAAAGACCTTCTCTTGTGAGAAGCAGAGAAGGTAATGTTTGATTTTCAATCAGAATGGTTAATTTATCTCCTTTTCCCATTTGCAAACTTCTCCTAATTTTTAGCATTAATTATTTTCTATACGGACAAAATTCTGTAAATATTTTGAATTTATTACTATTGGTATATTTTAAGGTGGTGATAACCACATTGGAGTACAATTTATGATTTTAATTTCATGATAAGTTTCTCTTGCAAGAATAGGAACAGGCTCATTTTTAAGGATTTCATCAGAATTGTTATCTTTGCTGTAGGATAACACATTCACACTATTTCTTATAAAATTTTTGACAGGAGAGAGTGAAATTATCAGTGTTTTAAAATTAAAAGTATTTTGTTCTCATATCTTTTTTGGGTAATCACTGAAGGAGTCCTTCCATGAGGAAGCCAAGGTTTAATTCATTTTAAATCATATGTATTCCTTTCACATAAGTCTTATCAAGGTTACACAGCTTGCTGTTCTTTGAGACGTTGTTGCTGCTAAACAAAGTACCCATTAAAATAGCATTTAACTGGTAAGAGAGTGTCAAAAGTGATAACATACTTCCATGTAGGCAATTTTTTAAAATTTACTTTGTCATTTAGGTCACTAATACTATTGTGCAGTTCTAAGGTAAATTTGAAAAAAAAAAAAAAAACCAAAAACCTCCATCTTTCTTTGCAAGTAGTAGGTTTCATTTCCTTTTCACTTCAACTAGAAACTGAAAATAACCTAACCTTTCTGGGTAATCAGAATATAAATTATAGTGTTAGACACACAAATGAATGAAGGTAATTTAGGATACAATATCTGTTAAAATACTAAGTACTACATCTATACCTAGGATTAAATATGATATCTGGGCTCAAAAAGTACACTCGCTTTTGTAAACTAACAAGTTGACATCAAGACTTACATTTATGATTATTTCCAGGAATTTATAAGGCTTCAAATTTCAACTAATAGCTACTCAAAGAATTTTGGTGGCCTTAGTTTCCATGTAGAATCTATTATTTTCTAGCACTGGTGCTAGAACAATAGCTTAAATGCTATTCAGGACCCCTTCATCAGTCACTCCTATTTATTTTCCTAACCCATCACCTTCTACTTCTCCCCTGCCTGCTTCACAACTAAAATGAACTACTTAAAATACCTACCTGTGTTTCATACAGCAAAGTCTTTGTTCATTCTCATTCTCTCTCTGTCTCGTTTCTCTCTATATATACATATAAGCATAAAATTCTTTTACAAATTATGTTTTTTTATATGTTCTTTTAAAAGTTTTCTCATCACTATAAATCCTAATTCAATAATCATTTTAAATGATAATTTTCTAGAAATCTTTATTTTGTGACTCCATTTAAAATCATTTCTGTGACTATCATAAATAAATAAAAATTAAAAAAAAAAAAAAGGGGGATCCCTGGGTGGCGCAGCGGTTTGGCGCCTGCCTTTGGCCCAGGGCGCGATCCTGGAGACCCGGGATCGAATCCCACGTCAGGCTCCCGGTGCATGGAGCCTGCTTCTCCCTCTGCCTGTATCTCTGCCTCTCTCTCTCTCTCTCTGTGTGACTATCATAAATAAATAAAAATTAAAAAATAAAAAATAAAATAAAATCATTTCTGCACCCTATCCTATCATTCCTTCCTTCTTATATCTAACTCTTTTAGCCTCTGACAAAATTGTGAGCTCCTTTAGGGTAAGCACTCAATTTTATGCATATTATACATATGTTTCCCAGTTTACCCTGTTCTTGATAAAGTTATAGCCATTGATTTCCTGGTTAATCTATAATATTATTACAGTGAGCCTATTTCAGCTGTAAATTTAATTTGCTTATACTCATTTTTTATTTGGTGGGACCATTTACCCAACTGCCTATTTGAACAATTTGACTGTATTATTTCAACATAAACCTTTTATCACTGTTATCTCAAAACTCTGCTTGAAAGCTATTGGAAATTTTCAATCAAATAACACATTGACCTATGGATTGAGAGCAAATAAATAATTTGGGACAAAGTCGAAAGAAAAGTACAGCAACATATAGCATAATTGGAAAATAAACTTATCATTGTTTAATTGGATCTTACTCATTTGAATAATTATTCTAATATTAGGTTCTTTTAATAATCTAATATACTGCTTCAAAACTTTTTTAAAAATTGCATTATGCAATAAAATAATAGACCATGACAGACATATTTTTAACTTAAAGAAGGTAGTTTTTTTTTTAAATAAAACATTACAAAAGAGATATATAATGACATTTAGATCAGTACTCAGACATAGAACAGAGTGCTGTCAGTGAATAGAAGTCAGAACCTTACATAGCCTGGAGGTTTAGAAAAGGAGTTCTAAAGTCTGCTTTAGAAAGCAGAGTGTAAGTTGAAAGTGTGAGCTTAGAACAGAAGTTGAGAAGAAGATAATTAAGTTTGAAAGAAGATACCCACTTGTACCTTTTCAAATATAAAATATAAAATATTTTATATATTAAAATTTTTTATTTTATATTTAAAATATATTTTAGATATCACTCAATATTTTCAGACATCACTCAAAACATATTCTAAGCATTGATTAATCATGCTCATTACAATATGCCAATCACCCACAAGGTGCTGAGAATCTAGAGGTTAAAAAAAAGAAAGCAGAGATTTTCAAAGAAAACATTCTAACTGAGGAGACAAGTGAGAACCTCAGTGATTATATGTGTCATAATTGCCATTAGTGAGTTGGGTTATAAAAGTTTACAAGATATTGTGGGAGAGATGGGGGTTTAGATAAGGACCAACTAACTCAGGCGATGTATCACATTTCAGGTCTTATGTATTTATTCCACAAACACTTGAAGACTCACTTGGTGACAGACACTAATTAAGCCCTTGGGATGCTGGGATGCTCAGGAAAGACAAGACACCTGTTACCAAATAGCTTGTGTCTAATACTCTCAAACTTGAAAAGCAGTTCTAGAGTATTCATGGGCAAGTTAGAAGAACAAACTCATGAAGAGGGATTAGCAAACGTTTTCTGGACACTGGGAGAAACTAGCTCCGTAAGAAGGGGACTAAGTTGTACTCCGAGGAGAGCTGGGCATAGCAGGCCTCCTGCATTATACTGTTCACTGACAAAGAATACTTCACATTATCTCTGAGCTCAATTCCCTATGGACCAATATCTGATTGCTTATGTATTTCTAAATTTGAGTCTTAGAGCAGTCATATTCAAAGTATGGTCCACTTCCAGGAAGAATCTTCACAATCTGGGCACTTGTTAAAAATGCAAATTTTATGGACATACCCTAGACCAACTACGTCAAAATCTCTGGAGTTATTTCCATGATTCTGCTTTAAAATGTTATACAAATCATTCTCATGCATGCTAAAGATGTGAAGTATTCCATAAAACATCACACATGAAGAATTAAAGTTACAAAAGAGAATACATTAAGATAAAGAATATTTTCAAAAATATCTTGTGAGACAGTTATATTTGCCTTGTTTTTTTTAAGTTATTCTCTTTTTGTGAATTGTCATTTCTTATGCATAAAACATCTTCTTTTCATCAGACTAATAGCCTCATGGCTCTTACATGGCTCTTACGGTATTGCCTCTAAAAATTTTCTTCAAGAAAGTCAAAGACAACTTTGAAAACAATAAGCAGAAGATAAACAAATGTTCTTATTACCTATTCATAACATTCAACTTCTCCTTAAGTTTGAACCTTTTCTTTCACTTAAAAAGTTGTACATTCTTGTTAGTGTTTGTATTAAAATTTCTAGTCCAACAGTGAAGTACAATATTTAATTACATTGATTTGGCATCTTGAACTACTTGAAAATGGCATTTGGTAAATATTGACAAAGAAAAATATGAGAATATGCTAAATTAGAAAAATGTATTTTATATTTTGTATCACAGCATAACTTGATGTACACAGCCCTTCATATATTACATATGCTATGATTTGATGCACAGAATGGACTTTTTCTAGTTGGAAGATGGTGCTACCTGCTATAATATTTACAAAGTATTGAATAGCATGTGATTGATTGTCTTTTTAATTAGGAAAAATATGACACAATGTAGCTTTCACTGTAATGTGGTTTTTTTTTTTTAGCTTGCTGATACTCAAAAAGAATCGAAATCATTGCATCTTTTCCAAAATGACAGATTTTTTTCCACTTCAAATAGAAGCTGTGGAACACAGAATTTGGGATACTAAATCATCAAGGAACAACTGAGTATTTCAGGCACATGATGGATGCCAAATTTCTGGTGGGGATCAAAATCTGTCAAGGACAGTAGCTGCTATCATAAATCACTTCCCTGAAGTGCCTGGTTCTGCAGTGACTTATGAGTTTACAGGAAGCCCAGTGGTGGTAGAAAGTAAAAAGACAAAAAAAAAAAAAAAAAAGAAAAGAAAAGTTAACATTTCCTCAGTGGTACCCTGGCCAGATGATTAAAACTCAACATTCATACAATAAGTCAAGGAGAAAGAGTGGCACAAATGGGGATTTTAATTAGAATAAATTCACTATGGTTTATCAGCCCATGAGGCATATATTGTCATTGTACTAAGAAATTTGTCTATCAAATTTATGAAATTGTATTTTTAATCCATAGTTGGAATTTCATTGATTAAAAAGTATATTTAAAATTATGTATAATTTGAAATTTGTGTCTTGCTTTTTTATGCTTTGGTGATATATTATTTCAGTGTTCAATAGAGTATACTAAGAATAATAAATTACCATTAATTTTAACTGCTTTTATACCTTTTTCACACAAAATATCATCTAAGATAGTTTATGAAGTACTTTGAACTGATATGGCTTCATTGTTTTCATTTGGTAGTTCAGAAATAAAAAGCTGCCTTTCACCATATGTATAGGAGCTCAGTTATTACATATATGTGATTTCATATTTTGTTTAACTAGGGAAACTAAATGTTCTCTGCAGATTATCTTTATTTTCTACATATAATACAGATTACCTCTCCCTTTTTAATTCCTTTCTGTTATCCTTTTATCAATATTTATAATTCATTTTCTAGATCTAAAACTGCATTTGACTAACACTCTAATTTTCCATTGTTGAGGTAGAACTGACATACAATTCTATATTAATTTCAGGTGTACAAGGTAATGATTCAATGTTTGTACACGCTGTAATTTTTTTTAATAATTGTATATATACTTTTATTAGATAATGCCAAATTCCCCTCCACTTTCTGGATTATTTTGCAATTCTAACAAGAATGTATGAGATGGACTGTTTCTCTAAGGTTCCTTAACAGAATATATAGTTAAGCTTTTGAATTTTGCCAGTCTGATGGGTGAGGAAAAGACTTTGGTGCAATTTAAAATTAAAATTGATTATTTATTTATTTATTTAAAGATTTTATTTATTTATTCACTAGAGAGAGACAGAGAGAGGCAGAGACATATGCAGAGGGAGAAGCAGGCTCCCTGCGATGAGCCTGATGCAGGATGTGATCCCAGGACCCCGGGGTCAAGACCTCAGCCAAAGACAGACGCTCAATCACTGAGTGACCCAGGCACCCCTCTCGGTGTAATTTATAATAAATCTAGTTACTATGCATCACTAAACAAAATTACAATTTTTTTCTTGTGATAAGGACTTTTTTTTTGTGATATGAACTTTTAAGACTTACTCCCTTGGCAACTTTCAAATATACACCAAAATATTATGGACTCTTATTCCCACACTATACATTACATCCCAATGACTTAAGTATTTTATAAATGAAGTTGGTAGCTCTTTATCCCCTTACTCATTTCACCTACTCCTCAATCCCAACTCTTCTGGAAACTACCATTCTATTCTCTGTATCTCTGAGTTTTGTTTTGTTTGTTCATTTGTTTTGTTTTCTGGATTCCAAATAAGATGAAATCATATGGTATTTGTCTATATTTCACTTGGCATAATGCCCTCAAGCTCTAGCAATATGATCCCCAATGGCAAGATTTCATTCCTTTTTTCTGCTTGAGTAATATTTCAGTGTGTGTGTGTGTGCGCGCGCGCATGCCTGTGTGCGTGTGCATCAAATCTTTATCCATTTATCCATTAGTGAACACTTAGGTTGTTGGTTCCATGTCTTGGCTATTGTAAATCATTCTGCAATGAGCACAGAGGTATAGGTGTATGTGTGTATTTAATGGTGAGGACATTAAAACTTGAGAATTCCTTCTGTATTTATTAGCAGAAACTATCCCATAAAGAATATTCCCTCACCAATTATTGGTTTACCTTGAAATTTAGTCTGTACTGGAGAGGCTGGATTAATCTTCAATGCTTTCCTTTTACTAGGTTTCAGAATAATTACCATTAGGCAGCTCTTTGCTTCTGGGTCTTTCTAGGGGGAGCAGTTAGGATGTATATCTTATAAGAGGAAAATAGTCATGAGTTTATACTGCTATTTCCAATTAAAATTCAGGACCACAGGGCTTTGATTTTTAAAATTTTATATCTGTGTCTTTTCTATGTAGAAAATCTTGGTTCCTAATGACATTAATTATATTGATGCAGGCAGGCTGCCTGAGGACCCAGAGTGGGGTTCCACAGGACTAACCAAGAGGATCATTGGTTTTATGCAAGACGGGTATCAAATGTAAGCAGGGAAATGAAGTTTCCCTGAAGTTTACTGAAGACATATATATATATATATATATATATAAATATATATATATATATATATATATAGAGAGAGAGAGAGAGAGAGAGAGAGCGCGCGTAGAGAGCGCGCATCCAGGAGACTCAGAAAGGAAGATCAGAAGTTTTGTCTTTGCTTGGCATCTGGGCTTTTTATTGGTGATTGTGGTCCGGTGCAGTGATCCAGAAACTGGTCAGAACAAGGGAGGATCCTGTTTTTGATAACCCTGCCTGGTCACTCCTTAGATGTTATCTATTGAGCTGGAAGACTAAAGATATCATTATCTCTTTGACCCTTACAAGGAGGACATATGCTATTTGCATTACAAAGATACAGATCCAATAGGATGGGGGTGCAGATCTCAGCAAGAATAGAAGCTGGAAAGGAAATAAAAGAGAAAAAAAAAACAGGTGTTTTTATGTTGTTTTGTTTTTGTTTTTGATGAGGTTCCTTCAGTTTCCCTGCCTCATTTTCCTCTATGGGATCTAGCCACTGGGAACTTTATAATTCAGGACTAAATTGAGAACGCCCAATCAATCAGCAGCCCATGCCTCCTGCCCAATACCAGCCTCCCTGAGCCTCACCCAAGAACCTCATCCACCTGCAGGATGTTCTTGCCTCCAAATCAAACCAGAATTCCAGCAGGCCTCTAGACTTCCTACCAGCTTACAGGATGCAATCTGTAGAATCAAAAAATGGGGAAAGCATTACAGGAGAGAAGATCTAGTGTGTTTAAAAAACAAATGGCCTGACTCCAAAAAAAGAGAATGAGGGAAATAGTAAATGTTAAGAGACTTAAGACTTATCAGCCAAATGAAACCTGTAGATCCTGACTAGACCTTAAACAAAACTGTAAAACACAAACAAAACAAAAACAGAAAGACATTTATCAGATAATTTGGGCAATTTAAACACTGACTGGATATTAATGATATTAAATAATTGTTCAGGTATACATATAGTATTAAAGTAATTTTTAAAAGAAATAAAAATAAAATGACTGTCCTTTCCCCATTGTATATTCTTGGCTTCTTTGTCATAAATTAATTGACCACATATGCCTGGGCTGATTTCTGGGCTCTCTAGTCTGTTCCATTGATCAATGTGTCTATTCTTATTTCAATACGATATTGTTTTGAATTACTACAGATTTGTAATACAGTTTAAAATCAGGAAGCCTAGTGCCTCCAGCTTTGTTCTTTCTCAAGATTATTTGGTTATTCAGGGTTTTCTGTGGTTCCATAGAAACTTAGAATTATTTGTCACATTTCTGTGAAAAATGCCTTTGGGATATTGATATAGATTGCACGGAGTCAGAAGAATGCTTTGGGTAATATGCACATTTTAACAATATTAATTCTTCCAATTCATGACCATGGAGTATATATCCATTTATTAATGTCTTCTTCAATTACTCTCATCACTGTTATCATTTTCAGTGTATAGGTCCTTCACCTTCTTAATTATATTACTAGACTTTTTATTCCTTTTTGATTAAATTAAAATGGGATTATTTTAATTTCTCTGACAGTTAGTTATTAGTATATAGAAATGCAACAGATTTTTGTATGTTGATTTGTACCCTACAATGTTACTGAATTTGTTTATTAATTCTAACAGTTTTTTGGTGGAGTTTTTAAGGTTTTCATCTAAATTGATGTCACCCACAAATAGTTACAGTTTATTTCTTCCTTTCCAATTTGAATGTCTTTATGTGTTTTTCTTAACTAATTGCTCTGGCTAGGATTTCTAACACTATGTTGAATAAAAATAGCAAGAGTCGACATTCTTTTCTTGTTCCTGATCTTAAGGGAAAAGCTTTCAACTTTCGCCATTGAGTATGATGTTAGCTGTAGGCTTGTCATATATGATCTTCATCATGTTAAGGTACATTCCTTGTATAGCCACTTTGTGGAGGGTTTTTATCATAAACACACAAATTTTGTCAAAAGCTTTCTCTGAATCTATTGAGATGCTCACGTGATGCTTCTCTTCCATTAATGTGGTATATCACACTGATTGATTTGCAGATTTAAACCACCCTTACATCCCTGGAATAAATCCCATTTCATAATTGTCCTTTGAAATGTATTGGTGAATTTGGTTTGATAATATTTTGTTGAGGATCTTGGCATCTATGTTCATCAGGAATAATGGTCTATAATTCTTTTCTTTTGTTCTCTTTTTTGTTGCTGTGTTTGTCTGGTTTTGATATCAAGGTAATGTTGGCCTTATAACCCGTGTTTGGAAGCATTCCCTCTTCTTCTATTTTTTGGGGAAGAACTGAAAAGGACAGGAATAAAATTTTCTTAAAGTGTTTGGTCGAATTTGGGGACACTTGAGTAGTTCATTCACTTAAGGATCTGACTCGATATTAGCTCAGGTCATGATCTCAGCATTGTGAGATAGAGCCTCACATCAGGCTCCATGCTCATTAGGAAGTCTGAGGGAGATAGTCCCTTCTCTCTCTGTCTCTCTCTCAAATAAGTAAATAAATCTTTTTAAAAATGTTTGGTAGAATTCACTAATGAAGTCATCTGGTTCTGGGCTTTTGTTTGTTGGGCGATTTTGACTACTGATTCAACCTTCTTACTAATAATTGGTCTATTCAGATGTCTTATTTCTTCATGATTCAGTGTGGGAAGACTATGTTTCTAGGAATCCATCTTAGGGTTGCCCAATTTTTTGGCATATAATTGTTCATAATAGTCTCTTATGATCCTTTGTATTTCTTTGGTATCAGTTGTAACTTCTTTTTCATTTATAATTTTATTTGACCCCTTTCTCTTTTTTCCTTGTTGGATTTACCTAAAGGTTTATCAATTTTGTTTTTATTTTCAAGGAACCACCTTTAATTATACTGATGTCTTTTTAGTCTCTATTTCATTTTTTTTCTGATTTTTTTTTTTTTAATTCATGAGAATACAGAGAGAGGGGCAGAGAAGCAGGCACCCTGTGGGGAACCTGATGTGTGACTCTATCCCAGGACCCCAGGATCAGGACCTGAAGCCAAAGCAGACGCTCAACCACAGAGCCACCCAGGTGCCCCTTCTCTCTGATCTTTATTATTTTCTTCCTCCTATTAACTTCAGGCTTCATTTGTTCTTCTTTTTCTAATGTTTTTTTTTTTTTTTTTTGTTTATGAGTAAGTTAGATTGTTTGAGAGTTTTCTTGTTCTTGTTTTTGGGGATAGGCCTATATTACTATGAACTTCCATCTTAGAATTTGTTTTGCTTTCTCTAAAAAAAAAAAAAGATTTTTTTTTGCTGCATCCTATAAATTTTGGTCAACTGTATTTCCATTTTCATATATCTCAAGGTTTTTGTATTTCTCCTGTGATTTATGTATTAATGCTTTGGTTGTTCAGTGGCATGCTGTTTAATCACCACATATTTTTATTTTTTCTGATTTGTTCCTTTTAATTGATTTCTAGTTTTATACCACTGTGGTCAGAAAAGATGCTTTATAGGATTTCATTCTTCTTAAAGTTACTGAGTCTTGTCCTGTGGCCTAACATATAACCTATATCAGAGAATGATCTATTTGCACTCGAAAACTATGTGTATTCTGCTACTTTTGGATGGAATGTCCTGAATATATCTATAAATGTATATATGCCCATATATATCTATGTGGTTTAATGTGTCATTTAAAACCAATATTTTATTTTCTGTCTGGATGATATATCCATTGATGTAATTGGGCAGAAATCTTCAAATATCATTGTATTGCTGTCAATTTATCCCTTTAGATCTGTTAATATTTGCTTTATATATTTAGGTTCTTCTATGTTGGGTGCATGGATATTTACAATTGTGATATACTTTTGTTGTATTGACCCTGTTACCATCATTTGAAATTTTCCTTTTTCTTTTATTACAGTCTTTGTTTTAAAATGTATTTTTTTTTCTGGGGCACCTGGGTGGCTCAATCAGTTGAGCAGCTGGCTCTTGATTACAACTCAGGTCATGATCTCGGGGTCCTGGGATCAAACCCCATGTCAGGCTCTGCACTCAGTGGGGACTGTTTGAGGATTCTTTCTTGTCTTCCCCTGTGTCGTACCATGTGTGTGCACTCTCTCTCTCCAAATGAGTAAATAAATCTTTTTTTAAAAAATCAATAAAGTGTATTTTTTCAGATATAAGTATAACTACCTCAGCTTTCTTCTGGTTTCCATTTGTGTGGATCACCGATTTTCATTCCCTTTCAGTCTTTGCATATCCTTCCAACTGGGGTGAGCCTCTTGTACACAGCACATATAAGTGAGTCTTGATATTTTATCCATTTAGCTACACTATGACTTTTGGTTAGAGAATTTAGTTCACCCACATTTAAAGTAATTATTGAGGGTAGCCTGGGTGGCTCAGCAGTTTAGCGCTGCCTTCAGCCCAAGGCGTGATCCTGGAGACGTGGGATCGAGTCCCAAGTCGGGCTCCCTGTGTAGAGCCTGCTTCTCCCTCTGCCTCTCTCTGTGTGTCTCTCATGAATAAATAGAATATTAAAAAATTTTAAAAAAGTAATTATTGATAAGTATGTACTTATTGCTATTTAAAAAATTGTTTTCTGGGTCTGCATTCCTTTTTTTTTTTCTTTTTTTTTTTTTTTTTTTGCTGTCTTTGTGGTATGATGATTTTCTCTAGTGTTATGCTTAGATTCTTTTCTTATTATCCTCTGTGTATCTACTATAGATTTTTGCTTTGTGGTTACCATGACACTCACATATAATACTGCATATAGATAACAGTTTAAGTTGATAGCCACATAAGTTTGAATGAATTCAAAAATTACATCCTTAGTCCCTTCTCCCCATTTTTTGCTTTTTGGATGTCATATTTTAGATCTTTTTATTTTTTATATCCTTTGATTTTCAGTTATATTTACTCTTAACCTTCATAATTGCTTTTAAGTGATTAGTCCATTACTTTTACTATATATTTACTTTTACCTGTAAGTTCTATAGTTTCTTTTCTTTTTTTTTTTTTTTTTTTTTTTTTGTTATTAATCAATGCCCCTCTTTCAGCTTAAAGAAGTTCCTTTAACATTTTTTCTAAGGCTGGCTTAGTGTTAATGAACTCCTTTAGTTTTTGCTTTTCTAGAAAACTATTTCTCTTTCAATTTTGAATGATAACCTTGCCGTGTAGAGTATTCTTGGTTGGAAGATTTTCTTTTCAGTACTTTGAATATATTGTGCCACTCCCTTCTAGACTGCAAAGATTCTGATAAAAAAAATCTACTGATATAGGGGTTCTCTTGTACATAACAACTTGCTTTTCTCTTTCTGCCTTTTCTTTTTTAAATTTTGAGAGAGAGAGAGAGAGAAGTCAAATTGGGGAGGGGCAATGGGAGAGGGAGAGAGAATCTCAGGCACAATCCCTGCTGAGCATTAAGCCCAATGCAGGGCTTGATTCCGGGACTATGAGATCATGACCTGAGCTGAAATCATGAGTCAGACACAACTGCCTGAGCCATCCAGGCACATCATTTTTTTTTTTTCCCCTCACTGCTTTAAAAATCTTTCTTATTTGTAACTTTTGACATTTTAATTGCAATTTTTTTTGGAGTGAATCTTTTTAGGTTCATCTCATTTGAACTCTGTGCTACCTAGATCTGCATGTCTGTTTCCTTCTCCAGCTTAGAGACATTTTCAACCATTATTTCTTCAAATACATTTTCTGTCCCTTTTTCTCTCTTTTCTCCTTCTATGACCCCATAAAGTGAATATTATTTCCCTTAATGTCTGACAGGTCCTTTAAACTATCTTTACTTTTTAAAAACTTATTTTCTCTCTTTTTGCTTCTCTGCTTGGGTGAATTCCACTGCTTATCTTCTAGATCATTGATCATTTCTTCCACTTCATTCAGTCTGCTGTTGAACCTCTTTAGTTTGTTTTTCAGTTCAATGACGTATTCTTCAACTGTGTGACTTGGTTGAGACTTATGTTTTCTATCTCTTTGTTGAAGTTCTATGTTCATTCATTCTTTCCCAAAGTAGGTGAACATCTTTATGACCAATACTTTGAGCTCTTTTTTCAGGCACATTATTTTTTCCCACTTAATTAAGCTTTCTTTCTGAATTTTAATCTTATTCTTTCATTTGGAATATATTCCTCTGTTTCCTCAATTTGTTTGAATCTCTGTGTTTGTTTCTATGTACTAATTCTCCCAGTTTTGAAGGAGTAGCCTTGTGTATAAAATGGATCTTATTGTTCAACCTTGCTCTAGCTCTTGGTTGACTCTTGACTCTTTGTGGTTGTCTAAGCATCCCCATTTATTTTTGTAGGTCCCAGTTGTGGAGGTTGTGTGAAGACTTGTCAGTGTTCCAAAGGGAAGGATCTAGTTTTGGTCTGATTAGAAGCCAGGCCCTTGAGCTGCACCTTTGAAAGAATGCAAATATATCCAGTCCTATGGGACTGCAGTCACAAACCCTGCTGGCCTCTAGACTGGAAAATCCTGTGTTCTCTGGCCAAAGTTGTAAAAATCAGGGATTCAGACAAGTGTATAAGCTTCTTTCTCGGAAATACTAGCAAGCTGTAGCAAGACCAAGGGAGCAAAGATGGCAACTCTCAGCCTACATTCCCTGAGAGCACTTCTGTAGCTTCCAGATGTGTGGCAAACCTAAAGACTACCCCTCAGGCTGAAGCTCCAAGACAGTTTATTAGAGCTTTTTAATAGAAAGACTGGGAGTGTGCTTCAGTCTGGCCCTCTGTGTAGTGACTGACCGTGGATGGTAGCCGACCCAGAACTATCATTCTTATTGTTATAGTCCTATGAGACCCAGGAACACAAATCCCTAGCCACCAGAACCTAGTGATCAAGGAGTGTCTCCTGTATGGATTATATAAGCCTATTGGCTTTTGTAGGACTATAAGGGAGCATAGGGCCAGGGTGCGCCCACCCACTCTAGTGGGGCCTCAGGAGAGCACAGGGCTGAGGGCACCTGCTGGCTCTAAGAGGGTATCAAAGTAGAGGGATAGCACAAAAGTAGAACCTGTTTCTATCCCTAGGGAGAGTCCCAACAGGCTCTTGCCCATCCACCAGATGCTTTAAGATTAGCAAATACACCTCCTTCACTTATAGTAGGTGCTTTTCAAACTACTTCTCTTGCACTGGTCCCTGAGGCAAATGAGTCTATGCACAAGTCATTTAAGAGAAGTTTCTCAATTCCCTACAGTCCTTTCAGTCTCTTGGATGTGAGCCCCATTGATTTTCAGACCCAGATGTTTTGGGGGCTCATCTCTCCATTGAAGGTCCCAAAAGTTGGGTTTCCTGATATGGAGCACAAACTTCTTGGTCCCCAGGAAGAAGTTCCAGAATTGTGAGATACCTCCAAATTGTGGCTTACCACACTTGGGATAGGGTATTTGGTGAGACCGTGTCTCTGATTCTCATACTTGTCTCAATGTGGCCCTGATACTACTGTTACGAAGGAGCTATTTAACTAGTTCTTCGGTCTTTTTCAGAGGAAAGTTGTTACACATATGGCTGGAGATGTAGTGTGTCTATAGGAAGAGAGGAGCTTAGGATTTTCCTGTGCTGCCATCTTGAACTGTCTCCCCATTCCATTTTTGTTATATATTATTTATCATTTCATTATACATGTACATATATAGATATCCTTTTTCTCTGTTATAATGAAATACAAAGCTTTAAAGTTTATTTTCCATTATGAAAAATGTTTAAGAAAAATTAGTTATACTTGCTTTAGGTAACATTTTCATTTCTTTTCAAATGCATTTCAAATAAAACAGTAAGGCCACATCAGTGGAAAACCATATAGACATAACAAAGTGTTATTTTTTCTTTTGTACTCATAGCTTTAAAATTTAAAATCAATTATTATGTGGGCAGTAGGAGCCTGAGGATACCAACTGAGTCAACACAGTTTTATTGATACAGGCTTGTCTTTACAACTGAAACATACTTTCGCTGTATGTCAATCATACCCTAACCACAAAGCCTTTATTATTTTTCTCTAGATTATTACTTTCTCCTCAGTTTAAATGGATTGGAAAATTGAAATGCTATTTTACATTTTCTGCCTCCAAGAAAAAAATATAACTAATCTAAAATGAGGCAACCAGCAACATATCAACTTTGTCAATCACTATTGACATAATATTCAATTCTATCTGTATGCTAATATCGATTTATTTCTGGAAATGTATTTTTCAAATATAAGTCAACCAAGAACATGAAGCATTAATATGATTCCAGTGAACAAATATGGATAATTTTTAGCAACAGAGTGTCAGTGATTACATTTTGGTATAATTCAGATAAAAAGCAAAATCACTAAAATCATTTCAGAATTTGTTCTACATTTGTAGTGAGTTTTAGAGCTATTTTGGGGGTCCAGTGTAGTAGCTACTACAAGCGATATTCTGGTGCACACCAATAGATTATGAAAACATACTATCTTCATTATAAAAGTTTTTAAATAAATATGTTACAGGTGCTTTATAAGTGACATGATATTCAACAGTGTTGTTTGTATAATTATTTGAAAAAAGAGGATAAACATCTCTAGGCTTTGTTATTTTTCTCTAGTAACTAATTTTATAGTGAAAGAAAAAAATCAGTTATGATCATTATATGAAACTTAGATTATTTTGATCTAAGGCATCCATTAAAGTACTAGCTAAACATGGGTTACAGAAGTTAAAAAATCACCAATTGTGATAAACATACAGACAGAAATGGACAAGACAAAGCCAATTTTGTCCAAATTAAAATATAATAAATTTGGCATGAAAATATTTGAAAATCTGGTATATTTATTTATAACATAAACATCTCTGTTCCTTAGACATTTGAAGGCATTTAATTTGCTAAATGTCAAATGTTACTTTGAAATTCTCTCAGATGAAAATCATTTGTACAGCAAGCACGCTGCTGTCAGTAGCTGCTAAAAACAATCCAACATATAATCTATACAATTTTATTTTAAAATCATTAATTTTTAAAAAGGTGGAATGTAAATGTAATAATAACTATGACAATAACATGAAACACTGAGCAAAAGCTGTCAAAAATATGTCTTATAGGGATCCCTGGGTGGCGCAGCGGTTTAGCGCCTGCCTTTGGCCCAGGGCGCGATCCTGGAGACCCGGGATCGAATCCCACGTCGGGCTCCCGGTGCATGGAGCCTGCTTCTCCCTCTGCCTGTGTCTCTGCTTCTCTCTCTCTCACTGTGTGCCTATCATAAATAAATAAAATTTAAAAAAAAATTAAAAAAAATATGTCTTATAGAAAAGGTCGGTGATTGTTGGTGGGAATGTAAATGGTGCAGCCACAGTGAAAAAAGTATAAGGGTTCCTTAAAAAGTTAAAAATAGAACTGCTCTAGGATCCAGTAATTACACTAGTGGGTATTTACCCAAAAAATACAAAACCACAAATTCAAAGAGATAAATGCACCCTTCTGTTTATAGCAGCCTTATTTACAATAACCAAATTATGGAAGCAGTCCAAGTACACACACACACACACACACACACACACAATGGAATATTACTCAGCCATAGAAAGAATAAAATCTTGCCACTTGCAATGACATGGATGGAACTAGAGAGTATAATTTGGAGTGAAATAAATCAGTCAGAAAAAAGACAAATATCATATGATTTCACTCATGTGTAGAATTTAACAGAGAGAACAAATGAGCAGAGGGGAAAAAAAAAAAAAGAAAATGAGAGAGAGAGAGAAACCAAGAACAGACTCTTAACTGTAGAGAACAAACTGATGCTTACCAGAGGGGAGGTGGTGGGCAGATGGGTGAAACAGGTGATGGGGGTTAAGGAAGGCATTTGTCGTGATGAGCACCGTATTATTTGTAATTGTTGAAACAATATATTGCATATCGGAAGCCCACATAACACTGTATATTAACTATACCGGAGTTAAAATAATTGAAATTAAAAAAAAAATTTAAACTTAGTGACCTTATGTGTATATATTACTTCTTAATTATATGTATATTTGAACTTCCCTCAAGACTGCATTACTCCAAATGATAACTTAATTCATTTTTAAAATAATCAAGTGCTTTTAGATGACCATTTTAGAATATTATTTTAATAATAAGAAGCATAAATAAAATGTTCATCCACTTAAACAGCTAGAGCTGAGGAAAATAAAGAATATAAGGGCACAAGGAATACTGCCTTCGAATTTTAAAATAGTATTGAAGAAAAATCCTTAAGTTATAATTATAAAAACTTTACTTTTGACAGATTTAGATTGTTAGTTTATGCCTGAGGTGGAATTCTCAGGCATAAAAACTTTATTTTTAAGAATCTCTAAAACAGAAAAAAGACCCAACACTTAGCTTTAAATAAGAAAAGCAGTTCAATTATTGAAAGTCATGCTTTTGTAGATATTTCATCTTGCCAAGTGTGGAATATGTTTCATTTAATAAGCAAAATGCTGGGTAACTTCTTAAGGGAGATGAAATTACAGATAAAACTCATATACCTGCCACCAAGAACTTAAACTCAATTAATATCCCTGATTTTTTGCCTAAAATTACATGAAAAATATCAAGATGTTTTATATACAAAGCTAATGTAGAAAGCCATGAGTGTCCAAAACTTCACTATAAATCATGATAGAGGATATATATATTTCTATATCTATATATGTATATATGTAAATATAACAGATACACCAAAAGATAGATGAATTGTAAATAGGATGATGAGAACACAGGAATCTGTAAAAACCTACCAGAGTGTGGTGGTCTGGGCAAATAGAGAAAGCAGGGAGATTTTATATGTGACTGGTTTTTATGTTCCCTCACTACTACCAGTATTATGATTTATGGAAAAGAATGACAAATAAATAAATATAATACTACATTATAGACAGTAATAATTCTACAATATTAGTGAAAGAATTGAGGCCAAAAATGAAATAATTTGCTCAAATTTATGTTATAAATACTGAAAATAGGACCGGGATCTTGGAATTATATGTATATCTACATATATAGTTTGTTTGGTTTCCTCTACTGTATGTTATTATATGGTAGACATCTTAGAAATAAATAACACGGATCACTGATATAAATATGAATAACTCTGTGGAATTTTACTGTGTGTCACCAATAATAAATAAAATGATGATGAAAATGAATAGAGATTCATTAACAAAAAGGGCATGATTACATAGTCTCATCTTTCACTGCAAAAATGAAAATAATCAGCCATACCATCATCATTATCATCATCACTGGAAAAACTTCACTTTAATGAAAATAGTTAACACATGTAATCATCTAATTGATATATACATGTAAATGACTGCAACGCCTAATAAGGAGCTAATTAATAGAGGCGAAAAGCTAAAGAAGAGAAGGAAAATCAAGCAAGATTTGAGATTGTCAAAAAAGAAAGCTCTCTATATTTTGTTGTGAATAAATCGCAAAATCCTCAGTGGATGCCAGAAACCACAGATAGTACTGAGCTCTCTATACACAATATTTTCTCCGAAACATACCTACCCATGATAAAGTTAATTTATAGGCTGGACACAGTGAGATACTAATAACAACAGCCAATAATAAAATAGAACAAATATAATATACTGTAATAAAAGTTATATGAATGTGGCCTGTCAAGATGTTCTATCGTACTGTATTCACCCTTCTTGTGATGATGTGTGGTATGAAATGGTCAGGTGATAAGATAAAGGAGGGGAATTATGTAGGCACTGTGATGTAGTGTCAGGCCACTCTTGACTTTTTGAAGGTATACCTGGATCCGGAGAACAGTTGACTGGAGGTAATTGGAACTGTAGAAAACAAAACTGCTCATAAGGGGAGGCTACTGCATTACTATGTTCAAATTCCAAATTGCTGAGGTATTCTCTCCTTACATAATTTTGAAATACATACAATATGACCTAGCAAAAATAATGAAATCAATGGGGCTCCTGGGTGGCTTAGTCAGTGAAGCCTCTGCTTTGGGCTTAGGTAGAGATCCCAGAGTCCTGGGATGGAGCCCCAGTGTGGTCAGTCTCCGACTCAGTGGTGAGTCGGCTTCTCCTTCTTCTTCTGCCTTCCCCTACTCTCTCTCACTTTCTCAAATAAATAAAATCTTTTTTGAAAAATAATGAAACCTATAAGTATAATACAGTAGAACAAATCACACCAAAATTTGGTAGCTTGCGACTACAATAACTTAACTTTTCTTCACATGCTCACTGGTCCAGTTGGATCTACTTCTAAATACATGTTAGGTTCATTACTATGTAGTGGCAGAAGTATGAGGGAAAAGAATTCATGTGATACCTCTGAAGGTCTAGGCTCAGAACAGACAGGACACACAGATCTGCTACCAGCATTCTATTGTCCAGGTAAGTCATATAACGAAGCCAAATATCAGCAGGATGGGGAAATATACTTCAGCTCTGGTATAATAAAGTGCAATGCAACAGAAAGAAATGAAGAATTTGGAAGTATATTGGAATCTGTAATAAAAATGATAAACTGGTGATTTCTGGTGAAAAGGTTTAATAATTATGTCACATAATCCATATGTGCTTCTGTCTTTGGAATATAATATAATTTTCAAAATGCAAGGTATGGAAAAGTTAGCTTTACAAAGACACTGAAATCTAAAATAAAGGTGGATATGGTTAAAAAATAACTTGCATTGTTAGAACAATTCTAAAAAAAAAAACAATTCTAATCTATAGTTTCAGAAAAAGTACACAATGTGGTAAAGAACAAATAAAGATTAAGATGTTAAATTTAAATTACCAAAATATATAAACCCCCAACCTTAATGCTTTTCCCAAAATCATCATCCTTTACTTCTACTCATGTTATATTATTTAGCATTATTATATGGCTCCAACCTAAATGCAAAGGTTACAATAGAGAAGCAAATATGCATTTGCTTAATTATCTAATCACAAAGATGTTCTAGGAAACGGTCTTCTAAATATTGATGTTTATTTTTTTTGTTTTGTTTTGTTTTTTTTTAAAGATTTTATTTATTTATTCTTGAGAGATAGAAGGAGAGACAGAGCCAGAGACACAGGCAGAGACAGAGCCAGAGACACAGGCAGAGGGAGAAGCAGGCTCCATGCACCGGGAGCCTGACGTGGGATTCGATCCTGGGTCTCCAGGATCGCGCCCTGGGCCAAAGGCAGGCGCCAAACCGCTGCGCCACCCAGGGATCCCTAAATATTGATGTTTAAATATTTATTGAATGCATGAATGGGAAAATAAATAAAATATCACCATCAAAATTGACTAAGCTTAATGAAAAATTAACCTTGAGGTTATGTGGGAAACAGTGAGAAAAGCACATGTTTTCTCAATCATCAATAGAGAACAAAAGTCATAGCTTTTAGGAACAACATACCAACTGCTTGAATTTATCACCAGATCCCTTGTTGGCTCAATATTTAAAATATAAATTACAATATTTCAAAAGAGAGTGATCTTTGGTGGCAAGTTGAATATACTAAAAAAAAATAACTTCTAAATAAACTGGCTTTAAATAAATAACAAAGCAAAAAAAAAAAAAACAGTATACTTAATAATACAATAAATTAAGGAAATATTAAAAGCATTAAACCAGGCCTTTTTACAAAGTTTCTTAATTTGACTTTGAGGATACTATGGAAATGTCTTTAAAAAGACATGATATATATTTAAACATACACACAGACATGTGTGTATGAATAAATCTGGTAGAGATTTTCTAGTAATATACTATAATGCAATGCTCTACTTGAATAGCAAATTGAATCTAGCAATAGATAAAAAAGATAATCCATCATAAGTCATTAATTGTGGTTAGCACCATAATGTTAAATTACTTTAATATTTGAAGAAGTGTCTGGGTGGCTCAGTCAGTTAAGCGTCTGACTTTTGGTTTTGGCTCAGGTCATATTAGGATCCTGAGATTGAGCCCCACATTGGGCTCTGCATTCAGCATGCAGTCTGTCTGGGATTCTTCCCTCTTCCTCTCCTTTCCCCCACTCTCAGACAAGCCTGCGCGTTGCTCTCTTACTTTCTCTCTCTCAAATAAATACATTAATTAATTAAACAAAATTAATCAGTGCAATTCCCATACAAATAGGATAACAAAACCCACATGATCACAGTAATACCTCAAAATAGTTTATCAAAATTCTATATCCAGTCATTAAAATGTTCAGCCAGCTAGGAATACAGGAGACAAGTTAAATCCAATAAAGTATATCAACAACAACAAAAAAAACCCACAATATATATCATACTTGGCTATGAACATGGTAAAAGACTGAATGTCTTCTTTATAGAATAGAAATTGGGGGAAAAAAACCCTAGTCTCATCTATCCTATATGCCATAATGCTGAAAGTCCTGTTGAGTGAATTAAACATGAGAAAATGTACATATACATACACAGACACACAGACATACAGGCACACACTCAACACACACACAGAGACACCCCTAAATTGGAAAGGAAGAAGCAAAACTATTCTTATTCACTGACAACATGATTGTAAATATGGAGAAAATCCTAAAGAATCTATAGAAAGACTACCAGAATTAAGTAAATTTAATAAGACCGTATGATAAAAAACTAAAAATCATATTTAGTTTTATACAATCACATGAATATGTAGAATATGAAATTTTAAAAATAATATAGCATTAAAATATAATTAGGGGTAATGTTAACAAAGACACACAAGACCTCTGCACTAAAAATTGCAAAACAGGCACCTTAGGGGGGGATCAGTTGGTTAAGCATTGCCCTTCAACACAGGTCATGATCTCAGGGTCCTGGGATTGAATCCAGTGTCAGGCTCTCCTGCTCAGCCCAGAGTTTGCTTCTCCCTCTCCCTTTGTCCCTACCCCCAACTCATGCTCTTTCTCTCTCTTCTCGCAAATAAATTAATAATTGTCTTAAAAAATAAAACAAAAAAATCTGCAAAATATTGCTGAAAGATGTTAATGAAGACCTAATTTTTTATAGATGTATACCATATTTATGGTCCAACAACTCAATACTGTAAAGATGTTTATTCTCTTCCAAAGTACCTATAAATTCAGAGAAATTACAAGCAAAATTCATACAGGGCTTTTTTTGAGGAAATCGGCAAGTTGATTTCATAACTTGTGTTCAAAGGGAAAAGACATGGAAGAGCCAAAACAATTTTGAAAGGATAACAAATTTGGAGAATTTACATCCCCTTATTGTGAGACTTACAAGCTATAGTAATAAAAAATTGTACATTTTTGTATGGAAGGATAGATTAGTAGAACAAAAGAGTGTACAGAAACAGATTCTGATATGTATGAAAGTATGCCCAATTGACTTTCTACAGAAGTCCCAAGGTATTTGGATAAAGGGAAGAATATTGTTTTTAAGAAATTGTGCTAGGAAAGAAGAAATGAGTACTCTAATGGGAAAAGAAGATTCTCAAACTTGATACCATACCACACACAAACATTCACTCAAAATTAATCCTAGATCTATGTAAATCTTAAACTATTAGTGTTGAATAAGAAATAGGAAAACACTCCCACAACCTTGGTGTAGTCAAAGATATCCTGCACATAAAACTACAAGAACTAACGATTAAAGAAAAAAAAAATAGGTAGAACTTCAAAATTTGAAACTCCAATCCTTGAAATTTCACCATTAACAAAATAGAAAGGTACCAACTCAGAAAAACTATTCCTAATGCCTATACCTATACCTGACACTGGACTTGTATCTAGAATTGATAAAATGATTTTAAAAACTCTTGCTGCTCAATAGAAAATGTCACAGTACTCCTAGACTCATATGCAAACAATTGGGAAGTGACTAAAACTGATATTTTTTAAAAGATGATGGTTATTTAATATATCAAAAATGTTTTTTTTTAAGTAATACTTGTGTATCATTGGTGGGAATGTAAATTGCTATAGCCACAGTGGAAAATAGTATGGAGGTTCCTCAAAAATTAAAAATAGAAATATCATATGATCCAGTAATTCTACTACTGGGTATTTACCCAAAGAAAATGAAAGCACTAATTTAAAAAGATATATCTTCCTTTATAGTAGCATCATTTACATTGGCCAAAATGTGGAAGCAACCCGAGAGTCCATCCATAGATGAACAGATAAAGAAGGTGCGGCATATATACATATATACACAATGGAATAATTCTCAGCTAAGAAAAAAAAATGAGATCTTGTCATTTGTAAGAACATGGATGGACCTAGCAGATATAATGCTAAGTGAAATAAGTCAGAGAAAGACAAACACCATATGGTTTTACTCTTATGTAGAATCTAAGAAACAAAAGAAATGAACAAGGAAACAGACCAAAAAAAAAAAAAAAAAGACTCCATACAGAGAACAAACTGATGGGTGCCAGAGGGGAAGTGGGGCAGGGGATAAGTGAAGTACATAAAGTGGATTAAGAGATACAAACTTCCAGTTATGAAATAAATAAGTCACAAAGATGAAAAGGACAGCCTAGGAAATAGAGTTAATAATATTACAATAACATTCATTAGTGACAGATGGTGACTACATTTATTTTGGGGAGTACTGAGTAATAAATAGAATTGATGAATCATTATGTTGAACACTTGAAATATAACACTGTACTTCAATTTTTATAAAAAAGGAAAATTGGGGATCCCTGGGTGGCTCAGTGCTTTAGTGCCTGCCTTCCACACAAGATGTGATCCTGGAGTGCTGGGATTGAGTCCCACATCAGGCTCCCTGTGTGGAGCCTGTTTCTCCCTCTGTCTGTGCCTCTGCCTCTCTCTATATATATATCATGAATAAATAAATAAAATCTTTAAAAATAAAAAAAGTTTTTAAAAATTTAAAAAGGATAATAGGTTGTTTCAACATTTCTCCCTCTTTTGAACCAGAAGATGCATAACTATTATTCTATACCTGTCTCACCATTGTATGTGGTATGTGTTGGAAGTATCCTCTTTCTTTGGTTTCAGATCCAAAAATGGAAAACATTTTGGGCCTAGGAGCTCTACTTAATGGTTTATACTTGGGAACCTCATTCATACTTGATGTAGATGTAAATAATTTTAATGATAAAATTATGGGTTCGAACTGATAAGATTTATCTTTAAGTGATATGATTTAAGACTTGAGCTGGTGCCCCAATGCAATGAGACTAGTAAAGAACTAGGGAGGGGGTATTTGCCTTTGGGAGGGAGGTGAATCACTGAGGGTCAGAGGATGGTCCATAGACAGAACTCTAAGATGGACCCAAAGGTGCCTATTCCCTAATGCACATGCCTGTATAATTCTCTTTCCTTGAAGGAGAGCAGGACTACTAAATATGATGGAATATCATTCTTGTGATTGTATTTCATTAAACGGTTCTTTCAGATCTAATTATTGTTAGCCGATTTAAGGTAACTCCAATCAGTTTATCATTAGAATTAAGGTTATTAACCATTTAGTAATTAGCTACAAATTACTAAGTAGTTAATTAATAATTAATATTAAACTAATAGTAATTAAGGTTACTAATTACACTAATCAAAAGAGATTATTTTGTTGGGTCTAACCCAAACAGGGAGCCCTTAAATGGGATTGGCACTTCTTGATGATATGAAGATGTGATATGAGAGAGACATATTGAATGGCTGGATTCGTAGGTGAAGGGGCACACATGGCAAGGATTTGGGAATAACATATAGAAGTTGAGAGCACCCCTTAGCCAAGAGAGAGCAAGAAAACAGGGACCTTCATATTACAACTACAAGGAACTGAATCTTGCCAATAACTTACATGGCCTTGGGTAAAAACCCCAAGTCCCAGGTGGGAATATAGCTAGTTGACACATTTATTTCGGCCTTATGATACATTGAGGAGAGAAAGCAGTTAAGCCCTACCTGGCCTTTTGAACTACAGAACTGTGAGATAATACATTTGTGTTCTTTTAAGCCACTAAGTTTGTTGTAGCATGTTACACAGCATAGAAAGCTAAGAGCTTTGTATGATTAACTCCTTGTATAAAAAGTGTGATTATGGTACATGCCAAGTATTCACTTTTGTTTTGTGCACTGTATTATTTTTCTCCACTCCCTTAAAGATGATAGAACTATATTTGTATACTTGACCAAGGAGCAATATACCTGTAGCCAGTGATATGCTCTCACTGTTGTCTGAGATGATTGTATCCTTATGTGAAAAATTTAGAATATTGACTTTCAAGATCTGAGACTCATTAATAACAGAGAACTCAAAAGACATATAAAGACAATATACTAATAGGATCATTATTAAGAGTTGTTATACTATATTGAAAAGCAGAAAATATTTAACCACATGCAATCAAAGCTGAAGTTTAGGAAGTCATTCCAACGAGAGCAGAATAATACACAGAAAAACAATGACCATTTGGCCCAAAAGGGAGAGAGAGAGAGAGAGAGAATTTTCATAGCCATGATGGTGTCCCTGCTTCCCTTCCTATAAAGTTTTGTTATATTGGAGGGGGGGAGGGTCTACTATTATCCAGTAATAAGGGCACCTGAAATAATTTACTTTTTAGTGACCCTGAGTAAGACTCTATTCCCTGTAACTTAACCAAGTTTTAGCAAGACGCTAAGTTAAGCTAGGAATAGGGCGAATATGGAAATGTATATTATGCTGTTTTGTCTAGAGGGTGGTAAATCCCTTCCGCTCTGGGATTTAATGTTGGAGCTGAGTTGAGACTTCCATCTGGAAAAGCCTAAATTTTTATAATACGTATTATTATGAATATATAATAATTTGACAATATTTGGCAGGGATCTCTGGAACAACTTTATGCAAATCAAGGTTTATGTATTACACGCAGGGAGTGAATATACAGAAAATAAGTATAATGACTCTGCACACAGATCTTTTTGCCTAAGCAAGCACATACTATAAAACATTGCCTCCCTAAGGGTCCATAGGCAAAATAAAGCTGAAAAAAACTTGCTAGGAGAAAGACTAGGAGCTAAATATCCAGGGAGAAGGAGCAATGACATGATCATGTAGCTCAAATATTGGATAAAACATAAGCATTAGTTTCTAATGATTTCCCAACTGTAAATTTTATGAGAACTTGTCAAATCATGATTGCTAACTTCAAATCACCATGATAGTCACTGCACCTTATAATATTGTCTCCTTTTATGAGCTATCATAAGTGATTCTATATTCCTGGTTGGCACTCACATAATGTAGAGAATATGGCCTCTTAACGTTAGAGCACCTGCAGAAGAGACTGTGCTCACCAATATTTAAGTGTTTCCCTTCTTTCCTGGGATGCAGCTAGACCATACTTTGTCAACTCCCTCACTGTGAGCCTTGGCCACCTCAGTGAGTTCTGGCCAATATAATATGGGCCCAATAATAGGTGCCCCTTCCTGTCCTGCCCAACAAGAAAGGAAAAAATTTTTTTTTCCTGTAGAATCTTCTCTTCTCCATCATCAGAATAATAAAGAGAGAAATCCCAGGTCCTAGAGAATACTGATCCACAAGACTGAGGAGGGATTACTCCTTGAGTTACAGGTTGGAAAGTTGCCTGTTGAACACTCCTTGATTTGTTATGACAGCTAGGAAAAATTTTGTGTTGTGTTAAGTCACCTTTATTTTGGTATTGTATATCACAAATATTCCTCCTGAATGCAAAATGATATTTTCATTTAGGAATATATGCTTAAAAATACATTAAGTGTCCTTGGATTAGCAGTAGAGTGATGGGGAACATGGCAATGAAGATCAAAGGTAGAACTGTGATTTATTGTGGAAAAATATTTGCCAACCTGCTGCCTTCAATTACTTGAAGGGAGGCCCTAGGCAAAGTGGTAAGAAAAAGTCAGCATGAGAGTATGATATTATGTGTTGGGTCCTATTAACTCCTTATTGTAGATTTTTATGTGAAGGAAATAGGCAAAGAAAAACTTAAGTGGTTTTTAAACAAATTCTAGAAATAGAGAAAAATCGAGAAATATAGGCCCTTATAGTATTAAGTGAACTTGTAGAATCCAAATGAAATATAACTGGCAAAGCCTTAGAATGGCAAAAGCCCTTGAAAAACTCATCTTTGAAACAAAGTTCAGATTAAGGGTATGTCTGCCCTCCCTACCCCAGTTGGCACGGAGATAGCCACTATTGAATTAGGAGTAAGGCATGAGAGTGAGAAAGCACTAAATATATCAAATTATAACATTATATTTAAGGATATATTTTATTGTGATTTCTGGAAAATGGAAGTGCCTGGAAGCGAGTACTGAAGGGGTCCACAAAATCACTATCTCTAAAAAAAGAGCTCTTGAAGTATTCAAGACTTAAAAACAGTTTTGAGTCTTCCTTTTATACCCACCGGAAGCACATTATAATTCAGAGAAACAGACTTTATGGGGAAAAGTGGAACTTTTATGAGTGATGAGAGAAAACTTTACTTGGTGGATCAACAGTAATAAGAGAAAAATGCAATCATTATTTATGCATTTTGCATAAACTTGCATATGTATTGTTACTTCGCAACTGATTAATCACTTAAAGAGCATGTGTTTGCACGTGCATGTGCACATACATGTACACACATTGCACATGTACACACAATTCTGGCATTATGTCAAGCATATATTATCACATATATAACTAATAACCATGATTATATATCTTATATATACACATGAATATAAATGTCCGCATATATTGATAGATATGCTTATTATGCATGTGTATATGAATTAACCATATATGCACATCTATATATAACATGATTATATATAAATCTTATAAAAAATACATGCCTATTGCTATGGTGCGAATGTTTATCTTCAAAAAATCCATAGTTTGGAATCATAGCACCTCATGTAATGGTGTTAGAAGATGAGGCTTTTAGGAAATGATTAGGTCATGAAAGTAGAGCCCTTATGAATAGGATTAGTGCTCTTAATAAAGACATTTCAGCAGAGCTCCTAGACCCATCCACCTTATAAGGATACAGCGACAAGGACACTGTTAGGAGCCAGGAAGATGGCCTACAATGGACCATGCTGCTGGATCTTGCACTTCCCAGTCTTTAGAACTGAGAAATACATTTCCATTGTTTATAAGCTTCCCAGTCTGTGGTATTCTGTTAAAGTAGTCCAGAAGGACTAAGACAGCTGTATTAAAGTAGAGTTATTTTCTCTCTCTCACACATACACTCATATACAATTTCTGTTCAACTATCAGTTATAATGGTCACAAGATCACAGCCTCTTTTTTCTTATCATTCATTCATTCATTCATTCATTCATTTGAAGAGCACTAGGAGCGCGGGGCGGGGGGGAATCCAGAGGGAGAGGGAGAAGCAGATTCCCCACTGAGCAGGGAGCCTGGGATCAGGACCTGACCCAAAGACAGGATGCTTAACTAACTTGAGCCATCCAGGTGCCCCCAGGCTCTTCTCTAAATATAGCTACAACTGGAAACTTTAAAAAGTTAAGATATAGGAGATGGTCTGTTCTAGGTTCTGATACCTTATAATCGGCAAGCCCTCTTTTTATCTTAGAAAAATGATAGGAAAAATTGTAGAGGAAGAGTTCGCTCTGGTGTGCTGGTTACAGGGCTGGCATAATTTTGTAAATTCTGCTTCAATAAAATTCCTACCCATTACATATCAATTTCAAAATTAATCAAAGCAGAGAGAGGACAGATCTTATTTCACTAGATCAAAGTTTGCAGGTCCTAAAATCTTTACTGGAAGCTGAAGAATTCTCTCTCTGCTCCAGTTCACACCCTGAGAAATAAAATCTAAGAGTGATAAGAGAGGTAGCTTCCTCATTACCTGCAAATATTTAAATACTGGGTCTGGTTAAATCTCTCTTCATTCAAAAATAACTAAAATGAACCAAAAAAAGCATACTCTTAGGGAACAATTGTGCATCACAAGAGGATACTCGGAGGAAAGTCACAAGTCAAAAAACAAAATTGCTCTATTACACAGAATGAAATTTTAAGGAGTACTTACATTCTTACTCTCAATGTTCGACTATGTGGACTTTCTGAGCTAGGATTAGAGTGCCACATGTATCAAACAGGCTGGAATTGACAGACTTGAAAATAAAGTTATGTGAATTTGGGAAAAATATCTGTATAGATCCAAAAGAATGTAATACAATTAATATTTGAAATAATTAGTGACAACGGTTACATTGTAAAACTTGCAGTCACTGCTAAAAAGGACAAACTTCTTCCAGAAGTAAAGAACACATAAATGAAATGGTTTTAAAAAGAAATGAAAATGTAGAAGAGAATGACACTTTAAAGATATGTAGATAATGTTTCATTTTAAAAATAAATTAACAACCATTATATGAACTACCAAGGAAATAATACAGAACAGTAATGCTGAACATCATTGTGGCATCTGCTGTTTATAATGCATCTGAGTTTTTAAGGTAACTTTTTAAGTTTTTAAGTAACTTTTTAAATTAGATATGGTTTTCTTGAGGCTTTAATATAAAATCTAGATGAAATATATTCTAATAGGCAATTTTTGCATGCAGGCATCTTAATTACATTAATTCAATACCAAAAAAAATGTTTTCAAGCTACCCTAAGAGGAAAAAAATGTTCTTATGGTGCATTCGTTTCCCCTTTCCCCTGAAGACTTCTTTGGCTGAAGCATCCTCCTTTTTTTGGCATTTCAAGGAAATGGAAAATGCTGTCTTGTAATCAAATACTCTGGGTACATATTTATTAGATAAATAGGAGTTATAAAGGCCAGAGTTTATAAATACATGAAATCTACTCAGAGCTTAGCACTGAGTCTTGTTTGTAATATATGACAACAATGCATGAATAACCGAAAAGAAAATTTTTGAATTTTTTCTAAATTCTATTCTGGTGGAATCACAGAGAGCCATTGAGAGATTTCAGTGATTGTGTGGACTGATCACACTGAGGCTGGAGCAAATGTCATAGTTAGAATTAGCTTTCAACTGTTAACCAACCTGCATAGTCACAGAATGGTACATAGTAACTAATACCCTTGGACTTTATTAATCACAGTAAGAAAAAATGCCTTTTTTTAAAATTGCATTTCACTGACATTATATGGAATTGGAGATTCTAGGGTTTATATATTTGTTCATGAATTTCTTTGGCTTTGTATATTTAGTTGAATATGTGTGGGGAAATATGCCTCTTGGAAAATTTTTTCTTTTGGAAGTTATTGCCAGGTTTTGAGCAGTCCCTTTAAAAGTGCTGTCAGAACAAATACATCAGGTCACACAGCAGGTGGTTTATCTCTGTGAAAGCCTAAGCATTAAAATAGAGAAGGCTGCAGACTAGTAATTAGGTATTGATTGGTTTATCTAACACATTCTGCACATTTCTAAACAAATGCAGCATTGTTTCTGATTCTTTTCTTCTAAACCCTGAAATTGGTCAGTGCATTCATTGCTAAGATTACAAAATATGAGGTGCAGTTTTTACAACTGATTCACTGATCTCACTTGAACCCAATCAATAAACTTCACAAAATGATTCCATTCTTAGAAAAATGTCACAAAGATCCACAGAAGCCCATTTATACCTCCAATAAGTACTTCTACTTTATATCATCAGAAATATATATTTTAAACATCACCAAAGACTTATACACACAGCCCTTTCTTTTTGAAATATTGTGGATCATAATACCCTGCAGAGTTAACAGAGATGTGTGGAGTCACAGAGCAAATTACTAAGGGTCACACCATTAATCAGGGCACCAAGGTGAGAATATAAATGAGAAAGTAGAGTTTGAAGAACAAATAAGCGTATAACTAAAGAGATACAAATGTGAAAAAACAATTAAGGTATTATAATAACAAAGAGATAAATAGTTAAAAACATTAAAAACCAAAATTCACACAGATTTGCAAGATCATGATGGCATTTAATGTTACAGAATTTATTTTTTTATTTTTTTAAAGATTTTATTTATTTATTCATGAGAGACACACAGAGAGAGGCAGAGACACAGGCAGAGGGAGAAGCGGGCTCCATGCAGGGAACCCAACATGGGATTCGATCCTGGGTCTCCAGGATCAGGCCCTGGGCTGAAGGCAGCCCTATAGCACTGAGCCACCAGGGTTGCCCAGTGTTACAGAATTTAAATTCTTTTGCTCAATAATGATCACAGTCTTAAAAAGTCAAGACTAAAATATTAAGGAAATACAAAGAATCTGATCTTTGAAAAATCATAAGTGGTTTTTCAGAGGGTAAGGAAATG
Organism: Vulpes lagopus; assembly: GCF_018345385.1. NCBI lineage: Eukaryota > Metazoa > Chordata > Mammalia > Carnivora > Canidae > Vulpes > Vulpes lagopus. Next base: position 43,923,413 of record NC_054839.1, read on the forward strand.
GGAACAGTGTATAAAGGAATCAAGCAATGAAAAGCAAAAAAAAAATATTCAGATTTACACTGTGGTATTTTCTACATTAATACAATTAAAGGCATCACAAATTCACTTTTGCTTTACTGATAAAAGCTGCACATACTATTAAAATAACACAATGGGTTTAATTTAGATATGGATGTAAAAGAAACAGTAAAAGTGGATCTCACAAATTTAAAAAATTATACACATTACATATTATTCTTATTTCACATCTAATTTGCTCCTATAATACCCCATTCCAAATAAGAAGGTGTCACATGCCTTGTTCAAGTCATCTAGAGGGTGTGACAAAATTCAAATTGAAACAAAATAAATGTACTTTATTTAAGATTTATTGAGGGCAAGAGGTAAAAAGAGAGGGAGAGAGAGAATCGCAAACAGACTCCCCACTGAGCATGGAGCCTGATCTCAGAACCCCAAGATCAGGACCTGAGCCAAAATCAAGAGCCTGATGCTTAACCAACTGAGCCACCCAGGTGCCCGCCAAGTAAATGTATTTTAGAGCTAAACTTTCCACCATTATCCCTGAGGATCTCTACGGCTAAGGAACAAATGAGAATCTAATAATGAGGATGTTTAGAATTTAATCCATATTTACTTATTATAGAATTTTTCCTTACTCATTTTCAAAGAGGAGAGCCAAAACAATGAAAGCATGTTGTATTCTACATATGTATACACAATTCTTTTTTCACATACAAAAAACTAAATTTATGATGAAACCTATTTTGGTCTTCCATAGAGCTGGCATGTATGTTTGTATAGAGATGTATGTCATATGAGGGGCCCGGACATATTGCCTGCTTGGCATTTATGAAAGATATTGTCAAATGTAAATGTGTTTTTTAATTATCTTATTGCCTTATCTGTATGCTTTATAAACTGGTTCTATGTCATCCTTCCAATTGGAATGTATACATTTGATTTTACAGCAAAACCCAGAAATAAACTGTTAAGATGTTCCTAATGTGATACAAATGTAGAAAATTACTTTTGTTCACTGGCTTCATCCAATGTGTTCCAATGCTTTATTGTTTATTTGTATTTTGAGAAAGTCATAACCCAATGGAAGTAGGATATAAATATGTAGAAGGTTGCCAAGGCAGTCATACATTTTAATATAAGGCATATTGGGAAAAATACTTTTTTTTTTAAACCTCTAGGTGTAACAAGCTTATTTGGGGCTGTATAAAAACATAACGGAAAAATGTGCATCTTTCCTCTTCTCTTTTTAATCCCTCTCTTTGCCATGGCTGAAAGGATGAGCAAATAGCTCATCCTTTACGTATTGTCACAATGACTACTCACTGCTTGATTTTTATGCAGAAGATAGATGAATCTTTCACTCCACATGACTGCACAAAACAAACTAGATTTAAAATGTGTGTGTGTATACTATATATATAGTAGCTATTAAGGAAAACATTGAGTGCTGTTTCACCCTGGCCAACAAAAATGTGTATGACGGTCAGTTGATAAGAAATTGAAAAAGGAAATATATGTTGTATATGTCTATTGAAAAGAAGAATCTACATATAATAAAACATTATACACAAGATTTTAAATAGCCTGTCATGCTATATAAATGGAGAAAGACAGAGATGGGGAACAGAAGATTTTAAAATTACATGGCCAAATAAGCGTTTTGACATAAAATCCATCTAGTAGCTGATAATGCTATAGTCACTCAATTGCTTATTAAGATACTTTCTCAAAGTCCTTGCCCAAAGAACATATGGTTCAGATACTCCTAAGTTCTTGAGGTCTACTGGTAAAGAAAACAGATGAAAAATACATAAATGTGTGGCATGCATGGCCCACTAGAGATATTACTAAGTATGGAATCTTAGAACAGGCTTTTTAAATTCATAAGTATAAATTAGATCTTTTAAAGGATATTGACATTGTTAATATATGAAATATTACCTTTTGAACTCTAAAGTGTCTGATATAGAATATTGTATGTAAATAATTGATTTACTTAATGCATATTTGTTATTTTAAATTTGTTGGCTCAAACTGTTGAAAGTAGAGTGATTTTTAGTTATCTACTACATTTATTTGTTTTTATCAGTAACACATAAAAGTAAGAAAGGAACTAATAGGGTACATATAACGGAAGGAAAAGGCACTATTGCTTAGTGCCATAATGGGAATGGGTTGTAGATTCTTTAATATTCTTAAAAGTATTACTTTTGTAAGGTATAAATATTTGAGACTTTATATTAAATGACATACTATAAATACATAATTGAATCCTTTTTAAAATAAAGTTCAAAGCCCTCTTTGATTTCTTCACAATTGAGGTCCTGGTTGCACACCTGCCATTATTTCACTTTATTTTGCCCATGCTATATCTTTTAGTTCTTTGAGCAAACATCTCTCTCCTTATACATGAAGTGCGAGGCCTGGAGCATTCCACTCCTACCTCTTGCTCACTCAATTTCTACTCTTCCTGTAGGAATTTAGACCATACATTCCCAAACTTCATTGCACATTAAAATCACCAGGATGGTATGTTAAAACACAGGTTCCTAGATCTCACAGAGTTTCTGACTTAGTATGTCTGGAGTCAAGTTGGAGAATTTCCATTTCTTTTAAGTTCCCATAGGCTTTCCAGGGACCACACTTTGAGTACCACTTCTTTAGGCTTCCAGTTAGATATGAATTCCTTACAGAAGTTTCTCCCAGCCTCTTACAGCAGATTCAAATATTGTTACATATATCCAGTGTTTCCTATTTTTTCTCTTCCAGGATATTAATCTGTTCACTTTTATTCATATTCAAAATACATTAGCTGTGTTTGAAATCTACGATAAGGCAATGATTTTGACACTTCTGTTCTCTAGATTACTATCCATTACCATCAACACAGGAATATATCGTGTGCTCAATAATTAAATGGAAATAATCTATGTTGAATAGTTTTTTGTTATGAAATTCGAGGTAGAACTTAATCTGTGGTGCTACAAAATTATTTTTTAAAGATTTTGTTTATTTGAGAGAGAGTAAGAGGAGTGTGAGGAGAGGACAAGAGGAAGTAGCAGACTCCCCACTGAACAGAAGGCCTGATGTGGAGCTGGATCCCAGGACTGTGGAATCATGACCCTAACACTCCCCCTGAGTTGGTTAAGAGGGCAGACACTTAACCAACTGAGCCACCAGGTGCCCCCAGAATTATTAATTCTTTTATAAAAGCAAAATGTATGATTTAAAAATTGTGGACCACAAATGTAAACAGTATGCCATTTAATGATTTTGCTGATCATGTTCCTCATTTGAACACTATTTGGCCTATAATCTCTATCCTGAGATAAAATTTATAAGCATGTATAGACATACATTTGTTAAATTCAAATTTAACACGTAGTTAAATTAAAATCAGTAAGTCATGTAAACTGAAGTAGTATTTTAAGGGTATCTTTGCAATATTCCAAAGCATTAAGCTTATTAGTTAAAAGTTTAGCTTTTATATGCATGTAATTTTGCCCACTAACTTTGGTTTTCTTTTTGTTATAGTAACTTATTTTAAATTTCAAATAAAGTCCACATTACTGGTATAATAGAAAGGAAGCTCTGAGGGAATATAATGATTTTATATGGGGGAGAGGTATAAATTTAAAAAGCGAAAATTACTACATGTGTTTCTTTTATTGTAATTTATCCTATACCATACTATGAAATTAATCTCCAAAGGTTTTCCAAATGAGTCATTTACTCAGTGAAAACTGACTAAAATAAACCAAACAGGAATTTATAGAGAATAATTGATCTTCAACATATTTTTAAAGCATATGGTCTTATATACCCCCATGTATACATTCTAGACACCAATGGAATTATCTATTGCTTGCCATTTCCTAGAAATGTCACATCTTCATTTGCATTTTGTCTTCACTTAAGGTCCAATCTCTACCTAGATTATTCTCCACATGCTATCACATGTGGTAATAACCTCTCATCAAGGCCCGAAATAAATGTCACTCTATTCCCTTCATCATATCTTCCTTGATTCCAGGACCTAGCAATATTCCTAGTGCTTTAGAAAACTTCTACTTAGGGATACTGGGTGCTCAGTGGTTTAGCATCTGCCTTTGGCCCAGGGAGTGATCCTGGAGTTCCAAGATAGAGTCCCACATCAGGCGCCCTGCGTGGAGCCTGCCTCTCCCTCTGCCTATGTTTCTGCCTCTCTCTCTCATTCCTAAATAAAAATCTTAAAAAAAAAAAAAAAAGAAAACTTCTACTTAGTATTTTAATTACTTATATTTATGCCTAGTGATCCCTTTAGATTATAACTTCTGTCAAAATATCTTTTAAAAATTATTCTCAAATCTCTTCCATGTTACACTTGACAGTATATGATTTTATATAGGCAGAAAGGTGCTTGATTTAAAAGTCTGTGTAAAAATAAGTGCTAGATAAGGCTACCTAGAATCTAGAAGACCCCAAAGAATCTACCTGGCTAACATACAGCAATATTTTCTTAATAGAAGTGTCTTGTTCAAGTCCATGTGTTATAGGTACACATAAAAAGGAGTCTGGACTTCTGAATTAAAAACAATCTAAGAAAAACAAATTTTAGTTACATCATTTCTTAGAGAAGTAGAATAACTCCACTATAGTTTTATTAAAAGAGGATTAAAAATATAACAAAGTATATATGTGCATTTATCACCTCTTCTGATTTTTAAAATTTAAGTCCACAAATAACATAAGATTTTGTTCCTTTAGGATATTACAACACTGAGAAAAAAAATAAAATTTTTCTTTGTAATAATAATAAAATGCCAAATCTAAAGTTTTTACCTATATAAACACGGGTGTTTAGTGCACTGTCATTGTGGAATAACTAATTCTATAAAGAGTAGTTTCCTTGCCAAAGTTCATAAATACCACAAATATGTAAAACATTTTGAGAATACTCTAAATATAGAAATATTCTACATTATTAATAATCATGTTCATTATTTGACATCATGATACTCAGACAACTAGCATGAATATTGGGAGAAAATATTTTAATCTTTTCATGACACATTAAATAACAGAGTTTGTAGACATTTTGTGATTACTTTGCTACACTATTTATACTGTTTTCAATCATTCAATGGAGTATTATTTTACTACTATTACAAAGAACATATTTAACAAATATTCTCAGAGCATCAATTTTATAATGTTTACATATGAACATAAAAATTTTGGAAAGGATTAGTTTTCATCACCAAATGGTGGGAAAAATGTATTTTTATCAAATATTTGATATTGCTTTTTCTAAAGAAGAATGACATTTAAAATATTGACAATGAAAAATATAAATGCCCTATTTTTCAAGCACATGCTTTTTCAATCATCTAACTAGTTGACATGACTAAGAGGAAATCTTCACGTGTGTGTGTGTGTGTGTGTGTGTGTGTGTGTGTGTGTAAAAGACTGCATTTACCTTTCAGATTAGGTAACAAGTTACTCTGTGTGATAAAGTTAAGGATTTGGAGATTTGCTTTTCTATAATCCTTCATTACAGGAGAACTTTTTGATTTAAAGATGACATTTCCTGGAAATCCCAGAGGAGTATTAAGTTACCTTGGAATAAACTGAATCATCAGTGATCATCTTAGCTGTCAATGACCTATAGATGACATTTGTATCTAATTAATTAGATGTCTTCTTTTGAAAGAAACAGTGCATTGTGCATAATTAGAAGAGACATCAAGGTTGGAGTCATTGGCTCATTAATCTAATGAAGCTAGCCTATGGCATTTATATTACTCAGTGGTGATGTTATTTTATTTGCAATTAACAATCTGTATGTAAAATGTTAATTCTTGATAAAGAACATGGAAATTAAGCACTAAATAATTTTTCAGAGGAAATTTCATATTCAGTTGTTTGACACATGCCCTTGACAATTATTTGCTGCAAAAGCATGAAAAACCAGGGATATTGTTTTTGACTGACTAGTTTCTCACACTCACACATGAGCCATCTATTCATAATATTCACATCCATAATAATTTCTGTGCCACCTCCTCAATCATGGTATTAGTCTAAAGTATAGGCATGTGACATGAACCAGGTACATTTGGGTCCTTCCCTAGGAGTTTTCAAATTGTTTTGATAAAGTAGCTACTTTTCCTCTTTAATCTAGTACTACAGATCCTCTTTGATCATAGGACTATAAGAATATAAACTTAGGGAAAGAGCCAGCCATCAATCGAGCTTACCTGAGATCATGAAACCATCAAAGAAGAACAGAGATGAGAGGAGAAAGTCCCTAATTTCATTAAAAACCTTGGGCTAGCCACTTCTAAGACTGAAATCATGTTTTGTTTTATTTTTTAATTAAGAAATATAATTTACTTCTGTTGTTTTGGCATTGCAGAAATGAATTTCCATTAATTGGAACTGAAATAGTCCTGATTATACAAGATATATTTATCATATAAATTCCAAGTGAACTACGCAGAAGAAAGGAAGTAAAGATGAAAACAAAGAGTAGTATTGTAAATTAATTAACAATAATCTTAAATTATCTCATTGTATAGAAAGTTTGTTTTTTCCCATTACATACAAGAAAATTCTTTGGTATCTGTGGAACTTCATAATACTTGAAACTATGTATTAGAGAGAGGATTGAAACCTAAATCCATTTGACTCCAAAAGCCATACAGTATCCATAATATCATTAAAGGCTCTAAAGTAAAATAAAAAAAAAATCTTAGAGGAAAATAGCTTATATGGACACATATGTATACATAAACTTACCAAAAAATACATAGATAATTTATCTTCAAGATATATTTATATTTATTTGAGAGAAAGGAAGAAGCAGACATCCCCATGAGCAAGGACACCCCCTCACCCCCCACCCCTCGCCTAATGTGGGGCTAGATTCCAGAATCCTGAGATCATGACCTGAACCCAAGGCAGATGCTTAATCTACTGGGCCACCCAGGTGCCCCTACATAGATGATTTTAAACAAGAGGCATTTACTTAATATCCTGTTTAATTAGGGTTACTCTTTGCACAAAAATGGCTACTTGGCTTTTTCAATTTTACTTTAGTTATCATGAATGGTAGACTCAGAGCTGAAACATGTATATTTGATGGTGCTTATAAAACCTAAAATGAAGAAAAAAGAAATATGTTATAAATCTGCACAGCAAAAGCATCAGCAGCAATTTGGATCCATTTGATGTGGTGACAAACCACTTTATATACATCAAAGATCACATACTATTGGCATATTAAAACAGTATGTGTGCTACAAAGCCGGCATAAATAGAAAATGGTACATGTCATATCTGAAAAGTATTTAACTAGGATGGTTTCAATTAGAAATAAAATAAGTTTGGGGATTAAATGCATAAATTTCAAATATTCATAGAATGAATATACATGGAAAGCATAATTTCTAGAATAAGCAAAAGTGTATATCATTAATGTACAGTTGGTATTTGAGATAAATGTATTCCAAAGAAATCTTTACAAAAATGACCAAAAATGGTTGTAAAAAATCATAACTTGCCCTACAAATAATAAGCCAAATAATAGATACTCAGGCTTTGAGTTTAGCCAGGTTCTTAGTTTATAATGGGTTTAATCTCTGTCAAGTTTCTTAGCTACTCTAAGCCTCAATTTTTTGGGGAAATTGAGAAAAGATAATAGTGTTCCTTTACATAGTTGTACAAAGATTCCACTTGGCAATGTGTGAAAATAATTAGGCATAATTTCTACTGCATAACAAATTATTCATTAAATTTAAGTTACTATTATCAGTCATCATATAGACATTTGTATCCAATGAATATTTGAAGATTTGCTGGATTTGTTGTCAAATCATCACTGAATGTAATTAATACCAAACACTAAAAATATATGAATGATTATAGCATTGAGGAATTTCAAATAAATGATTATCTGTAGTAGAATTCAGGCCTTTAATATATCTTTAATATATTCTAAATCCTTAATAATGTTAAAGATTTATGTCCTTAATAATGTTAGCTATCAAAGCAAAGATTGTCCTGGAAAAGTTAAACTGGTAAGAAAAACTATATTCAAGGCTATTGCACTTAGATATAGAGCAGAATGTGTTCTCAACTCCACTCCACTGGAAGGAAGGGCAGGAGAGTTTTTAGGAACTGGGGTAAAGGAGGCTGTAGGCTACCTATGTTTCCTAACATAGGTAGCCTAGTATCTCATGACATTAGTTTCACCACTGGAGCAAGGAGGTGGTACAAGTTAGGATCCTACCTTCCCAGAGAAACTGGCAACTAGGGATACAATCTTGCCTAATAATTACATTTCAAAGTGATGGCTCCCAGATCCTTGGAAAATATATCCCTGGGTTAGAAAACTAGCAACAGGTTTTGCTTTTTGTTTTTGTTTTTGTTTTTCTTTTTTGAAAGGATTTACATCCACTTTACAATTACAAGTTTCCTAAAGGAAGTGGTCTAAGAAATGGAAGGGAAGGGATCTCTGTGGTTAGGGCACCTGTATTACATAAGAGCTGTAGCAGAGGGGAGGTCAGAGGCCAAGAGCAGCAAGAAACTTGTGCAGGGTGTTGTCAAACTAAGGGGAATGTTAAGGCCATGTTGGACATTATCTCTTGGAATTAGTTTAGAATTCATGGATTTGCTGATTTTAATATTCTGGCAACTTTTACTGTGGTACGTAGAAAAGAAAGCAATCTTAATAAATTCAAGTTCAAAGGGACATCAAATATTTCTAAAGATTTGAATGCTAAAGAGACAAAACTAAATGCCACCATTATCAAGTGCATGAAGTCTCCTATTTTATATTTATTGTTTGATTTCCTTGGATTTATCAACTACATTGAAGCTTGGGAAGTTTTTAATTTGTGTGCCATTAATAACTTCCCTAGCAATAAGAAATGTTTCATGTATTTTATTGCAATTGTATGATAAGATATTCATGTGGGATGTGAATACCTGGGTGGTTCAGTGACGGGAGTCAGTGCTCAAGCAGCCAGGGCCATATAGCCAATCTTACTTCTTACACCTCTGGCCTCCAATTAAGAATCTATCATAAATCTTTTCATTTCAGACATTTTCATGAAGTATCTAAGATGAGATAGATGATATACATGAGTTGCCACTAGATAAAGCTGTAAAGTATTCAATATTTGATTTGTGGGTCTTGCTTCTAATTGTATCATTTCTCTTTCCTTCTTCTTGTTCTTCTTCCAAGTGGGTCTATGTGTGAATTAAAATTATGAAGCACACGCACTCATCTTTTCATGGCAAGGTTTTTTTTTTTCAGTTTTTATTTAAATTCTATTTAACATATAGTTTACTATTAATTTCAAGGGTAGAGTTTAGTGATTCATCAGTTGCATGTAACACTCAGTTCTCATTACATCATGTGCCCTCCTTCATGCCCATCACCCAATTACCCCATCCCTCCGCCCCACCCCCTCCAGCAATCCTCAGTTTGTTCGCTATAGTCTCTTATAGTTTGTCTCCCTTCCTGTTTTTATCTTTTCCTTCCCTTCCACAATGTTTATCTGTTTTGTTTTTTAAATTCCATGCATAATTGAAATCATATGGTATTTGTCTTTCTCTGACTGACTTATTTCACTTAGAATACCCTCTAGTTTTTCTTGGCAATGATTCTTAACAGAACTCCCAAGAAAGTATGTAAGAACCACTTGTGAATGTTTCCCCCCAACTCCAAGTTTCTGCTCCTTCATTTTCCTAATGTTTGTTTCAGAGTGCTCAATTTCCATTTGAAAATCCATTCCCCAGAGGGCACTGTGAAATATTTCTCAACTTTGTCAAAGTGGTGAAAAGAAATTTGGGGATCACTATGGCAATTAATTGATAATCAAGATGCTACTAACAATGCTTGTCTTTCTTTGCTTTTCAGCATATTCATGTCAAGTTTTCTTCAAGGGTATAAAGAATATAATATGAACACTTTTGCTTTTTAAAAAATATTTTCTTATTAGAAACATGCACGTGCCTTAGAAGACAGTTTAGAAATTATAAATGCAATGATAAGGCTGGAAATTAAGCTCTAAATTCTGAATGTAAAATAAATTAGCATAAGCAAAATTTTTCTAAAAGTCACATAAGCCAACGATAAAAAGCCTTATTAATTAGGTTCAACAATTTTTCCTCTGGCATTGAAACAGATTGAGGTTTCTTAAGATGATTAGAGATAAACATTAGTAACCAAATGATATGAAAATCTGTACTGTGCATTTGAACACAAATTGTGATATTCTCTGCACTGCATTGTGCATTGTGATATTCTCAAACAATTACAAGTCCTGCAGAAGTTGAATTTAATCATTAGAAAGCAGTTTTCTGTCTTCCTTTCCATGGCCACTCATTAGCATAAACTCATGGGTGATTCTCATGCCAGCTTGTCCACCCCATTTAAATTTCTGTTCCCTCTATGTAGAGCACTCTCTCTAACATATCATAATTACTTACACTAAACACACCTATATTAAGCACTGTTTGCTATCTAATCATGCAATCATCAGAATTTTAAAGAGAATATATCCAAGGAGTCAAATTTCAGCTTCTGGATATATGGTATAAACAGAATGGCCTGAAATCTTCACACTAAAAATGCCAGGTCAGATATTTTTTTAAAAAATCACTCTTTTCCATGCATACATGAACTTAAAAGATAGTGAAGTAAATTTTAAAACCAAGAACAAAGCAAGAACACAAGTCTACTTAGGGTAGGTGGATGCTGAAGCCACCTGTTACTGATAACAGGTGACTCAGAGCACAGAAGAGGAACATCAAAGTCAGGAGCTCATGCAGGGCAGGAAGTCAGATCACAACCTTTCTCTGTCCCTGCTCAAAGATTATGCAGTGCTGCAGCCTCAGAGGAAGCATCAATGAGAAAAGGCATTGTCTTCGTGGAGGCAATAGAGAGGAAACATGACTATGAGGAGGGAGGTGGCTCCCCCATCACTGAATCCACAGGAAGCCCTGCACAAAGGTGTGGGACATAATTCACTCTATTTGTGAAACCACAAGCCAGGAATTTCCTTCTAAAAAGGCACCAGCAGAAGCAAGTGTAATTTCTCTCCAGAGGATTGGACTTTCAGCCCATTTTGACACCCAAGAGATCACAATCTGAGATTCTGTTTTACAAGCAGTTTAACCCACTTGCATGGATTAGGCCTTTCAATATGGTCTGAACTATGACTGATCCCATTTGGCCATAGTTGACCACTCTAGATCTTCTAGAAAAAGACAGGAACAGCTGAATCCCAAGCTGGAATGGATTTTCTTAATTCCTTGATTTCTAGAAGAATTGCTAGTGGCAACTGTCATTTTGCATGCAAGCTGCTCTCTCCTGAGGTCTCCATGATTCTTGTACATCCACACACAGATCCATCTACAATCAATGTTTTAAAAATCAATTACATATCGTTAATACGTCTTTTGTTTTAAATGTGTACCCTCTGAGAAAGAGATTGTTTAACCTCTGCTACAGAGGAAGGAGCCAAGGAAAACAGATGGCATGCTTTCTTCCTAGGTTCTTTATGTTTTTCCTGGAAATCTGGACTGGGAAAAAAATTGTAGTTTTTGCTACATGATTATGATTTTGTCATTTTATGCTACTGAGTTTTTATTTTTTACTTTTCCCCTTCACTCTGAAGGAGTAGATGTATCCTTTGTACATTATTATAAGCAGATAGAGAATAGTGATTTGGGATTCAGTAGCATCTGTTCCTCCAAAGGCCCTGATAGGACCTTTGGGGTCCCACGTGAGTCAGTGACTATCATAAGCTTGAAATACCTTTGTGGATGTGTGAGGGGCTTTAGCTCAGTTAAGTAGAATGAGAGAGCAAGAAGGACCTGGCTTAGCAGCCTCTTCCATAAACATATTACAGGTGGAGTCCCAAGGCTCCAGAGTTTGATAAAATTTTTATGAACTATAAAACAAAATCTCAAACACCAAATTTTAGTTAGTCTATAAACATTCCTGTATTTAACAGGATTTTTTTTTAAGTGGGCATCACACTCAATGTGGAGCCCAAGGCAGGGCTCAAAATTATGACCCTGAGATCAAGACCTGAGCTGAGATAAAAAAAAAAAGTTGAACACTTAATCGACTCAGTCACCCAGGAGCCTCAATTCCTAGACTTTTAAATAGATTAAATGCATCAAGTAAAATTAGTCTTGTGATACTTGTGATAATCCAAAGCCTAAATATAATGTTTGATTTTAACATTTATATTGCAATCAATAACATATGCATCTCCTATGACAGTATCTACACTAAAATATTTGTGGAACTAGGAGAGAAATCTTATGGATAAAATCTGCACTCTCTTTTCTAGATTTGAATCATACATGTTGTAAAGATTTTGATCCTTCGAGTTGGAAAGCTAAATAAATGTTCAACTCTGCCAAAGAAATATATTTCTGTTCCTTTATATTTAAGGAAACCAATGCATGAAAAACATACTGAAAAGCTTACAAACAAATTCTTGCCCTGAGGTTCTAATAAAGCATATATGACTTCTCTTTGGAAAAAATAAAATGCTTTTATTGTGTTTCACACCAACCAAGGACTTCCCTCGTCAGGTATTTTTATCAGCAATACTTCTATAAATCTAGTTAAAAGTGGCCTTCCTTAATGAAAGGTACAAAAAATAAAAATTTCTACAAAGCAAGCTATACGTTGTTTTTTTCTCTCTCTCTCTCTCTCTCTCTCTCTCTCTCCCCTTTACTCAAAGGAAGAACACACTTAAAATGGACAAATGTATTTTCAGTATAGTGAAGTTTTACGTCTCCCCTGCTACCACCACCACCCCTGGTTGTATTTTTGCCACAAATAGGTGAAGCATGTCTTTGCCAGTCTCTTTACTGACATCTCCTGGAGAGAGCAAACACAATCATCCTCAGTAATTGCTACTGAACTGTGACTAGGGCATGCTGCTCTACTCCACACTTCTGCAATTTTACTGTTTGCTTGCAAAGGACTAAGGGAGCTTTGTGGATTTTTTTTTTTTTTGCATTGTGCCAGCATGAACACAATATTTTTAAATAAAAATACCCTTCCCCCATCTTAACCTTGAGAAATGATAGGTAAACTGAATGAATTTGATCTTCTTGACAGATGAGAGTACCATTGATGTGAATTCTGTACCCGTTCACCTATAATAGTTCCATGGATTGCTAGATCTCTTTCAAATTAAACAACAACAACAAAAGGAAGCTAAGCAGGATTCACAAAGACTTCAGATCTCAGTGTAAAGCTGTGGATTATTTCAATTATTGCACTTCTAAAACCTTTTTATCATACCTATTATTCATCCTGAATGTAGGGAAGGTAAATTCTCATTTACAAACCATACAAGCAAAATCTGATAGAATCTAAACATAGCTAAAAGGGGCTACTCACTCACCAAATACTCGCCAAAGCAACGTTAAAATACAAATTATGTTCATATACATTTACCGTGTCAGTTAACCTATATTTGTATTTTAATTAAATGGGAATATTTCCAATCCCTTTTTCTGAAGTTCTGAAGTGTAATATGATTATTAATCTTAGTTAATAATTATATTGGGAGATTATCTCTAGAGTTGATACTTTCTTTTTTCCTGTAAAGAGAGGTACACTATATATTTCCCCAAACTGTTTCGATTTAATGGATTGGTTTACATCCTGGCTATAATTGGCTGAGTCTATTTCCTCCTGTGACCCCTTTATAGTCCTGGCATTGGTGTAGTGATTGGCACATAGAAAGAGATCAATGTGTGTTTACTAAATTGAATCAAATGCACCAATTTTGAAATGTGAAACAACCTTCAAGAAGCTGTAAACTTTAGTAAAGATCATTGCATTCAGAATGCATTCATTATTCATAATACATTGATATTATTGTAACAATTAATTTGAAATGCATTACACCAATTTGTTATTTGTGCAGTTAGTTTCATTAATGCTACTTGTTCTTCTGTTCAGCTGGTTTACCATACAGAGAAGCTAAATTCTGGAGAGGCTCAGGCTCCCACAATCAACAATTAGGTCCAGTAATGCACTGGACATGTCCAGTGAGTTGCAAGGTCATTCATATGCTAGACACTTTAGATTATTGCTTGAATAAATTGATGTATTTCCTCCAAGGGTAATTTTCAGGATATTACAGATTAACATCTTAAATAGGTGCCTTAGATAGAGATTTAATCTTCTTTTCAGACTATTATTTCCCTGATAATGTATGGGATGTGGAAGCACTCATCTACACATATTCTAACTCAGAACTACAAACTGTCATGTCTAGGTAACCTGGACAGAAATCCATTTTTTTCTTTTCTTTTTATATAGAAGAAATTTCTGGTTTTGAATTACATTAGTTTTTCAGCTTCTTAATAGTCCCACTGTAATTATTGAAGTCTGGCATTTCCATCTCCCTTTTTTGGTGACTGCTACTGCCATCTCTTTACCTCTTGGCCTCTGCTATCATTTTTAACCAATCTGAAGAGGACTCTGACTGCAAATTTGTATCACAGATCTATCTAAATCCCTTCTTGGTTCACTTTCCCAAGTAGAAAACTCTAAATGTAGTACAAAATGCCCCCTGTATTCCAGCTCTTGTCTATCTTTCTGTATATCAGAATATTATCTTCTTTTCAGATTAAAGGCAGTGAGATTTTGTGTTTCTCTTAATTTTATTAAAAGTTACTGTATGTTTTTTAACAGTAGACCTAATAATAGTAAATACAATTTTCTCCTATAACATATTCAATCCATCATCTGCATCACACATCACATTATGACCCATTACAACTACAACAAACAATTTGAAGCTGGTAAATCTCATCCTCAACTTTTAGGAGTCTTAATTTTACTATTTGTTATCTCCAGCCCATGTGACATAAATTTCTTATACAAAGGCTCTAGGCACTGTGTGGCTTGCTCATTCTCTAGCTTGCTCTAGTTTAGATGTGATGCATTAGCTCCAATTTATTACATAGTTAGAGAGTGCACACTGCATTCTAGGCCCTTCAAGACTAACACCACCATTTCTTCACATTAGATTAAAGCTGATTGCATTTCCTAGGTGTTACATGTTACACTATGAATCTTTTTTTTTTTTTTAAGATTTATTTACTTATTCATGAACGACAGAGAGAGAGAGAGAGAAGGGCAGAGACACAGGAAGAGGGATAAGCAGGCTCCCTGTAGGGAGCCTGATGTGGGACTCAATCCCAGGACCCTGGGAGGATGACCTGAGCCACAGGCAGACGCTCAACCACTGAGCCATCCAGGTGCCCCTACACTACTTGTTTTAATTGAAATATCTTAGTCCATTTTTAACATTACTATTAAACATTATTATTATTAACCATAAATTATAATAAGGAATAAGAAAACAGAAGGAAAGATGCTGAGCCCTTGCTCACTGCCACACGGACAACTTGGAACTGGGCAATCTAGAAGTTGAGTCCCAAAGATTCTGTTCTGTAACACTTGGTTGGTGGTGATCATCAAGGGGTCATGACTGCCACTTGACCTGCAAGCAGAACCCAGGCAACCAGAGGTTCCTTACCCTTCCTTCCATCCTTGGAATATACATTCTACCCATGTTCCCACACTAGAAGACACTACAAAGATGCAGCTTTGAGACAGTACTGTGTGGTAGAGACAATTTGGACTGAGTACAAAACTGAACCCTGTTAAGTGCTCTAAATAAACTCTTTAGATTCTGGTTGGCAGTTGTGGAGATCTATTTGTCTTGCAGCTGCCCAAGACAAGCCTAGTATGTAAATTCCCTGCTTATTAAATCCACTACCCACCAATCTGGAGTGGTCTGCCTATTTTTTCAATCTCTCCTTGTCCTCTATGTACAGAAACCAATTTTGGATCTCACCCCAGTAAGTCCCAAGATTTCAAAACAACACACATCCCTGTCAGGAGTAGAGGCACATAAGGGCAGGCAAAGGAATGCTGTTCATGATCAAAGAAGGGAAAGGAATCTAATCAGAAAGGAATATACATGAGCTGGGAATTTCCTTTTTATATATTAAAATTTCCCTAAATCTAGATATGAAAAGAATATGATTTAGCAAATAAGAACCTAATGAATACACGAGAAAGAAAAAAAAAACTATTGAGTTTAAAAAGTAATGAAATATAAAAGTAAATACTTTATTAAATAGTAGCACTTAAGAAGTTGAAATACCAACCTGTCTCTTTAAATCAGATTTGTGACAATGAACTCTGGAGAATTTTAATAGACCAAAATCCTTCTGTTAAGAGACTGGACAACAGTATGAGAAGAAAAAAAAAAAAATCAAAGAACACTGCAATAGATAGGATGATCTGATCTGATTACAGAATTTGACCTCTTTCTCCTTAGGTCTAAGACATTCTCATTTGGAATTCAAGATCCCTTTTTGGTAAACACTTTTAGTTTTATGAAAAAGGCTTAATCATTAAAATTAGAAAAAAAAACTCACTAATGAGATAGAAAAGTTTAAGGGTAAAAATCAGAGGGATAAAAGGTCAGTCTGACCTCAGAGTGGCAGAAAAAAATCAGGAAAAAGAAAATTCTATTCTGTACAGTCTTTGTCCTCTGCTCCAATGGTGTTCTCAGTGTCAAGCCTAACATTTTAGAAATTCACTCTTGAAATGAAGCAGTATTTAATATGAATTATTGAAATTATTGAAAACCAGGCTTTAAAAGACAAAAATGAGTACTGTCCTTTGAATTAGCCCACTTTGTTTTCTCTCTCATCAACTGCTCTTAGAGATTACTGAGGAGGCAAATAGAAAATCTTGATGGATTTAGGCTTTACGTTTTCTTTTAAAGTTCCAACAATTAAGCATGTAGACTCTAACTCCAATGGTATTTGGAGAAATATTTGTTTCCTGATAGTCCTTTAGAGATTCAAATGACTTTCATTTTATGATAGACTGTAATTGAATGAAGAGACTCATGATAATTTTAATGAAATTAGATTTCTTTCTCAATTATTTTTTTAAATCTTTTTTTTAATTTTTATTTATTTATAATAGTCACACACACAGAGAGAGAGAGAGAGGCAGAGACATAGGCAGAGGGAGAAGCAGGCTCCATGCACCGGGAGCCCGATGTGCAGGCGCGAAACTGCTGCGCCACCCAGGTTTCCCTATTTTCTTCTTTACATATGAAGAAAAAAGCTTGTCACTTAGGATGCAGGCAGTTACCCATATTTGGAATTGGCTTTACCTATCAGGCACAATAGGAATGCAGTCTTGGGAGAAGTGCCCCCCCCCCAAAAAAAAAACACATCCTGCACAGTATATGACACCAAACAGGACTCTGCACTAAACATTCTGTTGTCATCGGCAATGCTCAGGGAGCAAAATTCTTGCAGATATTAGAGAGAGAATTTTGCAGATATTAAGAAGTCTTTGTAATCACAGAAAGGAAATCATACACAAGAATTTACCTATGAGGGGATCCCTGGGTGGCTCAGCAGTTTAGTGCCTGCCTTCGGCCCAGGGCGTGATCCTGGGGTCCCGGGATCAAGTCCCACATCAGGCTCCCTGCATGGAGCCTGCTTCTCCCTCTGCTTGTGTCTCTGCCTCTTTCTGTGTCTCTCATGAATAAATAAGATCTTAAAAAAAAAAAAAAGAATTTACCTATGAAAGAATAGGAGGGGGAAGATCCTTGGATTATAGCACCCCATTCTAATTTCTATGCCCCACCTTTACCCAGTATACTTTATTGATACTTTATTGGGAGGTACAGAGTAATATCCAGGTAAAGAGTATGATGCAAGACTTTCATACTTCTATTCCCGCCTCCCCTTCAACCTCCCCGAATATAATCCAGGTGTGTGCTACAAGAAAAGGTAGGATGGAAAAGCATTCTCATTTTGCTTCTTTCTTTATCATTTGACAGTTTGGAAATGTAAAAACAGGAGAGGATTTTGTGAGTCAGCAAACAGGCTCTATCTGTTTGGACTTGTTCCATAATACTTGGACAGCTCTAGGATGGTAATTTGCCATTTGAATTGGAACTCCATTTGGGAAGGAGAGAGGTGTTGGAGCACCGGGTGTCAGAGAGACTGAAGCATCAGAACAAGACAAAGAAGCTGCCTGCCTGTGACAGCCATGGGGAAACCACATTCATTCAACTCCTACCTGGTACTACCAAACCTCTCCTCCAGGAAGCTTATGTTTACAGATCATGGGGAGTTCAAGCAGCTGCTTTGGTGAAAACAGACACAAACAAAAAAGCATTTACTTACTGTATGAGCAGTTGGAGAAAATGATATTGAAACTCTGTCCAGGGAGCTTAGCTTTAAAAACGAATATTTTGAGACAGGAAAACATATCTAAAATAAGAAAGATATATGCTTCTGCAAACAGAGAAGCCAGACTTATTTTCCAGGTGTAAGCATTTTGTGCTTCTTTCTAAGTGCCTGTAGTTCTGGAATGCATGAGATCATTACTGGGGGCAGAACAAGGAGCCTGTGGGCCTTGTATCCTCTTTGTCAGGAAATTTTCTAACATTAAAGCCCTCCATGCAGAAAAATGGTGGATTTACAATTCTGTTTGATTCCTCATGTGTGAAGTTTTTGCTGTGCCTACACTACAAGTTTTGCTTAGAAAGTCTCTATAAGAATCCTCTAAAAAGTCTCTTTTGTGAGCTGAATAAACGGTTCCATTGCTTTCCTATTTGATGGGTTTTCCTCACTTCAGATTTTTGATGAAGTGGTCTTTAGACTCATAATCCTCCCCAGGCCCTTTGTTCTGATCTCTCCATTACCTATTAACTTCCCACCCTCTTCAGCTCCTGGAGTGTTTCTAATTTTCTCAGTCCTTAATCCTCCACTAGAGAGATATTCCTGCTTTGCAGAAATCCAAATTATGTCATTCATATTGAATCTTTCCCTGGAGAGGATAAAACAGATTTACAGAAAACATGGAGCCTGGTATGGAGGGAACTTCTCTCCAACTCCTACTTTGGAATACTGTAGTCGTTAGCTTCTCTGATTGTGCCTTCCCACTGTCCAGGGAGGTTGGTGGCTTCAAACAGGAACATTCTGCTGTCATCAGCAATGTGCAAGGAAGCAAAACCTAAGATGATTTGCCATTCAAACGGAATAAGGTTCTAGAGAGAATATGGCAGATAATATTGAAGAGAGGCATTTTTCTCATAGTCACACAAAGGAGGTTCATACAGACGAACATACCCATGAAAGATTAGGATGGAAAACATCCTTTGGTTATGGCACCTATTGCTACTTTCTGTACCCCACTTTCACCCAGTACACTTTGTCAGAAGATTATGCCATAAAACAAATGCCACACATTATTAATTCAGCAAAGACTGAATATTTGCTAAGTGGTAGGGATTGAATGATGTATCTTGTGCTAGGTAAAGATGCAGAACACATAGTTTCTGGGAAAGGGGTATTTGCTGTCTCATGGTAACCTCTGTTTCCTGGTTACTGATAATCTATCTATTAAGGGAGACCATTTAGAGATGGTTCTTATGCACCATGTTCTAACTATACATGTATATTTTTCTTTTTCCTTTAAAAGTTTCCTAACAGTGTCTCATTTTATTTTCTATATTTCTCTCAGGGATGTGGTAAACTAATTGGACTCAAAGTGTTAATAAATTATACTGCCAGTATTTGCCTCAATGTATTAATTTTTATATATTTTTGTAAAATAAGGTGACCTAAAAGAAGTAATGTGATTAAATGACAGTAGAGAAAGCATATTTAATTCTTGCCTTTTCATCATAAGACTGTTGGGAAGCACCATTTATACAAATTAGAAATGGAACAGTACCACTCACCATGAGGGTCTGGATTCTCTATTACAGGTGTTCATGCCTAAAAGAATTTTCTAAGATTTTCCAAAACTAGTTAAATGCTAATAATGGAATTTTAGAGCTTTCTGAAAATGTTCACATCTTTTATGAAAGGGAAAAAAGTCAAATAGAAATTAATCAATCACGGATTACTAAACTATATAAATTGGGATTAAAGGGTTTCAGATAAATTTAAATCGAATATGGTCCAGATCAATCTATGTATACACACACACACACACACACACACACACACACATGCACGCACACACGCAGGAAAACAAAACAAAATATCAGATCCCAGGTGAGCCCTTGACTGGCTTTCGAAGAAATAGCTCAAGGATGGAGTATCTCTCGCTCTTTTTTTTTTTTAAATGAAAGTCTAGGTATGGTAAAAGCTACAAACAGACCTATTAAATAGAACTTAGTCTGTAGAAAATAATATGACTTTATATATTAAAAAGGTTTAACTTTTCTTGGAGGCTACCTAAAGAGTTACATAGCATGAAAATTTGGCACTAGAAAATGTAACTTGAAATACATGATTCTCACAGGGGGCCAGCATTTCATGGAGGCTAAAAGCAACCATTTTATTCAGAAGCTCAGCTTGGTGGTGAGCAACCTAGGACTTTGAAGACTAAATAGGAAGGCTCATCCTAAGTAGACTTCTTTTCTTTTCTCCAGGATCCCAATGGGCTACTTGAAATATCTACAAGTCGTTCATCCAAACAGCAGTGCATCATTACAAGAACTAATTGCTCATTATTTTTGCAGCCCAGCTTAAAAGGGATACATGAAAGATTTCTCAGAGGGTTCGCGTTTCAATTTTGAAGCCTGGAGTGAAAGGACTTCGACTGTGATCCATTGTGAGAGCTGACTAGCAACTAGAGCCTGTTGCAGCCCCCCACTGTGCCCTGCGTTCTAAAAGAATGCAAGCTTACTGTGTCAGCAGTTGTACCACGCACACATGAATGAACTTTCAGAATGACCGTTTTATTATGTGTATCTAAAAATGAGACAAACCCATATGCCTGGGGTTTGGGTCTTCAGGAACGAACATGCATCAAGGCCTGTGGTTTGATTGAGCATGTTACCTTATTTTAGAAGGGATGATGCCTGTGAGATCAAACTAAGACAGGTCCCTGCTTGTTCTCTATGAATCTGACATGCCTTCATACAGAGGGGATACTAATAGGCTGCTGAGCTATTAATGAAATCCAATTTCAAACCATGTCTCATAGCCGTCCATGCTGGTAGGATACAAGAACAACAATCACAGCACTTTTAACAGCCCTTTCAGGTTGACTTAAATAAAAGTGATAGAAAAATCCCATGTATAACAAAAAAGCATTGAATAATGGCACCGGGATCAGGTGGCGAGGTAGTTCATTGTCAACATCTTACAACCTTAGAATATAAGGCTCTATCATGTGTGGGCATTATGTGATTCATGAAATGATGAAAAAAATGGATTGAAATGCAGTGCACTTGAAATTTTTTTAATTCTTAGGATTATAGGATAAAAATGAAGCAACTATTTTTGATACAATGAAATGTCTCAAAATTTCACTAAAGACTGATCTAAAATTTTACATCTCTGATTAACTTTTTCTATTAATAATCAAAATTCTTTTTCTCTTTTCAATTAAGTGTGATAAATTGTAAATATGTGTACCATTATATTACATA
Source organism: Vulpes lagopus (assembly GCF_018345385.1). Taxonomy (NCBI): domain Eukaryota; kingdom Metazoa; phylum Chordata; class Mammalia; order Carnivora; family Canidae; genus Vulpes; species Vulpes lagopus. The sequence goes on from NC_054839.1 coordinate 43,944,964, forward strand.
TAATATTCAGATCCCTTCATTTAAGTTATAGCACAGCAATCCTCCTTTAGTTCTCTTTGGTAGGGGTGAATAACCTGTTTTCATTCCTTTCACTACTACCACAAATTTATAGATTGTTTAGACAAATAGTCTTGTAGTTATCCAATTAATATATCTAAATATTTATCTTGCTTTTGGTTTCTTTCTGCCTATGTTTTATATACTTATTTGTATTGTATAAATAAAAACACCCTTTACCTCCAATCATGTTTGATTAAAGGATGCATTAATTTAAAATCTTTCCCTTAATGTGGGACTATTCCCTTTCAAGCCCAGCTTATCTTTAATATTATGTTTTTGTTTGAAGCTTTCTTTTCTATCTCTCTTGTTTTTGTTAGAACTCAAGTAATAGAATCATAGAAACGTTAATGTCAAAGGGGTCTTTGAAAATTTTTCATCCCAAACTGTCATTCCACAGAGCAGAGAAGTGGGTTCAGAGATATTCAAGGACCGTCCGTAGGAGTCACCCGCATATTCCTTTTTTTTTGGTCACCCAAATATTCCTGATAGAACATGCTGGGAGGCAGATCCCCTTACTTCTAATGTATTTCTATTTTTATAATCAACACCAAATACTGACAGTGAGCATATTTTAAGATACAGTAAATTGTTTGTTCTTAGTTCAGTGCTCTGGTTTTTCCAACTGTTTACTGCTTCTCAGATGAACATCCCTTAAAAACAGGTGTCATGGGGACGTCTGATGGCTCAGTGGTTGAGCACCTGCCTTCAGCCCAAGGCGTGATCCTGGAGACCTGGGATTGAGTCCCACATCGGGCTCCCTGCATGGAGCCTGCTTCTCCCTGTGCCTGTGTCTCTGCCTCTCTCTTTCTCTTCCCCCCCTCCTCATGAATAAATAAAATCTTAAAAAAAAAAACAGGGGTCATGGACTTCAGATACAGAAGTCAGAATCAGTCATATATATTCAAGAGATCTTTCATGATTCTTTCTCCTTTCTTAACCCAGACTGATTGATTGGTTGAGTGATCTAATTCAGTAGTGAGCATCCTTGATACCTATCTGAATCATTTCCTGTTTCTGATTACTAATTGGCCTGCTTGCTATCTCTAATTGTACTTTGTGAGGACTACTTAGTGATATGTTTTGTGAGCTCATTAACAGCTCTGTTCATCCTCAGGGAGGTGAAAGCGGTCATTCAAGGTCATACACCTGTTTAATAGGGAGTCTGGTTTCAAACCCACACATGACTGAAACCTCTGAGCTCAAAAGGTATATTGCTTCTGAGAAAACCCGAATTAACTCTGAAGGATAGGACAAAACCCTGGGATTTAGAAAAGTAGGACAGCCTGGGTGGCTCAGTGGTTTGGCGCCACCTTCAGCCCGGGGCGTTATCCTGGAGACCCGGGATGAGTCCCACCTCGGGCTCCCTGCATGGAGCCTGCTTCTCCCTCTGCCTGTGTCTCTGCCTCTCTCTCATGAATAAATAAGTATTTAAAGAAAAAAAAAAAAGCAGCAATGACTGAATAAGCAGATATTTCCTGCTTATAATTTGGAGTCAACTAGGCAGGAGTTTCAGTCCTGCCCTTGCTGACTTCTAATCCTTTGGGAGTACCTAAACTCTCTTAACTTCTGTATTTCCCCACTTTGATATATATGAGGGTTTTTTGTATGTACTGTGTTCTCTAGGAAAGTTATATAAATAACTTATTAATGAGGAATGTATTCAGTTACCTCCATAGCTAAGTAAATTCAGTGCATTTTACAGTATAATAATCAGGGGATCCCTGGGTGGCTCAGCAGTTTGGTGCCTGCCTTTGGCCCAGGGCATGATCCTGGAGTCCCGGGATCGAGTCCCATGTCGGGCTCCCTGCATGGAGCCTGCTTCTCCCTCTGCTTGTGTCTCTCTGCCTCTCTCTCTCTCTCTTCTCGAATAAATAAAATCTCTTTTAAAAAAAACAGTATAATAATCAATACACACAAACTAAATCTTCCTCAGGATTTCCACTCAACTCTAGTTTGAAAACACTTCTACTTATCAAGGCTTGAAACTCAAGAATCATCTTGAATTCTTAGTTTTTCTCGTGATAACAGTCAAGAAAGTGATTTTGATCATCATACCCCCAATGGTATCTCTCACATCCACCTGCTCCTGGCTTTCCATTCTCATTGCTCTTTCCTTAGTGAGATACATGCCACAATTTCAATTTCTTTATTTCAATAAGGTAAAAGCAGATACCGATACCAGCAACTTCCTGAATCACATTTTTAAGCCTTCTTCTTTCAACTGAAGCATTTGGGTTATAGTTAAACCATACCATATCCAGTACCTGAAGATTTTATGAATGCTGCTTCAACTTCAACTTTTATTAGTTATTTTTATTATTTCTGATGATAGTGAACAGAGAAAGCCACAGAGCAGAGAACAGAAGTCAACTGAAACTTTTCACTCCACCTTTAGAGTACAGATTTTGTTCTGGAGTGTCTCATGCGAAACCTTCTTTTGTTGCAATCTTACCTGATATATATCTATGTTGTCATAGGTTTAATAATATAGAATGGATGAGATGCATTCCCAGAAGAAGTGAGGTTTGCGTGGTATAATCTTTCTTGGTAAAAATGTATTAGTTATTGATCCTTTTAAAACATTCAACCAAATTATATCTTCTAAATGATTCTAGAATTTTACAAGTGACTTACACCATGCACTTGATCTCAAATTCTCATATCAACAACACTGTATCGGAAGAATATTCTCTACCAACTCTTTTCCAACATTTCTTGAGTGTTTCAATTTTGATGGCTATCGTTCTTTGAAGAAAGTTTGCCATTGGTTGGTATTGGTTTGCTGTTGTTTTTAGATTTCTGCCTTTAAATAATATTTGCCAGAAATTAAAAACTTATTTTCATTTGGATAAGTCTTCGTTGAGAGAAAACATCTATGTATTTTAGATATTTGTTTTCCAGTTTTTATAAAGACTGTTCCCCTCAAAAATAGGTATTTTGAATATAGTTGAAATCATTGATTCTTCCCTTAAAATTTTTGTAAGACTCGAGTTGTGTTTGGCTTAACCTTTCTATACATTTTGTGTTAGTCACGTACATTTTTTTTTTTTGCTAAGTATTCCTGTTTAAAACCAGCCGTCTCTTCCTCACTAGCCTTCTAATCTGATTTATCAGTCTTTCGCTATATCCAATCTTTTTACATATTTCCCTTTTCCATCTTTGATTCATTCATGAGTAAGATGCCATGCATTTTCCCAACAATTTCTTAGCATCCCTAAGCTATTTTTTTTCCCTTTTAGTCTCAGAAAAGCCTAGAAATATTGTTTTCCTGTTGAATTGCTACAGCCTAGAAAAATAGCACACTGCTCCTTTTAAGATGGTTATTTATCAAAATTATTACTAAATATGATTTTGACAAATACACATTTACACTTACTCCTTTCTTTATCCTTTCCCTATCCTATCTCAAGGATGGGCAGTTTAATCTGATTGGTCAGATTTTAGGACAACAAAAATGCCATTTTCATTATCTGGGTTCCTATAAAATCATTTAATTCTTGATATCTCTTTGGTACACAGGCTTCAGAGTGGAAATCAGATTCATGTTCTTTTAAGGGTGAGCCAAACACCTCCCTCTTCTCTCCTGAAATCCAGGACCCTTTCTTCTAACTTTTCTATTCATTGTAGGTGTGAGTTGTGGAGAAGAAAAGACTAGGGAAGGTTTGAGCCTAAGCCAGGTTTTCTGATTTGCTACCATTTCCTGCACTGAGATTTAGGTACAAGCATAAATTACCAGGTGTTATGTTAGTTTCATTTTTGATTAACTGCCCCCTCCCCCTTTGTTTAACTTTCCAAAAAGATCTCTGGAGAAATAGGAGCTGTGGCCTATGATTCCATTATTCCTAGGATTTTTTTCTTCCCATAATGCTATTAATTACCCTACATTTTTATTGTTTTTATTTTTAACCAGTGCAATGGCCAGCATGATTCTGAATATTCAGTTCCAAAATTGAGTTAACAGTTGTTGGACCTTAACAAACTCAGTTTCTTTCATTCTTTGTAGAATAGGTTGATACTATGATAATCCACCTAACAACAGAATCTGTTCAATAGATATTTGTAACCCTCAGAAATACATAACTTGGACTGTAATTTTTGAAACTATGTTGACTGACATTTAATGCATACAGAATGGTACTACTTTTGTGTTTGCTCATATAGTTTTTAGAGTTCCTTTTACAACATTTTTAATCAACACTTTGCAGCAACATTAGAATGCCCTAAATTTAGGCCTCCAAATGAATCCAGGTTGTTAACTTAGATATTTATAATTCCGGAACTAGAATTTACAACACATGCATCAGCCTTCCTAAAATAGTCTCCACTGACCTTATCTAGGAAAGGGGGAGATATGGATTTGGTTATCTGGGCTCCCCTGTGATGCACACAAGGACATCCACAACGTCTGTTTGCCTTTAAAATCTAAGCTGCCCACTGCAGCATCTGTAGGCACAGCAACTTTATGTGGGGAAGCAGTCCTAATAGTTTCAAGTTTCTCCTGTGCATCCTCTTAGTACAAAAATACCAGTGCCTAAATACAATCCTCAGTGTTCCATTTCATCCAAGTCCCTTTAGCAGAAAAATATTAGCTTTCACGTCTGCTTTTTTTTTTTTTTTAAGTCTTGTTCTTCCTAACAGTTTGACAGTTTGCCTTGTCAGTGAATAGATCTGCTTCATTTAGGAATACACTACACTAGTTTTTCATCCTTTGGCAGTGCTTTAAATTTAGATACAATTTATAATAACACTAAAGAGAAGTCTATCCTTTAAAGAAGAGTGGAATGCAAAACACATACATAAAAAGCATGCATCTGGGTCCCAGTTGTATTCTTTTCAAGTGTTCTTATCTGTGCTCATGGGAAAATCTAGAGCTGTATGCCTTGTTTTGATTCACAGAGCAAAGAGAAGAACAACTTCAAAAAAGTAATTCCTAGTTTTACCCATAACAGTGTTCATTATTCACAATGATCAAAAAGGGAGTGTTCTCCACAATTACTAAACATCACACGAATAGACTTGTGAATGCACCACCTATTTTAGTGCTTTGTTTTACTGAGAGATATCCCCTTCTTATGAGGCAGGGGGGATATTTTCTTAGGTATAACCAGGCCCTCACACTTTTCACATAAACAAAATTGAGTTTTCAGGTCTGCCTTCCTGGTCATTTGAAAGTAGGGGAGGTTTGGAGGCAATTTAGTTCTGCTGCACCTGTTCTCCTTCTGGGACCCAGGCTGAAGAAAACACTGCTTGCAATATGTTTTCCTCATGGTGGAGAGAGAACATATAAAAATGTTGGTGGAAGCTTTCCGTGATCCTGAAGGCATTAGCCAGCAACACTTACACTGCTAATTTCTCTTCTCCATATTATATTCCATTGGTCAAAGAAGGCCATACCCCACATGAAGGGGTCAGGATAAATACTCAGCTAACTCTAATGGAAATCAAAGCAACATCACAGGACAAAGGCACTCAATTTTCAGAGAGGGAGGAAAACAATAACCCAACCTATAGAAGACAGATAAACTAGAAAGGGTTGCTATGAATTTATAACATAAAAGAAATAAAGATCACATAAATAGTACTCATTGCTATTTAAGGATGCTTTTATTTTTCTTGTTGAATTTTTCTTAGCAGGGAGGCTTTCTTGTACAGTAATTGTAGAGTTGAAGAGGTGAAGTTATTAGATGAAACTTCATCACTGCCCCTTCATTAGAACATTTCTGAATCCTGACTAGCTCAGTACAGGTCAAAACAGCCCATCTTTATGTCACACTAGGCACCCTTAAGCAAAACATGCATAGGACAGAGAATGACACAATGCCCTTCTCAGCTTTGTTGTACCTTAGCTAAAGTAGTCTTTGAAGAAACAAACACGTTTAATTTTCCCCTCCATGTTATGTTCTAACATACTTTATAACTAGTGGGAATTCATCATAGAAAAATCCTAAATGGGGATCCCTGGGTGGTGCAGCGGTTTGGCGCCTGCCTTTGGCCCACGGCGCGATCCTGGAGACCCGGGATCGAATCCCACGTCGGGCTCCCGGTGCATGGAGCCTGCTTCTCCCTCTGCCTATGTCTCTGCCTCTCTCTCTTTCTGTCTGTGACTATCATAAATAAATAAAATTTTGAAGAAAAAAAATCCTAAATGGGTTAAAATTAGGACTTTGATTACATTCAAAGGGCATCTATAAAAGGGCAAATTGCACATTTTCAGATGTTTCTATTGAGAAAGAACATGAATGAAATTGAGGATAATGAAACTAATTCTCCTAAAATCATTTAAGTCTATGTAGTCTTTGGGAAGTTTTTGAACATTTTTAAGGATTGTGTGTATTCCAGTTTGAAAACCAATTAAATATGGTGTAATGAGAAGTTAGAAGTTGAAAAGCTATGATCGCCACAAGTAGATGCTTAAAAATAGTTAGCAAATGTCAACATTCATTCATTACCTATAGAAAATGTAGGAAACTAGCAATAAAATGTTCCTAACTTAAAAGTAAACAATGAACCTGTCATTGAGGAATACCAAATTGAAATAAGGAGAATATAGCCCTTTCCACCATGTCTATTTAGCCTTGTATTAGAGGCCCTGGCCAATGCAATAAAATCAGAAACAATAGGTCATGATTCATAAGAAGAAATGAAAACTTCTTTGCTTTTAATTGACTAATTGACTACAGGGGAAAATCCAAAACCTCATATATACAAACCATTTGAATTAATAGGATAATTATGCAAGTTGGGTAGCTAAAGATTATCATACAAAAATAATTATCTTTCTTTGCAAAGCAAAAATCCTATTCTTAACTGACTACAAAATCAAAACATAGCTAGGAATATAGCTAGAAAAAAAGACCCACAACATTTCTTAGGAAATAGTTACAGAAATAACAGAAAGACAGAAAGCCTATTGTTCATAAACTAAAAGACTCAATGAAGTAATACATTCAAACCTCCCCTAAATTGATCTACAGAGGTTGTAGGACTTATTCTAGCAGAGATACTCTATCAATCTACAAAAATTAAGAGAGTACTATTGGTGAAGAATAGGGGTCATCAATACAATAGGAAAAAATTTTAAAGTTAGACCAATCATATACATAAACTTGTTATAAGGCAGCAGTAGTATTATAAATCATTGAAGTAAGGTTAATATATTAGAATACATTAAAATGTTCTTTAAAAAACACAATTAGCAAGGTCATAAGATTTTAAGAAAAATACACTAGGAGATTTAATATTAAAACACATAAAAGAAATCACTATCCAGAGCTTTTACAAATCAAACTCATTTAAACCATTAAATTTCCAATATAAGAAAAAAGTAATTAGCTTGAATTAGTGTTGTTAGAATGTCAAATCATACCTGAAAATTTTCAAAAAAAAAAAAAAAGAAAAGAAAATTTTCAGGAAAATATTTCAGAATAACCAATGTCACCCAGGCATTTCCCAAATAAGAGTCAAGATAGTGATCAGACTGCTCCATCATTAAACAAAATAAAACAAAACAAAACGTTAAAAGCTATACTTGCATTAGTAAAAGGAAATAAGCATGGACCTAAATTTTGTTCTGTCTCTAATGACATTGTAAGATGGCCATTTATTGACATAAATACCCTTGACTATACTTTGTATCAGAACTTTTGCCCAAGTGTCCATCTACCTGTTGAATAAAGATGTGGTGTACACACACACAATGAAATGTTACTCAGCCATAAAAAAAAGACTGAAATCTCGCCATTTGCAATGACATGGAAGGAGCTACAGAGTATAACGCTAAGTGAAATAAGTCAGAGAAAGACAAATATCTTAGGATTTCACTCCTATGTGGAATTAAAGAAATAAAACAAATGAGCAAAGGAAACAAAGAGAGGCAAACCAAGCGATATACTCTTAACTCTAGAGAACAAACTGATGGTTACCAGAGAGGAGGGGGGTGGGGTGGGAGATGGCTGAAATGGGTGATGAGGTCGCACTTGTGATGTGCACCAGGTGTTGTATAAAAATGCTGATTCAATGTACTGTACACCTGAAACTAATAGTACACGGTATGTTAACTATTGTAAAGAGAAGCAAACAAAACAACTTTTCGTTATTACCAAATAAAGGCAACACACTGTGAAATTTAAAGAGCAGTATTTTACTAATTAAATTCTAAGTTTATAAAACAGAAATTAAAAGTTCTTAATTAAAAGACTTGTTGGTTAATACTTTATACCGGTTACACAAACATACTCTCCACAAGAAAACCATGATGGATTTATACAACTTGGTTTCCTATAGATCATGTTGCTACTTCTCTCTCTCCTGAACAGATGGAGGAGTTAAAAACACAGTGCATGCAAACTCTAAAAGAAGATGCTATAGAATTCTCAACGTCATCCTGTGTTCCACATGCACCACCCCCTAGAACGTTTACATTGCCATTGCTTGCCTGCCTCATCCTGACCTGCCCTGAAACAGCTGTCTGAAAACCGTTAGCTTCTGGGCTCAATTTTGTCCAGGTTTTCAGGGCCAAGAGCACGAAGCAATTCTACATGTTTGTCTCTTTAATGGTGAGGCTTGAGAATATTCTGCAGCCCCTAACCTGCAATCTGGGGTGTTAGCACTGAATTGAGAACGTCCCATCTTACAATATGCTTAGTATCCCAAGTTCCTTCTTTTGTTCCCTACCTCATTAGACTACTGCTGGCATATAAACCTAATTTCCCATTGTTGTCACAACCCACTGTGAGTCACAGTTCACTTTGTGATTTTCTACAACTATCATGGAAAGAGAACTTTGTACTCAAATGCCTCCCTCTAACATGAGCTCTGATTTAACCTCGCTTAAATTCTCGCAAAACCACGGATAGAAGGCGAAGGAGGATCAATAAAGTATCCTCCACCCCGAGAGGGCATTTTAATACCAAACTACACAGCAAGCCACTCCCTATCACTTACAGAGTTTTATAGTCAGGGTAACTTACTGACGGGGATGGGAGGACGGAGGACTCAGATCACCACGCAGCTATTCTCTACCAAGCCCAAACTGCAACCTTGAGCTTTTAGAGTGAGGGCATGGTGGTGAGGTCACAGGGCATTTATCTAAAGTGGAGACTTCTGTGCACCAGTCATCTCTACTAGTTATCTAAAGTGGTGCTATCTGTGTGCCAGAGGGGAGAATAAGATAAAGGGCCAAAGATGAAGTCCGTGTTGTCAGCATTCCTACAACCACTGTTTGAAAAATATGCTTTCTGAGATTACTATTCTGGTGTGTTTTTAATTTTTTTTAATTTAATTTTTTTAATGATGTATGGTTGACACCCCGTGTTACATTAGCTTCCAACATATAATATAGAGATTAAACAAATCTATACTTTGTGCCATGCTCACAAGAGTAACTACCATCTGTCACCACACAACACTATTATAGTACCACTGACTCTATTCCCTATGGTATACTTTTTATCCTCGTGACTTACTCATTCCAAAACTGGAAGCCTGCATCACCCTCTACCCTTCAGTCATTTTGACCAACTTCCCAACTCCCTCCTCTCTGGCAACTACTAGTTCTCTGTATTTATGGGTCTGTTTCTGCTTTTTGCTTATTTACCTTTATTTTTTTTTAAGATCCCACAACAAATTGAAATCATGTGGCATTCTCTGATTTATTTCACTTTGCATGATGCCCCCTAGGCCTATCCATGTTGTTGCAAATGGCAAGATCTCATTCTTTTTTTTATGGATGAGTAGTATCCCATTACATATATCCCATTATATATACATACACACACATACATACACACATATATATATACACATATACACACATATATATGTAGTAGAATATATATATATATATATACATATATATACTCATTATATTCAATGGATATATATTATAATGGATAATATTGGATAATTAATTGGAATATATATCCATGATAATAATGGGTGCTTATTGCAACATTATTTACAATACCCATGATATGGAGCAATATATATATATATATATATATTGCATATATATATATATATATAGCATATATATCATCCTCCTTATTCATTCATCCATTGATGGACATGTGAGTTGCTTCCATATCTTGACTATTGTAGATAATGCTGCAAAAACCATAGAGTTTTTTGCAGATAGCCTACATCTTTTTGAATTGTTTTCATTTTATTTCCATAAATACTCAGAAGTGGAATTTCTAGATCATATGTGATTTTATTTGTTTGAGGAACTTCTACACTGTTTTCATAATGGCTGCAATGATTACATTCCCAGCAATAGTGCATGAAGATCCTTTTTCTCCACATCCTCACCAACACTTGTTTCTTGTCTTTTTTATTTTATCCCTTTTGAAAGATAGAAAGTGATATCTCACTGTGGTTTTGATTTTCATTTCCCTGATGATTACTGATGTTGAGCATCATTTTCATGTGTCTGTTGGCCATCTGTATGTATTATTTTTTTTTTAATTTTTATTTATTTATGATAGTCACAGAGAGAGAGAGAGAGAGGCAGAGACACAGGCGGAGGGAGAAGCAGGCTCCATGCACCGGGAGCCCGACGTGGGATTCGATCCCGGGCCTCCAGGATCGCGCCCTGGGCCAAAGGCAGGCGCCAAACCGCTGCGCCACCCAGGGATCCCCATCTGTATGTATTATTTAGAAAAATGTCTATTCAGTCTCTCTGCCCATTATTTAATGAGATTGGGGATTTTGGTGTTGAGCTGTAGAAATTCCTTTTATATTTTGGATATTAGCCCCTTATTTATTGGACATACCATGTGTTAATATCTTCTCGCACTAAGTTGTCTTTCGCTTCATTGGTGGTTTCCTTTGCTGTGCAGAAATTTTTATTTTGATGTAATCCCAATAGTTTATTTTTGCTTTTGTTTCCCTTGCTTATGGGAATATATATATATATAACATATATATATATATGAATATATATGGGAATATATTATGGAAATATATCTAGATAAGTGTTGCTCAAGCCAATGTCCAAGAGATCATTATGTTTTATTTTAGGAGTTTTACGGTTTCAGGTGTCACATGAAGTCTTTAACCCATTTTGAGTTTATTTTTGTGTATGGTGTAAAAAAGTGCTGAGACTACTGCTCTTATACTGTGAGTGGTCCCAGAACTATTTTGGTAAGCTGGTCCAACTTTTGGTAACCACATTTCGGAGCTAGACCTTCCTCTGTAAAGTACAATATCTCCTTCCTCCCCCCATTCTGGCATTTTCCTCTATTAGAAAACTCATGATGAAGGTTTCAGCACTGTTTGACAAAAAAGGTCCATGTGAGCTTTGAAGTCATACTTTCTTGGAACCACTAAATTAGGTCAATAGATCAAAAAATGCATTTGAAAATTAATGATTATGATTATCTTCCTAAGCAAATTGCTTTGGAGGTTATGAGAGCTTTGTTCATAAATGCAGTGGAATGAGCATCAGATTAAAACCTAGCTGCTCATGAGTTGGTGAAATTGTGAAAGTGATAGATTCTGAGACACATGTGCTTTTCTGTAAAACAGAAGCATTTAGAACAACAGCCTTCTTATATTGTGGCAGAGACTGATAAAGTTTCAAATGTTTTGTTAAGTTCCATGCAAATGTTACAAAAACAAAGAAGTGCCCTGATGAATTAAATATAATATTCAGTCCCAACACTTTCCCGTTACAAAAATAAGAACGTAAACAAATCAAAATTCTAATCAAATTTTTAATTGCACTTTGTAATAAAATTTCCTAACAAAATTATGTATTTCCAAATTCTGTTTAATAGTCAGAGGAACTTAGTCTATGCATGCAATGATGCCAGTGTATGACCAAAATGAGCCAAAAAACCTGAACTGCCCACCTTAAGAGTAAGTCAGAGCTACTAGCTCGACTACATTTCTGATCAGTGCCAGTTAGCTCAGGAATATTAGTCCTAGGAGATTATCTTGCCTCTAATGTATGTTATCAGATTTTAGGCCAATGTGAAGCAAAAGATAAAATATTGCATTTATTTTTTTCATTTTAAAAATATTTACTGAGCAGCTACCACATGCCAAGCTCTGTTCTAGGCAATGAGGATAGAACAGGAACCAAATCAAATAATGAGGCTGCCTTCTAGGGGCATAAGATGTAGCTCTGGAGACAGAATAGAAACATATGGACAAATAAATATCATGATAGACTCTTCCTTAAAGATTCCCAACCCCATCTCCTTATCCTGCGCCCACGGCATGCAGTGATTTTTTTTTTCCAACTTCCCTTTCAGTGATAATGGGGACATATTACTGGGTGCTGGCTAATGGGAAGCATTGTGTATGCCACTCTTAAACCTACCCATGACAAGCCCTGTATTTTTTCTTCACTCTCTTGCCATTAATTCACTGACACAATGCTGATGATCTTAAAAAATGGCAGAGACTCATGAAGGAAAAATTCATGACCCAAAGTGTCCAAGCTCGGAGCAGAATCTCATTGACAAGGGTCCAAAGTGTAATGTGAATGAGAAATCAATTTGTCATTCTCATTGTACTGAACTAAACTACTATGTTTTTGTTGATCGTTTGTTATAGAGGCTATAGAGTTAATTACACTCACTAATGCAAATGTACGAACTTATTAGCAAGTAGTCATATATACTGTGTAAAAGCATCAACATAATAAGATATATGGAGAAAGGGCTATTATAGATAATATAATCAGAAAAGGTCTTTGGGTTTTGTTAAAGTTTGAACAGAAGGTGAATAAAGAGACAAAATTGTGTTTATTTGGGGATGGACATTCATTCTCTACTTACATAACATCTATAAATACCCTGAAGCAAAACGGTATCTGGCTTTTTTGAGGAACTGAGAAAAAGAATATAGTTGGAAATGTTGGAAAGACAGTTAGGGGTCAAATCATTTGAGGGCACATTAGGATTTGATTTAAAACTAAAATAATTTATCAGAACATTTCCATTAAGGTCATAATGATGGAAAACAATACTGCAGTCCAACTAAAAAGAATACTTTGCAAGTGCGAAGTGAAAGTACTATTTGATCTATAGGAACTCTGTTTTTTATAGCATTTACTGGTAGTGTCATCTTTAACATTAACCCGTTTGTATTGGCTCATATGCTGCAATATTGGAAAGATCTTTGTTCCTATGTCATTTCGTCCTTCTCCATAGCAGTAATGTTGCCACAGAATCTTGGTCTGTGCAAATTCTTAAACCCCTCATGCTTCCATCATATAATACTTTTGGATCATTTTGACCAACATTTGCTACTTTTCTATTTTCCAGAGGATTGTTAGTTGTGTGCCTTTATACTGGATATTCCTATACAATACCAATAGCAGCTAAGCAGCAATATGAATATGTATAGATTCATTTTGCTCCAAGTCCACAATATTCTTCTTTTTTAAGCAAAAATAAAAGCAACAAATTATATTATTTGATTGCTTTAGAAAGCCTACCAAACATTAAAAATAAAGGGTATTTTTCAAGGTCCAATATATTATAAGTGACTGCACCGGTTGCAGATCCAATTTCATCCTAGCTCCAAAGTATTCAGTTGTTTTAGGATAATTCAAATGTAGGGAATTTTTATATATGGAAAAAATATTTTTCAAGTAATGTGATTTGTCATTTTAAGTTCACTGCCATCCATTGATTTCTATTATATTTTCTTTTAAGCAATGAAAGAAAACTAGTCCAATTTTTGAAGATAGTTTTTATTTTATATTTTTATTGCTTAAAATTTGAAGTTGAGAAACAAAAGCAAATTATGTCTGTGAAACTAGTGCTGGTCATAAATGACTATCTTCATTTACTGCTTCACAACAAGATAAAAATCATCACTATCAGAATATTTCACATAAACAAAGTAAGGTTTTATTAGTTAAGTGATTTAAAAAGAAGGGTGCCTGGGTGGCTCAGTTGGTTAAGCATGTGCTTTCGGCTCTGGTCATGATCCGGGGGTTCTGGGACTGATCCCAGCATCTGGCTCCCTGCTGAGTAGACAGTCTGCTTTTCCCTCTGCCCCTCCCCCTCACTCATGCTCCCTTCCTCTCTCTCTCTCCCTCTCTCTCTCTCCGCTCTCTCTGTCTCTCTATCTAAGGTAAAGTCTTAAAGAGATTTACTAAAAAGATAAAACATATAAAGGAATACTCTAATATAACAGTTCAATTATGGATTAGCTTTCCATAAATTGAATGTTCAAACCACCAATTAAAAGCATTATTCCTATAGGAAAGTGATTTATCTTCTCTGCTCCAGTTTTAAACTAATAAAAGAAAATATGAAAAACTACTACCTACATAGTTATATCATTAATAATAAAATGGTCTTAATGAGATAATGTTAAAGATGTCATTGAGACCTTCTCATAACAAACACATTACATATTTATTTTCTCTAAAATTGCAATATTTAAATGGAAATATCAGTATTCCAGTTTACTCTGTAAACAATTATATTGCATTGAAAAATTGCAGGAAAGGAGAAAAATTGAGTCTAAATTTTATAATAATTATTCAATACTATTAGGAAATATTCTATCTGGACTCTGCCATTAATATTTTAAACACGGGGGCCCCCTGTGTGGCTCAATCAGTTAAGCATCTGACTCTTATTTTCACACACACACACACACACACATGCACACACACAGACATATATATAACAAACCTAAATAGGGAAAAAACCTACTTCTAGAAATCATTGTTAGAAATTAAGATTGCCTGGAATGCTTTAGCACTGCTTTATGAAATATTTATTATTTATTACTTTTCACTTATATTTTTGAAAAGCATGATAGAAGTCTATTTACAATATCCTGGCATTTTCAATCGTGTATCATGATAAAATAATTCAATTTGTTCTGGTTGTCATCCTCCATTGTTACCATCAAATATACAAATAAACAAGTATGTCTCAACAGTAGAGTTCAATTTGAAAACTACAAAATTTCTTAATGACTTTTTTAATATCAACAGTCTTCAGTAGTTTTCATTTATTCAACAAAACTAGAAGTGTAATTGGAGTCTATTGCACTCAAACTCATCATCTGAAAGAATTACCATTAAGAAAATAGTTTCCAATCTTATGGGTTTTATCTTATTTTCTGGTGCTATAAATAACCCAATGCCTTGCAGTCAGTAGGAAGTAGACAGCATTTTCTGAATGAATGCATATGTTAACAATGAAGCTATACTTTTGTAAGAGAGAAAATAACTTTGGCTGTGCTTTGAACAAATGAAGATTTTGAACATGACACAACCTAACAAAGAAAGTGAAAAAAAAAAAACAAAGAAAGTGTTTCTTTGAGAATAAAATGATTTTTTACCTGTGAAATATATATAATTAGCTCTAAAAGGATCTTACTTTAATCTAAAGCTTAAAAAGGAGATATGTTTTACAAACACGCAGCTAGACATTTCTAGCTAAAGAATAGTGACAATAGGACTTTTCTTCTGACATGAGTTAGGGATCCCTTTAAAGTAATCACTTGCTTTAATAAAGCAGCAATCCATAAATAACTGCAACACATCTCTTTTATATGTTCTTGATAAAGGACAGATGGGTTAACTCACACTATCATGAATTCTTAATGAAAGGCTAATAGAAACTTATCAACCTAATCCAGAAAATATGCTGTAATATTTTGCATGCTATTTTTTTAACATTGGGAATTCTATTAGCATCCGAATCTAGTAGTCACAACTGATAGGAGGCATTTATCTGAGGAACACCTACAGCACAACTGAGATGGCTGCTTTAAGTAGGTTCCCTTCCTTTCTCCCAGTTACCAGTATTTCTCTTCAAATGTGTCCTTAGCATAAGAGAATCAACTTTACAGGTAAAAACAGTTTTACTAACAAAGTACCAGCGGTTGGATTCTTAGAGTACATAAATAGCAATATAAGTTTGAAATCTATTTGAAAGAAACACTTAGTTAGAAATAACAACCACTCAAATGACAAGTTACATATGGAAGGAATATTTCGAAATAGCAAATAGATCTTGTTCAAAGTAACTGATGAAGATTCACTGAGATCTGACAAGTTTTCTGTCATGAGCAAAAATATTTTTAAGACTGGTTCTTGGGGCAGCCCGGGTGGCTCAGGGATTTAGCGCCTGCCTTCAGCCCAGGGCGTGATCCTGGAGACCCGGGATCGAGTCCCATGTCGGGCTCCCTGCATGAAGCCTGCTTCTCCCTCTGCCTGTGTCTCTGCCTCTCTCTGTGTCTGCCATGAATAAATAAATAAAATCTTAAAAAAAGAAAAATCTTTGGTTCTTATCACAGCACTGTCCTATAGAATGGTAAGGCACGCCAAAATTGTGAGCTGAGCATGTAATTTTAAATTTCTTATAGACAAAATATCAAAAGGAAACAAATTAAAATGATTTTGATAATGTCTTATCTAACTCCATGTCTAAATTATCATCATTTTAACGTGAACCCAATCCATAATTGTTAACAAAGTATTTTACACTCTTGTTTTTATGCTGCCTTTGAAGTCAGTTTTAAATTTCAAAAACAAAAACAAAAATAATAAAATAAATTTCAAAAACATACATCTCTGTTCAGAGTAGCCACATTTCAATTTCTCAATAGCCATATCTTACCGTTCTATAAATGAGAAAATTGCATGCCAGAGTTGAAGTGAAAGATCAACAATTTATCAACTTGCAATGTTAGAACTATGACTGCATTAGATTTCATTTGACTTAAAATCAATTCTGTTTTTCTATTCTAACACACAAAATGATACAGTACAGTGTGATCGGAGTAAAAATTTGTCCATATTTTTCTAAGTAATTTTAATTTGCTGGGTTTTATCTGTTATATTTTTTGCTTGTTTTACTTGTTTATCATGTTTTCAGTAATCAAGAGGAAGAAAGAAGGGAGGCAAAATATGCACCGGAAAAGAAAGTGTGATGTGAAAGCAAGTTAAAAGTACTTGATCAAATAAAGAGAATTATTTTTGCTGTTTTTTACAAAGAATAACAGAATAATAATATAAGAGATTATTATTGGGAGAACAAAGCTACTCTCTGGTATGGCTAAAAAATTTCATAGTATTAACAAGATTATGACAGAAGTTTAGATTCTCCCTTTTGTATGCCTGAAACTAATATAATACTGTATGTTAACTATATTGGAATTAGTTTTTTTTTTTTTTTAAGTTCAGATTTCTCTAGTAGGCGGTCTAGCATTTCCTTTAATCAATTCTGAGTAAATCTTGCTAATGAACATACACTGCACTTTCATTATGTGTGTGTATTAGGGAAGGTGAATGATTGATTCTATCTGTATCAGTAGATTTTTTAGAATTATGGACTGTTATATTATTAACCTTTGCAAGCGTTTTGTAGGGGGTAACTTTTTCACTAACCACCCTTATTGTTACCAACTGCATTTGAAAGAATCAAAAGCAGTAATAGAAACTCAAATCAAGTAGTATCTGACCCAGAGGTTAAATGGGCACGCAGAGTTACAAATAAGCTTTGGGTTCATTCTTTGCCTTATATTTAAAACAGTTGTTGTTCAGTAGCAGAGTTGACTGCTTATTCTTTTATCTATATAGAATGAGAATTTAAGGCCTTCAGGCTGCCTTTTCTTCCATGCCAAAGATGTTAATAATGTATCTGCCTACCAATGTGACAAAGAATATGTGTCTGCTGGGTTCTTTTCTTTGAAGTGAGGTGAAAACTGAAAACTACTTTGTCATTTGAAAATCCTTTCCATATAAGTCTTCCATCTCACACCCCCTGCAGAGACTGCAGTCTAGGTTAACTTTGGGCATAAGAAATTCATGAGCGGGGGGGAGGGGCAAGATGGCGGAGGAGTAGGGTCTCCAAGTCACCTGTCCTCAGCAAATTACCTAGAAAACCATCCAATCATCCTGAAAACCTACGAATTCGGCCTGAGATTTAAAGAGAGACCAGCTGGAACGCTACAGTGAGAGGAGTTCGCGCTTCTATCCAGGTAGGAAGACGGGGAAAAAGAAATAAAGAAACAAAAGGCCTCCGAGGGGGAGGGGCCCCGAGGAGCCGGGCTGAGGCCGGGGCGAGTGTCCCCAGGACAGGAGAGCCCCGTCCCGGAGGAGCAGGAGCTGCACCAACCTTCCCCGCGGAAAGGGGCTCCCCGGGAATTGGAGCAGGATCCCCAGAAAGGCGGGGACGCCCTCGGGCTCCCTGGGACAGTAACAGAGGAACTGCGCCCCGGAGATGCGCCGAGCTCCCTAAGGGCTGCAGCGCTCGGCGGGACCCGGAGCAGCTCGGAGGGGCTCGGGCGGCGGCTCCGCGGAGGGGGCTGCGGGGCTCCGGGAACAGCTCAGCGGCGGCGGCTCGAGCGGAGGAAGAAGCTCCGCGCGGAGGGGGCTGCGCGGCTCCGGGAACAGCTCGGAGGGGCTCGGGCGGCGGCTCCGCGGAGGGGGCTGCGCGGCTCCGGGAACAGCTCAGCGGCGGCGGCTCGCGCAGAGGAAGAAGCTCCGCGCGGAGGGGGCTGCGCGGCTCCGGGAACAGCTCGGAGAGGCTCGGGCGGCGGCTCCGCGGAGGGGGCTGCGCGGCTCCGGGAACAGCTCAGCGGCGGCGGCTCGCGCAGAGGAAGAAGCTCCGCGCGGAGGGGGCTGCGCGGCTCCGGGAACAGCTCGGAGGGGCTCGGGCGGCGGCTCCGCGGAGGGGGCTGCACCGCCGGGAGCGCGAATCCAACAGCGCAGGCCCCGGAGCACAGGGCGCCGGGACACAGCCCAGGATCCGGCCTCCCCCGGGACAGGCAGAGGCCGGGAGGGCCCAGGACAGCAAGGACGCTCCTGCCTGGAACTGAGCAGATCAGCGGCCCTGCCCCGGAGCCCCCAGGCCCTGCAGAAGGAGAGCCCCGGAGCTACTGCGGGGGCTGGATCCAGGGTCCCAGAGCTGCCCCCGCCACTGTGGCTTCCTCCCGGGGCCTCACGGGGTCAACAACCCCCACCGAGCCCTGCACCAGGCAGGGGCAGAGCAGCTCCCCCAGGTGCCAACACCTGAGAATCAGCACAGCAGGCCCCTCCCCCAGAAGACCAGCGAGACGGACCAGTTCCAAGGGAAGTCAAGGGACTTAAACTACACAGAATCGGAAGATACTCCCCCGTGGTTTTTTTTTGTTTTTTGTTTTTTTTGTTTTTGTTTTTGTTTTTTTTTGTTTTTTGTTTTTTTTGTTTTGTTTTGTGCTTTTTTTTCTCTCTTTCTTCTTGATTTCTGATTGCTTCTCCCACCCCCCCTTTTTTCTTTTTTCTCCTTTCTTTCTTTTTCTTTCTTTTTCTTCTCTTTTTCCCCTATTTTTTTCTTCTTTCTCTTTTTTCTTTTTCTCTTTTCTTTCCTTCTCTCTCTTTTTCTCCTTTTCCCAATACAACTTGTTTTTGGCCACTCTGCACTGAGCAAAATGACTAGAAGGAAAACCCCTCAAAAAAAAGAATCAGAAACAGCCCACTCTCCCACAGAGTTACAAAATATGGATTACAATTCAATGTCAGAAAGCCAATTCAGAAACACTATTTTACAGCTACTGGTGGCTCTAGAAAAAACCATAAAGGACTCAAGAGACTTCATGACTGCAGAATTTAGATCTAATCAGGCAGAAATTAAAAATCAATTAAATGAGATGCAATCCAAGCTAGAAGTCCTAACGACGAGGCTTGACGAGGTGGAAGAACGAGTGAGTGACATAGAAGACAAGTTGATGGCAAAGAGGGAAACTGAGGAAAAAAGAGACAGGCAATTAAAAGACCATGAGGATAGATTAAGGGAAATAAATGATAGCCTGAGGAAGAAAAACCTACGTTTAATTGGGGTTCCCGAGGGCGCGGAAAGGGACAGAGGGCCAGAATATGTATTTGAACAAATCCTAGCTGAAAACTTTCCGAATCTGGGAAGGGAAACAGGCATTCAGATCCAGGAAATAGAGAGATCCCCCCCTAAAATCAACAAAAACCGTTCAACACCTCGACATTTAATAGTGAAGCTTGCAAATTCCAAAGATAAGGAGAAGATCCTTAAAGCAGCAAGAGAAAAAAAGTCCCTGACTTTTATGGGGAGGAATATTAGGGTAACAGCAGACCTCTCCACAGAGACCTGGCAGGCCAGAAAGGGCTGGCAGGATATATTCAGGGTCCTAAATGAAAAGAACATGCAACCAAGAATACTTTACCCCGCAAGGCTTTCATTCAAAATGGAAGGAGAGATAAAGAGCTTCCAAGACAGGCAGGAACTGAAAGAATATGTAACCTCCAAACCAGCTCTGCAAGACATTTTAAGGGGGACTCTTAAAATTCCCCTTTAAGAAGAAGTTCAGTGGAACAATCCACAAAAACAAGGACTGAATAGATATGATGACACTAAACTCATATCTATCAATAGTAACTCTGAATGTGAACGGGCTTAATGACCCCATCAAAAGGCGCAGGGTTTCAGACTGGATAAAAAAGCAGGACCCATCTATTTGCTGTCTACAAGAGACTCATTTTAGACAGAAGGACACCTACAACCTGAAAATAAAAGGTTGGAGAACCATTTACCATTCAAATGGTCCTCAAAAGAAAGCAGGGGTTGCCATCCTTATATCAGATAAATTAAAATTTACCCCGAAGACTATAGTGAGAGATGAAGAGGGACACTATCTCATACTCAAAGGATCTATCCAACAAGAGGACTTAACACTCCTCAATATATATGCCCCGAATGTGGGAGCTGCCAAATATTTAAACCAATTAATAACCAAACTCAAGAAATACCTTGATAATAATACACTTATACTTGGTGACTTCAATCTAGCTCTTTCTACCCTGGATAGGTCTTCTAAGCACAATATCTCCAAAGAAACGAGAGCTTTAAATGATACACTGGACCAGATGGATTTCACAGATATCTACAGAACTTTACATCCAAACTCAACTGAATACACATTCTTCTCAAGTGCACA
This sequence comes from Vulpes lagopus, assembly GCF_018345385.1. Classification (NCBI taxonomy): domain Eukaryota; kingdom Metazoa; phylum Chordata; class Mammalia; order Carnivora; family Canidae; genus Vulpes; species Vulpes lagopus. The sequence continues at coordinate 43,965,955 of NC_054839.1, forward strand.
TGGAACTTTCTCCAGAATAGACCACATACTGGGTCACAAATCGGGTCTGAACCGATACCAAAAGATCGGGATAGTGCCCTGTATATTCTCAGACCATAATGCCTTGAAATTAGAACTTAATCACAACAAGAAATATGGAAGGACCACAAACACGTGGAGGTTAAGGACCATCCTGCTAAAAGATGAAAAGGTCAACCAGGAAATTAAGGAAGAATTAAAAAGATTCATGGAAACTAATGAAAATGAAGATACAACCGTTCAAAATCTTTGGGATGCAGCAAAAGCAGTCCTGAGGGGGAAATACATCGCAATACAAGCATACATTCAAAAACTGGAAAGATCTCAAATTCAAAAGCTCACCTTACACATAAAGGAACTAGAGAAAAAGCAACAAATAGACCCCACCCCCAGCAGAAGAAGAGAGTTAATTAAAATTCGAGCAGAACTCAATGATATCGAGACCAAAAGAACTGTGGAACAGATCAACAGAACCAGGAGTTGGTTCTTTGAAAGAATTAATAAGATAGATAAACCATTAGCCAACCTTATTAAAAAGAAGAGAGAGAAGACTCAAATTAATAAAATCATGAATGAGAAAGGGGACATCACTACCAACACCAAGGAAATACAAACGATTTTAAAAACATATTATGAACAGCTGTACGCCAATAAATTAGGAAATCTAGAAGAAATGGACGCATTCCTGGAAAGCCACAAACTACCAAAACTGGAGCAGGAAGAAATAGAAAACCTGAACAGGCCAATATCCAGGGAGGAAATTGAAGCAGTCATCAAAAACCTCCCAAGACACAAGAGTCCAGGGCCAGATGGCTTCCCAGGGGAATTCTATCAAACGTTTAAAGAAGAAATCATACCTATTCTACTAAAGCTGTTTGGAAAGATAGAAAGAGATGGAGTACTTCCAAATTCGTTCTATGAGGCCAGCATCACCTTAATTCCGAAACCAGACAAAGACCCCACCAAAAAGGAGAATTACAGACCAATATCCCTGATGAACATGGATGCAAAAATTCTCAACAAGATACTAGCCAATAGGATCCAACAACACATTAAGAAAATTATTCACCATGACCAAGTAGGATTTATCCCTGGGACACAAGGCTGGTTCAACACTCGTAAAACCATCAATGTGATTCATCATATCAGCAAGAGAAAAACCAAGAACCATATGATACTCTCATTAGATGCAGAGAAAGCATTTGACAAAATACAGCATCCATTCCTGATCAAAACCCTTCAGAGTGTTGGGATAGAGGGAACTTTCCTCGACATCTTAAAAGCCATCTACGAAAAGCCCACAGCAAATATCATTCTCAATGGGGAAGCACTGGGAGCCTTTCCCCTAAGATCAGGAACAAGACAGGGATGTCCACTCTCACCACTGCTGTTCAACATAGTTCTGGAAGTCCTCGCCTCAGCAATCAGACAACAAAAAGACATTAAAGGCATTCAAATTGGCAAAGAAGAAGTCAAACTCTCCCTCTTCGCCGATGACATGATACTCTACATAGAAAACCCAAAAGCCTCCACCCCCAGATTGCTAGAACTCATACAGCAATTTGGTAGCGTGGCAGGATACAAAATCAATGCCCAGAAATCAATGGCATTTCTATACACTAACAATGAGACTGAAGAAAGAGAAATTAAGGAGTCAATCCCATTTACAATTGCACCCAAAAGCATAAGATACCTAGGAATAAACCTAACCAAAGAGGTAAAAGATCTATACCCTAAAAACTATAGAACACTTCTGAAAGAAATTGAGGAAGACACAAAGAGATGGAAAAATATTCCATGCTCATGGATTGGCAGAATTAATATTGTAAAAATGTCAATGTTACCCAGGGCAATTTATACGTTTAATGCAATCCCTATCAAAATACCATGGACTTTCTTCAGAGAGTTAGAACAAATTATTTTAAGATTTGTGTGGAATCAGAAAAGACCCCGAATAGCCAGGGGAATTTTAAAAAAGAAAACCTTAGCTGGGGGCATCACAATGCCAGATTTCAGGTTGTATTACAAAGCTGTGGTCATCAAGACAGTGTGGTACTGGCACAAAAACAGACACATAGATCAATGGAACAGAATAGAGAACCCAGAAGTGGACCCTGAAATGTACGGCCATCTAATATTCGATAAAGGAGGAAAGACTATCCATTGGAAGAAAGACAGTCTCTTCAATAAATGGTGCTGGGAAAATTGGACATCCACATGCAGAAGAATGAAACTGGACCACTCTCTTTCACCATACACAAAGATAAACTCAAAATGGATGAGAGATCTAAATGTGAGACAAGATTCCATCAAAATCCTAGAGGAGAACACAGGCAACACCCTTTTTGAACTTGGCCACAGTAACTTCTTGCAAGATACATCCACGAAGGCAAAAGAAACAAAAGCAAAAATGAACTATTGGGACTTCATCAAGATAAGAAGCTTTTGCACAGCAAAGGATACAGTCAGCAAAACTAAAAGACAACCTACAGAATGGGAGAAGATATTTGCAAATGACATATCAGATAAAGGGCTAGTTTCCAAAATCTATAAAGAACTTATTAAACTCAACACCAAAGAAACAAACAATCCAATCATGAAATGGGCAAAAGACATGAAGAGAAATCTCACAGAGGAAGACATGGACATGGCCAACATGCACATGAGAAAATGCTCTGCATCACTTGCCATCAGGGAAATACAAATCAAAACCACAATGAGATACCACCTCACACCAGTGAGAATGGGGAAAATTAACAAGGCAGGAAACAACAAATGTTGGAGAGGATGCGGAGAAAAGGGAACCCTCTTACACTGTTGGTGGGAATGTGAACTGGTGCAGCCACTCTGGAAAACTGTGTGGAGGTTCCTCAAAGAGTTAAAAATAGACCTGCCCTACGACCCAGCAATTGCACTGTTGGGGATTTACCCCAAAGATTCAGATGCAATGAAACGTCGGGACACCTGCACCCCGATGTTTCTATCAGCAATGGCCACAATAGCCAAACTGTGGAAGGAGCCTCGGTGTCCATCGAAAGATGAATGGATAAAGAAGATGTGGTTTATGTATACAATGGAATATTACTCAGCAATTAGAAACGACAAATACCCACCATTTGCTTCAACGTGGATGGAACTGGAGGGTATTATGCTGAGTGAAATAAGTCAATCGGAGAAGGACAAACAGTGTATGTTCTCATTCATTTGGGGAATATGAATAATAGTGAAAGGAATATAAAGGAAGGGAAAAGAAATGTTGGGAAATATCAGGAAGGGAGACAGAACATAAAGACTCCTAACTCGGGGAAACGAACTAGGGGTGGTGGAAGGGGAGGAGGGCGGGTGTTGGAGGGGAATGGGTGACGGGCACTGAGGTGGACACTTGACGGGATGAGCACTGGGTGTTTTTCTGTATGTTGGTAAATTAAACACCAATAAAAGTTAATTAAAAAAAAAAAAAAAAAAAAAAAAAAAAAAAAGAAATTCATGAGCTTGCCCCTGGTTAATAGATAATAAAATATACACATATACATATATACTCATATATATATATATGAGACATACTTCTCTTGTGTTTAAGTGTTTGAAGTAATACATGGTTGAACACTTCATAAAAATTGTATAATATATGCATTTTTTAAAATGTGAAAACCAAAGCTGAGCTTAGTAAAAAACAGTGCCAAATAAATATGAAAAACTGTTACCATTTTAAGAGAGCTTGCTTTTGATAAAGCAATTTATTTCTGGAGGCAAGCGCTAACAATTATTATAAATAGTAAATGACATTGAGCCATTTGCTTACCCACTCCCCATCTGAAAATATCCTGACATCAACTATAATTGAGCAGTTACTCAAGTTTGTACATGTATTTACTATTCATTTTGGTATAAAAACATTCGATGGCATGTTAAAATACTTGCATTTGTATCCAGAACAGGATAATAGAATCCAGTGGTCATCATGCTAGGTGAAAACATGGGCAGTCACACAAAAATTTGTCCTTTTGGAAGGATGAAAATAGTGTATGTAATTGAAGCAATCTTTCATACTGCAGCAGGGACAATTTAAAAATGAAAATAATAGCCTCATTAATCGTCAATCTCCAAAGCCATGAAATTTGTGTTAAAGATCTCTGTTCCTCTTGCTAGTTAGCAAGGACCCAAGCCACCGGTAGTAACCATTCTGCCTAATTTACACTCTTTGTGTCAAAAGGAGAAATGAAAAATAGGGGATGACAGAGGTGAATGAAGCTGTCCTTCCCTTAATTTTATTTAACTCACCATAACCAGCTCTCTCAAGATGTGCTCCGGGAATAATTCGCTTTTTATATTATCCACCAGCACCACCACGTGGTGAAATTTTTACTTTCTCTCTGAAGTGATCACTTGAAGACAAAATAAAAACAATACTGGGATAACATTAGTACCAATTAAGCAGCTGAAATATATCCCATAAAAAGTGCATCTCAGAATCCCCAGGCTAAATCTAAGAGCCACTGAAAATATTACATTTCAGAAATCAAGAAATGAGATAATTTAATGCATAGATTGCTTTGGTTATGCTTATTTTTCTTGTTTTATGTTACCCATATTTTATTCCTCAAAGAGGTATTTTTTTTTACTATTGCAATTTATTTTCATTTTATTCCTCAATACTGCCAATTTAATCCAACAGCATAAAAATATATAATCTTTTGATTGCACATTATTTGATTTGGTGGCAGAATTTTGAAGAATAAAAAAGTGAACTATAAGTTTAAATATTTGTTATTTCAGTGGAATAGTATATGAAAAGCTATAAATGTTTTTAAATTGGTCTAAGAAAATCATTTATCTTTGTGATAATATAAATACAAAGTATAAATAAATTTTTTACCTACTGTGAATAAAACTATACACAATATACATTTTTAAAGACATTTGCTTAAAAATGACACAGTTTTAAGTATTGTCATTTTGGAGTTCTCCTAAAATAGAATATGTCATTTGTAAAAATAAGCAATGGAAAAAGCTGGATAGCAAAGAAACTGTTGTCAGATTTGCCAGGTAAAAAGTGCCAGGGCCCTAGTAACAGATTGCATTATAATCACCTATGCAGTGGAGAGCATTGAGCATTAGAGTCTGGTCTGTGTACTTTTAAGGATGGTATTGCAAGGTGGAGATATAGTTCAGTTGGCATTAGTTTATAATGTAGAGCTTTGATTGGTGGGCAAAGGAAGGCAAGTGTACTGATGTGTATATTTGATAATTGAACTGGGAATCTTGATAAGTAAGTTATTTTAGTTGGTTCATTCTTATCTTTCAGAAATAGGCATTCTCCAGAACAAAGAGATAAGTTTTGCCTAACCCTAGTATTGTTTAGTGCAAACACAGGTAAGTAATCTTTCTCAAAAATTCATTCCGATGGATAAGCATGTACGTTTGTCTCCGAATTGCTTAATATAAGAAAGAGTAAAATATGGTGGGTTAAGTTCTCTATTCATTTCTGAAAACCACAAGAAAAACAGCATCAACAAACTCACGTCAATTACAACTGTCAGGAGATGACCCACTGTGGGTCCCCTGCATCACTACAAGTCTTACAGTCTGTCTTTGTACCGGACTGTCTTTTCAAGGATGTTTGTAAAATGAGAAGTCTGAGAAATATAGCTTGTATACCTTCTGGGGTTGAATCAGGGATTCCCAAGGTTGTAATAGATGATGGTAGCAATGAGATCCATGCTATGGATAATATACAACATCAGACCAAAACACAGGACAGTTTATTTGGTTGAATCACACCTGTCGCCATAAAGTTCAAACGAAAAGTAAATGCCAAGCCTTGTTTAATGGCATGGAACACCCCTTTCCCTCTTTATTCCTTCAATCTCTCCCCCTCTATTCACAAGTCAGAGACTTTATAGTAAAAGATAAATAAGGTGGGGCTAAGGACACCTTGTCATCAAAGAAAATCAATGTCCACATGTACCTGTCTGAGTATGCTGGGGAATTCTGAAGCAAGGGACTCAATTACAGCTCTGTTGAATATAGAAACTAAAGCTGTTATTTTACCCACAACTGTGGAAGGAAAAGGGGCCCTTATTCCACTTATTCTGCTTGGGCAGAGTTCACAGTTGAAAAGGAGAGCTAACATGACTCTGTTGACAGGGTCCTTTGAGTCAATTAGTTGTATTATTGATGCTCCTACCTATAACGCTTAGCAGGAATTAATGTGCTGTACGTACGTGCCTCCTGTTTTAGAGTGCCAAAAGATGTTCTTCTCATCAGGAACAACCACCTCTCTAGAAATGCCAACTTGCCTCTCTACAACTTCCTGGGTGGTCCAGCATTCAGTATAGAATACAAGAGGAGAAACTAAAAATCATGACTTTGATCAAAGACTTAAAGGCAGCAGGAGTGTGAGATGCAGTATCTCAATACATTAGCCCTGTATGTTCAGTGGTAAAGGGAGCTTAGAATGGATCTTTGCTTAAGTGAACTCATTTGTTGCCTCTATAGCCCTGGCTGCTACAGACTTTGCAACTATATCCAAATCCATTACACAAAATGATAGTACTTGGTAAGCAGTCTTGGACATACCAGGTTCAAGAAAAGTTCACGGTATAACATAAAGTATCCAATATGTGTTCATAATACTCCCCCAGGAGCATCTAAACTACCTTGTCATTTGCCAGTTTGGAGTGGATGAGGGTTTAGCATGAATGGTTCTAATTTCTAATGTCCAAAGCTTTACTATGTAGATGATATGCTGTTGTATGACTAATCAGAAGACTAGGATCCAATGACCATGACTTAGTCCATGGACCTTCCTCCAGAAGGTGTCAATGATGAATTCTGATGAAAATTAGGGGCCTTATTGGTAAGTAATGTTTCTCAGAACTATGTGAGTAGATTCATAAGGATTATTTGACAGTTGAGGAACGAAGTCTCTCCTTGGCTCCCTTCTACCTTAAACTGAGGTTTTATATATATAGGACACCACGCATCAGACATTTTAAAAAGATTTTTATTTATTTATTTATTCATGAGAGACATGGAGGGGGGAGGAGAGAGAGAGAGAGAGAGAGGCAGAGATCCAGGCAGAGGGAGAAGCAGGCTCCATGCAGGGAACCTGATGTGGGAGTCGAACCCAGGAATCCGGGGTCATGACCCGAGCAAAAGGCAGGCGCTCAACTGCTGAGACACCCAGGCATCCCACATCACACTTTTTTGAGTGTTACCCAAACCAAACAGATCTAACTCTTTAGAATCCATCCAGTAAACTGAACATGTTCTATATTTAGGGCACTGCAAGCCTAGTAATCTCTTAAAGCCACATGTCTTGGTAAATGATGATTCTGCTGATTAGAGCTTCTAGCAAAGAGAAACAGCCTCTACTTGGATGCGTCTTTTGAGTTGTGGACTCACTTTCCAGATATGGTTAATAATTATTCCAATTTTTATAAAGAAGTTATTAGCTTGCTACTTTACTCCGATTGAAACCTAACTCCTGACTCATGAGACCTTGTCATTCATCATATTGCCATTTTAGAGTAAGTCAACACAAATCTAATGGTCAGCAAGTTAAAAAGGATCCAATGAGGCTTACCTGGGAAATCGATATGCAATATTAAAGAATGCAGATAATTGGGTCCCAGCATTATTTCATATTTACCTGAAAAATTGGCAGCTATCACTTTAGGGAAAATTTAGCCCTAACTATGCTACTTGAAGCAAAGCTATTGAATTACCTAGACTCTCAATTCACAGATCTTGCCCTAAATTCCAGGCCTGTTTCAATGATGATTTAGATAAGTCAAAACCTGATAGTGTACAGTAGGCTGCTAACACTGTTGAACCTCAGCACCAGCTAAGCAGGACCAAACATGAATATTGTTTCTTCCCTCATTGAACAGATATCAAGGGCATTTTCATAGCTCTGCCCAAGACTTTATCAAATGAAATTTCTTATATTTTTACCAACTCTTGGGCCATTGCTAATAGACTGCCTATTTGTCTGACATTTGGAAAACTATTGGCTGATAGATTTAAAACTGAAACTGATTTCAGCCACTGGATGAGCTGAGTTATGCATGTAGATGACCATTGTAAGAAAACAATCTCTGATGAGACAGACTGAAGTCGATCTACTAATCAAGCAACATTCAGATTCCTACCATTTCTGCCTGAATTCATCATCATACCAGGCATGGAAGTCCATCACCAACACAAACCAGGTTCTAAGCAAACAATTCTGTTTCTAATGCAGAGGATACAACTGCTTGCCAGATTGTCAAAGCTGACCCAGTTGTCTCAGGTTGACAGAAGTGTTGTCTCCACCTGCTTTTGGCATGTTGACTACATTTGATTTTGAGCCCCCTCTCAGGGGCTGTCAGTGGTGCTGTATAGTTGATGATATGTTTTCAGGTTATGATGATGCCGTTTCAGTCAATCATCTGACTTGGCTACATCACATTGGCACCGAAACTATTATTTGCCATCTTTTCCGTTTTTCAGATTATTTCCCATCCAACAATGGTGCAGCCATTATCCCAGAAGCCTCTGAATACTGGACTCATGTCAAGTTATTTAATGGATGCTCCACATTCCCCACTATCCACTGATATCTGGTATTGCTGAGCAGTAGAATAGACTCCTCGAAAAATCCACTCAAAGATTTCTGACTCTATCTTCCTCACTTCTTTGACCTTAATAAGGCAGTTCTGTCCCTGAATGTGCTATTTCTAGAAAGGGATCATTTCCTCTCAGTCTAGATAATGATGAAGACAAAAAGTACAGGGGATATATAGCCATTTTTCAAAAATTTGTAATTCCATCCTGACTTTTCCTGGGTACTATGCTTTATTCTTCCCCTGTGGCAATCCAGGCTGATCTGGTTGACGGAATTTCCAGGTATCAGCAAGTCAAAAGAAGGCCTCAGGGATTCAATAGTCATTTTGTTCCAGACACCTACATTTTTCATTTAGGATTGAAACAGTCTTATACAATAAAGATAATTAGCATTTGTTGAGTACACTCCTTGCTGAGTTCCCTTTCTACCAGTAGGTCAAAGCGGAAGACAGTGGATATCTATAAGATTATAGGGATGCCTGGGTGGCTGGCTCAGTGGTTGAGGGTCTGAGTTCCAGGATGGAGTCCCACATTGGGCTCCCTTCAGAGAGCCTGCTTTTCCCTCTGCCTGTGTCTCTGCCTCTCTCTGTGTGTCTCTCATGAATAAATATATAAAATCTCTAAAAAAGAAGATTATGAAAATCACCTTGTTCCTTTTCTATCTAACCTTCAAGACAAAAGATCTTCATGAAGGGAGATGATAATTGAGCAAAAGGTAAATTTACACATACTGGAATGGTACACACTGATTTTGTAATGGTGGAAGGAAGACAACAACTTGACTCCTAGAGAGGGGCGACCTTAGAATATAGGACAAGTAGGATAGAGGGACATTAATGTCATCTCTGTCTCTTAGAACCATTTCTGAATCCTTCCTCATGAAGGAAAACACCATGGTACAAATCTTAAAAACCACTGCAAGGACCTTAAATTTAACTCACTCTTAGGTCTGACATTTCCTGTTGAGTTGTTCTGACGTATTAGCAAACAACAAATGTTCTCAACTCCTGTACCTCCCAGACAAAACACCTACAATTACTCTAGATCTCTTCTCCACCTTCTTTCCTAAAACTATCACTTTGTTATGCCATGGAATGGATGAGTGTCACCTGACTGATGGTCTGGATATTAGGACAGATTGGTCCAATGGCCCTTAGAAGTCCTTGAAAAACAAAAATTCAACTTAATTATTGAAACTCAACTGTGAAACTTACGACCTACTCTTTGGCTGGCAAATCCCTTTGGATGTTGGATGTACTATTACCTGTACCCAGTAATTGATGTATATCCCGTATGTGTATGTTGGTTGGTTCGAAGCGGGGTGGTCTCAACAATCTAAAAAAAAAAATTTCTTTCTGGGATACTTAGCTCATTAAATTTTATTTATTGTGTTGAAGTCAGTAATTAAAACACCTACCTCCTAAAAACATGAACACATGCACCCTCATTTGTAAGAGATCTTGAATCTTGAGAAACCACTCAATAAACCACCCTCAGCAATAAATATGTCTCCAAAATGAAGTACACTTCGTTTTTTGAGGAAGCTTCCTAGAAGGATAATTGACCTAATGTTTACCAAATTTGTTAGGTAAAAGCAGAGCAGTGCTCCACTAGGGATCATTACTTCTCACTACTCACACAATGCCCTCTGTGTGCTCACCCTAGCACCTTGAATCATGAGGTTTTCCACAATGGATTATAGGAGGAGGTCCTGAGTCCAGGACACTGGCATTGTCACCACTCATTCTTTAGATCTTTTCCTGGCCTTATTCTCACACATGTGTGCTTATCAATATTTAGCTGAATATTTGGGAGGTACCCTGTGAGGTGTTCTAGATGTCTACCTCCACTTAGTTACTCTGATCTATGAACCACCATTGTCACCTCTGCCTTTATTAACCTCCAGCTCACTCTCCTCAAATCAAAAAGTCTGTTGGGGTCATCTGCCTTTTTTCCCTTGTACCATGGCCTGGAAACACTATCAAGAAATTAAGGGTAGGCAATGATAGGGGTAATCTTGTTTGCTTCTTACCTCTCACAGTCACTGCCCCTTGTTGGCTGTCTGGTGTCTTTAAATATGTTATTTAAAATATTTTGGCTATTTTGTCTTTGTTTCAAACAGAAAGATAAATTAAGTCCCTGTTGGTCCGTCTTGGATGGCAACAGAAGCCCCTTATAATTTTTATTATGGATTTTAGTATCACCTGGACAACTATAACTAACGAAGCAACCAACCAAATTATTTGATTTTTGACTGGAGTTTCATTGAATTTGCCAATTAATTCATTGAGAATTAACATCTTTATAAAGCTGAGTTTGCCATTTCACTGTGATTTTATGTCTCAATTTATTAATGCCTTTTATCTATTTTAATATTATTTTTTATCATTTTATTCCTAAAAAGTTTGCACAATATTTGTATAATTTATTTCCATGTAGTTTATGACTTCTGTCATTATGGATAATAGAATTTTTGCTTTTTATTTAATTTCCAGATTGGTTATTTCTGATATAGATCAGAATTGTTTTTAATAAAGATTGATCTAGGGGCACCCGGGTGGCTCAATCAGTTAAGCATCTGCCTTCAGCTCAGGTCATGATCCCAGGACCCTAAGACCCAGCCCTGCATCAGGCTCCCTGCTCAGTGGGGAGTCAGCTTCTCCCTCTTCCTCTGCTCTTCCCCCTGCTTGTTCTCTCTTTCTTTCTCTCTCTGTCAAATAAATAAATAAAATATTAAAAAAAAGATTAATCTAATGGTTTGCATCTTTGTTTAACTATATTATCAATTTAATGACTATGCTCTTCCTAAGATTTCTAATTTCCTTTCAGTTTTCTTTCATTTCTGTATGATTTTGCCCTTTAGTTCTTGTTAATTATGGATATCACCTCATCATTTTCTTTTGAGAATACTTCAAAAAATCCACTTAGAGTATTTTAAATTATTTTATGATATTAATTCTTAAAAACATGAACTAATAATGTAGCTTATTCTGATGGATGCCTTTCTAGTGCTAGATGTTTTTTTTTCTTACATATCTAATTCAGAATTCAGGTTTGCAGATCTTTGAATAAAATGGTTTATCTTTGGTTTTATGGTTGTCTCCGCTCAGCTCTCTGAGGTATTCAGTACAGAATGAAAGTTTATATGATAACTTTAGAGCTCTTGCCCCAGAATGATGGTTCTATTACCAAGCAGCAGGTTATGTGTCAATTCTTGGTTTCAGTATTATACTCATAGGGGGATAATTTTTTCCTACTAAATAGAACTGTACTCAATCCTTCTTTCAGATATGTTCATTAAAATTTAAGTGTATCCTCAAGAGGCAAACAACAATAGAATATTTCAGCCTAAAACAGAAGTATGGGGAGTATGCATACCATTCTTATGTTCAAGCAAATAGTCTTCTTCTTTAAATGGGAATGTTTTCTCGTTCTGTAGTAATCAAAATATGTTGTGGTTATTTACTTGCATTTAGATATACAGTTCAGTCGGCTGGTGGCTTTAACTACCAACAGATTTGTCCTTTTATTTATTTTTTTTATGGTCTCCAAATATATTTACTCTTAATTTTTTTTTTTTACTTTTTGATATTTTTTTCAATATGATATAATTTTGAAGTAACATTTTACTATAATAGACAAAAAGGAATTGAACTGGATCCAAATATAAATTATAGCTTATACGGCCATTTATTTATTCATGCATTTACTTAAATCTGATCATCTTCCAGAAATGATCTAATGTGGCTTACAGATATGCATCAAATGTAACACAGACATATACACTAATATTGCTGGGGAGGAGAAGGAGAAAGTAAAGAAGGAAAAGAAGAAAGAGAAAGAGAAAAAGAAGAGACAAAGACAAAAAAAAGAGAAACAAATCATGAGATTAAAAATGAATAGTACAGCTGTCTATAAACTTTATATGGGTCAAACATTCTCTACCAGTTAGAAGGTAAAAGTTGGAATTAATTACACACTTAAAAAGGTCCACTTATGGCTTCCATTCAGTCTTTCCCACCATAATAGCCCTTACTTCACAGGTCAGGGAACCAATGTGGGTATTGTGTCAGCTTCTGAGAATATCTTCTCCAAACACACATTTCAGCAAAACAGCCATAAGGTGTGTTTGGGAACCACTCTACACATTATGAGACAGACCTAACCTAAAATTTCATTGATTACATGATGTCTGTAAGTCATTTCTGACTGGTAAACCACAGTAGTATTTTGGGGCTCTTGGAATTAATGTCATTTAAAAACCATTGTCCAGTAGTCCCCAGAAGAAGTCGTTATTTCCTTTTCCCCAGTGCACAATTACCTTGGTAAAAGGTTGTAGGGCCCTTTGGGGAAGGCTGTGAGAAAGACTAACAGTGTCAATTTTTGACAGTGTGCAAAGGTCCTTCCTCAAAGGGATACAACTTTCCCTTCATTCAAAACATTTCTGGATGAGCACTGGGTGTTATTCTATATGTTGGTAAATTGAACACCAATAAAAAAATACATTTATAAATAAAAACGAAACAAACAAACCAAAAAAAAAAAAAAGTTCTGGACCCTTACACCAGCTCAAGTCTGGGAACTGATTTTGAAGACATGACTCTCCATTTTTATGATTCAGGATAGATCTTTGTTTTTTTTTTTTTTTTTAATCTCAAACTTTTTAACTTACACACACCAAGTAAGAATTTATTAGACTTCCTATCTGTGTCACTTCTAGGAACACTATGATTAACTAGCCAACATCATAGGGTCTGGTCAGTCAGACTATTCTGATTGTTGCTTTAACTCTGCTGTCCATTATAGTAACCACAGCCAAGTGGCAGCCCCTTGGTCCTCCCACTGGGATCCAATTACCAATTCATTGACAGCAGTCACCAGGCACCACTGTTAGGTCTGGCCTATTGGTAGGATCAATGACAGAGCTCTTCAAGGATTCTGGAACTCACCTCCCAAATTTCTTTCTCATAGTTGAGTAAAAGTATGTCTTCTGGACCCTCCCAGCATAAGTGTGGACACATATGTCTCACAGGATAAATCTGCTCTAACATTTCAATCTCCTTGAGGCTTTGAATCTTTCCCTTAGTAGGTCTAGCATTTCTAATTTACTCACTGTAGGCCACTATTTAGTTCATCTTTCAGCCAACCAACCAAAAATCAATTAGAGCCCATCCTAGCTTTCCAAGCTGCAGCCTTAAATGCAAAATCTCTGCTTTAGTGAGTCCATATCAAAATTTAGCCTCATCCAACTTTATGTTCCTTCCATCATTATATCATACCCTCAATATCCATCCCCACATATGTTCCTGGGCTTCTGTGTATATACATTTAAAAAAACAAAAACATAAGAAGTCCTTTTGGACTGCTCACTTCCTTATGGGTCACATCCTGTACTTTACCTTTAGGAGCCTGCTGGACTTAAATCTAGTTAGATCTAGAAGCAGAGTGGAATGATGGGGGTGAGTCTGAGGAGAATCAGCACTGTCTTGAATGGCAACTGCCTCAGGGGAGCCGATTATCATCTCCTCTAGCAATGCAAACTGGGATGGGGAGGCTACTATTGCTAGGATTGGTGAGGTACCTTTCGGTTAGCAAAGAAGATTTATCAGAATTTACAAGGTCGATGTTTCCAGTTTCATCAGGCATATCAGTCATCCCCATTCCAACTTAAAATATCTCATTCTTTCCCAGTAAGTGCCCTCACTTTAATGGACACCTGCAAGATTGGGAGTTCTACTTGCATTGTAATTTAGCCAATCACAGAATGAGGCTCTGCCTGTGATTTTCAGCAAACTCTGCCTGTGGCTACAGAAGATAAAAATTTCCTTCAGTGCACACATAGAAGCTATAAGGCCATTTCTGGGGTGATTGAGCTGGGAATTTGAATCCCTGAGCGCATCCTTTTCTTTTACTACTTTGTTGACAGACATTAGGAGCAACCAGCTAGCTTCATAATATTCATTAGTTTTCCAAAAATGTTTGAAAATATCATATACACAGTCACCAAGCTTCTTATTTCTTATAAGTGCTCGATTAGGAGAATCCAACCGGGAGATATTTTGCATATCTCTAATGCCAGATCATGTATCATGTACTCTTTACTATTGGAAATAGTCACTAGCATCTTTAAATATAAGCAAATTAGAGAGCCAATTCCAGAAACTCCAGAAGCAATTCAGAAAACTCATCCTTAAAATTCTGTTTTTCTAGAACCCCAGTCTCACTGCCAAAAATCTGTATTAGTTTGCCAGAGAAATAGAATTGACTTATGTAATTATGGAGGCTGAGAAATCCTAAAATCTGCAGTTGGCAAGCAAGAGACTGAGGACAGCTAATGGTGGAGCTCCCGTTCAAGTCCAGAGGCCTGAAAACCAGGAGAGCAAATGGTGTAAATTCTAGTCTGAATCAAGTCTAAACACGGAAGATTGGTGTCCCATCTCAAAGATAGGCAGAAAGACAATTCTCTCTTACTCAGCTTTTATTCTATTTAGGTCTTTGATGGATTGGATCAGGCTCACTGCCATTGGAGTGGGAAGTCTGCTTTACAAATTCTACTGACTCAAATGTTAATCTCATCTAGAAACACCCTCAGAGACATACTCAAGTATCGGTGCACCTTGTGGGCCAGTCAAATTGATATATAAAATTAAGTACCACAGCTATCTTTAAGTATTTCAATAAATTTCTCTTTCTGAGGTTAAGAGTAAAATGAATAATTGAGTACTTGATTCTCTTACAGCACATTCATTGATTACTATGTTTTTCTTCATCTTCTTAAGCTATTGCAAAGCAATTATTTTTCCAAAATAATTTTGCATATGATACCTATAGGTATCTTTATCAAATGGATTCCTCCTCTGATGTTATTTACTAACTTTAGTGGGAGAATTTGTTTTATCTGGGTCATTAGTTTATGCTGGGTATTATTCTACTTTTGTTTTAAGTCTCTTTCAAAATGTTCAGCAAAGATTTGGAGACTTGACAATGGGATAATTTCTTATTAGTTTCTGTTTGCCAGCTAAATCTTGTATTTCTAGATTTAGTCTATTTTTAAAAAGTCAGGAGATAGGTAGTTAGGGTCACATTTTCTCAAGGATATATTTCAAAGCTTACAAAGACATTAAAGAGTAAATTTATCCTTGAACTTCCCAGCGGATTCATCCTTTCATTACATGAAAACTGCATGAGAGTCCCATATGTTTACACAGGAAAGAACTGGGGATAGCCTCCAAAGACCTTGTGTCTGAAATTCATGGACTCCAAAGTTATTATCATGGTTTTCCCATTTTTGACTTTTTTTTAAAGATTTTATTTATTTATTCATGAGAGGTAGAGAGAGGCAGAGACATAGACAAAGGAAGAAGCAGGCTCTCTCTGGGGAGCCCGATGCGGGACTCAATCCCAAATCCCAGGGATCGTGCCTGAACCAAAGGCAGATGCTCAACCACTGAGCTACCCAGGTGCCCCCATTTTGACTTTTCTGTTCAAGGGTTTTTTGTTTGTTTGTTTGCTTGTTTCTGTTTTTTTATTTGCTTGTTTGTCTTTTTAATCTAAGGGTCCAACTTACATATTAAAGAATTAGTACATATTATAGAGCCTCAGATTATATACTACCCATTCTAAATAATCTCTAAATGTCTACATATCTTGTGTAACTACTAACAAGCTTTGACAATATTTCGTTACTCTGAAAAAGACGAGTGCCTAACATGAACTATAATGCATTTGCACTGATCTCTAAATGACCATTTGAGAAGGCCAGTTGGTAGATAAGATGGGAAGAAGCATGGGTTAAGATAGGATCATAGCAATCAGTCCAAGAGTGAGTACTCTTAGACTGAGTTCAACTTGATCTAAGCCACAAGAGTTTGGCCATAGTTCGTAACATATAACACTTGTCCATTTTGTGATTTGGGGGCCTCAAACTAGTGAGGGATCATTTTCTGTAGTGGTATCAATAAATCTGTTTTTCATAGAAGAGGAAAATTTTGGAGCAGAGATTTTCCTAATGCCATATTTTTAACAGATATTATGAGATAGGTTCAAGAAAATTTTTATAAGGTTTTGATGGAAGACTCAAGGCAAAGTTTATGCTATAAAGTATCTAATCTCTCAGACCTTTTGATCTTATATGATGTGTGTTCTCTTCCCTGTGAATATTTGCTTAAAGACACTCTAACAAAAGGGATGGGGATAGGAGAGAGACAAAGAATAGTGTTGTTAAAAATAAAATTAAGAATATAAGTTTTGTGACACCTGGGTGGCTCAGTGGTTATGTATCTGCCTTCGGCTCAGGGCATGATTCCAGAGTCCCGAGATCAAGTCCCTCTTCCTATGTCTCTGCCTCTCTCTCTGTGTGTCTCTCATGTATAAATAAATAATAAATCTTAAAAAAAATAATATGTTTCTAACTAAGATAAGTTAATTGAAGATACACTAAAAAGGTTTCTTTCTTAATTCTTAGAAATCAAAATTTGGGAGCAGAACAAAGAAATTATAGCACAAACCATTATGTGGTTTATCTTATTGTTGCAGTTATATGGATCCCTAAGAGGGAGGCTGTAGGGTCTCAGAGGAACATGCTGCTTTTAAGCTAAGGTTCTGAGCCTCAGCAAAAAGGGGCTTTCAATTGGATATACTTGAGGTTTCTGGGCTTCCTGACAGCAAACGTCCCCAAATGACCTCCACTGATCAAACAGATCTGTTTATGAGCCCTAACTCAGATGGAGAGAACACTATCTTGACAGAGACTTAATAATACCTCAGAAAGAGAGGTCATGGGTTGATATTCATAGGCTGGAAGAGGAGCTACACTCAAAAGATTTAAATTGGATTTTCCAATATGGCTATCTGGTTGGGATTAGGCAAATTCTGTGATAAAATATTTAGTGAGGAAATTAAATTAAATCTTGGTGATCAAACAAAAGTTGTTTGATAGTAAACTGGATGCCTGGGTGGGGAATTTATTATCCTGAGAAAGGAGTATTTAACCCAGATGAGCAACCAATTTGATTCAATAAATTAGATTTAAAGAATTTCCTAAATAGTCATAAAGGATCTTTACTTAAAAATTGATCTTCCTGGAACAGAAAAATTCATGCTTACAGAAGTGGCCTCGGTAAAGAGGAAAGAGATTCAGGATGGATTTAACGTTTTACCACTGAAATATACTGTTTTTGTTTTCCTGCCAATATTTAAAAATTCTCAAACTTGCAAAATATTGCATGTAGCCAGTTGAAGAATTAGAATGTACATAATGGTTGGGTACCTCAAAATGTACAGCGAATTTCATGGTAAGGTAATTTGGCAAAATTGTTTAAACTATTAAGCTAATTTGTTGTTTTCTTCCTTCTTCATTTTTTTAAAAGTCTGTTTAATATATTATGGTATTTCTCACCTAAAGTAAAATGGCATTATTCAATAATAACCAAGAGAATTTAATATGAACAATTAAGAAAATGTACTTTGTGCAACCTCATTGATACATTACATAATCCATATATTTCTGTCATTTCAACCTTTTACAAAACACGATTCCATTTGCATCAACAAGCTAGTCCTTGGAGTACACAGATGGCTCTCTCAACTATTCGGTGACTAATTCCTGTTAGTGAATGCAGTTGACATGGAAACAACTAGTCAACACCAAATAACCTGATTATTATGTGTAAATAGCAGCCCCTCTGTGATTATAGCAAATACCTTATTTATATATGAAGGAAATGTCTAACAGTAACTCAACAACAATTTACAATGTCTCTTTAGGATATTTATATGTGATTTTGCATACACCAAAATACCTTACAGGTCTTCAGATGCTTATAGGTTTTATATCATCTATCTACCTATCTATCATCTATCTATCGAAAGGTAGATAGAGAAGAAGAGAGAAGAGAGGGAAAGAGAAAATTTATGAAAATCTAAGTGAAACGTTCTTGAAATACTAAAGCAATAATCAACCTCTGGGATCAATTAGCATTTCATGAAATTATGCTTCAAGATTTCAACATCATCCTCCATCTGTTTTATAGCTACAAAATGACACCTTTGACTTATTTTAGATAATTATATTTTAAAAAATAAGGTTTGTAAATATCACAGTGCTGAAGAAGTTAAAAATAGATGTTGAAAGTGGCATATTTAATTTCTTTCCCCTTTATTGTTGTATAATACATACAGGTTTTGTGTCAGCTACAGCTCTTTGATGACATTATCAAAGTTTAGTTTTCCTTTATATCTTGAATAATTGTGAGCAGCAAGAAAGTACAGTTTCACTTATTTTATTATAGAAAAATGTAAGCAGTTTGATATTTCTTCTTAAATACCTAAATCTAAATTTTGATGTGAAAGGTGGATGCTAAACACATGTACCACATATCACTGGGTTATAAAGAGCTGTAGCCACAATTACCAGATTTTGATGCTCAGTTCGATAAGATAACCTTTTGCATTAACAAGTATTTGTTGAGAACCTATCAGTCAATGATGATAGACCAGTGAACAAAACACACAAATTTACAGTCTTCATGAATATTTCATTCTGGTGAATGGATAGTAACTGTAAGAAAATTATTTAAAGAGCATTTTTAAAACGTTTTTTAGGGGCACCTGAGTGGCTCAGTGGTTGAGCGTCTGCCTTTGGCTCAGGTCGTGATGCCGGGGTCCTGGGATCCTGTCCCGTGTCAGGTTCCCTGCACGGAGCCCGTTTCTTCCTGTTTATGTCTCTGCCTCTTTCTGTGTGTCCTTCATGAATAAATAAAAAACTCTTTAAAGCAACAATAAAAAATAAAATGTACTTTAAATTATATTTATATTTATTAAAATATATTTGAATATCTTTATATGTTTCTAAATATATTGTGCATATAGGCAAATATATAAAAGTGTATATTTTAAAATTAAATATATTTAAAACTATATTTTGAAAATTATATTTTGCTTTCTAACTTTATAGTTAGAAAGTAATATGAGCTCTGGGGAAAAAAGCTGAAGAAAAAATATATGTAATGTTAAGCCGTAAAGTTGGGTTTGCAGTTTTAATCAAGGTGGTAATGGGAGATTACAGTGGAATATTGACAAATGACTAAATATCAGGACAAAGTGTGGGAGCGAGCCATGCAAATATCTTACAGAAGTACTTTCCTGCAGAGGGAACAGCAAGCACAAAGACTCTGAGTTTGAGAATATAATTAATGTTTCAAGGTACCTCGAAGAGGCCAGAGTCACTGCACTGGAATGAGTCAGGGAGAAGAGAATATCAGCTGAAATAAGAGAGATAAGAAGGAGGCAGGTAGGTGGTTCAGTGGGATAAGCATCTGCCTTCGTGTCAGGTCATGATCCCAGAATTCTGGGATCAAGCCCAACTCCTGCTCCCCACTTATTAAGGAATCTGCTTCTCCCTCTCCCTCTGCAATCCACCCCACCCCACCCCCCTTGTGTGTGTGCACAGTCTCTCTCTAATAAATAAATAAAAATTTTTAAAAAAATAAATAAAATGCCAATGTTAGTCATCTGACAACTCTTTCAGTTGTCCGTTGGTGTATTAAATAAATATTAGTGGCTTTAAACAATGAACAATAAATAGCTCACAATTGTGAGAATCAGAAATTCAGGAAAGGGTCATCAGAGATGGCTCATCTATGTTTTCCATTCCATTGGCTTTCTTTTCAAGGTCATTTGATGACTGGATCCTTGGCTGTTCTCCACATGGTGTGTGTCATCATTTGGAGTCTTATCCTCCAGGATGTTTCTCATCAGGCAGATAGCCCAGACTTCTGGCCTCCTAGAGGGCAAACAATTGATGCTGGAAGGCCTCTTCAGGTTTATGTTTGGATATAACACAAAAGCGCATACAGAATAGAAGGAAGCACAGCCTTGATGTTTAGAAATTATCTACCACAACAACCAAAAAGCAACGAAAACTTCTAGCATCAAATTTGGGTTCACTAGGTACATACATTCCCCATTGAAAAGAAGTAGGATTTTTCTGTTAATGGCCAAACCTAGGTACAGAAAATGTGGAAGAACAAATTCAGGATATCTTAATGCATCAGAAACCAAGGGAGTCAAGAGTATAAAGGAGGAAACAATCATATAGGACATGCCTCTTGATGCGATGCTTTAGAAAGTACATGAACAATGTATAAAATATTCTTCCAAAAAAATGAAGTTTGAATTTGTTCAAATCTCTGATTGTAACCATTAACTCAAATCAAATTCAAGACTCAGAGGAACATGTTAAGCAACAACATGTTAATAGCATGCTAGTATCAGGCTAATTTGTGTTAGAAACTAGCTTAATAGCTTTTGAGAAAATTGCTTCACAGGGACTCAATCTCTTGCAATAACATGGAGATAAGAAGATATTTTATGAATATTTACTATACACATTTGAAAGAGTATAAATTGTATAGATCAGCATAGCATAGCATAGCAATGCCCTCCAATAAAAATGAGTTTCAACTCTCCCTCTCCTCCTCCTGACATACCTGTTACTGCCAGTAGAGAATTTCTGTTGGAGTTGTCTGTGGTCCCTAGTACAAATTAATTCCTGTGATTGCTCCTCATGAATAGCTTTTCACTAAGCAGATACCTCTTAAATATAAATCCTTTTTTGGTATGAAATGAATGATTTAATAATTATCTCAACAAAATTCAAAGATTTTTCAGAAAATAGAAAAACATCCTGCCACAAGCTTCTCCCACCTGAACAGCTTATCTATTTCTTTGTTTCTATGCTCTGCTTTTTTTTTTTTTTTGGTACTTTAGATGGATTCTCATGCTATTCAGCAAAGATCAGTACTTCCACTTGTAGAGCAGATCCCATCCCCTCTCAACCTACTTAATGATACTGCTCTCTGCTCTCTCTTCTGAATCACTGTGTTTCCCTTCATTTCTAATAGATTTTTCAGCCCACCACTAGACAAGTATCCTAATATTCATTCTGTCTTCAAGATAAAGCTCTCCTGACCTATTTCCTTCTGCCGGTGTTTCCCATTTCACTTTTCCCTTTATAGCAAAACTCCTCAATACTAGTTTACAGTCATCATTGTTGTGTCCTTTGTGGCTTCATCCTCAGTGTCCCACTTTTTTAATAATTCAAAGTTCAGGGCATAGACCTAGCCATGTTTTCTACATTCACTCCTTTGTTACCTCATATAATCTGATAGCTTTATTTTTTTAAGATTATTTATTTATTTATTCATGAAAGACACAGAGAGAGAGAAAGGCAGAGGCAGAGGCAGAGGGAGAAGCAGGCTTCCTGCAGGGAGCCCTATGTGGGACTCAATCCCAGAACCCCAGATCAGGACGTGAAGTGAAGGCAGATGCTCAACCACTGAGCCACCCAGGTGCCCCTAATATTTTAGCTTTCAACATTATCTAAATGAAGACCACTCTAAATGTACATCTCCACAAAGGTCCTGAATTCCAGACTTGGATATTCACTTACCACTTGGGTATCTCATAGGTATATTAAAATTATAATATAAAACTCTGAACTCCCGATTCCTTCTTTCTTCAAATTTACTATTTCTGGAAACTTTCACATTTCAGTAAATAGACACTCCATTCTTCTAATTGTCTGGATTGATTTTTTTAGTAATTGCTGATTACCTTGTCTTGTTCTAATATTTAATCTCTCACAAATCCTGTTTATCTATCTTCAACATATAACTTAAAATCTAAGCAATTCTCAACCTCTCTGTGGTGTTTTGATACCCCTCACAGATTTCCTTTACAGGGGTGGCATTCAATACTCTGCTTTTGTGAAAGTTGTTTTCAGGTGACTAAGGGAAACCATATTACGGAGTAAGTTAAATCTCTTCCAGCTCTCAAGTGACCAAATTCAGTATTTGTAGATGGAGGCATACAAGAATTCTAATATGTGGTTTATGCTTTTATGCTGCAGAAGCTTCCCTTTTATTGGACAATATTAGAGTTTACCAGCTACCATATTTTTGCTGAATTTCTCCTCCCTTCTCTATCATACTTCACTCCATACCTTACAGGTTTGTGTTTCATTTTATTTTTTGTTATATTTTTCTGGAAACATTGCTTCCGTTGGTTAGGCACAGCAAACCCATATCTCTTACCTGGATGATTGGAATATCTTTCCTACCTTTGTCCTTGCTTTTGCTCACTTTCAGTCTATTTTGACACAGTATTCAAAATAACTAGTTTTAAGAGAAAATATGTTAGTAGCTCCATTCAAATAAAAAACTGTAAAGTTCTTGAAGCTAGTTTATTTGATTTTATATTTTTAATCTCTTTTCCTTTTACTGATACTGATGTTTATATAGAATACATTGTAATGTTTATTCTATCAGTGTGTGTTTGTGTGCATGCTTCTATTAGCTTAAAAATAAAAAACTTAGCATGTAAGGTTTCTGACCCCACTTATAAACTAGTTATCCTTCTCCTGGGAGTACAGGGAACTAACAGAATGATAGCACTATTCTTTTGCTAAGCACTACCAAAGTTGTGTGTTGATCAAAAGATAGTAGCAGATCTTCACAAAGGGAGACTAAATAGCAAACATAAATCTCCTATTTTATTTATTTTTGTTTAGAACTCATGCTTTTTTCTATTATTATTCACCTTTTCTGCTTAACTTTCCTCTTTCCTTCCACTTTCTTCTCCAATTATCTTTTTTTCCTTACTCTTTTGCTTAAATAAACACAGTACAATACATGTATAGATAGCTATGCAAATAGACCTCATATATCCAGAGAAGGTGAAAGAAAACTTAGTTCTTTTCCAGCATGGAATTGCTCTCAATCCCTTCAAGAAATAGTCACCCTATGTCGCCACAAAAATTGACTTGAGATGCTTCCCACATTCCTTTCCGTTCTGATCTAGCCATATTGGTTAAAAGGCCATTTGCCTGAAACCAGTTTGTTAGAAATCAATACACCAAAGGATCATTTTAGCAAATGGCCAATACTGTTGATTTAGCACATGTACTAACTTTAAAATGTTAACAGAAATGTTTAAATGCTTTATAAATAATGTTTAGTATTGGTTACTGCTTCTGGCACATGGGAAAATATATGTTACCATGAGGACCACAAATTTATACTTTTGAAAGAAAATCCTACGGTTTTTATAGTCTTAAAAGATATACAGAATTTTTGCCTAATTATGGTATCCAGTATTATAAAATTTATATTTTAAAATGGTATGATTAAATACTAATTTATTTTCTATATTTTGATTTAATATTTTATTCTAAATTAATTATAATTAATTTTAATGTCAATTTCTTTTTTCAGTATCTACTTATTTATCACTTTACCAAATATCATAGCAAAGTTTTTTTTTTTACTTTTAATCATAAGAAGAATACATTTTATAATTTTGTGTGGCTGTTTCCTAGTTAATTTCTTAATTTCCAAAATAATCTTGTATTCTGCTATAATAATGTGTTCCACCATGCTCACTTCTAATTGACTGCCTCAAATGCATTTATCCTTTCAAGTTATAATTGCTATACAATCTCTGTTCTTCAACAGTTTATTGGTAGAAACCACAATGCCAATATTTTGTTATAATATTATTTTAACTATTTTAGATATTTTATTCTTTTGATATTTTTATTCTCCTTTTGAATTTCAAAATATTTTTCTCTTCTGCCAATTCCTAGTATAAAATAACAAATTTAATTTATATTTCTGATAACTGTCATAATTTTGATCCAGTGATATTTTAAATATAAATTTATTTCAAAAATATTCAATAAGAGTAATAATGAATAAAAGTGATAGAAAAATCTTCAGATTATAATCAGAATGCATACTGGATGAAATATTCCAAAGATAAGAAAAATATCGAAGAGATGCAAGGACATACTTGCATTATTTGAAGGTCTTTTGGGATGACATATTTTTTTTCTAAAGTCTATGGCAAGCCACAAAATATTAATTGGTAAAAGAATGGCATAGTTTTTTCATGAGAGATTTCTCATATTTCATAACCTCTACCTATATATCTTACTTATATAAATAGAGATTTGAAAATAAAAGAATGGAAAAAGACATACCATTCAAATAATAATGGAGAGAAAATTGGAGGGGTCCATTAACATCAGACAAAATATACATTAAGACAAAATTGCTACCAGAAAAATAGGAGATTGCCTTATAAAGGCAAAAGGGGCAATACATCACAAATAAATCACAATTATAAAGATACATACACCTAACAACAAAGTCCAGAAATAAACGAAACAAAAACTGACAGAATTGAAGGAAGGAAAAAAATAATTCAGTAATAATACTTCAAGACTGTAAATGCTTATCATATTAGAACAATTAGAAAAAAGATCAATGAGAAAATAAAACATCTAAAAATTACTATGCATCAGGTAGAACCAAGAGAAATCTACAGATGATTCTGACAACAGTAGAAAATACATTCTGCTTAAGTTCAGAGGTACCAGCATAGGCCATATGCTAGGCCATAAAACAATTCTCAATACATTGAAACAGAAATAAATAATATAAACTCATCTGAACGCAAAGGCATAAAAAGACAAATTAGTAATGGAAGGAACTTTGAGAAATCTAAAAATATTTGAAAATTAAACATATTCCTTAATAAGAACTTAAAACATAACTACCATAGAAGTCACAAGGGAAATTAGAATACACTTTGTAATGAATAAATATATAAAACCAATATACCACAATATACCAAATCCTATAGGATGAAGATAAGTTCCACCTTAAAACTTAAACAAAAAAAATTTAACTAAACCTAAAGCAAGAAGAGGAAAGGAGATAATAATGATCAGAGCAGAAAGGAATAAATGGTAAAAGAGAAAAACAGTAAAGAATATTTTTAAAACGCGGATTCTCTGAATAGATAAACAAACTTGACAAACTGCTAGAAAGACCAAGCAAATGAGAAGAGATCAATGACAAATATCAGGTTTTTTTTTCAAAAAAAGAGGAGACAGTGAATATCAACCTTGCAGAAATAAAAACAGTCCTATAAGGGAATACTATAAACAATTCTATGACAATGTATAACCTAAATAAAATTGCCAAGTTCCTAGGAATGCACAAACTACAAAAACTGAATTCAGGAAAATAGAAAATATGTGTGTACTTATTACAAGTAAATATGATGAATAGGTAATCAAACTGTTCCAATAAAGAAAAGTCCAGGGCCAGATGGCTCCACTGGTTATTACTTCAAACATTTAAAGACAAATTACGGTGAATCCTTCTGTAGTTCCTCCAAAATTCAAAGGGGTGGTAACAGTTTCCAGTTCATTCCATAAAACCAAAGACATCACAAGAAAAAAGTTAACAGATCAATATCCCACATGACTGTAGTTGCAGGAATTGTCAACAAGATATTTTCAAACCAAATTCAGGAAAATACAAAAATAATGTTGCACCCTCCCAAAGTGTGCTTTACTCCAGGTATGCAAGCAAAATTCAATAGAAGTAAACAAATCTATGTAATATGCTATAGAATAAGGGGGAAAATATATATATGGTCATCTCAGCTCACAAACACACACGAAACTGCATTAACAAACAACAGTATTCCTTTATCACAAATTGTTCAACAAAGTAGGAATAGAAGACACTTCAACCTAAAAAAAACAACCTCTACCAAAAAATCCACAGCCAGTATTATATTGAACTGTGAAAGAATGAAGGCTTCTCTCTTAAGATCAAGCACAATGCTCACCATTTCTAGGTAACATTATACAAATAACAACAACAAATTAGAAATGTTAGTAAATGAGTTCAGCAAATTTGCAGGTACAAGATTGATATGGAAAAATCAGTGTATTTCTATATTCTAGCAATAAACAAATAATAAAATTAATAGAGCAATTGTATTTACAATAGCATCAAAAAGAATAAAATACTTAGAACGGTTTTAACAAAAGAAGTGCAAGACGTGTACACTCAAAACCTTAAATCATCTTAGAAAAAAATTAAGAACCTACATGAATGGAAACATATCCCATGCTTATAAATTTGAAGACAGTATCATTCAGATGACAATACTTCCTAAATTGTTCTACAGATTCAACACAATCTTTATCAAGATCCACACTGGCTCCTCTGCAGAATTTTATGAGTCTCTAAAGTTTATATGAAAAGGCAAGGGATGTGGATAGCCACATATATAGTCCAATATATTTATATATATATAAAGACCAACACTTTCTGACTTCAAAACTTAAACAAAGCTACAACAAGCAAGATAGATTCACAACAGCATAGGATTGATGTATATACATCAATGGAATAGAATAAAGAATTCAGAAGTAAATCCAAAAATTTATCACCAGTTGATTTTAAGCAGGGGCATCAAAGACAATTCAAGGGGAGAAATAAGTCTTCAACAATTGTGGAGGGACAACTGGACATATACAAAAAGGAATGAATTTGGAACCCTATCTGACATCATATACATTAAAGTATACGAAGACATAAATGTAAAAACTAAAACTATGAAATTCTTAGAGAAAAACACAGGTTTAAATTTTCATGATCTTGGAGTAGACAATGGTTTCTGGGATATGACAGCAAAAGCAAAAACAATGAAAGAAAAAACAATAAATTGGCTTCATCAAAATAAAGGACTGTCAGAAAGTGCTAAGATGAGCCAGGGGCTTCCTGTTTCTGTCCTAATATATAAACAGTGTGGAAATCATTACCTGTCTCTCAACAAGCCAAAAGCTGTACAAACTAAAAATCAACTTTTCTTAATTCCACCCAAGAATTAAAGTCACATGACAAACCACCACTCTGAATACTGAAGAGACAAGTGAATACCAAAAATCATAGCTTACCCAAAGAGGAGGCTTGGAGCAGAAAGTGCTGCAGTTAGTATCAAGGTAGGAAGATTTACACTCTGATAAATTGCTGCAGGCTCAGTGTGGACAAGTCAGTAAGATAAAAATTCTACATAAGGCTCAGGTTTAGGCGGCCCTCATACTTTATTGAATTTTACCTCTAGGAACCTCACCAGGCTCACATAGTGACAATCAGGAAAAAAAAAAAATCCTTCCATCCTGGAAGGGAAACGGGTAAGAGAAGGAGAAAAGTTTTCATTTGGAAATATTTCCAAACCATTCTGTTCTCTTTAACTGAATCTGCCTCACAGAAACTCTTCTAGTAGAGCCAAACCAACCTGAGAGAAGGACAAACCCAACTCCAGCTTCCTCTTGACCTCGGTGTCACCCAAGGATAGGGGTATGGCAGGGACAGAGAAGCTTTAGTGAGGGTCATAGTCTAGGGGCCTAGGTTCTGTGAAGGTCATAGCCCAAGGAGCATTAGGAAAAGACTGGGACCTCATCAGTGGAATATGGGATGGGTCCCACACACACACACACCTTACCGCCTTACCGCCACTTCCATAGGGCTGCTATATAGTATCAAGTTATTAGAGCTAAAAGAGCAGCAAGGCTCACATTCTACCTAAGGAGTTCTCTAGAGGAGTTCAAAGCCAAGAAGGGAGACAAAATCCAGGAAACTGACAGAAATGTACACCTCTGACACTTGGAGCCATTGCAAACAACACATACAGCATAACCCCTAAACAGATAAAACAGAAAACTTCCTTTAAAGGCCCATTTACCTGAACTCCTTTCACACTCCATATCATGTCAGGCTCTCAACAGAACACTAAAAGATATACTAAAAAGCTAAACAGTTGTAAGAGACAAAGTAAGCAATAGAGCTAAAGTCAAATATGGCAGGGAGTTTGAGATGACCAGATAAGGATTTAAATTCACTATGATTACTATGCTCAGGGAGCTAATGGAAAAAGCAGATAGCATTGAAGAAAACATGTTATATAAGCTGATCTGAGAACTCAGAGAGAATCAGAAAGAAATGCTATAAATCAAACACACAGTAACAGAAATAAAGAATGCCTTTAATGGGCTCACCAGCAGCCAAAAAAAAAAAAAAAAAAGAATCCATGCACTTAAAGGCACTTAAAGATATGTCAGTAGAAAATTCCCAAATGGAAAGGCAAAGAGAAAAAAAAAGATTAAAATTCCTCAAATGTTTTGCATGGAATTACCACATGGTAAAGCGTTTCCACTATTACATATATATCCCAGAGGAATAAAACATATCCACCCAAAGTTGTATGCAAATATTCATAGCAGCATTTTTCTTGATACTAGAAATCTAGGAACAACCAAAATTTTCATCAACTGCTAAATGGATAAACAGAACATAGTATGGTCAGACAATGGAATATTATCCAGCCAAACAAGAAGAATGAAGTAGTAATAACCCTATAATATAAATCTTGATGACATTAAGTGAAGTGAAAGGAGCCAGACACAAAAGTTTACCTATTATATGATCCTGTTTTTATAAATACAAACTATAAAGCTTCAGGACCATTTAAATTTGGGCTTTCACGGATATTCACCCCTTTATTTTCATTTTCAGTTAAAAAAATGCTTCCATATGGGAGAGTGAATGGGCAGGGGTTGTTATACACCGACATTTCCTTACCTGTTCTACTATATGAATTCTAGGATGTTTTAATCTACCAAGAAATGGATACAACTGATATCTAAAGCTAATATAAATAATTCAAAAATTTACATGCAACTATAATCGCATAAATTCCTCTCAAAAGACATTCATATAGGGCAGCCCTGGTGGCCCAGCAGTTTAGGGCCGCCTGCAGCCCAGGATGTGATCCTGGAGACCAGGGATCCAGTCCCACATCAGGCTCCGTGCATGGAGCCTGCTTCTCCCTCTGCTTGTGTCTCTGCCTCTCTCTCTCTCTCTCCCTCTCTCTCTCTCTCTCTCTCTGTGTGTGTGTGTGTGTGTGTGTCTGTCATGAATAAATAAATAAAATCTTAAAAAAAATAAAAAAATAAAAAATAAAGACACTCATATGTTTCCTAAAAATAAACCTACTAGCTAAATTCAATTAATCTGAGAAATTAGGTAAAAACTATCAATGTATTGAAGAAACGGTCTTTTTTGTAATACTTGTTTTTCATAGCATTCCCTACATTGCAGCTTGATGGATAGGAAATGGGAAAATTGACCTGAATATTATGAATAAATTTGAAGCATATGAATTTTTTCTTAATCTGGACTTTCATCCTTTTCCTGCAAGATTTGCAAGATGAGAAATACTAACCTGAAAAACTGTCTATGACAGATTATCTAGATTTGAAATAAGGCTGTTTTCCCCACCCCACCAATTTTGTCTGATTCTAGAAACTGATATTATAATTATGCCACTTTCCAAAAGAAGAGATTCAGTAGATATTTTTTTAAAAAATATAAGAATTTGAATGCTTTCAGAAGAAATAAAAAAGAGAGATGCATTTTCTATAAAATTATAAACATATTTTAAAATGTCACCAATGATTGCCCCTTTTTTCTTACTTTTAAAAATGTCCTGCAATTAAGAGTTTTTCCCGATAAATAGAGTTGTTGTTCTCTGTCAATTTGAAGAGTAAGACTTACCTTAAAATGGAGAATAAATAGTTTATATCTTCTCGGGAGATACACAGAATACAAATCATGGAATTTTTATAATGTTAAAAAGACTTTTACGCCATATTAGGCAGTAAAATTAAAACAAAAATTACGGATGAATATAGCCCTTGTGATTTTCCTAGAGTCTTATTTAGATCATATTTTGAAAGGCACAAATGTTAAATATTTATGATCTTTGGTGCTAAAATAGAATTTTAGAAGATTTTGGCAAAATGCATTTATTTAATATGAAAATATCCTTTGGAGAAGAACCAGCAGGATTGTTACTAAGCGACCCAGTAAGATAAGGTTGCCCAGCAACAGGTTGTCAGGGATCAGGACTTTTCTCTTCTCTGGTCTTAAATTCAAATTTCCAAGAGATCTATGGGGTCCTGTCCTCAGGGTTTCTGGGCTATTTCACATGAGGATGTCAAGTACCTTCCTAGAAAAATCTTTGTACAGTTGACCTTAATATATAGATATTTTTTTAGCTTCATCCTGCCTTCTGCATCCAACACATTTCGCAGTGTGTCCTATCCTATGTAGGGTTTTGTGTAATTATAATTAGAATTATCTAACTCAGCACAAACTTTTTTTTTTGTCTCCTATGGATATAATAATAAGCATTTGGTCCTTAGAACCATAAATGATGTATTGATGGATAAATTAATCTGAACAGTCCCACATTCTTAGAATAAGTTTATTGCCATATTATGATTCATTTACTATGTCCTGGGGTAAATTTGTTAATTTCTTTGAAAATTTGCTTTCATATGCAAAGGTAAATTACTCTGATTGTTCCTAGAAGTATTGAGAGTCAGAATTTGAGAGCTGAAGCTCTGTTCGACTAGCAAGAAAATTTATCTCTTGTGCTTACTTTTAAAAGATGCTGATAAGAAATAGAGTTCTTTCTCCAATCCTGCTAATGGGTAAGTCCATCATTTTAGCTACAAACAAGAACAAGGAAGTCATGATTTTCCTGACTGCTCGTCTGTCACTGAAGAGGAATTCCAGCATTCCAAGTTTGCCTTATATCTATGCTTATATCTAAGCTTATGTCTACAAAGAATTCAACTACTGTAAAGGTTAGCCTTGAAAAAGTGGAAATTGCATTGAACGATCCAAACAAATGCATCCTATTTTTTTTAATGCATCCTATTGAGATAGGACTAACAGAAGTGTGAAAAGAAGATATTTATTAGGAAGAAATGAAGTAACTCACAGAAACCCCCAAATAACACAAATTTCTTTTTAGTAATTGAGATACTTAAAACATATACAAAATATTCATGTTGTAAATATAATAGACAAGCCAACTATGTTGCCCACAATAAACAGATTTTATGTATTAATACACAACTAGATTAAAACTAAAGGCATGAAGAAAATTATAGAAAACTAACAAAGAGGGGGAGGGGCAATTGGAGTGTCAGACTTAGAGTCCAACAAAGCAGATTTCAGAGCAATGCATTTATCAGAGATACGCAGTTACTGAGAAAAATAACATTCAAACTATTGCTAGTCTTATTGATTGATTTTTATTATGGTAAGAACGCTTAATATCAGACCTACACTCTTCAAGTTTTATTTTTTACTTTTTAAAAGATTTTATTTATTTATTTGAGGGGGAGTAGATGCAGAGGGAGAAGCAGACACTCTGCTGAGCAGGGAGCTTGATGCAGGGCTTGATCTCAGAACTCTGGAATCATGATCTGACCTGAAGACAGATGTTTACTCAACTGAGTCACCTAAGTATCCTTACCCTCTTAAATCTTTAAGTGTATAATACGTTGTTGTTAACTATTGGCACAATGTTGTAAAGGAGATCTCTAGAACTTATTCATTTAGCATAAGTGAAACTTCATACCCATTGCTCCCTGCAATAGGTAAGATATGGAAACAACCCAGATGTCCACTGATAGATGAATAAAGAACGTATGGCATATATGTATAATAGAGTATTATTCAGCCTTTAAAAGGAAGGAAATCCTGCCACGTGTGACAACATAAATGAATCTGGAAGATACTATGCTAAAGAAATAAGCCAGTCATAGGACAAATACTACATGCTGTAACTTTAATATAGTTGAAGTGAGAAAAGAAGTTTTAGTCTCTATCATCTATCTGATTTTGTTTACATAATAAGCTTCCAAATACAAAACTAATGTAAGATTTTAAAAGGAAAAGTCTTAATGAGAACTAATAAAATGTAAAATAATCATGTTATCAAAAAAGTTAAGAAAAAGTACTTTTTGACATTTTCATTTATTTCTAAGCCTAACATTTGTATGTAGTGATACTAATTTCATGTGATCTTACTAGCTACTCAGCAGTTATAAGATTACATATCCTAATTTTATGTCACATTTTGGGACTTGCTAATGAAAATTAGTGTTCTCACAAATTGAAATTTGGCAGTACCTGGCAAGTAAAATGGGGAAGCAGTATAGGGTCATATAAATTAGACTGAGTTATAAAAATCTAAAAGTTACATCTTAAACCAGGAGTTTTCTTATTGAAACATTTATGTTGATGCATGCAAATGTAGTTCATTCCATTTAGATGTTAACTATTAAAATTTAAAACTCAATATTGGGTCATAAAAGATCATGAACTATGATGCTGATATCTGTTCATATATAATCTTCAAAGACTGGGTTTAAAGTTCAAACACTTACATAAGCATGTTAATGGTACTAAAAATTAATTAAAATAGTTACAACCTAAGCGGTGGTTATATTCTGATTTTTCTAATTGAACAGAAATGAAACTTTCATACATCTGGAAGAGGTCCACCTACGTAATTTGTGGGGTTCAGTTCAAAATAAAATGTAGTGAACCTTGTTAAAAAAGAAAAACAGGAAAAAACTCTTTTCCTTTTCTGAGGCCCTTTCCTTACCTATCATGGTATTTTTAATTTGTTATTTAATATTGCATTCCTTAGGGCAATGGAATACTGGTGGGGGAGTGCATATACTCACAGGAGCCCAGAGCCCTGCCCCATGACTTGATGGATGGGATGGTATGCATGAATGCATGAATGTGTGCATGAGCGCATCAATATATGGGTGTATAGCATTACCACCAAGCTCTGTAACTGGGGCAATTACATTCAGAAAAATACAGATAGATGGATAGGAAGATAGATGGTTGGATGGATGAGTCAATGGATGCATGGATGGATAGACACAGACAGGGAGATAGAAAGTAGATGATAGATAAATAGGTAGATCATAGTTTAACATTAAAGTTAATATTGCTGGCAAAGCATCTTTCCAGTTTACTCCTACAGTTCTTTATTTGAATAACATCCAAAGTTTGTGTGTGGAGCTAGATGCTTGGGTTAAAGGGTCTGAATTATGCTTCTCTGCTCAGACATGCCTGCAATGCAGTGAGTACAAAGTCAGAGACAGACCAAGGCAGGAAAGAAGGCCCAAAGCAAAGCATTTAGTCCATCTTTTGTGCATTAGGAAAAACTTTCTTTGAGAGGATATTTTTTAATCAAGTTCTAAAAGATGCTTATCACATGGTTAGATGAAGTGGCCACAAAAGGATTAGAAGGCAGGAAAACAGAAGCAACCACAGAGAGGCTAGAAATCACAGAGTGTATGCAGAAACACACAGAAGGATTAGTGTTCATAGAGCAAAAATCTAAGAAAGAAATGATAATAAAAGAGATGAAGTTATCACAGGCATTGACATTATCCTAAAAAACTTCAACTTTATGGTATTGGTGAGTGGCTTCCTATCGGAGGTAAGTTTGTCCTTCAGTGAACATTTGGCAGCATCTAGAGACATGTTTGTTGCATTTTGAGCTGGGGGTTGCTAATAGCATCTAGTGGATAGAAACCGAGGCTGCCACTAGCAGCTTTTACAATGCGCAGGCTAGCCCTCACAGCAATGTAATATTATAATATGATTGACAAACCAAAATCTAAGAAAGAAATGATAAAAGTGTCAAGATCGAGAAACTCTGCTGTAATTGAATGGGTATTCACTTAAGAGAACTAAAAAAAAAAAAAAAAATGTGTTCTTTGGATAGCCTCTGATGGTAGCCATATAACTATAGGAGATATAATTTATGAACACTCAGGGGTGCCTGGGTGGCTCAGTCAGTTAAGCGTCTCCATTCAGCTCAGTTCGTGATCGCCAGGTCCTAGGATCCCAGGCCACATCACATTAGGCTCCCTATTCTGCAAAGAGTCAGCTTCTCCCCTCTCCTCTGCCTGTCGCTCCTTCTCCTTGGGCTCTCTCTGCCAAATAAACAAACAAATTCTTTAAAAAAATGTATGAACATTCATTATGATATTTCCTAGGTTGCACTAAATTTCTATATTTTTTAATTCAAGTATAATTAACATACAGTGTTCTGTTAGTTTCGGGTGTACAGTATGATTCAAAAATTCTACACATTACTCAGTGCTCATCATGATAGACTGCACTAAATTTTATAGGTAAGATAACATAGACTTTCAATTCTTGATTGACTTTGGGAACTTGGAGAATTTCCATTAGTGAATTAGGTACTTTACAATAATGCTTCTTTAAAATTGAAGCTACAGCCTATGACTCAACAAGTGGCTAAGGATTAATTTTTATCCCCTCTGCCACCATCTGCTTTGCTGTTTAATTGCACTGCTCCACACAATATTACATTTTAATTATGAAAGGTTGAGAGAACATTAATTTGGAATTGGCTCAAGGAAAAGATCTCAATTAGATTTCCCAAGTTTTTCAGTTTGACCTCATTTATTTTCTGTCTTTACTACTGAATACAGACAATATTTGAGAGATGAATTGTAATTGGTTAACAATTAAAGTGATCTGGCTTTAAATATAAGCACCCAACACATGAAATGCTAATACACTTGAAATCTAGATACACATGATTTTATCAAGCTAACACTGTGCTGTTGAAAGTAACATATTGTTACTAGAAGAGAAAAATCTCAATTGAATTCATGAAGTGGCTCTAAAAGTACAAAGAAAACAAAAGTATATAGAAACATAAAATCAGTGATTTTGCAGAATTTAATCAAACTACCAACAAAAATGTATCCTTTCCCAATTTTGACCATCCATTACGAATGCAATAAGATTTAAAAGATATTATATTCAATACCAGGTTAAACTTTAATTTCAAACATATAATCAAAAGCTTCAAAACCTCATACTTGTTATCAATATACTCTATGTCCCCCCAAAACATAATTGGAAATGCAGAATATTAATATTTCACATGTTACTTTTTACAATAAAAATATCTAGCTTTTTATGAATCGCAGTGTGATTAAACTTAAAGAACAGATGGAAAGGATTGGCTCTTATCATTAAAAATGTGTACCATCGGCTTTGTAGGGTCCATGAAAATTCTTTGGACAATCCGATTGGAATTGGATTATATCCACAGAATAAGTGTGGAAAACTATTATTCTTACAAAATTAATTCTTCCAATTCATGGATATACAATATCTTTTGATGATTTCTGTCTTCTTTAACTCTTTACAGAAAAGTTGTATAAATTCCTAATAATTAGACTTCACTTTTTTTTTTTTTTTTTTTTTTTTTTTTTACTTATTCCTAAGTATATTGCTCAAATAAGTAGGGGAAGTTTTAAAGCTTGTTTTTATGTCTTCACTGGTAAATAGTACATTATTTTTAAAACTGTCCTATGAAATTCTTCGTGGAGTCTTTGGTGTTTTCTATTACCAGTAATCTAAAGATGATAGTTCTACTTCCTTTTTTAGAATTTTTTTTATATTTTTCTTGTTTTATTGTTCAGATTATAATAGACATAGAGGGTTGATCATCATATTTCTTGCCTTTCCCCTCATTTAAGGGAATCTGATTCAGCTTAGATATTCTTAATGACCCATTATCCATTTCACTGATGCTAATGCCTGTGCTCAATCTGCTGTTAAACAACATAGTTATTTATTGCCTTTATCATGTATTCTTTCTCTTACATAGCCATGTCTATTTTTATAACAAGTGGTTTTGAATAAGAAGCTTCACATTTTCACAAAAATCTAGAGAGTCCAGCTAATATCTTCAACCAGTGAAGGTTTACTCTTTGCTAAGCAGATATACTAGAGACAATCCCAAAGCTGAGGTCAACGTGGGTTGCAGTTTCAGTAAAAGCGAGACTACCTCTTTACTCTGTCCTTGTATCTAATACGTAGTCCTCTATATTTTTGTTCCTTGTGATCCTGGCATGTCACAAGAGTGTCACAAGAGAGTGAAAATATTGCATTGCTTTTTAGAAGTTTTGGCTTAGACTGACATAGCTTTAAAATATGGCAAATGTTTTCAATCTGTGCTTTTGAGAATCTTCAAGTCTCTAGTTTGATGTTTCATAGTTTTCTCTTTTTTTTTTAAATTTCAATTCAATTTGCCAACATATAATATCACACCTAGTACTCATCCCATGAAGTGCCCTCCTCAGTGCCCTTCACCCAGTTACCCCCCCACCCCCCCACCTCCCCTTCCACACCCTTTGTTTGTTTCCCAGAGTTAGGAGTTTCTCAAGGTTTGTCTCCTTCTCTAATTTTTCCCACTCAGTTCCCCTCCTTTCCCTTATAATCCATTTCACTATTTCTTAGATTTCAAACCCTAACAGTACCTAAAATCTTACCCAGTTTTCTCTCCTCCGGGTCTAGTTCCCAGCCAAATTCCAAATCCACCAAAATAGGCAAACTTCTTGAAAAAGAGCAAAAAAGGATGTTCAGTGTCACTGTCTCAAAAGCTTTTTTCTTATATATAATCTTTGAGACTCTCTCTTGAATAAACACTTGTCTATTCAAGAGAAAAACCCTGATTTTCTAAGGTCTTTGGTTTAGTTCTCAAGTCCCTTGTCTGGCATAGCTATAAAATTTAGCATCTATATTGAGGGGAAAACTAGCCAAGTGGAGACCCCTCAGATACCTGGTTTTGTCATTCCACTCCATGGTTTGACAAAAGTTCTCCATCAAAGCAGTAACCCTTTGCCTGTGTCTGGACTAAATTCCCAGACCAGCCGGAACCAGCGTTGGTTAGATACCACCAGTGAGGCCTTCAAATTCTCACATAATCTATTAAAGTTTCTCCTCTTTCCAGAATTCTATGCACTCTGGTCCAGGTTGGTTCCACAGCTTTAAAGATAATAGTTTACTTTTTATTCCTTATTATTTTTTAAAATTTATTCGTTATTTATTTATTTAAAATTATTATAGATTTACTATTTTTAGTAAATATATTTTAGTATATTTGATTAGTGGAATGTTGGCCTGTCACTGAATCACTATATTCTACTCTTAACAAAAGTATTTTTTAAAAATCATGAATGGTTGTTTAATTTTATGAAATAATATCTCATTGACGAAGGCTATCTTACAGCTTTTCTCCTTTAAATTAATGAAGTAACTGCCATTTAAAGATTCTTTTTTACTATTTAATCCTCCTCCTATTTCTAGGATAAATTTAAGTAGAACAATATGTCTTATCCCTAGGATTTATATGCTGTTTTAGTGCTTTTGTCTCAAGGATACTTGTTTCTCCTTGTTGCTCACAATTCAGATCAGCTCTTCTACTGTTGATATCTTTCTATAACAGTGGTAGTTCATAAGGAGTCATTTTCTTTCCCCTTATAAGTCAGAAAGTATATAGACTGTTTCAGAGTGGAAAGATCTTTGAGAGTTCCTAGTTATGTGTGATCCCAAAGCTGAAACTTCCCTCTACACTCAAATTATAGGGTTTCAAGAAAGAGAAGAAATCTTATTATATACACATTCTTAAAGATCTTAAACAGTAATTTATCATTGATTATATGGTAACCATTCTGCAAGGGCTCCAAAACTAAGTAAGAATTTATGCTATAAAATCCTAAAATTCTACATTCAATAATAGTAAACAGATGTTGGTCTGGAAAGAAACAAATTAGAAAATTTGGTGGCAATCTAGAGAATTTGGAAGCATTTTGCTGTGGTACAAATAACACAATCTTTGTAATCAGATACACTTTAGTTTCTAAAGACTGGCTGGCTCCTAATCATCCCAATGATATGATTCAAATGTGTGACCTAAATCTTCTGAACTTCAGAACAGTCATTTTTTTTTTAAACGACAATAAAGAATGGCACACATTGGAGAGAATTACCTTTAGGCTCAATGAGAAGATTTATGCAACTAATCAAAACTTTGTTTGCTCCCAGGGGTGCCTGGCTGGCTCAGTCCCTAGAGCATGTGACTGGATTACAAGGTAGGACGTTTGAGCCCCACATTGGGTGTAGAGATCATTTTAAAATAAAATATTTTTAAAAATGTGCTTGCTCCTTCTCTTTGTTTCCTCAAAAAACAATAGTAACATTGAACATGTATGTTGGAAAATGTAAACTCCTTCTAAAACATTGCATAAAAGTAGAGTTTTTGCTTATTAAGGGTGAGAGAAAAATGTTGCTGTCTATTCTATTCTAAATAAGTATGGATAGTAAGGGAAGAAATAGTTAAAATCACATTGCTGTGGATTTAAGGTATATATTTTTTGTAACACAAATAATTTTTTAAATATAATTTTTACTTATAAAAATTCCTATGTAATTGAACTTATTTATAAATTCATTACCAATATCAATACTCTATTATATAGTAAATCAGAGGTTTATTTCTAAATAATAAAACAAAACTTTACCAGACTTTTAAAATAACAGACTAAGCTAGTATTTAAAAATGACAACAATCATTGCTTGATTACATGAATAAATTAATGCTTATATATCAATATCTACTAATTATTATTATTTTTTAAAATTCTATTTATTCATGAGAGACACAGAGAGAGAGAGAGGCAGAAACACTGGCAGAGAGAGAAGCAGGCTCCATGCAGGGAACCTGATGCAGGACTCGATCCCAGGACTCCAGGATCACTCCCTGAGCCAAAAGCAGACGCTCAACTGCTGAGCCACCCAGGCATCTCGATAGTTTATTAACTTTGTTTTTGTTATAGTTAGGTGAGAAGAAATTTTAAAAATAGCATCAAATTCTCAAGTAGTGTTCAAGAAAAGATACAGGTAAAGTTACTTTATTCTATAAAATAAACATATCACAGTCTTATAGAATTCGAAAGATTTTCAAAATGATATAAATAATAAAAGGAGCAGAATACACTAACACAACTAAGGATTGCTGGTTATGACTAATAAATAACCTTTTTAGTAGCCTACCTATTTCCCACTTCTTTTACTACTTTTAATGCTTTCAAAAATAGAGGAGCTATATATTTGATTAAATAAATGTATAATTCTGAACATGGCAGTAAATTCAAGTGTCAAAGAGGTGTCCAAAATAACATTAGAGAGGAGTCTAATACATCAAATCAAAGGTTTAAAGTTTGTTATTTGGAAAATAAATAATATTAAAGCAGTGTCAAAATGTAGTTTCTGGCTAATATTAAAATATATATACTTAAGTTTTTTTGTTTAAACCATTTTATGGTGAAATATTCTGCTTTCAGAAATATTTATAGGTTCATTTGTTATTTTGGAAGATTTAGAAAACTGCAAAATAAGGTATATAATTCAGAAACAAAACCTCTATTTGATAATCAGGGGATGCATTCATTTTCTACTGCTGAAACAAATTAGCAAAATTACATAATGTTTAAATTATCAAATGCATTATCTCACAGATTTTGTAGGTCAGAGGCCCAACACAGAATGGGTTTCACAAAACTGAAATAAAGGTATTGGCCCTGCAGGACTCTTACCTAGATGATTAAAGGAAAATTCCATTTCCACGCTTATACAGATGGTTTGCAGGATTCAGTTCCTTGTGGTTGTGGGACTGAGGTTCCTGGGCTCCTCCATGTTTAAATTAGCAAAAGGGTATCAAATCTTCATGCTTTCAATGTCTGACTTCCCCTTCTGTCATACTTTCTTGTATCCAGCCAGAGAAAATTCTACACTTTAAGAGTACATACAATTATATTAGGCTTTCCTTCATATAATCCAAGATAATGCCCTAATCTTAGTCAACTGGTCAATGAATTTAATTTTATCTGCAAACTTCATTTTGCATATAGCAGAACATATTTATAAACATTATAACAGGCAGTGAAGACCATGGAGCCAAATTCTGCCTGCTAGAGGTGAGATCCTTTATAGTTAGGTAATATAAGGACTATTGAGACATAAATATATGTTTGAGGAAATTTTTCTCCTTCACATTAATATTACAATTAATTACAATTTGTGGTATTTGTGTTAGGAAAATTTTTGAATTGATTTTAATCAATAAACAAAAATAAAGCATGACAAAGTATCTTCTACATATGGAGAGGCATAGTAGATTTTATTTATTTATTTATTTATTTATTTATTTATTTATTTATTTTTAAAGCTTTTATTTATTTATTCATGAGAGACACAGAGAGAAAGAGAGAGGCAGAGACGCAGGCAGAGGGAGAAAGCGGGCTCCATGCAGGGAGCCTGATGTGGGACTCACTCCCAGGACTCTGGGATCATGCCCTGGGCTGAAGGCAGGTGCCAAACCAGTGAGCCACCCAAGCATCCCTCATGTATTTTATTTATAAATACTATTCTAGTAGTTGATACAAATTTGATAGAGTAAGTATCCAGATTTTAACAAAATTCTGTCAGGAAGTTTATGATAATGTTTGAAGATATAAAGATGTGGAGCCTAAGATTATAATATAGGTAAATATTACCTAATTTTGTGGTACAGCATCTTTTCTTCAGTCTTATTTTGCTTAATATTTTAATCTAATGCATAAAGACATTTTCATCTGATTTTTGGACTGTTAAACACAGAGAAGAATAATTGTCACCTTACATGACAAAAACCCAAAGACTACTAGGTAGGATGATGAACTGATTTTAAATAAATTTAATATGGATAAATATCTGTCCTGCATTTTGGTGCAAAATATCAACTGTTTATTTTAAATTGAGAGGAACTTAGGTAAACAAGTACATCCAGAAAGATAATTTACAAGTGGTAGCTCACAGTCAATACAAATGAATAATGCAATATGCTTCCAGTAAATCTAATGCAAAAAAATACTTTATTAGTAGAAATACTGCATCTATAAAAGAAATATGGAATTTTTCATCCTCCTTTGTCATAATTTATCTGGGTGTTAAAAATTTTAAAAAAATCTACACAAACTACAACATTCAAACCTTCAAAAATGCAAACTCAGAGGTCACTGTAGCTGTCTTTTAAGAATTACTATGACATTTTGCTATAAATAATTGATTAAACTTTGCCCTGGTAATAATAATGAAAACAGTAATAATAGAGCTAGTAGTCCAGGCTATCATTTTTTGTTTTACTACAGAAGAAGATGGATAAGGAAGGCTCACAGAGACAATTTATTATTCTAACTAAAATAAAAGTTTCAGAGACTTCCTTGTTAATCAGTTAGCAGCTACTGGGTAGTAAATTGGCCTTATTTTTATTCATGTCATCTCTGAAGATGGTCAGGAAGAGACCAATCAGTATTGTGCACAATAATGGTTCCTGTTGATTCCAGAGGAAGGAAGGAGTTCAAATTGCTAATTATAAGGCTATTGAACTATTGTTTGTATTTTTTTTTATTGTTTGTATTTTAAAGATTTATTAAGTCATAACCACCCCAAGAATCATTTTCTTTGTGGAATGCACTTATATGCTTTTATTTTTCTTATATATAAATTTTTAAAAATATTTTAAAATTTATATTTAAAAAATTTTTAAAATATTTTACTTATTTATTCATGAGAGACAGAGACAGAGATAGAGAGAGAGAGAGAGAGAGAGAGAGAGAGAGAGGCAGAGACACAGGCAGAGGGAGAAGCAGGCTCCATGTAGGGAGCCCAACGTGGGACTCAATCTTGGGTCTCCCTGGGCCGAAGGCAGCGCTAAACCGCTGAGCCACCTGGACTGCCCTGCTTTTCTTTTCTAATCTAAGAAATAAGATAACTAGTGAAAAGTCTGAAGAACATGATGGTGAAATGACTTCACAGGACACTTAACTGAAAGAATCTATGTCTGTCTTGAGCTATAGAGGTTTAGCCGATCCCTTCCCTACCACCATCACCTGCTCTTCTGAAGGATTCCCTAATCTGCTATAATTACTCATAATTCTGTATATGTTTGAGGATAGGATGAGCTCCAGGTTCAAGAATTTTATGTAGAAATGGTAACTCCTTTTATTTTCTTTTTAAATTGAAGTGTAAAAAAAAATAAAAAATAAAAATAAGTAAATTGAAGTGTAGTTGACATATAATGTTGTATTAGTTTCAACTGTCAAAGTAGTGATTCAACAATCCTATACATTACACCAGAAAAGAAGGAAATCTTACCATTGTGACAACCTGCATACACATAGAGGGTGTTACCCTAAGTGAAATACAGACAGAAAAAGACAGACACTACATGATTTCACTTTTATGTGGAATTTAGAAATGGTCTCTTTTTTTTAGAGAGAGAGAGAGAACACAGTGGGGAGGGGCAGAAGGAGAGAGGAGAGAGAATCTTAAGCAGACTCTGCTCCGTGTGACACCGCCCTGGGATTTGATCCAATGATCCTGAGATCACTATCTGAGCAGAAACCAAGAGTCAGACGCTCAACTGAGCCACCCACACGCACCTAGAAATGGTA
This sequence comes from Vulpes lagopus, assembly GCF_018345385.1. Classification (NCBI taxonomy): domain Eukaryota; kingdom Metazoa; phylum Chordata; class Mammalia; order Carnivora; family Canidae; genus Vulpes; species Vulpes lagopus. The sequence goes on from NC_054839.1 coordinate 44,008,712, forward strand.
ATTCTTGTGAATACATGGAAGTTTATGCAAAGAAACAAAAGCTAATTGAAGCAAGAAAAGTATCAATCTGCGGAAAATAAAGACTTCCTTGTATGTTGCCAAAGTGATAGACTCTTTTGCAAGAATAACTCAATGATTTGACATGAAACAAACTCATCTCATCACCCTTTTCTGGGTCCAAAGCTGCTGCCTCTAAAAGTGCCATTTCATTGTGCTTTGTATCAGTTAGTGCTGGAGAAATCTTGAATAGCTTATGTACAGAATTGTTTTTAAATTTTATATTATTTTGAAACTTTGCTTCTTTAGGTGTGGGGCACATTGACCACCCCTGTCTGGCTGAGAACTCTCTACAGTCTGTGGGCTGACAGTGTGCTGATCTTTTAAAAGTTTCTTTCCCTCCCCAACTCCCCTTTTAGGTGAGGTTTCCGTGAGTTCTGTTAGGTGTGCATCCTGCAGCTTATTGGCATAAAATGCACTCTTCCTTTGGTGGCCTCTCTTTGGGTGCCGATTGGGAGAAAGAAACCAATAGTGCAAACTGTTTTGATACTGAAAATTGACAAGTGTCTTTTTTGAAATAAAGAACCAGTCCCTCTGGAAAAAAAAAATTAAATTGGGAAAATTTCCCAATAATTAAATTGGGAAATTAAGTTGGGAAGAATTGATACAATGTTGACCTTTCCAATCCATGAGAATGGACTAGCTTTCCATTAATTCAGATCTGCTTTGATTTTTTTTTCATTAGTATTTTGTAGTTCTCTGGATAGAAACCCTATAAATATTTTGTTAATCTTAATAGCTAAGTATGTAATTTTTCTGAGAGCAATTGTAAATAATATTTAATTTCAAGTTCTGAAAGTTCATTGCTGCTATATATGACAGCCATGGCCCTTTGTAACTTGCCTTGCATTTTACAATCTTTTTGTAGTAACTTTTCAGTGTGAGGAAATTTTGTTGGTTTTTAGGGGTTTTCTGCATGGAGAGTTTTATTTCTTCATAATCTGAACACATTTTATTTTCTTTTTTTCCTATTGCATGAGCCAGGGCTGCTAGTATGATGTTTTGAGCAGGAGTGAGGTAAGAGGAAATGCTTCCCATTTTCCCTATCTTGGTAAGGTATCCAATTTCTCAAAATATGTTAGCTGTATATTTTATAATTTTTTATCAAAATTAAGTTATGCTCATGTTTCTTAGCTTGCTAAGAGCTTTTATCTTGGATTATTGTTGAATCTTATAAAATGCTTCTATTTCCATCCATTGATGTTATCATAGTCTGTTGATGTGGGAGACTACACTGATTCTCAAATACTGAACCATCCTTATATACCTGTAATAAATCACAGTGATCACTGTGTATAAAATTTATATAGGGCAGCCCGGATGGCTCAGCGGTTTAGCGCCACCTTCGCCCAGGTTGTGATCCTGGAGACCCGGGATCGAGTCCCACGTCGGGCTCCCTGCATGGAGCCTGCTTCTCCCTCTGCCTGTGTCTCTGGGCCTCTGTGTGTGTGTGTGTGTGTGTGTGTGTCTCATGAACTAAAAAATCTTGAAAAAATATATTAAGGATTTTATTTACTGATATTTTGTTGAGGATTTTTATACCTGCTAATTAAAGATATTGAGCTGTCATTTTCCTTTGTTGTACTGGGTTTATCTGATTTTGGTACTAGGGTAATCCTGGCTTCTCGGAATTTTCCTCTGTTTCTGTTTTCTGGAAGTTATTGTTAAATTGGTATCACTTATTCCTTAAATACTTGGTAGAATTCAAGAGTAAAATAATTTTGGGCACTATAAGTTCTCTTTCAGATAGTTATTAATTAGTGACATATCCTTTAATTGATACAGGTACATTAATAGTATCTATCTCTCCTTCTATAATTTTTGCTAGTTTGCCTCTTCTAAAAATTGGTCAATTTTATCTAAATAATCAAAGTTGTGGGCATAATATTGGTTGTAATACTCCTTTTTTATCCTTTTAATGTCCTGTTATAACACTATTCCTTGGGCAGCCCGGGTGGCTCAGCGGTTTAGCGCCACCTTCAGCCCAGGGTGTGACCTTGGAGATTCAGATCGAGTCCCGCGTCGGGCTCCCTGCATGGAGCCTGCTTCTCCCTCTGCCTGTGTCTCTGCCTCTCTCTCTCTCATGAATAAATAAATCTTAACAACAACAAAAAAAATTGATGATCCTCAATTTCATAGATGATATTTTCTCTTTTTTTCTTGGTTAGCCTGGCTAGATGCTACAAAATGTGTTGATCTTTTCAAAGAACCATATATTGACTTTGTGCAGCTTTTTTTTTCAATTTTTTTCTATTTTCAGTATCATTGATTTTGCCTTAATTTTTATTAGTTCATTCCATCAGCTTTTTCTTCTATTTCTTTTTTTCTATAATCTCCTTAGATAAAATATTTGGTTAGTAGAGTATTAACTTTTCATATCAATTTTAACTCTGTAGAAAATTAGTTTTTAATTAGGAAATTCTAAATTTAACTGCAAAAATCGATATCATGTTTTTAGTGAAACTGAAGGAATAAAAGTTGTCCCATCTTACTTTTCTTGCCAGTTCCTATAGGAGGTGATTACCCTGCTCTCATAAGGGAAATGGAAATGAAGTTGAGCATGAGAATTATTTTAATATTAATAACAAATAATTTAACTTTTGAATTTTTATAATTTTCTTCTTTTAAATTATAAGTTATGTATAATTATCTACACTTTAAAAATGAGAAAGTAAGGTAGAGGGCTTATAGAGGCTTATAAAATTTTCTAACACTATAGATTTAGTAAATTAGTATTAAATTCCAAGTCTTTGTATACTAAGGCATGATGAACATAACTTCCCAGCAGACACGTTTTAGCTCATTACAAACTTATTGGTGAAATTATTTAAGCATAAGATATGCAATTAGTTTGCAGGGGTATTAAAATGGAGACCATATTGTCAAGTGTCATATAACCATATGGCCATTTCTATTCTTGAGTAATCCTATTATATGGATATCCTAACAGAAGCAGAGTTCATTTTCTACTATATCTTTTATGTAACATTTAAGTCCATAATGTGGTAGTCTGAATAATGGCCTCCTAAAGATATTCATGCCCTAAGCCCCAGAACCTATGAACATGTTACCCTACATGGTTTATAAGATCCTGCAGATATAATCAAGTCAAGGATCCTGAGATGGAGAGATTATCCTAGATTGTCCTGATAATTGAAATGTAATTACAAGCATCCTTAAGAAAGAGAAACAAGAGTATCAGAGTCAGAAATTTTTGCATATGAAAGAAGGGCCACAAACTAATTCAGTCAATCCATACAAATCCTGTAAAGAGCTAGGAAAGATTTTCCCCTGAAGCTTCCAGAAGGAATACAGCAATGCTGTTCCCTTGATTTTAGACTTCTGACCTCCAGAAGTACAAGATAAAATTTTTGTGTTCCTAAAGCCACTAAATTCATGGTAAGTTTTTACATAAGCAATCAGAATCTAATTCACATGTCCAGGTGGGAGGCAACATCCTTTGCCAATATCTTAGGTGATACGTATGATTTACAATATTTACGGACCCAAAGTATACAAAATGATATGTGAAATGAAGTCATGTGCATTATGAATTGAAGATGATTAAATTCTTCTTGATGCTAATTTTCTTACCAGTGCAAATATAGCAATTTACTATATCCGACGGGATCTTAAAGTCTACTTCTGGAGGAAGGTAACAGGTAGTCTAGAGTTGAGAGGAGAGAGATGAGAGAGAAAGAGACACAGAGACAGAAGGGTCAGTGTTTTTTATTCTCAATTAGTAAGTTGTTTCTATGAATAATTGCAGTATTTGACTCTTCCTCCTCCATCTTCAGCATTTTTATACAACCTTCCCACTCTATTAGAAACAGAAGGCCAAGACCTAATGGAGGTCTAAGAGTAAATGATGCATTCTCACTTCTCACTTAATTCAAGTAATTGGTTACCATTGCTTAATTTGCAGATCTCTGATTGAATTCTGACACTTTGCAATGTTAAATGAGCTTGAACAGCAGATGGCTAACTTTAAAAAAATATATCAAGTAGTTTGAACTTCAGAAATTGGTAAAAGGTAAATATAAAATGCAAATATAATGAAAAATAAAGTATGTTTACTAGCACAGTATTATTTTTAAAGACTTTATTTATTTATTCATGAGAAACAGAGAGAGAGAGGTAGAGACACAGGCAGAGGGAGAAGCAGGCTCCATACAGGGAGACCAACACGTGGGCCTCCATCCCGGGCCTCCAGGATCACACCCTGGGCCAAATGTGGCTCTAAACCGCTGAGCCACCCAGGCTGCCCCAACACTGTATTTTCATTCAAGAGCACTCACAAAATAAGGTGTATCAGGGTCCTTAAAATAGTAACTAAATGATTGAAAGAATCATCAGTTTATTTTTTTATATTTGATTTAATAGAAAACCTCCTAAATAATTCCATTCTTTCATGAATTATCTACTTAGTAAACGCACCAATAAAATTATGTACCAGTCAGAATTTTGTGACTGTTCTAGTTACTAAAGATATAAAGATACAAAAGGACATTTCCCTTACTCAAGAATCTTACATCCAAGTGGGGAAGACAAAGTAAAACAGGATTGGTATAACTATAGACGTGAATACAAGTTACTCTTACACTTGATAGTTGGGAAAGGAAGAAAGTGGATCTCAGGTAGAGATAATTTAATTTATAGTAAAGTTTCTAACTTTAAAACATCAATCTTACCCTTGCCCCATAAATAATAGTAGTGATACAAAGACATTACAACATGTGAAAACAAAAACTATAATTTAGCTATATACTAAATAACTAGCTTTGATGCAACACACACAAAACTTAATCAATATAATATTTGTGATTAAAAAGCCTTTAAAATTATGTATTATTCCAAGCACACCATTGGTGCCTATTGAACAAATTCCACAATTCTCAATTATCTGGATGAGGGCTATTAATGGTAACATCCAATTGATGTAAAAATACCCCTAAAGTTTCCTCATCTATCTGATTCTCCAAATTTCACAAATTCTTCTAAAATGAAGCTTTATTTTCTTATTCTGTTGGGGGTTTTAGAATAAGAGAGAACAGAAAGCCTCATCTGCTGGTGGGAGGATAAGTCTGAGAGCCCACCCTCTTTCTTTTTTGGTAATTAGGAACTTTGTAATAAACAGGCTTGAAGAAAATGGTGATCAGAAACAGGAATGTGGGGTGGGCTCAGGACTAGCCAGAGATCAATTCACAGTTCCCAGTTCACAGAAGGAGATGGTCTAAAGGCAATCTGGCCTGGGAAAGTACTTTCTGCACATTTGAACTTATCAAGGGAAATTGACAGTTTATATCAATTCAAAAGAGGACAGTTTAACAAGATAAGCAAATATTATAGACTTGAAACCCATAATTTTTGTTATGTAAAGTTGCTTAAGATATCTCTTCACTCATTTCAACCAAAAATTATTTATGAAATAATTTCAAATTGATGCTTTTGAACATAGCAATAGTTATGACTACTTGAAATCAAATAAATTCTCTGTTCATTTTTGTTTTGTGGTTGTTAGCTAGATAGCTAGAGAAAGCTGTTCCTAGTTAACCAAAACTATTAAAAATTAATATTATATTATTCATAATACTAATAAAAAACATTGAAAACACATTTCTTGAAAGTACATCTATCTAAGATAAATGCCAGAATTCTAGGAAATTATGTTACATTTGGTTAAAAATAAACATCTGGGGCACCTAGGTGGCTCAGTGGTTGAGCATCTGCCTTCAGCTCAGGTCATGATCCTGGGGTCTGGGATTGAGTTCTGCACTGGGATCCCCACACAGAGCCTGCTTCTCCCTCTGCCTATGTCTCTGCCTCTCAAGGTCTCTCATGAATAAATAAATAAAATCTTAAAAATAATATATAATTAAAAAAACAACATCTATGTGAACAGCAATGAAGACAGCAATTGCATTGGTAGCACTTCATTTTTTTAAAAAAACATATGTTAAATACATTCTTCAATTTCTGATATCCTCATTCCAGAAGTGTACCACATTATGGACTGAGGAATGAGAGAAATGTCTGTGCTGATGGAGTTTTTTCTCTTGCCCTTGTATTTTCGCCAGTCTGCTACCAGGATCATCAAGTGATTATCTCTCTGAAACACATGTTAGAGCTAGTTTAGAGGACTTCTGACATGATTGCATACCGTCTGAATCTGTGGGCCTCCTTCAAGTTTTGAAGAGTTTGACAATTAGTTACCTTCAGGAGGAGTTAAGAATGCTGACTTTAGAATAAACCCACTCAGGCAGTCATCTCACTGTTGTGAGAAAAGCACCCCCTAAAGGGACCATGTTTTTAAAAAAACAGAACCAGCCAGTTTTCTTCTGGTAGTAGTTTTGATGTTAGAGACCAAGCAAACACCTGGTACTGACTTTAATGTATGTTGAGTATTCTTTGTATGTCAACCAAAAGACAACAAAGACAAATCCTCCAAACCCAAATGATTATTTGATATCATAATACATTTCATTAGTTTCCATTTAAAAATAATAATAAATCTTCCATCTAAAAATAATTATCTGCAAAGATTCATTTTAATCTCATTTTTCCTCTCTTCTTCCTCCTTGACTAAATGTGCCAACATTCTCATTGCACTGTCCCCAGGGAGTTGTACTTACAAGGAGAACAATGTGGATCATGCCACCATGGAGCCAAGGAGCTCTACAGACTCTGTCTCCTACGTAACACTTGCTCTCTGAAAGGGGGAAAAATTAAGTAGAGTGGACAAATGTGAGAAAGGAAGGATAACATTTTTTATTATCCACTATGTGAAGGATGCCATACTTGGAAATTTTTACATACCAATTGCATGAAACAATTTAATCTTTTCAACAATTTTAAGAGATAAATATTGTTACCATTTTACAAAGAGGAAGAGGCACTGAATCTCAGAAAGGCCAATAAACGCCCAAGGTTACACAGCTAGTTAGTAAAAGAAACAGAATCTGTATAGGATTAATCCCAAATGCCCTGTGTTCCTACCACACGAAGCTGACCAATACAATTCCATCAAATGTAACTGACCATGCATCTACTGTACCATATCTGTTCTTCAAAAAATTAAAGTAATTTTCTTCTGACATATGCTTTGGGGTTTTGCACAATCTCTACATATTTTCTCTACTTCCATGCATAATCCTCCAGAGAATAAAACCAAACATTTGTATTCAATTATTTTATTCAATTATTTACCATATATATAGTTGCCATTTTATTAAACTAGAATATAAATGAAGATTAATGATTTGGTTCCATCTTGTTTTAGCAAATAGAGGCATTATTGCTGATATTCTTTATTCATTACTAAACTTGATTTTTGGCCTGTTACCGCAAAGACTATTTTATTCTCCTAATTGAATTGGCATTATTCCTGATTAAAACCATTTTAATAAGTTATACTAAGTACTTGAAATATCGTCTCAAGTGTAAATTATTCTTTTCTATGTAAGGCAATTAATTATCTGAGCTTTTTCAGTATGTTATTAAGTATAAGCACTATTTTCAATAAACATTAAGTTAACCCTCTTAATTTAAAAAAATGGTTATTTTAAATAGACTACTGCTACCAAGCAGATTACAATTTCCTGAAATATTGCCAATAACCTCATACCACTGAACTGCCGCTCTCTCACGGCACTTTAACATGCTCACTTGCTTTCAGGCTCCACCTGGCTCCTCCTTTGTAAGGATGATATGAGCAACACTTTCCAGTAATTTTCCACTTGTACTTATTTATTTTTGAACTTCATCTATGCCAATTAAAAATCTACATCACTTCGAAATTCACCTTGTCAGCTTCTACACATTGAAACTTAGAGAAAGGCACTATCCTGCCTGGATAGTCTTAGGAACCGGTATTATTTTGATGTTCTTTATCTCCTACCCTCCCCCCTATTTTCAGTGTTTCCATGGTTTTATTCCCCAAGCTTCAAACACCTCAACACTTCCAGATCCTCTTATGTCAGCAGAGGTCCTCCTCTCATGCTATACTGAGGACACTTGGCCTACCGTGTGAAAGCATCTTCACTTACCAAGTTCCTATACACTCTGGCTTTGTTACAAACAAGACAAAAGTCATCTGTGAAAAGAAAAGCTTCCACATACTGTTTCTAAACTCTTTTCTTAAAGGGATGCCAATTGTTATGCCAATTGTAACTTGAAACGCTGCAATTTTGATTCCTTTATCCTGACTCAGAGATATTGTTCAACTCTCTTCCTCATACATTATCACTCTTTATTGAGTGCCCTTCTTTGCTTTAATTTTTTTTTTAATTTTTAAGTTTGTTTTTTTCTTTAAGTAATCTCTGTACCCAGCATGGGGCTTGAACTCATGACCCAGAGATTAAGAGTCGTAGGCTCAGGACACCTGGGTGGCTTAGTGGTTGAGCATCTGCCTTCAGCCCAGGGCATGACCCTGGAGACCCGGGATCAAGTCCCATGTTGGGTTCCCTGCATGGAGCCTGTTTCTCCCTCTGCCTGTGTCTCTGCCTCTATCTTTCTGTGTCTCCTATGAATAAATAAATTAAAAGTTAAAAAAAAAAAAGAATTGTAGGGTCTTGTGGCTGAAGCAGCCAGGCACCCCTAAAAAAATTCTTGCATGTACTAATTAAGAACATCTGGTCAAAGATTTAGTATTTTGCTTCAGTAAACCACCTCTCCATCAGTGTCCAACTTATCTCCTCTACCTCACCACCAGTTTACATCACCTCTAATAGAATCGTGGACTCAGGATCATAAGGGACCCGGCTTCATAAAGTCCAGTCTGGAAACTTTACCAAAAGGCAGGAATTTTGGTGTTCTTTTAAAAATTCTGTTAGAGAATGAACTTTTTAATAAAGCACCTTGTTTTCTTTCAATGTATCTCTAAGTACTATTCTACTTTTACTATAAGGGTTTGTCTACCTATCCTATGGAATATATTCCCATTTGTTGGAGTCCTATAGCCAAATGGAATAGCTCTAACTATGCTCTTAGTTGCCTCACATTCTTTCTCCCAAAACCTAATTATAGGTATCCAAAGTTCCATCTTGTCTTCCCATATAATCTCTTATAGTGAATCCATCTCTTCTTAAAACACTCCAGAGCTCCATATCACATTTCTAACTCCTTGATCACATTCCCATATAAATATTCCAGTGGCCCACCAACTCATAATAGTAAAAAACCTTATTTGCCTAAACTCCAGTCCTAATCCTTTACATCTCTATTTAGTATATGAGTAATTGGTTCTTTTCCTTTTTCTTACTTTCTGCTTTCAATTAGCTTAGAAGTGTTGATGACTCTCTACTTTATTTTATTTTTTTTTAGTCCTAGAACTGCAACAAAGAACAAAGTAGTCCCCGCCAGCTGGGAGCTGACCTGGCACTACCAACTGGCCTTCATGTTGCTAGAAACCAGCCCATCCCTCCCAGCCAGGCCACAGGGTTCTCATGGTGAGTACAGTAATTTTATAGAACAAGGCCAGTCTGTAGCTGTGATGAAACTAAACAAAACAAGACCACTCCATTACCATATCTATTATACACTGAGAAACAAAACATACTCATTGTGCAAACCACAAAAATGACCAAACGCCCCTACCCACCTCCCCCAATCTTGGCTAATATGAATGACCTCTGCTTCTTTCCTAAATTGCTACTTTCACTTTGCTTTATTATTTCACCTTTTAGATAACAATTATTAGAATACTGTTACAGGTTGAATTATGGACCAAAAAATATGTTGAGATCCTTCTCTAGTACCTCAGAAAGTGATCTTAACTGCAAATAGGGTCATCACGGGTATCATTTGTTCAATAACGATGAAGTCATACTAGAGTAAGGTTGGGTCCTCCTTGAAAGAGGAAATGCTGGTTAATTCTATGGGAGGGCAGAGGAAGAGACTAGTGACACAGCTACAAAACAAAGACTAAAAGCCACCATCAGAAGCTAAGAAGCAGTGAAGGATTCTAGCTAGAGTCTCAGAGGTTGATGGTCTTGTGCACACCTTAATTTTCAACTTCTAGTCTCCAGAATGGTGAAAAAATACATTTATGTTGTTTTAAACCTTCCAGCTTGTCAAACTTTGCTACAGCAGCCCCAGGAAACTAATTTAGATACAAATCCTTAGATACAAATCCCAAAATTACCCTGGCTCCCAACAACATTGAATCCATAGGTAAGCTCCCCCCAAATCACATTACACAAGGTCAAATCCTAGTCTTACCTAATAATCTCTTACTGAAATGCTGCATGACTTCTCACTAAGGACATTCTTCTTGTCGCAAAAAGTCAACAAACTCAACTTTGTTCACCTGATGGTTTCTAACAGAAGTGCAGTGAAATCTTCCTCCTCATTCATACTTTTTACCTCACAATTGAAAAGTTGTAGCAGGTTCCTAACTATCATTACGCCTTAAGTTTTGACTATATTAATTTCTGATCTAATACTTAATATGCCAGTTAATCTTTCTAAGTATGTTCTGAGAGGTTTTAGTGATGTCCAGTGAACCATGACTCAGGGATTAGTGTAATCCCTTCTCATCAGCACTGGCCTGTGACCTGCCTGACTCAATAGGATATAGCAGAAGTTATGCTGTGTCAGTTTCCAGGCTAAGCCTTATGAAGGTTTGACATCTTCCAATTTTGCACTCTGAGGCAAATCAGTTCCCATGCATGAAGTCTGAATACTCTGAGGTCTTCATTTTTATGGACAAGAAGTATACCTGATAATAAACAAAGGCTCACATTGTATATTTCTAAGCATTTGAAAATTATTAATCAAGCTAAAAAATCATTTAAAAAAAGTCTGTCCTCCCTAATGTAGAAATACAGCTTATTCATATATATATGAATAAGCTGGTAGGTCAATTTTGAATATGCAAATTCTCAGAATCCTTGGATTTCTGTGCTGGGATTGAATGATGTGGGAATAGTAGGCCTATGCTTCTGGCCCCCATTTCCCTGGATCCATGTGCTTTGTCATCCCTCTTCTCTTCTCTTTTCCAGTCTGTTCTGCACTACAAAGGAACTCATACACATATCCAAGATCCGCCTGTATCTCCACCAGAGTTGCCTTTGAGTTAATGACTCAACATTAGCAGACTTTCAAGAGGACAGAAGGTCCTCCCCTTGAATTAGGCTCAAGATTATTTGGTTGGGAAATTCAATGTTCCAGTTCACTCTACTTGCTTGGGGCTGCAGGGACAGAGGAAGGATCTGAATTATGGTCTACTCTGGCCTTTAAGTGCCTCATCATATGGGGTAGCATAAGACTGGAAGGAGATAAGAGCATGACTTCATAAGCTGTAGGCTCCAGGACAAGACTCTCATAATAGGTTTACAGTTAATGCTGAGTACTGCTTTCAAATCTTATGAATTGTGTCTCATATACCATGACAGAAACCATTATTTTAGTGATTATGAGTGAAATGTCTTCTGTATAGTAGAATATTAAGACTATTTCTAGATCCAAATGTGCTAAATGAAATTTACCACTTATTTTATAGCCCCTACTTAGAGTCCCTGTTCCCAGCACGAGGATTTGTCTTTACAGCCATATTTCTACAGGATAACAGGATGCATGTTTCAAAGCTGAATCAATATCTTGAAGGAAAAAATATAAAATAATTTAATTTATTGTGAAACATCTTTATTTCTCAGTGAGTTACTAAAGTGCCCTATCATATTTGCATTTCAAATAATTTTTTTGATTAGATACTACCATTGTGTCTTACAATTTTAACATTTCAATAATAGTCAAAAGTTAGTGTGCATGCAGATCATTAAGTTTAGTTATTTGCAATATTAACAGTAAATATAAAAGAACATATATTAAAATTATTCATAATTATTTTTGAACAGTGCAAAAATGATGTGTAAAATATTCTCCAAGATATGTATACCCAGTAAGAGCTTGCTTAAAGCATAGGTTCTATAATCACACCTTTATTCATCTGTTACCATGTTAGAAATCTTACCTCAAAATTATATGGTGTCAAGAATGGTAAGTAGCATGTCATTTGCAGCTCTGCTAGGCTTCCTTAGTTTTGGGGGTCAATTTGTATCCATGAGTTATGAAGAAAATACTGACTAAAGACTACTTTCAACTCTTTTCAATTTAAAAAGCATGTCATTAGGTATAAGGAGACTTTGGAGATACTGGAAAATTGATTTAAAGTGTATATTTTTATTAGCTTCACACTTTGAAAAGTCTTTCAATTTTTTTAATCCCATGCTTCAATGTACACTTTCAGTATGTCCTCATTATCATTTCTTTCACAGATACGCGACAAAAATTATCAGTTGATGGGGAGAAGTTAAATTCAGAGACTGACACATTGGCTTTTTAATCCTATTAAAAAATCCTAAAATCTTAAAGGTCTTATTTTATATTAAAAGTTATCACATTTTGGCTGTGACTCTTAGTTGGCTCAAGCTACAAAACCCGTGGTGGTAACACTGGCTGTAAGAGGCCCACTGAAATATTAGTTTCTCTTAACCTTGTATTGAATACCATGAGAAAATATCTGTAGCTTTGTCCTCTAATTCAGACGTTCTTTTATTATTTTTTAAGATTTTATTTATTTATTCATAAGAAGCAGAGAGAGAGAGAGAGAGGCCGAGACACAGGCAGAGGGAGAAGCAGGCTCCATGCAGGGAGCCCGACGTGGGACTTGATCCCGGGTCTCCAGGATCACACCCAGGCTGAAGGCAGCGCTAAACCACTGAGCCAAGGGGGCTGCCCCCTAATTTAGACATTCTTAAGAACATGTGTTTCATTAACCATGAGAGCGTTCCAGATTTGAAAAAAAAAAAAAAAAAATATATATATATATATATATATATATATATATATGTTTTGATCCTACATCCCTTTATTCAAACAGGTATCCAAGAAAACTTAAGTGGTCATGATATTTTAACAAGTGACTTTCACTATTCTCTTTAACACTGACTCCAAATAAAAGGAATATTTTTGACTGATAATTATTTTTTGAATAGTGCAGTTTTGGGATTGATATTCAGATGCAAAATCTTTTATGTCTATATTAAGGTTTCTGCTGCTCACATAGTAGTTTTGTCAATACTGACCAAGAAGTATTAGGAATTTTTTATTCATGACAGACACAGAGAGAGAGAGAGAGAGAGAGGCAGAGACATAGGCAGAGAGAGAAGCAGGCTCCATGCAGGAAGCCTAATGTAGGACTTGATCCCAGGACTCCAGGATCTCGCCCTGGGCCCAAGGCAGATGCTCTACTGCTGAGCCACCCAGGTGTCCAGTATTAAGAATTAAAGAAAATATTCCTGTTCCTGTAGCATATATTCTCAATGATGAACAGATCAAAAAGTCATTAAGCACTTTTCCTTCCTGTGTCAAAACACATTTACAAAAGATGGCATATTCTCTCCATACTAGTGTGTTTACCCATTGTAAGCTAAATTATCAGATAGCCCAAACTCTTGGTGTTATTTGCTCTTGCACATTATATGTCACTGCTCTGAATAGTCAAGCATGTAATTTGGCAAGGTTATTTTCCAGAACCTCATTTTGTCCCGGAATGTATTATGTACTATTACCTTTGTAGGTGGCTTAGAAGCTCCTAGCAATTACCTTAACCTTACATTTCAAATTTGTGAAATGTATAGGAGAATAATTGTTTCATCCCTTCTTTCCCTGGGACCAAAAAATGACCTGTAGACTAATTGATGGTGTGTTGAGTATCACATTTTTCAAAAACACTGCCTTGACTTCAAGATGTAAATACAAAATATTATTTGTAGCACATTGAATGTGGGTGTGCTATGTATTTTAGATACTTCTCTGGAGGAATTAAAATCTAAAATATATGGGTAAAACTAAACTTTTACATTTCATTCATTTGCATTTAATATTAAACTTAAAATAATTTTATTGAATGAAATACAGATCCTTAAAACATATACATTTTAGTCTCACTTATTGTCAAAGTAGTGCTATAGTATACATCCAAATTCACAATATCTAGCAAGCTTGCCAGCTTGCTAAAATATAAATATGTGGATCTATAGCATCAATAGAAAAAATTTTAAATCTGCCTCAAAAAAATGTGGAAAAAGACATTATACATCCTTCACATTAAGGAGTTATTCTAAATCAGTGTTTACTAAAATTCTCAGATAATAAGAAAAAATGTTAAATATGCATAATCTGTTTTAATGTTGGATTGGTGTCCAGGAATTGGATTTATAAATACTGCCCCACTCAGATTTTGACAGACAGGATAGTCTTAGGCTTAAGAGCACAGATTCCATATAATGGTTTGATAATCATTTGCTTCTTTGAATTTATGTACAATAATTTATCTTCCTATACCTGATTCTCGTCAATTGAAAAATTGGGACATTAATAATGTGGATACTAAATGAACTCATATATGAAAGTACTTAAAATGACTGGCTTACCATAATTGCTCTAAAATCAATAGGTTTTATTACTACTACTATCACTGTAAGTCAATTATTTAAAAAACAAACATAGGCAATGTGCTTGATGAGGATTTGAGAAAGTGTAAAATGAAATTTTCTCATTTCTTTTTCCAAAATTCCTATCTTCAGAATGCACAGAGCTTTTTCGTGTGTGTTTGTGTGTGTGTGTGTGACAGATGCATGCATCCATCCACCTTCTCGTTCATTGTGAGAGTCCTGAGAAAATAATACTGATCAGATAATAATACTGATCAGATAAACTTGAGGCTCTCATGGAGTTTACACTTGAGTATATCTACACTACTAATTAGTAAAAGTTTTTATTTCTTATCATTACTTAGAAAAAAGAGTTTTTTTCCTCTGAAAAAAAACCCAGAGATGTATTTATGTATTTATGAAATGTCTAATTGATTATAATTATCAAAATAGTTAAGAAAAAATAGTTTTTCAGAGATGAAAAGTATCCTTTACCATCATACTGACATTTCAGAGACATTAGAAAAAAGTATTTTTAAAAAATGTACTGGGTCAGGGACAGATGAAATGATTCTGTAACAATCTAGACTAGATTTTTAAACAGATTATAGCAGAAACAGAAGTGAAGTCTACCCTGAAATATGGGAAGTTTGATAACTATAAATTGGTTTTGGAAATAAAATAGTATCAAAGTAGTATCAGATGTCATACTCAATGACATTCAAGATGCTATCCATAGATGTGTAAGTGGAGGTAAGTGTAGTAGACCTTACACTGTGGTTACAATATATTAACAGACCTTCTGAATTCTACTTCTAAGATGCATCTTTCCACAAAATGACAAAGTAAATTGTCCTACATTCCCAATATATGTGTAAGTCATCTTTGATGAAGATGATTATGTCAACTCACTGAATCAGAGGTTAGAAGCTATAATTATGAGAATAGCATTCTTCTTGATTATGTGCATCCTAGATCTCAGACTTATAGTGGTGAAAATATACATGATTTATCAAGACTAACATGACAGAGGAACTTAAGATTCTAAGAATAGTGATTCTCATCAACACCTAGGAAAGGACGAAGTGATGTTTAAGGAGAGCAGATATTATTAAAATTTAACTGCCTAAGGGCAGAGTATGAAAACTAGACAAAGGAGGCAAAAAAAAAAAATCTAAAATTGTCCTCAGGGCAGCCCAGGTGGCTCAGTGGTTTAGCACTGCCTTCAGCCCAGGGCATGATCCTGGAGACCCGGGATCGAGTCCCACATCAGGCTCCCTGCATGGGGCCTACTTCTCCCTCTGCCTGTGTCTCTGCCTCTCTCTCTGTCTCTCTGTCTCTCTCTCTCTGTCTCATGAATAAATGAATAAAATATTTTTAAAAATAAACAAATAATATAATTGTCCTCAAATTATAGACAAGGTTACTGTACTAGAATCTGTCCTTACTGATGGTTCCATAGAAACTAGCCTAATTTTGAACAAACCAATTCTGAGTTGACTTTTTTATAGTTGGCCTTGTTGTATCCTGACATACGCTATAATCTACAGCACTATTAGAGAATATTTATAATATGTTTTTATTTAAGATTTTATATATTTATTCCTGAGAAACACAGAGAGGCAGAGACATAGGCAGAGGGAGAAGCAGGCTCCATGCAGGGAGCCCAATGTGGGACTCGATCCTGGGATTCTGGATCACACCTGAGTCAAAGGCAGACACTCAACCGTTGAGCTACCCAGGCGTTCCTATAATACTGTTTTAAATACTCCGTAATACTGGTAGTAGATGAAACAACCTGATAAACAGTCCAGAAACTCAACCCCCCCCCCCATTTTATTTTTTGCTGCTCTTACACAAAAATGTCTGGAATGAATGGACTATATATCCATATGGGAGAAAGCTAAGATTGGTGAAACATTTTGTAATATGCAACCATCACATAGGTTTTCTCTTCACAAGACTCGACAATGTCAAGCTAATTTCTTTGATACTTATGAGGAAACAGGAAATCAGAAGTTGGGCACTTCATCAATGATCACTCAGGTAGTGAGTGCTGGAAAAAGCTGGGAGAACATTTGCGGGGGCCTTTTATAGGCCAGTTCCTGTATCAGGTTCTTTTAAAAGCATTACTCTTTTAACTTTTTCTATCCTGTGAGAAAGACGCAAAATGTAGAAACAAACAGGTTAGAAAAAACACATTTCTATCTGGGTTCCAGAGTTCCCCATATTTAATCAGGCTGACTCACACTAACTAAACTCACAAAAAAATTAAAATATATATCAGCAGATAAATTAATATACTAATCCACAGTGAGCAATATACCTGTCACACAAACTAATACTTGCTTGGGCGGCCAAAAAATCAATTTGGCAAACCAAATCACGGTCGGAAGGTTTTCCTGTAAGCATGCAAATCACAATAGGGAAAGTGATTTTACATGCTTCAAATATGACAGAGCATCAGGCTCTGATTGCTTCATTTACAGATTTCCAAAACTGAAAGGTGTCTGCCATAAGCACCAAGACAGTGGAGTTTTATGTCACAACTCTATTTTCCTTGCACAGTGCAGAGGTGAACGGCCAACCTTTCTCCCCGGTTACTCAATTTTCTTACTCTATTTTTTACTCCTCCTCTTCCTCTTTCTCATCTTTGACCTTCTCCTCCTTCTCTATGATCTATTCTTTTATTTTTTTTAAGGTATGTTAAAGTTAGCTAAATAATGTAAAGTCTCACACTGTCCTGGGACCCAGTCTCTACTTCTGTCATTCATAGAAAAATTTTATGTATGATCTTATTTTTCATAGTATATTATCCATTATTTATTTATTACTTAATGTTTCTTATTATGCCCTACAGTTTAAATTTTATAGGGTGTGTAAAGTAAAATGAATTTCAGTTCTATATAATCTAATATGAAAACTCAAAATAATAGTGATGTTAACATCATATAATTTTATGGAGAGAAGTAGTCCAAGGCATGCATGGTGGCTGTTTGAGGACATGAGGAAACAATCTATTTCTGATTTATCCACTTTAAGTCTTGGTTTCCATCATCAGCATTACCTCAAGGTACAAGATGATTATCAGAGAACTATCCAGAGTAGTGCTTTCCAAACTACATAGTATAACATCATTAATGTGATCTTTGCATAGAAAAGCTTGTTTGGTTTTACCCACCTCCGCATGTCCTAACTAGTAAGGGCATGGAGCACTGCTTGATAGAATCAGAGAGTTTATCGGGAATCCTGAAATGGACTTCCCTCTCTTCCACATACTGGCTGTATTATGCTACTCCCATAGCCTCAAAACCTTCAGTTTCCTCCTCTCTATTACGGATATAATGTGTCTGTTTAATGAGGAACATTGAGACAGAAATGAAACTGTTTTTAGAAGTATATAGTGCAAAACAAATCAACTGAATATATTTTTAAGCCCTGCATTATGTTTTAAAAAAACATAATTTCATTTTTCCAAGTTGAAGTTATTCTTTAGTCAGAGCCCATTCCATCTGAGGAATAAAGACACAATCTTTGTAAATTCAGGATATGCTTAGTCAGTTTCACTACTGGAACAAGTCACTTCAGAATGTTCTCATCTCTTTTCACCCTGCTGTTAGGAGTAAGCTGAGGCCCTCTAACATGTTGGATTTGATTGTATTGATCAGCATTCATCCATTCTGCTTTTTCAGGCCTCCAAGCTTTGTAGGATGTTCTATTGCTCATCAACTTTGGAAATACAACTGCTAAAGACTCATCTCCAGAATTGTTCCCATGTACGATCCCTTGCCCCCTCATCCATTTCTTAGATGTTATCTTTCTTTTTGTAAAAAAAAAATATATATGTTATTTATTTATTCATGAGAGATACAGAGAGGCGCAGAGACAGAAGTAGGCTCCACACAGGGAGCCCAACATAGGACTCGATCTCAGGTCTCCAGGATCACGCCCTGGGCTGAAGGCGGTGCTAAACCACTGAGCCACCCGGGCTGCCCCTTAGATGTTATCTTTGAAAGCTATTGTCTACCATTAGTTTCCAAAGTATTCTTTTAAAGATTTTATTTATTTACTTACTTACTTACTTACTTACAAGTGAGAAGCAGATTTCCTGCTGAGCAAAGAGCTCGAAGCTGTGAGTCTCCATCCCAGGACCCTGGGATCATGATCTGAACCAAAGACATACACTTAACTGACTGAGCTACCCAGGGACCCCCAAAGTATTTTTTAAATTAGGAGTGCACTCTCTCTTTCCATTTGATTTGTTCACACACACAAAAAACATGTTCCAGAATTAAAAGAAAATAAAATTTTCTGAGAAAGAATAAATTCGGGGGGGGGGGAGTGAGCAGAATTTCTACCTCGTTACATCTCTGTGGCAACTCATCATGTCCATTAAGATCATTAAGATCTCAATTTTCCATAACTCACAAAAAATAGTTAGCCTCACTAAGGAGATGGAGAATCAGAAATTCTGTGCATACTAACAACGTAGGTATTATGGAGTATGCAGTTACATAAACATCTTGTTGTCAATTAAGAAAATGGAGAATTTTCATGAAATTGGCATAAATACAAGTAGAAATTATAGGTTAACTATAAATTTTGGTGGAAACTGATATTTTAAAAGCCTTTAAGTTTAACTTACATTTTTCATCCTGTAACTCAAGTGTGAATGATCCAAAAACACCTTAGTTCTATAATAGCCCTATTATTTATCACCACAAAAATAGCTGACATTGTCCAGTTAGTCCAAATGTTAGGACAGAAAAAGAGTAATGGATAAAATTAATGGAATTGTTTTGATCCTTAATACTTATACCCAGTGGAATCAATTTTCTCATGCCATGTTATGGTCTGTGATATATGAGCAATTCAGAGAAAGAAAGTAAGAGTAAAGATATATTTTCTCTGTTCCCTATTCAACTCAAAAAAATGAAAAATGTTGTTTCTATGAAGGCAACATTCCCAATTTCCAAAATCTATCAGATTTTTAAAGATCTGATCAATCTATCTTTTCCCACAGTCTATCCCATTTTGAAAAATAATTAAGACACAAAATTAGAAATATGTACCTCACATAGGTATGAACTAATACTGTCGTTGCAATGAGTTATTATTAAAGTCACACAAGGTTGGCCAGCCAGCAATGCTTTCCATTTTCCTCAAACTTTCTTCCACCCACTGATAAAAACATTAATATATATACATCAATGTTTGCAGACACTTTCTCACTAAGTGTATTAATAGCAAGCAAGCATAAAGCATTTCTTATGCAAGATGTGGAAGTTACTTCCTAAAATAACTTGTTTTTATTATATTTACAAATATTAGGCCTGCATTATAGGATTTCTGCAACCTATATGGGATTAGGTGTAATATGGTATATGTGTACTATGTACATAATTAAAAAATTATTCATGAGAGACGTAGAAAGAGAGGCAGAGACATAGGCAGAGGGAGAAGCAGGCTCCCTGTAGGGAATCTGATGGGGACTCGGTCCTAGGACCCTGGTATCATGCCCTGAGCCAAACGGCTGATGCTCAGCTGCTGAGCACCCGGGTGTCCCTGTATTTGCATTTTTAAGAGAGTATCTTGGAGGGGCACCTTGGTGGCTCAGTCAGCCAAGGATCCCTTGATTTCAGCTCAGGTCATGATCTCAGGGGCATGAGATCAAGCCCCTCCTTGGGCTCCACGCTCAGCACAGAGTCTGCTTATCCCTCTCCTTCCTCTCCTCCTACCCCCTGCTTGCATTCTCTCTCTCAAAGAAAAAGAAAAAAAGAAAGAAAAAGGAGAGAGGGAGAATGTCTTGTGTTTTCAAACAAATCTGAGACTGGTTAAATCAATTTATTGGTCCAAGAATTATATTTTACAGATGAGAAAATACAGATCTAGTGAGATTAAGCTAAGTTATGGTAGAGCTAAAGTCAGAGAACTGACCTTCAAATTAACAGTCTATTTTTCCCCAACACCAATTTTTATGTGTCACCTGATGTACCTCATATTAAGTTCAATGTGTATCAAGAACACTGGAAGTCACAAGCTACTTTTTCATGAAATCCCTTTTCTCTTAGCTCCAAGCACATGGTTACAGTACTTTTATCAACGCTTCTCAGTTATGTGTGGCTGAGACTTTCAGCTCTGGCCAATGGAACGTGGGTAGAAGTAATAACAATATGTCCAGACCTGGGCCATGATAACCTCCCACTGAGTTTTCAAACTGTTTCTTCTCTTGTCTGTTCGATAATGGTTGATGTCAGGGAAACCTGGAGGCCACATGCATATGGAGCAGCCTCTGTCGGCCTGAGAATCTGAATACTCTTTTGAAGCAGTGAGTTCATGGACTTTGGGGAATTCACAGGTTCCAGAAATATCCATCTTTAGATTCCACGTAAAGAAGAAAATATACCTCTCTGAATTAAACTACTGACATTTGTGGGTTTATTTGTTATAGGATATAGTATTATCCTAGGTGACACAGACATATTAAGGGTATCACCTAAAATGGTATTAGGGTCTCTAGTTTTGGCATTAAGGTCTCTGGTCCAGTACTATGTATTGTATTTAAAGTGAGAAAATCACAATCAATTGTACTTTAAAATCTATTTCTTAGTCTCCTCAGGAATACTGCTTATAAAAGAAATGTGTCTTTTAAATAAGAAAAAGCAATAAAAATTTCCAGGCATTATAATTAAGATAACAGCTCATTGTGTATGAAGAAATCAAATCAAAACATCTCTTTTTGAGGATGAGATTTTGCCATTTGTGACAAGCGATGGACCTAGAAGGTATTACACTGAGTGAAATAAGTCAGACTGAGAAAGACAAATACCACATGATTTCACTCATATGTAGAATCTGAAAAACAAAACAAATGATAAACAAACAAAGAGCAAAATCAGACCTATAAACACAGAAAACAAGCTGATGGCTACCAGAGGGAATGGGATAGTGGGTGGGTGAAGGCCAGGTAGGAGAAAAGGCTTCCAGTTATGCAGTGAGTATGTCACAGGAATAAGCACAGCATAAGGAATATAGTCAGTGATATTGTAATAGTGTTGTGTGGTGGCAGATAGGAGCTACACTTGTGGTGAACACAGCATAACATAAAGAAGTTGAATCACTATGTCATACACCTGAAAATAATGTAACATTGTGTGTCAACTATACTTAATTTTTTTTAAAGAGAAATGAAAAACAAAAACCCACCCCCCAAAACAAAACAAACAAACAAACAAACAACTCCACAAAAATCTCTTTTGGAAAGCCAGAGAAAGAAAACTTTATATTTTAAAATAAAAAGTTATTTCCATATGGTGGTATTAGGTAAATTTAAAT
The DNA here is from genome assembly GCF_018345385.1 of Vulpes lagopus. Taxonomy (NCBI): domain Eukaryota; kingdom Metazoa; phylum Chordata; class Mammalia; order Carnivora; family Canidae; genus Vulpes; species Vulpes lagopus. Next base: position 44,030,539 of record NC_054839.1, read on the forward strand.
TAATTAGCACAGTATGAAAATTCTCTCACTTCCTCTCCCTCTGCCCCTCCCTCCACTTGTACACACACACACTCTCAAATAAATCAATCATTGAATCAATCAATCAATAAAATATTTTAAAAACATTATTTAATATAACTTGAGTACTAATAATTCAAATAAATAATGGTTGTATTTAGAAATTCTTACTCTATATAAGGTGTTATTTATTAATGGCTTGTTAATGAATCCTACAAAAACAATATATGTTCTATTATTTTCCTTAATCAGTATCTCAAAGGTAGGTTAAGTTGGGTGTTCTGGAATGGAGATATGTTGTATCAGGCTAACATCTGCAAAAACTGGCCTAAATGGAACCCTGCCTGGGATACCTGTGGAATCTGAGTACTATTTACTGAGGCCTTAAGAAAAGTAGTAGGTATGTATTTATCCGAGCTGATAGACAGGAATGAGAAACCAGCCCAGGGCTGAAGATCCTGACATTCAGTTACTGAGTAGCAGAAGACTAATGGTGATGGTGATGGCCACCAGGGTATAAGGACATCAAATTTCTGCTTTTCTTTTCTTTGCCTTTATATACTTGAGTGTGTATGTGTGTGAGTGTGTGTGTGTGTGTGTGTGTATCACCTAAGTTTTCCAAACTATATTAATTTGTTTTAGGGAGAGATAGCATGAGCAGGGGGAGGGGCAGAGGGAGAGAGAGAGAGAATCTCAAGCAGACTCCAGGTAGAGTGTAGAGCCTGATGTAGGCCTTGATCCCAGGACCCTGAGATCATGACCTGAGCTGAAACCAAGAGTTGGAGGCTTAACCAACTGAGCCACTCAGGTGCCCCTAACATGGAGTTTTGATCAATATATGAGAGAATGACCAATAATGCTATGGAAAATAAACAAAAAACACAATTAACTTTACTGGAAGGGGAAAACACTTGTTAAACATCTAGGAAGATACTCAGAATAAAATCTAGAATATGAAAAAATATTATTTTACCTATAATAACCTCCAAAGTAAAGCTGCTGGCAGGGTAGAATAATATATAATAATTAATATTTAAGTGAGTGAAACTTCCCTAGAAATGGCATGGCATTGACATTATTTTTCAAATTTGCAGTAAAATATTCTAAAAAAATATGTGATCAACTGAATAAAAAAAAAATGAGACTGGTTCTCCACTCCTCCTTCTTCCACAATCTTTGGGATATGTTTCTGCAATGCTTCACATTAAAAGGTGGATTCATTTCCCCACCCTGGGCCTACATCCAAGGGAAACTTGCTTGCTTTTGCTCTCTCTGACTCCTACATGTGCTATGAGAATCAGCCTAGGATAACTTTCTGAAGGATGAGAGACCAGAAGAAACAAAACCAAGGCATCCTACTTGTTCAAGCTAAACCCAAATATATGAGAGAGATTGGCCAGTATCAGTATGTGCAAAATAATGAATTTTTATGTCCCTGCAAAATCCATATATTAAACTGTGAGATACAAATTTCTGTTGTTTGTTTGTTAGGCATCTAGTTTATAGTATTTTTGTTACAGCAGCCCAAACAAATTAAAACAGTAAGTCATCTTAGCTACTCTATAACTGACCATAGACACGTAATTAAGTCCAGCTGTGTGAAGCCAAGAATTTTGGAGCAATTAGTTACACCATGTTATTGTGGCTATATGTAACTGAAACAGACTTATTATATGCATTCTTACCCTAGACATAAAATCAGCACGATACTGCATATGAAAAACTCTTCAAAATTAATCACTTTATTTAACAAATAAATTATTAAGTAAAAGGAAAACGGTTGTGAGGGGGAAACCTACAACTTTCCAGATTTAAGGCACAATTCAACGAAATGCAATATGTGGCTGTGTTTGGATCCTAAGTTATTTATTTATTTTTAAAGACTTTATTTATTTATTTGAGAGAGACAGAGACAGAGACAGAGACAGACAGAGAGAACCAGACCAGGAGGAGGAGCCGAAGGAGAAGCAGATTCCTGCTGAGCAGGAAGCCCTACACACGGCTCTTTTCCAGGACCCGGGATCATGACCTGAGCAGAACACGGATGCTTAACCATTGACCCACCCAGGCGTACCTTGGGTCCTAATTTTAATAAACAAATCCTAAATGAAAACATTCAGACTTAAATAGGAAGATTTAATATTAAAAACTATTGATAATGATTTAGTCTATTAATGGTATAATAATGGGGTGGTGATTATGTTTTTTAAAAACATTCCTAATCTTTGTGAGCCATATACTGAAATATTTTCAAGGATATTATGATTATCCTTGGAACTTCCTTCAAAATAATCCACTGTGATAGTGGTACAGAAGCGGGCCATACTGAAGACCAATGCTGCTCAAGCTTTAATGCATAAGAACATTTAGGATTCATTTAGGATTCTTGTTAAGATGCAGACTTGGATTCAGTACTTCTGTGGTGGCACAAGGAGAATCCTCATGTCTAACGAGCTCTTAGGCAAAGGCAATGCTACTGGTCCCTAGAATACACTTTGAGCTATAAGGTTACAGATAAAAAGAAAGGCCGTGAATCAGTAATTGTGTACCCGAGTAGTGGCTACATGGGGCCCCATAGAAACACTCTCCTTCGTTTTATATATTTTTAATCTTTTCATAATACAATAAAAACTGTTTAAAATAATATTTCTAAATCAGTTGAGCAGATAATATCATGCTGCCTCTGAAACAGTGAGGTCCCAAGTTGTGTTTTTCTCACTGACTTTAGGTATAATACCTATTTAAAGAAATGAACCACTGAGACACAGAAGAGTTTATGAGGGCTCTGTGGAGGAAGTGTCATTTTCACCTTGGTAGTGGAGAGTAGATAAGAGTCAGATATATGGGATGAGGGAATAAAAGAGTGCAGCATGTCAGGAGACAGAAATTGCTTTAGAAAATGCATGAAAGCCAGAAGGAACATCGAATGATTAAGTAGAAGATGCCTAGCCTGCGTGCTTATTAAAAGATATTTACAGATGTGCTGGGTTGCCATGGAATTTACGAATTCAAAATATATGTTGTTGCTTTCATTGTGGGGCCTGGCCAGCAACTGGGAAAGAAAACAAACCAGGACCAAAAATATAATTAACCGCAAGATGGCGCCAAAGCCCCTTCTGACCATCTCACAGCTTGAATTTTCATCCTTCCTACCCCCCCCCACCCCCCATGAAATCTGGAGTAGAATCAGAGCATAAAATAGAAACTCCATGTTTTAAGCAAGTAGTTAAAATAATTAAAATTTGAACCTAGCTATTACCAAGAATGATTTAATCATGAGGGAACTCATGCATTTTAATCACAGATATTAAATGCATTTTATTAGTTCATATTAAGTGATAGAAAAAGTACATATTCATATTTGATAAGTTTATTCTTCCTTAAATATCTTGGGAAAACTGCAGATAAAGTTTTATTGTTAGCACTAATAATAATACCACTAAAATGAATTCTGCATCTTTATTTACCATTATTATAAATGGTTTTTGAATACCTTTTCAAAAAAGTTTTTTTCAGACTAAAAAAAAAAAAAAAGGAAAAAAACTAGTAATTTCCTAAAACTTTTCACAATAGAATGAACTTAATTGTTAATATAAAAAAAAGTATGTGATTTAAGTACCAAAATGTATTTTGGAAAAAATGTAACATATTTCAATATTACATTTATTGGATTATGCTTTGACCATACAAAAATTACTCTAGTCCTATTTTTAGGTGGTTAAGTTTTCCACGCTAAATTTTCCAACACTAGAAAACAGGAGGACAGCAATCTTACTAAGCCACTGCTATTAACGAGCTACATGTGTAACTTGTCCAAAAATTTCAGTACCAACAAGTAAATTTAAAAATTACTTATTGGGCAGCCCAGGTGGCTCAACGGTTTAGCACCACCTTCGGCCCAGGGCCTGATCCTGGAGACCCGGGATCCAGTCCCGCGCGCTCCCTGCATGGAGCCTGCTTCTCCCTCTGCCTGTGTCTCTGCTTCTCTCTCTCTCTCTGTGCCTCATGAATAAATAAATAAAATCTTAAAAAATAATAAAAATGATTTATTGTGAACTTACTATATACTGTACAATATGTGATTTGAATGATATCCAGTAAAATATAAATAAGGTATAATGTGAAAATATGTATGATGAACAGTGTTAAATATGGAAGAACATTCCAGCTAAGCCTTAAGATTCTTTATTGGAAATTATGGTTGGGAGTTCATTAGTTAATTAGTATTTGGACATTTCATTACAATAACAATAAAATAAGAAGCCAGAATAACATGGGCTTGGGAGTAAAGTTAAGGTAAAAACTGAGACAGCATCTGGATACTACTCTTTCAAGAAGCAGGACACTAAAGAGAAAGATAAAGCTAGGAAAGTATCTTTGATGGGAATGCAAGAAAAAGAATGATTTAGAATAAAATACTGGATTTACAGTGTAGGTAAAATGAGAGTATCCAAGCTACATGCCTTCCAAGTTGGGGCTGTATTCATATACTGTGGCTTAATAACAAAAAGAGCTTTTTTTAACATAGGAAATAAGATACAGTTGAGTTTTACTGTCTTGTATCTATGATTTCGTAGATAATATATGTATCACTTATTCTTCAGGGGTGAGTCTACAAGATAGTCAAAAATGTATATTACTACAAAATAAAGATTATGTAACTCAAAATGATATGAGAAATTTTATGATGAAACACCAGTCAGAACTGAATTTGGAACTTTCAAAAGGAAATACTGCTTATAATTTAATATTTTATGGAGGAAAAGAAAGAAACTATTGCATTGTAAAGATTATTAGAGTCATGGCATTAATAAAGATTATAGGTGATTAGTAATCACAATAAAAGTTGCAAGGCAATTGGATGTTTTAATTAATAATTATCATTTTAAGTAACTTACTTTATTTACTTAATATATAAGCAATTTACTAAACTGCTTAGCAAACGTGTTTCATTAAAAAAATATTAGGATAATCAGCTTGTGCCTCCAGTCCTAAATCTAAATAAATAGAGGAGACCAATTAGTAAGTTTATTTTTCACAGAAATTTATGCATATAACTTCTTCTATGAGCAGTAGGCCTCTGGATAGCAGAGACATTTCAACATTAAATGTGATGAAATAAATTAAAATATGATAAACAGATGAATATAAAAAATGAAATTACTGTTGTACATAAATGATTATTGAATTAATTGCACTCTTAAAACTTAGAGTTTAAGTTTTTTTAACCTAATAGGATAGAATGTTTATGTTTTTATTTCTCCAGTCTTTTGATTTTTTTCCTTATCTATTACTCAAAACCAAATCATAATGTCTTTGACATTAAGATAATATTGTTTAAATATGCCCAAGCTCTACCTTGGCCAATATAAAGCACCCTCACTTCTTAGTGGAGATTCATTGGCAAATGATCCCTTAAAGAGAATGCATTTATTATTTTATAATTGATTAGAAAAGAATGTAGGAATTCTTTATAGTGAGAATGCTTTGTAAAAAACGTGCACATAAAAAGAAATGCTTTATATGGAGGGGCAAAATCAGTACAGAATATTTTAGTAGCAGGAATCTCATTTTACTTCTTTTATTAAAACAATATTATCATGACAGACATGTTATTTAAAGAAAGTAAATATTCAGTGATATTTTCCCCAAAATTACAAAACTCATTTATGTTTGGTTTAATAATTGGTAAGATGTATTTCTCCCAAACTGTGAGCATATTGCCCTAAAACCACATTTTGGTAATACATCATTTTTTGATGATGAAAAGTTGAATTTTGCTCTTACGCTGGTACTCAGACATGTGGTATTGTTGCTGTTCCGTAGACATTATTGCGTGGAGAAGGAGTCAAGTGGGGATTTCCACAGGCAATAAATTACTTACTTTTTAAAAGATTTTTAATTTTTTTTTTTATTTGAGAGAGAGTAAGACGTACAGAGAGAGAAAGAGAGAGAAGCAGACTCCCCTCTGAGCAGAGAGCCCAATGTGGGGCTCCACCCCCGGAGCCCAAAATCATGACCTGAGCCAAAGGCACTTAACCAACTGAGCCACCCAGGTGCCCAAGTTACCTATTTTTAAAAGCATTGTTCAGAAGACATTGTCTTGTAGCATTTGTTTATATTTTCCCCCTTAAAGCTATGGACTTAATTTTGTTTCTTGAGCCTTTCATTATGGTTACAAGCATTAAAATTATTTTTCTTTATGTCTATTAAATTACATAGGGGTCAAATAAATTTATACTTGTTAGGTTTTCATCCTTGCAATTCCTGATAATATCTTAAATCTCATTTGTGAAAAACAGGTCATTGGTAAGAGAAAGGGATCCTCTTTGGTATCCAGAAAGTAAACTAGTTCCAAAGTATAAGCCATAACCAAAAATCTTTTCCTATTGTGCTGACCGATTGGAGAGCATAAAATGAAATATAAAATTCAATGCATGAGATATAGAGTTTAATCTACTCAATTCATTAGGGGTGTGTGTGTGTGTGTGTGTGTGTGTGTGTGTGTGTCAGGGTGGAGGTGAGGGTGAGCAGACCTGAGTAATTATTTGCTATTCAGAACACTAGTTTAGAATCCTTCTAGAAAAATAAAGATCTACACAAAAGGGGAAGAAGTCAGATTTTCATCTAAATTTGCTTTCTACCCTGTCATTTTAAATCTGCAATATAGACGGGGAAGTGGAAACATGAAAATCCAAAGCTGTTCATATCCATCCTCTTCATTACTACTGGCATCATTCAATTACAGATGTTTTTCCCTATTAGCCACTGCATCTTGTGTTTTAGTTTTAGAAAGAAAAATTTATTAGCATTGATAAATAGTTCATTTAAACCTATGTAATGCTTTTATTAAAACTTTCAATTTCCTCCTGAAAAATGTACATAAAGGTAATTTTATGTGTACTTAATTTTTCAGAGTTAAAAGGAAAATGCATTGCTAAATGCCATGCAGATCAAAATACTGAGATTTTGGGAGGCGGGGCAAGATGGCGGAAGAGTAGGGTCCCCAAGTCACCTGTCCCCACCAACTTACCTAGATAACTTTCAAATCATCCTGAAAAACCTACGAATTCAGTCTGAGATTTAAAGAGAGAACAGCTGGAATGCTACAGTGGGAAGAGTTTGCGCTTCTATCAAGGTAGGAAGACAGAGAAAATACTGAGATTTCATCTTAGAAATATATACTCATTAATAGCACTTAAATATTAAAAGATAATGAAGAGATAGTGTTCAAAGTAATCTTTCTAATTAATTTAATTTTCTATGATTATCTTCTGATAAATATTTTACAATGGTTACCTTTCTTAAATAGAAATATTAATTAGAGATGTGCAGCTCTCCTCAAAATGCATTTGCATCTTTAAATAACTAGACAAATTCCCTAATGCCATGAGAATTGTTTGAACTTTAAATATTTAGAAATGAAGTCTTGAAAGAAGCATGAAATGAAAATGAATTAATAGAATGATGCTCCTTAGGAAAAACAAAACAAAACAAAACAAATGAAATGACTTTCTTATCACTGCAATTAGACATTTACAAAATGATGAATAATGAACAAATGCTTAATTCTTGTGCTAGAAAATATTTTTAATAATGACAATCAAACTTCCACTTAGGGGCCCTGGTGGCTCAGTGGTTGAGCCTCTGCCTTTGGCCTAGGTTGTGATCCCGGGGTTCTAGGGTTAAGTTCTGCATCAGGCTCCTCACATGGAGCCTGCCTCTCCCTCTGCCTAGGTCTCTGCTTCTCTGTGTCTCTCATGAATAAATAAATAATTTTAAACAAACTTTCACTTAACACTAGGTTTTGTGCCTTTTATGCCCACATCATCATCATTCCCCTACTAATGTTTCTCCCTGGTTTTTACCCACAGAAAGCCCATTTAAAAAAAAATCAATTCTTTCTGTTTAAACTAAAAACCCACAAAACTAATCACTAACATTTTAAACCAATAACATTAGTTTCAAGGTGAATTTCTATTGCTACTTGCTTTGTTCTTGCTTAGGAAAAGTGAAGAATTTTTTTGGAGGGGGTACTAATGACTAAAATATATATTCCATAAATCAATACACTTGGATTATACTTAATGAATCAGGCTTTTAATGAATCTTTCTAGATTTTCAGAGTTCAGTGACTATTAATTCAGCCACCATTTATTGAGTGTTTACTATATTCCAGGCATTCACAGAAGTGCTGAGAATACAATAAATTATGATAAAATATTTACTGAAAAATACTGATAAAACAAAACCAAAAATCAGAAAACAGAATATGCCACGTGGATATGCATTTTGATATTTTGTTTTTAAATAACAAGTAGCAAGCAGAAAATTATCACAAGATGCTCCACTATTTCCTGTTTGGATTATGCTACTGCCTATGAAGAAAGCACTCAAAGAACTTCAAGCCAATAGCCAGTGATCAATATCTCGATGTTCAGGAAAAAAAAAAAGATAAAAGCTGTGAAAGCCTATAGGAAATATTGTTGAAAGTATTACACAATAGCTTGTTCAGAGAAACAGGATAATCAGTGATCTCTTCTGTAAAATAAGAGTGGTGCTCCTGTACTATTCATTATAGGCTCTTTCTCCAGATATTAGATTACTCAATACTTTAAGAATCAAATTCATAATGAATTACAAATTTAAAGACAACACCCTTCCGCAAAGACTTATTATAAGCTCTCAAGGTTAGAGTTAAATATAAATAGTGTTAAAATACAACAGGCAAACTCTGAATTCCCAATGTGCATGTAGTTAACCAAAATGCTGGACTTAAGAACTCATTTGTACCTTTGTCTCTCTGTAATATTTCCTGATACATAATAAGTGTTCTTTTAATTTTTCAGAATTTTTTTAAGATTTTATTTATTTATTCATAGAGACAGAGACAGAGAGAGAGAGAGAGAGAGAGAGAGAGAGAGAGACAGGCAGAGGGAGAAGCAGGCCCAATGCAGGGAGCCTGACATGGGACTGGATCCCGGGTCTCCGGGATCACGCCCTGGACTGAAGGTGGCGCTAAACCGCTGAGCCACCTGGGCTGCCCATCATTTTTCAGAATTAATTATATCTTGATTGCCTAATCAATATATATCTATATATTTAAATCTTAATATTTCATCAAGATTAAATATACAAAAATCACTGATTAGTCTGTGGTAGCAGTCAAGGTTGGAGTTATTTCTCTAAGGTACACAGAAGAAATTCCAAGAGGTAAAGTGGCAGGGCCCTTAACTGGCAAATTCTCTACACAACTACCTGGAAATCAAAAAGCAATCTTTATGTATTTTCATTATAAAGGGGATTATTGGATATTTTAGAAAGGTTCATATGAATATATTTCCATCTTCATCAGAACTAGGTGACCCATCTTTTCCTTAGAGTGATAAAGCTATTTTATTTTTGTCCTTTTTGGCAGAGGGAGTAACTTTTTAACTGAAGACCCAGCTGTGTACTGATTTTTCTGTTGCCCTGGATCTTGGGAGTTCTAATATTTCCTAGTGTAACATGGTTAAACATCATCCTGGCAGCAGCTTATGAAAGATTCTTAATAAGCCAATTAATACATATCATCTCTCAGGTAAGGAATCAAGGTCAGAAAGAAAATTGAGATAAAATTTAATTAATTTTGTTTCTGAAATAAATTTGACAGTCAGGTACAAAAATTGAGAGGATATTATTTCTCTATTACCTATTAATGTCACTATTCTTACAATTACCTTTATTATCTTCAATAATCAAATGTTAATCATTGATTTTAATGTTTACACTAATTAGTGATTTTTTTTATAATAAACAGGAAATAACCTATCTCCAAATTTAGTGACCAGAGTGGGTCTTGCCACATTGTAATCCATGTCAAAAGGAATTAATCATAACACTTTAAATATAGATTGTCTCCTTTTAGATATTTTTTGGGTAATAACTTTGCAAAGCCCATTTGCTCAAATGCATAAATATACTGTCCTATTGAGTGTCTTGAAATGGCAATTGTCCGGTGACCTATAAGTATTTTAGTCTTCAATATCTTTGCAACAATGTTTTGGAAATGAATGAATAATAAGTAGAAAATATGAGGTGATTATTCTTCTATGCCATGGTACTTAAAATTTACTGTGATATTGTGTTTTATCCTGGGTCTCACCTTTATAGTGACATAAGTTAAACCTCAAAAGAACTTTAGAAAAACAAGACATCTTTAGAATGTAGAAAGTATATTAAGGTAATATGTGGCTTGAATTAGGATGATGAGGTGGGGAAAATAGTAATCTATGTTATTTCTGTATTTATTTTCCAGATTAATTGTGTTATAAATAGGAAGTAAAGGAGTGCCCAGTGATACAACCTGTGTCCTCTTCCTTCATCCCATAATCACAGCCCATAATTGTTGCCAGATGGGACAAGGAGAGTAGGAGTTTTCATTTCTTCCTAGTACTATTTTTCTTCCTTTTCAATGTTTTTCTTTTGTTTTTTTCATAATAATACTGCACAGAACCACTTTCTATGTTAATAAATATCTACCTTATCTCTAAAATCATAATAAAATACCACATTCATGTACAACTTAGATAGGCATGAAGGTTATATACTAATATATAAATGCATTAATTGACACAAAACAAGCTCTTCAAATTTCTTCATTCCTGAGAATGAGATCAACTGCAAACTCTAAGAATGAAGTAGCAAGAAAACCATTAATATTTCTATTGAATTCACTAGTGTTTAGTATGCTTAAATGCTTAAAAAAAACAAAAAGAAAATATTATATGTAGTTCTCTCAAAAATAGAAAAAAAAACATGGGGGGAGAAAAAGTGAGGTAGAGAGAAAAGAAGAGAATGAATTAGTTAATACCTCACCTCAAATGATTATAATTTCATTGTGGGTATAATTGAAACCAAAAAAACCAAACACATTAGATTATGGACTCTCTGGGTTTCTAAGAGGATAATAAGCAAGGGAGCATTCAGAACATGTTGAAATGGGGAAAAGATGTTGGCGACAGACCATAGAAATAATGCATAAAACATGGAATGGATGAAGAAAGCAAGCTACGAAGACATTTTAGGTAGGACAAGTACAGTGAAAATAGTACAACGAAAGGTTTGACTAGATTTCATTAGACAAGTCATGCTGTGAAATAATACCATTTCCTAATTTGAGGAGATGCTTAATAGAGTAGAACTTGGTATTTATGAAAGATTTTAATTGAATTAAACATAATATATGAATCCATACATACAAACACCCTGAAAGCAAGAGTGAAATGGTGAGCAATGCAGTGGGGAAATTATTCCATTTTGGAATGTGGAAAAGAGATCTCGAGGTGATAAATACGTGTATGAATGAAATTAAGTGTTTAGTTTGATCTATTTGAATTAGGGTTGAAAAATGTGCATTACCTAGGGACGGCTGGGTGACTCAGTTGTTGAGCCGCTGCCTTTGGCTCAGGTCATGATCCTGGGGTCCTGGGTTTGAGCCTCACATCGGGCTCCCCACAGGGAGCCTGCTTCTTCCTCTGCCAATATCTCTGCCTCTATCTCTGTGTCTTTCATGAACAAATACATAAAATCTTTAAAAAAAAAAAAAGAAAAATGTGCAGTATCTAAAAATAAATTAAAAAAAATAAAAAAATAAAAAATAGATAAAAATAAATAACCAAATAGATTGTGACATCACCAATTGGTGACTAATTTTTGTTGTTGTTTTGTTTGTTTTTATTTTTTTGTAGTTCAACTGAAACAGATAAGTTTAATGATCAGAATAAAATGGGCTCAATTAGGAAAACCTGTTTATTATAAAAGGTGCTTTGCAGTATAATAAATCTTTTTCAATTTGATTTTTTTCATAGGATTTAACATATATGATTATTCTTCAGTTTTCCAAATTAAATTGTTCAGGTGGCCATAAGTTTACTGATACTTCAACAATGTTTAACAAATGTGCTATTCCTCATTAGTGATTCATAGTTGAACAAGTTGTGCAAAAAGTACACTGAACACAGTGCACTAAAGCGGTGTTTCCATACATCCACCTATAGTGCATCACCCTAAGTGATTTATATTTCATTTTTCACTAAATGAACTTGTGCCATTAGAATACAAAAGATGTAATCAAGGAAGAAGTGTATGTGGTCTGTGTCTCTGTGGTCTGGTGATAACTGTGTTATCACCTATATATATACTTTTTATGTTTCACATACTTTAAGTCTTTTTTTATTGGAGCTCAATTTGCGAGCATATAGCATATCACCCAGTGCTCATCCGGTCAAGTGCCCCCCTCAGTGCCCATCACCCAGTCACCCCAACCCCCTGCCCACCTCCCTTTCCACTACCCCTTGTTCATTTCCCAGAGTTAGGAGTCTCTCATGTTCTGTTATCCTCACTGATATTTTCACTCATTTTCTCTCCTTTCCGCTTTATTACCTTTCACTATTTTTTATATTCCCCAAATGAATGAGACCATATAATGTTTGGAAAGATGAATGGATAAAGAAGCTGTGGTCTATGTATACAAAGGAATATTACTCAGCCATTAGAAATGACAAATACCCACCATTTGTTTCGACGTGGATGGACCTGGAGGGTATTATGCTGAGTGAAATAGATCAATCGGAGAAGGTGACTAGTTTTTATAAGGTTAAGTAAGTATCATTTTAAGTTGATTGATTAGGGAATTTAAGTCTATTTGAATTCTGACTATACAATTTTATAGGCTTATCCTACTGTGCATTTTTTTTTTTTTTTTTTTGGCCAGAGTTAGCTGTTTGAATGGTCTTCGTGTACTTTATATTGGATGGCTTTTTCTGAATACAACTGTTCTTTTTGAAAAAAAAAAAGATTATGCATGAGAATATGAAAATATAGATTAATTCATTTAGAAATGTTACTTTAGAATATTTCTAAATATCAAACATGGGAAATGAAAAAATATAATGGTTTCAACTAAATATTTCCACAAATATGTGTATAAATAATATAAAATATAGCATATATAAATGACAAATAATTATATATAAATAATGCCTATAATGCATTTTACATTATTAAATGAAGTTACTAGATATAAGCTGTTTTATACATACACATTTAAATACATTTAAACAAAAAAAAAAATACATTTAAACACCAATACATTTATTGGTGTTTTTAAATCACCTTAAGGTGGCTCTTCCTACTTATGATTATTAATATTCAGGGCAGCCCGGGTGGCTCAGCAGTTTAGCGCCCCCTTCAGCCCAGGGCATGATCCTGGAGACGAGGGATCGAGTCCCACGTCCGGCTCCCTGCATGGAGCCTGCTTCTCCCTCTTCCTGTCTTGGCCTCTCTCTCTCTCTCTCTCTGTCTCTCTCTGTCTCTCTCTCTCTCTCTCTCTGTGTCTGCCATGACTAAATAAATAAATAAATAAATCTTTTTTAAAAGTGTATTAATATTCATTAATATAAAATATGAATAATTTTAAGATATTTTGAGTATAGTCCTTTAAAGACACGCTTTAAAAGTATTTATAAGATCAACATATTTATAATCCTTAAAAAGATTCATAAAGAAATTATTTCAAAATTTACTCCTGTGGTACAATCATATTTATGTTACAGATACTCACTTTGTAACGTTAACTGGTTCAAAGATTATCCAGAGCAGATTGCATTTATTTAGTGATAATGAAAACAGATAAGACATTTGGGTAAAGTTTTCATCCGTCAGTTTTCCCACTGCTTCAATTGCAGAGAATATTATCTCTAAATAATACAAAATTATAAAGGAATATATGAAAGTATAGTACTAGACTTTGATTTTAAAGAGAGTTTGAATAAATCATTAATAATCCTGATTTGTTGATGCCCACCATTAATAACACTATATACAAGCACAATAAGCATATTTAAACTAATGTTGATTTTTCCCATCTGCATCTGAGCAGTGTTTGGGCCTCTTAAATGCTAATTATTGAGAGACATAAAGATGTTTATGGTTATAATAAAGCCATTAATATAATTCACAAGGTTTTCTATAGTAGATTGTCTACAAATAATATTGACTCTATTAATTTCCAGGGCCATTGAATACAAGTGATTATGGAGGAATTGCCCTGTCATGGCCGTGAATAAATCATGTTCTATGCTCCACTGGACAACACCTCTTAAAATTATATTGGAATCTATAAATATGATCTGGACAAAGGATGGAAGCATTTATGGTAGGGTAATGACAGTGTGATAGTAAAGCAAAAATAAATGGAAGTTAAGAGATCTGTGGCTTAAGTCTGATCTTTGACTAGCTATGTATTTGTGGAGATAAACCAATGACTTCTTTTCCTCTTTTGTAATGCTTAGAATTTCTAATGATCTTTCCAGTTTAGTTTGTGGTTTTAAAATGATAGAGTGTATGAAAATATAAGATTATTGATTAGTTCAATTAATTGTACATTAATTTGGTGAAAGCCTACTCACTTCACACTGTAAAAGTTAATTTTGTGGAAAAAAATAATCTAGTAGTTTATTCAGGACTTAACTTACACTGAATTTTTAATATGGAAAATTTATCTTTGAGTTTTCCCTTTTACTCACATGATATTTTATGGCCCAGTTTGGTTGGTTTCTGACCTAGCTAGTTATTAACATACTTGATCTTGTGGGTATTTAATTCCTGCAAGAAAGCAGACTTGCTGAAAGGTTAAATAAAATTTGTTTACATGAAATCAGTACGTGGAATGTAGTCATCATGAATATTTATGACAGTGTGACTGGGATATATAGTCCTTGGAGAAAGATTTTATTTGAAAATATCATGTACTGAGAAAGTAGAGATAATGCATAAAAGACTAAAATTTCTTACATTTTTTGAAATGTGATATTAAGGATTTTTTTGTTTAAAGATGCAATGAAATATTATAATAAATGCCATGCTTCTTTAAATTTAATTTTTATCTATTTTGCACATAGATGTATAAAAATTAATATTGCTACTTGTCTATCATGTATCTATCTATATGTAAGCATATATATAAACCTGTGTATGCGTAAGCTATTTACATAAGCATCATTCTAGTTTGAGTTGTCTATTTGTTTTTTAATTCAAGACCCTGAGATCAAGACTTGAGCTGAAATCAAGAGTCAGACACTTAAGTAAGACTGAGCTACCCGGCTCCTCAGTTTGAATTTTTCTTTTCTTTCTTTCTTTCTTTCTTTCTTTCTTTCTTTCTTTCTTTCTTTCTTTCTTTCTTTCTTTCTTTCTTTCTTTCTTTCTTTCTTTCTTTCTTTCTTTCTTTCTTTCTTTCTTTCTTTCTTTCTTTCTTTCTTTCTTTCTTTCTTTCTTTCTTTCTTTCTTTCTTTCTTTTTCTTCCTTTCTTCCTTTCTTTCTTTCTTTTCTTTCTTCTTTCTTCTTCCTTTCTTTTACTTTCAGATCTGTTAATTTATTTGAGAGAGAGAGAGAAAGAGAGAGAGAGAGAGACAGTATGGGCTAGGGGAGGGGAAAAGACTCCCCACTAGGCAGGGATTTCCCCCCTGTGTGCGGCTGGATCCCAGGATCCTGAGATCACTACCTGAGCTGAAGGCAGATGCTTAACCATCTGAACCAACCAGGTGCCCCAAGTTTTTCTTAATTAATGATTTTTAGGTCTTTATTTTCCCTGCACAATAATTATTTTCCCATATTTATACAATACCTGTGATAATTCCTCATATCAAGCCTTAAAATATATGCTAAAATCTATATCGTGGTAGGAAGTATATAATTTTGAGTTAAAAAATTCTTAAAGTTCCTGAGTCATATATACCTAAATTTTAATCTGATTATTACCACTTAACTATATCACCAAAGACAAATCTCCGAACTACCAAATTTTAAGCATCTCACCAATAGCATATAGATTATAAGAGTATAAAATATATAGTTTTTGTGAGAACAACATAAATTCATAGTAAGTACTTAATGTTATCTTGGGTCATGAACATGCTGAGAGACTGAATATACAAATAGGCAATGGCCAGAATGTATATAAAAATAGAACTCTGCCCCACAACCTGCAGCAACTTACCTAGGAGACCAGCCTCGTTATCTGCAATAACCAGTCCAGGAAGCCAGCCTGCTGTAAGTTGGAATTGAAGGAAGCCCAATTGCTATCCTTGTAACAATCTGGTAAGCTAAGCAATAACTTCTGGAACAATCAGCCTAAACTGTCCAGGACTTGATTAAATACTGACAGCTTTCTTGAGTTTTGTCCCCCCTTCTAACTTAGACTCAACCAGAGAAAGCCAAATATACAACCCCCTCATCAAAACCACTGTGTACCTTGCTTCTAGTTAGCCTGCCTCCAGCTCCCCCATGCCAATGGCCTCTAATCAAAACACACCTGAAGTCTTCCCTTTGTTCCACTATAAAGACTTCCCATTTCCCTGCCTGCCTTTGAGTTCCTGCCAAAATCCAAGGGACCTGGCGGATCCCCTTGCTATAGCAAGCTGTTAAAAGATCTCCTTTGCTCTTCTCACTTATTCTTTATTTTGCTTTGTACGGGAGAGACAGCATTAAAAATCTCAACATCATTGTGCATTACACAGTATATAACAATATATACATGGACTATACTGTTGGACAGCATTTTCACACATGCAAGATCTCATAACTTTGCATCTATTTACTTCTCTAATAACAAATAGCTTAATTGGATCAAAGAGTGGTAGGACTCATCTAACATATGAAAACTCCAATGAATCACCTAGACTTTAGGGCAGTTTTTACTTCAGTTAAACTCAGAAGCTCTGATTAGTGCTCTAACCAGTATAATACAATGAAAAGGTTACCTTTGATTGGCCTGCATACCAGATAGAAGCTAATACCACAGCAATGTCTGTCTGATTTTCATGTAGCTGACGCCATTCATTCATTCACTCAGTAGTATTTTTGAACGGCTACTAGTATGTGATATCAATATTTGATATCAGTACAAAGTTCAGCGCTATCATATAGTTTGCCCAAGGTGAGAGGGACACAGACACCAAGCAAAAAATAATAGAAATAATTATAAAAATTACACATTATAGCATGTTAGACGGGCTATATTCTATAGATAAGAAGGTACTTCAGGGTAAGGGGAAGAGGTTTTCCTTGGAAAAGGAGTCAACTCTTAACCTAGAGTACTCAGGATAGGTTTCATGTAGAAGATAGTGTTTCATAAGCTACTGGAAGAAATGACAGAGCTAGCAGATATGTGGTGGAAAAGTGCTTCAGAAAGAAGAAGCAGTGACTGCACAGGAGAAGGGGGTTTGCCAGAAGTGGGCTAAAGAGAATAATGGGGCCCAGGGTGGCTGGACTGAGGTGAGTATGGTAGACACCGACATCAAGAAGAGCAAGCAGGATGGAGCAGAATGAGGTGGGAAAGGTAGGATGTGTAGGGTTTGTGGGGCATTGTGAAATCTGTGGCTTTTACTCTGTGGGAAGTGAGAAACCATTGCAAGAGTTTGAACAGAGGAGTAATACGATAAGATTTACATTTTAAAATGATCATTTGGATATATAAAGAATATGTGAAGCATAGAGGTCAGGGGTCAAATTTAGAGACAAAGATTCAAGACCAAAATCTATGGTACTAATCCAGGCTGGAGATGGAGCTGTCTAGGACTAGGGTGGTAGCAGTGAAGATGATAAAAGCAGTTATATTCTCATAAAAGCTTGAAGATAGCCAGCGATATTTGCTAATAGATTAGATATGTGGTGAGAGAGAAAATAAGGAATCAGGGATAACACCAAGAATTTTTGCCTGACAAACTGGAAGAAACTTCATTAAAAAATGCTATTACTTGTAAGTTTGAGGAGAGAAAAAGATCAGAAATTCTTTTCTTACACTCTCAGTGATTTTTGGTTCTGGACAATCTCCCTCTTTTATCCCTGATTTTTATTATCAGTATGCTATCTGTTTGAGTAACCTTAAGATGTCTGTAAACATAAAATAATTATTATTTTGGAAAAACTTGTAAGCTTTGGCTAAATATAATTTGAATTTCTACTATGATTTCAAAGTTTTCATCTTACATTTAAAAAAAAAAATGAAACACAAAAATACTAGGTTCTTTTGTCCTTGGTACATCAGCCTCTATAATCCTATACAATCCTCCCTTCAGCTGGAGAGGTGGGTGTGATTTAGAGGCAAGTGAATTTCTCCTCCAGTTCCTCTCTCGGAATTCTGCTGGGGCGCAGTGCTCACGCTAGCCTCAGGATCAGGAAAGTGAGGGATCTTCTATCCGGTACAAGAGGATTAAGAAGGTGGAGCCACAGAATTAACTGCTATTGTTATTCACCAGTAGAAAGCCTCTATTAAGCATCTCTGAAAGTCAGCATAAAAACTCTCTCAGGAGAAGAGTTCGCGCTTCTATCAGGTAGGAAGATGGGGAAAAAGAAATAAAGACACAAAAGGCCTCCGAGGGGGAGGGGCCCCGAGGAGCCGGGCTGAGGCCGGGGCGAGTGTCCCCAGGGCAGGAGAGCCCCGTCCCGGAGGAGCAGGAGCTGCACCGACCTTCCCCGCGGAAAGGGGCTCCCGGGAATTGGAGCAGGATCCCCAGAAAGGCGGGGACGCCCTCGGGCTCCCTGGGACAGTGACAGAGGAACTGCGCCCCGGGAGATGCGCCGAGCTCCCTAAGGGCTGCAGCGCTCGGCGGGACCCGGAGCAGCTCGGAGGGGCTCGGGCGGCGGCTCCGCGGAGGGGGCTGCGGGGCTCCGGGAACAGCTCAGCGGCGGCGGCTCGGGCGGAGGAAGAAGCTCCGCGCGGAGGGGGCTGCGCGGCTCCGGGAACAGCTCAGCGGCGGCGGCTCGCGCAGAGGAAGAAGCTCCGCGCGGAGGGGGCTGCGCGGCTCCGGGAACAGCTCGGAGGGGCTCGGGCGGCGGCTCCGCGGAGGGGGCTGCACCGCCGGGAGCGCGAATCCAACAGCGCAGGCCCCGGAGCACAGGGCGCCGGGACACAGCCCAGGATCCGGCCTCCCCCGGGACAGGCAGAGGCCGGGAGGGCCCAGGACAGCAAGGACGCTCCTGCCTGGAACTGAGCAGATCAGCGGCCCCGCCCCGGAGCCCCGAGGCCCTGCAGAAGGAGAGCCCCGGAGCTACTGCGGGGGCTGGATCCAGGGTCCCAGAGCTGCCCCCGCCACTGTGGCTTCCTCCCGGGGCCTCACGGGGTCAACAACCCCCACCGAGCCCTGCACCAGGCAGGGGCAGAGCAGCTCCCCCAAGTGCCAACACCTGAGAATCAGCACAGCAGGCCCCTCCCCCAGAAGACCAGCGAGACGGACCAGTTCCAAGGGAAGTCAAGGGACTTAAACTACACAGAATCGGAAGATACTCCCCCGTGGTTTTTTTTGTTTTTTGTTTTTTTGTTTTTGTTTTTGTTTTTTTTTTGTTTTGTTTTGTTTTGTGCTTTTTTTTCTCTCTTTCTTCTTGATTTCTGATTGCTTCCCCCACCCCCCTTTTTTCTTTTTTCTCCTTTCTTTCTTTTTCTTTCTTTTTCTTCTCTTTTTCCCCTATTTTTTTCTTCTTTCTCTTTTTTCTTTTTCTCTTTTCTTTCCTTCTCTCTCTTTTTCTCCTTTTCCCAATACAACTTGTTTTTGGCCACTCTGCACTGAGCAAAATGACTAGAAGGAAAACCCCTCAAAAAAAAGAATCAGAAACAGCCCACTCTCCCACAGAGTTACAAAATATGGATTACAATTCAATGTCAGAAAGCCAATTCAGAAGCACTATTTTACAGCTACTGGTGGCTCTAGAAAAAACCATAAAGGACTCAAGAGACTTCATGACTGCAG
This sequence comes from Vulpes lagopus, assembly GCF_018345385.1. Lineage (NCBI taxonomy): Eukaryota > Metazoa > Chordata > Mammalia > Carnivora > Canidae > Vulpes > Vulpes lagopus. The sequence continues at coordinate 44,050,341 of NC_054839.1, forward strand.
AATTTAGATCTAATCAGGCAGAAATTAAAAATCAATTAAATGAGATGCAATCCAAGCTAGAAGTCCTAACGACGAGGCTTGACGAGGTGGAAGAACGAGTGAGTGACATAGAAGACAAGTTGATGGCAAAGAGGGAAACTGAGGAAAAAAGAGACAGGCAATTAAAAGACCATGAGGATAGATTAAGGGAAATAAATGATAGCCTGAGGAAGAAAAACCTACGTTTAATTGGGGTTCCCGAGGGCGCGGAAAGGGACAGAGGGCCAGAATATGTATTTAAACAAATCCTAGCTGAAAACTTTCCGAATCTGGGAAGGGAAACAGGCATTCAGATCCAGGAAATAGAGAGATCCCCCCCTAAAATCAACAAAAACCGTTCAACACCTCGACATTTAATAGTGAAGCTTGCAAATTCCAAAGATAAGGAGAAGATCCTTAAAGCAGCAAGAGAAAAAAAGTCCCTGACTTTTATGGGGAGGAATATTAGGGTAACAGCAGACCTCTCCACAGAGACCTGGCAGGCCAGAAAGGGCTGGCAGGATATATTCAGGGTCCTAAATGAAAAGAACATGCAACCAAGAATACTTTACCCCGCAAGGCTTTCATTCAAAATGGAAGGAGAGATAAAGAGCTTCCAAGACAGGCAGGAACTGAAAGAATATGTAACCTCCAAACCAGCTCTGCAAGAAATTTTAAGGGGGACTCTTAAAATTCCCCTTTAAGAAGAAGTTCAGTGGAACAATCCACAAAAACAAGGACTGAATAGATATGATGACACTAAACTCATATCTATCAATAGTAACTCTGAATGTGAACGGGCTTAATGACCCCATCAAAAGGCGCAGGGTTTCAGACTGGATAAAAAAGCAGGACCCATCTATTTGCTGTCTACAAGAGACTCATTTTAGACAGAAGGACACCTACAACCTGAAAATAAAAGGTTGGAGAACCATTTACCATTCAAATGGTCCTCAAAAGAAAGCAGGGGTTGCCATCCTTATATCAGATAAATTAAAATTTACCCCGAAGACTATAGTGAGAGATGAAGAGGGACACTATCTCATACTCAAAGGATCTATCCAACAAGAGGACTTAACAATCCTCAATATATATGCCCCGAATGTGGGAGCTGCCAAATATTTAAACCAATTAATAACCAAACTCAAGAAATACCTTGATAATAATACACTTATACTTGGTGACTTCAATCTAGCTCTTTCTACCCTGGATAGGTCTTCTAAGCACAATATCTCCAAAGAAACGAGAGCTTTAAATGATACACTGGACCAGATGGATTTCACAGATATCTACAGAACTTTACATCCAAACTCAACTGAATACACATTCTTCTCAAGTGCACATGGAACTTTCTCCAGAATAGACCACATACTGGGTCACAAATCGGGTCTGAACCGATACCAAAAGATCGGGATAGTCCCCTGTATATTCTCAGACCATAATGCCTTGAAATTAGAACTTAATCACAACAAGAAATATGGAAGGACCACAAACACGTGGAGGTTAAGGACCATCCTGCTAAAAGATGAAAAGGTCAACCAGGAAATTAAGGAAGAATTAAAAAGATTCATGGAAACTAATGAAAATGAAGATACAACCGTTCAAAATCTTTGGGATGCAGCAAAAGCAGTCCTGAGGGGGAAATACATCGCAATACAAGCATACATTCAAAAACTGGAAAGATCTCAAATTCAAAAGCTCACCTTACACATAAAGGAACTAGAGAAAAAGCAACAAATAGACCCCACCCCCAGCAGAAGAAGAGAGTTAATTAAAATTCGAGCAGAACTCAATGATATCGAGACCAAAAGAACTGTGGAACAGATCAACAGAACCAGGAGTTGGTTCTTTGAAAGAATTAATAAGATAGATAAACCATTAGCCAACCTTATTAAAAAGAAGAGAGAGAAGACTCAAATTAATAAAATCATGAATGAGAAAGGGGACATCACTACCAACACCAAGGAAATACAAACGATTTTAAAAACATATTATGAACAGCTGTACGCCAATAAATTAGGAAATCTAGAAGAAATGGACGCATTCCTGGAAAGCCACAAACTACCAAAACTGGAGCAGGAAGAAATAGAAAACCTGAACAGGCCAATAACCAGGGAGGAAATTGAAGCAGTCATCAAAAACCTCCCAAGACACAAGAGTCCAGGGCCAGATGGCTTCCCAGGGGAATTCTATCAAACGTTTAAAGAAGAAATCATACCTATTCTACTAAAGCTGTTTGGAAAGATAGAAAGAGATGGAGTACTTCCAAATTCGTTCTATGAGGCCAGCATCACCTTAATTCCGAAACCAGACAAAGACCCCACCAAAAAGGAGAATTACAGACCAATATCCCTGATGAACATGGATGCAAAAATTCTCAACAAGATACTAGCCAATAGGATCCAACAACACATTAAGAAAATTATTCACCATGACCAAGTAGGATTTATCCCTGGGACACAAGGCTGGTTCAACACTCGTAAAACCATCAATGTGATTCATCATATCAGCAAGAGAAAAACCAAGAACCATATGATACTCTCATTAGATGCAGAGAAAGCATTTGACAAAATACAGCATCCATTCCTGATCAAAACCCTTCAGAGTGTTGGGATAGAGGGAACTTTCCTCGACATCTTAAAAGCCATCTACGAAAAGCCCACAGCAAATATCATTCTCAATGGGGAAGCACTGGGAGCCTTTCCCCTAAGATCAGGAACAAGACAGGGATGTCCACTCTCACCACTGCTGTTCAACATAGTTCTGGAAGTCCTCGCCTCAGCAATCAGACAACAAAAAGACATTAAAGGCATTCAAATTGGCAAAGAAGAAGTCAAACTCTCCCTCTTCGCCGATGACATGATACTCTACATAGAAAACCCAAAAGCCTCCACCCCAAGATTGCTAGAACTCATACAGCAATTTGGTAGCGTGGCAGGATACAAAATCAATGCCCAGAAATCAATGGCATTTCTATACACTAACAATGAGACTGAAGAAAGAGAAATTAAGGAGTCAATCCCATTTACAATTGCACCCAAAAGCATAAGATACCTAGGAATAAACCTAACCAAAGAGGTAAAAGATCTATACCCTAAAAACTATAGAACACTTCTGAAAGAAATTGAGGAAGACACAAAGAGATGGAAAAATATTCCATGCTCATGGATTGGCAGAATTAATATTGTAAAAATGTCAATGTTACCCAGGGCAATTTATACGTTTAATGCAATCCCTATCAAAATACCATGGACTTTCTTCAGAGAGTTAGAACAAATTATTTTAAGATTTGTGTGGAATCAGAAAAGACCCCGAATAGCCAGGGGAATTTTAAAAAAGAAAACCTTAGCTGGGGGCATCACAATGCCAGATTTCAGGTTGTATTACAAAGCTGTGGTCATCAAGACAGTGTGGTACTGGCACAAAAACAGACACATAGATCAATGGAACAGAATAGAGAACCCAGAAGTGGACCCTGAAATGTACGGCCATCTAATATTCGATAAAGGAGGAAAGACTATCCATTGGAAGAAAGACAGTCTCTTCAATAAATGGTGCTGGGAAAATTGGACATCCACATGCAGAAGAATGAAACTGGACCACTCTCTTTCACCATACACAAAGATAAACTCAAAATGGATGAGAGATCTAAATGTGAGACAAGATTCCATCAAAGTCCTAGAGGAGAACACAGGCAACACCCTTTTTGAACTTGGCCACAGTAACTTCTTGCAAGATACATCCACGAAGGCAAAAGAAACAAAAGCAAAAATGAACTATTGGGACTTCATCAAGATAAGAAGCTTTTGCACAGCAAAGGATACAGTCAACAAAACTAAAAGACAACCTACAGAATGGGAGAAGATATTTGCAAATGACATATCAGATAAAGGGCTAGTTTCCAAAATCTATAAAGAACTTATTAAACTCAACACCAAAGAAACAAACAATCCAATCATGAAATGGGCAAAAGACATGAAGAGAAATCTCACAGAGGAAGACATGGACATGGCCAACATGCACATGAGAAAATGCTCTGCATCACTTGCCATCAGGGAAATACAAATCAAAACCACAATGAGATACCACCTCACACCAGTGAGAATGGGGAAAATTAACAAGGCAGGAAACAACAAATGTTGGAGAGGATGCGGAGAAAAGGGAACCCTCTTACACTGTTGGTGGGAATGTGAACTGGTGCAGCCACTCTGGAAAACTGTGTGGAGGTTCCTCAAAGAGTTAAAAATAGACCTGCCCTACGACCCAGCAATTGCACTGTTGGGGATTTACCCCAAAGATTCAGATGCAATGAAACGTCGGGACACCTGCACCCCGATGTTTCTATCAGCAATGTCCACAATAGCCAAACTGTGGAAGGAGCCTCGGTGTCCATCGAAAGATGAATGGATAAAGAAGATGTGGTTTATGTATACAATGGAATATTACTCAGCAATTAGAAACGACAAATACCCACCATTTGCTTCAACGTGGATGGAACTGGAGGGTATTATGCTGAGTGAAATAAGTCAATCGGAGAAGGACAAACAGTGTATGTTCTCATTCATTTGGGGAATATGAATAATAGTGAAAGGGAATATAAAGGAAGGGAAAAGAAATGTTGGGAAATATCAGGAAGGGAGACAGAACATAAAGACTCCTAACTCGGGGAAACGAACTAGGGGTGGTGGAAGGGGAGGAGGGCGGGTGTTGGAGGGGAATGGGTGACGGGCACTGAGGTGGACACTTGACGGGATGAGCACTGGGTGTTTTTCTGTATGTTGGTAAATTAAACACCAATAAAAGTTAATTAAAAAAAAAAAAAAAAAAAAAAAAAAAAAAAAAAAAAAAAAAAAACTCTCTCATATAATGTACAATGAAAATGTGTTTTCAGAAAGAAATGGATTTTTTTACTTAAACTTCATATCTTAGATTTCAACTCCGCCTTTTAAACCTGCTTCTCCTTCAGTTTTTCCCATATCCACACAGTTTGGTTCGAGTCATAATCTTAAGAGTCATTGGGATCCCTCTCTAATTTTCACACTGCATATAAAATCATTAACTAATGTTAATACCAGCAATAAATAGTAATGGTATTAATTACTTATTGAGTTCTATGTGTCAGGCATTGTGTTAATAGCTTTATATTCACAATCTCATTTAATTATCTCAACAACGCTTTGAGGTAATTACCATTATTATTGTGAAGACACTAAAGCTTCTCGCATAATTAATTTGCCCAAGAAGATGGAATTTAGAAAACAGAGAATGCAGGATATATTACTTTGCTGCATTAGACAGTCTTCCTAAATTGCGTCAATCCTCTCATCTACATTTTTTTTTTTACGTTGTCTACTTGTCTCTGTCCCAACTGCCATAACCATAATACATTTCTTTCTTTCTTAGGCTAATGCAGTGGTCTTATCAACTGTCTCCCTCCACTGTTCTTGCTCTGTTGCTCTGTCATCCATTTTCCACAGGGCAATGGTAGATATCTTTCAAAATGGAAAAAAAAAATCATGTTTATCCTCCTGCATTAAAGTCAGTCATGCTATCATATTACCCTTAGTCTTGTCATAAAAGTATAAACCCCTATTTGGATAGGCACATGTTTGGTCCTTACCTTACTCCTGTATACTAGCTTTCCTGGTTTTGTAGCTCAAATTCTTAGCATCTTCAGAGGTAATGAAGGATCTAGCTCATCTGAAAAAAAAAAAAACAAAAAACGAGATTACCTTTTAGTAATTTAAAATTAAATCATAACTGCCAAGTATAGTGCTTTTGAAAATGTCTTTATTTTCTACCACTAGTTAAATAGGTGAGGAAAGCAAAATTGTCATGAGAACACTGTTTTGCAAAAATCCATCAGTGAATGAGAATTTTGCTGCATTATATCGAGGGTGCTTTCAGTAGACTATGTTAACCTGTTGAGCAAATACATACTTGCCACTGGATCAGCAAATTGTCCATACCAGTAGAAAACAAGACACCTTTGAACACTTTTCACACTTTCACACTTCCATTTCTTATCTCCATACTGGCCATCATAATTATGTTAACACTCTGAAAGTTAGGTGGAAAAATAGAATTCATTTGAGTTTATTTTTATAATTTATAATAATTTAATGGGTCTGAATCCCTGATTTGTTCCTAAGTCACCAAGATTTCAATATGACTTTCACTGAAATTCCTTAAACAGCTATTTACAGATTATTAATTGGAGTAGCTTACCTGAATCCATTTTGATTTCATTCTTGCATAGTCATTTAATTATTAAATAAATATACATGTACAAAAAAAAACCCCTCCTGTCTTTATAGGGTTTGCCTTCTATTGCAGGAAGACAAATATTAAGCAATAAACAACAATTAAACTAAGTAAGTTTAGACAGTCTGTTAGGAACATGAAAATGGGGAAAAAATTAAGTAGAATAAAGAGAGCAATTTTGCTATGTTAAATTGGTGAGAGTAAGTCTAATTGAGAATATGACATTTGGAGGTGGTAAAAAATTTAGATGTATGGAATCTGGATGAATAGCACTTTAGGCTGAGGACTCACACATTGCAAAATCTCTCTGGCGAGAGTGGCTAGTGTAGGTAGGGTAGAGGGAGTGAAACACTGTATAGGAGAATTACTGGAAGGATAGGAAGGCCTTGCAGGCCATTGTATGGACTTAGACTTTTATTAAGAATGAAAGAGGGAGCCACTACAGTATTTATAGTGAAGAAATGACTTAATCAGGCTTACATTTCTTCAGCATCTACTATGAGGTGAAATAAACATAGAAGGGTGAGTGTGGAAGGAAGAAATCATTGAGGAAATCACTGCTACAATGCAGAGAAGACATAATATTGACCTGATCTGCACAGATTGTCAAGGTGGTAAGAAGAGGTTAGAGTCTGTTACAGACAGCCCCAATTTGGATAATTAATAACAGATTGCTTATAGAGCAAGAGATAAAGATAGTTGTTGAAGATGACTCCAATATTTTTTCCTGTACAATGAAAGAATGGAGTTGTCATTAACTGAGATGGGAAAATATTAGGTGAGCCGTCTTTTTTGTTTGTTTGTTTGTTTGTTTGTTTGTTTGTTTTGGTGAGGGGGTAGTGTTGGGAGTTCAGTAATGGACATGTTAAAGTAGAGTTAGCTATCTACCAGACCTTCAAGTGTAGATGTGGAATAAGCAGTTGAATATGTAACTCAGGAGATCAGGGAGAGATTTTTTATTTCCTTTGCATATTGGTGATATTTACAAGCATGAGAGCATGAGAGTGGAAGAATCTCCAAGGAACTGAATGTAAGTAGAAGAGAAGAGATCCAAGAATTAAAGCCTGAAATATTCCCAAATTAAGAGGATGGGGGTGGGGAGAAAAGGAAGGGAAACTGAGAGACAGATGCCAAGTTAGATAAAATCTAAATTTACTCATTAACATGGATATGTAAGCATTATCGCTAACTTTGACAAGTGAAGTAATTTTTATGAATTGGCTTCTCTTTAGACAATTAATTTTAACATTTTCCTTTTTCTTTTTAAATATTTATTTTTATTTTAAAGAGAGAGCATGCAAGCTGGGAGAGGGGCAGAGGAAGAGAATCCCAAGCAGATGTCCTGCTGAGCATAGAGCCCGATGGAGGGCTCAATAACCTCCTGACCCTAGATCATGACCTGAGCTGAAACCAAGAGTCGGTGCTTAACAACTAAGAAACCCAAGCGCCCCTTCATTTTCCTTTTCCATCTAACTACGTATTTAATAGTAGTTAGTTTTCTCACTAGACATCAAGAATGTGAAAAATTTGGATGGAATTTCTAAACTATATCATATTTCAATTGGGAAATCAGTCAGCAATAATACACACTTCTAAGCCTCACTTTCACTATATTAGCGTCTATATTTAAAGGGATTTAACTGGGATGTAAGTAGAAGAGTTTAGTGTAATGTTTATCTTTTTCCTTCTTTGTTGTCTCCCTCCTGGTGGCTGAAATATGGATGTGATGGTAAAAGCCCCCATCATGGACTATGACTCCAGATCATTCACAGAGAAAGAATAAGAAGGAAGGAGGAATAAGAGAGATTACCCAAAACCATTAACATCAAAAATGACCCTGTCACCTATTCATTTTTTTTTCATGAGGAAGAAAAATTCCATGTTATTTAAATCATTGTTTTTATTCTAATTATCATTTTCCTCACTCAAATATTGGTACCAAACCAAAAACCCTTTTCTTTATAGTACATGGAAGCTAAGGAAAAGAAAAAAAAATCAAATAAATTATAGAAGAAATTTCACATCAGCTGTGAAGTGGAGCACATATGTTGTATAACTATAGTCAGAGCAGTGGCTGGAAGGAGTAGAATGAAACAAAATGGAAAAGAAGCTGAAAAAAAATTAGAAGCTGAGATTTTGGATTAGAACACAAACATTTTATTTCAAGTGAATTTCAAAAGTCCCCTTGAAAGCAATGTTAGTGAGGCTGCTGTAAACATAAGTATTATGCTTTCCTGTTCCTGAATATACTCCCAGATTGATTTAATTAGCCTAGTGCGTCTCAAAACATGTTCTCAAGATAATCTTCAAAAAGAGAGTCTAAGAAGTCTTGTATCTTTTCATTCCCTTTTGAGGGCAATATTTACACCAAGATAGCTAACCTAATAATACATTAAGAACACCGAAAATACTATTTGATTTTTTTCAACCAAAATTTTTCAAGGACTGCCTCTCACAGCCTTTCACTTTGTTAATGAATGACACTAAAGTTTTAGATAAAGTTATCTTAACAAGAAAACTTCATGTTATAAAAGAAATTTGAGTATTGTTTTATTGATGCAGTAGCCAAAACATCCTCGCAAAAATTACAGTAGCAAATCAGAGTTCATGTTTTGAATTCAGTTCAAGTCTTGCTTTCTAATTACCTCCTGGGTTTCTATCGTCTATCTTCCCTCTTTGTTAAAATAATAATAATGATGATAATCAAAACATGTGCTTCCCTGCCTGGAAGATTCCTGACAACCTGTGTAAAAAACTAATTCACTCCTAAGCAGCAAATCCATTTAAAACATTCCAAAAAAGAATCACCAACCAAGCATTAAAATTACATTTCAACCATGATCAAACAAACGTAGCATAATCAATTAGGTGTTAAAGCATCTAAACACAATTATCCAAACTCAGAATTGAATCCAGAAAGTAGTCTCCAAACTTAAAGAACAGAAGGTAACACTTTCATCTTTAAAGATACATCCAAAAAAAAATAAAAAAGAAAAAATAAAGATACATCCACAGAGCACTCACAAATATAGGCAAAATTAGAGCAACTTTACAGATAAAGAAGTTTATTCTTACAATTTTTACATCTGTCATTTAACTACATATTAACTGAACTTACAGTTACATAACTTTAGATAATGATTTTAAAAGCTACAAATACATCCTGGGTACTTGAAATGTCACAAAATTGCTTTCTCAAATCTATATTTGTACTTGAAAATTTTGTTGAATAAAATATTTACGTTAGCAATTATAAAAGTACATGATGCTGAATTTTATTATTTTAACCACAAATTGTACAGATTTCTAATAAGATACAAGTCATTTGGTTATCATTACTAACTGCTTATATAGTACAATTAATATAAACTTCCAAAATATTTATTTATTGAGATAACTATTGTCAAAAACTTTTTCCAGGTACTAGGAATAAAAGAATGAATAAAATAAAATTGATCTGCCATATTAGGTGAACTCTTACATAATGAATTCCTACTCTAGCTCAAACAGATCACTCACAGCTTATTGTATTAAATGAGTTAATAGCGCCTGAAATAAAATAAACATTATTCAAGGTTATAATCATCATTATCTCTTCTTATCATAATTATTTCTTTATTGTACATCTTCCCTTTCATTATGAAAGCAAGTATCAGTGTCTATCACAGTTCATGACATTTATGCTTATTAGCATTTAAGAATATTGAAAGAGTAAATGCTATTTAACTCAGTTTTGTGAGAAAGGAATAATCTTTGATGTAAAATATTCTTTCTAAGTCAGTTTTTGGAAATCAAATATGTTAAAAATTACATAGTTCCACATATGCTATGTTAGAAAAGATGTGTAATAATGGAAAAATAGCTGATTTATCCATAAATGATTATAAAGAACACTTTAAATATATGCTATTTCCATGTCAATGCTCATAAAAAATAATAATATAACCTCTAAGTTAAAGTTAAGAGATGATGGAATTATTTTTAAGGAAGATCATTCATAAATGCATTAGTCCCTTTTATTAAGCTGTAATTATAGAATTCTAAGCTCTAATGAAAAATAGAATGACTATAGATTAGCAGTTAGAATGAAATGATATTATTAGAATATGAAAATATTAACATATATAACTAGGCTTAAGCCCTGTATAAGAGAAGATAATAGAATCAAGTTGTATTTGATATATCATACCACTACTAATTGGTTTAGATAACTAATAAATTGCTATGTATGGAGCAGTTGCTAGGAGCTGAGAATACATATCAGAAAAATACAATAATGAAAGGAGATCTATATATCTCAATAAATAGTATTGATATAATATTAGTATATAAAATAACTCATGAAATATATCAATAAATGTGGGTACAAAATTCTCCTGATACAATAGAAGATGAATAAATTTTCCCTGAGGAAATCCATTACACTCCTAGAAGAGAAGAGGGCATTTAGACTAGATCTTGAAAATGGAGTTGGAGCATAGGAATCCAAAAGGATGATACAGAGTTTTTTTTTTTTTTTTTTTTGAAACAGAATTTTTTAAAAGCATTGAGACAACAGAGCACGCAGCACATCTAAAAACAGGCAAGGCTCTGTTTAACTGGAATGTGGCCAGAGTAGTGATGAACAATGAGAGGAGGCTCAAATGGAAAACCAAAGAAACATTTTTACAAAGTAGTATAATACAGAAGATCTTGGACACTATATGTTAGTCAAGGGGGAAGTATTAATCGTTTTAAGTACTGTCATAGACTTCAAATAGTTCTCATAGAGAAATACTTGGTGGATGTATTAGACAGTTAAGAAATTTGGAGGAGAGATGCATTGATAAGGATTATATGAAGTTGAAAAAAGAAAGAGACAAGGATGGACCTAGATACAGCATCAATAAAACTCATTGGTACCCTGTTTCATGGTTCCCGAATAGGAGACAGATAAAACCTAGTTACAAATTTTATATATTAGGGGATAAGGCTGACAGCAAGACTTCTAAATCTGTAAAGATGAGTGGATAGGGGTGACCTTGACTGAGATGTTGAATACAGAACAAAAGGTGTTGAGTAAGGGTGAAATAATGCATTTAATTATTGACTAAGCTTTAAAATTTAATATGTCTTTTAAATACTCAAAAACAGTATCTGAGCTGAAGATACATATATATTTAAGTATTGCCTTGCATTTCTTTTTGAATCACTCTCTCCAATCAATGCATGCATGGCTAAATACTGTGAGATGGAGCTCATCAGTTGGATGTGGGAAATTATCCCTCACAGAGTGACTCATCCAGAAATGGCACATGTCTGGGGAGAACGACTCAGAGACTTGATATTTACCCTAGGAAATAAGAACTAATCTCTGCTTTTGGTAAGATTCATCACTGACTTCTGATAAAAACTTTCAGCAATCTAGTTATATAAGGGACCTTTCCCATCTTATAAAGGCTATTTACACACACGCACACAAAAGCCACAGCTAATATTATACATAACAATTCAAAAAATTCCCCCTTAAGATCAGGAAAAAGGCAGAAAGTCCTGTACTACCGCTACTGTTGAACATCACACTTGGTGTCCTTTCTGGTGTAATAGAAAAAGAAGAAATGATGTGCTTCTAGAACTCACAGGTAAGTTTAGTAATATTTCAGGATACAGGACGAATATGTAAATAAAAACTGAATGTACAGAAAATATGAACAGATATTTCACCAAAAGGGTGTGAAAGGATTGCAAAATAAACACATATAGAGCTCAACATTACTAATCATTAGATAAATGCAAATTAAAACCACCATTTAACAACTGAATGGGAAAAAAAAACACTAAAAAAACGAACTGACAATATCGAGTTCTGACATGGATACACAGTAGATATATTTCTAATTCTGATAATATTTTGGAGGGCACTTGGAGTTGAAAATGGAACTATGGGAAACATGTTTATAATTTCTAGTAAAGTCAAACAAGTGCAGGCGTACCTCAGAGACGTTGAGAGTTTGGTTCCAGACACTGCAATAAAGCAAATATTGCAATTAGGTAGTCAAATAAACTCTTTTGGTTCCCCAGTGCATATAAAAGTTATGTTTATACTATACTACAATCTAATAAGTGTGCCAAAGCATAATGTTTAAAAAACAATGCACATACTTTAATCTAAAAAAATACGAATCGGTAAAATGTTAATCATCATCCGAGCTTTCAGCAAGTCATAATCTTTTGGCTGATGAAGGGTCTTGCCTTGATGTTGATGACTGGTGACTGATCAGGGTGGTGGTTAATGAAAGCTGGGGTGGCTGTGGCACTTTCTTAAAATAAGACAAAAATGAAGTTTACACTTCGATTGACTCTTCCTTCCACAAATAATTTCTCTTGTCACATGTGTTACTGTTTAATAGCGTTTTACCCTCTGTAGATTCTTTAAAATTGGAATAGCAAACAAGAAATGTTGGCAAGGATGTGGAGACAGGGGAACCCTCTTACACTGTTGGTGGAAATGCAAGCTGGTGCAGCCACTTTGGAAAACATGTGGACGTTCCTCAAGAAGTTAAAAATAGAGCTATCCTATGACCCAGAAATTGCATTATGGGCATTTACCCCAGATATAGATGTAGTGAAACAACAAGACACGTGCACCACAATGTTCATAGTAGCAGTGACCACAATAGCCCTACTGTGAAAGGAGCCACGATGTCCTTCAACAGATGAAAGGATAAAGAATATGTGACATACATATACAATGGAATATTACTCAGCCATCATAGAGGATGAATACCTACCATTTGCTTCAATGTAGATGGAACTGGAAGGTATTATGCTGAGTGAAAATAAGTCAATCAGAGAAAAACAATTATCATATGGTTTCACTCATATGTGGAACATAAGAAGTAGTGCAGGGGACCATAAAGGAAAGGAGAGAAACTGAGTGAGGAAAAATTAGAGAGGAGGACAAATCATGAGAGACTCCTAACTCTGGGAAACAAAGGGTTGCAGATGAGAGGGCAGTGAGGGGATGGGGTAACTGGGTGATGGGCATTAAGGAAAGCACATGATGTGCTGAGCACTGGGTGTCATACTATATGTTGGCAAACTGAATTTAAATCAAATAAAAAAAATGAAGTCAGTCCTCTCAAACCTGCTACTGCTTTATCAATGAAGTTTATGTAATACTGTAAATCTTTTGTTATTATTTCAATGATCTTCGTAGCATCTTTACCAGGAGTAGATTCCATCTCAAGAAACCACTTCCTTTGCTCATCTCTAAGAAACAACTCTTCATCCACTGAAGTTTTATCATGAAATTGTAGCAATTCAGTTACATCTTCAGCCCTCCTCCCCCCCGCTTCTAATTCTAGTTCTTTTGCTCTTTCCACCATATCTGCATTACTTCCTCCACTGAAGTTTTGAAATCCTTAAAGTCACCTGTAAGGATTGTAATCTCTTCCAAACTCCTGTTCACACTGATATTTGACGTGTTCTCATGAATCATGAATGTCCTCAAGGCATCTAGAATGGTGAATTCCCTTCCAGAAGGTTTTCCATTTACTTTGCCCAGATCAGATCTATCACAGGAATCACTATCTTTGGAAACTGTAGCCTTATAAAATGTATTTCTTAAATAAGGATTTAAGTCAAAATTAGTTTTTTATCCACATGGGCTATAGCATGGGCATTGTGTTAGCAGGCAAGGAAACATTTATATCACTGTACATCTTCATTGGATCTCTTGGGTGATCAGCTACATTGTCAATGAGCAGGGACTAATATTTTCAAAGGAATTTTTTTTCTGAGTAAGTTTTCAAAAGTGGACTTAAAATACTCAGTAGCCTACATTGTAAACAGATGTGTTGTCATGAAGACTTTGTTGTTCTGTTTATCAAGCACATGCATAGTAGGTTTAGCATAATTCTTAAGGGCACTAGGATTTGGGGAATGATTAATGAGCACTGGCTTAAATTCACCAGCTGCATCAGCTGCTCTCCTTTGAAGCTTTGAAGCCAGGCATTGACTTCTCCTCTCTAGTTATGGAATCACTAGATGGCATCTTCTTCCAATAAAAGGCCACTTTGTTCATATTGATCATCTATTGGTTAGTGCAGCCACCTTCATTAATGATCTTGGCTAGACCTTCTGGGTAAGTTGCTGCAGTTTCTGCATCAGCACTTGCTGCTTCACCTTGCATTTTTATGTTATGGAGATGGCTTCTTTCTGTAAGTCTCATGAACTAACCTCTGTTAGCTTCAAACTCTCCTGCAGCTGCCTCACTTCTCTCAGCCTTCACCTAGGACCCTGTTCTGGATTAGGCGTTGGTTTTAGGAAATGGTGTGGCTGCATTGATCTTCTACCTAGATCCCTAAAACTTTGTCCATATCAGCAGTAGGGCTGTCTCACGCTCATCATTTTTTTGTGCACTGTAGTAGCACTTTTATTTCCCTTTAAGAACTGTTTCGTTGCCTTTGCCACTTTGGCTGACTGTTGCAAGAAACTTAGCTCTTGGCCTTTCTCACTTTTGGCATGGCTTCTTGACTAAACTTAATCATTTCTAGCTTTTGATTTGCAGTGAGAGATGTACGACTCTTCCTTTCGCTTGACCATTAGAGGCCATTGTAGGGTTAATGATTGGCCTAATTTCAGTATTTTTTTTAAAGATTTAATTAATTTATTTATTTGAGAAAGAGAGAGAGAGAGAGAGAGAGAGAGACCAGAGGGAGAGGGAAAGGGAGAGAATCTCAGGTAGACTCCATGCTGAGCACGAGCCTAAGCCATCACCCTGCGACCATGACCTGAGTTGTAACCAAGATTCAGATGCTTAACTGACTGAGCCACCCAGTCAGTTAAGGCTTAACTGACTAAGCCACCCTAATTTCACTATTGTGTCTCAGGGAATAGGGAGGTTTGAGGAGAAGAAAAGAGATGAGGGAGTGCGTGGTTGATGGGACAGTCAGAATAATACAACATCTAAGTTTGCTGTCTGATATAGTACAGTTTGAGGAGCCCAAAGTTGTTGGAAAAATGGTACCAATATACTTGCTTGATGCAGGGTTGCCCCAAACCTTAAATTTATAAAAAATGTAGTATCTGCAAAGTCCAATAAAGTGAGGTACATGAAAACAGTAGGCCTGTAATTACCATTATATCCAGCAATTCTAACACTTATTTATCCCCAATAACTGCAAACTTTCATTAAAACAAAAGTCTGTAGACAAATACATACCCAATCAGTAAGAAATTATATACCTTCCATTGTCTTCTATATTATCTTCATTATTCTTTAATCATTTAGTGGTTTTTTGTTCTCTTTCAGTATTATTTATAAATCATATGAAAGAGGGGATCATCTCTCCTCCTTAAATTCTTAAATCTTCCAGAAATATGATTGTTTTACTACTGTCTTCAGTAACATAGAACAAAACAGTGACCCACCTAGTTTTTGGCAATATTATAAATTATAAAAATATTATAAAATTATTATAAAAAACCTAACCGTTTTTAGATACTTAACAATTAATGGAGTCTCACTATTTAATTTGATAACTGATTATGTTCCAGGTGATATTTAAAATGACAGACTATTTCCTGCATATCTTCTGGGATCAGGATCATAAGTTATACTCTAAGATTTCTGTGCAACATTTTGAATTTTTAGTTCTTTGAAACTTTACAAATTATCTTATATTAATATAAAACAAGGATGCACTATTAATAGAATATGGTATTTACATGTACTTTTCAACTTAAATAATGGAATGGAAAGAAATCTCAAGTATACAGAAAGACATTTTGGCTACATGCCTAGATACGTTTCTCAGGCATCTGCAAGAGTACCCTTCCTATTGTATTTCAGAAAATTACCATATCCCAATATTTTAGAGACATACTTATCACCATCATAAAATAGTAGACAAAGAAATTCATAAAATTAAATTTGACCTCTACCTTAATTCATGAGTCTGAGAGAACTTAAGGATATTTTTGGGATCACTAGATAATGTGGAGGAGAGATCTTGAGCTGTCTAACCAAGTTTAGGTGTTTATACTATTTTGATTATTAGCACATAACACTGACATAACACTACATGACTTAACCTGTTGTTCATAATCCTCAAGATCCGGAACTAGATAAAAATGTAAACCTATAGCTCAGAAAAGTAAAACTTAAAAATTGTTTTTCGACATCAATGCATCTACTTTATTTAGCATGATTAATCATCTGCCATATACTTAACACATCACCAAGAAGTCTGAGAATAATTTGCATCAAAATTGATGGCATATTTTATCAAGTTTCCTGAATACTTACATTGAAAGATTGTTGTCAAAGTCATCTACAGTTTAAGACAAAATGTGATAACTTGTTTCTATTCTCTTTACATCCTATAATTTACTGAAAACTCAAAGTTTAAATTGTCAGGATCACTCATTTTGACAATAAAATTATTAGCATCCTAGAAGGCTAACACGATAGAAGTTTACAAATAACCAAAAAAGAGTAACAGGAAATGAGTAAAGCAGCAGTTACAGGATTATGCTGAGAAAAAAAGTATAATAACCTATATTCAAGTTTAATCTAGTGTATTATAAACCTGCTATATGTTTATTATCATTTATTTAATATAATATAGTAAATGATTCAAGAAATAACTCTCTACTTACACACAACAGAAATATCCCATAAGTAAAGACTGTCTAGGTAACTTAGATATGTGAAAGAGTTTAAAATAACAATTTTGCTTACAGTTTTCCCCTTTTCAATGCCCTTTATTTCTTTATTTTTGCTAATCCAAATCATAGGAAAAAAGTCAACCTTAACAAAGCATGTACAATGATATCCCCTAGAAAGTGCTTTTCTCACAGAATAAAAATGAAATCAAGTAGAAAATATAGACATCTCTAAAACTAGTAATGTTAAAACTTATTTTTATTCAAATTCATATACATGCATATGTGTGCTGTGTGTATATATAGTAACTGTAAGTATGTGTATATGTAATATAGAGAGAGACAGAGAAAAATGAAGTTTTTTTTCTATTGAAACTGTTTTATTAGGACTTAAAAGCAGAAGACAAAGCTTAAAATCTCATAAGAATTAAAAGAAACTTAGTGAAAACAAAATACATCCCTTTCTTTAACAAATACACTTAACTAGATTCCAATTAGAATCCTATAGTTAAAAAATAACCAAATGCCATATAAGTTTGGTGGAATATAATTATTTTTAAACAGATCTTAATGTTTGTTGACTTTAATTATGACATGAACCATATGCTCATACTGAAAATCATCTAGAACAATCAGCAATAAAATATCTTAGTAAGAAAAGAATTAAGATGATACATGGTAAATAGAACGCTTTGAAGTTATTAGTTTAGTCTAGTAGTTTTAACAATTGCCTGATTTCTGGATCTCAACTAGTATTATTTTCTTATTTAGAACATTTTTCCTATGACTGATAATGTCTTTACTAAAAGTAGCAATTCCTTTATGCTTCTTTCTTCTTTCATTTTGGATATTTTAAAAATTATATCTATGCTATAATTATATCTATGCAATAGGGTTCATTTTCCTATTGCTAAATTTAGAAGAGATATTGTTTTAAAACAGAGGACCTTAGGGATCCCTGGGTGGCTCAGCGGTTTAGCGCCTGCCTTCCGCCCAGGGCATGATCCTGGAGTCCTAGGATCGAGTCCTACATTGGGCTCCCTGCATGGAGCCTGCTTATCCCTTTGCCTATGTCTCTGCCTCTCTCTCTCTCTCTCTCTCTCTCTCTCTCTCTGTCTCTCATAAATAAATAAATAAATAAATAAATAAATAAATAAATAAATCTTTAAAAATAATAATAAAACAAAACAGAGGACCTCGACTCTAAGCCATGTGACAAATTAGGGCATACCTTAATTTGCCCCTGATAAATTATGATACCCTGATACCCTGATAAAGAATGATAATACCCAGGAGCTCAGGAGATGGTTCCCCTGTGTGAATGCTACCCAAGGCTGATGATGGACAGCCTAAATTATGGTCTTCCAGTAGGTCTTTCTTCCGGTAGTAAACACAAATCTCAAGATATATTTGTTCTACGTTTATTTTTAATGGGAGTAATAATTGTTGAAAGAATCCATGTTAAGTATTTGAGGAACTACTTGAAAACGAAAGGGGACTGTTTGGTATAAGCAGAATAGGCATGATACCTATTTGTGTACTCAAGAAACAGAAGAAATTAAAGATTTTAACAGAGATTTAGGGTAAGTTCGAAAACGAAAATGCCAAACTGTGTGAGAAAGATCAGAAGTTCATTTACAAACTTGTTAACTCAAAAATTTAAGAAAATTAGTGTAAAAATTGTAAAAATATGAATATTTTGACTAGGTTAAAAGAAACAGGAAATATGCAGACATAATTATAACCAGTTGTATTTTGTCCACACATAGATTTATAGACATAGAAATAGAAGCAGTAATAATCCATGCAGGATCAAATGGATATACTTGGTTATTTATCATATCTAGGAATAAATTGTATTTTAGGTGTTAATGGTGTGAATAAAAACTTGGGGGAAAAGAGTAAGAATAAAGAGATAGTCTCAATATGTAGACATTAACTTTTCCTAGGAATCCTTTAAAATGTATGGAATTTTATTGAACACTTGCAATCAATAGCATTTAATCCAGCAACCATTCATGCAGTGGTCTTTCCCAATCCTGAAATGGTTAATTTCCAAAGTTTCAAATTTGCAATATTGATTCTATTTCACTGAGACAGAATGCATTCAAGACCCTTCATAAAAATAGAGCTACAGATGAACACTCAGAGGTACAGGGATATATCTATCATATTCTGTCAAGGTTTATTTTCAATGACCATATCACTTTTAGACAACAGGCTTTGGAAGTAGGATTTCTTTTAAAGACTGGGATATAGACATCTGTAGTGGTCCTTTATTCTCCTCTTAAGTAGTCTAGAAGGTCTCTAGTACATTTGACACAAGAGATGGTTTTTGGCTTCTGGGTTTAAAAATGGGGAATTTCTGAAGCCTTAAGAGTTTTACCTTAGATCTAGCCCCAAGACATATTTGAGATACTCTGAAAGGCACTTCTGCAATTATGATTTTCTAAATGTGCTGATATATTTGGCCGGAATCCATAGAAACGCACTTCAAAGAAAATCCTTAATTTGGAATCCACCAATTATTCTTTCATACAAGGGAATCACAGAGAGGAAGGAATTCCTCTTTGAGAACATCACAAATCAGCATTTGTTACTTCTTTGAGGGTCTGTAGAGCACTTTAATTTCCTTTTCTTAAAGTTAGCCAGAAAGTTTCATATTCCTGCCATAATGGTTACCCTGAATATTTTTTGTAGCTGGAATATTTTATATTCCTGGACTCTCTCTGGATAGTTACTTTCTTCTGCTAAGAATGGATGTCTGGCTATTAAAATCAGCAGACCAAAGACAGATAAATGTCCACAAAGCCGTCAAATGGGTTTATTGGTGGTATACCCAAGTGTGGATCTCTGCTGAACTAGCACTACTTTAAGAAAACATGAGGTATGGGTTAAAAGGAAGGGCTGATGCCAGTGTGAAGTAGGACCAAAGTTATGAGATGTTCCTCCAGAGACCTGACTTAAGTCTCAAAATTCCCTCTTATAGTTAAAAATAACTATATTTTGATGTATGCATACCTTGTAATGAGTATACAATGCTTGATTTTCCAAGAACTTCAAATAACCAGTATAGATAATTCAACTTCTTTCTATATAATAAACACTCAGTGCTTAACTAAGAGAAGCATGGTAGATATAACACTTATAACTTGATATCAAATAAAACAGGACTTGAGGAATTATTAGAACCCCTTTTATAATATTTATTACTTCTTTGCAATAGTTAATTTTCTCTCAGATATGTTACAAATAAAATAAAAGCATCTCATAGGAGAAAGATAATACCAACCTCATTATAAGAGATTATCCTAGTGCAAGATTTCAAAGCCCACTACTTCACTCTGCATTGGGCCTTTAATATTTTAATTAGTGTACACTTCAAAGTCTTCCGAAGGATGCTTACATACATAGTGTTTTGAAAGAGAACATGTTCTAAAGCCAGAATGCCTTATTTTAATCCCTGGCTCCATTACTCAATGCTCCTGTGATCCTAAGCATGTACTTAGTTTTGTTTCCTTCTTTGTAAAATGGCGTAAGAGATAATAACAATAGTAAATACAGAGAATGATCAGTACTTAGGGAAAAAACATATAAATGAAATTTACACAACTGTAAGCCAAAATACTAGGCTATTATAAACTTTACCTGCTCAGAAACAAAAACAATCAAAACCATCCCAAATACCCCCACTTTATGTTTAGTAACCATTCTCCTCACTCCTCCACAAACTTTAAAAACTCAAAAGGTAGTTAGTTATTTGCTTTCTCAGAACAGAAAAGCCACAAATGTGCAATGTGATTAAATGGGTAAGTAACTTTTTTTGCTATATGCTTGGTCTGTTTTCATGCTCCGGGTTTATTACGTTCTTAGTTTGGAACCTCCTGTCTTGTGAATATTTATTCCGACATTATATAACATCTACTGTAACATTTTTTTGCTCAGAAGAGAAAAATGCAGCTCTGTATGTTTATATATGCCTAAGACAAAAACTTATTTTTCTTTTTTATGTCATAAAAATGCCAAACTAACCAAGGCCTATTTGTTTGGTTGTCTGTTTAATTGGTCATCCAGGTTGCCCCAGACATGGTAAAGAGAAACGATCTTTCTAGTCATTCTAAAGTGCTCAAAGGGAAGCTTGATTGTTACACCAGCTGCAATGAAGCTGATTTCTACATACTTAGAGGAAAGAGGAAGGAAAAAAAGCCCCTTGATAAAATAATAGAAAATTTATATAGAAGCCATCTCTGTCTTTTTTTTCATATTAGAATGAAATTGTTTAAAAGAGCATGTTAAAGCTCGATCTCTTTTTGATGTTGAAAGTGGAATTAATAGTTATGTTTATGATAGTGGGATTTTAAATGTGTAACTGCACTTGCATTATAAAAATTCTTAAACTAAATTTGAAGCTTTGCGTGGGACAGTATTCAAGCATTATGAAATGTTAATATTCTAAAGAAATAAGTAAATCGTGTCATAATTGTCTAGCACTAAGTGTAAGTGGCGCTAGTGAACATCATTAACAAATGTGCTTTTAAATGTTATTTTAACCTGGTTGGGCATTTATGAAAACAAAGCCAGCATTTAAAAAAAAGCCTCATTGAACTATAAGCCACAAAGATGATGGAACTCTTCACTAATTGAGTCCATAAGTAAGTCTTTTAGAAAGAATTCCCAGTAGCTCAGATAATCTTTTGTAAGAAACTCAAATTAAAAGCTTGTTTAAGAAGCTTATGACCTAAATTAAGTAAAAGGATTCACTTCCCTTAACCTTGACAGTATAAACTTGACATATTCCCCTTCTAACAGGATGAACATTTATGAACTTACCATGTTCATGTGGAATGTCAAGCATTCCACAAAAAAAGAATAATATTACTACTTCTCCAATAAGCCACGGAACATATGAGCTCAATCTTCTTAAACTTCAAATATCAGGGTCTTAAACATATGTGAATAATATGTCTACCTGTATCCCTACTTAACCTCGTAGTCATGAACGAAGGGAACAGATATTAAGCCAGTTTGTAAAGTGAATTTATCCTAAGAAGGCCAATGATAATACTCTTAAATAAATCCATAGATTTAAAAAAAGAAGGAAAGGAAATAAGGTACTTTTTCCATTAGCTGAATTAACCAGTTCAGACCAGTAGGCATGTGTTCATAAATTGAGCATTTCTGTTAAACAAGAGCAATACAACTGTTGTGTTTTTGCTTTTTCCTGTTGTTTTTATCATCTGTCACAGCGACTGTTTCTTTTACACCAAAATTGCTCAATGGAAATAGTACCAATTTAGAACTATGAATTCCATATCTACCAATCAGTCATCTGTAGTCCTATTTGAGGAACAAATATTGTTATTTAGGGAAGAAGCGGTACTTTAAATAATGATAAAACTCATTCCTATTACCTTCTTTCTTTCTTTCTTTCTTTCTTTCTTTCTTTTTTTTTTTTTTTTTGATTGATTCTAATACCGCAGGTAACCTTTGTCATTCCTTTCTGGCTCTTCTACCAATGAGTCAGATACACTAGTCTAAGTATATACTATTTCTTGTGAAACACAGAAATTAAATAGCACAACTCATATCACCAAGAAAAAGAAAGAAAACAGGTGAATTTTTCCAGAGAGATTTTTTTTTATTTTAAAAGATTTTATTAATTTATTCATAAGAGACACAGAGAGAGAGGCAGAGACACAGGCAGAGGGAGAAGCAGGCTCCTGGAGGGGAGCCCAATATGGGACTTGATCCCAGGATTCCCAGATCAGGACCTGTGCCAAAGGCAGATGCTCAACCACTGACCCACTGAGGTGCCCCTTTCAGAGAGATTTATTTTAAGATTTTATTTATTAATGAGAGACACAGAGAGAAGGCAGAGACATAGGCAGAGGGAGAAGCAGGATCCTCACAGGGAACCTCATATGGGACTCGATCTGGGATCACACCCTAAGCTGAAGGCAGAGGCTCAACCCCTGAGCCACCCAGGCATCCCTCACGAGTGATTTTAACTGCAATAGGAGACATGTGTGTATACTTTGATTTAAGTCAGTGAGGGGAATTGCACAGAAAGGACATATTTGATAGTGAAGTACTGAAAAATGTGGCATAATGTGCTAAATTTAGTATCTCAGTCAATTTGGTATGAGTATCAGAAGTACAGGGAAAAGGAAATGTAGGGTAGATGACTGAACATTGGAAGTGTGCTTGATCCTTGTATGACAGCAAGTGTTAAAGGAGACCTGGCATTGATCTACCACCTTCCCTTCACAAAAAGTCTCAGCACATTACCTCCAATTTTACAGTGGGCTCCACATTGGGCCATAGCTGTCACATATGGCTAAACAGGACAGTCTCATCCAGTATAATGTTAATATACTTTTTTATATTAGAATATTAATTACCAATAACTTTTTGGGGGGTTGGTAATAAAAACTCTGGCATCTAGAAAATAGTCTGATTTTGAATATTTGAATAGAAAAGAAATATTTCAAAGTTAACTAAGAATCAGATTAAGATGACATGATATATGGAAACTAATCTACTAGTTTTATTCCATCTTCTTTGAGTGAGATATTGTCCAGTGTCGTTCTGGTTTCAATTTCAAAAATTTAGAGCCATCAATCTTAACCTGGAGTGTTCATCTGAATCACTTAGGACGGGGGTAAAGAAAATACATGTTCCCTGGCCCTTCTTCTGAAATTATGAGGGATTAGGCTCAATAATCTTAACACAGAACAAAATGATGAAAAATCTCTACATAATTCTAAGTATAAACTTAGTTGTATGTTTTTTGTTTTTTAGTATTTATGTATTTTTTTTAGGGGGCAGTTGGGGAGGGCAGAGGGAGAGTCTTAAGCAGACTCTGTGCTGAGCGCAGAGCTGGATGCAGGGCTCAGCCTCATGAACTTGAGATCATGACCTGAGCCAAAATCCAGAGTGGGTGGCTTAACTGAATGTGCCACCCAGCCCCTGCCCCATTGTCTGTTTTACTAACATATAATCATAATGCAGATTAAGAAAGTGTGAATGACTCAGTAGTCTCAATTCTTCATTCTTTCAAATATATTCGAATAAAATCTTAGCATCTAGAGAAAACTTTAAGACACATATGTGACCATATGATTTTTGAAAACCTTTGAATGTAATTAACTTCTCAATAGACTTTAAGAATAATGGGCATTGAAACTTTTTGCCCTCGCTGTCACTATATTTCTTCAACTAGAAGAACATGTAGTTTTAAAAAGCTTCTCTATGATTTTTAGCTCATAATTACTCAACAATGGAAATGCCTAAATTTTCTTCAGTGTGAGGATAAATAAACAGTGACAAATTCCTTCAAAGAAACTATTCTTAGCAATAAAAAGAATGAGTTATTGATTCAGGCACTACTTGTATGAATTGTAGACTCCGATGGTTACATGTTCTATGATTCCATTTATGTGGAATAAAAAAACAGACAAAACTCTAGTAACATATCAGTGGCATCAGGGGTTATAAAAGGTGTGACTACAAGTGGACAGCATAAGAAAGTATTTTAGATGTTGGAACATTCTCCATACTGATTATCATGGTAGTAAAATGAATATATTATGTGAGTTAAATTTAAAGAACTATACACTAAAAATAGTCATTTACTGTATGTTCATTTAAAAATAAATTACAACTTTTAGGGCACCTGGGTGCCTCAGTGGTTGAGCATCTGCCTTTGGCTCAGGTCATGATCCTGGGGTCCTGAAATGAGCCCTGCATCAGGCTCCCTGCAGGGAGTCTGCTTCTCCCTCTGTCTAGGTCGCTGCCTCTCATATGTCTCTCATAAAAATAAAAAGTAAAAAAATAAAAAAACCTTTAAAAAATAAATAAACCACAACTTTTTGGAAATATATTCTGACATAAAAATGCATATTGGCATGTAGACTATTTGTCTACAATGTCAAAAAAATAACAGAACAATTTTTTTCATTTTAATCTAAAGAGTGGGGACCTCTAGAAACATAGAATTGTCATGACCCTACAAATTCATCAACAGCCTTCTCCTATGTTGGGAGTTCAAACTGGATAATCTGTTAGTTACCTTTAGAAGTTTTGAGGCAGCACAGGATAGGAATGAGAATTGTCCAGAAAGTGCTCTATTTGTATCCTCTCAGGCTGTTTTCTTGCAGCATTACACTCATGACTGCAACAGACATTGTGTGATCCACATGAAAGCATTTAGTAGCCTATTGATCTTTTGCCTGAATAGCCTAGAGATCATTCAATTCAACTCAACAAAAAATGAGTGTCTACTAAGTATTATTACAGTCACTTGTACATATCAGACATCATTTGAACTATGGCTCTTTCTTTTTTTTTTAAGATTTTACTTATTCATTCATGAGAGACACAGAGAAAGAGAGAGGCAGAGATATAGGCAGAGGGAGAAGCAGGTTCCCTGTGGGGAGCTCAATGTGGGACTTGATCCCAGAACCCCAGGACCCCAAGATCATGGCCTGAGCCAGAGGCACCCAATCACTGAGCCACCCAGATTTCCAGCTCTTTTTTCCCACCATTCATTTAACATTTTCTAAAAACATTTTATTTATTTATTCATGAGAGACACACAGAGAGAGAAAGAGAGGCAGAGACATAGGCAGGAGGAGAAGCAGTCTCCACGCAGGGAGCCCGATGTGGGACTTGATCCTGGGCCTGCAGGATCAGGCCCTGGGCTGAAGGCAGCCCTAACATTTTTAAAATCATTTAACCATGTCATGCAGTATGTTAACCATTAAATAACAAGATAGTCACTGCTATCCTGGAGTTTATACCCTCTTGAGGAGTAAATGATACATAAAAAATTTATAAGATTAAAAAATTTTATGAAAAAGAGAAATACAAACTACTATGACAATACATACAAGATGACTAAACAATGCTTTCAGATCGTAGGAAGTCCTGTAATGTAACATCGGTCTCCCTCTAGAGTATTAATTTTTGAAATTAATTTAATGAACATATAAATCTCTCACTTGTGACAAAGGGTGATTGTAAATATTAAATGCCATCATCTTCATTGCCACCCTATAAGATGAAAATAATTCATTTTATTTCAATCTGGGAGTGAAGGCAAGGAAGGTACAAATTTTCCCACTGTAGCCCAGCCTGGTATGATCAAGGTGGGCATTAATCCTGGGAAGTCTAGTTTCAGTCTGTCCTTGTTACTGTGAGACTATGATGTCACCGCCTTCAGCTATTCTTATGTGATGCCAGGAACAGGATCCCATTCAGAGGCTTTAAATGTGTGTCATTACACTTTTCAGAATCTGCAGCACATCAGCATGGTGCTAAATTAGGTCAATAATACAACGGTAAAGATTGACTTTAGTTAAGTGAGAAGTACGCAGAGCTCAGAGCCCATGAGAGGGCCATGAGAATTTTCAGAGTACTGTACAGTGGGGAAATGAAGACAACCTTACCCTGAATTCCCAAGATATATATTTTTTCTTCTTTTTTATCTTCAGTCTGACATAGACCTGACCTCATGCATCTCTGAGCTTATGCAACTTTGCTCCAAGTTGGACTCATTTTAGGAACATTCTGTATTCACAGCAGTGAGAAAGATTCACAGGAGACAGAAATGAGGCAACTGACAATTCATGTTGCCTGCTGTACTTTCTCTTTGAGTTTCTGCCTCTATCGTACTTGGAGTGTTTTTTCATAAACTTTTCTGCATTAACAGGTGGACGGTTTCCCCTCTGCAAAACACTTAACATGGATTTTGCCCCCTGCACTCTCCATTAACACCAGGGCATCATATTGTGCAAATGTGCCAGCATGGATCAAGAAACCGATGTAAGAAAACCTGTTATATTGCTAAAGATTTTGTCACTGAACCTTATGGCATCGGTACTTAAACAGGGAGAATGATGTTTCCAGGAAATTACTCTGATTCAAAATGTAAGCCCATTTTCCAGTGGCTTCCCACCAGGGTTGGTTTATTTGTTTGTTTTTGTTCCTTAATGCACTTTACCACTTATTTTGTCTTGCTTCTGGCCTTTGTAATTGGTTCCCTCTGATGAGATTGCCATCATATTCCTGAGCAAGTTCTATCCTTAGCATTCTCTTCAGTAAGCATATACTTTTTTTTGAAGCTTAGTGGCTCAAAGGAGTGATATACCTAAATAAAAAGCACAGCACAAACCCATTCACATCCAGAATAGGAGTACATGTGTACGTGTGTGTACATGTGTGCACTCATGTGTGCATGCACATGTCTGGGTGTTCCCCCTCATTTTTCCAACCCTTCATGTTGAGATACTGTACACTATTTGTATTTTAACTTATAGTTTTTGCCATAAAACATGTTGGAGTTTCTGAAGAAAGCCCAGTAAATGGGATTCTTCCCTGTCTGTGTCTGAGTAAGTTGATAGATAAAACAAGGAATTAAAATGGAGGCTGATATATTACATTTATACAAATAGAGACTAGGTTGGGAAAAGTTGTTTAAAACTGTAGGCTACTATGCAGAACTAGAACTTCCTGATGTGGAGAGGTACCTCAATAAGACTACATAGAGGGACAAAGGGAAAACCCATGCAGGGTTTTCTCTCAAAAGAAAGAAAAAATAGCTCAGCTTAGAATACACAGTTATTTTTGCCAATCTATCTATCAATCAGTAAGTCAATGGTTTTCTTCAGCCATTCTGGAGCCTGTTTCCCAAAGGTCTTCCTGGGAATTCTGATAGATGCTCCACACTTTGTTTCCAGCACATTAGAATGGATTTGTTTCCAGCACAAACCATGGATTAGAACGCTGTTCTATTTAAATCCATGCCAAGGCCAAGTTGTCCTTAAACCTGAAATATCCCCTTCCCTATCTTCTTAGGAGTATTCCCTTCCCTGTCTTCTTTCCCCCACTGTCCAACATATGAGAATACATGGTACGTAGTGGGCTACCTACACATATTTTGAAAAGAAATGAAAGTTTCGCTAAATACACTTAAAAGAAGAAAACTGTTTTAGAGAGTGTATATCATCATAATAACATACGTAAGCCTGTGAATTGTCAAATTAGTCTACATTGTGTGAACTCACAAAAGAAATTATTAAATTATCATGTGAAGAAGGAAGACCTCTACAGATACAGAAATGAAAATCCACTAGAGTTTGTCTTCTGATATAGTGCACAATTTGAGGCAGTAGTCATCTTTCCCAAGTTAGCCAACTGCACAGGGAGGATTACAGGCATTGTCCAGAATTTTCTCTGTAACTATACTCTCAAGCTGTTTTTCTAGCAGTTTTAGGGAAAGCTTTACATAAAACTAAAAATAAAAGGCCAAATTAAGATGAAACCTAAAGATACTCCAACAATAACATGCAAATAGCATAGAGATGGACCAAATTTAAATCTAAGTCTCCTCTTGTTATAAAGTTCTGAAGGAGAAAAATAAATTAAAATAATAAATGTCTTTGAAAATTAAAATGGAAAGATCAAAGGAATTGATGCTCAATACCATTTGCTTTAAACCTTGAGTATCAAAAGCCAAGTATCTGAAATCCTAAATTACATAAAATCCAAAATATTATGCAATTTCTTATCTTGCTTAGAGACTGCCAGTGGTTTCTTGATTCCTGAATAGAACTAGGACTCACATTAGTTGCACTCTGACTGGGCTTTCTCTCCTACTGAATAGGTATGGTTCCTTTGGGGTCCTGGGAGTGGTATTAATTTAATTGCAAATTCCTCAGAAGCCTCACTTATAAAGAGTCTAAAACCTTAAAAGAACATACTAGATCTTCATAGCAGTGACTCAGTACCTGTTCAATTTAGAAAAACAATTCAATCCTTAGTTCTTAAAATAATGAACTCAGGTAAAACTATGTTTACAAAATCCAGTATTCAATATTTTCAGAGACCATAGCAATGGAAACTAATTGAACAGTATTAGTTTCACCAGGGGGCCAGATGTCTACACCTGCTACCCGGAGTCCCAGGCTTCTGAGCCAAAAATTACTTGGGATAATTTCCAAGCAAGATGCTAACTTTGGTATTAGCATGATTTATTGGATTCTTCTTGTTGCTATAACCAATTATCAAAAACTTAGAAGCTTAATACAAAACAAATTTATTACTTATAATTCTGGAAATCAGTGGTCTGAAATGGGTCCTATGGGCCAAAAGTCAAGGTCTCTGCAGGGATGCATTCCTTCTGGAGCTTCTACAGGAAAACTGTTTATTTATGCTTTCCAGCTTCTAGAGACTGCCTACATTTCTTGGCTCATGACCTTCTTCCATCTTCAAAGCCAGTAATCCCATCACTCCAGCTTCTGCTTCCTCTGTTACATTTCCTTCTATGACTCAGACTCTTCCATCTCTCTCTTCTGCTTACAAAGTTCTTTGCAATTTAGAGTCTCTTTTATGGTTTACATCTCTCTCTCTCTCGCTCTTGCTCTCACTCTCTCTTTTATAGAGAACAAACAGGGTTGCTGGAGGGGAGGTAAGTGGGAGGGTGGGCTAAATAGGTGACGGCTATTAAGGAGGGCACTTGTGATGAGCACTAGGTATTATGTGTATGTGATGAATCACTAAATTCTACTTCTGAAACTAATATTACACTATATGTTAACTAACTAAAATTTAAATAAAAACTTGAAACACTACAAGAAAAAGAAAAACAACCTTACAATTACATTGGGCTACCCAGATAATCCAGGATAATGTTCCTGCATGAAGATACTGACGTAATTCTATCTGCAAAGTCCCTTTTGTCATGTAAGGTTATGAATTCATATGTCCCAGGGTGTAGAATGTGGATATCTGTCCACCTCAATGGTTCATATCTGTTGGAAAAACAGATCTATAATTAATGTCTCCCTTCAAAGAATGTCATTTGACACACTGCTGCTTTTCTGGAAACTAAACTTTTTAGTAGAAGCAGCTCTATTTGCTAGGTCTTGTTTGAGGTGTTTTCAAGTCAGAATTTTAAAAATCTATAATTTTCCATATTTAATTTGATGCTGAAGATTCTGGAAACCCTTTATTGTAGTGGAAAAAAACATCAACATTGGTGTCAAACTCACAAAGATTTAAATTGAGACATATTAGTAAATAATTCTCACACTTACTCTGGGCAAATAGCAGTGCTTCATTTTCTTGTCCACATATTTGGTTAGGAGTTTTAAATAGGCTAACGCTTATAAAATACCAGGAGTGGGGCTTAAATTACAGAAAGAGATCAGTAAGATAAAGAAATTATCAAAAGCATTACGGTTGATTTGACTCTATCTCTGATGTTTACAATAGGGGTTGAAGACCCTAATTAAACACTGCAGAGAAACACCCCTCCTACTAATTGCCTGTTAGTCTTCCCACTATTTCCTGCTCCTTCCTGCCACCCCTGTCTACTGAAATTCCTCTATTTCAAGTTTTCCTGAATTTTAATGTCCTGGCTGTAAATCTATCTGCTATTGTACTTCTTGTACTTCCTTTCAATGTCATACTAAGTTATCTGCCTATTTCTGTTAAGCCTCTTCTCAAAACAGACACTTGGTTTTCTTTTTTTCTCATAGAATCACTTCTTACCTAAGTAGGGCTAAGGCTAAGTCACCTACCAATGTGATTCACTAGCATAAATACACAGACCAGGCCATTTGTGTCTTAAGGCATGAGAGAAGACTCAAAACCTACTGTGACTAGAAGAACTATGCCCTGGGAAAGATGGGATGTCTCTGATTGGGTCCAACCGCCTATGAATGTGTGTGAAGGGTTGAGGAGCATTTTGTTGAGAAAAATACCACAAAATCATGTTAAGTAATACATTATTCTAACCTCCACGGTTTCCTAGAAGGACCAAATAATAGTTTCAGCATCCTTTTGTTTAGGTTTCAATGTTGCTAATATTCAGCTGCATATATTGTTATTTAAATAGTGTTTATATTCAATAACCAATGACCTGACAGTAAGTACTACACTTCTTTAGTTCTAGGACTGAATGGGACTCAATATTTATTTAAAGTTCATTCCATAAAAAGAGTCCACATTTGTGATGATATTCTTCCTTTAAATTGGCTTATACCTTCACAATTCTACAAATTCTTAATACATTGTGCCGGGGTGACACTTCAAATCTGAGTATTTCACAGTAGTACTTTAGTAACCTTCCACTTTCAGAGCACCACAGGGAACCATTAGCATCATTCCCATTTTATAGAGAAGGATATTAAAGCAAATGGTGCCAAGCTCCGGTCATACTCACTTGTCCTTGGAAGGGAAAATAGAATTTACAATCCCCAACTGTCAAGTCTGCCAACTAACAGTCAGTGTATGGTTCTTCTAAAACACTTGCTTTTGCTTATATTTTCCTAATTGAATCTTGGAGGGAAGACAGACCAATGCAAGGAATGGTTAACACTAATAGATATTATATAGTAGAAAATTTGTAATTTAAATACACAAAAAGCACAGGTGTTGTAGCTAACACACAACTCATCTTGGCTCCAAATAAAATTGGAAATAAAATGTTTAGGGCTTGCTCTTTATAATGAATGATAATCCTGGAACATTTACTTAATGTATTTTGATGGAACTCAAGAATCTGTAAATGTATCAATATCAAGCAATTATTCTCATATAAGGGATTATTGTGAATATTATGATTACAAAGGGAAAAAAAACTAGTAGTATAAAAAAGCACTATCTGATTCTGTCCTAAGTACATTTTACCAGTAACCCTACTAAATGTATATTACTGTTATTTTATGACAGCACCTTTCAAACACTGTGGTCTCATGACCACTTAATATTCCTAGAAATTATTGAAGAGGGATACCTGGGTGGCTCATTGGTTGAGTGTCTGCCTTTGGCTCAGGTCATGATCCAGGGGCTCTGGGATCGAGTCCTGCATCAGGCTTCCCACGGGGAGCCTGTTTCTCCCTCTGTCTATGTCTCTGCCCTTTCTCTGTGTCTCTCATGAATAAATGAATGAATAAATGAAAGAAAGAAATGAAATTAAAGAAAGAAATGAAATAAAATGAAAGAAAGAAAGAAGGAAAGAAATTATTGAGGACCCAAAGATATACTGTTTATGTCGGTTATATCTATTATTAGTAACTATAAAAATTAAAACTAAAAAACCCAAAAATATTTTATTTCAAATAATAAGTACAAATGAATACAAATAATATATTATTTGGACCATAGGTATATTTAAAAAACAAAAATAAATTAGTGAGAACAATAGCATTGCCCTTAACATCTGAATCAATGAAAACCTCCTATATTGCATATTTGTTTTTATATTTTATCTATTGTGATATGTTGCTTTGTTTGAAGTATGTAAAAGTTCTAGCCTAACTCAGACATACATGTGGAAAAGAGGGAAGAGAGTAAATATTTTTTTAGGTAGTTATATTCTTCTCTGACACTACCCCACCAACTCCACAAGTAGTAGTTTCTTAAAGGATAGTTCTTACACAGGTCTAAACACAAATCAATAAACTTTTTGTACTGTTTCACTAAAGTCCACTGATCTTTCTTGCACTTTGAATAAATTTATATTGGTTCACTTAATAATGAAGATAATGAAGCACTTTCAAATACTGCCAACTTTATTATACAATGTCAAAAATTACATCTGCTATTAATACAACAAATCTCAAAACTTAACTTTTGAATATTTCAAGTATATATGTATATATATTTAAAGATTTATTTATTTTATTTATTTATGATAGACAGAGAGAGAGAGAGAGAGAGAGAGAGAGAGAGAGAGAGGCAGAGACACAGGAGGAGAGAGAAACAGGCTCCATGCTGGGAGCCTGACGTGGGACTCGATCCCGGGACTCCAGGATCATGCCCTGGGCCGAAGGCAGGCCCTAAACTGCTGAGCCACCCAGGGATTCTCTCAAGTATATTTTTAAGTAATAGTTGCTATGTGTGGATACTTTGGGGCACATTTTTGTCAAGCACATCACACTTTATATAGTATACACTTTATATAGTATTTTATAGTATTTTGTTTATTTTTGGCAATTGTCTAAGAAGATATTCAAACAATCTACAATGGTAATAATTTTGATATATTTTACTAAACTATACCTCATTTCTTTAATAATGGCACTAGAAGGTATGTCTGTCATATTCCAGATTTTAATTAAAGAGCCTAATAGTTTCATTGTTGAATAGAATATGAGCTGATAATTAAAGGTATCTTGTTAACGATCCATTCTTCTGTTTGCAGTAGACTAAGCTTTTATCAGAAATATGCTTTCAGTTTTATCAAATGTATTTTAGCATATCTTTTTTTCATTTTATATGTATGCAGTGTTTTATTAGTATCTATTATTAAGACATTTTTGCATTGATGGGCAACATTCTGTGGTGGATTTTTCTTTTTAATATGCCATTGGAAAAAAAAACAAAAAAAAAACCAACAGAACAAAACAAAAACCTTGCTGGGACGCCTGAGTGGTTCAGCGGTTGAGCATCTGCCTTTGGCTCAGGGCGTGATCCCAGCATCCCGGGATCAAGTCTCTCAGTGGGCTCCCTGCCTGGAGCCTGCTACTCTCTTTGCCTATGTCTCTGCCTCTCTCTCTCTCTCTGTCTCTAGTGAATAAATAAATAAACTCTTAAAAAAAAATCTTGCCTAAACTATAGCTCAAACATAGATTTTAGTTGTTCAAGAAAATCACTTATGAAAAATACAGCTTATTCTCACATTCAAAGTATATTTAAAGTCTCCAAATAAGATATTAATTAGCTAATAAGTTCCAATAACATGCTAAAGGATATAATTTCTAAGTGTATATAAATATACAGCTTGATTCACACATACACAGACACAGAGACACAACTGAAGTCAGTTTTCTGAGACTGCACTGTACCATGAAAGGATAATCTTTTTAAAAAAGATTTATTTATGTTAGAGAGAGAGGACACTGAAGGAAGGGCAAGGTGAGAAGGAGAGAGAGAGAATCCTCAAACAGACTCCCTCCTGAGCATGGTGCCAGATGCGGGGACTCAGTTCCAGGACCCAGAGATTGTAACCTGAGCCAAAATCTAGAGTCAGATGCTTAACAGAATGAACCACATAGGTACTCCTATGAAAGGATAATTTTTATTATTAAGTCATCATAGCTAGGGGACAGACATACTAGGCAACTTGTAGTAATGCATAATTTGAAACACTCCTCCTAAAGTATCAGATTCAAACATTAGAAATAATGGAAATAGCATTTATATATTTCTGATTTATCAAGAATAAAATATAGATGTAACATAGCAGCACTTCTCTTAATAAATTTTATAGTTGATCTAAACAAGAAAACAATTTCCACTTCTGGATTAACAGGAACAGGTTTTAACATCCTTCTGTTGGAAGGAAGGAAGGAAGGAAGGAAGGAAGGAAGGAAAGAAAAAGGAAAAAAAGAAAGAAGAAAGAAAGAAGAAAGAAAGAAGAAAGAAAGAAAGAAAGAAAGAGAGAAAGAGAAAGAAAGAAGAAAGAAATAAAAAGAAAGAAAGAAAGAAAGAAAGAAAGAAAGAAAGAAAGAAAGAAAGAAAGAAAGAAAGAAAGAAGGAAGAAAGAAAGAAGAAAAGAAAGAAAGAAAGGGAAGGAGGGAAAAGAAAGAATAAAAGGAAGATAAAAGAAAAATCTAAAATAGCTAATATAGGGATCCCTGGGTGGCGCAGCGGTTTAGCGCCTGCCTTTGACCCAGGGCGCGATCCTGGAGACCCGGGATCGAATCCCACGTCGGGCTCCCAGTGCATGGAGCCTGCTTCTCCCTCTGCCTATGTCTCTGCCTCTCTCTCTCTCTCTCTCTCTCTCTCTGACTATCATAAATAATAAAATAAAATTAAAAAATTAAAAAAAATAAAACCTATAGGTTTTTAAAAAAATAAAATAAAATAAAATAGCTAATATATGTTAATGCATATAAAACAGTAGTTGTCAGATATTAGTTATCAAGTGGCAAAATCACGATTCCTGAGAGGAAGCAAAGGGAACCTACAATTATCTCAGTTTACTGCACGAAGGGCATCCTGCTATAAATAAGAGCACACTGAATTGCAAGATTAAAGAGGTAGAAGGAAGAATTCAGGGAGGCCTAGGTAGGTACACATATAAGACAGAACACCAGATAGGAGGCTATAACACAAAGAGAGGATTTCAAAATTTTGGAGAGCAACCTCAAGTTTTCTGTGTACTAATCCATGTACTTTTGAGGTAATTGGCCAAGTTCAAGGAAAGAGCCAAGGGAAATCAATAGGCCAAATGATTCTTAGCAGTCCTAGGGAGCTGGGAATTGTTTCCCCATCATCTAGAGTTCAAACACATCGTAATATACAGGCATCACACAGGGTACTTAGATAGGTATTGCTGGGTTGGGAGGCAGGGTCTTTGGGTCGCCAGTGGTACTCTGCATTTTCCTGAATGTTCCAATCAAGGCTCTGACCACTCTTTCCTCTGGGCCATTTCTTAGAGTTGTTTATACAGTGAGTTACCTGGAGAGATAAGGTATCATCATCGAGTCCAAAAGCACAATTTCTTTCTGCTTGTATATAAAAGCTCGGGACTTTGCAGCTCTTACATAAACCCACTGTGTGTGTGTCACAATACTTTTGGGCACACCATGTAACTGTATATGGCAGAGTGCTACCCCAGGACTACCCAGATGAATATGCTGATATTCATGCTTGCTGTGTGATAAGAAATAATGCAGATCCTCTACCACTTAAGCAGGAACAGATGAGTGCCACCACACCCGACAACTAAGAACCACCATCTGAACCTGGTATCAGCTCAGTTAATTAACACTGGATATAGTTGACAACTTCAGAACTTCGGTATTAATAAAACCACCCAACCAATTGATGTAAAACTCTATCATTTAATAGGCCTTTTTAGTAACAGAGGTGTTATTTTTATACCTGTCCTACATTTCCCATATCCAACTGTTCTGGATCCCACCCATGACTGTGGTGGTGGTGTTGGTGGGGGGCTACAACATGCTGTTATTACTGGAGGCACCTTAGATATTCCCAACAAAGTGAATTTTGTGGGAAATAAGGAATCACTTATATCTCACATAGATTAGAATTTATTATCAAAAATTTTATTTAGCCTTGACAATTAAATCTGGATGGCTTTGGTCATTGCAACGCCAAAATTTTACCCTTCTTGAATAGTGTATTACTGGGTTACTACTTATTTCTTTGATTCATATAAGTGTTATTTAAGGTTTGAAATATGTATTTAACTAATAATAAAATGCATATACAATTCCAGATACTGTTCTAAGGGTTTTTACAATATTAGTCCATGTAGCCCTCATATATGGGCTGGTACAATAGTGTATTCATTGTGCAGTTCAGAAAAATAAGACACAAAAAGGTGCATGATAAATATTTTATATCTGTGCAAGGATCTATAAATTGTAATGACAAAATTTTTATAGAAAATAATTTTAAAACAAAATGGCAATGTAATTTGGAATTCACGTACTAATATATATTTAATGGGTATTAAAGTTAAATGTAATTTTTACTTAAAAATTTAATCCCTATAGATATTAAATAAGAATAAAAATAGAAGCATAATCTCCCCTATTTCTCTTCCAGATCAAATTCAGTTCCATTAAAGCCTTTATTTAGTTATGTGGTGAAGTAGGATTTTCTAGGGTTTATTTAAATTTAGAGGAGCTTATAAGGTAATTTAAGATATACATGATACTTTGAGTCATGGTAAAATGTATAATGCTTTGAATAACTAATAGTATTCTTGCAGAAATTACGTGTGAAATAGTGAAGGGAAGCTTCAGATTGCAGAGCAAGGCAGTTTAATCTGAAATATATATATATAACAATAATACAGTTCACAATCTAACTTGTTTTTTGAAAGTTTAAGGCCTAAGGCAACCTATTTAATATTCATTTTATTCTGATAATGAGCCTAAACTAGGCAGGAATGAAAATTAGCATGCTTTCCCATTGTCTAATTGTATCTTTTCTTTTTGTTAAGTAATTTGGCAAGGTTAAAGTTTTTTTTTTGTTTTTTGTTTTTGTTTTGTTTTGTTTTAATTCTTATTTATTTATGATAGTCACAGAGAGAGAGAGAGGCAGAGACACAGGCAGAGGGAGAAGCAGGCTCCATGCACCCGGAGCCCGATGTGGGATTCGATCCCGGGTCTCCAGGATCGCGCCCTGGCCCAAAGGCAGGCGCCAAACTGCTGCGCTACCCAGGGATCCCAAGGTTAAAGTCTTTACAAGAAACACTACGCTTTCTCATGGAAGTATCTTTTGTTTTCAGTTTAACCTTGAGACAGCAAAATCTGCTATTGCTACATACACATATTAGATGGATAAAGAGTTGAATTAGCTTATTTCGGTCCAAGCTTTCATTTATTATTTTTCTAACTTCAAATGTTTGATGGCATGGAGAATAAAAGTTGACTTTCATATGAACAAAGAGATAAAAGCACTGTGTTAAATATGATGATGCACAATTTTTTTAAGCAATCCAGGATTTTGTGGTGTGTATGTGTGTGTGTATTTGTGTGTGTGTATGCAATCTTATCCTAGGATCCCATCCATCCCTGAGACAAAGTCATGGCAGCAGATAGTTTATTTGAGACATGATATCAGGAAATACAAATTGAAAGGGTGAAAAAAGTGAGACACAGACGGGTGAAAAGCCAATAAAAATTACGTTAATGGACATATTACTGCTGGGACTACAGGGATTTAATCTTTCTCAAACCTTCCACAACACCATATGGAACCTTCTTCAGAACTGTCTTAAAAAAAAAAAAAATCAAGGAAGCTGGGGAATTAAAAAAACCTTCTTTTAAACAAATCCTTTATTCATTGGGTGAGAGATACCTCATAAGGATTAACTCATGCAATTTTCCATTCTGTAGCTTAATTTGGCTGAGGAAGCTTCTAGGAAATACAAGGGGAAAAGTAACATGCTCGAAATAACTTCAAGAGCAGGTGGAGTGAAGGGATATGAGGCAGTGTATGAACAGAGTTAGCTAGAGTCTGAAATCCACTTCTGCTCATAATCTGCACTGAATCCACTCTCTCGGTGACCTGTGGACAAAGGCTTCTTAAAATCTTTTTAAAATTCCTTAAATTGGAAGGATTAAGGATCATTTTAGATTCTGTTCACCCTCATATAGCACTTTCATTTTTCTGTAATGCCTGCCCAGAGAAGTGACACAAATCCTCATTAACATGGAGTCTGACTCCTTCTCCCTTTCAGAACACAGTTTTTGCAATTGCCTTTTTTGCTTTTATTTCTAAGAATGGAAACACCCAAAGATAAAGACGCCCCAGTGAATCCCTCAAGTTTCAGATATTTTCCTGCCTAACCCCATTATGTAGCAGTATCTAGTGCTTCTTAGAAGCAAGGTCTATTACCCTAGACATACAGTAATCCCTTACTTTGTTTGCTGGTCTAATAACACTAGTAGTACCAAATAGCCTTAAATTTAGTGGTACCCCTATTGTGTGCCCTCTCCAAATGGGGTTTCTAATTATGATGTGGGTTAACTTCCAGAAACAGGAGAAACAAACTCCCTTATGAATCCCTGTATATGTGGGTGACAGGGTCCAATTTTCTCCTCCTTAGTTCTGGTACTGAGTACCAGACTGAGAACACAGCATCATTTGATGGCCATTTGTGCAACATAGATACTAAATTCTAGAAGATACTGCCCTACCCACATAGAGTTTTGTTTTTTGTTTTGTTTTTTTTGTTTTTTCCACATAGAGTTTTATCACCAAGGTGCTGCATTAAAGAGGTCATTTCAGTATTCCATGTGACTGACAGCTATTGGATAATATGTAATATTGTGGCACTGATATTTCCTATGATTATGAATCTATCGTAACTGTCTGATCAGAGCAGTATTGATATATGAGGCAATGCTGCCTCATAAATCCAAAAGAAATGGCACACCTATTTCTTTAGGATGGAAAGTGTAAAGTGCAGTCATTTTGATACCTTAAGATGAGTCCAGAAAATATCCAGACTGTGGGACACTACTAAAATCTTCACTATTGGCAAGGGGAAATGGCGACAGAAAAGGAGGACCCTAGGCTTGCCTCATCCCACAGACATTTAGGAAACTATCAAATCACCTTAAATACTCCAGAAACTGACCTTAAGACTAGCAGAATAAACTCCACAACTAGAGGTAGGGAAGAGGCCATGGAAGAAGGTAGGAAGTGAGGAAATGCAGTTCAGGAGAGTAGGGGATCATGGCCACTATAGTAGGGAGGGAGGTATGGTCACTGAGAAGGGCAAGAGACACTAGCACACAGGGGAGGACCAGGGAAAACGAATGGCCATGGCACTTGGCAATGGAAAGCAGAGGGGCCAAATTTTGTAAGTTCTTGCAACCAGAGGGGCTTAAAGCCTGGAGCTCTAAAGGTCAGGAGGCTTGGCTGAGATAAAGCCTGCAGGGCATTGTGCTGCTCGTGAACAGAAGGCAGGCAAACATCCTGTGGACATACAGTGTGGAAGCAGCCATCTGAAGAGCACCTGGAGCACACAGTGGGGAGCTTATGTGCTCATCTTGGAAGTGTGTCCAAGAGAAGCAGCATTTAGGGAGAGAATCCTCTGGTGACAAGGAACTGGCAGGTGCCACTTCCCTCCCTTGGCCCTCAGCATAAGCACAGAGGGCCTTGCTGGAACCACAGGGCCAACACTCCCTACCTCACTTGCTTACACCAAGCCCACCCTCCCTATCCCTCCCCACCCCATCCTGTTCTTGTGGAACAGTCATGCTTGCCTCAATCTTAAGCAGTGGGTCCCCTCCCACGCCATCACACCTGACCTGGGAGTTTTGCAGGGCCATGGTTCTGGCAGCAGTGTCAACAGGTCACATTTCACAAGCAGACCACAGTACACCTAGTTGAAATTGCTCACAGCAGACAAAGAAAGCCTCTGCAGATGGTGGGCCTGCAAGACGAAGCAATCAGGACACAACAATACAGAGCCCACAGTGCACACTGGAGACACTCCTGGAAGCACCAGGCCCTGGGAGACAGGGGACCCTACACTGCTGGGCACAACAGGACCTCTTCTTCATAAGGCCATTACCCTCAAGCACAGGAGATGTAGCTGACTTTCCTAACACACAGAGGCAGACACAGACACTTAGACATAATGTGAAGACAAAGGAATTTGCCCCAAATGAAAGAACAGGACAAGGCCATATATCTTAAGTGAAGCAGATATAAGTAACATACCTGATAGGGAATTTAAAGTACTGATCATAAAGGTACTCATAGGACAAACTAGACTTAAAATAGAGACTGTAACAGGAGACAAAAAAGGGCATTATATCATAATAAAGGGGACAATACAACAGAAGATATAACAATTGTAAATATATATTCACCCAACATGGGAGCACTCAAATATATAAAACAGTAACAAACATAAAGGAATTAATTGCTAAAAACACAATGATAGTAGGGTAGTTTAATCCCACTCCCCCATTATATCAATGTACAAATCATCTAAACAAAAAATAAACAAGGAAACAATGACTTTGAATGACAAGCTGGACCAGATGTACTTGACAGATGTATTCAGAACATTCCATTCTAAAACACCAGAATTCACATTCTTTTCAAGTGCACATGGAACAGTCTTCAATAGATCACATATTAGGCCATAAAACAAGTCTTAAATTAAAAAAGACTGAAGTAATATCCTGCATCTTTTCTGACCACAAGGCTATGAAATGAGAAATTAACCACAAGAAAAAATCTGGAAAGAACACAAATAAATGGAGGTTAAATGACATGATACCAAACAACGAATGGGTCAACAAAGAAATAAGAGAGTGAATAAAAGAATACACATGGAGACAAATGAAAATGAAGACACAAGGGTCCAGGATCTTTGGGATACAGAAAACACAGTTATAAAAGGGAAATTTATAGCAATATAAGCCTACCTCAAGAAGCTAGAAAAAGCTCAAATAAACAACCTAAACTTATATCTTAATTGATAGAAAAATAAAAACAAACAAAACCCAAAACCAGTAGGAGGAAGGAAATAGTAAAAAATTAGAGCAGAAATAAATATTATAAAAACTTAAACACCACAAGACAAGCAAAAAGACCCAAAACAAAACAGTGGAACAGATGAATGAAACATGGAGCTGCTTTTTTAAAAAGATCCACAAAATTCATAAATCTCTAGCCAGAGTCATCAAAAAACAAAGAGGAAGGTCTCAAATAAACAAAATCTCAAATGAAAGGGTAGAAAAAAACAATAATATCACAGAAATATATATTATAAGAGAATATTATGAAAAACTATATGCCAATAAATTAGACAACCTAGAAGAAATAGATAAATTCTTAGAAACATATAAATTACCAAAACTGAAGCAGGAAGAAATAGAAAATAGGAATAGACTGATTAACAGCAAGGAGAATGAATCAGTAATCAATAAACTCCCAATGAACAAAACTCCAGGACCAGATGGCTTCACAGACAAATTCTACCAAATCTTCAAAATAAAATTAATACCTATTCTTTTCAAACTATTCCAAATAAAGGAAAGGAACAAAAACTTCCAATTTATTCAATGAGAACAGCATTGCCTTGATAAGAAAACCAGGTAAGGGCATCACTAAAAAGGAGCTCTAGAGGCCAATATCTTTGATGAAATTAGATGCAAAAATCCTCAGCAAAATACCAGCAAACAGAATCCAACAATATATTTAAAAATCATTCATCATAATCAAGTGGAGCTTATGCCCAGTATGCAGGGCTGGTTCAATATTTATAAATCAATCAACGTCATATATCATGTCAATTAGAGAAAAAATAAAAACCATATAATCATCTCAACGACACAGATAAAACATTTGACAAAATAGAACATCCATTCATGATAAAAACCCTCAACAAAGTAGGTTTAGAAGACATATACCTCAACCTAATAAAGGCTATAATAAGAAAAATCCACAGTGAACATTATACTCAATGGGGAAAAAGGCAGAGCTTTCTCCCAGATGTCAGGAACAAGGCAAGGATGTTGCCTCTCACCACTTTTGTTCAACATAGTGCTGGAAGTCCTGGCCACAGCAAGCAATTAGACAGCAAAAGGAAATAAAATGGGGTATACCTGAGTGGTTCAGTGGTTGAGCATTAGCCTTTGGCTCAGGTTGGGATTCCAGGGTCCTGGGATCAAGTCCCTCATCAGGCTCCTCACAGGGAGCCTGCTTCTCTTTCTGTCTGTGTCTCTGCCTCACTCCCTGTGTCTCTTATGAATAAATAAATCAAAAATATTTTTTTAAAAAAGAAATAAAATGTATCCAAATTGGTAAAGAAGAAATAAAACATTCACTATTTGCAGATGACATGACATTCTATACAGAAAACCCTAAAGACTCCACCAAAAAACTACCTGAAGGAATTCAGTAAAGTCACAGGATACAAAATCAACGTGCAAAAATCTGTTGCATTTCTATACACTAATAATGAAGCAGCAGAAACTAAGAAAACAATCCCATTTAAAATTGCAAGAAAAATAATAGACCTAGGGATAAACCTAACCAAAGCAGTGAAAGACCCATATACTCTAAAACACTGATGACTGAAGGTGACACCAAGAAGTAGAAAGACATTCCATGTTCATGGTTGGAAGAACATTTATTGTTAAAAGGGCTGTACTACCCAAAGTGACATACAGATTTAATGTAATTCCTATCAAAATATCAATGGCAGTTTTCACAGAACTTAAACAAAATACTAAAATTTAGATAGAACCACAAAAGACCCCATATTGCCAAAGCAATTTTGAAAAATAAAAGTAAAGCTGGAGGTGTCATAATTCTAGAATTCAAGTTATATTACCAAGCTATAGGAATCAAACCAGTATGGTACTGGCACACACACACACACACACACACACACACACACACACACACAAAGACACATAGATCAATGCTGCAGAATAGAAAATCCAGAAATGAATCCATAATTATATGGTTAATTCATCTTTGACAAATCAGGAATGAATATCCAATGTGAAAAAGAATTTCTCTTCAAAAAACAGGGTTGAGAAAACTTGTCAGCCACATGAAAAGAATGAAACTGGGCCACTTTCTTTTTTTAAAGATTTTATTTATTTATTCATGATAGAGAGAGAAAGAGAGGCAGAGACATAGGCAGAGGGAGAAGCAGATTCCAGGTAGGAAGCCAGATGTGGGACTCGATTCTGGGACTTGGGGGATTACGCCCTGAGCCAAAGGCAGATGCTCAACCACTGAGCCACCCAGGTGTTCCGAAACTGGATTACTTTCTTACACCATACACAAAAATAAACTCAAAATGGATTAAAGACCTAAATGTGACACCTAAAACCATAAAAATCCTAGAAGAGAATATAGGCAATAAGGTCTCTGACATTGGCTGTAGCATATTTTTTTGATTTCACTCAAACGTGGGATTTAAGAAACAATACAAACAAGGAAAAGAAAAAGAGAAAGAGAAAGGGAGACACAAGCCAAGTAAAACAGTCTCTTAACTGTTGAGAACAAACTTATGGTTATCAGAGGGGTTGGGAGATGGGCGAAATAGATGAGGATTAAGGAGTGTACTTGTCATGCTGAGTACCTAGTGATGTATGGAGTTGCTGAATCACTATAGTATACACCTGAAATTAATATAACACCATATATTAACTATACTGGAATTAATATACCACCGTATGTTAACTATACTGGAATTAAAATTTAGCAAAATAGGTATTTGTTCTTTAAAAATAAAAATGTTAGCTATGTAATTGTTAAAAGGACTTCCTACTATCTAAACACTGATTCTTACAGAATAGATTATCGTTAATTCATTTGTACTTTATGAGCAAAAATGTATTTCTAGAATAAAGAACTTTCTACACAAGGGAAACAAAACATAAAACAGAAGAAAGCACGGAATAAGGAAAAAAGAGAAAAAAAATGAAAGCTTCCCTAATTATATTTTCCTATCAGCTCTGGCTCATAGAGGACAGGGAGTGCTGATCTCACTACACTCAGTACTGTATTTCTTATTATTTTAATGATGTCAATTCAGTATTCTGGCTTTTGCCTGACATGGAAAATTCATTCTATCTAATATGCACAGTTTCCTGAACCTCCCTACCCTTTCCACATTTATTTGCTAAGAGAATTCTGACTTTCATTACTTACAAGCTGAAGAAGAAGTTCCAAAAACTGCTGGGACCTATGGTTGTTTTTTTGGTTTGTTTTGTTTTGTTTTGTTTTTAATAAGCAATGCCTCCCATAAAAGAAATCAATTTCACTGCCAGGTTATGTTGAGACTTGCCCATAGTAACTTATCAAAGATGACCAGCAGAACTAGCTGCAGATTTTGAGGAGGGCAAGATTCATCTTGTAAGACTTCCGTCTCTTGTGAAGTCTTTTGTGCTCTCTCAGTAACTTAAGCAAGAAAGTAGAGATCAATTCTGCCTCTTTGGACGGTTTTGGGAGAAGCTAAATTTTAATATCCTTACGCAACTCCATCTAAAGTTTGCATATAGAGAAAAGGATGCATATTTAAAACAAAAAAGGGCAAAAAAAAAGAGTCAAAATGATAGGA
Organism: Vulpes lagopus; assembly: GCF_018345385.1. Lineage (NCBI taxonomy): Eukaryota > Metazoa > Chordata > Mammalia > Carnivora > Canidae > Vulpes > Vulpes lagopus. Next base: position 44,094,868 of record NC_054839.1, read on the forward strand.
TAAAATATGAATTAAATGAGCAAACCAGTAAAGAATAATAACATATTTTGGGAAGAATGTTCAACGCTAGATGAGAGTAGAGTAATATCTACATAACTATAGTGTGCTTGGAGAAAGAAAATGTGGTATAGATATGTCAGCTCTCTTAATGTTCAAATAATAGATATTTGTTAAACTGCTTGAAAACAAGAAACAAATTTCTTTATGTTTAATTTCTTTAAACATAAGTTTGAATCCATTTAAAATAGAGATAGCAGGCTAAACATTGGACTTTAATTACAAAGTTTAAATATTATAAATATTTATTTTTTTTAATTATTTATTTTTGATAGTCATACAGAGAGAGAGAGAGAGGCAGAGACACAGGCAGAGGGAGAAGCAGGCTCCATGCACCGGGAGCCCGACATGGGACTCGATCCCGGGTTCCCAGGATCGCGCCCTGGGCCAAAGGCAGGCGCCAAACCACTGCGCCACCCAGGGATCCCATAAATATTTAGAATTAGGAAAAGCTGAAGACAAAAGTTATAAAGATCAAAATGCATTATTTAAATAGAAACATTATATCTGCTTTCATTTCTAACCAGGGCCTAGCATATTGGCTCCCTCAAAGGGTGGCAAGAAGAGCCATTCAATCATCAATGAGGTAGTGACTAGAGAGTATACTGTCAACATTCACAAGTGCATCCATGGAGTGGGTTCCAAGAAGCACGCACCTGAGACACTCAAAGATATTGGAAATTTTCCATGAAGGAGATGGGAACTCTGGATGTGTGCATGGACAAAGGCTCAGTAAAGCTGTCTGGGTCAAAGGAATAAGGAATCTTCCAAACTGTATCCATGTGCGGTTGTCCAGAAAACATAACAAGGATGAAGATTCAGCAAACAAGCTCTACACATTGGTTACTCATGTACCTGTGATCCCATTGAAAAATCTACTGACAGTTAATGTGGATGAGAACTGATTACTGATTGTCAAATTAAGGTATAAAACTGAGAAAAAAAAAAAAGAAAAAGGAAAGAAACAAAAAAGAAATATTATAACTAAAATAGATAAAAATATCAAAGTATCAAAGTAATTAACCAGAATTGAGTAATTAACAAAGCATCAAAGTAATTAACCTGATCAGCAAAGCGGTGATAGAGAATATCTTTTAAAGTGTACTTATTCTTCTGCTTCTCAGTACAGAGCCATTAGGCAGTTATTAAAGTTGTTGTATTAAGAATAAATTTATTTAAATTAATATTTAGACATCTTAGCATAATATAAATTAAAAATGCAAACACTACAAGTAAAACAGATTATAAACTTTATTAATGATAGAAAGAAAATGAATATTAAGCTTCAAAACTTCCAAAAATCAGTACTAATATATATATATCAAATATTTTAAAGGAAACAAAAAGGGAAAACACATCCTAAAATATTATAGTAGAGCTAAGTCCAAACACATCTGACTTAGCAATATGTGTAACAGATAATTCATCTATCAAAATAAAAAAAGTTTTAGGAATGGGTCAGAAAGCAAAACTGGATCCATACCTAGAACAGAGATATTTTGAAATATTATATATTAGCTTGTATCCAAGATGAGAGCCATTAATTCCTTCTGTCTGTATGTTGAATCCATTCCTCACTGAAAAGTATAGTTCATACCTGCCCTCCCTTTGTGCATAATCTGATGAATAAAATTCAGCAAATGTGATACTGGAAGACTCTTGATACTAGATCATAAAAAACCTGGCATCTGCTATATAAATCGTTTGGAATGTGCACTCTGAGGAAAACAGTCACCATATAAAATGTCTTTATATCCTGAGGCCTCCATTCAGTAAGAAAGCCCAAGCTGGCTACATGGGGAAGCCAAGAGATTGATGTGGACCAACACTGGACCCAATCAGCCATTCCAGATCTAAACATGTGACATGTGAATGATAGACTGACCCTTCAGTTGTTTCCTGCCTCAATTATCATCAGTTTTGATCACTTCTCTATACCTAATGTCTCAAATTACAACATAGAAAGGCACTCAGCTTTAATTATTTAATGAATCAATCATAGAGGTTATAATTACTCAATTATAGAAATTGTAATTGAAGAGTTTTCTTAATATCAATGATCAAGAAGATTAAACTATTTATCCACAGTCAGAAACATGCTAACAGTTTTCTCTTGATAAATGTTACATATGTATACATATTTTATATAAATTAATTTACATTATTAATCTTACAATATACTTTTTACTTAATATTTAAATTATGAACATGTTTTATGTTAGTATATATTCTACAACTCATATTTAATCTATGCAGGTAATATTTCTGAGAGTCTATCAGGTACTACCCACTGTGCTGGGGCTGATTATACACTGCTAAATGAAACAAAAGTAATCTCTTCTGTTGGAGAGTTTTAATCTATGTGGCAAATAGTTGATGAATGTTGCTGCTTGGCTTCCCAGCTGCTGAGATAGACTTTATTGTGCACTAGACTTATTAAGTAGTGCCCTTGGTACCCACACCTCTAGAAAAGAGGGGAAGGAAGCAGAGTTAGGAGAGAGAAATCAAGTTCTGATGGAGTTTCCACCATAGTTGTGACCAACCCCACAGGATACTAAAGCTAATATATCATCAATCTGTCTCAAATTGAGCAGAGATGACCAGATCCAATGAAGACTCACAAGTATTTTATTAGAAATTCTTCTCAATATCAACACTGTTTATTTTTGGTTGTTTTAATTTTTAGTGTTAGAAATTTAATCATACTAAAAGCAAAATAAAGTGATATATCAGAAATGGATGCTGATAAATTATATGTATGAAGTAAGTTGTATCACAATATTTTATGGGATGTCAGCAAGATGGCTGGATAAGACATTTCCCACTCAAGTCTTCCCTGAGCAATAATAATTTAACATCTGTCTAAAGACAAAAATGCCTTTGTGGGAGCTTTGGGGTGCAGGTAGGTGATTGTGAAACTCTGGTGCAGTCCAAGACCATGGGGAGCCATTGTGAGAAGGCAGTCTCATTCTTGGCAGCTAACCACCAACCATGGTCCCAGCTACAAAGGCATGGCTCCATATCCCTGTGGACTTAGCTACAACCCTGTTTGGCCTTGGTCCTGCACTAAGTATCATATGCCAAGGGATCTAGGAGGAATTACTCTTACTTATGTATTGAGTAATAGGCACACAGATCTTGGCCTTGGCTATGCACCCAGAAGTAGGCCTTGAACCAGTTCCATCCCCCACCCGCAGCAGTCACACCTTATGAGCATTCCTGCTGGCATAGGGGCATGGAAGGAGAAACTCCTGTCTGTGCCCCTAAAACTCCTGAAAAGGCCCAATGCTCCACTCTAAGCCCTCCAGTAGTAGTCAGGGAGCAATCCAGTCCACTCAGAGATCTGGTGGGTGACACACTTGTGTCTGGAGATCTCCATGCTTCCAGAGCCAAGTCTGAAGACCTAAATCTTGGCTAAACTAAATTAAAATGGCCATGGGCTCATCTCTAGACTTCCTTAGTCAAGGTCCAGTCTTGCCTACCCAGGTACTCATCCAGAGATTTGGCAGAGCCTTCCCAGGAGCCTGGTGGGAGCTACAACCATCTGCACACCTGGTAATAAGCCTCCTATCTGAAGACCCAACTATAAACCCTGAAGAGGACTCTTGTCCCATCACCACCTGACTCAACAATGTACTGAGGCAGTCTTATATATCCAGAAACCAGACAGGATCCACCCTTGCCCACGATCCTGGTAACAAGTTCACCAATCACAAACCCCACTGTCACCTGATAACAGCTTTGGAGTAGCTTCAACCCAGTATTTCTGTGATTCCAGAGATTATTGCAACAGCCCAGGGAACTGACAGAAGGTCTTACTTTCTTTAATACAAGACTATAAAAACTGGAAGAAGTGTTTGCTCCTTCAAATGCATGGACACAAATGCAAAGCTATGAAGATTACAAAGAAGCAGACAAATATGACACCACTAAAGAAAACTAAAAAGCTCTAGCAATTGTTCCCAAAGAAATAAAGATCTATGATTTATCTGACAAAGAATTCAAAATAATCGTGTTAAGGGAACTCAATAAAATGCAAGGAAACACAAATAGATAACTAAATGAAATACATGAATAACATGAGAAAAATAATACATGAATAACATAAGAAGTTTCAAAAAGAAATAGAAACCATAAAAAGATCAAATGGAAGTCTTGGAGGAGAATAATATGACATGCTGCCCACAAGGCATTTTAGCTTTAAGGACGCACATAAAATGAAAGTTAAGGAATGCAAAATGATATTCCATGTAAATAGTAACCAAGGAAGAGCAAGAGTGACCATACTTACATCAGATAATATTGATTTTTCAGTCAAAATCAGTCACAAGAAACAGAGTAGCTCACTGTATAGTGACAAAGCAGTCATTTCATCAAGACAATATGTGATAATTATAACTATACATGCACCCAGTATTGTAGCAACTATTTATTTAAAGCAAATATCATCAACTAAAGACGGGTGTATAAAGCAATACAATAATAATAGAGGACTTCAATATCCCACTTGAAACATTGTTTGGATCATTCAGATAGAAAAACACTGGCCTTGGATTATATGTTAGTTCAAGTGGACTTAACAACATATATTCAGCAGACTCCAACCGACAGCAGCATAATATACATTCTTTTCAAGTCAACACAGAACATTCCCCAGTATAGATTGCATGTTGAACCACAAAGCACACCTTAACAGATTTAAGAAAACTGAAATTATAAGGTATCTTTTCCCACCACAATAGCATGAAATTAGAAATGAGTAACAGGTGGAAAATCTAAAAAAAATCACAAATTTGGATATGAAACAACATACTCCTGAACAGTTAGAGGGTCAAAAAGGAAATCAAAAGGAAAATTGGAAAGTATCACAAAACAAACAAAAATGAAAACACAACATACTAAAACTTATGGGATAGAGCAAAAGCAGTTCAAAGAGGAAAGATAATAGCAATAGCTGCTCACTTTAAGAAAAAATAAAAAACTCAAATAAATACACAAAGAATTAGAAAAAGAAGATGAAACTGAGCCCAAAGTGAGAAAAAGGAAGAAAATAATAAAAATTAAGGCAGGAAAAATGAGAAGACTAGAAAGATAATAGAAAAAATCAATAAAACTAAGATTCAAATTTTTTAAAGATAAAGAGCAACAAACTTTTTAGCTAGACTAACCAAGAAAATAACAGAAAGAATTTTAAAACTTAAATTATAAATGAAAGAGGAGACATTACATCTGATACTACAGAAACACAAAAGACTATAAGAGGCTATTCTAAACAATTATATGCCAAAAAACTGAGTAACTTAGAAGTAATGGATAAATTCCTTGAAATATACAACCTACTGAGTCTGAGGCATGAAGTAACAGAAAACATGAAGAGACCAATAATGGTAAAGGAGATTGAATCAGTAATCAAAAACCTCCTAATAAATAGAAGACCAGCACCAGATAGTTTTACTGGTGAATTTTACAAAAAATTTAAGGAAAAATTAATGCCAATCCTTCCCAAACTATTCCAAAATAAGGAACACTTGGAAATAGCATTACGTTTATACAAAAGCCAGATAAGGACACTAAACAACAACAACATCATCCCAAAACAGAAATCTATAGGTAAGTATCTTTGATGAGTAGAAATGTGAAAATCCTCCACAAAATACTAGCAACTATAATCAATAGCACATTAAAATGATGTTATACCATGATCAAGTGGGATTTACCCCTGGGATGCAAGGATGGTTTAGTATAAACAAATCAAGAAATATACATCACATTAACAGAATGAAGAACAAAATCACACGGTCATCTCAGTATATATAGAAAAAAGCATTTGACAAAATTCAACACCTTTTCATGATAAAAGCTCTCAACAAATTGTATGTAGAAATAATATGCCTCAACGTAATAAAAGGCATGTATGACAAATCCACAATAAACGTCATATTCCAATGGTAAAAATCTTAAAAGCTTATCCTCTAAATAAAGAACAAGACAATGATGCCATCTCACCACTCTATTCAACATAGTTCTGAAAGTCTGAAGGGAATAAGAAAATACTTACATACATACATACATACATACATACATACATACATACATAAATGGATTCCAAAGAGAAAAGGAAGAAGTAAAACTGTCTGTTTGCAGAAGACTGATCTTATATATAGAAAACTCTAAAGACTTCACACACACATGCACGCGTGCACATGCGCACACACACACCTATTAAAACTTAATGAATGAATTTAGTAAAATTGCAGGACACAGAAGTAACATACAGAAATCAGTAGCATTTGCATATACTAAGAGTGAAATGTCTGAAAAAAATAAAGAAAAATCCCATTTATGACAGCATCAAAAACAACAATATACTTATGAGTAAATTTAACCAGGGAGGTGAAAGATCATTATACTGAAAACTGTAAGACATTACTGAATTAAATTGAAGAAAACACAAACACATGGAAAGATATCCCTTACTCATGGATCACAACAATTAATACTACTAAAATGTTCATACTACCCAAAGCCATCTATAAATTCAATGTAATCTCTATCAAACTTCCAATGAAATTTTTCATAGAAATAGAAAAATAGTCCTAAAATTGCTATGGAACTACAAAAGACCCCCAAATAGCTAAAACAATCTTGAGAAAGAACAAAACTGGAGGTATAACACTTCCTGATTTCAATGTATACCTCAAACCTACAGTGATCAAAACAGTATAATATCAACAGAGGCAGATACATAGAGCAATGGAAGAGAATTGAGAGCCCAGAAATAAACTCATTCATATAGAATTAATATTTGGCAAGGGGCCCAGGAATAGTCAATGAGAAAACTGGATATTCATATGTAAAATAATGAAATTGGACCCCTATATCACATCACTTACAAAAATTAACTCAAATTGTATTAAAGACTTAAATATAAGATCCGAAACTACAAACCTACTGGAAGAAAATACAAGAAAAAAACCTCCTTAATATTGGTCTTGGCATCATTTTTTGGAGGAGTATAACAACAAAAGTTCAAGCAACAAAAGGAAAAAATAAATAAGTGAGACTATATCCAACTATAAAGCCTCTACACAGCAAAGACAGTCAAGAAAATGAGGAGTTAACTTACATAATAAGCGAAAATATTTGCAAATCAAATATCTGATAAGGGATTATGATCCCAAATATAGAAGGAATTTACCCAATTCAATAACAACATACAAATAATCCAAGTAAAAAATGGGCAGAGGACCCAAACAGGCATTTTTCTAAAGAACGTATACAAGTTGCCATTAGATGCATGAAAGATACTCACTAATCATCAGGGAAATGAAATCAAAATCACTGTGAGAAATTGCCTTATTCCTGTTAAAATTGGCTATTATCAAAAAGGTGAGATAATAAATATTGGCAAGAATATAGAAAAAAAGGGAACCATTCTGTGTGTTAGTGAGAATTTAAATTGGTACAGTCAGTCACTATGAAAGACAGTATGAAGATTCCTGGGTGACTTAAAAATAGAACTACTATTTGATCCAGCAATCTTCTCTGTATGTATGCAAAGGAAATGAAAATAGGATATAAAAAGATATCCTCACTCCAGTGTTTATTGCAGCATTAATAACAATAGCCAAGACATGGAAACAACCTAATTGGCTGTCAGTGGATGAATGGATAAAGAGATGTGGTATATACATATATATGAAATAAAATATTCTTCAGCCATAAAAAACAGAAGGAATTCTGCCATTTGTGATAACATAGACCTTGAAGGTATTATGCTAAGTAAAATCAGACAGAGAAAGACAAATAGTACATGATCTCATTTACATGTGAAATCCAAAAACAGCTAAACTCATAGAAACAGAGTTGAGTGTGAGTTACAGGGGCTGGTGGAGCATGATTAGGGGTGAAATTGGGAGATGCTGACCAAAGGATACAGTTATAAGATGAATCAGTTCTGGGGATCTAATACTCAACATGGTGACTATAACTACCAAAATTGTATTATACACTTGAAAGTTGCTAAGAGAGTAGATTTTGAATGTTTTCTCAACACACAAAAAATTTTAATTATGTGAGGTGATAGATATGTTAACTTATTGTGGTTATCATTTCATAATATGTGAGTGTATTACATCATCACATTGTACACCTTAAACTTCTATAATACATATGTCAATTATCTTAATAAAGCAGGAAACAATGCAAAAACAAAACAAAACTTCTTGGTCTCAGAAGTACTACCATATTCTCTCATTTACATATAATATATAGCTACTTTGATGTTACCAAACCAGAGTTGAGCAGTTGTAACAGACATCACATGTTTCAACAGTTTAAAATAGTTACTATCTTACCCTTTACAGAAAAATTGAGCCAACCCTTGGTTAAGTAACTCTAGATTAGTTTTTTTTTTAATTTTTTATTTATTTATGATAGTCACAGAGAGAGAGAGAGAGAGAGGCAGAGACATAGGCAGAGGGAGAAGCAGGCTCCATGCACCGGGAGCCTGACGTGGGATTCGATCCCGGGTCTCCAGGATCGCGCCCTGGGCCAAAGGCAAGCGCCAAACCACTGCGCCACCCAGGGATCCCTCTAGATTAGTTTTAATGTAATTTTCATGAGATTTGATTAATTACCACAGTTGTCAATTTTTAAAATTGTGTAACAGCTGGTCACAAAAAAATAACATGTAACACTATAAATCATAATCTCTTTTGACATTTTATAATATTTTATTGGTTTATTTTCTATGAAATTTATATAGGGGAGGTCATGCATCATTCAATGATTATTTACTGGAGGCCAACTATGTAACACAATTTCTAGGACCTGTATAACAAGAACAAAGCAGAGATTGTGAATCCATGGAACTTATAAAGAAAGGATTTTCTCAATATTTTAATGAGAATAAGTTGTACACTGTGTTATTCTATAATTTATCTTACCATATCTTTGTTCCAAATTTTGTTTGTTTACAATTTCTGTTATTTTAAAGACTATTAAGTTTGGATGCTTTGAACAGAAATATTTTTCAGGGATCCCTGGGTGGCGCAGCGGTTTGGCGCCTGCCTTTGGCCCAGGGCGCGATCCTGGAGACCCAGGATCGAATCCCATGTCGGGCTCCCGGTGCATGGAGCCTGTTTCTCCCTCTGCCTATGTCTCTGCCTCTCTCTCTCTCTCTCTCTCTCTGTGACTATCATAAATAAGTAAAAATTAAAAAAAAATATTTTTAACACTTACCCTTATTTCTGTAAGAAAGCATTACTAGAACTAGAATTATAAATTTAAAGGATTCAGGGATTTCACAATGATACTTTTGGCAAATGAACTATCATAAAAATTTTAGGCGATTACATTTCTATAATAGTGGATAAGTAAGAACTCAGTGCTTATCTAGGCCAAGTTATCTCAATATAAAAATAATTAGAGCATTGTTTTAAAAATCATGATCCTAAGGGATAATGATTAAATTTGTTAAGACAAAAATTTGTTTAGAATATCTGAAACCACATTCTGCAATAGGACATGGATATATATATATATATATATATATATATATATATATATATATATGATAGATATAAAAATATAAAGGCAGAAAGAACTATGTATTATATAATTGAGACGAAAAGATAGTCTGAGCATATTAGTTTCTATATGAAGACTGAGAATCGTTTGCTCAAAAGCTCACTGGTGCCAAATTGAAATGTTTATAGATCCACATATGTTACCAATAGCCCAAACAAGGAGATTTTAGCCATGTAAAGCCTACCTGCTTTGCACAAACCACGAAACATCAACCCCCATCTGCTAGCTATTTCCAGTTTCTAGGGCCATACAGGCCTCCCTCAAGCCACTGATGTCCTTGAGAGCTCTCTGACCCAGAAACTCCCTGCTGTGCTGCTGAGCTATATCACCTACACACTTAAGCTCCCTCTTGGATCCCCAGCAACCTCTAGACAGATTCCTGCAGTGAGGGGCTTCTCCTGCATACAAACCTGTCCTAGCATCTCCCAATAATTGAGTACACTATGGCCACCTGCTGGTTATATTTTTCCCCTTGATCAGCCACCAAATCTATCAAATCCCTTATTCTGTGTATGTGTGTATGTGTATAAAATTATATGCAATAATCCTATAAAATTTTACTTGAATATATTTGAATATAAATAAAACCTTTATATATATAGCATTTTGAAGAGCCATATATTTATAATTTCTTTACAAATATATAGAAATTGTACAGTCCAAGTCAGACATGTCTTCACTAAGAAACCATTGATAAGTCTTAGTTTCCGTTCTTTCCTTGTATATAGTCTCCATTTAGTTTCTGATGGTTCCTTTTAACATAGGATATGTAAACGAATAATGACGAATAATGATTCATTTTCCAGAATTATTTTTTCAAATCTACGGTTGGAGAATTTGTCATTGCTCATGTCCTTGCTCAAGGCATCATTCTGGTAACATCGATTTCTAAAGGAGGATTTCTTTTTTGCCATTATCCTTGGGAAAAATATGTACTGAACAATTTATTAGAGAATAGGAATGACCCTGGAGTGCTGTAGCTTTTCATTCATTTCTCTATCTGAACACTGGCATTCATGTTTGGTTTTCTGGCTATATTCCATTTGCCATTATCAATGTTCTCTGGTAGGCAGATTATTTTTTGTGTATGATGGTAAATAGGAGAACATTTTATTCTGCTTCCTCTGACAGAATAAAGAACTTCCTTATAAAGATCCAGAAAAAAAATAGGCCCTGCATTGAAGTTAGGACATTTCCTCACAGTGAAATTATTCCCAGCAATATTTTTCCATCTCTATGCAGAAGATTGAGTACATTTTAAAATGTATACAAGTAAATAATTGCAACATACACTATGAAAATATGTTGGCCATTTTCAAAAATAATAAATTACACAAAATGTATTTTTGACTGTTTTCAAAATACTTTATTAACTCTCCTATATTTAAAGATTTCTAGGAATATAGGTGACGAACAAAGTATAATCCTACTTCAGATAATTATCCAGAAATCCTGTATCAGTGCTTGGCTATTAAGCAAAGAATAACATAACTTACTGCTTAAATTACTACATACCTTATTAGGAATTAATACTTTGTTAGGAAAATCATCAGTAAAAGACAGTTAACTGTCTAACCACATTAAAAAAAATTAATGAGCATGCACTCTGGATCTGTGGCTGCTAAGTTAACAGGCAGATGAGATTTCTTTCTCTCTTTGCCTTTGCAAAACAAAAATCAAACAGAACGACCAGGTCATTTCAATTAGTGTAAATGGACAAAGAGCTTCTGAGAACAGTGGAGGAACAGAGGTCTCACTTAAGAGGATATTCCATCACAGATATAAGTGATAAAAAGTGTAGAGTTGTGCAAATTCAGGGAAACAGCATTCTAGGCAAACAAACTCCTCCTACAGTGACTTAAAGAAGATAGAAGTTTGTTTTTCTTGTAAAAAAAACTCCTAGATTTGTGGTCCAGGCCTTCCTGGGTGGTTCTGTCATCCTCCAGCTCCCAAGATTGCTTCAGCCTTCACCGTTTCATGGCAAATATAAAGAGTAAGAGCACAGGACAGCAATCTTTATGAGGATGACATGAAAGTGATATATATTACCTCTGTTCACATTACATTGGCCTGAATTTGGTCACAATTCAATAAAGAGATGGAGAATATAGTCTGCAGCTGCCAAGCCCGTTACAGCCACAATTCAGGTGGTTATGTTACAGAAAGGAAGAAGGGAAGGATGGATACCGAAATTCTGTTATCAGTCTTTGCACAGGCTCCAAGTTGAATATGAACTTGCATTTTTATGGAATATGAAAAAGGCCAGAGGAGTTGAAACACAGTTAGCCTGGAAGGAAAGGAGATGAGGTTGGTGAGGCAAATTGTATAGATAATTTAGGCCATGATAAGAAATGTGAATTTTATTCAAAGGTGATGGAGAACTGAAAGGATGGCATGAGAGTGAGAGATACCATTTATCATTTTAAAAATATCAAATTGGCTCAATTATATCAAAGAGATTCTCAGTGGAATGAATGAATAGATGAAGCAAAATTAGAATCTTTAGCCAGACTTCCAGGATAAAGATGATGATGGTTATTGTAAGAATTGATACAATTAGGTCACATTTCACAGACAGGGCTTACAATACTTCCTGATATATTTTATGTAGAGAATGAAGGAAAGAAGAAGAGTCATGGTAACATTGATTTGGGTGTGAGAAACTGGAGACATAGTGATAACATTTACTGAGATGGATAATATTGTCAATTAAACAGTTTTATTGAAGCACAACAGTGTTGAGGAGGCCATATGTTATGTGTTGAGTATGCTGAGTTTAATATGTCTATTAGACATCTAAGTAGGATTGTCAGGGATCCCTGGGTGGCGCAGCGGTTTGGCGCCTGCCTTTGGCCCAGGGCGCGATCCTGGAGACCCGGGATCGAATCCCACATCGGGCTCCCGGTGCATGGAGCCTGCTTCTCCCTCTGCCTGTGTCTCTGCCTCTCTCTCTCTCTCTCTGTGACTATCATAAATAAAAATAAAAAAAAATAAGTAGGATTGTCAATAAACAGTTGGATATAGGGGTGTGGATGCAGAGAGGATGTTAGGATGCACAGGAACTGAAAAGTATACATAAAGAGAGAGAGAGGGATCGAAGAAAAAAAGAGAGTTGAGGATGGAATCCAGGGATACATCAAAGTTGGCAATTAGTCAAGTAAGGAAGAATCATGAGGAGAGAAAAAGAGGGACCAGGCTGCCAGTCAGAAGGAAGGAATGCCAGAAAATGTTGATGCTGTGAAAAATGAAAAAGTTCTGAGTATTAAAATCACTGGTAGTATCAAAACCACTGCTTATAATCTCTGAAAAATCACAGAAAATTGGAAAGTTATCAGAAGCCAAGTGTTTTAGGTCAGGTTCCCTGGAACAGACACTGAGATATGTAGGTAGGGTTGTTTGTCTGTCTGGTAATGTTCTCTTGGGAATAATATCTATGAGAGAATGGACAGCGAGACCAGTTGGACTCTGTGAGGCATCAGAGGCCTCACACAATCCCACAGAAAAATCTGGAACTAGAAGGATCTTCAGAGTTGCCTCAGTTGAGACATTGGACCATCCTTTCCTGTCCTCACCCAACATTAATGGGATATTTGGCAAGGCTGCTCCCAGGCATACACCTGGGCAAGGCAGGTTCCTTCAGACTAGAGAAATTCCCTGGGGAAGAGACTCAGCTGTAGAGCTGTCAGAAGTCAGTACATCCAGTAGATGGTAGAATGAGTTTCTTTGTCCTAAAGGGGAAGTGGGAAGTGGTTTTAGACTAAAAAATGAACCAACCACTCAAGGTTTCCCTCAAGTAAGAAACTGTTTCTCCTGCTGCTGGGAGTGCTTTTAGAAAACAGCTTCAGCTTTCAGCCTTTATAGGGAATAAGTCAGCTTCAAGAAGTTGTGTTGCTGTAACTCATACCGTCCCGGGTACACTTGCATGCAATAATTGGATAAGGTTAGTCTGCTACAGTAGTCTTTCTAGTGGAAGATGGAAAATCTCAGATGGGCTATTTTAGCTTCAGCTGTGATGTGCAGTGAGCAAAGCCTGCGTGGACTGCAGCCCAACTTTACCTCTTCCTCTGCCCAATCTGGTTTCTTTCTCCTTTCTTCCGTGTGTGTTAGTCCTGAGGTCTCACATTAAAAAACATCCTTTACTTAAATTTCTGTATCAGTTTCCCAGAAAAGCTACCAGGTGGTGGCCAGGAGTTGTCCAAGAACACAGGCAATAAGATGGTGCTTTGGAACGGAATCACCCAATCTTTGACTAGCAACAAGACCCCATCACTGCTGTTGATGACATGGATAAACACTATGAGAAGGTAGCAATAAAACTTTAAATGTGATAAATTGGAACATTTTGGTATACTGGTGGAAGGCAATGTACAAATTGGTACAATGTATAAGGTATTTGAAAATTATGAGCAATGGGTGTTATTCTGTATGTTGGTAAATTGAACACCAATAAAAAATAAATTTATTTAAAAAAGGTAAAGAAAAAACTGAAAATTATGAATTAGAGAGTTTCCCTCCCATGGTGGACAGACTCTTAGAGTGCCATCATTTATTTTTGCATCCTATTATTCATGCTTTTGTGTTATCTCCTCCCCCTGAGTGTAAGTAGGACCTGTCACTTGCTTCTAATCAGTATAGAACATGGCAAAGGTGATAATATATACATGACAACATGTACATAACAAAATTACTATGTTACATAAGATTATAGCTCCCATCTGGCTGGTGCTTTCCTCTCTCTCTCTCTCTCTCTCTCTCTCTCTCTCTCTCTCTCTCTCTTTTGCCATGGAGAAGGAAGTAGTATACTGAAGAACTTCATATGGCAGAGCCTGCTGATGATCTCTAGGACCTGAGGGCACCTTCTAGCCATGAGACAGTACAAGTATCTGAAATGAAGCTCTCAGTACTACATCTATAAGGACATGAAAACTGCTAACAACCATGCAAACAGGAAAATAGCTCCTACCTTAATCAAACCTTCAGATGAGACTGCAGCCCAGCCCAGCCTATATTTGACTGCAACCTCAGAACATCTTAAGTGGAAGATTCAGCTGCCATACCTGAGTTCCTGACTCACACAAACTGTAATAGAATGCATATTTGCGGTTTTAAACTACATTCTAACCTTGCAGTAATATTGTCATACAGTAAGGGAAAAAATAAACACAGACAATGGATGTAGAAGGCTACTGCTAAACTAGATTCACACACTAGGGAAAGATAATGCAAATCTGAGAGAGATTAACTGGCAATTGAATGCCTGCTGTGAAAGCCAAATTGTCTCACTGACAGCACACAAGGAGCCTGTCTTCAGGAGTAAGGCAGAGAAAACTGAGGGTCAGAGCAAATAGTTATTCATCGAAAGCTGAGCTCCAAAAAGTTTAAATCCTAATCAAAACAGATATACTGCACCAAAGTCAGAGCTTTGGTTCAGAAAGAACAGGACTCTGACATATGGATGGAGATATCTAAGTTCACATCCCCAAATTCTTGAATTCTGAATCTGCCAAATAAGGCTATCACTCCCTGACAAAAACAAGCATTCCTTTTTTCACTTGAAAGTGAGGTAAATGAGAGGATAATCCACACTTGCTTCTATGATGGTTCCATGAAACATAGAGAAAACATGAGTCCCCGC
Source organism: Vulpes lagopus (assembly GCF_018345385.1). Taxonomy (NCBI): domain Eukaryota; kingdom Metazoa; phylum Chordata; class Mammalia; order Carnivora; family Canidae; genus Vulpes; species Vulpes lagopus. Next base: position 44,110,151 of record NC_054839.1, read on the forward strand.
ACTAAGGAAGGGCAAAGTGCTGGAAATTCTGTGGTAGCAGGCATTTATGGGATTAAAGGTCACACAAAAGGGAACATATTGGAATGTATATAATAATTAAAATACTAAAGCCCCATAGATAATTATGGTCTAAGAAAGGTCCAGAGTGACATGATGCTCAAAAGCCATAAACAATGTCTGACAAGAGAAGCACCAGCACCAGTAAGAAGTTCAGGTTTGTTCGTGTGCCAAAACTTGGCACCATCTCCAAGTGAGAAGGTTAAGGTAAATACTGGCAATACCTCAGTGTGCTGCCTCTTCTTTAGAATCTGGTCACTCAAATCCTGTGTGGCTTTTTAGACTGCAATGACTCTAAAATTCTGTTTGTTGTTTCATGATTGATTCTATCCAACAGCTGTATGTTTCTCAGTGGGGAGATTAGCCTTATAGAATGCCACTGTACAGTCGATAAAAGGGGTTCTTGACCGATGGATCTCATTTCTATTCTTTCATTTTACAATGGAAATAACAATGTACGTATTTAACGAAGTGCGAGTTTACTTCTCAAACTCTAACAACAGTCATTCTCTTTCAACTCATATGTTCTTATTTTCTATTAATTATTTTATGCAATAAATTGCAAACCCTTATTTTTTTGTTTTAGGCAGTTAATGTTTCTTCAGCCTCTCTGACCTTTCTTTCTGCATTTTTCCAGTCTTCCTGAAGTGAATATTTTTCTGTCCTTGCGAGTTTACTCTCAATATGTGCTTATTTGAAAATATCATTAGTGTTATTCTTCAAAAACAAAAAATAGTTTCACTGGGTATAGTGGTTTTATATTGACTTTTTCTGCACCATTTTGAACATATTATTTCAAAGTCTTCTGGGTTCTATTTCTTTTGAGAAGTCCTTTGCCAGTCTAATTATTACCCCATGTGCGGTCATCTACATTGTTTTCTTTGATGCTCTGGTGTCCTCCTCTTTGTCTTTGTTTATCTGCAACTTTGTCCAAGGTTTCAGATGCATTTCTCCCCCAACTCGTATCTCTTTCCTGTATTGTATTTTCTAATTAAGATGATTTGTGTTGTTCATCAATCTTGCAGTATTTTTATGTATGTCACTTCTACATTTCCCCTTGCCTACCCATTATCTTCTTCCTCATTCTTTCATTCTGGTTCTGCAACTAGAACTTCGTTTTGGATATTTCAGCAGTTTTCATGTTTCCCATCTCTTTTTAATCTGCTTATTTTTACTTAACTTTGAATTTTAGTTTGCTTAATCTCTCTTCATGTGTGTTTAGTATATTTATTTTGTATACAGTTTTTACTCTTTATCTTTTCCTATTTGGAGCATTATTTAGTTTTTGACTTGAGATTTTTGGTTTTATTTATTTATTAAATATATTCAAATAATATACCTGTTAGTGTTTGATATATTCTTTTGTTCCTTTTGTTCTTTTAATTGTGCTCCTTTTGTTCTTTTAATTTTGGTCCCTTAATTTCTTTTGTTCCTTTAATTTGTTCCTTTAATTATGCTTTTTTGTTACAGCTGGTAATTCCAATACATGAAGCCTTTGTGAAACTCCTCTTCAGTTTGTTTTTTCTGCTGAATTTTGCTCATAAAAGCTGATTCCCTTTTGTGTTTTATAAATTTTGATTTGGAACTCATGTTCCACAGAGCTTTGTATAGGGAGACTATGAGATATTCATTATTTTTTGTTTACTTCAATGATGTACGGGTTTGAGAATCCAAGTATCATCACATCATCTTCCATCAGTGATCAGTTTTTCACTTTTCATTGTTTCCGGTCTGATTTTTCATAGCTGAATGTGGTAAATTTGTTCAGCCAGGAGGTCCCAATCAGTCCAGCCTCCATGAAATTCCCAGGCCCCCAGTAATCATTTGAGACTGTTCTAAGACTCCCTCTACACTTCGAGGGGTCTTCCTTTGTGGTGTCTTTCATCTAATCTCCCACTATTTGCTTTATTCACAGCCTTTAACTCTTATCTTTTATATCAGGTATTTATAGGCCATATGTTAGGGTACAAAGATCTAGTAAGACCCATCTTGAGAAGTAGGACTTCCTTAGCTCTCTCATACATTTTCAGATTTTCTCTTTCTTCTTGTTTTTGGGCCCCAGACATATTCCATATTTTTTATTTGAAAGATACACATTACTAGATGTAAGATATGCTCTTACATTTTTATAATTCAAAATTTTAAAATACACTTTACTAGAATTTTTTTTCTATAAATTTAGCCTTTCATGCTAATGAAAATTTAATTCCTCACCCTAATGCCATTGTTTCTCAGGAGCACTACATTTAGCATTCCTTGTAGGGTCTTCCCAGGTCACAAATAACCTTCTCAGGTCTTTCTTAGCATGTGTCCATCCCTGGGCATGCACATGGCATTTTAAATTCTGTAGTATAAGAGGCACCTTTAAATATCCTAATTTCCCAAAGAAACTACTTCCCCAGATAGATTTTTCTCTCAGGCTTTAGGTAAACTCCTGTATGTATATCTTAAATGTATTCTTTAGCTTCAGAGAGCTCTAAGATTTTGTTTACCTGTCATATTTTCAGGCAGTGCCCCAATTCTTCTCTGTGAGGAACTAGTTCTGAGTTAGGCATATCAGAGATGAGCACCTTGTATCAATCCTTTGGGTAGCCCCCAGAAAGTTTAGAATAGAAAAACACAACAATTTTCAAATAATATCTGTCCTTAATCCCTCTAAAACCAGGCTCCAGGGTTCCACACTGGGAATGTGGAGTGTGATCTTCAAGACCACTGGGAGGGGGACAGAGGGGGGAAAGGATAAACAAAAATACCAAAAAACTTCCCCACCATTTTCAGATTGCTTTTTATTGATTCAGTGTCCACTTCATTGCTGTAAGCCTGTGACTGTTTCTGTGATTCTGACAAAGTTGGTTCTGACAGTTTCTGTCTGTTTTTCAATGTTATTTTTCAGTGTTACTGTGGAAAAGCAAGAATCTGGAGCTTCTTGCTGCACCATTTTATAGACCTAGACCATTTGTGTTCAAATGCAGTGAACACAAATTGTTTATTATTTGCCAACATAAATTAAAAATATCAGGGTCAACAGTTTTTTTTCTACCTGCTATAGCAATTTTCTCACCACAGTTTTAGGCTCCACTAAATGATTGTTCACTATTTTTCTAATAGTTTTTGTGCTGCTTTTCTAGCATCTGCCAATAATAGCTCAGCCCCAAAGCCAATTCCACATATTTTAGGTTTTTCTTATGGCAGCATCCTAATTATGACACCTATTTTTTGTCAGTATTTGCTGCACAACAAAAATAAAAAAATCTCAAAATGTAGTGGCTTTAAAGAAACAGCATTCACTTAATCCCAATGTTGTAGTATGGCAGTTTGTGTTGGACCCAAGTGAATAGTTCGTTCACCTGTTCGCTCAGCTGGGCCCCCTCATGCTTTGGCAGTCAGCTGATTGGCAGGTTTGTGATGGACTCAACAGGGAGAGACTACATCGTCCCTTCATCATTTCTTTGCATTTCACAGGCTTCCTTGCTTGATCACATGGTTGCTGTGTTCCAGGAGAACAAGAATAGAAGCTGTAAGGCCACTTTCACTCTGGGCTTATAACTCAAGCACTGGCACTTCTATTTCATTCTATCTATTAATGACAAGGCTGGATTTGAGGAATGGATACATTGACTACCCTTGAGTGGAGATGCATAACAGGTAGCCTATTGGAAATCTACCAAATCTGTGTGGACTTCCTTCTCTTTTCTTAATTTCTCTTCTTTACGTCGCTATTATTACTTCATTTTTAGAGTTATTATTTTCTCAGTTGGTAATTAGCGTTGTACCTTCTTCACTCTAGTTCTAGTCTTGTTTTTTCTAGGAATTTTTTAAATCATCCTGAGTATAGAATTAGCATTTATGGCAATTTTGATAGAAAACATACACTAATACAAGAAATACATATTCATGTCCTCAATATTTCATAAATTTTAACTAATCTAATTGGGCTATTAATAGATTCTAACTAAATTTAAAAATCTATACACCATTAAAATGTTGAAAACCATAATTGCATTGGTAATACTATTTTCTGCCAAAGCTTCTTTCACTCCATTATTTTGAATAATGATCTCATCATTGTTTTCAACTCTTTTCTCTTTACTTCTCTCTCTCTCTCTCTCTCTCTCTCTCTCTCGATATATATATATATATATTAGCAAATTACCTTATTGTGTAACTGTGGGGTTGTTTGGTTAAGTAATTGTCACTAAGATTATTTATGAAATAGTATATGTGTGTATATAGTAGGTTGTTTTCGTAAATAATGGACTGAAGTAATTGAATGTGATAACTAATTGTATCAACAGTTTTTGATGCTTTGGCAACAGCATAAAATTACTATTTACAATATTTTATACTGAAGATAATTTTTTTGAACAATGCCATTTTCTGCAAACACCAGCTATACAGATACAGAAAATATTCTCAAATGCCAGTGTATATACCATGCTTTGTGGTTCCCCACAGGGGTTTGAATAGAGCTTTTGGAACAAAAAAAAATGTTGAAACTGTATCATTAACTACCCTTTTCTCTTTATCCACTGCAGTAGTGTTAGAACATACCATTATACTTTTCATCATTTGTAATGCAGTTTAAAAAAAAATAAGGTCTGATTCCTATACCATCAAATCCTACCAAAGAAGTAAATGTTAAAATATTTTATTTGGTTGACTTGTTTGTATGAATTCACATATTTTGATGAGTTTAAATATTATAAGAATCTAAAGAACAGAAATCTCACAGAGGAAGACACAGACATGGCCAACACGCACATGAGAAAATGCTCTGCATCACCTGCCATCAGGGAAATACAAATCAAAACCACAATGAGATACCACCTCACACCAGTGAGAATGGGGAAAATTAACAAGGCAGGAAACCACAAGTGTTGGAGAGGATGCGGAGAAAAGGGAACCCTCTTGCACTGTTGGTGGGAAAGTGAACTGGTGCAGCCACTCTGGAAAACTGTGTGGAGGTTCCTCAAAGAGTTAAAAATAGACCTGCCCTACGACCCAGCAATTGCACTGTTGGGGATTTACCCCAAAGATTCAGATGCAATGAAACACCGGGACACCTGCACCCCGATGTTTCTAGCAGCAATGGCTACAATAGCCAAACTGTGGAAGGAGCCTCGGTGTCCATCGAAAGAGGAATGGATAAAGAAGATGTGGTTTATGTATACAATGGAATATTACTCAGCCATTAGAAACGACAAATACCCACCATGTGCTTCGACGTGGATGGAACTGGAGGGTATTATGCTGAGTGAAGTCAATCGGAGAAGGACAAACATTTTATGTTCTCATTCATTTGGGGAATATAAATAATAGTGAAAAGGAATATAAGGGAAGGGAGAAGAAATGTATGGGAAATATCAGGAAGGGAGACAGAACATAAAGAACTCTGGGAAACGAACTAGGGGTGGTGGAAGGGGAGGAGGTGACTGGGTGACGGGCACTGAGGGGGGCACTTGACGGGATGAGCACTGGGTGTTATTCTGTATGTTGGTAAATTGAACACCAATAAAAAATAAATTTATTAAAATAAATAAATAAATAAATAAAATAATAAAGAGCAAAATTCTAATCAAAATAAATTGCCAATTTTTTCTTTTAATTTATAAACTCATTTTTCATAGAATAAGGTCACCTAATTTGGTTAACATACAGTGGAAATCCATATACAAGAATTAAATTTGTCTTTAGGTTAAGAAACATATAACATATATGTGAGTTGCTATAATTTAATTTTTTTAAATGACAAATATAAAACCTAATATAAAATAAAGCCCTATAGTTACTGAAATTTTTCATTAAATAATTAAGTTGAAAGTATTGACAAGTTATATAGAAAATTGAAGTAACACAAGCCACAAAATTTCAACTACCTAAAGTTAATAATTATTAAAATTGTTTCTTCTGGTATATTGTTGGTAATTATGATAAACATGATGTAAACATGTACACAAATCTTTTATCAGTTATATAACATTCATCCATTAATGTTCTACATTTTAGATAGCATGTAATTACTAATGACATAATATTTTATAACAATTTTAAAGGGTAATATTATATCTAAACTCGAATCAGCCCTATCTTTTCTGTTGCACGTGGCTTTCTCCATTTGTTGCAAATGATTACATTAAATTAAGCATCTGTGTCAGTCAGACAAAGACAAATACCATATGATTTTAGTCATTAATGGAATTTAAGAAATGAAACAAAGGGAAAAAAAGAGACAAATAAAAAAACAGGCTCTTAGTTATAATCTGAGAACAGAGGGTTACCAGAGGGGAAATGGGTAGGGGAGATGAGTGAACAAGGTGAAGGGGAATAAGAATACATTTACCTGAGGAGCACAGAGTAATGTATAGAACTGTTGAAATCACTATATTGTACATCTGACACTAAGTTAACACTGTATGTTAACTATACTGGAATAAAATAAATAAATAAAATAGGTTTCTGTGGATTTATGATGAAGATTTACTTCTAAATATTTTCCAGGATAAAATCATAAAATGAAATGATTATGATTTATCTATATAAAATATAATTACTGTTTTTGATGCTTACCTTCTGAAGTAATACTGTTTTCTGAGGAGAACAGTCAAAATCTGAGGGAAAAAAAGAAGTGTGGGAGGCAAATAAATTATAATTTATCAGTGTTGTCAGCTCTGTCCTAAAAAGAGGGTACCCAGACCAACTAATGACTTGTGAGTTATATCTGACAGACGGGCTCATTGCCCTATGATAACTTGATTATGCTTTCACTAAAATCATTGAAGCCACTTTGTTTTGATACCACAGTCGCTTCGCTATAACACTTTTTTGCATGGCAATTAATATTGAATATTAAAATTATTCAATAACCGTGTGTAATCTATATTCACAAGGTCAGATAATTGTTGACCATCAGAGTCAAAGGTAGAAATATAACTGGAAATCACAAAGCACTCGGTATGGTCATTTCTACTAGAGTATCATTGCTTTTAACCCCTCTCAGATGAAAAAAAAGATATATGTATGCATATTAGCCATGTATATTCACATATTGATAAGTATTTCTATATAAACCATCTGTATCTATATTAAGCATGATTTAATATTGATGTCTCAAATCTAATCCCTTTAAATAAACATAATAATATGTACTTAAATATGCTCTTAACTTGGGACACAATTCAATTTTTATTCAGTGTTTTGTGTTCTTTTTTTTAAAAAAAATCATTTAAATTTAATTTGCCAACATATAGTATAACACCCACTGCTCAATTCATTGTGTGCCCTCCTTAATGTGTTTTGTGTTCTAAAACACTTTTCAAACTGCCTACGGCAAAGACTGGCTATTGCCTATCGAAATGCATTCTTCTTTCCATCTCCCTCCTGCACTCCCAGCTAAAAGACTACATCTTTGCATCCTAATCTTGACAGCTAAGTATAGTAAGGTAACTTCTAGTTAGTCGGGAAGGAAAATTTTGGGGTGGAGCTTATAGGAGACTTCTGAAAATGAAAACAGTCCTCTAGCACATCTTTCCTTTACCTTTCACCCTTTCCTCCAGTTGCCTGGGATTCAGACAAGATGACTGGATCACTAACACCCCTATGGGATCAGAGGGATCAAGGATCAAGTAATCCTGAAGCTAGAAACCTATGATAGAGAGTAAAACAAAAGGAGAAGCCTGGCGTTTTGATAACTCAGAGCTGCCACACTGACCCTGCTCTGCCTACATCCAGACTCCTTTTATGTGAACAAAGAAAAAACTGCTATCATTTGGCCTTTATGTTTGGTTCAACCAAGCCAGATGGTAATTGATAAAATTTTGAAAGTCTTTTAGATACAGTTTTCCTTCTCTTTCTCTTTCTTTCTTTCTTTCTTTCTTTCTTTCTTTCTTTCTTTCTTTCTTCTTTCTTTCTTTCTCTTTCTTTTTATTTCTTTCTTTCTTTTCCTTCCTTCCTTCCTTCCTTCCTTTTTTCTTCCTTTCTTTTCTTTCTTTCTTCCTTTCTTTCCTTCTTTCTTTCTTCTTTCTTTCTTTCTTTCTTTCTTTCTTTCTTTCTTTCTTTCTTTCTTTCTTTCTTCTCTCTTCTCTTTCTAAGAGAGAGTACAAGGGAGAGAGGGAGGGGCAGAGGGAGAGGAGAAGAGAGATAATCTTAAGCAAGCTCTACACCCAGTACAGAGCTTGATGAGGGGCTCAATCTCACTGCCCTGAGATCATGACCTGAGCCAAAATCAAGAGTTGAATGCTTGGGTTCCCTGGGTGGCTCAGCAGTTTAGTGCCTGCCTTTGGCCTGGGGCACAATCCTGGAGTCCCAGGATCGAGTCCCACATCAGGCTCCCTGCATGGAGCATGCTTCTCCCTCTGCCTATATCTCTGCCTCTCTCTCTCTCTGTGTGTATCTCATGAATAAATAAATAAAATATTAAAAAAAAAAAGAGTTGGACACTTAACTGAGTCACCCAGGTGCCCCTAGGTACAGTTTCTTAAACTAATTTTCATGATTGCTTATTTATTTTGTCCCTCCTTGCATCCCCAAATAAAAGACTTCTTGGTAAGGTCATTAGAGTGGGTACTAAAGAGAAAGAGTAGTAAAGGGATGTGGGATTTGTAGGGAAAAGAGAACAGAAGCCAGGAGAGGTAAGGTGAGGAGAGGGATAAGGAGGGGAGGGAGAGGATGGAGGGGGAAAGAGAGGAGAAGAGGAAGGGAAGGAGGAAGGGAGGTAGAAAAGAAGGAAGGAAGGGAGGGAAGGAAGGAAGGGAGGAAGGAAGAAAGAAAAGAAAGGAAGGAAGAAAGGGAACATGGGGAATTTAGAGTGATCTCTGGGAAACAGAGATAGTATCATATTATCAAGGAAGTGAGTAAATAAGAGTATATCTTGGAGACAAATGTAAAAAATGTTTACATAGCTTGGGCATTGTTGGAAAAGTCTTTTTCCTCTCTAAGAGTCTAGTTGCATGAGTGTTAGATCTTTTGTTATATTTGCACAGGTTCCTGAAGCTATGTTATATATATATTTTTTCAGCTTATTTTCCCTATTGTTTAGATTGGGTAATTTTTATTGTTCTATATTACCATTCGCAGCTGTTGAACTCATTGATTTGTTTTTATATCAATAATTGCAATTTTCAGTTCTAAAATTTCCCTTTATATTTTCTTTATATCCTCTTTTTCTTTGCAGAAACTATTTTTCTATTGTTCTAAGTTTATTTTAACTCTTCATTAATTGCAGTCACTTTAATTTTTGCCAAATAAATTTAACTCCTCTGTCACATCTGCACTGATCTTTTTCATTGTTTTCCAGGAGGGTTATTGAGATATACTTGACATGTAATATTCTGTAAGTTTAAGGTGTACAATGTGATGATTTAATACAAGTATATATTGTAAGACGATTACCACAATGAGGTTAGTTGACTCATCCATCACCTCACATAGTTAACTTTTTTTTTTTTTTTTTTTTGGTGGTGAGAACTTTTCAGATTTACCCTCTGCAATTTTAAAGAATACAATATTTTAACTACACTCACAATGTTGTACATTGGATCCCCAGAAATTATCTAATATAGAATAGAAAGTTTGTATCCCTTGACTACCTTCACCCATTTCCCTCACCTCCATATCCCTGACAACCACCAATAAATCTCTGTTTCAATGAGTTCAGGTTTTTTTAAGATTTCACATGTAAGGAGCATCATAAAATACTTGTCTTTATGACATACTTCACTTAGCCTAATGCTCTCTAGTTTCATCCATGTTGCCACAAGTGTCAGGGTCTCCTTTTTTTATGGCTGAATTAAATCTCACTGTGTGTGTGCATTTAGAAGGGTGTATATGTATGTATGTGTATACACACACACACACACACACATTCCATATTTTCTTTATCCATCCATCCATGATGGATACTTAGGTTGTTTTCATAGCTTAGCTATTGTAAATAACGCTGCATCACAGGAGTGCAGATATCTCTAAAGAGAGTGATTTCATTTTGGATATATACCTAGAAGTAGGATTGCTGGAACATATCGTAGTTCTATTTTTAATTTTTTGAAGAACCTCCACATTGTTCTCCACAGTGACTGTACAAGTTTACATTCCCACCAACAGTGCACAAAGGTTTCCTTTTCTCCACATTCTTACCACCACTTGTTATTTATTAGCTTTTTGATAATAGCCACTCTAAAAAGGTGTGAGGTGATATCTCATTGTGGTTCTAGTTTATATCTCCCTGAGGATTAGAGATGTTGAGAACATTGTCATGTACCTGTTGGCAACCTGTATATGTCTTTGGAAAAATGTTCATCCAGGTCCTCTGACCATTTTAAAAATTGGAACATTTGTTTAGTGCTATTAAGTTGTATGAGTTCCTTCTATATTTTAGATGATAATCCCTTATCAGATAGATGATTTGCAAATATTTTCTACCATTATATGGGTTGTTTTTCATTTCATTGATTCTCTTTGATATGGTTCTAGTTGTTAATTTTTGCTTCTGTTGTTTGTGCTTTAGACGTCATATCCAAAAAGATCATTGTTGTGACAACATCAAGGAGATTTTCCCTTATGTTTGATTTAGTTTTATGGTTTCCAGTCTTACCTTTAAACTTCGATTTGCTTTGAGATAATTTTTGTGAGTGGTTAAAGATAGGTGTTGTTTTATTCTTTCACATATGATGATGCAGTTTTGCAATGCCATTTATGAAAAAGATTACCTCTCCCTCATTTAATATTCATGGCTCCCTTGTCAGATATTAGCTGCCCATCTATGTGTGGGTTTGTTTCTCAACTCTCAGTTCAGTTTCATTAATCTTTGTGTCAGTTTATATGTTAGTACTATCTGTTTTGATCACTCTAGCTTTGTAGTATAGTTTGAAATCAGAAAATGTAGTATCTCCAGCTTTTTTTTCCCTGTTTGTGTTGAGCTTGTTGTTTCGCTCATATGTGTCTTCTTCCTAAGTTCGTTTAGTTGTCCACGTGATTTTGTAATTCACTGAACTGCTTTAAGAGGATTAATCTGAATTCTCTGGCTGACAGTTCATAACTCTTTTGACTCAGTGTTAGAGTTTTGTAAGTTTCCTTTGGTGGTGTCATGTTTTAACCCAATTGTCCGTAATCCATGTATACTTGTGTTGCTATCTGTGCATTGACTTATGTAGTCTTCTCTTCCAGACTTTATATAAGTTCACTTTGGCAGGAAAAGACTTTCACTGGTCAGCTCATCTTGGGGTACTGGACAGGTCAGCCAGTAGTGTCTGTGGGCAGGTGAGATTTGCTATTGGTATGGTATCTCTCGTTGGGAAGGCTGATACTTGTGCTCTAAAGTTGGGAGGTGCCACAGGCTGGGCTCCACAGCTGGGAGAGGCTTCTGGCTGTGTTCTCTAGTCAAGTGGAGCCAGTACCTGGGCTTTGAAATAACAGTTTTTTAAAAATAAATATTGTATTTATTTATTCATGAGAGACACAGAGAGAGAAGCAGAGACACAGGCAAAGGGAGTAGCCGGCTTCTTGCAGAGAGCCCAATGTGGGACTTGATCCCAGGACCCTGGGCCAAAGGTGACACTCAACCACTGAGTTACCGAGGTGTCCCATGAAATAACTTCTGGTCATAAAGAGTCACAGGCTGTATTTCCCTACAGCATGGGACCACTGGTTGGAATCTACCACTGGGCAGGCCTGTGGGGCGTGGTCTGCAATTGCTTCCAATTAGGTGGAGTCTCAGGGTGTGCTTCCCAACTAGATTGTGCTGCTAGCTGGACTCTGTGTTCAGGTAGGGGAATAGATCAGGCTTTGCAGCAGGGCAGAGTCTTAGACCTTGCTCGGAAAACAAATGTGGTCTCAGGCTATGTCCTGAAATTGCGAATTTCAGCTTTGCAAGTGAATCAGCCATAGCTGAGCTATGCTGTTGGGCATGGTTGTTGGCAGGGCTATATGATTCGACGTGGTCCCCTGCATTACCCCCCCACTGTGTGTGGCTGGATACTGTGCTTCACATTTGGACTAATTGGCTGCCCAGGCTTCCGGATCAGGTGAGGCCATAGGCTATGCTTCACGATTGGATTGGGTTCCTGGCTGGAGACATCACAGGCTCTTCAGCAATTAGACAGGGCTGTAGGCTCAGGACTGCCTCTGGGTGGGTTTGTTGGATGGGCTCCATCAGCTGCTCAGGGTCACTCTTCAGGCTCATGTTTTATGTGGGGCCAGAGGCTATATTCAACTGTTGGGCAAGGCTGTTTCCTTGGCTTCTTGTCTGAGTGGGCCACAGAATATGCTCTGATGCTGTTGGGCTATGTGGTCACATGTCCCAATAGGTGAGACTAAACACTAGGTTCAGCAGTTGGGCAGGACTGTGAATTGCTACCCTGCCCAAGCAGGCCATGATGTCTTCTATGGCTGCTGGGCTTCTGTCCCCTCACTCTAACTTAATTACAAATTCACACAAAAATCAATATAGGGCATGGATTACTTTAACTAGGCAGAAAGAGTATTGTCCACATTTCTCAAATCCCTGGACTACTGTTTCCTTGAAAACATCATGTCTCATGATCATGTTGATTTAGATTATTTCCATGGCTTGCCAATTCAGGGGTCATGGGGAAACCAATGTTTTGTTTTTCCAAAGCACCGAATCCAAGACTGCTATATATTATGTTAGGCAATGACCTGCATTATTTAAACAAACAAAAACACAAAATATTTTCAAGAGACAAAGTCATTTGCCTCAGACACAGTGAAAAACAAGATAAAACAAAACACCTATTAAAAAAAATTCAAAACACTGAGCCATGAGCCAAAGCATTAAGCATTTTAAATTTCTTGGCACTGTTTCCTTTATACCATGGTATCTGTGAATGAAACTTGAAGTCCTCTGATTCCATCTCCACTTACTTGGTCTTACTTGGTCTCTGGTCTCTGCATTCTTAATGACTTCCACTCTTAGCAAGACTCATGGATGCGAATTCTATGGCACACTGCTTGCTTATAAGATAGAGCTGCTATCGGACACTAGTTGGAAACTTTCTAACTATTCAATATATAGATTCATTCCCTAGACAATTGAAAATTTAGAAGGCAAAAAAAAAAAAGGAAAAAAGAAAATTTAGAAGGCAAAGAGATATTTATGGTTTGCTAGAATTTTGCCAAGTTACTCTCACTCTGAGACAACTGGCTACCTTATTTAAGATCAAGTTTTTTTTTTTTTTTTTCAGATTAACAGGGTACATTTTGCTAATTTGCCTAGTAACAAGCATGCAGCATAACATTGATCAAATATCTAGTTTACATGGGAGCGTTTTTAAAATAATATGCTTTGTTGCACACATATTTTACCCAAACACATACTTCTATTTCTTAAAAAAAAAAAGAAAAAAGAGGCTGCCGAGTAAGATTTACATTAGCATCCCACATACCTCATAGTCTCCGTAGGTCTAGAATGTGCTATTAAAACATGTCTTTAAGTTTAGCAAAGCATATCTTTAAAAATGTCAAACATTTGCTAAACTTAACAGGAAGTGATTTAGTAGACCTTTGGGTATTGCCTGCTTTTGTATAAAAGTTGCATTGAAAGAAGCCAATAATAGATAGTAATATCTGAAAATGCTTTATACCTGTAAGGTTAAAAATGAGTTTAAACAGCTTTATTTTTTCTCACCATAACCTCTAGGATTCAGGGGAATTGCAAGTTCTTTGGATTGAATTCTGCCAATTGACATAATTTATGAACAGAAAGGAGACTAGGTGCAAGTTAATACTTCAAAAAGATCGCTCAAAATGCATTACTTTCCTAAGGCAATGGGGTAGGGCAAACTGATCTTCAAATGACTCTTATTCAAAAATTCTCTCCTTTGCACTCTTGCACGGTAGAACCATTTATTAACTTGGACGTATATCAACAAAGAAACATTATAGCTTATCTCTTCGTGGTGTAGAAACTTTTGCAAACAGGTCTCCAAATAGAGCAATACAAATACAGAGAAAAAGTTTTACCCACCTGGCACTTTCTCCAAATGTTGACTGGCTTGATTAATTTCAGGAATATCTTGAAAGGATCTTTCCTAGTTAAGAAATCAAAAAGAACCTCAATGTGTAACCATTTGTTTGGGGAACATTTTTTCTCATGTTGGTTTTTCATGTGAGCTTAGCAATATAAACTTTAGATACATTATTTTGAGATAAGAAGTGAACATATAGAATGTTTATTTTCTGTACCCTAAACAATAAAGAATTTATGATACACAAATAATCATATATGATAGAAAAATTATTTGTTAAATTTTGTTATCGGATCTCCCTATATTCTGTATATGAAAATGTGCAGATGGGAAATAAGACAATGCCTCAAGGAAAGAAGTGATGATGTTACTAAAAGCTCCAATATCATATATATGCTTTGTTGAAGAAAGGAAGGTAGAAAAAGAAGGAAATATTTCCATTCTGACTTTATTTTCTGTTATTAGACTCATATTGGTCTTCTGTAAAGTGAAAGAGAAGAATACTAGAAACAATGGACTACTTGTGCACTATTTGGTTCTTTGTGCGTGACCAAATTGATTATGCCACAACATTATAGTTGAATTCTAGCCCACTTGAAGGACAAAACCAATATGGTGGCTCTAATGTGTACCTGAACATTTATAAATTAGGTCCTTTTGAGCTCATACGTCTTTATCCCTGGTCAGTTTATATAATTGCAAATTTTGAATAGAGAAATATAATCATGTGAGTACACTAGAATTTTAAGTCCTGAATTTATATTCAATATTACAGAAAATATAGACATTGCACATAAATTTATGAATACTATAACGAATAGGAGTATAATGAAGTTGTTAGGTGTCAGAAAAATACTTAGACTCAATTCTACATCCAGTGGTAGCTCTATGATTCTGGAGGCATTGCTTTCTTAACATTTTACAGATAAACAAACACCTAATCCCAAACTTATAAGATTGTAGGTGACTAAATAATACAAGGCCCAAATATGCTTAATCTACTCTCTGGCACAGACTTAGCAATAAATATATGCTAGCTCTTTTAAAATTCTCATATGACTGAAAGTGAAAAAATAATAAAGTTAGTCCTCTGCACAAGTTTAGATACATTTTTTTAAGCATCTCAGTAAGTGACATAATAATTATGGTTCATTAAGTTTTAGATATTTTGGTAAATTGTAAATTCAGTGACTTCTATAGAATGAAAAATATATGTTTAGTAAAGCCTACAGAGAGATTAAATATAGCATAGTTTAGTAAAAGTCAATTATGCAAATACCAAATTGAACTAAGTATTTAAATTAAATAGACCATAAAGTGTTCACCAGATACCTGCAGTGCTACCTTTTTTTTTTTTAATGTTCCCATTGAATTCTCTATCACAAGTCAGATATTTTTAACAAAGACCTTTCTTCCAGTTGCTCCATCTCATCTCTAAAGTTTTTCTAACATGAACCATATTTCTAGAAGTTTTGGGCTAAAATTTACAAGTTTTTTCATTATTGACTAAAATACCAAACTCCCTCTTATCTTAGAAAAATTCTGTTTGACTTTGGCAAGTTATTTAAATTCCCTCAGACTGTAAAACTTGGGCTTAGAGCATGAAACTCTTATTTATTCCAGTTCTAAAATTCCATGTTTTGCTCAATATGAAGACTTTTTATGTTTACATATTTAAATAGGTCTGACTGTGACAATTCCAGGACTAATCTTGGCCACCAATGACACTAGCTGGAGGGCCTAAACTCTTTTCTGACATTATGTGTATGAGATTAGGTAGGTCATAATTACATTACTTTTAAAGAATAAAAAAGTATCCCAAACATTAAGATGAGTCTGAAAATGTTATTTACACTTGTTCTGCCCTTTCACTAAATGGAGATTAAAACACAATGTAGTATCACATTAATATAGTTCTGATTTTTAAAACCTTCTTAATAATAATGATAATAAAACTACTCCTTCATTCATCCTGTACTGTGCATTATACATGGTGCTTTACATATGTTAGCTCAGTTAATCCCATAGGCCACATTGAGTACTAGCATTTGCTGAGGCTTTCAGATAACATAAGCACAGGAATAGCTCTTTATAGCATTTATTTCTGACAATCACCTAAGAATTAGGTGCTATGTAACTATTACCATATATACAGTTTCTTCTCCTGATGAACAAGAGAAATGCAATGTACATTTAACATGAAATTTTGAAATTTGGGGTCCAAACACAGAGAGTTAAGAAACCTACTGAAGTTAATATATCAGGTCATTTTGACTCTGATAAGGAATTATAACTTTCTAGTAATAACAAAACCAAAAGAAATAAAATTTTCAAAGGAAATTTTCATTGTTTGCAATGATTAAACATCCAGAACACCTTTTTTTAATTGCTGACTTTTTTCTGATCTTTTAAAATTCATGGATGTATTACTTTGCATATGTATTACTTTGCATATTGAATCATGAAACTTCAAATTCAAAAATACACTTTGAGACTCAGAAAAAGGAAGGAAATTACTTTGACTAGTAGCTGCATTTATGCATGGATGGTTATTATTTATTAGTAATTTGATTATTAGCATCTTTTAGTATATATATATATCATGAATAATATGTAATGGTATATATAAAATATATATAAATATATTATCCTATAAATATATATACTTGAATGTACTTAATGATATATTTTCATATGTAAATTTAAATTCATGTTTCATCAGCCAACCAGATATCCCCCTGCTATAATTTTAAAAATATTTTTTGCTCTGTGATCAGCTTTGCTGTTTTTATGCAACAGAAAAATTGCATTTTTAAAAACTAAGTTCTGTTTATGAACTTTATATTTTTTATCCTCAGATAACTGTTTTACAAAAATCAAAATAACAAAGCAACCTATGAGAAACAGAGAAACTTAAGAAAAAAAATGCCCAATATTCCAATTCTCTAATTTTTCCAAAAATATTTTAGAATGTATTACTGAAAACCAAAATCTTCTTCTCTGCTTGACAGTTTTATCTTTGATTCAGTTTTACTAAACATCATCCCCAGACCATGCAACACTGGGATTGTCTGCTTAAGTACCAAAGGCCAATAACAGAGTTATTTTGAAATATCAGTGCATCACCAGGACTTTCATTTTCCTGTGGTCAGGCCAACCCAGTCTGGACTGCCACTTATGTGGACCTGAGAGCAATGACTGGTTCCTGCTTCAGTCTGTTTTGGTAATATCTGTGCTTATGAAAAATTGATAAACAAAATAATGCCAGCTTTTTCTTTTAATTTATCTTATTGCATTGAAGCAGTTGAATGTAATAAAAAATGCAATTGGGATGTTACTGAGGACTTTTTGTTTATACTGCAATTTTTATAAACTCCTATTTAATTCCTTTTAATAGTTTAGTTTGCCCAGTTTTATTGTAGAAATCATAGTAAAAATAAATGAAAGTTTGTGAAATGGTATAATTTTTCTTTAATAATACATCTTCCAAATAGATTAGCAGAAATGAATTACTGGAAGAAGTATATGAATATATTAAAATGCATAATATATATTGCAATTTAGCTTCCAAATGAAAATGAACACATAATGCCATTGGAATTATTGACAGTCTTATAGACAAAACTGTACTAAGTTGTGGGTTTGTGTTTCATTCATTTTTCATTTACAGTTCACTACTGAATACCTGCCACAGGCCAGCCACTGCTCTCAGTTCTCTTGTGCTACTTCAATGGACTTTTTCTACGTGTAGGTGTGTAACCTCTAGGTTTGGCCTTTGTTTTTGAATTTTCTGCTCAGATTGGTTGCTCAGTTTCCTACTAAATGTGTTTTTATTGTGTGGGTGTTTTATTTACATTTCTTTCTGATTAAAAACTCATAGTTTGTTAATCATCACAAAAGTATGTAATACAAAGCATGAAAGTCTCTAGTAGTAGTTCAAAAAGATCACCAGCAGCAGCTTTCCCCATATGCTTTTCAATATTTTAAAATGTGTTTTATTTAATGAACAGAAATATATAAATTAATATATAAAATTATGTCTACTAATACATATTTAAGCACTTACCAAGAAGTAGGCATTACTCCATGCATAAATAATATCTCACTTAATTCTTACATCCATGTGTGGTATATAGTTTTATGTTGTTCATAAGCTATTCTTTATTCTGATCTAATAGTATATGCTCACAAAACATTATTCTCTTTCTTCCACTCATTTAGTTTTTCTCAAAAAAGAAGTAGTCTGGATCATTCTCACGTTTTCCTTCCAATCCATTGTCATTGTACTAGTTCTACCTACTACCTCTTTCAAGAGTTTACTGTTTTCAAGAATCTTCTCCCATCCCAATTGCTAGCCTGACTCAAGAAAACCCAGCACTTGCTTATATCCAAAACTTAAAACTTTAAAAGTATCTTTACCTTTAGGGGCAGCAAAAGTTTGCTTTGGAAGCCAAATACTAGAATAGTATTTGTCAAATACCAAAGAGACAGATTTTCCCCTTTGAATTTAAGCTATAAATTATCCTAGTTATACTTGGGTAATCTGAATGACTTTGAATCATATTGAAAAATAAAATATGAAAAAGTACAGAAGAGAAAAATCACAGAGAATAATATCTCAACATATCTTACCATATATATTTACTAATGGGGAATATAAAATATTTATAGAGCAAATACATTAGCTATATGCCTGTCCTATACACTACCTCTATTTTAATTTCTCTTGTAACTTCATTTTTAATGTGTTTAAATTAAAACCATCATGTTCAGTTAATAGTTTTTGTTAATGCACTTTCTTCTTTATGATTTTTCTGTAACATCATCATGTGAGTTATTGCCCTTGATGTTATGACCTGACTGTGTCAACTCATATAAACCTTGACTTAAAAAGCATTCTATAAAATTTCAGTACTTCACATAGGTCAATATACTATGCACAGTAATTTTGAATGTTTTTGAAATTTTGGGAGGACTCAAAGTAAGGGACATATTACAGCATTCACTGAATGTAAAAAAGTTATATATAGAGAGAGCGTTCTCACAGCCAACAGCCAAAAAAATCTGGTATTTTTTTTAAAGATTTTTCTTTCTTTCTTTCTTTCTTTCTTTCTTTCTTTCTTTCTTTCTTTCTTTCTTTCTTCTTTCTTTCTTTCTTCTTTCTTTCTTTCTTTCTTTCTTTCTTTCTTTCTTTCTTTCTTTCTCTCTCTCTCTCTCTCTCTTCTTTCTTTCTTTCTTTCTTTCTTTCTTCTTCTTTCTTCTTTCTTTTAGAGATGGAGAGCACACAAGTTATAGGAAGGTAGAGGGGAAGGAAGAGGGAGATAGAGAATCTCTCAAGCAGACTCCCCGCTCTGCATGAAGCCCAATGTAGGGCCCTATCCCATGCCCCCCAAGGCTACCACCTCAGCCAAAACCAAGAATTGGATGCCCACTCAACCCAGATGCCCCTGAAAGTCTGTTTTTAACCTTCTACATTGCATAAATAAAGCCTCACTTCATCTCCATTTTTCTCCTTTATCAGAGTATACTTCTTCATTCTTCATAAGGAGGATTTTATGCTATTCAGAAATCAATAATGTTTACTGCATACCATAGACCCGAGAACAGAAATTATGTTAAGCGACACCTGGATCTCAGAATAAAAACCAAAGGTAGAAATGCCAACCAAGTTAGCATTTTCTTGTTTCTTGTGCACGAGTCTTAAGAAACTAATAATTTTAACTAAATGAGCTATATAATTAAGTCCGTCTATCGAACAGAAATATTAGTATTTCATGGGCTATATTATAAAGACCACAATAAAAATAAAATAATACAATCATCAGGTTATCTTATCTTAGCTAGGGCAACTGGTTCCCATTTTCTCTTTAGAGAAAAAAAATGTCTTTTCTTTCCTAAACCACATATGATTTCTTAGAATTTTAAGAAATTGACTTGCTTCAGGCAAGCAATTCTGTATCTTTTCAGGCAGTCTGCTTAGTTTTCCTCTACATTAACTTTATTCTTAACAAAGCTTTTTCTTGGATATCTAAGATTTGGTGGAGAATAGACATACCAGTCCCCTCTAAGGGATTCAAATAAGTGCTTATTTTGGTAATGGCCCATTGTTGGACAATGACTCTATCCAGGAGAATGGGGTATTATGAGTGAACTGTGGCATGTGTATCATATATAAAGTTAAGGACATGTGATTGACAACCACACTAGCTCCCCTCCACAAAACAAACCAAGAAACATGGACAGGAGAGAAAAAACTAAATTTAAAAATATTCATTATTATCCCTCTACTGAAAGCAGATAATGGCAATGAGTCTAATTAAGGGGAAACTGTAAAATAGGTGAGATGACCCAGCCATCTCTGAAAACACATACCAAGTTTGACCCTCTGCACCCAGAGACCAGTTGCACCTTCCTACGTTGTCTGTGAGGTCACTTAATACACTGTGAGCAATCTTTTAGGAGTAATGGAAATGTTCTAAATTTTGATTGTATGATGACTATTTGACTCTTGAAATTTACTAAAATTTGTAGAATTTAAATAAAAAGAGCCAAATATTAGGATATGTAAATTATCTTCATTAAATCTGCTAAAATAAAATGCAATTTAAAAGAAATGTATCTCCATATCCTAGCTGCATCACTGATTCATGATTTGCATTTACACTGAACCCCAGTGATTTCTACTTAGATTTTAGTCTCATTCTCCTGAGTGTTCATTTCAGTTCTCATCCATCCAGACATTTCCATTAGTCAAGAATTGTGGGTTGGTTGGCCTTTCTAGTAGATTGATCTCTCTTGAATTATGCATCAGAGAATTTTCTTAATATTGCTAGAATATCTATGGTGACCTTTTCTATTTTCTAGAATGGGTATAGGATATTTTTATATTTTGCATTTTTAATTATTTTAATTAATTTTTCCAGAAGGGGGAATTGAATTCACATATTCAGACCAGTGTTTTGATTTATATTCCCAATATTCTTTTATTACATTACTTTGCAAAGGCCTATTCAGTATCTATCATTGCAGTTGATACTTGTATTAGCTTACTAGGGCTGCTGTAACAAAGTAGCACTATTTGAGTAGCTAAAGCAATAGAATTTTTTTTTTCTTGCAGTTTTGGAGGCTAGAAGTCCAAGATCAAAGTGTCAGTAGGGTTGTTTTTCCTAAGATCTATGAGGGAAGGATTTGACACAACTTATAGATAGTGGTCTTCTCTATTTGTCTTTTCTGTGGGTATTTTTTGTCCAAATGCTTTTTTCTTACTAAGACACTGGTCATATTAAATTAGAATGACCTCATTTTATTTTAATCACTTCTTTGAAGCTCCATCTCCAAATATAGTGATATTCTGAGGTACATAGGACTGGGACTTCAATGTACAAATTCCCAAAGAGGCAAACTTTAGCTCGTAACAATATCTTCAACTTAAAAAAATATAATTAGTGATATTAATATATCATAAATATTGGGATGGATTTTAGATGTACCAGCAAAGTAGTGAGAAAAACTACTTAATGGGAAGATTCTATTTCTAACCAAAATTGATTATTTTGACTATTACCAGAAGCTCCTATTGCAATATCATGCCTTGCTTTTTATACACCCATTTTGGTGTCTTGTTCATTCAACTATCCTTTCCAAAAGAAGTATAAAATTATAAGCATTTAATGTGCAATAGGAAAAAGACAAATGCAGATTTATATTTATTTTGGTGTGTTAAGCCATTTTGGAAATATGGGAAGAAATCATATGCCACAGAGAAAAAAATCATATAAAAGGAACTAAATACTGCAATGTACATGTGATATGCCATAACTATTTTAAGTCTTAAATTTAACACCACGATGTTTATTGACACTGCAAGGACCAGCTATGAAAAGAACATGATCTTATACTCAGCTTTTATTCCTCTTCACAGGCTGGTGCCACTGCTGTCAGACTTTCTACCTGTAACTGAGATCGATGATATGTAGCTCTTACTGATCCCTAAGGGCATTTCCAAAGTAACCATGCAAAACACAATCACCAAAAACAACTGGCATCCCAAATGTAGGAGATTGTGTCTATATAAGGACCTGTTCTAAATTCTTACATGTCCCCTTTGATGAGCAATTTCCTCTGGTGATTTTAAAATAGATATACAACAAATTTATCAGTAAAACTGAAGCAGATAATATCCTTACAGAGAGATAAAGTTAGTGGTTTTACTACCATGTCAACATTTATCAATTCATCAGGAGGTCTCTAACGGGTTTTTAGAAAAGAAGCACATTTTCGCTAGATCCCATTAATTTAAAATGACTAGCAGCATATACTACAAAGATAAAATGCTAATGTACAAAAAGGAGAAATCTGATTTTTAAATTAAAGTTCCTGAATTTTTCTGAGGCATATTACAAAATCTATTACCTTTGGGTTTTCAGTTATACTTGGTTGCTTCAGTCACCATAAATTCATCAGCATTATAGAGAATCATACAATAGGAAGAGGAAGCAGAAGCATAAGTCACTGGGCTACTGGATAAGAATACAACTTTCGTAGAGACTCTGGATTTGTGTGTATATATACATATACTGTATATACTCTATATATGCATAATATTCAATATACATATGCTCATATATATATGTCACAAAAGAGATTATAAAACTTCTTCTGCATTGGTGTAAAAATCAATTGTCAGGAAAGTCAATGTAAATAAAAAATGTGATTAAGGTAAAAGCCAAACAAAATTCATATTGGTGACTTTTTTCTTATCAAGAAATTATGCAGATTGTCCCATTATTCTCAGCTATTTGATGAAAAATTACATAGATTTATTACGAAGTTTATTCTCTTAAGACATAAGAAATACACTACAAAGTTGATTATTGATGTCTAAAGTAGCATTGTCTGTGTTCCCTTAGGTCATGATGCTTCTGCTATAAAATTGCAATATTAAGCATTCTCTAGAGAGCTCTTTATAATCTTATCAACTTCATTATTTTCCTTTCTTGGCTACTTAATATAATTCAAACTTCACTGCCCTTAATTTACATTTTTTAAAGATTTATTTATTTATTTATTTATTTATTTATTTATTTATTTGGGGGGATGGAGAAATAACAGGGGGAGAGATGGAAGGAGAAGAGGATGGAGAGAATCTCAAGCACAGTCCACACTGAGCACAGTGCCCAATGTGGAGCTCTATCCCATGACCCTGAGATACATGACCTGAACCAAAACCAATAATCAGACGCTCAAACGACTGAGCCATCCAGTTGCCCCATCTTTATTTACAATTCTGTTGCCATTTGGCACTAATCTACTTTTTAAAATAATAAAAAGTATAAATCCCAGATGTAAATAGTAAGAGAAAAATTTAAAAATCACAAGCTGAGTAGAATTCACAATCATATAGCTCCTCATACTTTATTCAAATATATAGTTATTTTCAAATTTACTCTTATATCTAAAAAACATCCTATGTGATAAAACATAATTCTATCATTTTCTATTATTTAATGTAGCATTGAAGTGACATTTGAAAAGTGTCTTATAAAATTAAATCTCACATTCACATATATTTCATAACCTTATGTAGGTTTTATTATGGTTTTTGGCTAATAAGGAAGAATTGTAAACCTCAAAAACTTTAAGAGAATTGCTCAATATTATATAGCTAGTAAAAACAGCTCTTTGTTCCTTGAAGATACATCTCCTTTTGTTACTGTCCTATACCTATCACCCATTTTGTGTACAAACACTGCGATTAGTTTATCTATAGTTACTGGGTCTACTTTATCCAACCATATTTCATTGTATTGCAAAAAGACTTTCATCTCCAATGTCTCTACAATGACATTATTCTCATGAAGATCACTAGTAACATATTTGTAGATATATTCAAAAACTAATTATCTAAATAATTGCACGTCTTTGCACATTTGACACTGTTGATAATTCCCCAACTCTGATCTCTTTGTTACTAGCAAACTCCTTATTTTTTTCTTAAACCTGACCACTCTTTCTTAGTCTTCTTACTGGCTTTAACTTCTGTTCTTTGAGGAATGCTTTATCATAAAGTGCTAGCTTTTATCTCTTCATTCTACATATTCTCCCGGAGAATTCTACTTTTTTCAAGGCTTCAATTTCTGTGTGCTTAGTACACCTAATCTCTGTCTAGAGTTCAGAATGCTCTCCTGAGGTTCATACTTTATATTTAAATCAGATTTTTAAAAAAAAGATTTTATTTATTTATTCATGAGAGACAGAGAGAGAGAGAGAGGCAGAGAGACAGGCAGAGGGAGAAGCAGGCTCCATGCAGGAAGACCAATGCAGGACTCGATCCCCAGACCTAGGATCATACCCTGAGGCAAAGGCAGATGCTCAACCACTGAGCCACCCAGATGTCCCTTAAATCAGATTTTTTAAAAAATATTTATTTATTTATTTATTTATTTATTTATTTATTTATTTATTTGAGAGAGAGTGAGAGAAGAACAAAGTTAGAGGAATGATGTCACCCAACTTCAAGAAATACTATATAAGCTATAGTAATTAAGACAGTGTGGTATTGGTGAAAGAATGGAAAAACAGATCAATGGAGCAGAATGGAGGGCCGAAAAAGAGGCCCACATAAACTGATCTTGGTGAAGGAGCAAAAACTGTAACATTGGAGCAAAGACAGTCTCTTCAAAAGATGGTGCTGGAATAATAAGACATCCATATGCAAAAAATGCTAGTCTAGACAGAGACTGACACCCTTCACAAAAATTAACTCAAAATGGATCAATATTTCAGATTAAAACATAAAATGCAACACTCTAAACTCTTAAAGATAACATAGGAGAAACCCTAGATAATCTTGAGTATGATAATGACTTTGGATAGAACACCAGAGGCATGATCTATGAAAGAAACAGTAAGTTGGGATTAATTAAAATTAAGTATTTCTGCTGTCTAAAAGGCAATGTCAAAAGAATGAGAAGACAAGGCACAACCTGGAAATAAACATTTAGTAGAGGCAAATCTGATAAAGGACTTTTATCCAAAATATACAAAGAACTCTTAAAGCTCAACATCAATTAAAAAAATTATTTAAAAATTGGCCAAAGACCTTAACAGAAACTTCAGAAGGAAAATCTACAAATGGCAAAAAAAGCATACAAAAAACAGGCATACCCCCAAGTTATTGCAGATTCAGTTCCAGACCATTGCAGTAAAGTGAGTATCACAATAAAGCAAGTCAAATGAATTCTTTGGTTTCTCAATGCAAATATAAGTTATGTTTAACATTATCCTGTAGACTATTAAGTGTGCAATAGCATTATGTAAAAAAAAAAACAATGTACATACTTCAATTAAAAATAATCTATTGGTAAAAAATGCTAACCGTAATCTGAACTTTCAGTGAGTTGTAATCTTTTTGTTGGTGGGGTCTTGCCTTGACATTGATAGATGCCGACTGACCTGGGTGGTGGCTGCTGGAGGTTGGGGTTGCTGTGGCAATTTCTTAAATTAAGACAAAAATTAATTCTCCTGTATCAATTGACACTTCCATTCATAAATGATTTCTCTGTAGCATGTGATGCTGTTTGATAGCATTTTACCCAAAGTAGAACTTCTTTCAAATTGAAGTTAGTCCTCTTAAACCCTGTCACTGTTTTATCAACTAAGTTTATGTATTATTCTAAATCCTGTGTTGTCATTTCACCAATCTTCATAACATCTTCATTAGGAATAGTTTCTATTTGAAGAAGCCACCTTCTTTCCTCTTCCATAGAAGAAACCTCACATCTGCTCAAGTTTTATCATGACATTGCAGCCATTGAATCCCATCTTCAGGCTCCACTTCCAGCTCTAGTTCTCTTGCTATTTCCACCACATCTTCAGGTACTTCTTTCATTAATATCTTGAATCTCCCAACATTATCCATGAGGGTGGAATCAACTTCTTTTAAACTCCAGTTCATATTGATATGTTGACCTCTTTCTATAAATCATGAATGTTCTTAATGACATCTAGATGTTAAGCCCTTTCCAGAAGGTTTTCCATTTACTTTGTCCAAATCTATCGGAGTAATCCCCATGCCACGATAGCTTTACAAAATGTATTTCTTAAATGATGAGACTTTAAAAATAAAATTAGTCCTTTACCCATAAGCTGCAGAATGGATGCTGTGTTATTAGGCATGAAAACAACGTTCATTTCGTACATCTCCATCAAAGCTCTTGAGTGAACAGGTGCATTGTTGATGAGAATTATTATTTTCAAGTGCATCTTTTTTTTTTTTCTGAGTAGTTCTCAACAGTGGGCTTAAATTTTCCAGTAAACCATATTGTGTTTACAACATCCAGGGTTTGTTCTTCCATTTGTATGGCACAGGCAGAGTGGATTTTATCTAATTCTTAAGGGCCCTGGGAATTTTGGAATGCTAAGTGGGCATTAGCTTCAACTTCAAGTCACCCACTGCATTAGCTCCAAACAAGAGAATCAGCCTGTCCTTGAAACTTTGACCCCAGGCACTCAGTTCCCCTCTCTAGCTATATGAAAGTCTTAGATGGCATCTTCTAGTAACAGGCTGTTTCATCTACACTGAAAATCAGTCGTTTAGTGTAGCCACTTTCATTAGCTAGATCTTTTGGATAATTTGCTGCAGCATCTACATCAACACTTGCTGCTCTACCTTATACTTTTATGCTAT
Organism: Vulpes lagopus; assembly: GCF_018345385.1. Lineage (NCBI taxonomy): Eukaryota > Metazoa > Chordata > Mammalia > Carnivora > Canidae > Vulpes > Vulpes lagopus. Next base: position 44,136,875 of record NC_054839.1, read on the forward strand.
GGAGATGGCTTGTTTCCTTAAACCTCATAAATCAACTTTATCAGCTTCCAACTCTTCTGCAGCTTCTCACTTCTCTCAGCCTTTGTAGAACTAGAGTTAGGGCCTTGCTCCTGATTAGGTTTTGGCATTAGGGAAATGTTGTGCCTAGTTTGATCTTCTACCCAGACTACTAAAAGTTTCTCCATATCAGCAATAAGGCTGTTTCGCTTTCTTATTACTTGTGTGTTTACCAGAATAGCACTTTTAATTTCGTTCAAGAATATTTCCTTTGGGGGCACCTGGGTGGCTCAATACTGAGTGCTGCTGTGGCTGCGGAGCAACGAGAACTCTCATTTACTGCCGCTGGAAATGCAAAATGCTACAGATACTTTTGAAGATGGCTTGGCAGTCTTCCATATGTACAAAAAATATTCTTACCATATAATCCAACAATCACATTCCTTGATATTTACCTAAAGGTGTTAATACCTTATGTCTACACAAAAAACTGCAAGTGGATGTTAATAGGTAGTTTATTCATAAGTGTCAAAACTTGAAAGCAAATGAAAATGCCCTTCAGTGGGTAGATGGATTAATAAAATGAATAAAAAGACATAGAGGAATCTTAAATGCATATTACTAAATGAAAGAAGCCATCTGAAAAGGTTATTTATTGTATAATTCTAACTATCTGATATTCTGGAAAAAGCAAAACTATAGAGATGCTAAAAAGATCAGTACTTAGCAAGAGTTGGGGATTGTGAGGTAAAATTGAAAAGAGAGCACACAGAACTTTTAGGACGTGAAACTACACTGTATGATACTATAACGATGAATACATGACATTATACATTTATCCAAACCCATAAAATGTACACGGCTAGGATAACTACAATGTAAATTGTGAAGTTTGTGTTTTAAAGATTTTATTTATTTACCCACAAGAGACAGAGAGAGAGAGAGAGAGAGAGAGAGAGAGAGAGAGGCAGAGACATACGGAGAGGGAGGAGATGCAAGCTCCATGCAGGAAGCCCAATGCAGGATTTGATCCCAGGAATCCAGGATCACACCCTGAGCTGAAGGCAGACACTTAACCACTGAGCCACCAAGACATCCCTAAATTATGAAGTTTGAGTGATTATGGTATGTCGATGTGGGTTCATCAATTCTATAAGTACACGACTCTAGTGGAGGATATTGATAATGGGCAAGCTAAGCCTGTCCAGGGACAAGTGGTATATGGGAATTATGTCTTTTTCAATTTTGCTATAAACCTAAACTTACTCTAAAAATAGTCTTTACCTATGAATAAATAACAAATTTTAATGAACTATTTCTCTTGAATATGATTAGATAACATCTATATCCATTCCTTTAGCATCTTTGAATACAGTAGGATATAATGGCACAGCATAAATTTATTCCTTCCACTTGCCCAATTTCCAGATATTTCTATAAATGCATTAATCATAATAGTACTTTTATATAGAAACATTATTCACTCAATTATTTTTATAAGAAGAACATTTTTAATAGTATGCTATGAAATGAATGAGTCAGGCAAAAGTTATGCTATATAAGGTTATTTTTTGTTTTTCTTGTAACCATTTATTTATATTGTGCAGGTTTAAGCAATGATGTAAAGCTGTTGGTAACACTGAAGTTGCTAAATTGGGTCACAAGGAGTGAAAAGTTGTCACAGTATTTTTGGATCAAATGAAACAACATTGTCTGCTCTCTTGTTTAACTTTTCAGCAATTTAGAAGACCTAAAAAGATCTTTATATATGTTTTTTTCCCTCCCAAAGCCCATTTCTTGTTATTTCCTCCACAAGATAATTAGAGATGGATACCACTTTTCTGGCAGCCATGTCCTTAAAAAAGCCTAAAAAAAAGGATAAATACAAATTAATAAGGGAACTATAATAAGGTCATAATTAAAGAGGAAGACTGACTTCAAAGAAGTTAAATTCCTTTTTTAACTTTACAGCTTTAATACTCTCTCCATAAATACATCCATTTCTTACTAATAGGCCAGTATATTTTAAGTTTATGCCTATATAATGTGACTCCCTCTCCTCAGGAAAAAAAAAACAAAACAAATATGTCAGGAGAAATAAATGGTGAAAACTGCTTTGGGATGGGATTTCTAAATGCATAGTAAATTCAGATAACATTTCTTCCAAAATGTAGCATGGCAGCACTGTAATTTCTCTCATTGACTACCAAACTGATTGTTTGGAGCAGATCAAGATAGCCAAAATAGGCACTTGCGATAGGTTTTGAATTCCATTCCCTGGATATTGTCCACGTTCCAGAACTACTAGCAGTGTAAACCAACTTCAGAAAACAGTAAATGTTAAAAAAAAAAAAAAGAAAAAGAAAAAAGAATAACAATCTTCAAAGTCAAAATTAACATTTTGTTTTATTCTCTAGGAGATGAATCACAGTTTCTGATTTTAAGCTTGAGGCTGCCTAGATTACTCCTAGACCATGGCTATTCCCCCTTAGTTTCTAGAAGTTGTCACTGTATTCACTTTGACAGTTAGGCTAAATCTCATCATGGCCTTGTTAAAACACCAGAGAGTATTACATTTTGACCTGGAAATTTCTGGGGCAATGCTATTCTATTTCTTAATAGAAAAATACACTATTTTTTATTCCATTTAACAGAGAACTAAATAATCAGAAATCAGTGATTACAGGCAATTCATATTGATGAGCTCTCAGAGGGGATCTTGACATCAGCTTGTGAAGTTACAATCCTTTCATACGCCTGGATGGGAGAAATATCATGGATTTCTGGGAGAAATTAGGAGTGGCTATCTCATAAATTACTGTATTTTGGTTACATTTCACCCTACTTTGACATAGAGCTTTATGTTTTACCTTCTCATGTCATAAGAAGGTATCAGCCAAGATTTAGCCTGCCCATAATTTGGGATCAGACTCATGAATTTACTCTTTTTTAAGATGATCTTACATAGAGGAATAACCTTTATCTGCATTTTACTTTACTGAGGTTTTCATAATTAAGGAAGAAGTGACGAAGGAAAGAAAAAAAAGGAAGAAGAAAAGAGAGATCAGTTATATATTACTGAAGTTGTATTGGAAACGGTAAAAATTGAATTAGAATCATGTCGATAACAATGGGAAAAGAGCCAGATTTTTATAAAACATACAAAGAAATAAGTAGTTGGCATAATTAGTCAATAATTTCATATGTAACATAAAACAAGTAATTCTTAAAATCACTTGTATGAAAGGAAACAATTTTCAGTAAAAATAAAGAATTCCCTTTTACACAAGTTGTCACATCTTAGAAATGGAGCATATGGGAAATAGAATCTGCTTTTTTTTCTAAATTGGTATGTCCTTGTCTTTTTCCTTTAGTACTGATACCTGGAAATTATTTCTAATCAGCTAGTTTTACAGACTTAACAAGAAAATAATCAAAAAGGACTATGAAAAGACTGAATAGTAAGTAGTGTTTGTTTGTATATGTTTCATGAGTTTTGCCATTCCAAAAGTCCCTCATTTGTTAGGTTGCTGAATGTCATATTCTTAAGACAAAGTAGATTTTTCTCTTCTCAGAGTGAAATTAGTAACACTCTTTGTACCATTATCACTGAAACAGATTTTTATTTAGTAAATGGCAATTGCGTTTTGTTGCTGTTTTATGTTTCAATTAAAAATTTCATTTTATTGCATGGCACTGCTCCTTATTTCATAAATTTTAAACAAATACAGAATCTATGACATTATTTCTCATGATCAAATATGACAATAAAATTAATGATAGATTATTTCAGCTTTATTGAGGTATAATTGATAAATTGTATATCCTTTATTTTTTTAATATTTTATTTATTTATTCATGAGAAACACAGACAGAGAGGAGAGGGAGAGAGGCAGAGATACAGGCAGAGGGAGAAGCAGGCTCCATGCAGGGAACCTGACATGGGACTCGATCCCGGGTCTCTAAGATCACGTCCTGGGCTGAAGGCAGCGCTAAACTGCTGAGCCACCCAGGCTACCCAATTGCATATCCTTTAAATGTACAATCTTCCCATTCATCTGTCAATAGACATTGCAAAGAACACAGGTGTGCAGATATCTCTAGAGAGTAATTTCCATTCCTTTGGATACATATGTAGACATGGTATGGATTTCTAGATTCGTAGACATGGTATGGATTTCTAGATTCATGATTTCTAGATCATGTGGTAGCACTATTTTTAATTACTGGAGGAATTTCCATTCTGTTACCCACCCTAATACACATTCCTATCAACAGTGTACAGGGTTCTTTTAACCTCACATCCTCCCCAGCCTTGGTTATCTCTTGTTTTTTTTTTTTTTGATAGTAGACATCATAGCAAGTGTGAAGCAATACTCCCTTGTGGTTTTGACTTGCATTTTCCTGATAACTAGGAATGTTGACCACCTTTTCATTTACTTGTTGGCCATTTTAATAATATAGCCTTGGAATACAGTTTGAAATAAGCAAGTGTGAAATATCCAGCATTGCTTCTTTCTTAAGATTGCTTTGACTATTCCTGCAGTGTGGGGCAGCTCTCTGCACACATTCCCTAGCTATCTGCAAAGGCTTGCCCTCACTGCCCTGTGATCATGCACAGAGAGTTGGAGATATATGTGGCTGAAATGTGCAGAACACTGGGGGTGTCCATGGACTATGGGAGGGATCTGCCAGTGAGGTATCCCCAGTGGTATGTGGGAATTCTTTTTTCTTTTTTTTTTTTAAGATTTATTTATTTTTGAGGGGTAGGAGGAGCAAAGGGAGAGAGAGAGAGAGAGAGAGAGAGAGAGAGAGATTCCCAAGCAGATTCTGTGCTGAGCGTGGAGCTTGATGTGGATCTCATGACCAGAAATGAAACCAAGAGTCAGGCACTTAACCAACTGTGCCAACCCAGGCACCCCATAAGTCTATTCTTACTACTGGAGTCTGAGAACCTTTTAGAATTTGCATGTCTTAAATGCCCTCCAAGAGCCTTAGCTTCTGTTCTTCCAGCCCTCTCCCATCCCCTAATCTTGCAGCACCTCAGTATTCAGACAGAAGTAGGCTTTGTGGGTAGCATCCAGCACAGCTGAGGAAGTAGGGAGCTCACATATACACTCTCCTTTTTTGCCCACGGGAGAAATGGTAGGATGAGTGTCTCTTGGCACTAAGCTGTGCCATCCAGGAAGGGTGATGAGGATAAAGTGAAACTGTTCCTATCTTCTTAAATGTGTCCAGCCTCAGATTATTTTTTTTCTCTAACCATGTATTGGAACTTCTCTGCTGGACTTCTTGACTTCCAAAAAGGCCCTTTTGTCAGTGGGTGGTTGTCAAAATCGGTGTTCTTTGGAGGGGAAGATGGTAGTAAACTCGTATTCTGACATTTTGCTGTTGCCACTCTCTAATGATGAAGAATTATGACATCCTATGAAAAATAGCAACTTTTATTTATTTAGAAATAAATCAATGGGGAAAGAAGAACTTTACAAGCTCATTTAATAAGGCTTAGAAGAGTCCAATAAAATTCAACAGGGTTCAATGAATCATAAAATTCACCTATTTATATTCAGTGAATCCAGTATTTTCTATGATTTGTCTGTATATTTCTCCTCATACATTTGTAAGCAACAGATTACCATCATTGTCTAATTTCTAACATTTCTATCTTTTCAGAGATTTTGTGTTATCTTCCCAAAGTATACACTGATTTATGTGTAGTTCTTTTTTCTCTGATGGCCTTTCTCCTTTACCCCCTACCCTTTATATAGATTTGGATTAAATCAGTTTGCATTGGAGGAGGATTAATGAGTAGTGACTTCAAAGAGAAAAAGAGACAATAAATGTTTCAAATATAAGTTCTAAAAATATATCTTTCTAAGGATGGACCAAAAAAGAGATGATAGGTCTATTATAATAAGTATACTATGGGCCACAAATATAGAATACAAGTAAATATTTAAAGCAAAAAAATAAATTTCATCTTCCTTACCTTCATCTCTATATCATTATAACATTTATTATGTTCTTATTTAACATTTGCTGAGTTTAAGAAAAATGTTACTCAGAATGAGATTGCAGTGATTCCTAAGATAGTTATTCAAGGCTACCCAACCACATCTGTGGCTTTATAAGCCACAAGCAATGAAAAGCAAACATACTGCTGGCATACTAGGAAACCATGGAACTTTGACAAAACCAACAAGAAAAAGAAAATTGGAATGTGAAGACTCTGTGCTGGTGGGCTGCAAAAGTTTGGCAACCTGTGATGGGACCTGTTGAGAGACTGCTTGTTTAAGAACCTGCAAATGAGATCCTGCAAGACTGGCAGATGGTGGCAGTTTCTGTTTTACTCTGGTGCTCCTACAAAAGTGTTTCCTCTGAAGAGATGCACAGAAACGTCTCTGACAAGTTCAGGTTTCTGATAACTTTCAGATGACGGCACTAAAGTAAAAATCTATAGAACTCTATCAGAGACGTTGACTGATTTATAAAACTGCTAACAATAGATCAAGATCAACAAGAACTAATTATGTGGGACTGAATGAATTCATGAGGACATTCTTATTGTTTAAAGCATTGCAAGTTTTGTAATGCTTTGTATTTCCAGACATAAGGAAACTTTTTCTTTTATTTCTAACTTACAGCAATTTGGTAACTTACACCATTGTAACCAGAATTTAAATAATTACATTTTCTCCCTACCTAATCTCTTCAGAATTTGGAAACTCGCACTGAATATTCTTATTTCTATGGTGATATATTATTTGTATTAAATTCAATAAAGATACGTTCTCTTTGTAATAGAACACAATCGGAAGCACTGGTTATAATACCAAGGTTTTGACTGGAATATCAAATTTGTGAGTGATGTGCACAGAATCAAATATGACCAGACAGTTTTAAGGAACTAAGCTTGACTTTATGGAAACAAGAAAGCCCCTGGAAATACCTCCTGGTGCCTTGTTTATAATGTCCTCATCAGCCTTGCCTAGCAAATAAAGAAAGTCACTTCCTGGCAGGTACAGGAAACTGAGACTATCTTGGCGATGTTGAAAAGTGAAGGATCTACCCAAATCTATAGGTATTATAGGCAAATTCTGATGGGGAGTCCTTGGCTTGGCTTCCTAGCCTCAAGAGTTTTTTAAATGCCTACTGTGAAATTCCTTATGAAAAGTTCCAGCAAAGCAGACATAAAAAGAACCTATATGGTCAATCCCTGTTCTTGCTGCACTCATGCAAATAATCATCCCAAGTTTAATGAAACTTGGCTTATTTTGTCAACAAATTATTCTTATTGTGAGTATCTTTGTAGAAATGAGAGTGATTGTAGAGAGGAAAATTATGTTTCAGTAGAAAATACAGTACACTTTTGTGGATATAAAAAAGTCATTCAAATCCTCACCACAAATCTGCTTTTATGTTTCCCATTTCAACAAATAGCAACTTGATCCTTTAAGTTATTCAGGCCAAAACTTAAGTTATTCTTGAGAAATGAAGGAGACTTTTTAAACAACAACAACAACAAAAAACATTTCAATTTGCCAGAAATTATTTTTGCTATAAATTCTAAATGTTTCTCTTCAATTTCACTGCTAGCAATCACTATTTCAAAATATAAAATGTCCAAGTGCCATCGATGAAATCAATTATATAAAAATATGTAGAATAAGAAGTTGGCTTTGAAAGATGGGTGGATGGGTGGATAGACAGATCAATATAGATAGTTATCTATCTATCTATCTATCTATCTATCCATCATCTATCATTTTTCTATCTATATCTATCCACCTATCTATTCATCCCTCCCTAGGTGATTCTAATTGACAAGAAAGGTTAAAACCTACTACATTAGATCTTTTGTACTTGGTCTCTGATTTCATATCCAAGAAATAATCCTTCCATCAACTTTTTGCTCTCAGCACATTGGCCTTCATGGATTTCATGTTATTTTTAATGTTATTTTGATGATTTTTATTATCAAGGGGATTATTTTCTATTTATTTTTCAGATGTCTTGTTGTTAACATATAGAAATGCAAATTATTTTTGTATTCTGTAACTTTACTGAATTCATTTCTTAGTTCTAACATTTTTTAATTATGTTTTTAGATTTACCATATAAAAAATCATGGGGCACCTGGGTGGCTCAATCAGGTAAGCTGACTCTAGTCATGGGCTCTGCACCTAGTGCAGGCTCTGCATAGGATTTAGGATAGAAGATGGCACTCTAGGAACAATGGATTCTGTTATGACTGAATATAAAGTTTAAAGAATCTACCTCACATTCCATCTAATATCATTTATTTTACTTATTTGCATCTTAATATTCATCTGTAAGATGAACCTCAAATGTGACTCTCTTATCTATGAAAAAATCTAGGGGAACCTTGGGTGGCCCAGCGGTTTAGCACTGCCTTCAGCCCAGGGTGTGATCCTGGAGACCCAGGATCAAGTCCCACATTGGGCTCCCTGCATGGAGCCTGCTTCTCCCTCTGCCTGTGCCTCTGCCTGTCTCTCATGAATAAGTAAATAAAATCTTAAAAAAAAAAAAAAGATTTTTAAAAATTTAAAAAAAGGAAAAAATCTATACATATGGTCCTGACAGACTATAGAGTGTCTTTTAGTATAGAACATTTATCTATCATTTACTATTTACCTACTTCTTCAAAATTATTAATGTAGACTTAAGAAAGAGAAAATTAGAAATTAAATTTTATTTTGGGGGTGTTTGATAAAAATTGGTAAATAAAAAAATTGGTAAATAGTAAAAATTAAGTCATTTTCAAATAAATTGAAGGGAAAATATAGTTTCTAAAAGTGAACATAAAATTTTTGTTTTCTGATTTAACAAACACTACATATTTGTGAGAATAGGAAAAAATGTGCAAGTTTCTGTTTTCCAAAACAGAAAACACATGTTATTTTTTTTAATTTTAAAGATGTATTATTTACTTGTTCCACATTTATAAAAGATAGATTATATTCTAAATTTAGAATAAAAATTCTATAGCTTTAAACGTATCATTTTAATTTTTCTTCCTACTAAAAGTTCCATTAATTCTTACATATATATTTTGTCTTTGAGTCCAACTATAGGGAGTATACGGCTAAGAAACTCCTTGTAAGAGGCAAGTTATCTATATGATATGTTACCACAGATAAGCATAAACTCTTCAAAGGAAAGTGTCACAATAATAGGTTCTATGGTTACAAATTGCATTATCATTCAGAGTTTTCGCTACAAATTTCAGTGTCTTGAGAGACATTTTAGTACCACTCAGAATTCTGATGATAGATCAGATCAAAGCTCAACAAGTAAATCAAAGGACAAATTAGTATAAAGTAAATCTTGTTCTGTCTCAAAGATGACATAGATTAGTGTTTATCCAAAATTTTAATCCGACTTTCCATAAGATAATAGGAAAATTAATCCATTTCCCAGAAAAGTAAGTCAGAATCCAAAACAGCTTACTAAAAACTAGAACTTTATTGGTTGCTTTGTATTATATCATTTCAAATGTGTGCATTTTATATTACAAATAGTGCATCTTTTAAAAGTAAAATTAAAAAAAATAAAAAAAAAATTAAAAAAAATAAAAAATAAATAAAATTAATGCTCTAAAAAGATAGTCTACATTCATATTTCTCCTTTTTGTTCTCCTGACATATTATTGTGTAATTAAATGAAATTACAACAAAATCTAGTTTGATAAGCAAGTGGATTTAAAGAGGTTATTAAATTATACCAATGGTTTATACCAACCCTATCAAAACTATAACTTTGCGCACAGTGTGGTAACATGAGAACAGTTTGGTTTCCTAATAAAAAGAAATACTCATGTTGCTCTTTAAATGGGTAAGGCATTTCTCTAGGTACCTGTCTAATCTTCAGAAAAACTCTGTAACTTAGCTATGATTATTATCTTTATTTGCAGATGGGAGGGAAACTGAGAAACCATATCCTAAAGTCACACACCAAGTAAGTAAGTACCAGAACCAGAATTTGAGCCCTGGGAATTCCCCTCAAAAATCTGTGTCCTCAAATATTATGCTAGGCTGCTTCTTTGGGGGCTGTCATATTATAAACCTGATTTTTTAGTTTAGTCTGTTCAGAATGTTATAACAAATACCATAAATTGGGTAACTTATCAACAACAGAAATTTATTTCTCACAGCTCTAGAGGCTGAAAGTCTAATATCAGGGTGTCAACATGGTTTGGTTCTGGTGAAGGCCCTCTTCTGAGTTGTAGACTGCCAATTTCTCATTGTGTCCTTACATTTGTGAAAGAGATAAGGAAGCATTCTTAAGCCTCTTTTATAAGGACATTAAGCCACTCATAAGGGCTTTACCCAAGTGACGTAAGCATTTCCAAAGGCCCGACCTCTCTGTTATCATCACTTTGGGAGTTAGGATTGCACATATGAATTCGGGAAGTATGCAAACACTCAGACCACGGTACATTTTTAAGTAAGTTACTTTAATTTTTTGTCATTTCTCAGTTTCCTAAACTGTAAAATAAGGCAATAATAATTATTTTTCAGTCTTATTGAGAGGATTCTCATATGTGTGAATATCAAGACCAAGATTAGTAGGTTAATGAGGTATATATGTGCTTTGTAATTATATTTTTGACTTTTATTATATGTTGGTACAATTTTTGTGACTATTATGTCTTTCATTATACTGTTAGCACAATTTTTTAAATAAATACTGAACTGCTCATTCCATATTTAAGTTACTGCACATTTTTACTATGCTTCTTTCTCTAAAGTTTTAAGATATCCTTATAGTTCAACTGCTTAAATCTCAAATCCTCTCACTTGTCAGACTAATAAAAACATAAAAAGTGGCATTTCTAATAGATCCAGAGTATGGAAATTCATATCATTATGTACAACCATTTGGTTCTCTGTCCAAAGGTTTTCAAGCATACCTTTAAAACACAAATTCAAAATGTTTGCCACAGCTAAAGGTTTCTGAAAAATAACTATTGTTTAGAAAAGTTCTCTTCTTAGAGAATAATTTTCCAGCAAATACATCCAGAAAAGCAAATATTAAGAATAATTTTTCAGATAGCTCTACATTTCAAAGGACAATGATATCTGTGTATAGGTCTGCAAAATGAGTTGATACAGCATTTTTCTTTTCAGTCAATCCTGATCAAATAATGACTGAACATTATTATTGTCATATTTGTTACTATGAAATTTGATACTATAAACTTGTATCATTTTTGCTCAAAATTGTACCATATTATCTGCTTCACTAAATGCTATGCTAAGTAAAATGTGAAACATTTTGAATTGTCTTATTGTATATTTGCCTAAATAACTAGAAATGCACACTTTGCTTGTTTATCTTGAATTGAAATAAAGAAGTTTCAAGGTTGTCTCTGGATTGCTTTTCATCACACAGTTTCTTGTTCCCCTTCTTAATAGTACAAAATTTTCAAACTGTAAGGTGCAGACAGAATTGATTTCCCTCCTCCCAGCTCCAGAGTGGCCATCCTGGCCATAATGATTTACTGAGTTGTACAAATAACAAGTTTTTTTGCAAACAGAAGGCGTGCCCTTTTATTTACTATTATTTACTAGGAATATGATGAAATATATTAGCTCTCTCCAATTCCCTAAGAAGTATAAGGTTATGAAGCTAAGAACTATTTTGTCCTTAAAACTTCCAAAGAGCCCCTCCTAGAGTCAAGAATGAGGTCAATATTACATCACAGGGGGAGAAAGAGAGAGAGAGAGAGAGACAAAAAGAGAGAAGGAACAGATTTGAGAAAGACTTTCTGGTGAATCTTTTTGCATTCTGTTTCAAGCCTCAAAGAGATACCTAAAACCTTTCAGGTCTCCCAAATTAATGAATTCATACAGTCTCTTTTAAAACAGTTTGGGTTGGCTTCACATCATGTAAAACCAACAGCATACCATAAAATATCAGATAAATATTATATGATATCATCCTCCCTGAGTTAAGAACTTACTAGAAATGACCTTAGACAGAGTCCTTTGTTCATTTGTTCAGAAGACTAAGGGAATGGCTTTTAAACTGAGTTACTTGACAATTTTTTCCCCAAAATTAGGTTTGAGGTCTTTATTATAGAACTGTCAATAGTAAATAAAAATAGTAAGATGTTTCATTTATAATTTTGATGATTGTGAAAGACTCTGACAAGGCAAAACAGCAAAACATATGTCTAATGGTCCCATTATGTCCTTTTGTAGATATATTGTTTAAAAATAACATCTAGGCTTATAAGTATTAGTAGTGATATATATTAGCAGCACTATATATCAGTTATGAATCAGAGACAATACTTCACAATTTCACCAAGGAATGCTGGGATGACATTAAATATATTATTGTTCCAAAAAGTTATTTATTCAGAATTCCAATCCTCTCCAAATATAAATAAATTTTTTTCAGTAAGTTATCCTTCATTTGGGGTCTACCTGTCCTAAATAAACCCTCACAAGCTTTCTTTAGAAAGTAAATCCCCAGAAATTAGCAAAAGGTATGAATTTTCATCCATAGCGAAAGGTATGACTAAACAATTAGGTAACAGGAATACCTGCCCACTGACAAAAAAATCTGATCAAGTTAGCTTCACAATTTTCAGCCATGCCATCAGGCCTTTAATTCTCTTACTTTCTTGTCTAGAACGTCAGAATATACTTTAAAGCACTGTAAGGTTCTAAATTCTGTAACATAGAGTTTAACAAGAGCTATTGTCCTCAGCTCAATGTTTTTTAGTTTTTGAACTTACTGAACTCCTAACCATTAGAAAATCCACCACGCTGGTTGTAAGGATTCACAGGTCTTGGGGAACCTACATTTCTCAACGGCTCCACAGAAACTACAGGGCTATTCAGTTGTAACATTAATCTGTGACATTCACTGGCAGAAAAACCCAATCCCGGGAATAAAGAACATTTTGGGCACTTTCCCAGCTCATTTGGACCAGACTGCTTGGTCATAATCTTTGTGCTTTTCCAAGGATCATTTTCTGTTTGAGTGAATGCCAGATGCAGGGCATATAAAGCAATTACTTATACCAACCAACCAAGAAGGTAAAAAACAAAAACCAAGCAAACGTTTTGAGTGAGGCAAAATTATACAGATTCTAATATATTAAAGTTCCAAAGAAAATGGATCAATCCTTTATTTTATATGTTCTCATTATGTTAACTCTCCTGTGTTTGTAGTTCAATATAAGAAAGGTAAAACTAAGTTTTTATTTTAAAAGATAAGAATGCTAAGTCATGGAATAGATACTTGATTAAACACAATGTATACCATCATAATCCTCTTGTGGATTCTAGATTCAAGTTTGTAAATATTTTCATCTTATCGTTTAAGAATTACTGAGTATCTCACATGGTTAGGGTCACACAGCTTGTTAGTGGAAAAACCTTAATCAAATATATTTCTCCACACTCCCAAAGCTCATGTTCTCTTAGCAGCATATGGCTATCCCAGATAAAAAAGGTGATGTTACAAATCCAATGACAGTATGTTATGTTCTTCCAGATATTTGCTTCATATTTTATATAATAAGGTAACATGCTGCATTGGAAATAGGACTGGGATTTCATTAAGAAGATTTGAGGTTACAGAATTGCAGATACGCAGAATCTTATTTCAAGGAAGGTCAATATAATACCTCAAGTTCCATGCCATTTTGCCAGTTGAAATTATTGTTCATGATTTTTTGTCACAAAAAATGTAGGTGTCACTTGAATAGAATTATTAGAACAGCCTGTAAAAATGGAATATAGGTAAAATTAAATCAAGAACTGATGTTTCATAGACACCAGATTTCTATATGGATGAAGGCATATGATTACACACACACACACACACACACACACACACACACACATCAAATATCTAAATGATGTACTTACATATCTGGAAAAATTAGAATACTGTAAGTAAGGAAATAAAAGAATTAATCTGTAAAATTAAAAATGTACTGTCTATTGATGTTATCGATGTTAATGGATTTATTTTCTTTTTCAATTGATTGTGAGGTCAAACACTGTTCTTTGCATAAAAATACTAGCAGAAAATTTCAAATGCTAAGCAAAAGAAGTGAAACATTCATGACTGCAAGCATAGTCACCTGTTCTTCCAGTTTCTCATACAGTTTATAGCATACTATTTAAAGTTGTTTCTTAACTTAAAAAGTTCAATATTAATAATTCTACTGTCAGGGATCTCATTCCAACAGTTCTAAAAATACAATCCCATATCATCTTTGTACTCTCACTTTTAGCAGCTTTTATGCAGTCTGACATCTGAATCAATTTGATCTTTGGTTTACAAACTTTTGATCATCTTATGACTGACATTTTTGAAAATTCATTGTGGCAATCTAGAAATTGAGCTCTGATTGGAAGAACAGGCGATGTCTTTTCTTCTCATTTAATTGTGAGGAGAAAATGACTATTTTTTGCATATGTTCGAGAAGATCCAGAAAATTATACCTAAACTGTCATAATTAAAGAAAATGCATCATTCAGGGTATAAAATGTACTTTAAAACAACTTTCAGTATAGCAGTAGTTTAATTTTAAACATCAAAGTAATATAAAATATAATGAAACAACTTTCTTTTCTAATTTTCCTCTATCATTAATAAGTGGTGATGATGTGCTGAAATAATTGTTTAGTAAATAGGTAAAATCAACAGAATAACCCAGGCAATAATACCAGGAGTTTTATGGTAATATGTTAGATTACTTTCATGTCAATAGTTTCTAAAGGAAAACTTCTTGAAAATTTACATCTCATTTAATCCTCAAAACATAACTGAAAACTTAGAAGGCAATGTTTTTTGATGAAACATGTTGCATTGGAGATGAGGAGGCTTCTATTCTATGTGTGGCCTTCTTTTTCACTACTTAAAGACTTTCAGAAAAAAAAACATATAGAACTTTTCTTTGTTCCACTATAAAATGCATAATCTACATGAAATCTGGTGATACCAAATATATCTAAATAGACTGCCTTATTTTCCATTATCTACTGCAAATTTTACTCAGTTAACTTTAGTGATTGGCATTATCCAACAGAGAAATAAAGAGATTAAATGATAGCCAAAATGTTCAATGGTTTTCTAGCTTATCTGAAGTTTACTGTAAATTATAAGAGTAAATAATTTAGCCTGTTTCAGAATTTCCCCATTAATAAAGTCTAGATGTGAAAATGAAATAAATGTTCTATGGATTTCAGGATAACTCAATGGAAACCTGGTCATGATATCTGAAGGTTGGGGAGGACTGGGAAATATGTGTGTATGTGACTAATAGTTTACTTTGCATCAATTTATATGATGTCCCATTTCATAGTCCCAGAATTTTGAGTGGCAATTAATATTACCAGTCAATGTCTGATAAATAAATTGAAGCTCATATTACATCAAATTTATCTCACATCTTTCTCATGAACTTTTACCAGACCATTTACATGATACTTTGTTGGAAAAGTAGAAACCATCAAATTAGAATACCTTTTTACATCAATTTCCATGTTTCTGCACCCTCCTTCTCTTTGATTTTCCTTTACAGTAGAGGAAGTACCTCTCTTCCTATCAAAGGTTCTTCTAGATCCTCTTTGAATGGTCTCCCTTTCTGGGGGTTTAGTTCATTTTTACATCTCTCCTCAATTGTCAATACTTACATCTCCATTCTTTGCTTTCCATCAACCTATACCCAGGGCCCAATTTCTCATTGCATTTAAGAAGTCCATTTTTACCTCAAATTTTCTCCCAACAACCAAAACCTTCTTCTTCTCTTAATATATAAAGTTAGAAAACATTGTTGTTATATTTAATTTTCTCTGATGCTGTTATTTATCCAAGTTATTCTAATACAATTCCCCCTCTTACCACTTGATTCTACTCTTACGAATGTGACCAAAAATGTCCTGTAAAATCCTGGGTCTTTCTCATTTGCCCTCATTCTTGAACTTTTATTGTTATTACGAAATGATAAAAATGGTATCATTCTTAAAATGCTGTCTTCTCTTCTTTGATACCGCTATGCCTTGATTTTTCTCCAAGCTATGTCCTATACCCTTCATTTGATTCAAATTCTAAATATTGGAATTCCTAGGCTCTTGCATTAAGCCTTCTAATTTTATCTATACTCTCACTTAATTAGCAAATTTATTTCCAGAGATTTAAAATGATGCAAAGTAAAAGATTTTCACCTTTACATATTTAGTAATAGGTTTTCTTTCCATATCTAGATACAGGTCTAGGCACCTTAATTCTCCTCTCTCCCTACTGTGTCTGTCTGTTGCCCCCCTACCTCTTCAACACCCTCACACAGCAGTTTTCCTTAACCAGTCTGATCAGGTCACTCAGGCTTTGCATATGTTTCCCTTCCTGAAGATGTAAACTATCAGTTTAGGTCATGGCTGGCTCTTTTTTCATTTTTTCCTTCACTCACAGAAGTCTATTCATTGATTTCATGACAATATAGAGTTGATTACTCTAATTGTAGTATTTATTGATTATTTGCATTTCTCATAAAATGTCATACTTCTTGAAATCAAAGACTATAAGTACTTTTTTACTATTATATATATGATGCTTAGCATTAAATAATGAATGGTTAATGAGTGAAACAGAATGTCCTTCCCTCTAAAGTTCTCTAATACCAAAGCCAATAGGTTCTCACTCTACCAGATTGCTGTCTAAACTCTAAGCACATTAACCCCAAAGTGATCATTTTCTACATATTGACTTTAAAGCAAAACTAGTTTTTAAAAAGATATGGCACATAAAGAACTCACAGGCAATTAGCTATGTAGTGTCCTGGGGTCTGCTGTTGAAATGTTGGTTTTCATGAAATCAGAATATATGAGCAGTTAGTGTATGCATAATTTGTTCTCCAGTTCAATGAAATTGTCTCTAACTGAAGGAAGCAAATGAAATCTCATTTCCTCTCTTGGCATAATCTGGAAAAGACTGTCCATCTCAGGAATTTCAGTACCTACTGCCTACAACTTCCCTTTAACTATATCTCTACATTTGTATTTATAATTATTCATTTACTTAGCACCCATAATTTCCCAGGTATTGCATGAGATTTTGATCATATCAAGGTATATAAGGGCAATGATTCTTTAAAAAATTAAAGTTTGTAAAGATAAATATATAAAATAATGATAAGATCATCTGATTAGCAAAGAGACAGTTATAACAGAGAACATCATAGAACGACCAAGAAGAAATGAAGAATCAATGCAATCTATGAAGGAATTGTTCTTGAATCTTCCTAAATCAAGAAGGAAAATGTATCAGTAGCAACAGTTCAAGTTAAGGGGGCCTAGCATCAATCTTTCATATATCTAAAATGCTAAGGATAAGCTAAAAGGCCTCTTCTATTTTCTACACTTGCCTACAAACAGTTTCTACTTAACTCCTTCTCCTCCCCACTATGACAATCTGATTTCAGGACTGAAATTTGGTCATTGTTATTCATCCAAATACTGTACCTGTGTCCATAATAAGACTGAATCTCTAACCTAAATTTCAGAGAATCTGTCCACAGCAAACCCTTAACAGTCGCTGTCACCAGACACTGGGCTCAGGCTCTCATTTTTATAGCACCTTATTACACCACCATTATGAATATATTAGTTAAGAAATAAAAGGCAACAATCTATCTTACTTTATTTATCTCCTTCTGGCAAGATTCCTTCCGTGTCCTAACTTGTTATCTGTTTGGACCCTCAAATATCAATGATTGCCTGAATTCTGACCCTGTTCAAACATCTTGCATTACTGAGGTTTGCATTCCAGTTAGTTTCGCCAGTAACTCTGACCGTTCCAAGATTCCTCCTTTCCTCATAACTGAATTATGAAAATGACAAGATTTTACATATCAAGAATTTATTCACAAGAATGAATAAGTCTCCGAGCTTGTGTCTTCAGTTCAATTTGCCCACACTATCCAATTTCATCCACACTCAGTAAAAAAGAAACTCCTCTATCATTGAAATTTTGTGTCCTCTACCTTAAGCAATTTTCTTAGATCTATTTAATTCTCTACTTTCTGGCCTATTTGTGGCCCAAAGTACTGAAGCTGCTTTGGTTCCCTTAAAAGTCTGGTACTTGACAAAACTTTTTTCCAGATTTGACTTTAATAGGCATTTCTACTCTTATTGTCCAATCTCTAGGGCCATTAATTTGATTGACAGTACATGGGCTTTTTTTCTCAGCTTACTAAAGGAGAACTGGAAATATGTCAAAAATTTATCTGACACTTTAAAAATAATTACAGGTATTTGCCACAACTTACATAGTATACAAAAGTTCTAAAGTCATTTTAAAACGTAATTATCTTGTTTAGAAGATGAGTATCTGAAGTTCCACTTCATTTGCGTTAAATCCATTATGTGATACACTGCAGTTATTTGTGATACACAAATAATGTAATATTTAAGTAATATTTTACTTAAAAAATAGGTTACAAGTCCTCTTTCCTACTATGTATCCCAAGGTTATTTTTTTCCTAAATAACAGAACTACAAATTTTCAACTGTTTAAAACTTTGACTTTAAAAAGAAATGGAGCAGTAATTATTTTCTTCTGAGACATTACTTTAAAATTCTCATTGTATTCCTAACTTAATTGAACTGAATTCACCAACAAGACATGGAGTTCTCTCTGATACACAATTGTTATAAGCTAGACCAGTTACCAAAACATATCTATGCTGATACTAGTAACAACTTTTCTGCTCATTATCAAGTAGATAAATTATAATATCTTGTAAAAAAAAAAAAGCTCTGAGTCACAGTAGCATCTATTGCAAAAGGCAAAGTCAGCATTCATTGTATTAGGATTAAGAAATTTATATGTCAGGATATTTATAATTTTTTACCTTTTCTATGTAGGATGATGACAACTTTCCCCTAAATTCTCCCCTTCATCATTAACCCCTGTTCATCCCTACTAAACATTTATAAACTAGTTATTTTCTTGTTTGAACAGAGATTCTCATTCAAGTCACCTATGGTAGTTGTCTAATGACTTAATAACATCATTTAGTGCTTGTCATTGATAATTTAAAAATTCATTAATAGGTTTTTATTTTTTGAGAAGAAATATGCTAATCACTAAAAACCATGGAAGGATTGATCAGTTAAGACTATAAAGTTGATCAGTAATTATAAAATATTTTCACATATGTTTTCTTTTATATTTCTGAATATTTAATAGAGCAGTATAAATGGAACATGTAATATTTCCATGGCCTGAAGGGATACTGAAGGAATATTTGATATAGAATAAACCATTCCAAGCCAGAAACCATAAATATTAACTAGTCAGCTTCTGAAGTTTGCCATCATTGTTTTAATTGCTAAGGCCTGAACTATACCAGTTCTATACTTCATTTGTTTCTATGCCTCGAATTCAGATGGTTACCATAAGCAAAAGGTAAACATAAATTTTCTAAGGTTTGAGATGACTGCTCTCAGCTGTAATCACAGCTGTAATTCATATTAAATTGCCTTTGGAGTAATAGTTAATATAAACAATATTTGCTATAATTAAAGAAATATTGTTTAAATATTTATTTAATTATTTATTTATTTATTTATTTATTTATTTATTTATTTATTTATAACAGACAGCATGTGTAAACAGGGGGAAGAAAAAGGACAAGCAGACTCCACACTGAGCACAGAGCCCAAAGAGGGGCTGGATCTCAAGACCCTGAGATCATGACCTGAACCAAACTAAATGTGGGATGCTCAATGGACTGAGCCACCCAGAACCTCCTAGAAAAATATTTTTTAATATATTTGTTTTAATGTTTACAATCCATCTAAATAGTGTGAATTATAAAAATTGAGTTTTCTATATGAAGAATATAAATTATAGCATGATCAAGTACATTTTATTTTAGATTCACTTTTTAATGAGGAATTAAAATGAAAACGAGGAATTAAGTGATGCTTTAAATCAGCCAGGTTGCATTCTTAGACAAAGTAGTTCTAACTATAGGTAACCAGAAGCACAATCCAGAAGCACAAATAACAGTAAGGATCATTGGAGCTAAGTGAAAGGAAAACACCTATGTATAGGTCAATCTCAATAGATCTCAGCATGGGTCTTCTTCTGGGGCTAGAGATTTCTGACTTTCCATAAAAGTCCTCAAGAAAAAAATACTACTTTACCTCTATTTAATTAATAAGAGTAGAGCTTAAACTCCTCCCTCTCTTCTGCCAGATTTCTGGCAAACGAAAGTGTAGGCACTTTGTCCCTTAATTCTTTGCATAAACGTGACCTGCCTATGAGTCACCATTTACTGGAAGCTGCGAAAAATTATGTATTAAAATAATGTGCAACTGTATTTCAACTGAAGTAATGGTATCTTTTGACTCTTGCAGACAACTTTGTAAAATGTCACATTAGAATTATTATCCTTCTCCTAATATTAGTGGTTGCGCAGGAAGCTTAGTGACTCTCAGATTATAAAGCTCTTAAAAATTCCTGATAATATGTATCGGTCCATTTGCTAGGTATTCATTACACTAATCCATCAAGCAAACATGCATAGAAAAATCTAAGCACAATACGATGGATGAACAGATGAATAAGACTTTTTTTCCTTCTTACATACAGTGCATTGAGATTAAATAGGTAAAATGGTTATCGGTACTCAGGACACTGAATGGACCTCAGGGAGGAGACTGTGTTTGAGTGTTTGAGTAGAGTTAGAAAAGAAAAGCACAGGGGCTTTCTTTTGGGTGGCTCAGTGGTTGAGCATCTGCCTTCAACTCAGGTCATGATCCCAAGGTCCAGGGATCAAGTCCCACATCAGGCTCCCTGTGAGGAGTCTGCTTCTCCCTCTGCCTATGTCTCTGCCTATCTCTGTGTGTCTCTCATAAATAAATAAATAAATAAATAAATAAATAAAATCTTTAAAAAAGAATAGAAAAGCACAGTTTCATAAAATTAGAATGTTTTCATTTAAACTTAATTACATGTTTCTTTTCATTTATCTGTATGCCATTGAAGCTTCCTTGACTTGACTGTGTTATTTAGCAACTGACGTCTTCAATCATATGCCATATGTATTTAATTTAATCATAAATGCATAAATCACACGATGCAGAATTGCTAGAGTGCGTAAATTGAACAATTTCTAAATAAATTGTATATCTTTCTAACTCACTACCTCACCAGAAAATAAATATGGAAAATGGGTGTCCTAAAGAACAAAAACAGTCCATTTTATCACAAATATCAAGTGACTCTAATAGAAAACTGGCCCATTTCAACCCTTCCAAACTCAATGTGTTCTAACACATACAATCTTTTTTTAAAAAAAAATCAATCTTTTCAAAATTAAACAAAAGATATTTTCTAGCAGATTCTTTTTGGTAGTATTTAGCATATATTGAAATTTATCAATGGGTCAATTAAACTAGTATCCAGATAATTATTTTATAAATATTTTATCTTGCAGTGTTCTCAAAATTATTTATGAAACTACCATTAAGGATATGCTTTATACATATTTGTGTATGTGAATTACCCTGTCTTCCTTTTACAATTTTATTATTTATTATTTTCTCCATATTATCCTTATTTTTCTTATGCTATCACTTTCTATTGTATATCATTACCAATTACAGAAAGTCTTTTGTAAATAAAAGACTTAAAAATAAAATAAAATAAATAAAAAGAAAAAAAGTCTTTTGTAAATAAATCAGAGAATAAGGGAAGAAAAGGAAAGGAAGAATGGAGGGAGAGAGGGAGACAGGAAGGAAATGCAGTGTAAATAAGCTTAAGGGCCAGAAAACACACATTCTAGACCATCAGGACCATTACATTCTTGAGACAGGAGCAATAGGTGTGTGAGCACCTGTTGGCCATCCTTTCCTATTATGGCAATTAATAGACATCTAACAGTGAGTGACAGCAACTGTAGAAGGATCACAATGTTTGCATTGTGGAGCTTTTAAGTTGCAAGGTTAGGAAAGGATGGAGTAACTCCCTTCTCTAGCATAACCAGGATCAGGTCATAACAGCAACAATATATGGATGGCAGCATCTTGATTTCAGGCTTATCAGGCAACCTAGCATTCACATGTACAGAGAGCTCAAGCCACTTCCCTAATGTGATTATCTTTCTAAAAACAGTTTTTATGTTTTGATTGGCTACCTAAATGACTTCTCAAAATTATTTAATGTGATAGAGCATTTTTATCCTGAAATACATTTTTCTAGGTACATCAAGATGACTTTTATTGTAAGTAATGCAAACCAAATTAACAGTAGAGTAAATAATGAATTCATTTATTTACTCAGGTAATGAGATCTGGAGACTTTGGAGTTTGATTCATTGATTCAATGATCAAGTATCTGGTGCTCTCCACATTTCAACCCTTCCAACCTCAATGTGTTCTAACAGCTCCATTCACTTTTGTAAGATGGCTTAGGCAAAAATAAGTATCCTTTGCTCTCATGATAACATCCAAAGGCACAAAAACCAAGACTCTCTTCTTTTTTTTTTCCTCACACAATTACATCCCAAAGAAGAAATGGTACACTTTATATTACTTGAAAAGGGCAAAATTTATTATTTTGTGAAGACTGGTTTACACACTCTCGGTTAAATTTCTACCCTGGTGTGTGACTTAGCTCAGTCTATAAGCCATGAGAATTGTGTTTACCTCTCTAGTTTAAGGCCTAAATACTAAGTAAGAACAATAATATCACTGGCCCTTTGATATTCTAAAATTACAAGTGATACAGCACCATCTAAAAGATATCCCCCCAAAAAATAAAAAAATAAAAGATATCCCAATAAAATTTAATATATCTGTTATACTAAAAAAAAGAATCAATTCAAAACTTAAAATGTACCTTGAAAAATAAAAATAAATAAATGAATAAAATATTGAAATGTACCTAATAAGGAAATATCTCATATGTAAGCTAATTCACTAATGAATGGTCCAGTTATGTGAAACAAGGATCTGCTAAACTTCTAGTCCCTCTAGAAGGTACTAGAAAAAGATGTAAATTCCTTCAAAATTTAGAAATCTATAGCACTGGGCATCTTCCTTGCCCCAAAATCCCCTTGTTTTCTTTACTGGTCATGCATTACCTTAATCTCTTGACATATAATTAGCATGTGAACTCACATGCTTAACGTGAATGTTCCAATTGAAATAACTTTTATTCTTTATAATACAAAGCTTTGAGCCATGGCTAAATTAGAAGGAAAAAGAAGAATCTAGAACCACCGAATAAAATCAAGTCCAACTCACCATCAAACTTTGCTTATATTGAAAAGACACAACTTAGCTTTCTTCCTCTGCTAATATTATATCCCCCTTGCTCAACATCATGCATGATCCATTAGTCATGCATATGTTCTTGCTATTTAAGTCTAAATCGATCCTGATATGGCTTTATACAGGACTCACTCTTTGTGTATATATGAAATTACTATAACACCATCCCTCATTTATAATTTGAGAGTCTCGGATGAGTTTTCCCGGGCTCTAGAATAACAGAAGATCATAAAAAGATGTAACAATACATATTATCTAGCAATTCGGGAACTTGCCCCTATGTTAGGAGCTGGCTGTTGAAGAGATGCAGCTGCTTTTGAAGTTTTCAGTTCCTGGGGGGGTCGGCTTCACAGATCCTCACCTGTCTGCCAAGCTACAGCAGATGTCAGACAGATCCCATGAGGGGAAGATTTGGCCAGTTTCTTCAATGTCTGGATTGCCAGCCAGCTGTACCCTGTGGCTATAGCTACCCCATCGCTCTGCTGGTGAGGAAGGGCACAAAGGCACTCAGACATATGCAATACTTCACTCCCGGGGAGGAAGCTCGCTGCCAGCTCCTCTGTAGTCTACTCCCTAGTGAACTCTGCTGGAACATGCCTTGAATATTCCTTTGCTCTTCTACCTTAAGGCCTAAAACTTCAAATCAGCTTTCAAAATTAGTCATTTCTGATATTTACCCTTACTTCACTCTAGTTTTCATTTGAATTTCCAAACAAACCAAGGGGACACTTACAGAAAGAAGAAGGTAAGAAGATGAGGGTTTCTGCACTTCTTAACTGGAGAGAGTTCTTTGGCTATGGTATTTCCCCAGTTATGGAAGGAAGTTATTTCGGAAAAGAATTTTTAAAATGTCATCTTAGAACACAAAGGAATTAAGGAAAAGGTAGAGGAAAAAATCATTAGCAGAGAGAGAAAAAGAGGAGAGGTGGTTCTTCTACATTGAAAATAAAGCAGTTTTCTCCTCTTTGCCAAAACTAAAACTTTACTTCTGAGGACTGTGCAGGTAGGTTCTCTTGATTTTTAAAGGGACTCCTTTTCACAGTGATTACTTGAAAGAAAAGAAAAGGTGGGGTGGGGAGAAGGGGAGCCTGGAAGTTTCAGTAGATAGAGCATGCAGCTCATGATCTCAGGGTTGTAATTTAAAGCCTGTACATTGAGTATACCGATTACTTTTTTTAAAAGCTAAAAAAAGGTGGGGGGAAGGGTTACTCCTTTTTCTTAGGGATATAGAAGACAGGATTGAGATGGGAAGAGGCAGCCATGGCAAGTTGGTCTTGAATTCTTCTTAGAGGTTACATTAATATTAACAATTATGACTAATGATGGACTATTTTAATGTCACTTATTATCTAGGAAAGCCATGATCTGCAGGAATAGTGGTATGTTAATACTCATTTGATTGGGAAATACAATTTCTCCCTGACCTACCCATATAATAATTTAGGTATCACATTCAATCTACAGGTAATGTTTCAAATTATAAGCATAGTATCTGCTAAAGGTTGAATGTTTGTGCCTCACAACCCTCAAATCGATGTGCTGAGATCCTCATATCTAGTGTAACTGTATTAGAAGATGAGGCCTTTGGGAGGTGATCAGGTCATGAGGGTAAAGTGCTCATGAATCAGATTAATACCCTTTTAAAGAAGATCCCAGATTAATACCCTTTTAAAGAAGATCACTATGTGCCAACATCTGAGAAGATGGCCATCTGTGAACTGGAAAGTGGGCTTCAGCAGACAACGAATCTGCTAGCACTTTGATTTTTGTCTTTTCAGCCTCTAGAAACGTGAGAAATAAACGTTTATTGTTTAACCCAGTCTATGGTATCTTGTTATAGCAGTTAAAACAGACTAAAACAGTATCTCGGGGTGGGGGGGAAAGCCTTGCAAATCTATCAGAGAAATCATTATAATGTAAACTATTTTGTCAGAATTTGTGTGTGTGTTCACTATTCAGTATGTAATCCAAATGCAACTTCATTTTTATTATTTTTTAAAAGATTTTATTTGCTCATTTTAAAGAGAAAGAGAAAGAGCCAGCAAGCAAGTAGGCGAGGGGCATCAGGAAAAAGAGAGAATCCCCAGCAGACTCTCCACTGAACGCAGAGCCTGAGCCAGGGCTCACTTCCAGGATCCTGAGATCATGACCTGCGCCAAAATCAAGAGTTGGACGCTTAACCAACTGAGCCATCCAGGTGCCCCTCTTTATTTTTTTAAGATACTCCATCAAGTAAAACTTTGATGAATGATATTTCAGATTCATTCTTTCTTAAGGATTTGATGTGAAAAAAACCTAATAGAAATTATGAGTGTATTTTGTTTTCCCTACAGCAGTAATTTCTTACTTTATTTTCTTTTTACTATTGTCCCCTAAAGAGCTGTTGAGACCATTTTTTCCTAATATTCTTACATGAAGTTTTAATATAGGTATTCTGTGTTTTCATGTACTGCATGTAAATCTATGTTGTATTCATAAAAAGGATAGTAAAAAAATTACAATATTTAATAATATTAAGACAGGACTAGAGTGACTAGAATAATATTAAGAATGACAAAATCAAATTTTGAAGTTATATTTAAAAGGTGGTAATAGGGATACCTGGGGGCTCGGCGGTTTATCACCTGCCTTCCACCCAGGGCATGATCCTGGGGTCCTGGGATCGAGTCCCACGTCAAGCTTCCTGCTTGGAGTCTGCTTCTCTCTCTGCTTGTCTCTCTCTCTCTCTCTCTCTCATGAATAAATACAATCTTTAAAAAAAAATAAAATAAAAGGTGGTAATATTTAATTTTATAAGTACATTTGCTGAGTAATTTTAATGTAGTTTATGTACATATATAAATTGGAATGTATGAAGTTCCATATGAACATCATGCTAATGGATCATAGAAATACATAATAATAGTGTAATCAAGTTTAAAAATCATCAAAAATAATTTTCATGAGAAAAATTAAATAATACATTTCTTAAAAACTCTTTTTAACACACTTAACTTTTAACTTTTGCTTAAAGAATATACTGTGTACCTTAACTGCAAGACAGTCATTCAGAAATTGTCAGTTTTGGTTTTTTTTTGTTTTGTTTTGTTTTCTGCACTTGGCATAATTAATGATGAGTTAAATAAATTTTGTAGAATTGCACAATAAAACATAAAGGATTTTTATTGAATTCTCAAAGTCCAAGTCACCCATAAAAATACTGAAGATCAAATATAAACAATATCCATAAAGCAGTCAATAGCACCCCCTATACATATGCAGACCATCTCCGGTCTGTAATCTTGTCTGAATACAGCCATATATTTGTACCACTGCATCTTTCATAACTCAGTGTCAAAGCTGCTCATGTCAAATTCCAGAAAACCAAACAAAAGTAATTAAATTTTAAAGAATGCAATTTTGGTTGCTGCAATTAAGCTTCAGAACCCATAACCATGTATAAGTTGTTTGTTGTTGTTTTTTTTTTTACTTCTTCCCCAGAACCTATTTTCATCCTGCCCCAGAGACTTCGTATCAGTCACAGATTTTTAAAGCTATAAAAATTATCTGGTTCAATTCCCTCACTTGTCAGAAAGTAAAAATTATGCCATAAAGTATTTTTTCTCCTGTTTATAAAAACAGAAACTAAACATTTCTAGCAATGAGATATTTTCTTCCATAAAGATGATTATTTTGCTCTTCCATATTGGTCTGCTGTATTATTTCATTATTTTTTCAATGAAAACTGATAATTTAACAAACCTAAATTAACTAGCATATTGTTAGTAATTTAACTGATTTGTTATAAAGTTGATTTTTGTCAATAAGTTAATTTCTCAACTTTTCTGCAATAGCTTAGTATGAAATAATTGCATCACTCTTCAATTAAAGAACCACTTGAAACTGTTTATATTCTAGAAAAGAGGGTGCAATTCAGAATGAGAGCAGCATATGCTCCTGAATGCCAGAACAGCAATTCTCCATTTGTAAATGAATAAACATTAAAAAAAATAATAGCTGTTTTCTTCCCAAGCCTGAGTTAACATAAGGTTTATTATCCTCATCTTCATGTATTTCCAAACCTACCAGAAAGAGAGGGAGCTCCTCCATGTATAACAATAAGGAATATATCGTGTGTGTGTGCTAGAGTGTGTATAACTATAGCTGTATATAAAATATAAGCAGAAGAGAAAGCTAATAGGAATAAATTAAAAATTAAATTATATTGACAGTGAGAATAATTTGTCTATCATGCAATGAGAATATTATAACCCTCCCAACACACTATTTGGATTTTTTCTGCGTCTGCATGAATCATGAAGAGTTTACTTTAAATCATAGCAAATGTGGCCTTAATGGTATTTTTGTTTGTTTGCTTTGCTTCTGTTCTTATAATTCTTTCTTAGCAAATGTAAAGTAAATATTGTGTGATATTTCTGAAAATGATAGGGTTAACTTACAATTCATAATGCAATTCCTTGGACTATCTAAGGACTGTAGCATGGGTTAAAGGACAGCATGACACAGGGTTATCCACTGCCCTGAGCATTTCAACCTCCCTGTGGACTAAAGTTAGTGAACAAAGAAGTATTCCTTTAGCTAATATTCTACTTAATAAAGTTTCTTAGAGACAAATTAAGATTTTTCAGCAATGTGTTTGAAAACCAGATATACGAGTACAAAGACACTTATCTATACTTTCTCATTTATCTATTATTTCAACACCTATTTATTAGATACCATAGATAATGCCCTAAAAATACTTAAATGTGAAAGTGTAGAAGGACAGGTAGGTCAACAAATACAACATAGTTTTAAATGTGCTGAATATGCCATGATTGAGATTACGAGAACACCTTCAAGAAAAGGCAGTAGGAGGGATGACTTGGGAAAGTTTCTAAGAGAAGGTGAGGTCTAAGCTCAGTTTTTAAAAATGTGTAGGTGTAATGTAGTTGGTTAATAAGGAAAGGGCTTTTTTTTTTTAAAGATTTTTATTTATTTATTCATGAGAGACACAGAGAGAGAGAGGCAGAGACACAGGCAGAGGGAAAAGCAGGCTGGCTCCATGCAGGGAGCCTGATGTGGGACTTGATCCCAGGTCTCCAGGATCAGGTTGTAGGCTGAAAAACCACTGAGCCACCTGGGGGCTACCCAGGAAAGGGCTTTTAAAATGGGACCAAGTGTGCTCTCTTTGGCAGCACATATAATAAAATGGGACAAATCATCTGCAAATGTATGGAAGTGTGGAATGCCATTACATGAATAAGAAGCTGTGAGTACTTCAGGGCAATTAGAATAGAGTGTAAGTGGGAAGAATGGTGTAATTTGAGAGGATAGAATTAACGGTAAACAAATCATGAATAATCTTGTGATAAGACTAAAGCATATGTGAGGCCTGATTAAAATATTGTAAAAAGTGAAGTAGTAATTTGCATTTTAATTGCGGGGAGGGCAGTAAATCGGCTATGCAAGAGAAGAACAAAGCTGAAACAGAGGTTTATTTCAATTTGGGGTTTTGGTTTCTAGTAATGGTAAATTGATTTGGTTAGATTAACTTTCTCACAGATAACTATGGGACTTGAGACAGATGACAGATAAATAAATACACACATAAAAACAAATATCTTTAGGCACTATAAGGCGACAAAAATATGGCAGGGACTGGAAAAGAGATAGTCTTAAAAGGTATCAATTTGGGCTGCTCTAATAAAAGTACCACAGAATAGGCAGCTTGTAAACAACAGAAATGTGTATCATACAGTTCTGGAGACTGGGAAGTCCAAGATCAAGGTGTTGGCTGATTTAGTGTCTGGTGAGAGCTCACTGCCTGGTTCAGATAGCTGTCTTTTCTGTCTGTCCTCACATGGTGAAAGGTCTATTTCATAAGACCTGTAATCTCATCAACTCCCCAAAGCCTACCTCCAAATACCAGCACATTAGGAATGAGATATCAACATATGAATTTGGGGGTGAATGGGGTGGAGGTAGTGAGCAGCAAAACTATTCAATCTACAGCAAAAATTTAGTCTTGAAAGAACAGAACTACAATGAGTGAGATTTGCCAGTTTGCCACTTTTTGATTTAGGTCATTTCTCAACCTACAAACTTTGCTTGAGTCGGTGGCAAGCTGCAGTCTTACTGCCTTGAGGAGTCAGAAACTTGTCAGAACAAGCAGAGTCAAAGTTAGAGAAGTAATAGAAGAGAGTCACAGTTGTGGGAAACCTGCAGATATGCATATAAATTACGCCAGTCAGCTGATTTGATTGCTAAACTATGCACCTACAGAGGAGTGTAAAAGGGACTGTAAAAAGAACAAAAGCAGAAAGCTAAAATCATTAAGTGGATGTTTTAACTGCTAGGGATCCAAGGGAGGCATAGTCTGGCATTTGATTTCAGAGCAGGTACCTATCTGCTAGAAGAAAAATAAATATTCTTCAGAAAAACATCATAGATTTCAGAACTTCTAGAATATAATATCCATAATATTCAATATACAATTACAAATTTACTAATCCTGTGAAGAAACAGAACAATGTAATCATAATTAAGAGAAAAAACAGTCATAAGAGAATGAACCCAAGAACCAAGATGCTGCAATTAGCAGAAAAGAACTATAAAAATAAAAGTCACTTGATGTGCCATTTGATGATGGAGTCCTTAGGCTGGAAAAAATATTACAATAATTCAATGAACAGTCAGAAAGAGAAAAAGATTCAAGAAAAAATAAAGACTCTCAGTGACATGTTGGAAAATATGAAGTCCTCAAACATACATGTAACTGGAGTTCCAGGAAGGAAGGAGAGAATAAATGCACAGAATAAAATATTTTCATAATCTGTAGCTGAAAATATCCCCAATTGTAAAAACCTTAAACTTAGATATTCAGCAAAATTCAATGAGATGAATCTCCCAAAGAGAGATAAATACAGATGAAATCCACCTACGCAAATCAAAATAATGCTGCCAAAATCTAAGGATGGAGATAAAGTCTTGAAAGTATCCAGAAAAAATCAGCATATTACATTCTGGAAAACTAAAATATATTTGACATCTGACTACTCATTAGAAAGAATGAAAACAAGAAGATAAAAAAATTATATTTTTAAATCTAGAGAGATACAAACATACGTCAAAGCAAAAAATCTGAATCTGGCAAAATAATCCTTTAAAATTTAAAATTAGAGTTCTATTACATTCCATGATAGTAGAATGGGGACCAGATTTGCCTGCTATAAACAACAAAAACAAAACACATGGAATTAAAACAAACAAACACATCTTTTAAGTATTAGAAAACAGAAAAAAAAGTGTCTTCTAAGGAAGGAAGACAAATGAGATAAGGTCTACAATTGTTGAAGTATTACTGCCTGTAAAGAGTCTTCAGACCTTATCACAGACCAGGAAGCCCAAAGAAATCTCAGAAGTCCCCCTCAGTTGAAACAGCAGAGCTGAATTCTCTTGGAGAAAATGTATGGATAAGAAAATTGGAGAGGAGGAGACTACACCAAGTAAAGAAGACTGCACCAAAAGAGAGATCAGGATAATTGCAAGTATTTTCCCTAAAATGTTCAGCTGAATACCTACCGTTGCATACATGTGAGAAATTAACCAGAGTGGCAGGGATGGGGGAGGGTACAGAAATAAAAACAAAACACCAGAATGAAACAAAAGAAAAAAAAAATCTTTGATGCTGCTCACCCAGGGTGAGTAAATTTCATATTCTCACCAGTAAGTTGGAAAAAAACATTATATAACACGGAGAATCAAGTAGAATCAACAGAAGGACATCATTTCAGTAGTTAAGGGAAAAAACAGCCCTGAACTACAGACTGCTCAAGTACTGAGTGGCAAAACTTTTAAGTTTGAAGCATCCCTGAGAACAAATTGTTTCTCAGTAACAACTTATCCAAGACAAACTACTAGAATATTGAAAAAAATTACAAATAGATTCAGTCTACAGAACACACAAAGCTTGATTTCCAATAAAATATTATAAGACATTGAAATAAACAGGAAAGGATAACCCATCATAAGGAAAAAAATCAATGTAAAGAGACCTAAACTAGTAAACAAGTACATTAAAATAGTATTTATAATTAGATTCATACATCCAAATAGAGGAAATCATAATCTTGTTCATTAGAGATGTATAAAGCATAGATGGGTAAATACAAATTTGAATTCTAAAAGTAAAAATATAGTTTCCTAAAATGAAATACACACTACATTGGACTAATAGCAAATAAGACATGGCAGATAAAAGATCAGTAATCTTGATGCATAGAAAGAAGCTATCTATATGAAACAAAGAAAAAGGGGGAGGGATGGAGAAAAGAAAAGGAAGAGAGGAGCAATGGGTTGAAGATCAAGATTAAGTAGCCAAATATATTCATATAATTAGCATACCAACTGGCGAACAGAGAGGAAAAAGAAAGAATTCAAGAAATAATGGCCAAAAATACTAAAAAATTTGATGGTAATTTAAACCCATTAATTCACTATGCCCAATAAACCCCAAGCAAAATCAATAATAAGTAAACAATACCAAAGACATCATAATCAAATTGCTCAAAACTCATTATAAAGAGAAAAACCATAAAAATAGTCAGGAAATTAAAGATATTTTGTACAGAGGAAAATAAAAATTACAGCAGATTTCTCCTTAGTGCCAACAAAAATAAGAGGAACCTGAAACAATGTGGTTTAAGTACTAGAAAGACAAAATAAACAAACAAACATACAAAAAACAAAACACCCTTCAAGCTAGAATTTATACCCAGAAAACATATATTACAAACACAGAGATATTATCATGTATGCAAAAGCTGAAAAAAGGCACCTGCAACATATATCTACTAAAAAAAAAATTTAGAGGAATTCCTTGAAGCAGAAGAAAAATGATCCTAGATGGAAATCTGGATCTACGTAAAGGAATGAAGAAAATTGGAAATAGTAAATAAAAATCTTATAATTTAAAAAATTCTAAAAGATAAATGATTTTTCAGGTGAAAATAACAAAAATCTAGCATGACTTTTATGACTTGTAAAATTAAAATTAAAATACACGAGAAATATAAGGACACAGAGTTGGGAAAATGAAGTATGCCACTGAAAAAATTTTGTATGCTATGTAAAATAGTATAATGTTACCTGAAGATAGAAACTGTGATGCATTAAAAGTACATACAAGAATCCCTTAAGCAACTCCCAAAAGAAGACAACAAAGAGCTATTTTTTTTCAAAGAGCTATTGAAAATAAGTCACCATGAAGGAAAAAACAGATAAACTAATTACTAATTTTAATAAATTAACCTATTTAATAAATTAATTTTATCAACATAATTAGAAATTTAAAAATCTCACCTCAAAAGAAGGCAGAAAAGAAGGAAAAAGAACAAAAATTCCAGCCATATAAAAAATCACATTAAGTTTAAATAGATAAAATACTCCAATTAAAAAGCAGGTATTTAAAATTAGGTGAAAAAATAAGAATCACAAATATCCTGTCTACTAAAATAGTCACTTTAAATAAAAATACTCAAATATCTAAAAGTAAAAGGATAGAAAATGATACACTATAATAATACCAATTAAAAGAAAGGTGAAATAACTATTAATAACAAAGTATATTTCAGAGCAAAGAATATTTCCAGAGATAAAGATCATTTCATAATGATAAAAGGATCAATTCAGCAAGAGAACATAACAATTCTAAATATTTATACAACTAATAATACAACTTCAAAATACATCAAGTAAATTAAGCTCCAAGAAGAAATTGAAAAATCCACAATTATAGCTAGAGATTTCAAAACCTTTTATATTAGAACATATTGAAAACAGTAAGAATTTGGAAAACTTGGACACTTGGGTTGCTCAGTGTTTGAGCCTCTGCCTTTGACCCAGGTTGTGATCCTGAGATCCTGGGATTGAGTCCCACATCAGGCTTCCCATTAGGGATCCTGTTTCTTTCCTCTGCCTATATCATTGCCTCTCATCCTGTGTCTCACATGAATAAATAAATTTAAAAAATAAAAAGAATATAGAAAACTTGAACAATCAACCAGCTTACCCTAATTGACCTCTCTCTATAGAACACTAATTGCAACAACAGAATAGACTCTATCTATGCACATGCACCAATAGGACCATATTATGGTCCTAATATCTCAATACATTTAAAATTTCAAATAAAATAAGGTATGTCTCTTGACCACACTGGGCTTACTTGAAGTTAAAAACAGAACTCTAAAAAATGCTAAATATTGGGAAAATATATATATTTACATTCTTACTAGTAATGTATGAGAGTTCTAATTGTTCTACGTATTCAGTAACATTTGGTGTTATGTGTTTTTAATTTTTGTGTAATTCTAAAATTGTATAGTAGTATGACATTATTATTTGGATTTTCATTTCCCTAATGACTCTGCTTTTAAACACTTTTATATATCTTTTTTTTCTTTTATTTGTCATTCATATAACTATTTTAAGTGTCTATTCAAGTCATGGGTCATTTTTCATTTTTTAGTTCTTTAGTTTTTTTCTTAAATCTTTTTGTTTTTGACTCAAAGGGTATAGAAGTATATAAATTTATATTATATATACATATGTATTATATTTACATATAATAACCTTTACATTAAAGAAGAATCAGGGGCAGCCCCAGTGGCTCAGCAGTTTAGCGCTGCCTTCAGCCTGGGGTGTGATCCTGGAGTCCCGGGTCAGGTCCCATGTCGGGATCTCTGCATGGAGCCTGCTTCTCCCTCTGCCTGTGTTTCTGCCTCTCTCTCTCTCTGTGTCTCTCATGAATAATAAATAAAATCTTAAAAAAAGAGAATCAAAAGAGAAACTAAAAAATGTTTTAGTGTAAATTATAAAGAAAACACATTTTTAAATATGTGGGATGAAACTAAAGTATTAAAAACTATATCCTTAAATAAAGGCTTGATATAAATTATCTAAGCTTCTACCTTAAAACTCTGAAAAGGAGGAACAAATAGCATCCAAAGTTACTACAGTGAAATAAATGAGTAGAAATAGGAGGTAGAAAAATAATTATTTTCTACAAAACGTCATTACATTTAGCAGTGCCTATAGAAGATTAAGAGAAAGAGAGATTGGAAATTGGTACTCATCAAAATGTACTTTTAAGAAAATTAAGAAGTATGTCAGAGATAGGAAGAACATATTTGGAAAACACTCATCTGACAAATGTCTGATATCAAAAAGACAAAAAAATAATAATAAATAGATGAAAAGTGAAAAATACATATGAATGACAAGTACAGAAAGATATATAAAAGAGCTAACATCATTAGTAATTAGGGAAATGAAAATCCAAGCAATGATGTCATACTGCTATACATCCTTTAAAGTGATAAAAAATAAAAACACCATAGCACCAAATGCTAGTAATTAGGTATAACAATCAGAACTCTCATATAACCCTTTTGAGAATGTAAAATCTACAATTCCTTTGAAACATACTTTTTCAGCACCTTAGAAACTGAAATGTACTCTTATACATTAGTAAGGACACTATGTGTAAGAAGGTATTTAGCCAAGAGAAATGAAAATACTCACTTTATTCATAATAGCCAAAACTGAAAACAACCAAAAAGTCTATCTACAGGGGAACAAATATGTAAACTCTGGTGGATTCACACAATGATATACACTCAGAAATTAAAAAAAAAAATACTGCTACATGAAAAAAACATGGCCAATTTTACAGATATTCTGGACGCACAAAAAAAATAAAATAAAATTTAAAAACCAGGCACAAAAATAAATGATTCCATTTACCTGCATTTCTAGAGCAGGCAAAGATGATGGAGAAACAGATGTATACATCTTTATATATGTACATGTCACCATAGCCTCTGAAGGGTGAAGGAAATTACATATAGGAATTTTCTAACTTGATAACTTCACATGGGAGAGAAAAAAACAGATTTACCCATTAATCAAAATCATAATATTAAGATTTGTGCATTTCAAGTGGCAGGATATTAATAGTTAATGAAGCCAGGTGATGAACCCTAGTGATTATTGACTGAATGAGAAGGAACAGATAAGAAGTAAGAATGAATAAAGAGGTGGTGTTTTGACTAGTTAAAAGCTTGGGGCTTGAATATATGAGTAGATAATTATATCTTTTCCAAGAATAAAATTAGAAACGACGTGAGCCTTGTCGATGTATATGAAAAAAAGCCCTGTTTGGGGCATAACAAACTTAAAGTTCCACTTGAATATCTGTATAGAAGTACCCAGTAAACTTTGATTATACAACTTACTGGAAATCTCAACCTAGATGTCCTGTTTTAGAACAATACACACTGAGTTTATAATTCTGATGAGTCAGTTGGGAAGTTAAAACTAAGGATTTAATTATTAAAATGTTGATGTTCATCAAACCAGCATAAGATTAATTTATCCACATGTGCAGAATTGGCTGATACTACTTGGTGGTTGTAAAAAAATGAAGGAATACAACTAATAAATACTAAGAGAAGAAAAGTTAGTTTCAATTAAAACTTGATTCCTTTTAAATTATGGGATGATTTAAAACTAAACTGCTGAATTTTAAAATAACATGGAGTGGCCACGGGCATAATTTAGGTGAACATTATATATTTATGAATTCAGATTCAGGTCATTTTTATATGAGAAATCTGATTCTGGATTATTTTAAAATCCACCATTAGTATTATATGGCTTGGATCTAGTTTTATATTTATAATCTCAATTCTGAATTTTATAAAAAACCTTTAAACACTGTATTTCCACATAGAGAAATGTCAATTCCATTATATTTGATATACTCTTTGTTGCATTAGAAACAGACTGGAAATGCAGTTCTGTTTTGCCTGATGCTTTACAATGAATTTACATTTTATTTTCGATTCCCATAGACTCAAAATATTCAATAAATCCATTTTATCTGTCTCTGGGCAAAAGTGCTTTGCAAAATAAAGAATTTGTTGTCAAATGTTGATGTAAGCCAAGGGCTTTTGTTATTTTACATGCCTCCAAGGAATACTACCTACAGGCTAACAGAAGAAATGATAAATGCTGAATATCACCCAACAGAAGTGACATAATATTCAAGAATAGTACTCTAAATTGGTAAAATAACAACATGCAGAAACATGGGGTGAGGAAAAATTTACTAAGGAATAAAATATTTAAAAATTTCCAACTCCATAATTCATTATTGACTGTCAAGAAAGAGGAAAATATCCAAACAGAGAAGAAAACATTGGACAATAAAGATTATTTGTCTATGGCTTTCTAGATGGCTTAGAAAAAGCTCTAGCTTGAATGTACACTGTAATAAGAGGGCATATTTCTTAAAAATGTAAAATGAATTCTAAAATTCTGTAGAAAGACTTAGAATTTAATATCTGTGATATTTACATTATTTACAAAAAAAAAAAGCAGAGGGAACCAATCAAAATTTTTCAGAAGTTGAGGCCACCTATAAACTACAGCATAAAAATAATTCCACTATTTTGAAAAAATTTAAGATATTATTATAAGAATGTAAAAAACTTAAATGAAGAAGAACAAAAAAAATCAGTACAGTCATTGTCAATGGTGTTGAAGAAAGGATTCAGAATGATACTCGATACCTAAGAAAATAAACTACTTCCCGCCAGAAATCTAAAAACACTTTGTCCTCACAGGTAGAATTTGTGTGAACAGCTTATAAAACAAGACTGCTGAGTCCAAGGTAAAGGTGGATATGAAAAAAGCCATATTGCTGATAGTTCTGAAAGAACAAATTACCTTTGAAATAGGAAATTCTTTACCAGCCAAATGGGATTTTTTTTTAAACTTCATCTTCCTCTTTACAAGAAAGGGGAAAAAGAAAGAGAGAAAGAGAGAACTCATTTAACAACCAATCCATATATTGGTGCTGAGTACTAGATTTGTGAACTCTTAGTCATTTCTCAAACTGAGGTTAAATCAATCATCTCTTTGTTATGGAGAAAGATTTAAAGACATTTGATTAACCTTAAGAGGCTCAACTCCACTGAAGGCCATAGATGGTCTTTGATTTGTTGAGTGTGGGGAATCTAAGAGGCTATTATATTCTATTCCTCATTAAAAATATAGAAGAGTAATAATTGTATATGAGTCTGAGGACTGTCAAGTAACACTTATGAAAATGGTATCATTTTACTAATTAGAAAAAGTAACACATTTACACTAAGGATCATCAAATCCCTTGTTATATTGGGCTTGGCTGGATTCTTTTATCCTGTAACCATAGAAATGCACTGTATATGGGACAAATTTATCTAAGAATTGCCTAAGCATATAGTTGCTTTAAAGAAAAAAGTGGATAAGGTTATCAAAGTAACTATGTAAGATTTACTTCTTTTAAATCTTTTAAATGCCAAAATAATAAGGATTTATTATTATTTTATCAGTTCTATCAACGTATATTTATTAGTCCTCTCCCTTGGTGTAGTCTCAAGGAGGAGCAAGGGACAGAATCATTGCATAATTTCAAAATCTCTGTGAGTTCCCAAAATGGTGACAATGTATTTAGCCTATGGAGAGATTTGTTTGGCTCAAATAACTTTACCAAATTAACAAACAAACAAAAATCTGAGCCAAAATTTTACTTAAAAATCTAGACTCCTGGCTGGATTCTACTTGTTCTCTAGCACATTCCAGTGTGACCACTCACATAAGGAATGCATAGGCTGTATATTTTCATCATCTTTCATACTGCCCTCTCCTTAGGGACTTTTGAGGGTTTTGATATTATGATTAATCTAAATCATAGTTCTGAATTATCATTAATAAGCTGCACAAACATTAGCAATTCACTAAAACAAGGTATTTCTCAGTTTCTTCATGTCTCATAAGATACTGAATTATCGTAAAATTTGTTGCAAGATTTCTGTTATACCTTCGTAAAGCATTCCTGATGTATCCAGGAAAAACCCATTTCCTTCTGTGAGCCTATTATTCTTGTTGCAGAGGACCATTTGTGAATATTATGTCATTATTATTGATTTGATAACTTCCTAGTAAATAATAAGGAGAGAGGACTA
This sequence comes from Vulpes lagopus, assembly GCF_018345385.1. Taxonomy (NCBI): domain Eukaryota; kingdom Metazoa; phylum Chordata; class Mammalia; order Carnivora; family Canidae; genus Vulpes; species Vulpes lagopus. Next base: position 44,175,258 of record NC_054839.1, read on the forward strand.
GAGTCCTCTCTATCTTTCTTGAGCCACAGTTCCTGGCACAGTATGTGATATATTACAGGCACCTTGATATTTTGTTCAATAACTAATGGTTGTCTTAATCACTTTTACTCCTACAATACCTTCATCCTCTACTCTGCAGAAAGCTCTTGAACTGAATATTTCAAGGGGTTCATGTATAGAATTATTTTGGGGTGTGCTTGAGTGACTCAGTGGGTTGAAGTGTCTACCTTCAGCTCAGGTCATGATCCCAGAGTCCTGGGATCGAGCCTCACATTTAGCAACTAATTTTTGTACTAAAATAATATAGCAATAAAATCTGAAATCAGAAATGTATTTAGCAATAAAAACACCCCAACCTTTTCTAAATTTAAACTGATCTGAAATGGAAAAATCTCTGCAACAACATGGTAGTGGAATATAGTCACCAACTGAACAAGTCTCAGACAAGAAAGCCAGTGTACACAAAGTAAGAAAATCACTCCCTGTATTAGGAAAAGGCAAAAGAGCAAAGAGTAGACTAGTTGTGAAGCAGGTCGCAAAATATCCTCAGAGGGTTTTAAAATAACCAGGGCAGTTTTGAAACAGGGCTCAATGTGAATGGGGATCGAAGCTAGTCAGTTTGTGGGTAGGTTGATAATAATTTTTTTCTATTTATACGCAAAGTCCAGTCATATTTGTTTCAATAAATTATATAACAAGGTAGGGAAATAACAGAAAATTAAAATAGTCTAGGATTCAGTTTCTTGAAGACTGCCCTTTTACCTTTGTGTTTAATGATATATATTTCATTCTAAAATATATATATATATGCATATATATTCCCATATATTCTAACATTATGTGGATCATTAACAGTCATAATGGGTTTGTCATTTCTAACACTTTCCTTGATATGGAAAATAATTCCCCAACAAATGAGGAGTTAAAAAGGATAAAAGGAAAAGTACATTTGAATCTAAAGGATTTCTATCTACCAGCTCAGTTCTAAGGGTAACAAGCTAGAAAGCATCATTAGAGTTTTTAGTTATTGTTTAGTTTGTCTCATTTTGTTTTGTTTTGCTTTATGACAAACATCGGAGCAGGCCTTTTTGAAAGTCTTTTGTAGGCAACAATATCAAGTAGTTGAAAATAAACAGTCTTCATTGCATTCCTTGTAACACAGCCTAACTTTTTTTAAGTTTAAACTGTAAACTTTTTTAGCCAGTGAAGAATCAGTTTAATGCTCACATATTATTGAACATTTTACAGGTGAAAGGGATATTAGAGGTAGTCAGTATTTGAAGAGACCTATAATCAAGAGAAAAACCATCTGCTCCTCAGTTCTCTTTGATGATGTTCTAAAGATCAAAGCTCTCATTGGTCACAAATTTGGGTCAATGCCATTCCTTTCTTTGCTAGCTAACCACATTCCTCTGATATAATATTCATTACCCCAATAAGAAAACGTTTTGCTGGTATGTAAAATAAGTAGCTTTGCACTTTCTTGTGGATTATTAAAAACTGAATGAGTCAAGAACTCTGGGTAAGATATAATAAGAAAGCTTTTTGTCATGTGAAATTTTAAGGAACTGTAAAAATAGTAAAAATGGGAGCAATGAGAGAAAAGTAACAAAAATAGAATTTAAAGATTTTTTATTTATTTTCCCAAATCTGGATATTTTCTAACACCAGAAAGTTACGTCATCATCAGCATTTCGTAAGACTCAGATGGAAAAAGGATCATTATGTTCTGTTAAATAACACTGGGACCCCAGGAACCACACATATGAGAAAAATGGCTCCTGGTTCTGAGTGCAAATAAAGAGATTACTAGAGAATCAAATACTTTTAACTCAGCTTAATCTCGTAACTGGTATTCGTGTTACATATTATTCTGAACATTTATATAGTGTCATCACACTTTTCATCATACTATAATGTCTTCCTAAAATGCATGTAATTAACTCAGAGAACTCAAACTTAACCCCCAACACTTACTGAAATGCAATCTTTCTGAAGTGCTATATAACCTCTATACAGGGGATCCCTGGGTGGCTCAGGGGTTGAGAGCCTGCCTTAGGCCCAGGGCGTGATCCTGGAGTCCTGGTATTGAGTCCCACATCAGGCTCCCTGCATGGAGCCTGCTTCTCCCTCTGCCTGTGTCTTTGTCTCTCTCTCTCTCTCTCTCTCTCTCTCTCTCTCTGTGTGTGTGTGTGTGTGTGTGTGTGTGTGTCTCTCATGAATAAATAAATAAAATCTTAAAAAAAAATAACCTCTATACAACCACATGAAGGGTAGAATTAATCCAGTGTTCTTCTGTATTCTAACTTTACATTTTTCATGATTCTAATCAGTTTTTGCCTAGATATCAATGACTTCTACAGTATTATGTGCCTTTTGAAATATCCCTACTTGCAATTATACCATCACTCAAACTAAGAATTAACCATTTGCATGCACCACGTGGATGGAGCTAGAGAGTATTATTACAAGGCAGTCGGAGAGACAAATACATATGATTTTACTAATCTGTGGAATTTAAGAAACAAGCCAGATGAACATAGGGGACAAAAAAAAAAGAGGCAATCCAGGAAACAGACTCTTAACTATGGAGAACAAACTGAGGGTTCTGGAGGACACGTGGGGGGATGGATTAGATGGGTGATGAATATTAAGGAGGACACTTATGTTCAGCACTGGGTGTTGTTTGTAAGTAATGAATCATTAAATTCTACACCTGAAACTAATATTACACTGTATGTTAACTAACTGGAATTTAAATAAAAATCTGAAAAAAATTAAAACCACTATAAATCAATATAACTCATTTTGGGAAAACTAATTTTGATATAATTGTAAACTTTTCTCCCATTTGGTTTACCATTCTCTAACTCTCTCACATTATGCATACATACTGTTAAAAAACAAGACAAAAGGCCCAAAATGGAGTCACTTATGCAAAGCCAGTCACCAAACTATAATTAGTTACAGTTTTGGCTTTCCCAGAAATGGAATTTCAAACCAATCATCAATCACCTGATCACACTAGTTATTAATCTACCTGATAGATCCCTATTACTCCCTAAAGGAAAGTGATCTCACAATAACCGACTTATTATTATTATTATTAATTATTATTAGTATTATTTGCATAGTATAACTTCCTTGTTCCTGCTCTCTCTGTCTATAAAAGACTTTCATTTTGTATAACATCTCTGAGCTCCTTTCCACCTGCTAGATTAGATGCCACCGGATTCAAATAGATTTTTACTCAAATTCTTAAAATTCTCAATATATACTCAGTTTATCTTTTAATGGTTCTGGTGTCAAAAGAGGGAACCAAGTGAGACCCCAATAACCCCCAGGAGTAATGAGCAAATAGACAGGTATACCCATAGAGACCCTTGAGTTCACTGCTCTCTTACTGCCTCTGGGGGCCATGGGTAAGTCCCTCTCAGATCTTAGCTCTGCAGTAGTAAGAGCTTTCAGACTTGCTTTGAGCATTTCTTTTCCTGGACTGGATCCAGAAACCAGCTGAAGTTGGGTTGGGTCTGACTTGGAAACCAGAGTACACCTGGAGTTGGACTGTCATTGTCTTAAGTTGGACCAAGTCCAGTATAAAGGCTTCAGGTGAGTAAAATCGTGTTTTAAGGCTAAACTAGAAGGTTAGTCTTACCAAAGATAATCTCGAATTACAGTGGCCCCAGTGGAGAACTTGTAACCATTTTATAGAAGCTAAAACATTTACAAGGTATCCTAGAGAAAAAGGGGTTTCAAGCCAAGCACTCATTTTAAAGGGTAGAGGGAAAATACTGTTCCGCTTCTACAGTTCCTGCTGATCAGGATGAGACCTTCTGGGACACCCCAGAGCCTGCAGACAAGATCTTGCAAAAATTGGCAGAAATCAGCAAAGGGTATTTTTTTTTTTTTTAACCAAAGTGAGAAATCCCAGATCTCTATCTGTGGTGCTTTAGTCAGGAGAAGAATGTAAAATTTCATGTTGTCCCTTCCTTCCCAAATTCAAAAGGGCAGCCATAAAACAAAACAAAACAAAACAAAACAAAACAAAACAAAACAAAACAAAAACCACACAAAACATTTGTAAGAATTTAATCCTTGAATTGTGACTGGTGAATCTGCTTTCAGTGCCCTCTGGTTATCAATCCTTTCTATCCCAGGGACAGCTTTGCCATTATTGTTCCTCTTGTTTTGTGTCCTGAGAACTAGGTTTGACCGTCATCAAGTTGGGGGCCCCCAAAATATGGCCAGACAGAAACGTGAACTGTACTCCACTTGTGGCTAGATATGGCTGGACAAAAATAAGTGAGTTGCACTGCAGTTCACTGAATTTGTGACTAGGGTCCTACAAAACGTTGCCAGCTCACAGAGAAATTATCTAAGGTCTTCTTTCTTTTGGTTATCTTTGGGAATGATGCTGCATTTTGGGAGGGTAGTATCTTTCCCACCTTCTTTGAGGATGTCTCTGGCATCCATAGGGTTGTTCAATACTGTCAGTAATATTTACTTTTTGCCCCAGCTGAGACATGACATGATATTTGAAAGGATTTTCTTTAAGTAGGTCTATGGCTGAAAGGTGGCCAAATTAGAAGCTAAGAACAAATTTGATTTTAGGCCTTCTCTAGTAAGCTAAAATGAAACTTTGTACCCACAGAGAAAGAAAAACATTCTGAAGGCTTTGTGGAAGTATTTACTAGAACATTCCAAGGATGCACAGCTCTAAATCTAGAACATAGGAGTCCACTGATTTCCATTTTAGTGGAAGATCTTTTCCCTGATATAAAGAGTCAAATTGAAGATAATATAGTTGGATGGACGGGTTAATCCCTTGATATCATCAGGTTGCAATTCAATTCTATGAGGAATTAAAAACTGTGCTTGTCTTACAAATAAAGCTTTTACAAGAACAGAAATGTGACTCTAGAAAGAATTCAAAGCCCACATATTCTTTTTTTACAATTTCCAAACCTCTCCTATTCATTTCAAAGGCTTGTAGAGAATGGAAAGGATCTGGACAGAGAGAACAAAAGTCCTTCTTGGTGAAACTTTATTTGTGTGTGTGTGTGCCTGTTGAGATGTAAGTATTCTATGTGGTCTTCTCTAGGAATCAAGGTAGTTATTATCAGAAGGGAAAAGAAAGGAAATTCTATTTTGAAAACTATGCCTATGAAAAATGTTAAAAGTCTCTTCCACAAATATTAGTAGAAAGTTTTAGCATCTGCCATCTGAGCAGGTACCTTAACTAATCCCATCTGCCAGAAACACAGTTTGGATGCAAATGTTCTTTTATAAACTAGTGAGTTTTGCATTCTCATAACTGTCTTATGGCTAAAATCTTAAAAAAAACAGCTATAAAATCTCTGTTTCTATATTTATGTATACCTATGTATGTATGTATACTACAAATGTGTGAAATTTTTTCTACCCCTGGACGACATTGCCAAAATCAGTTTGTAAAGGAGTTTATTTAATTGGCTTAAAGGGAAACAAGTGTTTATATAAATCAAGGATACTCTGAGAAATACAGAAACGAATACAAATGCTTTTCAAGTTCACATAATCTAGGATAATCTTAGTAAATAAAAGTTAGGTTGAATTTGCTGGTTTAATTAAAACAGTCAATTCTTAGAGTTACTGGTATTAATATATAGTACTTTCATTCTTCCTAGGTTCACTAAAAGTCAAATAAGTTTATGTTATTTCTATTACAGAATTTAACAGACAGATAATTTAAGATAATGCTTAGCTGCTTGATGTCTCATGAAATTTTCATGAGTAATCTTTCTTTAAAGATTTTATTTATTCATTCATTCACTCATTCATTCATGACAGACACACAGAGAAAGGCAGAAAAATAGATAGAGAAGGGAGAAACAGGCTTCTCACAGGGAGCCTGATGAGGGACTTGATCCCTGGACCAGAAATATGCCCTGAGCCAAAGGCAGACGCTCAACCATTGAGTCCCCTCAGCATCCCTTTCATGAGTAATCTAAACATAATTGCTAAGAACAAGGAAATTAAATAGATGTAAAAGTTTATAAATGGACTTTTCAACAATAATTGTGTTAAATGTCTCAGTCTATCCTTTAGTAATACATAATCATATATTTATGCATATACATATATTAATGCATATGGATGTTTTATATTCATCTAGAATTCCTTAATCTATATCCTGATAAGCACTATGTATAAAGACATAGAAATAAAAACCACCCCTTATCTTCAGTCATGCATTTTACTGGTGCAATAAAGGCTTTAAATGAAATAGCACAAGGTTTTGCAGTATCTGAACATGGTGGCCAGAACCCAAATCAGAAATAATGTGCAATCTTGATCTTTTAATGTAAACTCCAGGCTCTATACTTCTTTCTCTTAGAACTATGACTCAGTGTTCTACCCATTTCCTTACCTATTTATTGGTGTATCTTGGTCTCTGTCTCTATCAAGCAAAATTAATGGGCTATTGTGTGAAAACTCAGAAAATTTTCTATTCTTACTTAGGGTATCCCAAATTTCATTGCTTTTATTATTCAACATATCAGCTGTATCAAACTATATTCAAAGCCTTTTTTGACTTTTTTTTTTTTTTTAAGAGAGTGTGCAGACATGAGCTAGTGGTGGGGGAGGAGCAGAGGGAGAGGAATAATCTTAAACAGGCTCCATTCTCAATGTAGAGCCAGGCATGCAGCTGGATCTCAGGATTCTAGGATCAAGACCTGAGCCGAAATCAAGTCAATTGCTTAACCGACCTAGCCACGAAGTGCTCCTTGACTCACTCTTTTTTTTTTTTTTTCCTTTTCTTAATGTTTTTGTTTTGTTACTTTTTTTATCTGCTTATCTGGATTTGTTAACATATAAAATTTTATCTAGCTCTTTGCTGTTTTTAATGGGAATATTTATTTCTCTAGCTATATAGACCACAATGTTGAAGAAAAAGGGATAGATAAATGATTTCACGGGGAAATTGCCACTGTTTTTGGATAGAATGCCTTTTAACATTAGTTCAGGATTTTCACATATTGCTATTTTTGTTTATGACACACTTCCTTATACTTGCCTAACATCTCACTAAATGAAAAGTAAGTAGTAAATTCAGTTGCTATAATACTGCAAATTTCAGCCATCTTGGAATGTTGGATGTGACCTAAATGGCTTCTGTTAGCAAGGTCACATTTCCTTCTCTCTCTGCACCTAGCTATGATTACACATATTCCTTTACTATAAGATTTTATTGAAAATTACAAGACATAGTCACAACTCTCCAATAAACCAATCCTCTTGAACCCCTCCAACTAAGTTTTCCTAAATTTATTGGCTAGAAAGGTAAATGATCTGAGTTGCAAGTTCAAGCAACTACTTCACTACCTCTTAACAGGGATTGTTGGCTTCCATGCTGGGCATCCAGGAATCCTCATTACTCCTCAACCTCTCTTAACTCAGGTAATTCTAAATATTATTATCCATCACTGCTGTACCTATTTCTGATATCTACATGGGTATCTCTTGATATGGTTATCTCTTGATATTATTAGGATCAAGAGACAAAAAGCATAATTTAGAAAGTTTGTGTACATTTGTTTTCAAGTAGGCTCTATTCAGTATGAAAACCAATGGTATTGCTATTAAATCTGTCTTTTCAACTCTAGACTCTACTTTCTCTGCAATGGTTTAATTACTAGGTATTTGTCAATATACAGTGGTGAAGGCAGGATTTTCAGACTAACAAATCACCAACATCTACTATAAAGTATTTCCAATACTAGAAAGTATTTCCTGTTGCGAGAAAAATGAAAAAAAAAAAAACAGGAAAATTTTTGAAAAATCTCTAATATTTCCCACTGAAGTTTTTCAGCCAAAGCACTCACATTGATTCTGATTGATCCAAGTTGAGTCACTCACTTATATCTGAGTCAATCATGTTTTATAGCAAGTGGAATATGAATCATGTAACCAGAATCATAAACTACTCTTGGACCCAAGAAATGGGGTCAATTTTAAAATCACTACTGTCTAGAATGAAATAGGTAAATTTTCAATAAGCTACTGAACAGATAATAGATAGGTTTTTTTTCTCCCCATATTATCTTTGTTTCTTTTTTCCCCTCTCTTTGTCTGTTTTGATTACTTTCTTCCATGAAAGTTTTTTATCCCTAAAATACAAGCAAATAAAAATATTTCTGTTCTATATTATAAAACATTTATTCTGAGAATAACCAAGAATATATTGATTTCATTAACTATTTTCCAAGTTTTACACTAATAAAAAATGTAATACTATAGCAGGTACTTTATAGCTTTCTTTTAAATAAATTTTGTTTTTGACTACATGACTGAAACTGTATTACCAGGCACAAGTTTCAATTCTAGAAAAATATTTGGGCAAACATGTAGCATTTGGTGAATAATGAATACTTCAAATATTTTCGACTTATTGACTATAGTATTTTTATTAAGTCAGTGTCATGCATTTGTCAATAGTTACTCCATTTTTGTTTTAAAATTTTAAATAGGATTTTAAAGATAAGAGCATTCTACTAAAGGATATACCAAACTACATATTGAAAAAAAAATTTCTTCAGCAGATAACAGCTCATTTTAACATGAAAAAGGGAATTAAATAACATCTTGGAAGTATCTGATCTTGAGATTATATAGTTCAACTCTGCCTTTTCTGCCCATGCCTTTTGAATTCTGAGTAGTGTTATTTTGTTGCTACTATAATTTTCATTATAGTTTAGAAGTGTAGTTTAGAAGTATAGCAATAGAAGCAATTTCCTTCTCCCAGTCTGCTGGTTCAAATCCTATTACCGTAAGTTTCCTAAACAACAGTCTTTTAATACCTATTTTTTTCAATTTGTCCTGGAAACACCATCAAGTACTAACATTAGCAATTTTTAAACATGACATTTCCACTGTGTTATACACTGATGTCTGTATTCAAAGTAGATCTGGTATTCTATAGGAATCAAGTATCAGTGCATCAAAAGATCTAAGTTCAAGACCAAGCTTCTAAATTTGCTAATCCACAGTTTTAAAGGAAAATTGGAATTCTTCTTATGGGACTGCATCTTCAATATAGTTAGACACAGATAAAAGGGCCAGGTCTGTTTTCTGCCTACATGTGTCTAGATATTTTACATTTATTATCAAGCTTTCAAAGCTAATAACATCTTCACTATTATCTACAATTTTTCCAGGAAACATCCACCCCAAGAAAATCTTTAGATGTTCATAAAGATTATTATAAGAAAGATGTAGCACTATATATCCATTGTGTTACTGATCATTCTAAAGTGCTAAGATTGATTCTTCTGTTGAAAGAGAATGAGAAAGGTGATGCCAGTGTCCCAGCACCTGTACTGAGTCATCACTTGATCCCACTGAAACTCTACTTCCAAAAATGAAAGGAACATGAATTATCAAATGAGAAAAAAGTGACTTAAAGTAGAGAACATTTGATTTACTAAATGGCAGAAAGCTAATCTGTGACAAAATATTTCCTCCTTAGATATTTGCATATGTTCAAAATTCACAGATTCTAAGAATTAGGAAATGGAGTTAAAGGGCCATTTTTCTGCCTACCACAAAAAATGAAGGGATGAGTCTTTCTGGGTGAATCAAACTAGGATGAAATTCTACCTATGGAGGCAAAAGGAAGCATAGAAAATACTAATCATGTAGGTAGAATTTTTCAAATGGCCATAAAAACATATTATTTGTATAACAGAAAATTAGTTATATATTTTAATTAAAATTTTTATTTCTGTTTAAAATTATTGAACTGATTCATTCAATTCATTCACTGATTCAGCCCACAAATAATTATTAATAAACCTTTATATATCATGGATTTAGTAAATAACTGATGATAAAATGGTGAAAAAAGAGACATATTTATCATCAGAGGGTTTACAGTGTAGTAGGGGGAGACACTCATTACTAATAAAATTATTAAATTATTTGGAATTCTGCATAAGATATTTGTTTATTTCCTCTATTTATAAATCATTTGTGTGTATTAGTATGGATATATGAAATTTTAAATTTTGGGTTATAATCCAATTACATGATTTACTTGGTCAAACAGTCCCAGCTTCAGCCATTGGAAGCCCTTGCAGTTGCTCCTGGGTCCCTTTGATCTACTTCATCAACAGTTTAAAAAAAAAAAAACAAAAAAAAAAACTTTTTTTCTTGGTTGGTTTCTGGGTTGGTTGGTTAGCTTATTAGCGTATTATTTTCTGATAGAACAAGATGCTCCAAGCTCATTTTCTGTATTTTCTAACCCAGCCTTGAACTAGCCTTTTTTCCAAGTAATCTTCATTATTTTATTGGAGACTAGTATTAACCTACCACTTTAAAAATAATAAATCACATAGCATTCTTTTTTTCTTTTTTTTTCTTGGGACAGGATTAAGGCAGATTCATTAATTATCAACCTTTAAATGCATAAAACCATATGAAATATGATTTCAAGATTATCATATTTCCCTCAAAGAACTTGTCAATAGAAGACAAGGAAAAAGTCTCTAAATTATTTAATTATATAAAAAATATAAAGGAACAGGAATTAAAGTGAAAATTATTTTTACATTATACACTTTTTCATTCTGATATTTTTCCATGCAAAAATGGATTGATAAATTATAATAATAAACTAAAAAAAATAAAGATAAGAAAAGAAAAACTATAACTGGCAGGATTATTTTATAGATATGATATATACTAGCCCATAATCAGTACTGTATACATTTTAATGGAGTTGAACTGTGGTTAGGAAATCTAAAAGGAAGATATCCTGAAGAGGTACAAAAGTTTGGGGACATGGGTGACTTAGTCAGTTAAGCATCTGCCTCCCTGCTCCTGCTCTCTCTTGCTATCTCTGTTTCTTTCTCTTTTTCTCAAATAAATAAATAAAATCTTTTTTTAAAAAAGTACAAAAGTTTTGAAAAATGAAAAATTTAAATATTTAACAACCTTGACTATATACACCTATTGTTCCCTTTGATACCTGACCTCCATAAATAAAAATCCATCTTCATTTTATGTTTCATTTTTTGTAGTTGAAAATCTAAATGTATTCAGCTAATAATCTTGAAAAAAATTAAAAATATGCTCCTTTATTTAAGGCATATGCCTTTATTTAAAGCAGCATATTTTAATTAAATAAATACTGGGAAACAAATATTATATACACAAATACATGGACAAATGTATATCTTTATATAAAAATTTATTTTTATGAAAATTTATCCAAGGATTCATATGGACAAAAATAATGTATCCCTTTATTGAAATTGAAGAAGGGACTTGGCTTTGAGAAGATGAGCTTACATGAATGTCTAGACTCAGAGGAAATATTATGCTTCTAATCAATACCAAAGAAAAACAGAATCACAACTTGAAAAAACACTGTTACTAGATCATCTGAAGAGAACTGAGCTGAGACTGTGGTGCTACCACACACTGGTTGCGTTAAAGATTTTTCTATTATAATCAAATTTAGTAACAGATTCTTTTATCCCGTTTTTGCTTTTGTTTGTTCATTTGTTTGTTCTCCTTAACAGTTAGTTGATTGTTCCTACCATGGTATAATTAAAGGTGTTCTCAATCATAAGAAAGAGGATTTTTTTCAGCCATTGTGCAATCTTTCTAGATGCCTGAAATCACCAAATTACTCTTGAATTTCTGACATATTCAGTTTTCATACCAACAATTCAATGCTGTCTTATCAGAATCAAAAAAAATAAATTAAATGCATCTCATTATTTTAAGAAAACCCCCCAGACGTCATACTATCAATTAAATAAAAAAATTAAATCAAATTGGGCCAAGGACTTAAAAGTGTTGCACTCTATACCTTTAGAAGTAAATGTGACAAAAAAAAAGAAAAAAATCTTTGTGATCTTGAGTAAGGAAGCTGGAGGAGCAAGAGAGAAAAAACATCTCTAGCATGTGGATATCAAATTTTTCCAACCCTTGACACTATTTTTATTGTTTTGTATAACTATCAGTTTGCTCAAACATACTACCTTAATCACTGGAACTATACTAGGTTTAAAATCAGGTAATATCAGTAATCTAATTTTGATCCTTTTCAAAATTATTTTGAAAAATCTAATTATTTTTCTTTCCACCTAAATTTAAAAATTACCAGTAGATTTCTACAAAGACAGTGCTGGAATTTTGGATGAGAGTCTATCATATCTATAAATCAATTTGAAGATAATATATTAAAACATCCTCCAACTTAAAAATATATTAAGCCCATCTATGTTGGAATTTTCTATGATGAAATTTTTTATCAATTAGTGCTTTTTTATGACAGCTTTTTAAATTTATATTTTATTTTTTTAAGATTTATTTATTTATTCATGAGAGACAGAGAGAGAGGCAGAGACACAGGCAGAGGGAGAAGCTGGCTCCTCACAGGGAGCCCGATGTGGGACTCGATCCTGGATCCCAGGATCAGGCCCTGAGGCAAAGGCAGATGCTCAACGTCTGAGCCACCCAGAGGTCCCATGACAGCTTTTTTAAAGATTTATTTATTTATATTAGAGAGAGACGAGAGAGAGAGAGAGAGAGAGAGAGAGAGAGAGCACAGAGGCCAACGTGGGCTCCATCCCAGGACCCTGAGATCACAATCTGAGTTGAAACCAAGAGTCAGTCATTCAACCAACTCGCAACCCAGCTGCCTCATGACACCTTTTTTTTTTTTTTTTTAAGGATTTATCTATTTATTTACTGTAGAGAGAAAGAGAGCATGAGCAGGGGGAGGGGCAGAAGGACAGAGAGAAAGTCTCAAGCAGACTTCACACCCAGTACAGAGCCAGACATCACACAATCCTGAGATCATGACCTGAGCCAAAATCAAGAGTCAGAGGTTTAACCCACTAAGCTACCCAACCACCCTTGTTTCTCATTTTCATAGATGCCCCTTTATTTGGTGAAGAAGTTGCTTTCTACTACTAGTTTGCTGAGAAGTTTTTGCTAAGATGGATGCTGAATGTTGCCAAATGTTTTTTGTTGTTTTTTTGTTTGTTTCTTTGTTTGTTTGTTTTTTTGATGCCTGCATTTATTAATATGATCACTTGGTCTTTCCTCTTTAGATTCTGAATATGGTAGCTTAGATTCAATGGTTTTCCAATATTAAACCAACTTTGCACTCCTATGAAAAATACCATTTGATCATGATATATAATCTTTTTGATTTGTTATCCTACTATGATTTTGAACTGGAGGGTGAAATAATATGTTCTTGGTTTTAAAATTACTTCTCTGGCCACTGGCTTGATAAACAAACATCAGGGGTTAAGTGTGGTAGCAGCTATTCTTAATTGAAGACTACTGCAATGTTTCATGTGAGTGATGAAGATAGCCTGAACCATGGTGATTACGATAGATTTATGGACGTATGGCTGAATTTTTATATAAAATCTAAAGTTTGAATAATATGAATTCCTACTGATTTAATATGGGATATAAGAGAAAGAAAAAAGTAAAAATTTTTGACTTAAATAACCTGAAGTACAGAATTGTCACCCATTCTGGAAAAAATATGGGTAAATCAGGTTTCAGGGAAAGAAAAAAAATCACTTTTGGACAAATTAAGTTTGAGATTTATATTAGGTATCCAATTGATGCTGTCAATAGAGCATTAAATATATGAAGTTGGAGTTCAGTAACATAACTGTGATTAAGAGAAATAATATTTTCTGTTTCATAAAACAAAATTCAATTCCTTGATTTACAATGATGTCTTTTTATTACAGTTGTTTAAATGCTAGCATCAGTTGTCAAGATTCTTGTCAATCAAGTTAGTAGTCATATTTTTTTTTTAATTAGAAAAATGTTGAAATCGGGGATCCCTGGGGGGCGCAGCGGTTTGGCGCCTGCCTTTGGCCCAGGGCGCGATCCTGGAGACCCGGGATCGAATCCCACGTCGGGCTCCCGGTGCATGGAGCCTGCTTCTCCCTCTGCCTGTATCTCTGCCTCTCTCTCTCTCTCTGTGACTATCATAAATAAATAAAAATTTAAAAAAAAATTAAAAATAAAAAAAAAAGAAAAATGTTGAAATCCATAGAGGACATGCTGATATCTGATGAAGTTAATCTACCCCTCAAAAGTACACCTCTCCATAAAGGATGTGAAATGTGCTCCCATATGCTGTCTTTCTCCAAGCAACGCTGTAGAAATGCTGACACATTGTATTCATGCCCTCTTGGCTATCACAGTAAGCATCCATATGGAGTCAAAATTACTAGATTTGTTTTCTAAATTGGAATTATTGACATCTTGAAATTATCTGCATTACATCAGTTAAAATTCTGAACATCTTACAATTTCTTTCATGACAGGTTTCTGAAACTTCCAAGGAGTGAAATATATGTATATATTCTAAGAAGAAACTTCTTAAGAAATAATATATACAGAAATTAGTAAAAGAAACCCTCATTTTTTTTTACCTTCACATATATTTCAAAAAAAATGTTAAAGATTTTGTTTATTCATGAGAGAGAGAGAGAGAGAGAGAGAGAGAGGCAGAGACACAGGCAGAGGGAGAAGCAGGCTCCATGCAGGGAGCCTGATGTGGGACTCAATCCTGGGACTCCAGGATCACTCCCTGGGCCGAAGGCAGGCACTAAACCACTAAGCCACCCAGGGATCCCCAACCTCCACTTATATTTCAAATAATATTTGCCTTATCTTGACAAATAATAATAATATACCAAACTGACAGCATGATAATTTAAGTGGTTTTCTTTATATATTAACTAATGACCTAACATCCTATGGTTGTTGTTATTGCTTAAGCAATACTAAACTTAAGAAGGAGTAGTTAAATAGTCAATTAACCATTAATCAGGGAATATTTTACTATTAAAATGACCTGGACTATGTTTTTGAAAATATTCTTATTAAATATTTATTGATTTCTTTTTCTAAGAGGAAATAATAGATTTATTGATAACTTGATGAATTACTTCATCAAACCAACATTATACAGTTTAATTATTAAGCCAACACATGATCAACTGAGATCATTTTTTGTTTGTCTATGTGGCTGTGCATTTATGCATAATCACAAAACCAGCACATGAACAATGGAAGAAAGATGTGTTTATTATTGTGTCTATGACTTTTTGTATTTATGCTTTTGTATTTGGTATTATATTTGATGCCATTGCCTCTGTTCTTATTTAGCACAGAACAGGCTGAAGGTTGTGGGAAGCAATGAGAATGAGAATGAGAGTTATCTATGGAATGACTTCATTTGCATTATTTCCAAGTTAATTGAATAAATAAAAGAAAGGAATATATTGCATGTAAAAGATTCAGGGATAATTTTACTTTATTAGGTGTATTGTTTCCCATTGACCAAAAAGCAGAGTAGGTCAAGGCAGAAAGAATTAGTACCTCTTCAGGCAAAACTAACATAAATAAGAACAAGACTCTCCACCTCTACAAACACTGATTTATTAAGTTTTACATAATCACTTGTAAAAAAATCTTTAGCAAATGGCAAACAGCTAGCTTTTCTATTTTTCTAAATATTCACTCTTCCCTGGGACTTTCATAAGATTAAGAACTAAACCAAGGCACATCACTTTTTCCTCTAAGAATTACTAGCATTTCTTTATTCATAATTTTTCAAAACATAAGAGAGTATTATTGGGGAAAGTTACTTTTACACCAGATAGTAAAACCTGAATTTCCTAGGGAAGTCACTGACAGAAAAATCATGATGGTGTCCTAGAAGATACATTTGTTCTGCTATAAAACATATTTCAAAACTTAGCAATGTCTAATAAATAGAGTAAGGATCTGATATTACTTAAAGTCTGTTCATTCTTATTTCAAACTGAAAAAAAAAACCCTATAAATCTATGTCCTACTTACTTTAAATTAACTTTTGAATAATACACAGCTCCCCTTATAAATATCTTTTGTAGCCAACAATTCCCTGCAGGAAAATTCTAAATGCCATAGTCTGACACATGAGGCCATTAAGTACTATCTAGAATCAAATTTCTAATTGAATCTGCAGTCACATCCTCAAAAATTATACCAAACATATACTTCATTTACATATACAAAATTATATCCGACATAAACTTCAATTTATGTCTCAAAATAAATTTCTACTTAATTTGTAATCTTCACAATGCCCAACAAACTCTTTCCTCCCATGCTTCAAATTTTATGAAAATGTTTCTAGTTTTTGGATATCTAAACTTAAAGTGAATATAATATTCTTCTGTGTTAAGGTACTAAACTGTAAAGTTTTTGTTCGTTAAATTATTAATTCAGCACAACATATATCATAATTATGTTGTTATATTGTGATATATTATGGTATACATAATGCATATATTCACATACATGACTTTATACCTCCTCTGGTGTATATTACATTACAGCACAATGGTGTTTATTCATATGAACTTTCATTTTTATCACTTTGGTTATATACCAGTCAGATTGTGAGAAGTACTCTAAAATAATTTTCTAGAAGTATTTTGTGGCATATCAGTTTACGCATCAAAAATGATATAGCACTTGGATGGTAGTATATGGGATAATCCAGGAGTAAACTGATATGCTTGCATGAGTTTGACTTGTTTTGTGGGATTAAATTAGGGATTAGCATTTTTTTCTCCTGGAAAGAACCAGAAGGTAAATATTTTAGGTTGTATGACCTACATTGTCTCTCTTATAACTACTGAACTCTACCACTGTAAGACAAAATCAGTCATTGACAATACTTAAATAAGTGTGTGTGACTGTTTTGCGATAATTTTTTATTTACCATTGCCTAAAAGTAGGCAACGAGCTATATAACCTACAGACCACAGTTTCTCCACCACTGAATTTGTCTAACATAATTTACTAATATTCTCCAATTATTATAAAAAATAACTAAGTCTTCAATGGAAATGCATGGTCTATGCAATTTCATTTGGCTGCAATTCTTATTCCTGTTGTTAATAGTTCTGAAAGAAACATGCAAGTCTTTTGATTAATATTCAGGGAGAGAGACATTCCTCAAACTGTCTATAAGAATCAACAAATGTAACAACTGGAATACGTAGGAATATTCAAATGACAAGATTAGAATTTGCAACATTAATGACATTAGGAAAGGTGGTAATGTAAGTACTTTCAGAAATTTGGACAAATAAATACTTATTTTGGATATGAGTTATTTTTGGAAAAAAATTTATTTCTGTATGAAAGATGAAATATGTGGGTGGGAATTTTAAAAATGTCATTAATTGAGTGATTAATATGTGGTAAGAAGTAGTCTCTACATATTAACTTACATATCCTCAAAACAACACTGAGAGGAAGATGCTATTACTGCCATTTCTATTTTACAGATGATGAAATTGAAGCAAAGACATTTTAGAAAATTGCCTAATACTACACAATAGTATATGACAGACCCTCTTTTCAAATCCAAGCAGTTTGGCTGTACAACCTGCTCTAGTTCAAAAAAGGTTTCTATTTTGGCTGGTTTATATTCCTGATTGCACAGTTTCTTAGCTGTTGACCACCAAAAAGTGGTTTAACCTCTTCAGGTTTCAATTTCCTGAAGTGTGTAATGATTGGCTTGAAGTAGACAATCTCTAAGACTGTCAAAATGCTATGATTAAATTCATAAAGTTTTAGCTTCATAAATATTCTTGAGCGTTTTGAAATGTTAACATATTACTTTTATGGAAAATATTATTCAGATAGTCTAAACCATTTGCATTTTCTCTTTAGTGCTGCCTCTTTTGAGAAGATAGAATTAAAATTCCTGTTTGGGGAAGAGAGGGAAATGGAAGGAGAGCTGTTGTAAAGAGATTAGGGGAATTGGGATCAGAGAACCAGAGTTCTGTCCACTTCCCTTTCAATCTTGCCAATCCTGTGTTTTTTAACAAGGGGATTCTTGAAAGGGGATTATGAAACCTATCTTAAAGAATTGCTATGAAAAGAAGAATGTTGTGATATATGAATACTAATATTGATCCAAGCTATGTAAATATGAAAGTTTTTGAAAGAAACATTAATAAAGAACCTAAATATACATAAATAAATTTAAGTAGTGACCATTTTCAGAGATAAAAGTAGTTTTGGTTATTTGAATCTCAGTTTCATTGATGATACCACAAATTTACTCACATATCAACTCAGGAAATAATTCCGTGGGATTTTCTTCAAGTGTTATTTTATTTAGAACAAATTGAAGAATATTATTTGATATGATAAGAAATGAGATAAGAGAAGAAAGAAAGGCCTACTTAAAAGTAAAATGTGTGTACATCTGTATTTTGCAACAATATGAAAACATCACTCAATTAAATGTGGTCTAAATTTAATTTTTCATGTATTCTCTTTACCCTAACAGCCTGCAACTCCCTGAAAGAATTGATTCCACTTATATATATTATTTTCATTTATGTAAATGGTAGTATGTCATAAAATTATATTTTGCCTAAATTTTCACATCACTTGACCCAGAGCAGGACTTCAGATTTTATTGTCATTGTTATAGTGCAACATCCCAGTAATTATTCTCTGGAAGATATAAGTCAAAATAATTTGATTTTAATACTTAAGGCAAATTCCCAATACTTACAGAGATTCTGACATAACGGAAATCTTGAAACTATTAATATGCTTACATAGAGAGGCACAAATAAACATCCCCAAATAAGAGTAAGAAAAGAGTTCTAATTAAAATAGTATCAAAAAGAATATAATACTTTGGTTACAGTTAGCAAAAACGCAAAGATGTACACTTAAAACTATAAACCATTGTTGAGAGATATTAAATGAGAACGAAATAAATGGAAAAACATCCCTTGTCATCCCAGAAATGTTGTTAAAATAGTAAGAACTTCCAAATTCATCCTTATCAGTATTCCAGTTGCTTTTTCTTTTTCTTTTTTTCAAAAACTAATATTCATAAAACTACTATGGAAATTTGAGGAACCCAGATTTGTCAAAACAACCTGGATAAAGATCAAATTGGAAAACTCATTTTCCCTGATTTTAAAGGTACTGCAAAGGAACAATAATCAAGAAATGTGGTAATGGCATAATAGCCTAAGGATAGACACACTGATCAATGGATTAAAACTGAGAATACAAATAAAGCCTTACATTTATGGTCAATTGATATTTGAAAACATGCCAAGACAATTCAGTGAGGACATATATTCTTTTCCACAAATGGTACTAGAATAACTATTTATATATATAAAAGAAGAAAGAAAGAAAGAAGAAAGAAAGAAAGAAAGAAAGAAGAAAGAAAGAAAGAAAGAAAGAAGAAAGAAAGAAAGAAAGAAAGAAAGAGAAAGAAAGAAAGGAAAAAAGGAATTTGCATCCCTATCTCATGTCATATGTAAAAATTAAAGTGAATCACAGAATTAAATATAAGAGGTAAACATATGAAACAGGAGAAAGCACAGGAACAAAGTTTCATAGACTTGAGTTAGCAATAGTTTCTTAGATACAATAAGAAAAACACAAGCAAAAAAAGACATAAATCATTGGATTTCTTAAAGTTAAAGAGTTTCATGCATCAAAGGATACCATCAAGGAAATAAAATGAAAAACCACCTGGAGAATAGAAAATGTTTGCAAATCATGTCTGACATGGGACTTATATATTCAGAACACATAAATACTTACAATTCAACAATAGAAAGAAAATGTTAAAGAATTTGAATGGACATTTCTCCAAGGATGTACAAATGGCCACTTAACAAATGCAAAGATGCTCAACATCATTATTAGAGAAACACAAATCAAAATCACAATGAGATATTCACAGTTACTAGAATGACTAAAACAGTAACAAATGTTGGTAAGAACACAGAGAAATTGTAAATTTCATGCTCTGGTGGCGGGATTGTTTCAAATGTTTCAACCACTTTGAAAAGCAATTTGACAGTTCCTAAAAAGCTTAAACATAAGATTCAGCTATTTAATTCTTGAGTACATCTCAACTTAATTGTAAACATATGTCTACACAAACATTATATGTAAATATTAATAGTGGCATTACCCATAACAGCAAAAAGTGGAAACAACCCAAATATCCCTTGTGGAATGGAAAAAAAATATGTGATATTTCTATAGAATATAGTATTATTTAGCTATGAAAAATAAAAAGAGTAAAGTACTGATTCATGGTACAACCTGGATGAACTTTGAAAATATTATTTTAGGGGCACTGGGGTGGCTCAGATGGTTAAGCATCCACCTGTAGCTCAGGTCATGATCCCAGGGTCCTGGGATAGAGTCCTGCATCTGGCTACCTGTTCAGCAGGGAGTCTGCTTCTCCCTTTTCCTCTGCCCCACCCCTTGCTTGTGCTCTATCTCTCTCTGTCAAATAAATAAATAAAATGTTAAAAAGAAAGAAAAGAAAAGAAAAAAAGAAAAGAAAAGAAAAGAAAAGAAAAAAGGAAAGAAAAGAAAGAAAAAGAAAGAAAAGAGAAAGAAGAGAAAGAAAGAAAAGAAAGAGAGAAAGAATATTCTAAGTAAAGAAAGCAGCTAAAAATAGATCACACACAGGCACCTGAGTGGCTCAGTCAGCTAAGCACACCTTAACTCTTAATTTTAGCTCAGGCCATGATCTCAGGATTGTGAGTTCCAGCCCTGCATAGGGCTCAGCAATGGGCAAGGAGGACCTGCATAAGATTTTCTCTCGACCTGTCCCTCTGCCCCTTTCCTTACTCTCTTAATTAATTAATTAATTAATTTTAAAATCACACATTATATAATTCTATTTATGCAAAATGTCCAGATTAGGAAAATAAATGCAAGACAAAAGTAGATTATTGGTTGCTAGGGACTAGAGGCTATGGGAATAGAGTGTGACTGCTTAATGGGTATGAGATTTCCTTTGGGAACAGTGAAATGTTTTAAAAGTAGTGGTGACAGTCATACAATCCGCAAGACACTAAAAACAACTGAACTGTATAATTTAAGAGAGTAAATTTTATGATCTGTGAACTAGTTCTCAATAAAGCTATTATTAAAAAAACAATGCAAAGGTGTCCAGAATCATGTACACATCTTCCCACTTATAAATATTAATTTATAAATGGTAGTTAAATTCATGCCAAATAAAAAAAATTTATAACTGAATAATGAATGATATTGAGAGAGAAATCATTAGCTATTAGAAATAAATACAGTGCTCTGAAGATAAACAGTGTTTGAATCACAAGTCAAAGAAGAATGAATTTATCAAAGAAATGATCTCTTGCAGCTTCAACTGTCAACATGTCAGCTCAGTCCCTACTCTCGATTACATTTTGACACCATAAGATGCCAATGTAAGTGTGTGCCACAATTCTTCTAAGTGTCACAGAATACATTACAGAGGAGAAATAAATATTAAACACAAAATATAGATATATGTGAAAATACCATGCCTTCAACTACAATCAGATATATGTGTCCTATTATCACTGTGTGCCCCCAAATTGGAAACTAATTTCCTCAAGTACTGATAATGAGAAGTTCTAGTTAACTCAATGAGTTTACTACTAGTAAACACAGCTATGGTTTACTGGAAAGAATGCCAGACTTCAAGTTTGAATACTTGATATTAAAAACCAGCTCCACCACCCATACAAACAAAAATGATTCTTATGTTCTGTGCTTGACTTAACTCTCCTGTACCTCTTTCTTTCACCTATTAAAAAAAAACACCTCACACTAAGTATTGCTGTCAAGTGTAAATGAAAATCAAATGCTG
This sequence comes from Vulpes lagopus, assembly GCF_018345385.1. Classification (NCBI taxonomy): domain Eukaryota; kingdom Metazoa; phylum Chordata; class Mammalia; order Carnivora; family Canidae; genus Vulpes; species Vulpes lagopus. The sequence goes on from NC_054839.1 coordinate 44,197,015, forward strand.
AAAGAATCTAATATATGGTAGGTAATCCATAAATAGTTATTACATCTGGTTAACTTATTTCAGATAGTAGGTAATAAAAATCATACATTAGTGAAACTATCCTGATTATAATAAGCACACTTTAATAATTTAGAATGCATTTTTAAAGATCTATTTAATTCTATTTTAGAGAAAGAGTGTGTGATGTCAGCAGGGTGAGGGGCAAAAGGAAAGGGAGAGAATCTCAAGCAGATTCCCCACTTAATGGAGGCCTGATAATCCTGAGATCATGAACTGAGGGAAAACCAAGAGTTGGATGTTTAACCAACTGAACTACACGGGTGTCCCTCAATTCCGTTTTTATATTTTGAAAATATCTAAGGATCATTCTTAGGAAAACTTCTTAGTATATTCTTCATGCCTAAAATAAAGTTTTTTTTTATATATATACATAATGAGAGAAAATAGAGAGTGTTTCCTTGTTGTGCATTGCTAATATGGCATAAGACCTAATACACGGAACATTACCTGGAATTTTGTAATTAGGATAACAGTTGGAGATTTTTGAAATCTAGCATTAGCAATGAAACTTCTGTGATTTTAAAGGCCCATCAGGCACAATGAAATATAATAGTAAGAATGTAATTTTGAAATACTGAAGGAGAGACAATTCGTATAGAAGTCTGGCCAAACTACCAGTAATCAGCAGTGTAGCAAATACAGCCCATTAATAATAACTCATGTTTCAGAAGGGTTAAAACCTAGTATATATTTAGCCACATTTTGTAAAAAAAAAAAATGCTTAAAAAATTACACTTTTCTTTATCTAAAATAGTTCCCTGTAAGGGAAAAAGAAAACAAAAAATGATTCTTTCCTTTCCAGCTCAACAGAAAAGTCACATAAATCAAAATGTCATCAGTGAACTGGTAGAACTGTAATACACAGCCCATCACAGCCTTCACAGCGTCTTAAATAAGTACCACAGAGGCAAAGAGATGAAATAAAAGCCCGTGAGGTGCTATACAAAAACTCTCACAGTAAATGAACAAATATCCAATGCTGCCCTTTGGGGTCCTGTCTCTATAGGAGGAATGAAATCACTGAAGGTAGAAGTCCATCAAATCTGACTCCCTATCTCATGGCCATTGGAGTACAACACTCCTGACAGTAGATGTCACATTATTCTATATGAGAAATTAATAGAGAATCCATTCTTTTTTCTAAAATCTAATTCCTTTCCCAGATGCCCTTGGGTATACATTATTGTTTTTATTGTAAAGTCATTTCCAACGAATGTCAACAGATAAACTTCTAAGTCTAAGGTCAAATATAAAAGTCTCAGTGTATGTGTTTGGAAGAATAAAAACACAGTTTAAAAAGATAAATAAAACCTCTAGGAAAAAGAGGGAACACTGCCTTTTGTAGCACATTTTAATTCCTTATTAGGTCATTTTCTTTTATTTTAACCACAATTCTGTGCACTATCTGGCAAGGAAGGGCTATATAATATGTAATTAATATAGAAGATGGATCTGAAAAATGAATTTATTCCAAAAAGTATGTATGCTGAATAGATTTAGGAATTTCACTTTAAATGGTTTTAAGAAAAATTCAAAGCTAACAAATTCTCCAACCTTAGATTTTCTACAGGGATAAATATACATATGTATATTAATTTCTTGATAACCATGATAGATACACACATAGATAAACAAATGGATGGATGGATATATGTAGGTAGATAGATGATAGATAGATAGATAGATAGATAGATAGATAGATAGATAGATGATAGATAGATAGATAGATAGATAGATAGATAGACAGACATCACAGATTCACATCATTTCATTTTTTGGAAGTGATTTCACAATGTATGTGTCATGTATCACAGTAAAAATCAGTAGAGTCTTTGAGGTCTCAAGTGCATTTACTTGCTCCTGCAACTGACTTTGTGCTCGATTAAATTTATAGAAAACACCTTTTGTTTTGTGCTCAGTTACTACAGGGAAGTTAAAAAATAGAACTGTTTCTACGTATAAATAATGTAAGACATTCAGAAAGCACAATTCACCAACTTGAATTCCCATTAGATTATAAACAGCACTGATGAAATTTGCCATGATTTGGTCTGGATCTTATTATGTCAAAATGTGATGTATCTTAAGAAACATTTCTTAAGACCTGAGCAAGAGTTTTCTTTTTCTTTTAAGATTTTGTTTATTTATTCATGGGCGAGAGAAAGAAGGAGACATAGGCAGAGGGAAAAGCAGGCTCCCTACGGGAGAGCCTGGTGTGGGACTCCATCCCAGGACCCTAGGATCATGAGCTGAGCTGAAGGCTGACATTCAACCACTGAGCTACCCAGATGCCCCTGAGCAACAGTTTTCTAGCATATAAATTTATTGAAAATCTTCTGATGTTCTATCAATCAGAAAACAAAATGCTTTGAAGAGTCTGTTCCCTACCAGCTTTGATTTAGACAAGTACAAGATTTGGTCTAGGTCCTCATCACTTAAGAATGTGCAATATAATTGGCAAGGCAATTTAAAAAATATGTGAGAACATTATATTTTTAAAAATAAGATCTAATAACTTAGTTCTCCTAGGAATTTTGAGTTTAAATGATTATTTAATACTGGACTGATGTTGTTGAGTTGAATACAGTTATAATTTAAGGGTTTGACCTAAGATGTAGAGATATCTTTCATTTACCCAGGCCAGTGAGGCTTGGGAAAATGAGGAAATCTTAAATAAAATTATAGGAGACACAGATTATTTTTTGTTATCAAGGGAAATAAATTAATAGGAAGATAAAGCTTTCCAATCATAAAGTAACTACATGGAAAACAAGAATGAATATAGAAAAATATCAATATCATTTTATATCAGGCTACACTTCAAAGATATGCAAATATTCCATTTTTTATGCATTTAAGACAGAATCAGACATGAAGTTATATTAAATGGGGATTTGAGGTAATTGAAATTTCATTCCATAAAAAGAGGTTGTATATTATGGCTTGGATTCTGCTTATGGTTTAATTTAAAAAACCTTATCTTGGTTGGCTCAAGATACTTTCCTACAAGTCATTAGAAAAATTTTTAATTTAGTTAAGGAAATATTGAAATCAAAACATGGAAGCCTTAAACTTAGGACAGTTATTTCATATGATTTAATTTGGTTGGGTTCAATACTCTTATAGAAATGCTATAATAAAAAAAAAAAAAGAAATGCTATAATATTCAAATTCATTTTTTGGTTGAATTAAGGAATTTTAAGTTTCTGATTTGAAAAACTCTAATTATGTGATCTTAATATTAGAATATATTTATATACTTATAAAATAAAGGAATAAGAATTCTTATTATTCTAAATTTATTTTAATAATAGATAAGTGGTGAGGGTGTATATGTATGTGTATAAAATTGGGGTGAGGCAGGATACCAAAGAAATTTTCTTTCTTTTTTTTTTCCAAAGAAATTTTCAAGCTAATTTAATTACTGTTCCTACAAAATTAGGTTTCAGGGATATTTTTTACTCCTAGAGTAATTTTCAAAGATATCTGTGACTATATTTTCATACACATTAGATTTTGGGGGAATTTAATCTGGACACTTTCTGTGAGTATATTTTTCCACTTGTATCACTTAAACTACAGATTAGCCTGGTTTGCATATTTGAATGATAAAAACAGATTATGCTGATGTGATATTTATTATTTTAATTGCTCCCAACTAGAATAGAGGTTGAAATGCCAGTGGTAGATTCAGCCAACGTGGAGGCTACATTTTGGAAAGGATGCTTACTAGATCTGTGACTTCAGGCAAGTTAGTTAAACTAATGTGAAAAAATTCAAAGGTGTGATAAATAAGAGATGTGCTTAAGATATATTATTAGTAATAGCTCTTACAGTATGTTAGGTAAGAGGAAACAGCAGTTTTACCTTTTATAGTTAATAAAGATTTATGTTCACTATTCTTGCAGGAGAGGTCTTTAACCAAAAATTTCATAGGAATTACCTTTAATGTATAGTTGTCAGCCTACAGAGAATGATCCAAAGGTTCAACAGAGAGAAGTGCTGCTGTTTTAGGGAAAAATATGCAAATAAATATGGATCTTTTGTGTAAAGATTATTTGGATCTTCATGATGTAATCTTTCTAACCACCTCACTTAAACTCCTAAAATTTCCTTTTTCATTTGTTAATGCTATTCATGTGATCCTTTTCTTCCTGCTGCTGTTCCATTTATTCTGATAACAGATTTCCTAGTTTATTTGCCTCCATATTTAGTGTTTCTATTTTCATTTTTTTTTCAAATAATTAGTTCTGATTTTGGTAATAATGATCCTATTGTTTAAAATCTACATGTAAGATGCCTGGGTAGCACAGTCGGGTAAGCATTGACTTTTGGTTTTGGCTCAGGTCATGATCTCAGGGTCGTGAGATTGAGTCCTGTCTCCAGCTCTATGTTCAGCACAGAGTCTGCAAGAGATTCCTTTTCCCTCTGCCCCTCCCACTCATGCTCTCTCTCTCTCTCTCCCTAAAATAAATAAATAAATCTTAAAAACACCCTACACACATGCACATATACACATTTAATTTCAGCAATCTTGGTAACTCCTTTGATGACAATATATCATTCTCAGATTGCTATTTTTAATTAATTTTTATATTAAATAACACTAGTATATTACTTAACAAGTCAAACCAAGAATTCTGCTTTGTCTATAACTGAGTAATAAAAACTAGGTTTACTGTCCTCTCTCCCCTGCTCACATAAACAACTAGAAAATAAGAAAAGCTACATGAAACATAAAACAGAATTATTAAAAAAAAAACTTTAAAGTGAAAAAATCAAGTATTAGAAGGAATGTGGTGCAACTGGAATTTCCAAAATAAAGATCATACAGCCACTTTGGAAAACATTTTGGCAGTTTCTTATGTTTAAAAGTTAAAGTAATGCAATATAGCAATTCCACTCCTAGGTATTTACCCCAAAGTAAATAAAGCACGTGTCCATAAATCCTTTATTTGAATTATCATACTTGAATTATTCAAAATGGCCACTTTTCTTTCAGTTTTATAGAAATATAGTTGATGTACACTACTGTATTAGTTTAAGATATAATGCCTAATAATCTAACATACATAGGCTATAAAATGATTACCACAGTAAATTTAGTTAACTGTATTTAGGTGATAATCAAATTAAGTTTAGTTACCTTATGTAACACACGTGACTATAGTTAACGTACTCTACGGTATATTTGAAAGCACTAAAACAGTAGATCCTAACGGTTCTCAGTATGAGAAATAAAAAGCATTTTTGTAACCGTACGAGACAATAACTGTGCATTATTAAAAATAAATGTAGCAAGCATTTATTTTTATTTGTCCACTTAAACTTAGGGAACATCTTATATACAGTAATACTCAACTTCTATAAACTCATCCTGACAAATACATTAATATAATTGATGACTGTATATTACCAGAGTTGTTAAATAATCAAAGGAATCTACTAGTTCATATATAAACAATTGACATTATCAAAGAAAAAAAATTCAAAGACAAAAAAAAGAAATGCAGCATCACAAATCAATAAATTATTATAATGTGTAAATACATAACTATAAAATAACTCACTGTATTAGTCTAGGAAACCAACTTTTTCTATTCACATCTTCATTGTAAATACTAAATCTTACTCAGCTTTATTTTGCATTGTGATATAAAAAATATATGAAAACTAAATTGTACATAAATTTTAGTATTTTTATAAATTGCCTAGGGCATAGTATCTCACAATGAACTGGAGTTCACTTATATGTTTATTTATGAACATTAAGGTCATGCATTTTGTATGATATAAACAAACATGTAAGTTGTAACAAAAATAGAAGCATAATTAACAAAATGGTGATGTTTATGCTGATTAGCAAGAACATTTTGAAGATAAAGAATGTGGAATTAAGCTTTTTGACCCCCAATATTCCAAGGAATCATCACTTATTTTTTTTTAGAGTCATTAATTGGACATTAAGTTAGAAATGAGTGTCCTCTTTAAATGATTCTATTTATCAATCTTTAAAAATGTATTTCCTAATGAATTTTGCTCTTTCTTATGTTTTGTTTTTAATCTGGGGATGTTCTTGCAACTGGTGGTAGGAAAAGAAAAATAAAAGCTTACAATCTTCCCATCTAATGGATTACTATTGATTACAATACATGCTACTAACCAAATTTTTTCTTCAAAATTGAAGAAAATAAAATGGCATATATTTATTTTTAAATGAATGAATATATCAGTATGATGCTGAGTAGGTCATTTTCCTCCCTTAGCTGAACCCATACTATGAGATTCTTGTTGATACATACAGAAGTTGTTGTAAAAACAATTCTCTTTTTAACTGGAGAGATTTTATCCCTTACATCCTTCTCTTCAAAGTTTTCAGTTTTCCTCAGTTTTTTCCTGATGTCATTTTTTAGTTCCAGGATCCCATCCAGGATACTGTAGTTCATTTAGTTGTTACATCTCCTTAGCTTTCTCCTCACAGAGAGTTTTTCCTATTTCCGGTGGCTTTGGAAGTTTTAAAGAATTCTGGTAAGGTATTTTTGTAGAATACCTCTCTATTGGAATTTGCTGATTATTTTCTCACAATTAGACTTACAGTTATATGATTGTTGGAGAAAGATGGAAGAGGTACAATGCCATTTTTATCACATAATATACAAAGTATGTACTCTCTACATAATTTAGCACTGTTCATGTTGACCTTGATCACGTGGTTGAGATAATAGTATTTTTCTGGTTTTGCCAGTATAAGGTTGTTCTTTTTTTCTTCTCTCTCTCTCTCTTTTGGCAGAAATGTTTGTTTTTCATCAACCTGAGGACCTTAGTTGCATTTTGTTTGCCTTTGTGGAAGAGCAGCTTAAGACCACTCAGTGGTCAACCCATTCAGTTGTCTGAGCTTGAGCAGTGGCAGTCTTCAGTGGCAGGCTGGGTCTCCAGTCTTCAGTAGGGAACTGCTCAATAGCCCCAAGGAGCACCTACACACCTTCAGACCAGTCTGCAACTACAGGTTGTGTAGCAGTGTAACTCATGAGCTGAAGCCATCCAACGACCCTGAAATTCCTCCTTGGTTATACAGCTTTTCCACCAGCAGCCTGCTCTCCCTTTTCAACTTCTTTAGGATCTCTGTAGAAGTGGAAATCAGGCATGACCTCCCTGGGGTGTCCACAGGAAATGGGGTCACGCATGTGCAGAACTTCCCAGGCCAGCATCTACCACATCAGATCCACTGAGGTGTTGCAAGGGATGGCAATGTCCACACAGTGCAGAGGAGAGTCTGTGTTACACAGAACAATGGTAGGCAGGTTAACATAAGACACCTCTATGACAGGCTGGTGGCAGCCCTGGGATCAGTAGCCACCAGAAGCCTTGGCTTCTGGAAGACTGCCTGGATCTGCTTAGTGAAGGTTCCAGGAGTGAAGCAGCCAGCAGTAGGAGTGGCTCCAGGGGCAGCAGCAAACTTCAGTACAGCTTGCCAGCCAGTTTTCCTGGAGGATGTGACATTGACATCAGCAGGGTTTGCAATAACAACAAGGATACCAGCTGCCAGCAAAAGCTTCTCCCAGGTTCTCTTCAGATTTATGATATAGATAGTATCACTATTCCTTGTGTAGATGTACCATTCCATTTGGAAGTCAAGGATTTTGTCACCTAAGCGGGTTCCTTCTGCAAGGAATCTGAGACATCCTCCTCCTTCATTTGTAGGAGACCAAAGGCTCCAGATATTGTGAAAGTTTTCCTTTCGGTCCCTATGGGAATGCAGAATAAGACCATACATACCCCTCCCTGGGTAATGCAGAAAGGCAAGGTTGTTCTTTCTTCTCCTTTCAATGCTAGGTGCCGCCCATACTAAAGGAGTGGGGAGTTAATATGCTCCTTCCTTGAAGGTAGCAGGTCTACATAAACATTTTGGAATTTTTCTGCATGAGGATTTATCTCTTTTTTCCAGTAATTTATTTAATTAATACTCTGTATCAGTATGGACTCAGGAACATTTATTTTATACTTTAAGTTATAATCCAGTGGTAATTTATTTTTTTGCTCTTCAAAATGTTCCGGCTTGGGCCATCAGGAATCTGTTCAGTCAGCTCCTGTGTCCCTTTATCATACCCTCATCTATGTGTTTTTGTTGTTCTTGTTCCTTGTTATTGTTTGCTTGTTTGTTTTGAGCACTTCCTTACTTTCTGGCAATGTAAGACGCTCCAGACTCATTTCGTGTATTTCCTGCCCCCAAACCATGGGATTTGCCATTTCTCAAGGAGCCCTAGCCTTTATATTGGAGAAAGGTATTAGAAACTAAAACCTGAGCATTAAATGTGCTCACTGCTAATGGAGTGTCATTGTATACTGGTCTCAGTTGACAAAGGATATGTATGTCTATAACCTAAACTGTGTATATGCACATGTCCATAAACACTTCTGTGTAAACATTTGTACCTATATTAAGCTACATATGAGTTCATCCTTGGCCACAGTGTATAATATTTTATACTTTTTTGAGTTTGACTTGGTACTTTGTGAGAACTGGTTTTAGTACTCTGGTAATGTTTGCCTTACGGAACAAGTTAAGATATCTGCTTTTATTTTATCACATAATTTTCTGAGAATGGGTATTATATCTTCTTTAAAAGTTTAGTAAAATTTACCAGTAATACTATCTAGGCCTGATGCCTCCTTTTTTGGAAGATTATTAACTGTTGATTCAACTTAACAGATATAGACTATTCAGTTATGTATTCTCATGTGGGTATTGATAGTTAATATCATTCAAGAAATTGGTTTATTTCATCAAAGTTATCAAATTTGTTCATACAGTTGTTAATAAATTCCTTCACTGATTCAAGGACTTATTAACTCATACATGCAAAATATGCTGCTAATTTTATGAGCAAAAAATCCATATATAAAATCACTCCACAATCCTGCAACTATCCATTTAAAAATGTTGTTCTTAAAAGTGGTTAAAAGTCCACCACTGTATTCTTCCAGTGGGCAAACTGTACTGAACATTGTTTGTTCTGTCACTGAGTTTTCAAAACCTCCCAAACACAAAGTAACAGTTTTAGGCAAAGCAGTGATAGAAGCACATGTCCATGTAGGTGAACTAAAGAGTAGGGTCAGTTTCAGTGCTAGTAATCTGGCAAGACAGCGATGTTAAGATTCATAGTTTAAGAATAAAATATTTTGCAAACTGTAAACCTGCAACAGATGATTTTTACTCCTACTTCCTAGAAAACTAAGGAAAGCCTATATCAAATTTGAATAAAGTAATACAAAAACAAGAATGCATTTTTGCTAATCTAAAAAAAATCCACAAAATTTGCATACTTTTCAGGAAGATTTTGTAATACAGAGACTTAATGCACATAAAGGAGGAGATAAGAAGTACGCTTACTAAGTTAGCAATTATTCAGAGTGAATTAAATACTCAACCGTGGGAGAGGTGGCAGGTGTAAAAAAAAAAAAGGAAAAGCCTCAGAGAACAGTGATAATACCAACCTTTCTTCATCCTCAACTGCATTTGACAGAAAATAACCTTTTATAAATTTTACTTGTGACATTTTATTCAGCTTAATTATTCTGTGTACAGTGTAGTGTATGTTAATCTCCACTTCATATTTTGTCAAAATACTGTCATCATCTTTTGATCATGTCAAATATTTCACACACTCCATTCCAGTACACCCACAGCTAAGAGGAGCATACTTCATTAGGAGAAACATAGGAATAAGATTTTTATCCAAAATCTCAGCAAAGGCTAATAAACTATTTTTTTTAAATTCATCACAATATTAAGATTCATCCAAACAATTGAGCTATTCTCATTACTTTATGATATACAGTACAGCACTATGGAATGAACACTGACAAATTATTGAATATAGTAAAATACATTTCATTAAGGAGGGTGTTTTGCTTTACATATCTGAAAACTAATTAAAAACATCTGAATTTCTTAATATCAGAAGCTACAGGCTTCTTAAAGACAAAAGTCCATAAAACAGTTCAGTGCCTAGTGTTTGTAGTACATAACGCAACATAGTTCAGAGGGCATTTTGGCAACTCAATCTAAGCAAAGATAGGGAGTACTGAAAATAAGTCTTTGAGAAGCTTGTCAGGCACTAGGGTGGCTCAGTGCTTGAGTGTCTGCCTTGGGCTCAGGGTGTGATCCTGGGGTCCTGGGATTGAGTCCTGCATCAGGCTCCCTTCAGGCAGTTTGCTTCTCCCTCTGCGTATATCTCTGCCACTCTCTGTGTGTCTCTCATGAATAAATAAATAGAATCTTCTTCTAAAAAAATAAGCTTGTCATCTGGGGGCTAAATTTTAATAGAATGTGAAAATTTGAACTCATACTTTAAACATACAAAACTCTAGAATTTCTGATTGGCTCAAATGATTGTATGGAAAAAGTAATCTGTAACAAAAATTTGGCATTGAATGTGAAGGCTCTACCAGTTTTGAGCAAAATGTACATAGGTTCTAAGAGAGACAGAGCAAGGAAATGAGAGTATTAGATTTCTGCCAGCAGACACTTTCCCTTCCTCTTCTTGATGGGAATGGCCAGGAAACTGCTGGAGAAGCTTCATCAAAAACTGCCTTGAAGTGACAGAACCCTCAATCATGGCTAAGCCTTGTGTGGCAGCAATGAGAATGATCTCTTAGTTTCCCAATTATGCCTTTATCACATTTAGGATCATAGCTCTCACTAGGACAATAAGGGAGTTGAGACAACAGTGTTGCACTTCAGGATACCCCTTTGCAGAAATTGTCAAATGATTTAGGACTCAAAGGGAAAAAAACAAATTAAGAATGTATCTGTTTGTTGATAAGATAGAAGATATAAACTAACATAATTGTCTTGTCTAGTTGTATTCCATAAAGAGTCATGTGTTTTCCACATACCATAACACTTACAACATAATTATAAAAGACAGTAGGAATATATTCTTCAAGAAATGTGCTGGTTGGGCAGCCCGGGTGGCTCAGCAGTTTAGCGCTGCTTTCAGCCTACGGTGTGATCCTGGTGACCCAGGATCGAGTCCCATGTCGGGCTCTCTGCATGGAGCCTGTTTCTCCCTGTGTCTGTGCCTCTCTCTTTCTCTGTGCCTCTCATGAATTAATGAATAAATAAAATCTTAAAAAAAAAAAAAGAAATGTGCTGGTTGTCTGACTAGTCAGTGGGCAAATTTGACTTACAGACTCATGTCTCACCACCATACACACCAATTGATGGCCTACATTGGAGCCACTTGTTGGGGCACTGCTCCAGGTGTTGAGAAGAAAGCAATGGGTTGGCTAGTCCAAAGCCTGTGCTTCTTATTTACATAAACTGGCAGGTCAGACATTTAGGGACTAGCTCCTTTCTATGTAATATTGTATTTTAGTGAAATTCCTAGACTGAGAATAGTAGTTTTAAGTTTAGAGATGTCTGACATTGGAAGTTGACTTTGTACCTCTGTGGTACAATCCCCTCATCTATCAAATAGGTAGAGCACAATAAATACCAGTTGTGGGTATAAAGCATAAACTCTGGGTAAGAACTTCAGGGATCAGACTGGGATTCATTTTTCAGGAATAAATAGCTAATATAGCATTTCTCAGTGGTAACTTATTTCTTCATAATATTATATTTATTTCTGAAACATGGTTCTTCGATTAAATAATAATATGAACAAATCATTTACAGTTTATTTTGCTTTCAGAGAGGTTACTTCTATCAGATGTAGTTTAGATTTTGGAGAATGGTAAAGAGTTTGAGGACCACCCATTACTTATGTAGAGATTTCAATATTATTGTGGCTGTATAGTAAGCTAGGATACCAATTACACAAAGCTGGACCTCTTTAAAAGGCAAATGTCTTACAGAAATGGTAGCAAATCCAATAATGGGTAAGCATTCAAAATATTAGATAGTGAAAAAAATATTCTAGTCAAACCTCTCCAAATCAGTCAAGAAGGTCAAAAGTGACATTTATCATTGTATATGCTGTGTTAAAAATGCACTTACCATGATAAATGATTTTTCAGATATAAAACCAATCTTGATAAGGGCATTTGCTCTATTTGAGGAAAGTACTGACATACTGCTATTTAAACAACTAGTATTCTAAATATCCAGTGCTATATTAAATTGCCTGTGATCTCTGCAGACTAAAAAAAAAAAAAAGTTTAAATTTCTTCTGCTTAAATACTATATAAGTATATTATTATTTATAAAATACAACCTAAATCTTAGCCTAATTTTCTTCAAACCCATTAGTTTTAAAAATTTTTGATAGTAAAAAGTACTTACTAAAATGTGTGTGTGCATCCCTGTTGACATCTTAGAATCTCAGATTAAGGCAAACTATAAAATAAATCATCTGACCTTAGAATGTTTGATGAATTTTTGACTAATTGGTACCCATCAATTCTCCTTCATAACAGCACCAAAATTTCTTACTATTTCTTACTTAATTTCTTAGACTATTCCACACATTTCACTATAACCTTTAGCATAAGTGGTCAGAATCAGAATCTTTCAACTGTATCCAAAGTACCAGAACTAACACAAAATCCTCTAAAATTTTATTCTATTTCACTATACTATGGAAGTCAGGCAACTCTGACACAACAGAATTTCTTATGCCTGGATATTATAATTTCCTTAGAATACAAGTTCTAGTGTCTGGCATTTCTATGGCTGTACAAGTAACAAAGGAGACCAGAAATTTTTTCTCTCCAGGATACTTTTCTCTTATTACTCCTTGACTTACAGCACCAAGTTCAGCATTATATGTTGAATATATCACATTATTTAAATTGTACATTTTACAATTGCTGGGATATGGGCAATTGCATGATAATCTAAAACAATTAGTTTAGATGGTAAAAAAAATTATAGAAAAGACAGGAAAATCTCTTGTGTTCACAACTTTTGTGCTTTATTTATTTTTTTATAAATTTATTTTTTATTGGTGTTCAATATGCCAACATATAGAATAACACCCAGTGCTCATCCCGTCAGGTGCCCCCCTCAGTGCCCCTCATCAGTCACCCCCACCCCCCGCCCACCTCCCATTCCACAACCCCTAGTTCATTTCCCAGAGTTAGGAGTCTCTCATGTTCTGTCTCCTCCCTGATATTTCCCACTCATTTTTTCTCCTTTCCCCTTTATTCCCTTTCACTATTTTTTATATTCCCCAAATGAATGAGACCGTATAATGTTTGTCCTTCTCCGATTGACTTATTTCACTCAACATAATACCCTCCAGTTCCAACTTTTGTGCTTTAAAGAGAAAATAGCCAAGTGTGAAGCATGGGAAGATTCAAAAGTCCCTCTTCTGATTTATTCCAATTTTGTTTCAATCTTAAGTATACTTGGTTACCGGTTAGTGATATGTATCCTACACATCAATAGTCCTCGACCGATTCTGTTTATAGAACTAAGTAAATTACTTAGAGAAATTAGAGGAAAATTCTCTGATTGACTAAGAAGGCATTTTTTTAATTTTTAATTTTTATTTATTTATGATAGACATAGTGAGAGAGAGAGAGAGAGAGAGAGAGAGAGGGACAGAGAGACAGAGACAGAGACACAGGCAGAGGAGAGGGAGAAGCAGGCTCCATGCACCGGGACCCCGACGTGGGACTCGATCCCGGGACTCCAGGTTCGCGCCCTGGGCCAAAGGCAGGCGCCAAACCGCTGAGCCACCCAGGGATCCCCTAAGAAGGCATTTTTAATTAAAGCTCTCTATGTCATCCAGTTATCTGGATATAACTAAATATAGTAACGTATAATTATAAACTAATATAGTAGCATAAATGATTTTAAAATGTTGGATTTGAAATGAAAGTCTTATAAGCAATTTGTAATCCTGATTTTTCTCATGTGAGAAACAGGTGTAATATGTCATGTTAAGTGAGTGTAACCATATCGGATGCATCATAAATTCATAAATACTTGGCAGGACTTATGATATGAAGTCATGTGTAACCGGTTATAGCAAAAAATCTAAGATTTTTTTGTGGAAGAAAAGATACAGAGATTAAACAATTCTTTGAAGCTAAGAGCCAGCCCTCAGTCTGGACTCTTAAAATCTGAGAGTACAAAAGCAACCATTTAATTGTGTACATAACATACTGTTTTAAAAAGATACACATTCTAATTGGAGAGTTGGAAATCTCAAGGTAAGTACAGCACTGACACTCTTGGTCATACCAGACAGGAAGGAATCCTATACAATGGATTGCATCCATGGGATGGCATCATGCCATTTAGATGGGCTTCCATACTGGTTACTTCTAAATAAATGCCTGAATCAAAGTGACCTAAATAAATTAGTGTGAAATAAAATCTTGATTACTAGAGTTTGCTTATATGTTTGTGAGTGCTTTGTAAAGGAGAAAAAAGAGAGAGAGAGACCAAAAGCCAGGTTGCTTCATGTCTCCAGACTGATGACTGTGAAGCTTTCTATAGGGGTCTAACTACTCTCTCCGGACAGTTATTTAGCATTGACCGAGAATGTTTCTCTGAGCAGAACTGCACACTGAGACCCACAGAAATGATATCTATCACAGAAGAATTTGCTTGGAAAAATAAATACTAGAAGGAAACATAATATTGTCTCTCTCTGATATTTTGAACTTGAGGAAATTAATTTATTAGGTGAATAATTCTTGCCAGTAGAATAAAGGGCTGAGGGAGGGAGGAGAATTTCAAGTAGACTCCCCAATGAGCATGGAGCCCTACACTCAGAACCAAGAATCAGATGCTTAAACAACTGAGCCACTGGTACCCCTCTATTGATCACATTTTCAATCTATTCTTGTATCCCTCCCTGTAGGAAAATCTCTCCTCTCTCTTTACACACACACACACACCTTACCAAAAACTTGGGATAATTTCACTTTATACATATAATAGCATAAGCTGTTTTTTGTTCATTGACAAATACAAGGATTTTTGTAACCTATCTAGAATATACTTCATGACCATGGAAATTTTTAATTATGTATTAATATCAGTATATTACAATTAGCTAAATTCCATATTGACATAGATTTCTGGTAGTTTCAAAAATCTCAATTATAAAGAATGCTGTAATTTGTTTTCCTCCAACACATAACTTCATCGTGTCCCTCTCTTCCATATATTCTAGGCTCTATCCTTCCCATCCCTATCAGTTTTCTTTTGGCCATAACCACTCTTGCCTGATTCACCATCTTTGAAAATCTCCTATTTCATCTCCGTCTCCTCCATTATATTGTTCATCATGAAATCAATTATTTTGGGAAAAATCAAGTGTATGATTATACCACTTCCATCCTTAGTGCTTTTAACAGAATGCTACTACCCTTAAGCTAAAAATTATATCTTCATCACATCTTATAATATATGATATCAACCTCCAACTTTAAACCAACTGTAAACCAACTTTATCTTGAGCTATTTTTTGTACTGTATGCAACATTATTTTATTACCATGATGTGCTGTATTTTCCAAAAATAGAAGTATATTAACCTTTCTCTGTCTTTTCTCTGGGACCTTCCTTTCTGCTCTCTGCCTATATACACACATAGACTAGCTGGACCAATTCCTTCCTTCATTTTTCAGCTTATAATTCACTCCGTATCTACACCATTTTAGACCCCTTCTCCTCGCATTACCTTAGCACACTTTATTTCCCCACTCATTTCAGGTGACCAAACTGTTTAATTTTTGCCTTAACTTGTTGATTCTAAGCTTCATGAAATTACTTTATAACCAGTTTCTTTATAACTATCACAGTACTTAGAAAATTATTTATGCTCAATTAATATTTTTTAAGTTGACTTAAAGACCATTGGGAACCACTGAAGGTTATAAGCAATATAGAGACACAGAAAATGGGTTGACTATAAAAGGTGCAGACTCGTTGTTTATCCTCACATCTACTGTGCTTCTTTTAAATATAAAAGCCAGAAAATAATAAGCTTTATTTCACATATACTCTTTAGTTAGCATTCTGGATGTAAATTAGATCCCATTAGCTAAATATATTCATGGAATATTTTAAAAGAAGAACAAAACACATCTTTTTGCTGCTTTAAAATATCCTGCCAGGACGCCTGGATGGCACAGTCAGGCATCTGACTCTTGGTTTCAGCACAGGTCATGATCTCAGGGTCCTGGGATCAAGGCCTGCATTGGACTCCATACTCAACAGGGAGTTGACTTGAGATTATGACTCCTTCTCCCTCTGTCCCTCCCATTCACTGTCTCTCTCTCAAATAAATAAATAAAATCTTTTAAAAAATAAATAAATAAAATAAAATTTCCTGCCAAGAAGCAAAACTAGAGATATATGAGTTTCTCCTGGCAATTTTGGTGACAAGGACTATTCTCAGTATTCTGGTATCTAGTCTCTTTCTTCTTGGGCAAGAGGAAAGTTGGGGAGCAGAGCAAGAGAAGCTATTCCATTTTCCTTTTTTTGAATTGCAGCTATGGCAGTTGTGTGTGTGTGTGCGCGCACGCACATGCGCATGTGTTTTGGTCTTGGATTTATCAGTTACAGGAAGAGCTTATAGAGTACCATCCTCTAGAGCCTCAAATATTATATAAGCTATTATATTCTTATATTAATAATATTTTCCTAAAACACTGAGAATATTTGCTCTTTGCCAATCTCAGTTTTGAATGTCACAGCATTGGAGCTACAAATGGTTACAGACACTTGAGGAAGGGAATCAATTTGACTATTTGAATGGCTTATTACTGAAGGTAGTTATTATCTGATTACTATTGGAAAATGGGACAGAAGGCAGTTATTATCTGGTTACTATTGGAAAATGGGACACTAGTTGTGCATGGCACGTGATGACAAAATAGTTACTTAAATTTTATTCTGTGGTCATCTGGAATAAAAAGTTAATTAAAATAACACTTTGAAACACCAGATGTCAAATGTCTGCTGCAATAAAACATATTGATGGAGAAAACTGCATGGGCTCTCTCCTCCCTTTATGAGAAAGATTCAAGAAAGAAAATGGCCAGTGCAAGATATCAAATTAATGGCTCAAAACATAGAGAACTGGATAGTTTCAACCATCTAAAATAAAACCTATATCTTGTGATTAAGGCCTGTTTTCACAAACTATCAGATTCAAGGTCTGATAATGTGGGTTTTTGAAATGCCTTATAAGTTTAATTCACATTCTGGCTGGAACTATTATTTAAAATTAGGAAATTCACAGGATAAAGTAGGACTGTAAGAATGGAAATGAGAAATTATGGATGAAGTTGAATGACTGTGAATATAATTATATGATAAACTTGTCTGATGGTCTAGTTTGGGCTTATTTAAAAACAATGTAGTGACTGATCCTAGGCAAGTTATCTTGCAAGGAACACTGATCTCAAGGTGCACCCCAGTGATTCCAATTCTTCTCTCATCTATAAGTGGACCCAGATTTCAACACACCCTCAGATAGTACAAAGTTCTATCTGAGACAAAAAAACCTCATGTGCCACAAATGTTGCAGCATTACTCCATGTATCAGTAGAAATCTAGGGAATTGTAGAAATTACTTTTCTTATTAAAACCATAAAGAAAAATATATATATTTAAATACAGCTCCAAATATCTATAAAGGTGTACTGGACAAAGAGTTTGGACTTAAAGAACTAAATTGGGCATCTTTAGGTGGTTCTGAACTTTGCTGAGGTGGTTGACAAAAATGTGGACTCATGGGGGTTTACAATACCATATATTCCTTCTATGAAGAATAAAGTCTTAATGAATCAATAAGGAAGATGTGATATACATATACAAACAAATATATGTAATATATGTATGTAATGTGTATATATGCAAATGTATTTATATGGGTATATATATGTAAGTGTGTGTTTATATATATATATTTGTATGTGTATATAAACACACACACACACACATACACACACAAGAGTATTACTCAACCATTAAACAGGATCTTGCCATTTGCAACATAGATGGATTCTAGAAAGTATTATGCTAAGTAAATAAGTCAGACAAAGAAAGCCAAATACGATTTCATTAATATGTGCAATCTAAAAAGCAAAACAAATTAATAAACAAACAGAAAACAAAAGCAGACTGATAAATACAGAGAACAAACTAATGGTAACCAGATGGAAAGGGGGGGGGTGAAGAGGAGTGGGAGATATAGGCTTCTAGTTATGGAATGAAGAATCTATGGAAATAAAAGGCACAACATAGGGAATATAGTCAGTGGTACTGTAATAGTGTTGTATGGTGACAGTGACTATATTTTTGGTGAGCACAGCATAACATAGAAAGTTGCTCAAGCATTATGCTGTACACTTGAAATTAATGTAACATTGTGTGTCAACTAAAATCAAAATAATATTTTTCTTTTAAATTTTCACTTAAAAAGCTGGTACAAAAGTTATAGTGGTAAAGACTTAGGCATTTGGCTAATATATCCTTGAAAATAGATAGTTCCTCTTTTCAAAAAAAAAAAAAAAAAACAAACAAACACCTGAGAGCATTTGTTGCCAATGATAAAATTCTAGTTTTCAAGTAGAAAATTATAATTTTAGAAAGCTTGTATCTGCTACCAGGAACTTAACAGTTCCCCAATATTTAAAGAGTTTTCAAATAAGATTTGTCATGGTATTTATGAATGAGATCTTTGACACTGCATAATAAAATGTGTCAAAATTTGAATGGTCTACATAACACCATGAATCAATATTTCCAAATGATCAATGCATGATGTTACAAAGTCATGCAGACATAAAAGATCCATTCAAAGTGCAAATGGGCTGATGTAATAGAGTATGAAATTTATTGATAAGGTTTCAAATTCTGCATTACAACTGACCTTTAAGAAACTACCACTTTTCCAGTTTTCTTGTAATATTAAAGAAGAATAGCCATAATTACCTGAAATGCTATTAAAGTGTGACTTCTATTTCTAACTACATGCCTTTGTAATACCAAGTACTCTTCACATACTTCAACTTAAAAAACATACAATTGATTCTAGGAATTCAACTTTGTTTTATTAATCTAGACATTAAAGTGGATTATGAAATTATAAAATAATGATATTTTTCTCACTTTTTTTGAAAATGTAGTGATACTTTAATAAAATTATGTATGACAAATTGTCTTGTATGGCTTACTATTGTTACTTTAAAGTGAATCAATAAATACATATTCAGCAAACTTCTCATTGTAATACTGAATGCAGCACATATCTATAGATTTTACCACATAAACAGAAGCTCTTTGGGGTCCTCAACAATTTTTCAGGGCATAAAATCACCCGATACCAAAAATTTGGAGAACTATTCTAGTAGATAAACTAAGCAGCTAAATTCCTGATAAGCATGATGTCACAATATGGCAGAGTAGGTAGCCCAACTTCAATCCCCCTCACAGATCAGCTAACTACTATCCATATAGAGGACACCTTTATGAAAATCTCAGAACTAAGAAATGACACTGAAGCAACCCCTTGGATCACAAAAACTGAGAAAAGGAAAACTGCATTAGAAGGAAAAGAGAAGCAATTTTACCTTGAACACATTCCCCTTTCCAAAGATGCTATAACACTGCTCTGAGAGTACCTCCCTGTGCTTATGGTTTCTATAGTGGGGAAAAAGAGAGCCCAAAGTGGACTTTCAGTTTCCCCAGCATTATAAGACACTTCCTGTGAGGCCCATGTAGGTCTTGCTTCACGGGGGTTCCAGGGGGATCAGAGAAGCTAGACTATAGGAGATCAGCTAGAGAGAGAGAAGGAGGTGGAGCTCACAGCAACCGACATCCAGATCTGGGCAGACCACATTTCTGCTGGCAGCAGTGCCCAAGCATAGAGTCCATCCATTGGCTCTCCCCATTTGTGGAGCCAAGCTGGTGGCTCTATCTGGTAAAGAAACACAATTTTGAAAAATAAATAAATAAAAAATTAAAAAAAAAGAAAAGAAACACGATTCTGACCAATTTGGGTTCTTATGCAATGGACTATTTCAACTAAGGAGCAAATCCTATAGACTGCTTGGACAGGGAACCAATGAACAATCTTGTGTCAATCTCAGAGCCCATCCTACAAACCTACATGGGCAGAGAGCCAAGACAGAAGCCCTACCCAGCTATGAAGCATAATCTCTGGCCCCAACTCCCCAACTCACTAAGGATCCTAATCAGTAAATGGCTTCCAGTGAACTTAGGCAGTCTGTTAGAACAGTCTACTATGCCACCTAGCCACTGAGCACAGCCTCAGGCCTTGTCTGACTACTGAACATAGCCTGCAGACTGACCAAAGCAGGAAGTCCAGTGGCCTCACCCAAGCACAAGGCATAACCTATAGCCTTACTGGACCAGTAATCCAAAAAGCAACCTTCCCAACAGCAGATAGGCTCCAGCCCTATCCAACTTCCAGGAATGGCTGTCAGCCATGGCTGATCAGGCTGCTTGGCCAGTGACCTCTCCCAATAGCTGAGCCCAGCCAGTAGCCCTGTCCAACTTGGAGATAACCTATGGCCCCATCTGAGCACAGAGTATAGCTTAAGAACCCACCTAATCATAAAGCCCTGCCTTCAGCCCTGCAAGTGTGGATTCAAGCCACTAGCACTATCCAGATAAGCACTGCCAGGCTTTCAAGTTTCCAAAAGTCAAAGACAAAATTTTGAGGCATCAAGAGAAAAAGACTTGTCACATACAAGTGAGTCCACATTAGAAGATCACTGGATTTCTCAACAGAAACCTTGTAGGCCAGAAGAAAGTAGAATGATATATTCAAAATACCGGGAAAAACCTATCAATCAAGAATACTGACCTGGCAAAGTTGTCCTTCATAAGTGAAAAGGAGATAAACCACTTCTCAAACAAAAAAGCTTAGGGAATTCATCACCACTAACCTGACTTACAAGAAATACTAAAAAGAACTTTTCAAGCTGAAATGAAACTAAATAACCATGTATAAACATATGGATATGTAAAATTCTGTGATAAAAGTACATACATTACTAATGTAATGATGATGCATAAGTCACTTTCAACTCTAAGAGTTAAAGAACAAATACATTAAAAATAGCTGTAACTAGGGGCACCTCAGTGGCTCAGCTGGTTGTATGTCTGACTCTTGGTTTCAGCTCAGGTGTGATCTCAGGGTTGTCAGACCAAGCCCTCAATAGAGCTCTGTACCCTGTGAGGAGTCTCCTTTGGATTCTTTCTCCCCCCCCCCATACCCCTCCCACTACTTGCACTCCCTATCTAAAAATTAAATCTTAAAAAAATAGCTATAACTATAGTAATTTGTTACTAAATTCACAATATAATATAGATGTAAATTGTAACTTCAATAACCTACAATGTGACTAGGGAAATGTATGCAGTTTCTATATGTTGAACCAAACTCATTCTCAGCTAAAATAGGATATTATTCTATAAGAAATTTTATGTAAACCTCATGTTAACTTCAAAGAAAACCCTATAGTAAGATACACAAAGGATTAAGATACAGGCATCTGAGCATACTACACCACTAGACTTCACAACACAAAGGAAGACAGAAAGAGGAGGAGAACGTAACAGATTTCCCAAACAGTTAGAAAACCATTACCAAAATGGTAGTAGTAAGCCTTTATCAATAATTGCCTTAAATGTAAGTGGATTACATTTTTCAAACAAAATTCATAGACTGGCTGAATAAAAACGCAAGATCCCATGACATGCTGCCTATGAAAGTCTCACTTTACCTTTAAGGACACATAAAATGAAAGGATGAAAATGATATTCCAAGAAAATGGTAACCAAAAGAGTCCTGGGATGGCTATACTTAACTCAGACAATATAGATTTTTAGTCTAAAATGGTCACCAGAGACAAAAAATTTCATATAATGAAAAAGAGGTCAATTCACCAAGACATAATAATTACAAATACTTAGTTATCCAACACTGTACACCTACATATGCAAAGCAAATACTAAACAGGCTAAGGACAAATAAACAGCAGTACAGTGGGGAACTTAATACCCCACTCTCAACAACAGATAACTTAGCCAGGCAGAAAATTGATAACAAAAGAGGAGATTTCAAAAACACTGTAGAGCAAATGGACCTAACAGATACATAGATATAGATAAAGATTCAAATACAGATTAGATGTACATATAGATATTTGGATAGGGGTATGGATAGATACAGATATACAGAACATTCTATCCAACAGCACCACAATATATTCTCCTCAAACATATAAGAAACATTCTCCAGGATAAATCCTATTTTAGGCCATGGAATAAGTCTTAACGAACTAACGAAGTTTAAGATGACACTAAGTATCTTTTCTAACCACAATGGTATGAACTAGAAATCAATACCAGAAGGAAAACTGAAAAATTCACAATCTTGTAGAAATTAAACAACATACACCTGAATAAACAATGGATCATGTAAGGAATCAAAACGGAAATAAAAAATATCTTGAGACAAACAAAAATGGAAACGTAAAATACCAAAACAAACGGGAGGGGGCAAAAGCAGTTCTAAGAGGAAAGTTATAGCTATAAAGATGCCTGTATTAAGAAAAATGTAAGATCTCAAATAAACAACCTAATATATCTCGAGGAACTAGAGAAAAAGAACTAAGCAAAAAATTAACAGAAAGAAGATTTTTAAAAAAGGAAAGAGTAGAAATAAATGGAATAGAAACTAGGAAAGTAATTGAAAATGTCAATGAAACTAGCGTTGTTTTTTTTTTTTAAAGTTAAAATTGACAAATCTTAAGCTGAATCAACCAAGAAAAATGACAGAGGACTCAAATGTAATTCTAAATAATAAAAAAGACTTTATGACTGACATCACAGAAATACAAAGGGCCATAAGACACTACTGTAAACAATTATACTCCAATTGATTTTACAACCCAGAAGAAATGGATACATCCTCCCAGCTGAGGGGAACACCATCATTTTTGAAGACATTTTTGTTGGCTCACTTTCGTAGATCAGGGATGATATGTGAATGTTGCAATGATATTTTATTCCATCATTTCAAGAAAAATAATGTGAACTTGGAGGAGTAAAAGCCAAGTTTTGTTAACTATCTGAGAACAGAGAAGCATAGCTACTATAGTAAGCCATGGGATTGAAACAGAGACACTAAGCACTGGTTCATGAGACTTCTCTGATGATGGTTAATTAATCACAGAGTTCGTAAAAATGAAATAGACAGGCACTCTGTTAAAGTGCTGCTTGACATACAGTGGAGGAAAAAATAAGCATCATAACTCAATTCAAGGGCATGAAAATTCATGGTCTTTTCAGGTTTTAGAACTAAGATGGTTCCCAGACCTCTAGTTCCCTGATTAAGGGAGAGTCTGTGTGTCTCTCTGGGGAAAGATCCTGTCTTATAGTCATATTTGTATCCCATGAATCTTACTTCAAGTGTTCTACATTTTACAGATGACCAGAAACTTGGAATAGATAAACAACTATTCCTTTTGGAGTTATTAGATACTAACACAACACTGAACTTACACTGACCCTGAGAGATTCAACACCCTGAAGCCCAAGAGTGCAAAAGCAGACTTAAAGACATTAGGGGTTAAATAAAGACTTAGGCCCAGCTCATTTAACAGTACTTCCAGTGGTGCCATGGATCCACTGGTAGTCCCTAGACTCATTAAGTCAGGGGCACTAAGGTAGTAAAAGCTAAGCAAAAGTCCCAGTAACTGCCCATCTCTACCCTATTTACAGGATATCCATGGACCAGACTAGCTGACACATAAAACTAACCATCACACAATGGAAAAGCAGAGGCACAGGAAAAGGAGAGAAAATATGCAAAATTTCTCTGTAGCCTTATCTAAAGCATGCTCTGTTGCTTCAATAATAAACTAAAGATAATACGAACTCTTCAGTGAAAATTCAAAGATTAGAAATACCATTAAATCCATGAGAGATGAAAAGGTATGATTCCTATTTTAGCCCACTTATCTAATTACTCAGTAAAAGTCATTTGTGAGGTGGAGAATGGCAATCAACTATTACAACCACAAACAGATGGTGATGCCAATCAACTTTTATTCAAGATGTTACCCCTCTAGAGTAAAGCTACACAATCCTGGAATGCTGCCATTAACTCACTAATAAGTGAAATCCAAAGCAGTTTACATTTACTAAATGAACACTATCCTTTCACCTCACTCTGTCACAGCATAGTTCAGAGAAATTTTATTTATCGTATTAGCCACTGTAGTTTAGGATTTTCCAAAAGAAATAAAAAATTTGGGTATAGTGCTTATTTGGCCAAGTTACTCCAGGACTGGGAGCCAGCTATAGACAGAGACTGTGTCTAAGTTTTAATTTCAGGGGGGGGGGGGACATTCTTTGGTGCTTAGCAGACATTTAGTAAATGTTCTCATAATATATGACTAAATAAGTGACTTGCCGAGAAAAGAGGTAGGTCCACTAACTAACTCAATGTAATTTCCCTGTAACTGTATGTGTTTGTAAGGGTATTGAACTTTCAGGAAGTAAAGAGATCTTCAGAAAGAAAAAGACCGAAATAATTTCTAGGATTTCGCTTCAATTACGCAAAAGAAAAAAAAATATGTAATTGCCTAGATATGTTTCAAGAATTTTCTGAAATTCTAAGGTAGGCCACAAATTCAATTTACATAATATGTATATATTAATTAACATAATGTGTATACATATTTGCATATATATGTGTGTATGTATGTATATTATGACTCATATGTAATAAATAACTTGAGTTTTATATATATAGGATATTGTGTATATGTATTATTAGCTGAAGACAAAGTTTATTTTATCGTCAGTAACTTTGTTTTTATGTTTTTCTCCAATATTCAGGATTTTTTAAGGTTTAATTAGAAATACTCTTGATATATATTTTTAAGTAAGCTCAAATTTACCCTCTTTATCCACTAGTGAAGAAATAAGTATTTATAAGATTGAACAAAATCAGAGTTTGAGTTTTATTATAAAAGCTAAGAGCCTCTCTCTCTCTCTCTCTCTCTCTCTCTCTGTATGACTATCAAAAATAAATAATTAAAAAAAAAAAAAAAAAAAAAAAAAAAAGGGATCCCTGGGTGGCGCAGCGGTTTGGCGCCTGCCTTTGGCCCAGGGCGCGATCCTGGAGACCCGGGATCGAATCCCACGTCGGGCTCCCGGTGCATGGAGCCTGCTTCTCCCTCTGCCTGTGTCTCTGCCTCTCTCTCTCTCTCTCTCTCTCTCTCTCTCTCTCTCTCTCTGTATGACTATCAAAAATAAATAATTAAAAAAAAAAAAAAAAAAAAAGCTAAGAGCACCTAAATACAATGCTTTCCTGAAAATTTAATACTATATACAATTTTTTTATAAAAGCACAATAAAAAGCAAGACAATTGTTCATAGCATTAAGAAGCCTTCTATCAAGAATTATTTTCCAGGGGTCAGCCAGGAAGATGGCAGAGTAGAAGGATGCTAACTAAGCTCACTTTGTCCCACAGATACAACTAGATAACACTCACATAAGCATAAATAACCCTGGAAAGAATCGGAGACTATCAGAACAAACTCCACAACTGCAGGCAGACAAGAGCCCACACTGAAGAAGGTAGGAATGGCTCAAGATGCAGTCTGGGAGCAAAACAGACCATCGTTGTCCACAGTGGGGAGGGTGCCAGTGATGCAGAAAATGACAAAAACCAGACTTTCACACTTGTGAGTTGCTGAATGGGGAGGATGAATCCCTGAAATATTTGCCTTGAGAGAGGGAGAGGCTAAATTTTATGAATTCTTATAACCAAAAGGACTTGGAGGCCTTATTTATTCCTGCATTAGTTTTGGTAGGTTGTATAGGTTGTATGTGTCTAAGACTTAATCTATTTCTTTAAGTTGTCCAATTTGCTTGCATATCAGTTTTCATAATATTCTGTTACTACTGTTTGTATTACTGTGGTGTTTGTTGTTACTTCTCTCTCATTTGTGATTTTATATATTTGAGTCCTCCCTATCTCTCTCTCTCTTTTTTTTTTTTTTTTTTGGATGAGTCTGGATAGAGTTTATCAATTTTGTTGAATGTTTCAAAGAACCACTCCTGGTTCTACTGATCTGTTCTAATAATTATTATTTCTTCTCCCTAGTGGTTCTGTTTGTTTTCTTTTTCTAGTTCCTTTAAAGGGTGTAAGTTCAGGTTGTTTACGTGAGCTTTTTCTATAACTTTATCTAGATCTATGTATCTGTTAGGTTCATTTGCTCTACAGTGCTTTAGAAATCTTCTCTTTTATTATCAATTTCCTGCCTGGATAGTTTATCTGTTGAGAGTGCAGTATTAAGTCCACTACTCTACTGCTGTTTATTTCTCCTTTTAGTTTGTTTAGTATCTGCTTTGCATATATAAGTGTGCCAATGCTGGATGCCTAAATATTTATAATTATTGTATCTTGGTGAATTGACCCCTTTATCATTATATAACATATACCATTGTGATTAGAAAAGATATTTGATAGCATCTTGAACTTTTTTAGTTTGTTAAGACTCATTCCATAAACTAAGATATGATCTATCCTGGAGAATATTTGTTGCATGCTTGAGGAGAATGTGTTTTTGTGTGGCTGAATGGAATGTTCTGTATATCTGCATCTGCCATATACCTATCTATATTCTTATCTACCTATATCTATTTAATGAGAGACCAGAAGGCTTCACAGGAAAATTCCACTAAATTTTTAAAGAGGAGATAATACCTATTCTTCTCAAACTATTTCAAAAAATAGAAAAGAAAGGAGCACTTCCAAATTCATTCTGAGGCTGGTATCACTCTGACACCAAAACCAGATAAAGACACTATAGAAAAAGAGGACTATATGCCAATATCTCTCATGAATATAGATGCAAAAACCCCTCAATAAAATATTAGCAAACCAAATCCAATAATACATTAAAAAAATCATTCACCAGGATCAAGTGAGATTTATTCCTGGAATGCAAGTGTAGTTCAATATTCACAAAACAATTAACATGATACATCACATCAATAAAGGATAAAAACCATATGATTATTTCAACAGATGCAGAAAAAAAACATTCAAAAGTACCACATCCATTCTTGATAAAACCCTCTGCAAAGTAGGTCTGCAGGGAATATACCTCAACATAATAAAAGCCTTAGATGAAAAACCCATAGTTAACATCATACTCAATGGGGAAAAACCAAAAGCTTTTCCTCTAAGGTCAAGAACAAGACAAGGATGCCCCATATCCCCACTTTGCTTCAATATAGTATCAGAAGTCCTAGCCAAAGCAATCAGACAACAAAAAGAAATAAAAGGCATCCAAATCAGCAAGGAAGAAGTCAAGCTTTCACTATTTGCAGATGACATGATACTATATACAGAAAATGTTAAAGACCCCACCAAACAACCATTAGAACTGATAAATGAATTCAGTAATGTGGGAAGATACAAAATCAAAGTACAGAAATGCATTCCTGTATACCAATAATGGAGCAGTAGAAAGTGAAATTAAAAGAAAAAAAGTACATTGCATTTACAATTGCACCAAAAACACTAAAATATCCAGGAATAAACTTAACCAATGAGGTGAAAGATGTGTACTCTGAAAACTATAAAATACTGATGAAAGAAATTCAAGATAATGCAAAGAAGTGGAACGACATTCTATGCTCATGAGTTAAAAGAACAAATATTGTGAAAATGTCCAAACCATACAAACAAATCCATAGATTTAATGCAATTCCTATCAAAATACCAACAGCATTTTTCAAAGAAGTAGAACAAACAATACTAAAATATGTATGGAACCACAAAGGACCCTCAATAGCCAAAGCAATTAGGCTATTGAAAAAGAAAAACAAAACTGGAGGTATCACAATTCTGGATTTCAAGTTATATTACAAAGTGATAGTAATTAAATCAGTGTAGTACTAAAAAAAAAAAAGAGTATGTTAAAACATGAAAAACAGACACATAGATCAATGGAATTGAACAGAAAATCCAGATATAAGCCCAAAAGTATATAGTCAATTAACCTTTAACAAAGGAAGAATAGAATAAACAATGGGAAAGAGATAGTCTTTCAACAAATCATGCTGGGAAAACTGAATGGCTACACACAAAAGAATAAAACTGGACCACTTCCTTTCACTACACACAAAATAAACTCAAAATAGTTTAAAGACCTAAACGTAAGACCTGAAACCATAAAAATCCTTTAAGAGGGCAAAGGCAGTAATTTCTCTGACATCGGCCACAGCAACATTTTCTTAGAGATGTCTCCCAAGGTAAGGGGAAAAAAAACAAAAATAAACTATTGGGACTACATAAAAATAAAAAGCTTTAGCACAGTGAAGGAAACAATCAAAAAAACTAAAAGACTACTGAGTGGGAGAAGATGTTTGCAAATGACATATCTGATAAAGGGTTAGTATCCAAAAATATAAAGAACTTCTAAAACTTAACACCTAAAACCAAATAATCCAATTAAGAATGGGCAAAAGACAGGAATAATTCTCCAAAGAAGACATACAGATGGCTAAGAGATACATGAAAAGATGCTCAACATCACTCTCACCAGGGGAAAGCAAATCAAAACTACGGTGAAAAATCATCTCACACCTGATGGCTAAAATCAAAACACAAGAAACAACAAGCGTTGGTAAGAATGTTGAAAAAAAGGAACCCTCATGCACTGTTGGTGAGAGTGAAAGCTGGTGCAGCTACTGTGGAAAACAGCATGGAGGTTCCTCAAAAATTTCAAAACATAACTATTCTATGAACCAATAAGCACACTACTGAGTATTCACTCAAAGAATACGAAAACACTAATTCAAATGGATACATGTACCCCTATGTTTATTACAGCATTAGTTACGATAGACAAACTATGGAAGCAGCCCATGTGCCCGCCAATTGATGAATGGCTAAAGAAGATGTGGTATGTACACACACACACACACACTGGAATATTATTCAGTCACAAAAAGAATGAAATCTTGCCATTTGCAACAACATAGATGGAGCTACAGAGTATAATGCTAAAGTGAAATGAGATAATCAGAAAGACAAACATATGATCTCACTCATGTGGAATTTAAGAAACAAATGAGTAAAGGAAAAAAAAAAGAGAGAGAGAGACAAACCAAGAAACAGATTCCTAACTACAGAGAACAAACTGATGGTTACTAGACGGATGAAACAGGTGACAGGGATTAAAGTACACTAACATGATTAAAAATAAAATAATTTTTAAAATTATTTTCCATCCTTACTGAGACCTGCGGTCAAAGTGTTTGAACTCACCTCCAGTCAGTTTGTACAGCGTTCAGATGTATGTAACTAAAGGTAAGCAATTTTACTTCACTGTTTTCACATAGATAGAAATAATATGTAAATTATAAAATATAATGGTAATTTTCAAAGATTTAGTGGTTTTGATGAATAACGAATTGGAAAAAGTTCAGGAATGTGTTTTCATTAAAAATTCAAACAAAATAAAATTCTGTTACTCAGTAAACAATGCAACAATGCCCTTCTTCAGGTCAAAACTTTAAAAAGTTTTAAAAGCGCATAATAATTGAAAAGTATCTTAGGCACTAAGAAACTTTAATTCCTATAGAAATAAGTATCGTGATAATGCTGCTACATAACAATAAAGAACAAATGTTTATTGCTTATGCATCTGAAGTCAGCTGGGGTCAGTTAGGAGACTCAGATCATATTGTCTGGATTGAATGGTTAGTGAGTGATCTACACTGGCTTTTTCTGAGACCTATATGGCAGCTCCCCTCAATTTGTGCTTCTCCCTCTATTAGATTATCACAGTGTCTTAATCAGCATTCTCCAGAAAAACAGAATCTACAGAGCGTGTGTATGTGTGTGTGTGTGTGCGTGTGTGTATGTGTACAGGCTGAAGACCCAGAAACCCAGAAAGCTCTATTTAAGTCCAAAGGCAGTTCACTACAGAAAGAAGAGCCAATGTTGCAGATGAAGTTCAGAGGCAATTTGCTGAAAAATTCTCCCTTATATGGAGATGGCTCTTGTTTTAGTTCTATTTAGGCCTTTTGCTGATTGGATAAAGCCTGTTTGCATTATGAAGAACAATCTGCTTTACTAAAAGTCCACTGATTTAAATGTTAATGTCATCCAAAAACCCCCTCACAGAAAGACCCTGAGTCATGTTTGATAAAAAGCTTGCTGCTAAGTGGCCCTGATTAGCTGGTACATAAAATTAACTATCACACATGGGAATAACAGAGGCATGGGAACACAAGAGAAAATACGCAAAATTTCTTTGAGCATAGGCTCAGGATTGGCATAACACCATTTCTACCACATCTATGGGATCCAGTACATCACAGCACCAGCCCAAGTTTAAAGAATGGGGAATGAGACACCAGTACTCTTCAGGGTGAAGAAGCGTAAAGTCATATATAAAGGTATATGGATACAGAATGTGGTAAAAAATTGAAGCTATTAATATAATCAGTTTAAACACTTTTTAAAAATCTTTGGTATGATTTTAACAAATGCATCTTCATCACCTGATTTAATCATACACTTAGATGAATAATTCAGAATGTGCTCTTACAAGTCCAGGTAGGATTTGTGAGATTTGAACTTAAAGATATCTATTCTTGCTTGAAAAGTGGTTAACAACCATATTATATAGCACACCAGATTTGCAAGTTAGAATTTTTAACCACTGCAGCAAAACACTGAGCCAGATGTTTACTCACCTATTAACAGTATTGTGACCTGTGAAATATGTAGTGTGAACAGACTGAGCATTTACATACTTTATGCCCTGATTTAAAGCTGGATCCCCGACAGGGGAGGGGCAAGACAGTAGAAGATCAGGGTCCCCAAGTCACCTGTCCCCACCAACTTACCTGGATAACTTTCAAATCATCCTGAAACCTACGAATTCCGCCTGAGATTTAAGAGAGAACAGCTGGAATGCTACAGAGAGAAGAGTTTGTGCTTTTATCAAGGAAGGAAGACAGAAAAAAAAAAAAAGAAATAAAAAGACATCCAAGGGGGAGGGCCCGCGAGGAGCGGCTAAGGGGGGCTGCGAGTGTCCCCAGGACAGGGAAGCCCCGCCCGGAAGAGCAGGAGCTTCACCAACCTTCCCTGATGGAGAGGCACTGGCAGGGAGCTCGGGCAGGATCCCAGGAGGGCTGGGATGCCCCCAGGCTCCCGGGGGCACTAACAGGACCTGCACCCCGGGGAGAGTCCCACACCCCACGGCCGAGCTCCCTAAAGGGCTGCAGTGCACACAGCTGGGCCCAGGAGCAGCTGGGAGGGGGCTGCACAGCTGGGAGTGTGATTCCAGCAGCACAGGCCCAGGAGCCCAGGGCACGGGGGACACAGCCCAGGATCTGGCCCTCCCCTTGGGACAAGAGGAGGCCGGGAGGGCACAGGACAGCGAGGATGCTCCAGCCTCCGGCCGGAGCTGAGCAGATAGTGGCCCGCCCCCAGAGCATCCCGGCCCCTGGGGACCGAGAGCTCCATAGTTACTGCAGGAGCTGACTCCAGGGCTGGAGAGCTGGCCAACGCCACTGTTGTTGTTTCTCCTGGCATCACCTTATACCTGGGACTGAGCAGGGGCCTCACAGGATAAACAGCTCCCACTGAGCTGTGCACCTGGCAGGGGGCTGGGCAGCTCCCCCAGGGGCACGCACTTGAGAATCAGCACAGCAAGCCCCTCCCCAAGAAGACCAGCTAGCCGGACAGGAGAAAAGCAAGTTATTGACCAAGCAGCACTGGAAAGTTCCAGGGGAAGTTGAGGTATTTATAGTATATAGAATCAGAGGATAACCCCCCTTATTATTTGCTTACTGTTTGTCCCCCCCCCCCCAATTTTTTTTCTTTTTTCTCTCTTTTCTCCTTTTCCCAGTACAACTTGTTTTTTTGGCCACTCTGCACTAAGCAAAATGACTAGAAGGAAAAACTCACCTCAAAAGAAAGAATCAGGAACAGCCCTCTCTCCCACAGAGTTACAGAATTTGGATTACAATTCAATGTCAGAAAGCCAATTCAGAAGCACAATGATAAAGCTACTGGTGGCTCTGGAAAAAAGCATAAAGGATTCAAGAGACTTCACGACTGCAGAATTTAGATCTAATCCGGCCGAAATTAAAAATCAATTAAATGAGATGCAATCCAAACTGGAGGTCCTAACAATGACGGTTAATGAGGTAGAAGAACGAGTGAGTGACAAAGATGGGTTGATAGCAAGGAAGGAAATTGAAGAAAAAAGAGACAAACAATTAAAAGATCATGAGGAAAGGTTAAGGGAAATAAGTGATAGCTTCAGAAGGAAAAATCTACATTTAATTGGGGTTCCCGAGGGCGCCGAAAGGGACAGAGGTCCAGAATGTGTATTTGAACAAATTATAACTGAGAACTTCCCTAACTTGGGAAGGGAAACAGGCATTCAGATCCAGGAGATAGAGGTCCCCTCCTAAAATCAATAAAAATCATTCAACACCTTGACATTTAATAGTGAATCTTCCAAATTCCAAAGATAAAGAGAAGATCCTTAAAGCAGCAAGAGACAAGGGATCCCTAACCTTTATGGGGAGAAGTATTAGGTTAACAGCAGATCTCTCCACAGAGACTTGGCAGGCCAGAAAGGGCTGGCAGGATATAGTCAGGGTCCTAAATGAGAAGAACATGCAGCCAAGAATACTTTATCCAGCAAGGCTCTCATTCAGAATAGAGGGAGAGATAAAGAGCTTCCAAGATAGGCAGAAACTGAAAGAGTATGTGACCACCAAACCAGCTCTGCAAGAAATATTAAGAGGGACTCTGTAAAAGAAAGGGAAAGTCCAAGGAAACAATCCACAAAAACAGGGACTGAATAGGTATCATGATGACACTAAATTCATATCTTTCAATAGTAACTCTGAACGTGAATGGGCTTAATGACCCCATCAAAAGGCGCAGGGTTTCAGACTGGATAATAAAGCAAGACCCATCTGTTTGCTGTCTACAAGAGACTCATTTGAGATGTAAGGATACCTACAGCCTGAAAATAAAAGGTTGGAGAACCATTTACCATTCAAATGGTCCTCAAAAGAAAGCAGGGGTAGCCATCCTTATATCAGATAAATTAAAGTTTATCCCAAAGACTGTAATAAGAGATGAAGAGGGACACTATATCATACTTAAAGGATCTATACAACAAGAGGACTTAATAATCAT
This sequence comes from Vulpes lagopus, assembly GCF_018345385.1. Taxonomy (NCBI): domain Eukaryota; kingdom Metazoa; phylum Chordata; class Mammalia; order Carnivora; family Canidae; genus Vulpes; species Vulpes lagopus. Next base: position 44,230,284 of record NC_054839.1, read on the forward strand.
CAATATTTATGCCCCGAATGTGGGAGCTGCCAAGTATACCAATCAATTAATAACTGAAGTTAAGACATACTTAGATAATAATACACTAATACTTGGTGAATTGAACACAGCACTTTCTACAATTGACAGATATTCTAAGCACACCATCTCCAAAGAAACAAGAGCTTTAAATGATACACTGGACCAGATGGATTTCACGGATATTTATAGAACTTTACATCCAAATGCAATTGAATACACATTCTTCTCAGTGCACATGGAACTTTCTCCAGAATAGACCACATACTGGGTCACAAATCAGGTCTTAAGCGATACCAAAAGATTGGGATCATACCCTGAATATTTTCAGACCATAATACTTTGAAACTAGAACTAAATCACAAGAAGAAGTTTGAAAGGATTTCAAACACGTGGAGGTTAAGGACCATCTTGCTAAAAGATGAAAGGGTCAACCAGGAAATTAGAGAAGAATTAAAAAGATTCATGGAAACTAATGAGAATGAAGATACAATGATTAAAAATCTTTGGATACAGCAAAAGCAGTCCTGAGGGGGAAATACATCTATACCCTAAAAACTACACAACACTTCTGAAAGAAATGGAGGAAGACACAAAGAGATGGAAAAATATTCCATGCTCATGGATTGGAAGAATTAATATTGTGAAAATGTCAATGTTACCCAGGGCAATTTACACATTTAATGCAATCCCTATCAAAATACCATGGACTTTCTTCAGAAAGTTGGAACAAATCATCTCAAGATTTGTGTGGAATCAGAAAAGACCCTGAAGAGCCAGGAGGATACTAAAAAAGAAAACCATAGCTGGGGGCATCACAATGCCGGATTTCAGGTTGTACTACAAAGCTGTGGCCATCAACACAGAGTGGTACTGGCACAAAAACAGACACATAGGTCAATAGAACAGAATAGAGATTCCAGAAGTGGACCCTCAACTTTATGGTCAACTAATATTCAACAAAGCAGGAAAGACTATCCACTGGAAAAAAGACAGTCTCTTCAATAAATGATGCTAGGAAAATTGGACATCCACATGCAGAAGAATGAAACTGGACCATTCTCTTATACCACACACAAAGATAAACTCAAAATGGATGAAGGAAGATCTTAATGTGAGACAAGATTCCATCAAAGTCCTAGAGGAGAACACAGGCAACACCCTTTTTGAACGTGGCCACAGCAACTTCTTGCAAGATACATCCATGAAGGCAAGAGAAATAAAAGCAAAAATTATTGGGACTTCATCAAGATAAAAAGCTCCTACACAGCAAAAGAAACAGTTAACAAAACTAAAAGACAACCTACAGAATGGGAGAAGGTATTTGCAAATGACATATCAGATAAAGGGCTAGTTTCCAAGATCTATAAAGAACTTATTAAACTCAATAGCAAAAAAAAAAAAAAAAAAAAAAAAAAAAAAAAACCAACGCAACCATGAAATGGGCAAAAGACACGAAGAGAAATCTCACAGAGGAAGACATAGACATGGCCAACAAGCACATGAGAAAATGCTCCGCATCACTGGCCATCAGGGAAATACAAATCAAAACCACAATGAGATACCACCTCACACCAGTGAAAAGGGGGAAAATTAACAAGAAAGGAAACAACCAATGTTGGAGAGGATGTGGAGAAAGGGGAACCCTCTTACACTGTTGGTGGGAACGTGAACTGGTGCAGCCACTCTGGAAAACTGTGTGGAGGTTCCTCAAAGAGTTAAAAATAGACCTGCCCTACGACCCAGCAATTGCACTGCTGGGGATTTATCCCAAAGATACAGATGCAGTGAAACACTGGGACACCAGCACCCCGATGTTTCTAGCAGCAATGTCCACAATAGCCAAACTGTGGAAGGAGCCTCGGTGTCCATTAAAGATGAATGGATAAAGAAGATGTGGTCTATGTATACAATGGAATATCACTCAGCCATTAGAAACGACAAATACCCACCATTTGCTTCGACATGGAGGGACCTGGAGGGTATTAAGCTGAGTGAAATAAATCAATCAGAAAAGGACAAACATTGTATGTCATTTGGGGAATATAAAAATTACTGAAAGGGAATAAAGGGAAAGGAGAGAAAATGAGTGAAAATATCAGTGAGGGGAACAAAACATGAGAGATATCCAACTCTGGGAAATAAACAAGGGGGTAGTGGAAGGGGAGGTGGGTGGGGGGATTGGGGTGACTGGGTGATGGGCACTGGGGGGGGCACTTGGGATGAGCACTGGGTGTTATTCTATATATTGGCAAATTGAACTCCAATAAAAAATGATAATTAAACAAATAAAAATAAAAATAAAATAATAAAGCTGGATCCCCAATGCCTAATTACTATACAATTTAAATAATAAGTCTAGGGATCCCTGGGTGGCTCAGCAGTTTAGTGCCTGCCTTCAGCCCAGGGTGTGATCCTGGTGTCTGGGGATCAAGTCCCGCATCAGGCTCCCTGCATGGAACCTGCTTCTCCCTCTGCCTGTGTCTCTGCATCTCTCTCTCTCTCTCTTGGTCTCTCATGAATAAATAAATAAATCTTTTAAATAAATTAATTAATAAATAGTCTTTAGATGTCATGTTTTTATCCTGAAGTGATACTCTTTTTTTCTTCCTCCATAGATCATTTTAAGGGAGGAAGGGGTTACAAATTTCTACATGAATGATGCCAAGAAAAGCTTAAAAAATTTGAAGCAAAATAAAAATAATTTCATATAAATATTGACAGGGATATTTTGTGTTAAGATAAATCTTGGTAATCATTTTATTTTTCAAATATTGGCAAGGCCCTGAATAATGTCAAAGTAAGAAAAAAGACAATTTATATATGAAGACATTTTCTGATGATCTCTAAAAAAAAAAAGTGTTTAAAGTCGCTAGAAAAATAATTGTTATAAAATATGTATTTTTTCATTCTTCTTTTCTCCATTAGAAATGTTAATCTGATTTGGTCTTTTAAGATTTAATTATTCATGAGGAATGTTTTTCTCATGCTTATTTGATTTTTACAATTTCCTGTTTTCAGATTTAAAATTTATTTTTTGTAATGGTAAGAAACATAAATTCTAAGTTTGAATAAATTATACATACAAACAGCCAGATGTAAAGAAAGGTAGTAAGTAAATAAATTACACTTAAAGACAGCTGGAGCTCACCAAATATTTGGTATTACAAATTGGTTTTAAATACTGATTAGGTGGCTAATAATATTCATAAAGATAACTAACTCAAGTCCAGCACAATTATTCTTGATTATAAACTGATACATTTTTAATCATATAACATCGTCTTATTTTAAACAGTGCTCATGTTACCATTTTCAGGACAAACCCATCCTCCTTTATTTTTTCTGGAGTCACATACAGAAAAGACCTCTTGGTCTCTTAGTTTAATTCATGATCCCTGCAAGCATCATGAAAGCAAACAAATGATTTTTGAAACATAACTCAAAATTGCAAGTAGTTGCTAAGATTTATATACAGGTAAGAACTTCTTCGATGACATGTCTTTCCCCAGTCATCCTCCTCCCAGCAAATTTCAAAGTAGGCAAATAGATCAAATCAGAATATATATCAAGACTAAATTTCAAAATTAATCATCATCAAGTCAAAGATTTTTTTTTAGAGCATTATCATCTGGATATCTTTTCTTTGTAGGGTTTTGCCATCTTTTGAACTAGTATAATACTAATTATTCCTTAAATGTTCCAAATAAATCAAAGGCATCTAACTTTCAGGCAACTATGTGTCATTCTGAAATGTCTCAGATCTTCATATAAAACATTTCAGACTATATAAATCCTAAATACCAAACAGGGAAATATTCCAACCCTGCAATATAATTAAGAACTGGACTACAATAATAATTTTTTTCAAATGTATTCCTCAAGATTCACTCTCTTGAAATGGGTAAGGGACATTTTAGGATCTGGGAAAAGATCATCTTCAGCATAAAGGCTAAATGACAGAATAATATAAGCTAAGGAAGAATTGTTAAGTTAGAAAAAATGTCAATCATGAAACAGTGTTACAGTGGTTTTAGTGAGAAAGACTCGAATGCCAAAATTGTCTCTGACATTACTATGGGGATTAAAGGCTTAAAATTTTTTTCAAGAATTTTAAATTTCTTCCTGTGGAAACAAGCATAATAACAAAGTTTCGGTGAGAAATTTTTAGAAATGATAACTTATATAGATTATTTGGCATTAAGTAATTCCTCAATATGTGGTTACTGCTCCTTTATACTCTAATCTTTATTGGGACAGAAAATAAATCTGTCTTTTCTAAGTGTTATGTGTCTCCAGCCTCTGGAATAATTCCTGCACTATCGTGTGCACAATAAATCTTGGAGAATGGGTTAATAAATACATCTGGCAAGCACAAAAAATGGAAAAAAGTATAGATGAGAATTTAAAATGCCACATTTCTCCATACCATCCAATTAATTGGAAAGGCTTTACTTTAAAAGTGGTAAGACATAATGAACGAAAAGGTACTTTCCCATTTATTTTTAGTCATTTATTATATTAATGTACTATTAATTAATGTAGTTGCATTAATTTATGGGAAATGCACATGGGAGATGACATGCCAACAAAAATGGCAATCATTCAGATAAAATCATAAAGAAAATACAGTGTAGTAACTGAAAAGATTTGAAAACGGTGAGTCTCAGGAACTTAATAATTTGTCCTTGCCCAATTTGGAATTTATTTTGTTTACACTTTTTAAAAATATGACAATTTGTTAATTTGGTCATTTCACCTCTGGTCCTCACATAACTATCTTCCTTATTCTCCTATTTCTTTGTAAATGAATCACTATGTCTATAGCTACCTCCCACCAATTCCATATTAATGTGTTTCCTGCACTGTTTTTGCACATTTCTCTTAATTCTTTCCCTAGGTATTTTCCACTCATTTTTGCAACTTTCTTTGGGAACTCTTGTATGATACAATATATGATCATCAACCTGACTATATAAATCTAGGACTTTAAAATAAAAAAACTACTTAAAAAATTGGTGGGAGAATTATTGCAATGGTGGATTAGAAAGTTTGAAGTGACTAAAATATCTTAGAAAGTATTTTCTCTTAAGTCCGATTGCAAATATTTGACAGATAACAAAGAAATAAAAACTACTGTAGCATCCAAGAAAAGAAGAAAACCCAGAGAATTTTCAGATCTTTTTCTCTTACTTGCCAGGGACCTTGGGAGAAGGTAACTGAGACATGAAGAAGCTAAGCAATGATTCTGAAAGCCTCATGAGAAAGGGAGAGAAACCAGGTAAGCACAACCTGACAAGGGGAGGGGGCTAGAAAAACCACCCATATTTTGGGTGGACAGCCTAAAGCAAAGATAGACTGGTGGTGATCCAATATAGATGATTCCTCAAAGGGATTGAAGCCTAAAGTGTGAGCATTTCACTTCCCACAACTAAATTGAGAAGCAATGGAATTGCTAATGCACTTCCAACTAGCAGAAGGAAATAGCTATCCTCTCTGAAGGAAATAATCCTATGCAGACTTTAGGTTATTTCTACAACTTTTTATGTACAATACTACCACTCAATAAAAACAATAATAATGGAGTACACATGAGAAAAGTCAGTATGAATTAGCCATGTGATACAAGAGATAGTAAAAACACACTCCCAAGGGATCTAGATATTGGAATTCTCAAATCCTAAATTTAAAATACTTAATACAAAAAAATAAATAAAATAAAATATTTAATACATACAAGGAAATTAAATACTTAAAATTTCAACATAGAAAAATAAGCTGTTGGTCTACACACAAAATTAAACTCCTGAAGTTGATAAAGAAAAACTTTGAGTACAAAGCAGATTTTCAAAAGAGACAAAATGAGTACCAACTTTTCAACAGAAACAATTTTACATGTATTGCTCAATAACTGAGAAGAAAAATCAATAGGATATAAAAGATTTGAAAAACAGAGTGAAAAAATGATCTAATGCCCATTTATAGAAGACAGCATCCAGCAACTGTGAATATGCATTACTTCCATGTGCAAATAGGATATTTAACAGAACTGATCATATTCTGGGCCAGAAAACAATCTCAGCATGTTTTAAAATGTAACATATTGATTGTGTTTTCTGACCAAAAGGAAATTAAGCTATAATCTGTAATGAAAAGCTCTAGGCAAATCACATTATATTTTGAGATTAAGCTGTAAATGATTCTTGAAAAAATCATAATTGAAATTAGAAAACATTTTGAAATAAATCAAATTTAAAATACTATATAAAAAATTTGTGGTTGACTTCTGCTTCAAGGCAGTCATGATTAACTTTTATGAGAATTTACTTCCCCTCTAAACAATGAGAAAACTGGACCAAATATATATATATATATTTGGTCCAGTTTTCTCAATATATATATATATTTTATGCATTGGACCAAAAGCATCAAAGAAGTGTGATTACTAATAAAAAGTAAACAAAACAGGCCTAATAACACACGACTTTAAAACTTCATTAAAAAGCAACTAAAGGGATCCCTGGGTGGCTCAGCGGTTTAGCTCCTGCCTTCAGACCAGGGCGGGATCCTGGAGTACCGGGATTGAGTCCCACATCGGGCTCTCTGTGTGGAGCCTTCTTCTCCCTCTGCCTGTGTCTCTGCCTCCCTCTCTCTCTCTGTGTCTCTCATGAATGAATAAATAAAATCTTTTAAAAAAAAGCAACTAAAATCAGAGTGTAATTTTGGTATAAAGGTAGACATATACATCTGCAGAGAGAATAAAGAACACAGAAATAGGCATACACATATGCGCAATTAAGTTTTGACAAACTTGGCAAGGTCACTCATTATGGAAATGATACTGTTTTCAACAAATTGTGCAGAAACAATTGTTTGTCCATATGCAAACAAAACAGACACATCACAATTCATACACACAAAATAATATGTAATAGATCAAAAACCTAAAGATAAAGAGTTAAGACTATCAAACAACAAGGAAAAATATGAAAAGATAACCTTTGTGACTTTGAATTAGGTGATGATCTATTAAATAGGTCTCAAAAGCATGAAGGATAAGGATAATAAATATATTTGTTCAAAATTTAAAATATGCTCTTCACAAAACCAAGCAACACTTCCCCCCACCCATGTGTACACACATGAAAAGGCAAGCGAGGAAAAAATATTTACAAAACACATAATTCAGTAAAACACTCATGTTCAGAATATATTAGGAAACATTACAACTCAATAATAAGGCAAACTACCCAGAATAGATCAAAAGTTTTGAACGATACTTCACCAGTGAGGTTATATAAATAGCAACTAAACACACAAAAATATGCTCAGTACCACTGGTCATATTCAAATGAAATGACCATGAGACAGGACTATACATTCACTAAAAGGGCTAAAATTAGAAGCAGAGACAAAACCAAGTGTTGGAGAAGCTGCAGAACTAGTGGAATTCTCTTATATTGATAATTAAGGGCAAAGCATCACAACCAGTTTAAGAAATAGCTTCTTGGTGTCTTAGGAAGCTAAAAATGCATTCACTATAGAACTCAGAAAGTCACATCTTATATATTTACCAAAAAGATATGAAAACCGATGCTTATGCAAAGATTCATGGTAGCTTTATTAATAATAACCCAAAATAGAAATGACCCAAATGTGAATGATTTTTAAAAAATGGTATATTCACACAATGTAATATAACTCACCATTAAAAGGAATTACTACTGGAGCCCCTGGGTGGCTCAGTCTGTTAAGCATCTGCCTTCAGCTCAGGTCATGATGGTGGGGTCCTGGGATGGAGCCCAGAATTGTCCAGTCATCAAGCTCTCTGCTCAGCGGGGAGTCTGCTTCCCTCTCTCCCTCGGTTGTCCCCCCACCCCGCCCCCTCTCATGTCTCTCTCTAATAATTAAATGAAATCTATAGGGCAGCCTGGGTGGTTCAGTGGTTTGCTGCCTGCCTTCAGCCCAGGGTGTGATCCTGGAGACCCGGGATTAAGTCCCAAGTCGGGCTCCCTGCATGGAGCCTGCTTCTCCCTCTGCCTGTGTCTCTGTCTCTCTCTCTGTGTGTCTCTCATGAATAAATAAATAAAATATTTTTAAAAAATAAAAAAAATAAATGAAATCTTTATAAATACAAATAAAAAGACATGCAGATATAATAAATTCATAGAGTTTATTTTTCTAAGATTTTATTTATTTATTCATGAAAGACACAGAGAAAGGTAGAGACATAGGCAGAGGGAGAAGCAGGCTCCCTGAGGGAAGTCCTATGTGGGACTCTATCCTAGGACTCCAGGACCATGCCCTAAGCCAAAGGCAGATGCTCAACCACTGAGCCACCCAGGCGTCACCAGAGAGTGCATTTTAAATGCATTCCAATAATTTGCAATTTAAGCATATTATACAAATCCCTGGAAAACCATATCATGTAATACTGCCATAGAAAGCAATGCAAAATCTATAAAATTCTAAGAAAATCTATCTGTAATTTAAAAACATCTAATAAATGTCAGATTCATAGTTTTCAAGAGTTCTTCCAAACACCTGAGGGGAGATATTAAACAAATTCAATACAAAAGTTGTAAAAATTCCAGAATAACCTCATTAGCAAAATCTGAAAATAACATTATTAAAATGATGTTATTATTTTTATTTTTATTATTAAAATTTTTATTTTTATTTTTATTTTATTTTTATATTTTATTATTAAAATTATTTTATTTTTATATTTTATTATTAAAATAATATTACAATATCATAAGTGAATATAGCTCTTGAATTGATAGAAAATTGTTTAAAACCTTATTTGCAGAAACAACTAAGCAAATGTAAAAATATAATTTTAGAACTCTAAATTGGACATATTCCAGGAATGCAAGATTAGTATAGCATTTGAAAATCTATTTAGTTTCACATCTTTAAAGTAGGACAAAAATATGTAATTATTTCAGTAAATTTAGCAAATATATTTTTAACCAAAAAAAATTTTAGAAAACTAAAAACAGAATTTAAGAGGTCTTTATCTAACAAATTTAATGAATAGATATTGAAATTATATCCACACTTTGAAATCAAAATGTAACAAAAATGCTTGCCACTACGGTTTCTATTAAGAGTTATGCAGGAGGCAAAAAAAATTAAAATAAAGAGTAAAAAATGAGTGAATAAAGTAAATAAAATACATAATGTTAAAAAGAAAAAAATTAAAATACCCTCATATGAAGATGGCATAAATTGCATATAGAGTTCAAAATAACATGCAGATGAACTATTCGAATTAATAAGTAAATGTTTAAGGTCAACAAGAAAATTAAAATATATCTGATCATTGTACCAAAAAAAAATTTTAATGGAGGTTTTAAAAATCATGTCTTTTGGGATGCCTGGGTGGTTCAGAGGTTGACTGCCTTCATGGCTCAGGGTGTGATCCCAGGGTCCTGGGATTGAGTCCCCCATCAGGCGCTCTCCTCAGGGAGCCTGCTTCTCCCTCTGCTCATATCTCTGTCTCTCTGTGTCTCTCATGAATAAATAAAATCTTAAAAAAAATTAAAAACAAAAAATCATGTCTTTCATAAGTATCAAAATCAAACACTGGAACGTCAGGTTTCCAGTTCTGCAATGTAAGGAGTTTGGAAGTTGCCAAGTTGCCACTCTTCCTAACCACAAGTAAAAAGTGGAACACACTGAATAATCAACAACTCTTGGATTTGTAAGACAGAGGAGGACAGGAGGCAAACCACTGCCCCCAAGATTGGAGAGACAAAGGGAATCATGTAATCACAACTCACCGAACAGAGACACAGAGTGGAAACTGCCTCAGGACCTGGTGCCAGGGTCAGAAAACCCGAACCATAGTTGATTAATTGCTAAAGGCTCAATGTGGACAAGTTTGACATTTCAAAACTCCAGGGGGATCCAGTCACAAATCACAATATTGGTGTGTTGCCCTCTGGAGATTCACCAGGTTTCCAAAGTAAATGGAGAAAAAAATTTCTCTCCAACTTCAGGGAAGGATTTGGGGAAAGGAAATATTTTGAAATACACCAGAACATTCTGTTCTTAACGAGGCCAGGCCTCAGGGGAAACTAGTTCACCAAAGCCTGACCTTCTGGGGTATTATCAGAGAATAACTAACTGCCCTGGGGTGGGGGGGGAGAGGGAAAAAACACAACTCCAGCCCACTCGAGGGATAGGATAGACCTATCCCACCAGAGGGGAGACAAAACAAAACTAAGAAATAGTTGTTCACAGTCCAAACATAGGCTCACTAAAACACTGAGACCTAATCACAGAACTACAGAACATCTCTTCACCCCCTACACCTGACCACCGCATTACTGAAGACCTATTAACAGTATTTCCTTTTAGCTAGTACATCATATCCACACACAGAAAAAGGCAAAAAAAAAAAAAAAAAAAGAGACTATCTGAAGGGAAAAGAAAGCATCAGAACCAAAGATGACAGAGATGTTGGAATTTATTAGACTAGAAATTTAAAACAACTGTGATGAATATGCTGAGGGCTCTAAAGTATAAAGTAGACAGCAGGCAGTTACAGAAGGCAATGGCAGCAGAGATACAGAAATCCTCAGAAAGAACCAAAAAGAAATGCCACAGATTAAAAACACTGTAACAGAAATGAATACTTTTGATGGGCTTATTAGTAGATAGGACCCAGCTGAGGAAAATCTCTAAGCTATACAGGAAAAGCCTTGAAAACTTTAAAGTAATGAGAACAAAGAATGAGAAAAACAGAATATCCAAGGACTGCAGGAAAACAGCAAAACGTATTAACACACGTGTAATGAGAATACCAGAAGGAAAAGAGAGAACAGAAAAAATATTTGAATCAATGATGATAATCAATTTCCCCCAAATTAATGTCAGCTACCATACTGCAGATCCAAAACCTAGGAGAATGTGAAGGAGGAATAATGGGGGGGGGGGGGGGGGGGAGAACCAAACCAAATCAAACAAAAAAGCCACACATACTATACCCAGGCCTATCATTTTCTAACTATAGAAAATCAAGGATAAGAAAATCCTGAAAGAGGCCAGAGAGGGTAAAAAAAATTAAAATAATAATAATAAAAATAAAAACCACCGTACCTATAGAGGAACAAAGATAAGAATTACATCCAAACTCTCTTCAGAAACCATGTGAGCAGGAAGAGAATGGAGTGAAATATTTAAAGCATTGAGAGGGCACCTGGGTGGCTCAGTCAGTTAAGCATCTGACTCTTGATTTTGGCTCAGGTCCTGACCTCAGAGTTGTGAGATCAGCCCAACATCCAGCTCCACATTCATTACAGAGTCCACTTAAGACTCATTATACCACAATAAGACTTTGAAATGTGCCAGTATTAAAAATATATTTCACTGTTTTTATTATTTTGTACTAATTTTATAAATGAAATAAAAAATAAATGTAAGACATATTAACTCCTCAAACTTCACACAGTAAGAAATTTCAAAGTCAGGGCATCAAATTTTTATTTTTAATCATTTGCAATTTTCCTTTTATAAAACTTTTCTTCCTTGAAAATCCCTTAATACTTAATATATAATATGGTATTAAAGACTAAATGTTTATGTCTTCTCCAAAAAACATTTATATATGAAACCCCCTCCCCCACATGATGATGGTATTAGGAGACGAAGCCCCTGAGAGTTAATTCCTACAAGAATGCTCTCATCAGAAACAAGCCATGGTGGCACCATGATCTGGGATGTCCAGCTTCCAGAACCATGAGAAATATATTTCCTTTGTTTAAAAGCCATCCACTCTATGGCATTTTTGATATAGCAGCTCAAGCTTAGACATGTAATATACACTCTTTTCCCATTCTTCCAAATTACTCATTTATACTGCTCTTCTTTCCCCTTTTAAGTGTCGTTTGCAATTTGTATCTTATAATTTGCTTTCTGTTCATTTCCTTTAATATATTTTATATTACATAATTAAAATTAACTTACAACAGCAGATTTCAGTATACTTAGTGAGGAATGTAGTTGGACAGTTTTTCACAATTACAATATTACTCATAACTAGATCAGATCATTCCAAATATAGTCTTCTTTTAATAGGTACCCATTGTTAATTTTATCTTCTCTGCAGTACAGTTATTAATGGGATGCTGTGCTTCATTACATGCCACATGCCCTCAACCTCTTATAGTGTCTTTCATTCATTTTTCTATTCTAGTGCCTAGAAATAATTCAGAAAGCATTTGCAGTTTCTCTATTATTCTAAATTATGTCTCTTCAAAACTTTGACTAGTATAATGTCTATTATGTACAATTTATTTATAGAAAATGCATCTCAAGAGCACAATCAAAGCTACTTTATATTTTAAATCTATTATATAGGTGTTTAAGATAGTAACTTTTCCCCAAATAATCAGTATTCTAAAATTGTCACAAATTATCTAAACCTGTTAAGATTATTTTGTATCAAGTTATTATTGGAATTCTCACATACTTAAGTTCTTAAATTAAGATATTAAAGCTGTATCAATTTTTTCTATGAATCATTTGCAGTAACAAATTAGGCAGATTTGTAACTTTTTAAGTACTGAAACAGTATTGTTATATTTTACTAATAATTAAAGTATTTAATTATTATAATAATAATAATATAATAATAATGTATTTAATTATAAAGAAATAATTTATTTTAGAAAAAATGAAATTTATATATTATCTTAAATAACGAGATTCTTTAATACAGAAATTAAAATGACCTTATCACTATCAGAAAAATATGACATAATTTTAATTATGAAATATTAAAAACTATCAATATTTTGGGTTATGATCTCTCAAGATTATTTCTACCTATACAGAACCCTTCCCCATACCAGATTCATAGAAATAAACTGAAATGTCTTCTGTTTTGATATCTTTTATTTCTTAATTTTTAAAACTTATTTATTTATTTTGAGGGGAGGGGCAGAGGGAAAGAGAAGCCTCAAGAAGACTCCCTGCTCAGTGAGGAGCCCACTGGGGGCTCGATACCAGGACCCTGAACTCATGACCTGAGCTGAGATCAAAAGCCAGCCACTCAATCGAATGAGCCACTCAGGCTCCCCCTTGATATCTTTTAAACTTAGAATTTGAGATGCTCTCAACAGATGATGGAGTGAAATAATTCGAATTTTCTCTCCCAATAATTGTTGAAATGTGCAAAAAAAAATTATGAAACAGCCAAAGAAACAGGACAAAACTTCAGGCTGTAACATTTGAAAAATATGTATACAGCAGCTTTAAAAAAATGATACTGTGGCATAGACTGGCAAGGCTCCCAACCCTGGCCCTGAGGAGAAGATGGAATATTGAGTGAGAAAGGAAGGTAAATAGAGCAACACTCAGAATTGTCGGAAATTCCTCACTATTTCAAACAAAGTAGAATTGGGGTCAGAGAGGGGAAAAATAGAAAATTGCACCTCCGTCTCTGTGATTTTTGGCCTGGGTTTTGGTGAGGACTATTAATGGACATACCTACTGTAAAGAGTCACACCAAACAAATACAAAGGGTGCCCCTGGCAAAAGCATGTGCATTAGGCTCCACATGCACCCTGTTCCTTTGTTTATTTAATGTAACTTTCCTCCATACATTCTAAGAAATAGCAACTATTCCAGACGTTAGCACTATGACAAAAATGAGATACCATGAGTCTGTTCTCACAGAATTTAAATTCTGCTGGGTGAGATACAGGGTAAGATTACAGAATGCTGATTGTTTCACATCACAGGATAGCTGAACTAAATCACGAAGAATTATCTGATGAAGAGTATCTAGGATGAGAAGGTGGGCACATTAGGGTGGCAAAGCTTCTCTGTAAGGAGAGTGATCCATAGCCTAAATGAAGGATCTGGGCAAAGATCAGAAGACAGAGTGATCTAAAGAGGGCAAAGGAAGTACACAGGCCCTGAGGAAAAAACAGGTTCATCAAATTCCCTGGCTGAAATCAATCCCTAGATGGCTAATGAGTTACAGTAAGACATACAGAGAATAAGCTTAAAGAGAAAAAACAAGCTGGGTCACGCATACCACAGAAAAGTTAGGGTTTTATTTGAAGTGGAACTGGAAGTCACAGGAATACTTTGAACTGAAGAGTGGTATGATGGGCCTTGCACTTTTAAAAGTTCATTTTGGAGGATGTGTGGAAAATGGGCTTCATAATGGCAGCACAAAACTCAGTTTGGAGGCTATTCCAGAAATCCACACGAGTGAAAATAATGGGTGGTAACTTGGTAATACTGGCTATGGAAGAGGTTGATGAGTAGAGATATTTGTCAATGTTTACGAATTGGGTGTGTATAAGTGGAATATGATAAAATATGATCTGAAGTCCAGATTACACTTTCAATGATAAAAAATGTGTTTCTGACTATATGAAGAGAACCTGGATTAGGTTAAATTTCAGAAGACAGAACAGAGCTCAAGAGCTACAAGAAAAGCTCTCCAGGGTCCCAGGTGAGTTCTAGTCCTCCACTGCTACAGACAATGCTACCGAAGCCAGGGATGCTTGATCCTTTCCTGTTTTAGATCCAGAGGAGAGAATGAAGACAAATATTACCCAAGAATACACTCTTCCTTGAGACTAGTTTTTCAGCATGTGACATGGGAAATAGAAACCAGGAAAGAGCATACCACAGCAGGCATGGGGAGGCTGGTGGAAACAGAGTATCGATAGCTTGTTCTCCAAGCTATCTCAGTTAAAGGCTTCTTGCTGCAGGCCTCTTGATATTCTGGAGATGCTTTTGAACCTGTTTATTCCTCAGCATCACCTTCCTACTTTTCGTGAAATGTGTAAGCTCTTTAACATCCTTAAATAAATAAATTTACTTGTTACCATTTCATCTTTGTTGCTATCATTGTTCACCATGAAAAAACCAACTGACATACATAAGGTATGGATGGCTGGTACCCTAAAGTTAAAAATCCAATGATTAGTTTAAAAAAAAAGAATAAAGAAATACATAAAGAAGAGTTAGAGGTGAGATCACCTGAAAACTTGACACAATTCTGAAAAGAGAGAGAGAGAGAGAGAGAGAGAGAGAGAGAGATGGCCTACCAGATCCAAAGTACTTTTATCAAACCATACCAATTAAAACACTGGGAATTTGCATATAACTTAATGAGCAAATATATGACTAAGTAAATAGAAGAGTCTAGGAATTCAGAAATATAAACAAACACATATGGGAAATTGATAGCACTGCTTTTTGTATTAGTGTGAAAAAATAGACTGTTCTATAAATGGGATATAAACTTACCTGTTCTCATAAATAAGATCAAGTTATAACATACATTACTCTATACACAGGTATGAATTTGAGGTGACCTTAAATTAAAATGAGAAAAGAAAATAAAACTAGGTTTATTACATTTCATTGCACATAACTAAAATCTGTTCAACAGAATGACAATGTAAATAAATTAAATGACAAGCCACAGAGACTGAGTACACATTTCCAACACAAATACATTAAAAAATAATAAATTGTATTATATATAGACTTTACCTATAAGGAACTTTTAAAACAATCAAATTATATAAACAGAAGTTTCTAGGGTGCCTGGGTGGCTCAGTCAGGTAAGTGCCTGCCTTCAGCTCAGGTCATGATCCCAGGGTCCTGGGATGGAGTCCCCCATCGGGCTCCCTGCTCTGCAGGAACCCAGCTTCTCCCTCTCCCTCTGCCTGTCACTTCCCCTGCTTGTGCTCTCTTTCTCTGTCAAATAAATAAAATCTAAAAAAAAAAAAAGTTTCTTAGAAGTGGACATATGCACATGCAGATACTCAACCTGATAACCATTTAGGAAAATGCAAATTAAAGCAATAGTGAGACAAGAGTGACAATACCAGTTGGTAGTAATGTTGTAGCTAAAGTTTAAGTCTTACATACTGTTGGTAGGACCGCAAATTATAAAAACCACATTGAAGACAATTTCACAGCATCCAAAAAATTAAACTTATCCTGTGATGTAGAACATATAGAAATATATACCCAAGAGGAATGTCTTCCTCAAAAGTTCATAAAATGCTTATTGCCACTCATTAAAAATGTTTATGGTAGTGTTTTTATTAATAGTGAAAAATTGAGAACATAAGTGTCTATCCACAACGGTATAGATAAATAACAATAGCAGCAATAATAATAATAATAATACTTATTTCATATTGAGCAATAGCTAAATATTTTACTAATTTCTAAATATTTTTCCTTGTATTAGGTTATTTCATCTTCATTAAAAACCTAAGAGGAAAGCTGCTATTACTAATCCCATTTCAAAGATAACAAAACTGATGCAGAGTAGAATTATGTAAATTGCTCACAAAACATCACAAAACCAGTTGAAACAGAGCCAAGGTCCAAATTACTCAATATGCTCTAGAAGCCACTATCTTAACCATCATTATAATATAATATAATATAATATAATATAATATAATATAATATACACCTTGTTATGTGTTGTGTGTGTATGTGTGTGTGTGTATCATCATCCAATGGAGTAAGATTCAGTCATTTAAAAAAATGAATGCAAGTTATATGAATCAACTTAAGTACATCTTAAAAACTTAATATCAAGCAGCAAATCAAATTGCATAACAATCTGTGTAACCAGTCCTCACACAGATGCTGTTGAGAGTATTCCCAGAGGGTGTCATTCACTTGTGCTCCAGGGGTTGAAGTCTGCAAAGAACATAATATCAATGGTGCCTCCTACTCAGAAGTGCTGATTTCTTAGTCTCTCTACCATTAATGCCAAGATCCATATGTGGATTACTTTGGTGACTTTTAATAGTTTCTCATTTCTTCTGTGTAGTCTTTTCCAACATAACACCAGAGAGATACTCTTAAAAATTAAGCCAGATAATCTAACTAGTCTGTATAATATCTTATATTTTTTCATCTCACTCAGGATACAAAGTCTTCACAATGACTGGAAACATGCTAGAGAATATGGTTTTGCCTTATCTCATTGATCCTTATGTCCACCACTCTCCCATCCCAAAATTCACACACTGGCCTCATTAATTTTTTCAACTAGAAGATCCTACTCCTCCCTTAGGGTTATTCTACTTCTTGTTCTCATTGACCTGTACATCTTCTACCCCAGGTATCTACAAGGACCATTCCTTCAGCTCACTCAAATACTGCTGTGAATGTCTCATTTTCACTACAATCCTCCTGCTAATACTATTTAACTCATCAGCCTACTCCTTTGCAGGTTGGTTTCCTCCACTGCATTTCTCACCATATAATATGCTATCTATTTTAATTATTTATGGATCTGCCATTCATCCACCTCAATGTAAACAGCATGAAAGCAGAGATTTTGTTTCTGTTGTTCACTAATATTTCCTAGCATCCAGAGGAGGTTGCTATACATTACTAATTCATGCTGAATGAATATGAATGAATATCAAGTGCTCATGTAAATTTAATAGCAAATATAACCCTCTATTATTTCCATATATGTTAATGTAATACCCATAAAAATGTGCCACAAGTGTATTTATCAAATCCATTCTATGTATTATTATTTTATTTAAAAATATATTTATTCTTGTCCTGAGGGGTAAGAAAAGGAATCTGGAATAGTGGAATAAATCCTGTCAGTGATCCTAACAAGGAGTGGGTCCCAATACATTTATAGAATTGTTCCTTGAAGCTTGTAATAAACAGTGGGCTATGGTAATAGGGGTAAAAATGTCATAATTGCATTGGAAGAGTATAAAAGAAGGCTTTGAGGAAACTCAGATGTTTCATTATAATACAGCATATTATAATAGGTTTATTAGGTAAGACTAGAGTAGTCATCAGATGACCACATTCCCTTCATTAAAGTAACCAGGAGAATAGTAATAAAATCTGAATAAGATTGCTACCAAGTCTTAGGTCAAGCAGATGCAAGAGCAGTCCATCATATAATGGACCTGGGACATATAGAGTCAAGTATAAACATATCTGAGGGTGCATGAATATGTGATCAAGACTCTCACTGACCTCAGTAACACTAATGTCTCTTCGGTAACTCACACAGATAACCTCATAGGTAGTTTCCTTTGGTGAAGTAGAAAAAAAAAATCTAGGTATAAAGTATGGAAAACTCAATATGTTACTGTGAACAAAAGATAGACACCTCATGTTGGGGTTACCTGAAAGACAGACTGAGGGAAAATCATTCTAGTGGACTTGGGCACACCTGGCCATAAGCTTGGTGGATGAATCTCTTAGACTGATGGTTCAGGAGTCTGAAAGAATAGGATAGGAAAATCAAGAAGAAAAAACTATGTGATTGAAGGATGTGGATATACCTAGGTAACTACAATGATTACCAGAGAGCATATGCTGCAGAGGAAATATTAAAAAAATAGGAAAACACAATGTGTCTCCAGTGGATGTCCCCAGGCTCTGACTTCAGCCATCCCAAGCATGTTCACAATGGCAGATGAATATCATAGTCATTGTATCAGGGATAGAAGCTGTAACATGGACCTAACAGTATGAGCTTCCTCTGTTTAAGGTGGATCTACCATCTGCAGCTGCTAAATATGCAACCTGTCAGCAGTAGAGACAATGGGTGAGTCCCTAATAGAGTACCATCTCTCAGGATCAATCAGTCTCTTGCTGCCAAGTTGATACATGAGAACTTTTCCATCCTGAAGCGGATAGTAATTTCTAGATTGATTCATGCTCTGTTAACGATTTAACCTATCCACATACCCTATACCAGCACCATCTTCTTTTTTTTTAAGATTTTTAAAATTTATTTATGAGAGAGAGAGAGAGAGAGAGGCAGAGACACAGGAGAGGGAGAAGCAGGGAGCCTGATGTGGGACTTGATCCCAGGTCTCCAGGATCAGGCCCTGGTCTGAAGGTGGCGCTAAACTGCTGAGCTACCTGGACTGCCCCCAGCATCATCTTCTAAGGGTACACAAACATCTGATTTAGCAATATAAGATCTCACATAACCTCACCTTAGACCAAAAAGATCTCATATAACTTCACCTCAGACCAAAAGACTCATTTTAGATGTGAAAATGAGCACTTGATCACAAAATCCTCTGGATGTATGTTAGACTGGAATCACTTGGAAACTTCTGGCCTGATAGCCCCTTGAAATGGCCTCTACAAGGGTCATTGGGTATCACATCCTAGGATTAGAGAATCATCATTTAGGGTTAGTATATAAGTTAAACTTGTAGTCATTGTATTACTATTAGTAGTAAAATGCCCCCTGATATCATAAAAAAAAAAAAAAAACTGGATTCATAAAAGAGACACAGAATTGGCAGTGACCTTCTGTCACCACTACTCTCTGCTCACTATGGTTTTGTGCTTCACCACTTTTAAAATTTAGACTTGGCATAATTACAGAAGCAAGACTCAATACTCAAGCTTGAACAAGACTCAAACAAGACTCAAGACTCAAGAGGTGGAATGTTTTCACTGCATTGAACCTACGCAATAATATCATGTGGTCATTTTGGACTCCTCATGCCCGTGTACTCAAGGGCAAAAAGATTAATCACTATGTCTGTGTGGGTAATTGACTGAATATCATGAAAAGGTAGGGCTGATGTTAAGTAACAGGGACAGGGACAAGTAAGTCTCAAACTATAGGAATCTACTAGGGTGCTTCTTTGTGTTCCCACGTTCAGTAAAATGTAAAACGATAGTGACAATAGCCTGAATAAGCGAAACACTAAAAGGCACACAATCTACTAATAGGATATGCGTTGCCTCTTTTTTTGAAAACCACTTATTTTTATTTCTTAAATATTAATTTTAATAAACAGTTTGTATATAAAATAAATTCATTCTATATGTGCACTATATAGGGAAAATAACTTTTCTCAAAAAGTATATGATTAGTATTTGTCTCATATGCCAAACTTCCTCATCAGCTTATAGTTCTTTTTGTCCCCTTAAGGGAAGCTCCACTGCTTTGCACCTTGATGCTGCCATTACACAAATACTGGACTTTACAGATCCACTTTCAAGTTCTGTGGATTCCTATTAACAGTGGAGTTCTTGAGAGGTACATTGTCAATAGGTGCTATGATTTTCCAGAACCTGTAACATATAGTCATCCAGTGGAGGGATGTCCCTCTAAGACTGGATCACTCCCCATACCAGAATGTTTCATGCTTTATTAGAGAGGAACCAGAATTATGGGAATAGTGTCTGTCTTTGATATCACAAGTGATTATTAATGAAAATATTTATAATATATTACACCTTATGGATGTCTTTCCCTTACTTTCATAATCTTGTAATAAGTTTGAAAGATACCTGACAGCCATTGCAAAAAGGAGAGAGATTTGGATTTCTTAAAAAGTTTTTCATATTACCAAAACATCTCAAATTTCCTTGTTACAGTGCATATGAGTCTTCAATGAGATACTTGGCATTTTTAATAGTCTTATTGAAATATGATTTATATATGGTAAAACACATTTATTGAGATGTATAATTCAATGATTTTAAGTATATTTACAGTAATAATGTTATTATATCACAATAATCTAATTTTAAATTATTTCCATCACCCCAAAAAGCAACTCCATACCCATTCATAATCATTTCCACTGCCATTCCCAGGCCTACGAGGCAGTCACAAATCTACTTGTTACCTACTATATACTTTCCTTTTCCAACCATTTCATGTAAATGAAATTATACAAAATGTACAATGTGTGGTCTTTAGTGTCTGACTTCTTTCATTTGGCATAATATCTCAAATGTGGATCATTTGAGATCCACACTTGACACTTTCTATGAAACAAACAAGGAAAATAAACTACACTAAAATATAGAGGCTCTATAAAAGGCTTCATGCAGAAAAATGTGGCATAATGAAAAATAAATATTGAATTTTTCTCCTTAAGGATGATATTGCTAAAATTACATGGTGACACCGATATGAAGAACATGCCACTGTGAGGTACCAATGCCACAGTCTCATCAAGAATTATTTCATTTTAGGGCAGCCCTAGTGGCACAGCGGTTTAGCACCACCTGCAGCCCAGGGTGTGATCCTGGAGATCCAGGATCGAGTCCCACGTCGGGCTCCCTGCATGGAGCCTGCTTCTCCCTCTGCCTGTGTCTCTGCCCCTCACACTCTCTGTGTCTCTCATGAATAAATAAATAAAATCTTTAAACAAAAGAATTATTTCATTTTATTTTACAGAATGTTTCTGAAGCTTACAATCCCACTAATAACATGTGTTAAAAAATGTGTTTTTATCTTAAAAATTTTAAAATTTAAACCTGGAAAATATTTTAGAATCTAAGACCTTGAGAACTAACTGTACCGTTGAATATCTAAGTAACATAATTTACAAGTGAAGCAAAGGAAAATTATCTACATGGAGTTTATGATACTGATGTTTGAAAGAGTGCTAAAAATTGTCAAAGATTTTCAAAATGCAGTACTTTCCTAGTTCCTTTCTGGTATATGTGCAGAAGAGTATAATTTTGTGTAATTTTTCCTAACAGTTATCAGAATGAGACTATTAAATATAAAATCTAAAATGTATGAGAGAAGGTAGGATTATGGATAATATAAAGCATTTGTGCCGAAATCATTTACTCCTTTAAGAAGATTTTCTCCAATTTAACTAACAGAATTAACTTCAAAGTTCCTTTGTTCTATACCTTAGTTTCCTTAATACATAAACTTAAATGCCTTACGGCCTGGCTGAGCTGGCCTGGCTGAGCTATTCATATTCTGCTCGTTGGCCATGCCCTGGGTGGTGTCAGCAACTCAGAATTGTTGTGTATAAGTCCAGGCAGGGAGGCAGAGCTGAAGAGAGGACTCAGTCTTGGCAGATTCTTGTGCTCTATCATGTCTAAGTAGAGCCGAGCTACTGCTCTTGTGGGACCATGTAAAATTGGGCAAGGAACACATGATTATGATAAAGTATAGGTCTCTGAACTCTTGTTTTCTTAGCCTCACTCTTAAGATAGAAAAAAATATAAGGCATACAGAACAAAAGTCAGGAACAAGTAACAAAGTTAGCAAAAAGCATAATGGTTTTAATGGTTTTATCTATTTATTTGAGAGAGAGGGAGCACAAGCAGGAGGAATTGCAGAGGAAGAGGGGGAAGTTGACTCCTCACCAAGCAGGGAGCCTGATGCAGGGCTCAATCCCAGGACCCCAGGATCATGACCTGAGCCAAAGGCAGATACTTAAGTAACTGAGCCATCCAGGTGCCCCAGAAAAAGTCATAACTAGATAAACATACAATAACAAATTCAAATAGCATATATGAATTTTACTCCATGGACTTTTTGTGTGCAAAAGTGTCAAACTGGCACATTGTCTTATACCAAATAAAATTATAATGGGCATTGCCTAAAATAAATATATAAATCTAGTCATTGAGTTGTTTTCTATTATGCTTCAAGCAAAAATTTATACAAAAACATAAAGTTAGAAAACTATAGCTGCCAGTTTTCAACTCAAGATTCCTGAAGATAATAATTGGCTCTGTAAACCATCATTTATCATGGGCAAATACCGTGGTAAGAATTCGACATCTGTTAGGTAATAAATGTGGTAGTCTACTGTTGATTTAAAAAAAAATCAAATTTTTATTTCACCTTGAGAAATGTGGAAATTAGCCTTATAAACTGTCAAATATATCTAGGCAGTGACTATGCCACTTTGAGCAAAAAGTTACCACATCTGTGTTAGTAATTACTAATGCAAAATGTGCTAGTTTTAACTGTTATAGCCTTGTTAATGAAGTCTGAAGAACATGAGCCAAAAATTACAACTTTTTTCTTCTGATAACAGAAGTGACAGGGGCAAACATATGTGGCATATGGCTAGCATTTTGAAATTAGAAAATATTTGAACTACATATAAATCTTTGTCATACACTTTGTCTGAAGGAAAAGGAACAAGCACATTAGAGCCATTTAGATAACTAAACGTAAAATTTAATGTAAAATTTTCACTTTATTTTAGGCATTCTTCCTTCATCAAATATTTTATGAGTGCCTGTTATGTGGCACAGTAGTTTGGCAGTGGGAATATAAAATGCCATATGTTTGAGTAACTTATATTCTAGTGTTGGAGATAGGCAAAAAGCATAAAATATTAATATATAAAGCAGTGAAATAAGATATTAAATGGATGACTAAAAGCAAGAATGCCATACTATTAAAAGGAGTATGAATTAGGGATGGTTTCCAAAACAAAGGAAAATATAAGTTTTCAATAACTAAAGGCATTCATTCAATCTAGAGGAATTACTTTTATCTTTAAATTATGCGTTTTGCAATTTTGTGTTAAAATGTTTCATGAAACAAGGTTAACTATCAATGATAATATTTTAATTACCTTATAACTTACATGAAAGACTAAAATGTTAGCAATCATTTTTCACCTTCCATCCTTTCTTTTTCTTGGGGGAGGGGTATATAAAATTCAGAGGAATATTGATTTGGCATAGAGTGTGTATACAGTTAAAACTAAAACTCATTCCACCTGGGAGACCTGGCAGTATGTAAGTACCTGGGAGAAAGGAATTTTGCGTTTGACTTGAAGTGTAAATCATTAAACACTTTAACCTTTTAAATTTTTTTTTATTTTTTTTTTTATTTATGATAGTCACAGAGAGAGAGAGAGAGAGAGGCAGAGACACAGGCAGAGGAAGAAGCAGGCTCCATGCACCGGGAGCCTGACGTGGGATTCGATCCCAGGTCTCCAGGATCGCGCCCTGGGCCAAAGGCAGGCGCCAAACCGCTGCGCCACCCAGGGATCCCTAACCTTTTAGGGCTAAAGAAACTTTGCAGCGGATAATGTTTGCCCAGACTCTCAAAGTTCAGCAAAACACAGAAGACTGGACTCAATTTGGAGGCATCACAGAAAGAGTCTCTACTATCAAGGATCATCATCAGCATTTCACTTCTACCACTAATGAGTCACTGTGAAAATGGTAATGGCACATAATATCATCCTCAAAATTCACCTCCATGGGGACATCTGGCCTAGAACTACAAGTACAGTCCTGGCTTTGCTGTTTGAGATGGTAAATGACAACCAAGTCTAATTTATGAGCAGACACAATGATGCCTGCGTTTTCTAAAGTTTGGGGAAATTTTGTAAACCTTCAAGTTAACATATAAGTGAAGATACAAGAGGACACATGGAGATGGGCCTTCCTTTAATAGGACCTCGTGAGGTCAAGAGTGACATGGTGGAGGAGTTGGGGTATCAGTAAGCCCCAATATCAATATAACTATATCTCAGACTTTCTCAACCTACTAGACAATATTTTACACTTTTTTTCTTTTTATACAAACTTTTGTGCTAACTGTGCCTTGCACTCCACTGAGAAAACAGAAATAGGCTTAAGAAAGTACACTAATCTGAATTTTAGAGAATTTATGGGGTCTACCCTGATTTTGACCATTGCTCTCTGCCTCTCCTGCTCTCTCTCCTGCTCTCTCCTATTGCAGGAAGTAGTTAATAAACATTTATCACCCTCTCTTAACTTACTCATGACTTCCAAAGAGCTGCATTTCTCTTTTCCATTATCATCAGTTTTTTTTTAAGTTTTTAAGTCAATCATTCCCCTTAGAAATACATTTTTGGAGCACCTGGGTGGCTTATTTGGTTGAGCATCTGACTCAGTTTTGGCTCAGGTTGTGATCTCAGGGTCTCAGAGTTAACTTGAGGATTCACTCCCTCCCTCTTCTGCCCCTTTCCCTGCTCTCTCTCTCTCTCTCTCTCTCTCTCTCACACACACACACACACACATATACACAAATAAATAAAATCTTATAAAAAAAAAGAATTCCTGGAAATACAGTCTTTAGTTTCTCTATCATTACAAAAACAAAGCCACAAATCAACTATAACTCCACATCTGCTCCCTGCTTTTCTGATCCCCTTCACAAAATAAGCTATCAGAAGGGTACCCTACACTCATATTTTCCCCTGTCTCAATCTCATTTCCCCAGTCCCAACTGAATCTATAATAATGGATTTGGTTTGGTGTTGTCGATTTCACTGAAAGTCTTATGTTTTGAGTCACCATTAACTTGAGTGAACATAATTCCCAGGTTTTAGTGGGCAGCCCTGCTTTATACCTGCTGCTGTAGCTAATAGTAGCTAATAGTTGATATTCTTTTTCACTCTCAAAGCTTAATTGGACGATAAGTTATATTTGTTGCTCTATCTGTGTTGTCACATAGAGTTTGTTTTTGACTCTAAATCACAGCAGCCAGGAAAGGTGATCTCGGGTTCTTTCAGATTTTTTGTTTGTTTCAATGACATCTCATTCTCTCGGTGGATCAGGTGCAGTCGCACTTACATGCCAAGTTTTCCTTTTGCTGCACTATATTTCCCACACTCTTTCAATGAGGGACATGTAACAGGTCCTAGCTAATAAAATGTGGGAAATAATGTGAGTCACTCACATATTTAAACAGTAAAAATCCAGATATGACTCTCCAGCCCTTTTCTTAATAAAAAGCTGGATGTTTTAGCATCCATCAGTGAGGTCTCAGTGTGACTTTATGGAGCGTAGTCCCCTGCTGACTCAGGGAGGACAGAAAGTATGAGTGAGAAATAACCTTTTGTAACATTGAACATTGGTGCATTAGAGTTGTTTGTTACAGAAATGTGCTCTGGACTATTCTGAAGAAAGTACCCACTTTAATGCTTTCTTTCTCAATTTTTATCCTGGTTCAGCCTTGGTTACTTGACATGAAATATATCACACTATCACAACAGAAGATTCTATTTTCTTCCTAACATTTATCATTAGTTATTCATTTCTATGATTATTTAACCTCTAATTAGAATGCAAGCTTCATCAGAGTTTGAAATGCATTTGCCTTATTTACCAATGGGTCACCAACTTTAGAACATTGCCTGTCACAGAGTGGTTACTTTCTATTTTCGGCTGAGTGAAAGAATATATTCTGGGTGAAGAAATCGGAGGCATGTAATTCAACAAAATCTTTAAAATATTTCCATCTGTGTAGCTATTTTTTGATTAAAAAAAAAAACCTTTTTTTCTTCTAGAAGATGTCCAATCCTTGCAAATTGAATTAATGCATCCATAATCTTCAGTTCAGGAAGGATTCCTCCCAAGGTGGCCCAATGTGGATTATTTATTTAGTTCCACTTTTTTTTAACTACTAATTAATCATATGCAATAACCTGGATGTTCATATGCTATAATCCTAACTCTCAAAGATGATGGTATTAGAAGATGGGGCCTTTCAGAAGGGCTTATTAAATCATGTGGGTGGAGCCCTCATGGGTGGCATTCTCATGTGGGTGGAGCTTTTATAAAAGAAGTTCCAACGTGATCCCTAGCCCCTTCTACCACGTGAGGACATAGCAGAGGAGGTGCTGGCTATGAACCAGGAAGTGGGATCTCACCAGAACATGATCATGCTGCCACCATGACCTTAGACTTCCCTCTAAAACTGTGAGAAATACATTTCTGTTGGATTAGAAGCCAGCCAGTCTATGGTACCTTATTAGAGCAGTCCAAATGGATGAAGGCATCATAGTTAAATAAAAGCACCTTGAACATATATTTTCCAAGTTGCTAAATATCTGAAGACATCTTTATCTTTTATCCATTTACTGACAACCTGAGTAAATGTAAATGGCTAGGTCACAACTCCTTTCTTTTTGAAAGATAGGAGCAATGATTCTTTCAAATCATTGCAGACTTTGCTTCATTTGCATCTGTCATTTGCATTAGTATAGAAAAGAGTTAAGCCAATCTGATTTTTAAAGTAAACTTATATTTCTAATATTCTTATTTAAAACACACATTATGTACAAGTTTTGAAAATTCAAAGTATTTTTGTCTAAATATGGATCCTTTTATTAAGTTTGAGAAAAGAAATGATGTAAATACTCAGTGGTAGGAATAGGCTCTTTAAAGAGGAAACTTTTTTTCTTCTATTAACATCTTTTATATGCCCTCTAATCTCTTCTCAATTTAAAAACTATTATTGTGTATAGAACTTATTTCCATTTCTCTTAACATTTCCCACATTTTATCTATCATTTTTATTTGTGTGTATGAGAGACTCTAGGATTTTCTTCCCTTTCCATGATTCAACTGTGTTCCTTTCGAAAAGCCATTTATTTTCCTAAATATATTGGTTTTTAACACAATTATATTTTTAAACCCCAAATCCTTCTTTTTTAATGAATTTTTTAAACCCTGGTAATAAAGACTTTATATATTGTAGGCTTGCAATCTTTAAAAGATGAATTGGTGTCCTAAAATGTAATCATTTTTAGTCAGTAAATCTGGGCTATTCAGAAAATGTTAATCCTATCCTTTTCCATCACAAATTATTTTCATACATTACTTTAATGTTTATTTTTCACTCATCAGTGCAAGAAAAAAAACTCTCATTTGCATGGAATTGACATGTTTTCCAAAAGCAATTTCTGACATGTTATCTGTGATTTCTATGTATATCTTTGCTCCTATCTTTCAAAGGATATGCCAGTCGGGAAAATGGTAGAGGAGATGCAGGTGGAGTGGCAATAAAAAATAAAATCAGACAAACAAAAAAGCAACAGCAAAAAAATACAAAAAAAAATACCTTAAAACTGTAGAGTTCTACAAATCCAGGTTGGGAATGGTACTGCATTAGTATTAGCAGTACAAAGCGTTTTATTTTACTTTTACTTTTCTGCTTATTTCCATAGATATTTAGGATCTGGTGCCTCTTTACCAAATCTGATTTTCTGGTTACTGAGGTCATTTATGCAGAAGCATAGTCTAAGGCCTCCTTAGAGTACTGTAATTTCTGCACAAATTTGACATATGAGAGAAAGGTCCTGTGTTTGGCCACTTGCAGTCCTTTAAACTGTCCTGATTTTACAACCTTAATCTGTCAACCAGAAGTGCATGGGAGGATAGTTCCTCTGCCCATCTCCAGACAGGCAACCCTCTTCCAACAGGATGATGTTCAACCCTTAGGGATTTAGCTTTCAACACCTTATCTATTAGAGATCCCTCAAATGTTCAATCCAGAAAAAAACTGTCTTCGGTCTAACCATTTTCTTCTATTAGCGTATTATGAGTTTTTAAAAGAGTATTGGTTCACCTGCTATTTTATTCTTAAAGATAGCATGATTTTCTTAAAATGCAGACATCATCACTCCACATATTTCAGTGGTTTCTCCTTGCCCTCTCTGAATATCTACCCCACTCTAAAAGGTTGAGCCATTATCATAGTCCCTTCCTTCATTCCTTTCCATTTTTTTTTCTTCACATGTAGGATTTATTATTAGGCTTTTCTAACTTCCTAAGCATAAATTTGGAGAGGGAGACCCTACTCTGTGGAAGATTAAAATTTGAGGAGTATTGGGATCTAGCGCCTGCTCAGTTGGTACTGAGATACATGTAGTATTAATTAAGAGTGAAAAATAACTATTGGAGATTTAGGCTTTCAGTACAGACTGCATTATTTGTGATTTCCAGGACTTTGTAATTGTAAAATGCAGCCAGTATTTGCATCTAGTTTTTACAGTCGAACACTTGACTTTCAGATCAGCAACTTTAAGGCTTGTATCATACAGGATAGAGGATCTTTTCCCCAGGGGGTCTTCAAATCCTATAGTGGCTTTACAGATATGAGAGGAACCATCTATAAATGAACATTGATGGTCTCAAGAAAGTCTGCATGAGCTTGAGGAAACTTAAAATATGAGAGCTTCTTGAGCCTCCGAAAATGTAGGCGGGTCTGACATGGAAGTGACTGTGATTCAGAGGCTGGGACAACCGTACAAAACCACACAGAGTCAGCAAGGCACAGTTCCAGTTTCAGAATGTTCAGATTTCAGGGTGCTCACTGCAGCACTGGGTGCAGGCTGGGGCCCACGTCAGCTGGCAGAAAGGACCAAAGATCCCACTACGGGAAAGAATTTTCCAAACAAGGCCTTTCATGTATTAAAAAGATGAAGTAAACATTTGCAGGTTTAATGTATTTTCCAGCAGGTATGCAGTGTATAATTTCTAAATGGCAATTAAGTCTCATCTATAAGGAACACAAAGAATCCAACAGAAAAACGGGCAAGAGACTTGAACAGGTATTTTGCAGATGAAGAAACATAAATAATCAATAGATTATAAAAAATGTTTACTATTGTTTGAGGTCCAGAAAATGCAAATCAAGACCACAATAAAATAAAATTCTAGATATATTTTATTGGCAAAAAAATTTAAAATCCAAATACTTTACATATTGTTTAATAAATAAAACAAATGAACGAAAAAAAAAGGTAGAGAAAACAAAAAAACAGACTCAACTATAGAGAATAAACTGATGGGGTTACAAGAGGGGAGGTGGGTGAAATAGGGGAAAGGAATTAAAGATACACTTATCATGATGAGCACTGAGTCCTGTATAGAATTGGTTAAACACTATATTATATACCTGAAACTAATATAACACTGTATGTTTACCATCCTGGAATTAACATTTTTAAAAAATGTAATGTTAAATAAACTGTACCAACTCATAGCTCTATCAGCAACTTGCATATTGTGGCTTACAACTATATCCTTAATGTTGAGGATGGTAAACAAATAGCGTTTATGGATCCCTCTTGTTTTATTTCTTAAACTCCACATGAGTGAAATCATATGGTATTTGTCTTACTCTGACCTATTTCACTTAGCCTTACACTCACTTAGCCTTACACTCTCTAGCTCCTTCCATGTTGTTCCAAATGGCAAGATTTCATTCTTTTTATGGCTGAGTAACATTTATATATATATATATAAATATATATATATATATCACCTCTTCCTTAGTCATTCATCTATCAGTGAACACTTGGGCTGCTTTCATTATTTGGCTAATGTAAATAATGCTGCAATAAAAAGGGACAAATATATCCTTTTGAATTGGTGTTTTTGTATTGTTTGGGTAAATACCCAGAAGTGAAATTACTGAATCATATGTTAATTCTATGTTCAACTTTTTGAGAAACCTCCATATTGTTTTCCACACTGCCTACACCAGTTTGCATTCCCACCAACAGTGCACAAAGATTTCTTTTTTTTTCCACATCCTTGCCAACACTTGTTTCTTGATTTTTTTTTTTAATTTTAGCCATTCTGATAGGTGTGAGGTGATACCTCATTGTAGTTTTGATTTGTATTTCCCTGGTGATAAGTGATGTTAAGCATCTTGTCATGTGTCTGTTGGCCATCTGGATATGTTCTTGGGAGAAATGTCTGTTATGTTCTCTGCCCATTTTTAATTGGATTATTTGGTTTTGGGTGTTGAGTTTTAGAAGTTCTTTATATATTTTGAATACTAACTCTTTATCATATATGTCAATTACAGATATATTCTCCCATTCAGTACATTGTCTTTTAGTTTTGTTGATTGTTTCTTTCACTGTGCTGAAGCTTCTTATTTTGATGTAGTCCCAATAGTTTATTTTTGCTTTTCTTTCCCTTGCCTCAGGAGACAAAGTTAGAAAAGATGTTGCTATGGCTGCTGTCAGAGAAATTACTGCCTTTGCTCTCTTCAAGGATTCTTATAGTTTAAGGTTTCACATTTAGTTCTTTAATCTATTTTAAGTTTACTTTTGTGTGTGGCTAAAGGAAGTGGTCCAGCTTCATTATTTTGCATGTAGCTGTCCAGTTTTCCCAACACCATTTGTTGAAGAGACTATTTTTTCTCAGTGTATATTCATTCCTCCTTTGTCAGAGATCAATTGATCATATAATTGTGGGTTTACTTCTGGGTTTTCTGTTCTATTCCATTGATCTATGTGCCTGTTATTCATGCCAGGAACATACTGCTTTAATTACTACCACTTTGCAATATAACTTGAAATCCAAAATTGTGATACCTCCAATATTGTTTTTTCTTGTTTAAGATTTCTTTGACTATTTAGGGTACTTTGTGGTTCCATACATATTTTAGCATTGTTTGCTCCAGTTTTTGAAAAATGCTTTTGGTATTTTCGTAGGAGTTACATTAAATCTGTAGATTGCTTTGGGTGATATGGACATTTTCACAATATTTGTGCTTTCAGTCAATGAGTAGGGAATATCTTTCCATTTGTTTGTGTGATCTTCAATTTCTTTCATCAGTGTTTTATAGTTTTCAGAATATAGGTCTTTCACCTCCTTGGTTAAGTTTATTCCTATGTATTTTATTTCTCTTGGTGGGACTGTTTTCTTAATTTCTCTTTCTGCTGCTTAATTATTAGTGAATAGAAATATAAAGGATTTCTGTATATTGATTATCCTGGGATCTTACTGAACTCATTTACCAGTTCTAGCAGTTTTTTGATGCAGTCTTTAGAGTTTTCTAAATATAGTATTATATCATCTGCAAATAGTGAAAGTTTTACTTCTTCCTTACCAATTTGGATGCCTTTTATTTCTTGTTCTTATCTCAACACTGTGGATAGGACTTCCAGTACTCTGTTCAATTAAGTGGTAAGAAGGGACATCATTATCCTGGACAGATCTCAGGTTTTCCCCATTGAGTATGATGTTTTCTATGGGTTTTTTATAGATGGCCCCCATTATGTTGAGGTATATTCCCTCTAGACCTATTTTTTGAGGGTTTTTTAAATCAAGAATTAATATTTTACTTTGTCAAATGCTTCTTCTGCATCTATTGAAATGATCATATGATTTTTATCCTTTCTATTGCTGAAATGACATATCATGTTGATTGATTTGCAAATTTTGAACCACACTTGAATCCCAGGAATAAATCCCACTTGATCATAGTCCATGATTTTTTTTTTAGTGTATGTTAGGCTGGGTTTGCTAATATTTTCTTCCAGATTTTTGCATCTATGTTCATCAGAGATATTGGCCTGCAGTCCTCTTTTTTGGTAGTATCTTTATCTGTTTTGGGTATCAGGGCAATCCCAGCCTCATAGGATGAGTTTGGAAGCTTTCATTCCTCTTTATTTTTTGGAATAGTATGAGAAGAATATGCATTAACTCTTCTTTAAAGTTTGGTAAAATTAGGGGCACTTGGTTGGCACAGTTTGTCAGGCACCCATCTCTTGATTTCAGCACAGGTCATGATCTTAGGGTTATGAGATTGAGCCCCATGTTGGATTTCACCCTCCATTGAGGGTCTACTCAAGGATTCTCTTCCTCTCTTCTCTATCCCTGCCCCCTACACACACACACACACACACACACACACACACATACACACACTCATGCATTCTCTCTCTCTCTCCCCCCAAATAAATCCTTAAGAAAAATGTTGATGGTTTTTAAAGTTTGATTCCATTCTTTATTCCTTCCTCACCCCCATATTCTAGGTAATGGTGTCATACTTTACATCCTTTTATTTTGTGAATCTCTTGACTGATTTTTATAGATTTATATAATTTTACTGCTTTTGTGCTTTTTACTTTTCTTATTCCTGCTTATGGTCTCTCCTTTCCACTGAAAGAGTCTCTTTTAACATTTGTATAGTTGTTTTAGTGGTCATGAATTCCTTCAACTTTTGTTTGAGAAACTCTTTATCCCTCCTTCTATTACGAATGATAGCCTTGGCAGATAGAGTATTCTTGGCTGCAGACTTTTTCCCTTCCACTACTTTGAATATATCATGCTACTTCTTTCTGGCCTGAAAAGTTTCTACTAAAAAAAATCACCTGACAGTCTTATGTGGTTTCCCTTATGCAATTTTCCCCCTCTTTGTCTTGCTCTTTTAAAAATTCTGTCTTTATACTACTTTTTGCCATTTAAATACTATCTATGTATCTTGGTGTAGACCTCCTTGGTTTGATTTTGTTGGAGGCTTTTCTGTTCTCTCGATCTAGATATCTGCTTCCTTTCCAAATTTGGGGTGTTTTCAGCTATGATTTTTCTTCAAATAAATTTTCTAATTCCTTTTCTCTCTGTTCTCCTTCTGGGATCCCTATAATGTGAATGTTATTTGGCTTGATGGTATTGCTAATTTCTTTAAGTCTATTTTCATTTATTATTATTTTTTTTTCTCTCTCCTGTTCACCTTGGTTGCTTCTTATTACTCTATTCTGCAGGTGGCTGATTCATTCTTCAGCTTCTTCTAGTCTATTATCTTTGCCAACTAGTGTATTTTTTAAAGACCTTATTGATTTATTTGAAAGAGAGCACATATGTACAAGTGAGGAGAGAGGCAAAGGGGGAGAGAGAGGGAGGGAGAATTTTGAGCAGACTCTAGGCTGAGCATGGAGCCCAACCCAGGGCTCAATCTCACAACTCTGAGATCATGACCTGAGCCAAAATCAACACTTGGATGCTTAACCAATTGAGCCTCTAGGGGCACCCACAGTGTATTTTTTCTAAATTTCAGTTATTGAAATAAATAAATAAATAAATAAATAAATAAATAAATAAGTAAATAAAAATAAATTTTAGTTATTGAATTCTTCATCTCTGATTGGTTCTTTTTTACATTTTCTATCTCTTTGTTGAGGGTCTTCTACTCTTTTTTCAAGTACAATGAATATTTTTACATCCATTGCTTTAAATTCTCTATGAGGTATATTACTCATTTTCATTTTGTTTGGCTCTCTTGCTGTGATTTTGTCCTGTTCTTTCATGTGGGACATATTCCTCTATCTCCTCATTTTGTTGAACTCACTACGTCTTTTATATGTGTTAGAAAAGTCAGCTATGCCCTCTGCTCTTAAAAGTTGTGGCCTTATGAAGAAGTCCTGTAGTGTCCTGCAATACAATGTCCCCTATTCACTAGGACCTTTAGGGGTGTCTCCTATAGGTGTTGTGCTATTGTGTTTGAGCCACTTTTGGCTTCCCATCAGTCATCTGTGATGGCTTTCTTTGCCTGTTGTGGGCAGTGTTTGGTCCCTGTATTTTTAGTGGACCAGTCTGGGACCACACTAGGCTTGAGTTGAGTCAGATCAGGCATTTCCCAGAGATGCAGCAGCACCAAAGTTAAAGACACATTCCCTGTATTGTCCCTGGAAAAGCTTTCATTTTGTGGACAGAGCCTGCAGTGAGACCCAATGTGTGGCCCCAGTCCACTGATGGGGCCATGGTTAGACTGGTGTGTGTGGTTACATTCTCCTTTCCCTGGGACAGTCATCACTTTGGAGTGCTGCTATTCCCTTTCAGGGTTGCTTACATACTGCCAGGTTTATGACACTGGTTTGGATGGGCTCCAGCCAAGGGCATATTGGAGGGGGCAGGTCAGCAGGAGAATGTGGGGACAGGACATGCTGTTAGCAATAGTGAGTGTTAGCACAGTGCTGGCTCCTATAGGTGTCCATGTATCTAGGCTGGCAGGCGTGGAGGAGGATTTTCCTCCTCCATCTTTTATGTTCCATGGACAAATCTGTCAAAGGATTCCTGCCCTCCAGCACATCATCTGAGATTAATAAACAAATCTCCCCACCCCCCATATGCCCCAGGAATTTTTTAAACTGCTGCTTCTATGTTGTATCTCCATTGGGTTGTTTGTTGCACTGTCTCTTTAAGGGGGCAGGAACTCAGTATCCTTTTGCCTTCAAGGTTCTCCCAGAGCCAAGCCTGCTGATTTTTAAAGTTCTAGATGTTAAGCCCCACTGATTCTGGGGCCTCTTTTTTTTAAGCCAAATGTTACAGGGATTCATCTCTGTGTGGGTTCCACATACCAGGGGTACTTGGCATGGGGATTTGCTCCTTTACTGTCTCTACAACTGCTACAACACTCCTTCCTATGGACAGTCCTGCAGGTCGGTTTAGCTCTCCACTGCCTCTCTGCCCTTCTCAACCTCTCCAATGTGGTTATTTTCTCTACATTTAGCTGTAGATAGTCTGTTCTTCCAGTCTTCAGGTCATTTTTTTTGTTTATTTACACTGATACGCATGTTATTTATTTGTATCCATGGGATATGGTGAGCTTAGGGTCCCTCTATTCCAATCCCGGAAGTCTTAGCATTACCTTTTATAACTGATTATTCCATATTTCATACTCTACTGTTCAGTAATTCTATCTTGTATAGAAGCAAAAGAGGTATGTTATTAGTCATCCTCCTTTCTGAATTACTGAAAGCCTTACTTTACACATTCCATATAAAAGTTCCTTGGTTATTATAAGTATTGAAAATAACTTCTCACACTTCATACCTCACATTTACACTCATTTGATTGTTTCTCTAATGAACAGACATCTCTAATATAATAAAATATATTATTTTTGTGGGTAAGGCATTACCTTACCATTACCATTGTTATCCTTTTTAAGAAATGTCGACTTAGCCAAAATAATGAAGATACCTATGTCTAATATGTAAATATGCCACTTATAATTGACATGATTTGCAATAAATTACAAATAATTTGTGGTTTTATCTGATCATTTAGATCTACACTCTACCAATAATTTAAGGTATCATGAGAAATAAAGATCAAAATTCATTTTATATGAATATATAATTTATAGAGTACTACATTAAATAAAATGTCCTTTACTCATATACATACTCTTTTAGTCTGCTAAAGCAAGAATACTTATTGTTTTCATATTCTTGCAGTATTCTTTTAGTGAGTGCCCTAGAGATTATAACATGTACTTTTATTTTATTAAAGTGTAATATATATTATTAGAACTTTTAGTTTTAGAACTTTAAGAACTTTTAAAATATTTTGATAATTTAACTTCAGTCACTTCTTTCCATCTCTTTAATTTTTTCATTTAATTGTTTGCAATATTTTTATATAATTTAGCAATATAAAAACCAACTTATTTAATAGAATCATTTTTCTTAGATTGTCTAACATATTTCATTGTTCTCTATTTTTTCTCCACTTTCCACTTTTATCTTGTAATTGTTTCACATACAATTTCTTTTTCTTACCAATAAGCCTTTTTTTTAAGATTTTTTTTTTTATTTATTCATTCATGAAAGACAGGGGGTAGGGGGACGCAGAGACATAGGCAGAGGGAGAAGCAGAGGGAGAAGCAGGCTCTCCACAAGAAGCCCAATGCAGGACTCAATTCTGGACCAGAGGATCTTGCCCTGAGCTGAAGGCAGACACTCAACCGCTGAGCCACCCAGGCCTTTAAATAAGCCCTAAATAAGCATTCCCATAAGCCTTAAATATATGATATTTTTCAAAAAAATACATATGATATTTTTCCTATTTTTTTCTTCTTGGAAAATTAATATTTAATTTTTCATGGATTATTTTACATATTAATTCCTATATATTCTTGCCTGCCTTTCAATAAGAAGCATGTTTTTCTCAGATACTCTTAGTATACTCTGCCTAATTTCATTATAGTAATAATTACAATGTATTCAATTATGTGTTTTCATAATTGTCTTCTCCCTAGGTATTTAAAGGCAGGGAATGTATGTTTCGTATTTGTAACTCTAGTGTCCTGCACATTACAATTATTTAGTAATATTAGTTAAATCAACAAGGAAATTAACACTCTGCCAAAAGTAATATCCAACACTCTACAAAATAGGTCATCAATCAAATTCAACTACCATTTTAACATTTCATCCAAAATTTTAGATTTGCAAAAAAGTAGTAAAATATGTCCCGTAAACAGAACAAAAAAAAGTATCAACACAGATAGACAAATAATGAAAATAGACAAAAATTCAAGCCAGCTACTTTCAAAACTATACTTAATTGTTGAAAGCAAAACATAAATATAATGAGGTGAGCAATAAATAGAATTTAAAAAATAACATTTCTGGAGATAATTTTTTAATATACTTAATGAAAAGAAGAAATCAGTGTACTTGATGGCACAGCAATACTAACTACTCAAAATGAAACACAAAGGAGAAAAAAACTGAAAAATAATGAATGGATCATCAGAGATGTAGAGGATAATATCAAACCATTTGTAGAAGAGGTTGATTGGTAGAGGGAATAGAAAAATATTTTAAGAAAAGGCCAAATATTTTCAAAATTTGTCAGACAGAAACGATCTAAAGCCACAAATCCAAGAGACTTGAAACTCCAAAGACAAATAAACATAAAGGAAACCAAATCAATGCACATAATATCATATTGCTAAAATCAGTGATAAAGTTTTAGAGAGGAGAAAGAAACGCATTTCATACTGAGCACTGCTATTGAAGGTATCCTCAGACTTTGTTTCTGAATTTATCTAAACTAAGAGACAAAAGTGTAGAAAGAGAAAAGCAAATCAAAACTACATTGGCTTGAAATATTGGGAGTTACCCAGGTTTAATCTGTAACTGGCTCCTCTATATGGAGGGCAAGGAGAGACAGAACAAGAGGCTGGTTTAATTAACAATGGAAGTTGCAAGAGGTTTTTCTTGAGAAACCATAAGATGAGTAGATCTCTGCACCTACCAGTGAGAATCTTAAGTTTATATAAGTGAGTTCATTCATGTATTTGTCCAAATGGTCCCAATATCACCTTACTTTCTCAAGGCCACATCCTTGAAACATCTCCTAGTGTAGGAATGGTGGGCAAGAACATGCAATCCAAGGACAGGAATGGGAGTGAAGAGTTTCTGATTGACTGGGTCCAACTCAAAGGTCAACCAGCAGTCACATCCTCTTGACTTTTTCCAACAATCAGAATTCTACATTCAGTAAAAATGTCAAATGGAAACAAAATATGGAATCTTTAAGATAAAAGCAGAAAAATGTAACACTATTAGATCTGCATGACAAGAAATGGTATGTTATTCTTCCATACACAAAGAAAATGATATCAGATATAGATTTAGATCTACATGAATCAATAAAGTATACCAAATTGTTAAAACAGGAAGAATAATAGCAGTAGGCACAACACTTTAAAGCAACATACACGAAGACATTAACAAAGTTTAGAGTAAAGATAAGCCAAACTTTTCATGAACAGATCTCTGTTAATAAGCAAATTTCAAAGCAGGAATGTATTTCTTTACCAGGAACAACAGGAAGAGAAACAGACAGTAATGTGCCATAGTGTAATTCTCTAAGGATTCCATGAGTTTTAGCTACCGTCAGAAAAAAAAAAAAAAAATCACTTTCTCCCTTTCCGCTTCCACTTGACTTCATCTTGACATCATTCTAGCCTCAGACCTTTGCCAATTAATATTTTTATTTTGTATGTTTAATGCATGATGCTCTTAAACTTAAAAAAATGTTTTTTATAAGCTTGTGAGGAAAATAGGTTTCCACAAAAAATCACTTAAGTCATAAAACTTGTAGCTCTCTTTCAACCAACCAAAAGAAAAACAAAAGAAAACTGTCGAAAATGTAGTAGAGTTTTTCTTGTTGCTGTATTCTGGTTTTATACTCCATCTTAATAGAGAACAATTTAGAGCATGGGGATCTAAAATCACCATCAGTATCCCCTCCCAGATATTGACTTTTATATCTACTATTGACTACAAAACTTTAAACTAATGGATCAAGAGAGAGAGGAAAGAGGTAGGGAAAGGAGAACAAAGAGACAGGATGGGGGTGGAAAGAGAGAGAGAGATAATACCCATTGGATGTACTTCAGTTGACCATTTATCAATTGACTTTTGACTTCACACAGTTGAAAATCTGCATATAACTCTTGACTACCCTAAGACTTAACTGATAGCCTACTGTTGACTGAAGCCTTATGGAAAAAGAATTAACATATTTTTTTATTTTAAATGTATTATATACTATATTATTGTAATAAAGGATAATAAGAATATATTAATACTAGGATAATATTAAGAAAATCATAAGGAAGAGAATATATATTGCGCTATTTTACTGAAAACAAAATCCATGTAAAAATAGACTCATGTGGGTCAAGTCCATGTTACTCAAGAGTCATCTATACTAACAAAGCTTACAACAAGGACACTGTAACAAATAGAAAAATCAATAGGGGTAATGGTGGAAGGGATGTGAATTGATTTTCAGTAAAGGATTATGTAAATGACCAAAGTAGCCAAATTAGTACACCACATAACATATAAAATATTGCCTCATTCTATGGCAAAGAGAATATGACAACAATTGAAATGGCAACTTTTGTTTTGGTATTTGGGGTCTGAAAAATATAGTCCATGCTACTAATGCAAATACAATCTCATTATTAAACTAAGTGTAAACTCATAACCTTGGAATTTCAGACTTTTTAAAAAATATTTATTTATTTACTCTAGAGAAAGAAAGAGCAAGCACAAGTGGGAGAGGCAGAGGGAGAGGAAGAGAAAATCTCAAGCAGACTCCATGCGCCAAGTGTGGAGTGGGGCTGGATCTCACAACTCTGAGATTGTGACCTGAGCTAGAAACCAAGAGTCAGATGCTTAACTAAATGTGCCATACAGGTGTTCCCCAACTTTCTTAATATCCCTATTCAATCTAAATCAATCTTTCATTACAAATCAACCCATTATTGAAACAAAGAAAATACCTATTTTCTCATAAACCAATTACAAGTATATATACTAGTAAACATTGTGTTTTAGCTTGTTATTTTAAATTTACATCTTTTAAGACACATTTCAGGAAAATGATATTTGCCCCTTGTATTTTTGCTAGACTGTTATGATATCCTCAATTTTAATAGCTGTATTATTTTATAACATTTAAAGATAGATCTATGTCAAAAACAATGATTAACTTTTCTATTGTTCAACCATTCCTTAATGTGAACTCAAGAAGTATTTAGTTTTAATTCATACCACATTTAAATAGTTATTATTAATGTAGAGTACCATACCATGCCATCAAATTGGAAAAGTAAAATGAAATTATGATTAATCATGTGAGTCTCTATTTTAAAATTACATCTTTGCTTATTTAATTGTCTTTTAAAAAGTATTTCAGTCAAAATTTCAAGAATAAATGATAAATTCCTCAGAGTTTCTAATTCTTTTCATTATTTTTAATAAAGTCAGTGATCATTTATAAAATAAACCATTACATTAAAACTCAATCAAATCAGTAGCAGTCTGATAATTTGCAAGTACTGGCAAATATTAGCCAGTAAATGGACTTTTGTTAATTTTATTGGGAAAATATATTTGCCACCCTTTTAACTAATAACAATGTGGATATTTCAAAAAGTATTTTCTGTAGCTAGGTTGTATCAGCAAATATTTTCTCTAAGGTTGTAGAGTTACTTATAGACCTTCTAGAAATATTTCATTCTATATAACGTGAATATTAGCACCTCAAAATATCCATTCTTTCTTGAAGTAATTTGTACCCTCATTTTCACCTTGAGATGCCATCAGGAGAAATGAGACAGAAGTTCACTTTTATGTCAATCCTTTTCTGGGGCAACTTAAAAGTTTATTTTATGGGGAAAATCTAAGTCCTAGTTTTGCTATCCATAAAATAAGGGGCTAAATTATATGGTTTTTCTCATTTTTTGATTTTGTGATTAATCTACTAAAGTATACTCTCTTTCACTGAAAAATTAATGATATATGAATGATGATACACTGCTTTTTCCTCGTTGACTTTGAGAACACTTCTTATTATAATAATGTCTTTATATGTACAATAAAATTAAACATGGACTAAGTAACAGGTTACTCTGAATTATGGAACTATATATCTATCATGGAATCCTAGTGATTTCATAAAACATAAAAGCATGCTTTATTTTTATATACTTACTATGACAAAAAGATTAAATTATGGCTCAATAATTCACATTTTCTGGCTCTTATATCATTCTAGCAACATGCAATTATCAGATTTATTTTAAATATAGTTCTGGCTTCTTTTATAGTTTTATAAGTTCTATAAACCACTACTTTATATATGGAGATCCTATAACTATGTGCTAGAATATAACATTCCTACTCCTCTGCCAGTGTTTACAAGGCATGCAAAATAAATATGTACAGTGTTGGAAGGGATGAATTTGGTTGATAGGCTCAAAAAATAGAAGGAACATACCATGAATTCATGGCTATTTGAATATCTTCAATACTTTCATTCACATTATATACCACTGGATTCTGAAGGCAGTTTGGGTTACAGCTAAAATAGCAGGAATATCTCTCTCCCATAAAAAAAAAGAAAAAAAAGAAATATTGCTCTTTGCAACAATGTGGATGGAACTAGAGGGTATTATGTTAAGCAAAATAAGTCAATCAGAGAAAGATAATTATCATGTGATCTTCCTCATATGTAGAATTTAAGAAACAAAAGAGAGGATCATAGGGGAAGAGAGGAAAAAAATAAAACAAGACAGAGGCAGAGAGTGAAACAAACCACTAGAGACTCTTAATCATAGGAAACATACTGAGGGTTGCTTGACAGGAGGAGGGTGTGGAATGGGATCACTGGATGACGGGCATTAAGGAGGGTATGTGATGTAAGGGGCACTGGGTATTACATAAGATGGATGAATCACTGACCTCTACCTCTAAAATTAATAATACATTATATGTTAATTAATAATTTAAATTCTAAAATGACTAAATCTGAAAAAAATTGTTCTTCAAAGCTGTTTTTAAGTTATTACAAATTATTTTGGAATTTAAGGCTCAGGGAAGCCTTTACATATGGTTATAAGTATTAAAGAAAAATGATATCAGTAAAAAAAAAGAATTCTGTAAAACTTATATCTGCAACTGTGAGCCAGAAACTTCCCAATATTCAAAGATTTTTTTGATGAAATAAGTAGTAACATTAATGATTTTTTTTTCAATTTATTCATGAGACACAGAGAGAGGCAGAGACATAGGCAGAGGAGTGAGGGGAACCTGACTCAGGATTCAATCCCAGGATTCCAG
This sequence comes from Vulpes lagopus, assembly GCF_018345385.1. Classification (NCBI taxonomy): domain Eukaryota; kingdom Metazoa; phylum Chordata; class Mammalia; order Carnivora; family Canidae; genus Vulpes; species Vulpes lagopus. Next base: position 44,272,037 of record NC_054839.1, read on the forward strand.
GATTAGGACCTGAGCCAAAGGCAGATGCTCAACCACTGAGCCACCTAGGCACCCCCAAAAATGATTTTTTAAATTATACAATAAAATGTGTCAAATATGTTTCAAATAATTGGTTTGGTCTAAACATAAAGTGTTACACTTTCATTATTTCATTTCATATAATGTTAGATCCCACATCACAACTAGCTTTTAACAAACTCACATTTCTTGAATTTTGGTGGAGTATCAAAGAAAATATTTTACAATTATCTGAATAGGCTATTAAAATACTACTGTCTTCTCTAATTACATATTTGGGTGAGTCCAGATCTTCTTCACACATCTCAACCAAAACAACATACTGCAATAGAGTAAATGTAGAAGCAGATTACAAACCTACAAACCCAGCTGCTTTCTATGAAGTCAGATGTAAGAAATCATAAAACTGTAAAACAATGCCATTCTTCCCACTAACTTGTTTTTGTTTTGGAAAATATAACTATTTTTGTAGGTTATATTACTATTTAATGGGTTTATTATCATGATCTTCAAATGAATGAATATTTTTAAAATTAAAAAATAAAATAAAAATAAATAAATAAATAAATAAAACCAACATAGCAAAAAACATTTTTTCAATGAGAAAAGAATTGATTATATAGATTTATTTTAGAAATCTGATTTCCCCTAGAGTATACCACAGTACACACAAAGAAAATAATAATGCCGTTCAATAGCAATACCTAGAAGCCACTGGGTATATTATTAAGCTTAATTATCTGCTGGTGATTACCTGCTCTCTGGTAGAGAAACATGTAATACAGCTATCTAAAGATATATATAGCTCATATGGAACCCATTTAAGGCAGGTCAAGATATGTAATCAAATGTAAATTCAGCTCAAATTGAAATCCCAGTTGCATATGAAAAGGTAAGAAAGTTCTAATAAATAAACTTATTTTTGAGCGTCCTAAAACTATTTTTAAAACTCATGTTTTAAACAAATAGACTAATACCTTTATTTTTCTCACTTACTTATCAATGGTCTAACTTCAATAATTGACTAAATCTCCATATAAATTGATAAACTCATCATTAAAACAGCAATCAATAATCCCTGCATCATATAAATAATGTAGTCATTGTACCAAATCCACAAACACTTTAGCATCATTATTAGTCATAATTAAAAGTTTAATATATGCACTGTTTGCAAGTGATATATTTCCATTCCTTTCCCATAAAAAAATTGACTAGATCAAAATTAACAATGTACATTCATCAGAAGATACTTTTAAGACACTGAAAAGAAAAGCTACCAAGTGAGAAAAGATGTGCACAATATGTAATTCCAATAAATCATTTAAACCAATAACAGAACACAGAGCCATTGCCACCTCCAAATTGGACAAAATCCTTTAACAAAAGACACCTTAGAAAAAAAGAGGACATCCCAAGAGTAATTAAACATATGAAAATGTCCTCAATATTACTGATGTTCAAGGTACTGACAATGAAAATCACGGTGAGATACTAAATGCACCATCCAGGCAGAACATATCAGATGTTAGCAAAAATGAGGAAGAAATGATGGATCTACAAATTCATATAAATGTGCTCAAGATTACCTAATATCACTAAAAATGTGTATGTATTGTGATGAACAATTCCATGGGTAGGTTCATCCAACAGAAATGTATGCACATATTCATGCAAAAATACATAGATTAGAAGACTCACAGTAGCAGTATGTATAATAGTCAAAAAAGGAACCACCTAAATACACATCAATAAAATGAATACATCAGTTATGATATATTCTCACAATGAAATACTATGTAACGATGTGAATGAAGAAACTTCAACTATGTCCATCAATACCAAATGAATCTCGAAAACAATACTTGGAGTAGAAAAAAAATCAGGCACAGAAGCGTATATACTGCATGAGTCAAATTTTACAAGGTTTAAAAACATGCAAAATTAGTCTATGATTTTAGAAGCCAGAATACTGGTTACATTTGGAAATGGAGGACCACATAGTAACTGGAGGAAATTTGAAGGAGGTTTCTGGGATAAAGGTAATAATATCACTTGATCTTGTAGCTGGTTATGTGGATGTATTTTCAGTTTGTGAAACCTAAGTGTGCCCTACACTGTGATTTGTACACAGTTCTTTTGTTATATATTTAAAGAATGTATATAGAAGAATTAAATGTATTTAAATATTTTTGAAAAGAAAATTAAAGAGTAGAGTTTATTTATCAAACACGATGACATACTAAAATATATTGTAACTTCAAAAATACAATACTGGAAGAGGAGTAAACAAACAAAACAATAGAAAAGAACAGAATCTAGAGACAACTTTACATAGAAAAGATATTGATATATAATCAAAGCTATGTTGTAAATTATAAGGATAAGTGAACTGTTTAATCATTTTTTTTGGTATGTTTTCTTGTATTTTTTGTTTTTAGAAGATCCATCAGGATGAAGAATTTGACCTCTATCTTACTGGTCCAATGGATTTTAAAAAAAGAAAACAACAACTGTAGAGTAAAATTAAAATCTAATGAAAGGAAATATTGGGGAGTATATTTATAGCCTAAAGATGAGAAGTAATGTTCAAAATAGCACTCAAAACGTGAATACATTGGTACTGATAGATTCTGTCCTTGACCAAACTTCAGTCAAACTTCATTGAGCTCTCTGCTCTATTAGGCCCTACCTTTAGAATAGTGAGAATCCTCCCCCTTCAATATCTGATCACCTTCCATATCTGATCAAATTACTCATCCCTCAGTCTCATATAGATGATGCACAGTCACCCCGACCTGCTTTCAGCAAGTGGTTGTGAGCTCTGTTTAACTAGAGTCTCCTCTTACGTCTGATGTTTCCTTTTCATAATTTTCAATTCACCAGTTCCTTACCCTATTCCTTGGCAATAAATCCCCACTTTTCTTTGTTGTATTCAGAAATGAGCCCAGGTCTACATTGAGCCCAGTTCTATGCTGAGGTGTCCCAACTGCAATAGTTCCTGAGTAAACACTGTTTTTAATTGCTTTATCTACTCCCCAGATTCACTTTTTTTCTTTCACAGTTAATGTGATTAATTTTATCAGGTCAAAATTGGGTTGATGAAGGGCACTAGCAAATGAAAGATTGAGCAAAAATATCTGTAATACTGAGAACTAAAAAGAGACCAAATTCAGAATAGATGGTGATATGACATCCTAAAATCAACAACAACAAAAGAAAACTGGAAAAATATGCAAGGGATATAAACAGATAATCAACAGAAAGAAAACCTAAATGAGTAATTATACAATTTTAAAGAGGTGCTCATATTCGTTAGTAATATGAGAAATTAAAACTAAATCAATGTAGTTACCAGATTTTACTCAAGAAATTAGTAAATAATTTTAAGTTTTGTAATGCCAACTGTTGGAACAAAGGTAAAAGAAATAGGAACAAATAGATCAGTCTTGCAGAAAATAGCTTAAAGTGCCTGGGCAAATTGATCATTTCTATATCCTATAACACCAATCCTTCTCCTGGGAATAAAATCCTGTGAAATGCTTGACAGGTCTCTAATGGGATACACATTTAGTTGTTCATTGTTGCATTGCTTTGTAATAGAAAAATGGAGAAAAACTAGGTGTCTATCACTAGCACAAGATAGAAGTGCAATGTGATCTATATATGCCATGGAACATTTCTTAAATGATTAAAACAATGAACTATTGCACACAGCAATACCAGCAGATTAAAACCACTTGTTTGGTAAAAAAAAAAAAAAAAAAAGCAACAAAAAAAAAACAATCAAAACAAGAGCTACCGAATATCTCTCTTCTTGTATCCTAAAAACATTAAAAATAATATAAAGTGTATAATGCATAGTATAAGAAAATTACAAGGGAATACACATTACTTCAAGGCTCCATATCAATCACATGGGAGTGGTTGCTTTTGAGAGGATGGAGAAAATGTTAGTGCTGTTAGAAAGAGAATAAAAAACAAAAGTGGAACCTTCTAGTGACTAATGATGATATTTGCACAATGACAAGGCAAGAGCTACCAGAAAAAAAAAAATTTAATGTACCTATGGAAGAGGTCATTGATTTGATAGACTAGCTCTCCATGAAAGAAAAGGACCAAAGGAGAATGTAGAAGAGAATGAATATATTGTAAATAGGAATTTGTTTTTAGTCTTTCTGAAAGTTTGGGTTACTTCAAGAATAAAAAGATTTGCTTTTCCTCCTAAAGGTTTTCAAAGGTTCAATCACATCCCATAATAATATAATTTATATATTTTTTGTGTTTGTTATGAATGTACAATATAAAGTACCAAAATATTATACGATGGAAATAAACTTACAGAATATACCAAGAGAAGACTTGATGAATTGAAACCCAGCAGGAAAAAATTTGCTACTCAATGCATCTGAATAAAAACTTTATCATTAATAATTTATAAAATAAATTTATTCAAATATTTATTTATTGTAACCTTTTTTCCCTATTGTTGAACAAATCATCTGCTATTAAGATTCACTCAGCTAGTGTCTTCAGAAATCTTTTTTTTTTTTAAGATTTATTTAGTTATTCATGAGAGACACAGAGAGAGAGGCAGAAATACAGCAGAGGGAGAAGCAGGCTCCCTGTGGGGAGCCCAGTGTGAGACTCCATCCCAGATCCCAGGATCATGCCCTGAGCCAAAGGCAGACCCTAAAACCACTGAGCCACCCGGGCATTCCAGTGTCTTCAGAAATCTTATTTAGAATTATTAGGATTTTTAAAAAGGAATATTTGGTGAAAAAGGACTATCTGCAACTTGTTACCAGTTTAAGATACAGTCACTAAAGCAATTTAATTTCAACTTTGAATCGGTAACTATAAGCTTATAGTTACAAGATAAATTATTTAAAATTTATCCGTGAAAAAGGTACATTAAAAATGCCTCCTATATTTTACTATAACAAAAATAAAACACAACTTATTGTCATTTTAATTGGCCAGTTATTTAAAATAGCAAGTCATGTTCTAACCTACTTGAATTCTAAACATTTGGTAAGACTTCTATAGCAGTATTAGATAATATAGATATGTTCAAAGACATACATTTGACATATAAAACTTTACAACAGCCTTTACTTTGTTAGTTTTATTATAATTAAAAATTATTCAAGCAAAATAAAATTAAAAAAAAAAATAAAAAAGGGGATCCCTGGGTGGCGCAGCGGTTTGGCGCCTGCCTTTGGCCCAGGGCGCGATCCTGGAGACCCGGGATCGAATCCCACATCGGGCTCCCGGTGCATGGAGCCTGCTTCTCCCTCTGCCTGTGTCTCTGCCTCTCTCTCTTTCTCTCTGTATGACTATCATAAATAAATAAAATTTAAAAAAAAAAAAATTATTCAAGCAAAGTAGAAAAAATTATTCAAGCAAAAACTGCAACTAGTTTCAGTATGGTTCTATAGTATGGTAGCAAATTGTGCATGAAGCGCTATTGTTTTAATTACAGAAAGAACAAAATAGACAAACTGACCTCGGATATAGGTTCAAGTAGATACTTGAAATGATAATATATATATTTTTTTTTCCCTTCAGACCCAATTTATCCAAAAGTGAATGAGAACACAGTTACTACTAATTGCTTCAGAAGAAACTAACATGATTTATGAAGCTATTAATTTACACAATCCAGGGTTTCAATTAATTTACATGAAAAAATAAACAAGTTTTAACCAATCCCTTAAATAATAATTCCCAGTGTAGAATTTACCAGGGAAAAATTTTAAAAGTAAAAGCACATTAACTGAATTTACCATGATTTAGTATAAAGTTAATGACAACATACACATATATTTTTAAAAAGCAGGCCTAGAAAAAAAAAAAAAAGCAGGCCTAGAATACTACTTTCTTTTTTTTTTTTTTTTTTTTTTTTTTTTTTTTAGAATACTACTTTCAAAAATTATTATTTTATGTAGGTATGACAGTCATTTAATTTTTAAAAATGCCATATTCTATTAATATTATTTGAATTCCAAGACTAAGTTAAATTCAAAAAATTATAACATTCTTCTTAATTACCATATGTGATATTAGATAGTCTATATCTATACCTATAGATATCTATCTATTAGATAGATATTATATATCGAATAGTTAGAGCTGGAATTATTGAAAAGAACTATTTACTATGCAGGAAATTTTTTTTAAATCACTAGTATATAATCTCACAAGTTTGACATAATAAGCCTATTCAGTAGGTAATTAACACATAATTCTAAGTAGGAGGAAAAACTATACATAGTTTTGTAGAGTAGCGTATAAGTATATAATAGCATATATAAAGGAGCCTGAAACACAAAATCCTCTATCTCAAGAACATAGTTGCTCCAGTGTTTCATGGATCCAAAAAATGTATTCATACCATTAACAGTTGATCCAGTAGATTTTGCCATCATCAAAAAAAGTGAAAAAAAAGTGAAAAGCAAGGTCTTTAGAAGCAGGAATCAGACCGACACAAAGAAAGAAAAGAGATTTATAATAGGTAAACTTTTCAGTCATACTTAAAAAAACTAGTAAGACCTGTGTTATGGAGTTAATGTTTGTGTCCATTCCAAAATTCATATGCTGGAGCCCTAACACTTAGTGTGGCTATATTTGAAGACAGGACCTCTAAGAACATAATTAAGGTTAAATGAGGTCACAAGTGGCACCTTATTATGATAAAAATTAGCGTCCCTATAAGAGCAGACATAAGAGAGCTTGAGAAAGGTCATATGAGGACATAGGAAGAATATGGCCATCTACAAGCCAAGAAGAGAGGCCTCACCCAAATTTGAGTTGACTGCAACCTTGATCTTGTACTTCTACCTCTAGAACTGTGAGAAAATAAAATTCTGTGGCTTACGCCATCTGATCTATGATATTTTGTTATGGCAGCCCAGGCTAATACAATCTATTAATTGTGCACTTCGGTTTCATCAGAACACGTGTAGTTGATCAGATATTCCCAAACACCCTGGAAGTAAATTTAAAATGTAATTTTATATTATAAAAAAATTTAATGTTAAATTTCTCAAGTACATTATATATGGTTTATTTTGCCATTTAAAAATATAATTTAAAAAATTGGCATACTGAAATCACCAATGATCCACTTACTAGAATGCATTTGTATAATTTTGGGGAAATATGTAACGTTTGCCATCAGGATCCTACTTTATATTTGGATTCACAATTTAGAATCCAGACTTTGGAAGTGAAAAGAAAATATTAGGGAGGAAAATATTCTGTAAAAACTTTTTAATGCAAAGGCCTTTGAAATATCCTTTGTAGATATTGAGACGATAAAGAACTTTAAAGAAAGGGGTAGCTTGAAGAAATATGTATTTTAGGACTCCTCTGACTTCAGGGAGAAAAGTGGATTGAGAAAGATAAACTTAAACCATAGCCAGAGACTCAAGACAGATCAATAATAAAATCTATGCAAGAGATAATGAAGGCCTGACACCATGCTATTGCCACAGCAATGAAAGAGGAAGGAAAAATCTTGATACATATTTACTTCCAGGAAACATTTAATTGGGTATTATAACTAGTAAAGTTTTGGAACTGAAAAAAAATGGCAGAGACAGGGGCAAACATAATGAATTAAAATTTAGACTTTATTTAGGTTGTCAAATGTGAAAGTGGACATATTCATCACACAACAAATACATAAGATTAGAGCCTAGGTTAGAGAAAATTCTGATCTTGAAATACAAATGTGGCTCAACATCATATCTATCAACCAGAAATATCATCACATATAATATAAAAAAGAAAGATATACTTCATAAACTATTCACTCCATATTTATTAGGTAATCATTTCTATAAAACAAGCACATGGGGATCCCTGGGTGGCGCAGCAGTTTAGTGCCTGCCTTTGGCCCAGAGCATGATCTTGGAGTCCCGGAATCAAGTCCCACATCAGGCTCCCTGCATGGGGCCTGCTTCTCCCTCTGCCTGTGTCTCTCTGCCTGCCTCTCTCTCTCTCTCTCCCTCTCTCTTATGAATAAATAAATAAAATCTTAAAAAAAAAAAGCACATGTTAGTCATATGAAAAAAAATAAGCATTCATGGTCTCTAGTTTCCATAGGCCATGATTCACAGGGGTCATAGGGGGATGGCTTCTATTTGCTGGATAAAGTCAAAGGCTTACTGTAGTACATGAAGGCTGGCCCTTGGAATAATTTCATTTATTCACATGTTGTCAGAGGATGTTGACTGTTACCTGGAGCCTGGCTAAGGTTGTCCAGCAGAATATCCATTTATGACCTCTCTATATAACCTGATCTTTCTCCCAACATGGTAATTATGCTACAAGGGAAAGCTACCTGAGATAAAAAGAAAGAGAGCTGTTTGGGAGCCATGTATCCTTTTTTAAATCTAGTCTTAGAAATTAAACAGCATCATTCTATTGGTTTTAGTTATAAACATCCACCAAGATTCAAAATTATATCCCACCAATTGATGGAAGTATGCTGACTTCACAATGCAAAAAAGCATTCATAAGTGGAGTCCAACATATGGAGAGGTAAAATAGAGTAGCTAAAAAGAACAAAGTTAAAGAATACTCAGTATGTGTGCTCAAGAATTACCATAAAGCTATAGTGATCGCAAAAGGATAGTGTTGGCAAGAGATAGACACAGAGACTAATGGAATACTAGAGTGTCCAGGAGCTGACCTGCATACACATGGTCAACCGATACTTGCATCAATGGAGAAATAACAGCTCTTTCAACAAATAGTGCTTGATAATTGGATAGACATGTATATAAAATTGAACTTTGATTCATGCATCATATAATGTCCAAACATGATAAAAATGGATTATAGACTTAACTCTACATTGTAAAACTTACAGAAGAAAACATAGGAGAAGGTTTTTAGACTTTGAGGTAAGTAAAGATTTCTGAAATACAACAAAAGCACAAACCCATATAAGAAAAAATATGATTTCTTTTTTTTAAGATTTTATTTATTCATGAGAGAGACACACACACACGGAGAGAGAGAAAGAGAGAGAGAAAGAGAGAGAGGCAGAAACACAAGCAGAGGGAGAAGCAGGCTCCATGCAGGGAGCCTGATGTGGGATTTGATCCCAGGACCCCAGGATGAGGCCTTGGGCTGAAGGTGGCGCTAAACAGCTGAGCCACCTGGGCTGCCCCCAAAATATGATTTCATCAAAATTTGAAAGTTATGATTTATGAAATACACTGTTAAAAATGAAAAGACAAGTCACAGAATATTTGAAAATAAGCTATCTACAACGGACCTAGACCTACAATATTCAAAGGACTCTCCATACTCAGCAATAAAACATTAAAACAAGCAAAGGTGCTGAATGAACGGCAAAGTACTGATGAGGATCCATAGCGACGAGACTTCTACATTCCTAGTGCAACTGCAAACTGACACTGCCATTTTGTAAAGCAATTTGCCAGTTTCTCATAAGGATAAACATAGTCTTTCCATACATCTCAGCAATTGCACTTGCAGGTATTTGCCCATGAGAAATGAAAACTTAATTACACATAAAAACCCATACAAAAATGTTTATAGCACCTTTATTCATAATTACCGAAAATGGAAATAATCCAAATGTCCTTCATTTGATGAATGGACAAACGAACCAATATATTCAGATAATAGAATACTATTCAGCAATAAATCCAATGAACTAATAATACATACCACAATATGGATGAATCTCAAATGTATATTGCTAATTGAAAGAAGCTAGACTCAATAGGCTTTATAATCCATGATTCCACTTATGTGTCATTCTGGAAAAGTAAAACTAGAGGAACAGAAAATAGATCAATAGTTTCCAGAATCTGGGGATAGTGGAAAGTGGTGAATAAAAACATCCCAAGAGAACCTTTTTTTTTTTTTTTAAGATTTATTTATTCATGAGAGAGACACACACACACACACAGAGGCAGAGACACAGGCAGAGGGAGAAGCAGGATCCATTCAGGGAGCCGGACGTGGGACTCGATCCCACGTCTCCAGGTTCAGGCCCTGGGCTGAAGGCGGCGCTAAAACCCCGAGTCACCCCGGGCTGCCCCAAGGGAACCTTTGGAGACAATTGAACTCTTCTATATCTTGATTATGATTGTTGTTGCATAACAGTGTATGTTTGTCAAAACTTGTAAGACTATAAAATATAACAGATTAATTTTACTCTAAAATTATAGCACAGTAAAAAAAAATATATATATAGATATATATATAGATATATATATATCCTGATATCAAAGCAACACAATTCCAATAATGTCAAAATGTATGATTTAATTTTTAAAATACCATTGGGTGTAAAGAAAATATTTGTCTTCCTCACCTAAAAATTCAAAAATTGCAATACTTTGCTATATTTGTGTAACACTTTTTAGCTAGTAGGGTACTTTTTTTTATGCCTTCTATTGTTCTATAACTAACTAACTAACTAAAACTAACTAACTAACATAAAGGTAAGGTTTTAGAACAACTTATTAGCTCACAGTCCTATAAATCCAGACATTGGTAAGGCTGATGACCTGGGGTTAAGGGCAAGAGTATAGGAAATTTTCTGTGGCCAAGTTCCTCCTGTTTGTTTCTAGAATTGATTTCCTTAAAGTTTTAAAACTATAGTTTTGGAGCACCTGGTTGGCTCAGTTAAGTGTCTGCTTCCAGCTCAGGTCATCATCTGGGGGTCCTCCCTGGGCGGGTCCTGCTTAGCAAGGAGTCTGCTTCTCCATCTCCTTCTGCACCCTTGCCCCCTGCGCTCATGCTCTCACGCTGTCAAATAAATAATTGAAATAAAAAAATGTAGTTTAATCAGTGGTACCAAATTACTTTTAAGATTAATGAAAGCATAGGGACACCTGGGTGGCTCAGTGGTTGATCCCAGGGTCCTGGGATCCAGTCCCACATCCAGCTCCTCGCAAGGAGCCTGCTTCTCCCTCTGTCTATGTCTCTGCCTCTCTCTCTCTCTCTGTCTTTCATGAATAAATAAATAATAAAATCTTTTAAAAAAAGATTATTTAAAGCTTATATCTGAAATAAGCACCCAGTTGTGGAAGGCACAATTCTAAGATGGCTCCCATCATCTCCACACACATTACACCTGGGATTACTTATTTTGCAAAAGAAATTTTGCAGATAAAATTAAGTTCTGAGGGCAGCTGGGGTGGCTCAAGGTCTTAGCACCGCCTTCAGCCCAGGGCCTGATCCTGGAGACCTGGGATCGAGTCTAGGCATAGAGCCTGCTTCTCTCTCTGCCTATGTCTCTGCCTCTCTCTCTGTGTCTCTCATGAATAAATAAATAAAATCTTTAAAAAAAAATAAGTTCTGTAACCTCTTGACTCTAAAATGAGAAGATTATTCCCTATGTGCTTGACCTTATCATGTGAGCCCTTTAAAAAATAGTGATTTCTCTGGTGGGTAGCAAAAGAGGAAGTCAAAGATTTACAGGTTGAAGAGGATTCTAGCTTCAGTTGCTGACTCGAAGATAGAGGGAGCCACTAGCCAAGGAATGAGAGTGGCTTCTGAGAATTAAAAATAACCCTTAGTTACCTTCTTTCCTTCTTGCTTATCCACATGTGTCCACTTGTTATAAATCTTTTGAGAGTGGGTTCAAGTCTCTCTCCAGCAGTCGTTGAGATTTAAGCAGTGGTGAAATGCTGGAGATCTTCTTGTATCTTATAGCCCAGTTTTCCAAACACTGAGCAGTCTTTCTGTTAAAATGATTTTTATTTTTCTTTTTAAAATTTTTATATTCCTTTTCCCCATCTCTAGCAGATTTCTTTTCTTCCTGCTTTGCCAGTAAAATAATAGCTATAGATCTCTTATATCTTTAGTTTTATTTGGGACACTTTGAAATTTCTGTTCTTTCTTGAGTTTCAAAAATTTGACTTCTTTTTAGTTAGTTAGTTTTTATTTCTTTTATGGAGATAATGACAGATTTTTCATTTTGCTTTGTTTTCCTTAATTTTTTCATGAATTTATATATTCTAACCAAAAGTATACAACCCACGATGAGGCCGTTTTAAATAAAATAAAAATAATTAAAATATGATTCTCAGAAAGACTATATGGAATTTTCTATTGACACTAAATAGAATAGGTTAATAATAATATTCTTCACATTTCTTGAGTGCCTATTCTGTATAAGGCACTGTTATAAGCATTTATATGATATAACAGAAACGTTTACATTATCAAAAGGTGTTACAGTTTTCTCAGTGTTACGTGGTTTATTTTAAGTAGCAAAATCCATGGTTGAATACATGTCTAATTCCTGAGAGCACTTTCCCTACCAAGTTCCTGCTTGATCAAAATCTGGAACTGAAATCGAAAATGCATTTCACATCCAATTCCATAATACTGAACTATATTTTCTTCTTTTTTATTGTTTTACTTCTGGAAGTAGTATGTCTTTAAATAGTTATATATAAATGTGTAAGGGCAATCTCAGATAAATACATTATCATCTTATGATTCTGTTCCTCTACCAACATTACGAAGTTCAAATATTTAACCATAGTCAACAAAAATCCTGTCAAGCATTTGTGTGCGCCTGCATCCATTATTTTACCTCACCTCCACCTACTAATTAAATGTGCATCTAGTTTGTACTTATGTTCGTTTCCTCCAGCACCATGTTGTCAATAAAATGTCACACCGCTATCATCCCTATAAATTCTAATTCCAAAAACGTCATTTTTTTAAAGGTCATTTTAGATCTGCCACTCTGGATAGATGCATCTCCTTTCTTGGAAAAGCCAAGTTAAGTAGCTTTCTTAAAATTATAGCGATTCCATTCCTTTCTTAAATACTCTATGCAAAACATGGTCAAACAAGCCATTTGAAAATCTTAGATATTTTCATCAGCCTTGAAGCACATATATATGAGAAATAGTTTCTGTAATTTATTATTTCATGATTTACATGAATTCTTATGTAACTTTTGTGGTGAAAACCAAACAAAGGTCAAGTTGTATTGAAATATATCATGGATTCAACAACAAAGATATGTTAAATTTGTCAGCAGCCGAAGAGATATGTACCTCTATGTTTACTAAAGCATTATCTACAGTGGCCAAGATATGGAAGCAGCCCAAGTATCCATTAACAGATGAATGGATAAAGAAGATATGGTATATGTAAACAATGAAATATTACTCAGCTACAAAAAAAAAAAAAAGAATGAAATCTTGCCATGTGAGACAACATGGATAAACTAGAGGGTATTATGCAGTAACTGAAATAAGTCAGACAAAGAAAGACAAATACTGTATGATTTCACTCACATGTTGAACAAAAACAAAATGAACGAACAAGCAAAACAGTAACAGACTCATAGATACAGGAAACAAACTGTTGGCTATCAGAGTGGGAATGGGTTTGGAGATGGGCAAAACAGATGAAGGGAATTTAGAAGTACCAAATTCCAGTTGTGAAATAATTAATTCATGGGAATGTAATATATAGTATAGGGAATACAGTTGATAATGCTGCAATAACTTTGTATGGTGACATGGTACCTAGACATCATGGGGATCATTTTGTAATGCATAGGGACACTGAATCATTATAACATACTCTTAAAACTAACAGGATATCATATGCCAATTATTTTTCAATAAAAAGAGAGAAAAGTATTTTCCAGGACTAAATAAGAAATAGTAAAATTTTGCCAAAATTATAATTTACCAGATAATCGCCTTTTCCTTGCTCCAGGTTATAACTTTAGCTTTAAGGATTACATGAAGAAAACGCTCATTTTTTAACTCTCACTATGCATAGCTTTGGATATCCTTGCTTATGAATGAATAATCATTTTATTTTCTAAGATGCACAGCATTTAATGACATTTATTTTAAGTACTTCCAAACTATAAGCCATTGTTTCATCTAAACTACTAATTCCACTGAGAATTCAATAAAGAATGTCACCAAAACTGCTTTAGCTTTACATATTTATGGATGCCTTATATCTACCTTCATGTTCTGATCAATTCAAAGGCACTGAAGACATTTCCTTCTGATCAAGTATAACCACTGGATTTGAACTAAATATATAACTAGAGGAATATATATCTGTGGTTGTCCGAATTATAAAATGGTCACTTAAGATTCCTGGCCCCTGGCTATTCAAGCACTAACATAGATATTATTGTGAAAAAAAACTGCCAATATAATTAAGGTTACTGATTAGGCATTTGTGTGAGAGTGTGAGAGATTATCTGTATGGGCCTAATATAATCACATGAGCCTTTACAAACTGGTTTTCTCCAAGTGGCAGCAACACTGAAAAATTCAAACAAGGGAAGGATCTAATATGCTGTTGCTGGCTTTGAAGATGGAAGAGGTAGACAAACAAAGAAAAATGAAACAAACAAAAAAATCTCTTAAATATGCAGAACAAAGTGGTAGTTGCTGGGAGAAGGTGGATGGAGGGATGGGTGAAAGAGGTGAAGGCGATTAAGAGTATATTTGTCTTTATGAGCACTGAATAATGTACAGAATTGTTGAATCATTATATTTCATGACTGAAATGAATATAACACTGTACGTTTTCTATACTTGAATTAAATAATGACAAAATATTAAAAATGCCATTTTTAAAAAAGAATGGAAGGGACTGTATGCAAGAGCAGAAGAATGGCCTCTAAGTACCAAGAGCAACCCCCTGAGATAGCAAAGAAATGAAATCCATAGTCCACAATTGCTAGGAATAGGATTCTGCCAAAAACCTGAATAAAGTGGATTCCTGGAATTGGATTCTTCCCCAGAACCTCCAAATATGAGCTCGACCTTACTGACATACTTATTTCAGCTCACTGACATCCTAAGTGGAGAAACCAGTCAGGCCCATCTGGACTTTAGACCTAAGAAACTGTAAGACTAAAAATGAATATCCATCCAACCTATAAAATGTGGGTAGTTTGTTATGCAGCAAAATATAACTAACAAAATATTTAATTCTATCCATGTAACATAGTGGATGATAACAAAGCACAAAAGAATTATTTTTAAAATTTTCAGTTCTTCCATTAATTCATTGTAATTTTGTACCTACTGTGTTCTTCTCTTCTGATATGTATCTGGAAAATTTTTATTTAATTATTTGAGAAGTGAATAATAGATGTCAGTTATGTTGAGCTGGAATGCTTTAGATGCAATGGAAGTCATTCCCTATCATCCAGTTTCTATGTTGCATATTACTGGACTTTTTAAAGCATGCTAATCTATTTACCTTATTTATTATGAATACTAGCCCTATAAATAAAAACTTAGATATAAATGTTTTACTACTAAGTTAAATTATCCAAAATCATTTATTCTCTAAATAGTGCCTGTGAAGCACTGCATCAGGCACTGCATTTAAAATGTTGAGCCCTGGGATCCCTGGGTGGCGCAGCGGTTTGGCGCCTGCCTTTGGCCCAGGGTGCGATCCTGGAGACCCGGGATCGAATCCCACATCGGGCTCCCGGTGCATGGAGCCTGCTTCTCCCTCTGCCTGTGTCTCTGCCTCTCTCTCTCTCTGTGACTATCATAAATAAATAAAAATTTAAAAAAAAAAATAAAAAAAAATAAAAAAAATAAATAAATAAAATGTTGAGCCCAAAAAAACAGGATCCTGAATTGTGTTATTCAATAAAGTTATTAAAAATACATAACCTATAAACACCCCTATGAAGCAACTATATATACACTGTGGTGGAAGTATATAACATTAAATTGTTCCTAGTTTCAGGTTTCAGGAAAAAAGCTTCTGTGAAGAAATAAATTATTAAGCTGACATTGAAAAGATGAGAAAGAACTACGTAGATTAAAAAAGGGGGGGGGGCATGATTTCCGATAGAGGGAACAGCATGTGCAAAACCTAGTGGCAGGAGAAAGCATGGCTGCTTTATGAAAGACCATGGGACTAAATTAAATGATGAGAATGTGCTTGGGAACAAGGCTTCAGATTTATAAGTAGGAGCCTGATCATCGGGCACTGGAGTTTCTGTTAAGCATTTCAGTATTTATCCTAAACAAAATGAAAATCATCAAGTTAAAACCGTTTTTGGCAAAATTAACCTGGAATTTTTAAAAATCTGCTTTTGTGACCTGAAACTAGAGAGGCTTTTGGACAAATGGAAGACTGGATAAGAAGGAATTTAAGTGGCCTAGGCAAGAGATGACATTCACTTAGACTAAGTAGTGATGGTGAAAATAGGAAAAAGTTGAGTTTTAGAGGTACTTGAAAGCAAAAGAGATATAATTCTTTGATAGGTTGAATGTGGAAGCTCAAAAAATTCTTCATGGTGATTTCTAGATTTATTTTTAAAATAACTAACTTATTGGGGGTGTTGTTTAATAGACAGGTAACATAGGAGAGATTCTATGTTCTCTCATAAGAGAGAAAGATTATGAGGTAGTTTGGGACACATTTGATTTGCTGTTGAATAAGGAAAATCTATATAATAATTTCAAGTGGTGAGATGCGCACACTGTTAAGAATGTTAAACAAGAGTCAAAAGCTGGAGCTAAGAATCTGGAAGTCATTGACACAAGAATAGTATTTGGGACTGTGTACATAAATGAAGAAACAGAGTCAGGGAGAAGGTATAAGGAGTTACAAGAACCAGGGCTTCCTGGTGATATACTCCCAAAGTTAAAAGACAGAATAAAGGATGAGACATAATAGAAATACCAGATCTCTAGAGGAAATCCAGGAAACAGTGGAGTCATTGAAATCAAAGAAAAATCACGTTTCAGAAAGAAGGAGGAGGTCAACATTGTAGCATACTGCTGAGAGTTCAAGTAAGATGAAAAATAAAGCAAGGCAAGAGATGAAGAGGAGACACTCACTGATGATCACAGAGAAAGCAACTTTCTGTAGGGTTATGATAGGAAATTATAGTGGATGAATTGAGGAGTGTTTGTAGAAAGAGAAAAGTTTCAGTGAACAATGACTCTATTTTGAGTAGCTCGTTGTGAAAATCTGCAGAAAAACTGGGCAGTAGATACAGTGAAATTTGTGGTTAAAATTACTCTCTTCTTTCCTCTTTTTTTTTTTAATTTTTCCCTCAAATATATTGAATGTTTCTGGGAAGATTCCAGGGATTCTACTAAAAAGAAAATATTGAATAAAGAAAATAATGATGTAATGGTCCAAGATATAAATTAAGAGTTTATTCTTTTGCATGTGGAAATACCTTTTATTCAGAAGAGTCAGATCATTTATTGGAAGGATCAATTGATCATATATCTGTGATCTTTCCAGGCTATCAGTTGTTTTCCGTTGGTCTATATATCTATTTTTCATGCCAGTACCATATTGTTTTGATGACTATGGCTTTGTAATATATTTTGAAATTAGGAAGTGTGATGCCTCCAGTTTAGTTCTTCTTTGTCAAGATTGCTTTGGATATTTGGGGTCTTCTGTGGTTTCCTATGATTTTAGAACTGTTTTTTTTTTTCCTACAGAAAGTGTTATTGGGATTTTGACAGAGGTTGCATTGAATCTGTAGACCACTTTAAGTAGCCAGCACATTTTAGGAATATTAATTCTTCCAATCCATGGATGTGGGATATCTTTCCACTTATCTGTGTCTGCTTTAATTTATTTTATCAGTGTTTTATGACTTTCAGTGTACAAATCTTTCACCTCCTTGGTTAACTCTATTTCTAAGCATTTTATTCGTGATTCTATGATGTTAGTTTTAGTTGTTATCATATTTTTTTATTACTATTGCTTTTTTAAGTTCCTTTTCGGATACCTTGTTGTCAGTGTATAAAAACACAATTTCTTTTTCCATGTTGATTTTTGTATCCTGTAACTTTGCTAAATTCCTTTATTCTAATAGTTTAGTTATGGAGTCTTCGGGTTTTCTGGGCTTCTCATTACATGGCAGCCTCAGGGCACTCACACCTCACCTGTTAGCTACTTTCCAAAACCGATCAAGGTAGAAGTTCCACAACTCTTATAGACAATGCTTAGAATGAGCACAGTATCACTCACACTGTGTTATATTAGTCAGTCATTGACTAGCCCAAATTTAAGGGTAGGGGAAATAGATCTCATGCCTTTGGTGAATGTTAAAGAAGTCTCTGCCATTTTCTCTCACAAGAGAATAGGAACTTGTTTTATGGCACACATAGCTATTAAGTAGAAGAACAAAGATTCAAGCCAAGGTTTTTTTTTTACTTCAGGTCCACTATTCTTCTCAATATTCTATACATCTAGGAAATAATTCCCATCAAAACCAATGTTTTTTCAAACTGGATTGCAAAGAATTGTATACATGTATTTGGAGGAGGGCTTGTTTTTCTTATCCTTTTCCTGGGCCCACTGTAATCACATGGATCCTCAAAATAGAAGGGGCAGAAGAAGAAGAGAGAGAGAGAGGGAGATGTGGCTATGGACGAGAAAGGAACAGAGATGCATGAATGCTGTCTCTAAAGATGGAGGTAGGACTCTAGGAGCTAAGGAATGTGAGAGGCTAGTTGGATTTGGATAAGTAGAGAAAATAATTTTGCCTTAGGGCCTCCAAAAGATAATGCAGTCCTGCCAAAATACCTTGATATTAATACAGTGATATCTCTTTCAGACTCCTGTCCTCCAGAACTGTAAGGTGATAATTTTGTGTTGTCTTAAGCCACTAAACTTGTAGTAATTTGTTACAGCATCAATTTAAAAAAATCAATGCTATACTTCCATACTTACTAATGCTTTAATTTTTATTACAATTATTTTATTACAATTACATTATTATACTCACAAGAGTGAGATTCCTGGGCCAGAGTATTTTTAAATTTTTTGACTACTTAGACTTTGCTTCCAAAAAACTTTTAAGACTCCTGGCTGAAAAATTTCCCTAAAGAATTTGTTGAAAGAACTAGAAGGCCATATGCCCTTCACTGACATTATAAAAAATGTTCCAGAAGATCTGAAAATGATAGAGTATGATTAGAATGAGAACTCCCACTTCTGAGTCAGCATTCTCAGACAACTGTTGACTGACTTACATTAGACATCTGAGAATTCACTGTTTTCTATAAAGAAAAAAAATCACCATCCTAGTAGAGTATTTGAGAATATTATTAGCATATTCTAATAAAATTTTTAAAAATATAATTATTTAATTTTTGACATGTGAATATTAACGAACTTGAATCTCAAATTTTATTTACTCTATACTGCGAAAATACCTCTTAGTTCATAGACTAAGATATCTTTCGTCTTCCAAATTAAACATTAAACAAATTTTATAACTCAGGTATGCTAGATACTAATTAGGACAAAAGAAATTTATATAGGTTAAATAACTATATACAATTGTAATTACATATAATGTATATGCATTATTGTTTTTTAATGGGACATTACTATTGAATTATGAAACTTTCCACACAATTGGATCTATCTTTTAAACAAAGGGTAGTAATAAATACCCACTTACTATTTAGATAAAAAAATGGTATCAGCCTTATTCCTGGTAATAATTACAACTAGAGTTATAGCGTGTCACAAACATGTACTTCCTGGATATCTAGTGTGTTTTTTTCATAAATCAAAAAAAAGTTAGCCTACATGTTTCTGTACAAAGACTTTAAGAGTAAGGAAAAAGTAATAGATTAATACATTCAAAATATTTTATATTAAATGCAAACCTTAGGTGGCAAAAAAAGAACTAAATAAAATGTGAGGATCTTTGTTTTGGAGAATGAGTTTTACAGCATAGATAAAAGAAAATCCTTCATACATGTAGAGTTAAAAGTATGCCTCACAATCTGAAGAAGATTATGTAGTTTTGCAGTGTTTCCAGAGAAAACCAATATGCAGGAAGCAGTATGAATAAATTATTCTGATCATGCAGATTAAATGCAGAGTATTTAGGTATTAAAGCATAATAGTTTCCATGGACACCTGATTTAATGACTAGGTATGAAGACTTCATTTCAAAATACATAAGTTACAGGTCTAATAGAGTTGTGAGTGATGCTTCAATTGCCAAATTTGTATTTTTTTTCTTTAAAATGTAAATAAATAATTGGGGAAGATTTTTATATTGATTTATGTAATTTTGTGTTTTTAATTGTATGTGTGGTGTCTGTGTGCAAGGAATATATATGTGTGAATATAACTTGTTATTAGATAATTAAACTTCTCAACACATCACTGAAATTAGTAGTAGAGTCGTAAAATACCACAATATTAGGTGTTAAAATCAAATATAAGCTTTTGAAATAATATTTGTATACAGTTTGTCTTCTTACATTAATTCAGAATTCCTTTAATCTTAAATGTTACAGTTCTATTTCTTTTTTTTTTTTAATTTTTATTTATTTATGATAGTCAAAGACAGAGAGAGAGAGGCAGAGACACAGGCAGAGGGAGAAGCAGGCTCCATGCACCAGGAGCCCGATGTGGGACTCGATCCCGGGTCTCCAGAATCGCGCCCTGGGCCAAAGGCAGGCGCCAAACCGCTGCGCCACCCAGGGATCCCGAATGTTACAGTTCTAAACCAATATATTCAATTGAATATGAAAACACAGTCTGACATTCAAGTAGATTATCTTTTTTTAATTCCAGAGATGAAGGATGAAGATGTTTACCACTTTTAATTACTCTTTAAATAGAAAAAATAATTTATTATTTAGAGTTAATATTTTCTTTTTTTTTTTTTTAAGTAATCTCTGCACCCAATAGGGGTATTGAATTCACAATTCCAAAATTAAGACCTGCATGCTCTACCAACTGATCCAGCTAGGCATCCTTAGAGTTAATATTTTCATATAATTAAAATAATATATATATTTTTTACATATTTATATATTTTAGTGAAAAGCTACCTTGGCATCAAATCCAAACATATTTTCCACACGCTGGAAAAAAATATCAAGGCTCAGTGAGATTCTTTGACTTGCCTTAGGTTAATAAATAGAAATATTTACAAAGATTTGATTTAACTTAATCTCATTACTTTTGTATGTGAACCTTATTTTAAGGAAATTTAATATAAGTACTGAAAAAAATAATGAGTTTAGAGAATTGGTACCTACTCTAGAATGTATGTGTGTGGGGGTGGAGGCTGGGTAGTAGCAGTTAAAATTGAATTTAATATGCACCCAACTTTTTAGGTACCCAAATTTTATTTGTTTCAGGTACATCTCTTTCAATTAGACCCATTTTTAAAACTAATTCCAGAACCTACTGGAACATGAATATTATTTATTAATAATATTTATAGACAATTCTACAGAATTTGATGTCATTCTATTTTATTGTAATTTATTAACCTTTTAATAAATATTTTATGAGCTTTTTAATTCCAAAGCTAGCAGAGTGTGAGAGTTTATGTGTGTGTATGTTTAGAAATAGCAGTGTGCATACATCACATGGGCAGCATTTGCATTTAGGTAACGCTGACTAAAGAATGCAGGATCATGAGTAAGCACACACTAATCCTTAATCCAATTTTTTATAAAATTCAAAGCAAATATTTAGATGTCGGTCTCAAAGAATCCAGGACCATCAGAAAGCAAATCCTCCAGAATCCTAGCCTTATAACACTGAGAATTCACAGTCAGGGGAAAATGGGAAACACGTTTAGGAATGAAATCAAGATCTGTATTTGGGTTCATAACTTTCAAAACAAAGATGAAAGGACATTCAAATATGGTTTATAGGTGAAAAAGAAAATGAGAGGCAACATCAAACAAATTAGCTGGTATCTGGAGGAATGAGCTGGTATCTGGACATACCATCATACTAGCCAAGGATGAAAGCCACATTATCATGTTACATTTTCGAGCGTCCAGTCATTTAAAGAATTCTCTTCTTCTAAGGATTCAAGATTTAAAGAGATAATATTTCAAATAAAGTCTTAAATTGTGAGGAATAATTAACATAATGAGAATACAAAAACTCCAAGAACAATCACCACCACAAAACCTCAAACACAAAGTTAGTATATGGTCTTTGCATTAAGCAAGACTCTGCCAATTATTTACTATTCTAAAGAGTATGTATTTTTTGATGCATTAAACATGCCATAAAAATATTCAAATTGAATTAGTAAAATGCATAATCTCTTTCAACCATATTGGCATATATTTACTCTTTGTATTTTCATTTTATTTAAATTATTCAAATTTAAGTTTTCAAAAGACTCTGATTCATTGCATTCATAAAAAGTATCTTCTACAGTTTACAGAATACTGTAAGTTCTTAAATACTACTGAATAAAATAACTAAGGAATGAATAGTCACACTATTGCCACAATATCTCAGGGGTAGTAGAACACTTAGAGAGTGAATGATAATGAGCAATCACTTTCCAACTAGTTTTCTCTGAAAATGGAGAGTGACCTTTTCTACAAAACAGGAAGTTTAAAATTCTGATAGATAAATGCGGAATTTTTCACAAGCCTAATGCCATGTTGCTAATGTACTAGCATCAGGCATATATATGCCAGGGAAATGTAACACTAACTCAGAGAAGGCCAAAAAGGGTGAAATTAACAGCAAGCTAAGATCTGAAGCATGATATCCTGCAAGGAAATAGCCAAGCACCCCTGACAATGCTGGGGAGAGAGTTTTCCTATGCACCAAGTTGCTGCACATATGGGCCTATTGTGCTGGTAGCTGCCTAATGCTTCAGAATGAAAAATGTGGCTGCATGCAGAATATGGCTGCAGGATGAAGCAGCTGATTCTGGGAGAGTGGCCAGAGGGAAATAAAATTTCCCTCATGGGAACAGTTGCTAGTACAGTCTCAGATGTATAAAGAACTGCTTAGCTAAAACTTTTCTTAGAGCCAGTCTCTTGCCATTTCCCTATAAATGTAACTTTCTGCATTAAGTGCATATTTACACACTAAAAAATACTGTTAAGTACATGTTAGTGAGTTTTTCTTCTCAAAGTAAAGAAGATATAAACTGAGCAGGCTTCCAATGTGCAAATTCTATCTGTGAAGAAAAAAAAAGTATTTCTTAAAGTCTTTGTTAAACAAGTCTTTGTTAATGTGCTGTTAGGTTCATTATTCTAAATACTGTGTATGTTTGAAGTATGCGTGCTCTTCTAATTGTTGACTTTGGTAAAATTCTCTCATTAAAAAAATAATGTAGCATGACCACAGATGTAGAGAATTTAAATTTGGTTTTGAGCTTCAACCTCTAATTAGTGCCAAGATGTTGTTTGTGACACAGCACATTCATATTAATGGGATGCAAGATACTTAATCTTGAAATAAGCACTTGCTATCAGAGAGAAGTACATCAGTGTGACATGTACAGGCAATAGGCCTGATGGGCCGTTTGCAATGGGATAGAAACCTTACAAGCATCACAGTCAGCCTTCTTTTGACAAATGAGTTCAGAGAGATGCACATCTCTCCTGAGAAAAACTTCAAGAAGTGGGAGAAGGCTAATGCTCACTCTTAATCTAATTGCCATGTAAGAGGCCTTTTTGATTTGGAATCTACACATGACCACCTTTCCCAACTGTTGTAGGCAATGTCTTGTTTTACCCAGTTCTCCAAGACTACACATGAATCATTAAATAGTATCAGAGCCTTGCCTGAGATTAGTTATATTTATCAAAGGAAATAAATTACTCTGGGGAATGAAAAAAGCCACACAATTCATGCAGGTTGGCTTCCACGTAAATACATATAATCGATGGTTTGATGTGTGTTCTTTCATTCAAACAAAGAAACAGGAGTTTATAGGCACTGATATGAATAAAGTAATTATTTATCTTATCAATGCAGCATTTAAAGCATGCTATAATGAAATATAAATCCATGAGAGTAATTTAAAGTCATGCAGATGAATAATCTACAACCATATTCCATGTTTGTTTAGCTTCTAGGTTCTGCAAAAGTAGAAGTAGCATACATAGACTTTAAAAGAAATATTTCATGTAAATATAATATAGATATGAGTAAGTATCTTCTGCTGCCATGCAAATGACTACATTACAGCCTTATTTTAAATAAAACAAAACTCATTAGGAATGTTTGTCCCTTCTAACTCAACAACCATAAATACAAAAACATAAACAATTCTGTTTTTGAAAAAAAAAAAAGTCTCCAAATCTGGTCTGTAAGATAACACACAAAAGTGCTTGGGACACAAATTAAAAAGAGCAAATATGTCCCATCAGCATACGGCAAAAAATGCAATTAAAGACGGTGGCTAAATTTTTTTCTAAGCCATAAATTCAGACCCTGACTCAAAGTTTCAAATTTGTGAATATTTCCCAGTATCATTTAATTAACATATACCACATACCACCTTCTACCAATTTATTTGATTTAAGCCTAACTGATTTCATAATTCATTATAAATTAACATAATAAATCCCAAATCTAAATGAGACTTAACAATTTACAAGGACCTTTATACACATGAATTATATCATTTCATCTTCAGAATAGCCATGTGACAAAATCGTGTATGTGAATTTTGATTATGGAAACTGAACTCTAAGGACTAAACTGCTCAATATTTTATACTCCAGGCACAATTTCTCCCTCTGCTACACACACACACACACACACACACACACACACACATTTGTACAGAATAGATAAAAATGAAACAGTCTTTCAGGCTTAACAAGCTACCACCTCTTTTCTCACATACTCTTGTAGTAAAGCTTTTTAATCCAAATTTTGATAGCCTATCAAACAATTTATGGAATCAGGGATCAGTTACAAGCCTCACACCAGGTGCTATCTAGGCAGGAATGGGAAGGACAATGATAAGAACACAGCAGGACTACAAGCTCCCTTTTGACAATAGAGTGAATTTCAGCATCAGGAGAGGGAGCAGGGCCCTTCCTGCACCTCAGGTTAAGTGGAAACCAGATTTAAAGAGCCATGTCCCCTCTATATGAAGACCAAACATAAAAGCCTTGAAGCCTTTAGCTGGGTTCAAGTGATCTATTTACAGATGTACTAGTTGAGAAATATTTGAAATATTACATAGTGGTCCTTAGGAATATCTTAGATAAGCTTTTTCCTTTGCTTCAGTCTAAACATTAGACTCTCCTGTAAACAAACATTTCTATAATTTATTGATTTTTGTGGATGCCAAGAGATAAATCTGCTGAAAACTTCTCATGATTCTACTCCCTCATTTTAAGTGTTTCTCAGAAAAGTTTTGTCATTAACATTAATATTTATTCCATGCTACATGTTTGCTCTGATAAGTGTAACAGGAAGCACTATGATTATATAATGAATTCTTGCTCTTTTTGAAAGCTATGATGGCATAAGTCCTGATAAATGAAAATTTGATTTTTAAGTCAGAAACAAACCTGTTTGTTCTCTGATTATCATACATTATATGAATACCTATAACGTCCGATGAAGTGAAATTCTTTCATCTGTAAGCTGGGCAAGAGTGCTCAATGCCAAATATCTCTTAAAAGCTACTGATAAGTGCCCTAGAAAGATTTTCATCCAGAAACCTAAGTAAACCATTAAAATATTTACGGTGTCCTACAGTTAAGCAGTCACTCTACACAGTAAGTCCTACAGTAGGATTTGCATACTGATTGATGTGGCAACTTTATTGATTTAAACCAAATACTGGGATCTGAAAGGCATTTTATGTGGAAAAGATGGCAAACTGTCCGCTAGAAATCATGTCTCCCTTCTTCCGTTTGGAAATAGAAATCTCCTGCCTTTGAGTTTTAGCTGGACACTTGACAGTCCAGCTATAATCTATATTTTTCCAGCTTCCCTTCTACTAGCTGCAGCCATATGACTAAGTTTTGAACAATGGAATGTGAGCAGAAATAATGCACACAGATTTAGGTTCATATTTGTATGTGGAAAGTGATTATCTTCTCTTTTTTTTTTTCTCTTTGCTACTATAGGAAGTGATAATAAGTGGAACAGCTAGGTTAGGCTCAAACACAGAAGCCAAAAGAACTTGGAAGATAGAAGAAACTTCTCCTGGTCTGGTTGCCTGTATGTCTATGTAGCTCAAAGTTACCAATCCATCCCAAAGTACTTGTTTACTTCTGGACTCTTACATGATGGATAAATAACATTCTGTCTTATTTAACCACAGTATTATTGGATCTCTTTGGAAAGTCAGTCCTACTAACTCACCTAATGCCCAATTTTAATAAAATAATATTTTCTGAAGTCTTTTAAAGTCAGAATTTTCATCATCATAATCAACACTCCTTTGTCATATACGAAAATTTAACAAGTTGAAACAAGAATCGGATACAATTTGTGCATTAGTAAAGATATGTAGCACTAGCTTATCAAATATTTTATAACATTAAATTATTTTAAAACGTTCTTTAGTATTATCTTCTATATGATATTTATCATTAAAACTCCTTCAAATACATCTCTCAGTGAAGTCTGATATTTTCAAGACAGACTACAGGCCTATTCAAGAAATTCTGGACTATCATAGAATAATGAACTTTTAATAAAATTATATCTGTAGTAAGTCAGAATGATATGGTCAACAGAATCTACCCAGAAAAAGGTAAAAGAACTAACAACTAATATTCATGGAATGCCTGCTTTGTGCTAAGCATACTTCATAGGCTATTTTATATCATTCTAAAAAAATCCACATAAAGTTTCTATTATCATCCACCTTCTGCTTCTGCAGGCCTCTCAGACAAATAGCTACCCTTCTCTCAACCCTTATCTTTGTCCCAAAGACTGCTCTTAGAGTAGAACATCTCCTCTGGTGACAGCCTGGGCAACCCCTTAGCCCATGCCTTCCCCTCTTCCTCAGAAGGATAAAACTGAACTGGAGGTTGAGGGAGGTATTTTTTTTTCATGTACTCAATGATTGTGCATTATCTGTAGCAAGCTAGTCTAACCTGCATTATTGGGTCTCCCTGGATTATAAGGAGATGACTTACTCTGGGAGAAATATAGTGGGTACATATTTGACTATCTTTTCAACTTTATCTAGACCATGATTAATAACACCATAGCTCAGCATTGGGAAGTTATGGAAAAGTCTGCCTTCGTTTTTGAAAGTAATAGTGTTGGGGTACCTGGGTGTCTCAGCTGATTCGGCGATCAACTATTGATATTGGTTCAGGTCATGATCTCAGGGTTGTGAGATCTAGCCCTGAGTCAGATTCCATGCTGGGTGTGGAGCTTCCTTAAGATTCTCTCTCTCCCACTCTGTCTCTCCCCCTCTTTCCCCCTCCCACTCATGCTCTCTCTAAACAAAAAGAAAGTAATCATGTTATCTATGACTAAGTATCTTTAAGAAGCACACAATAAGTTTGATTCTGGGAAGAGTTAAAGGGTAAACTTCTCATGGGGTTGGGTTAAGTCACTAAGCTTACCCACAGTCTTCAAGTAGGTAGATACCCAGTTATTCAGGAGAAGAGTCAGTGAAGTTATTTTTATAAAATCTGAGAAAGTCTATATTCCCCTGTAAATAATGATCTCTTTGCAACAACTTGAGGTTCTACTTATAGCATTCCTGAGCAATAGAAAAAAATCTCAGTCAATATAGGTTATATAGTAAATCCATGAAAATTGCTTCTGAAAAAATACTCAGATTTAGCAATATAAGATGACTTTAAAAATATCCATTCACCCAAATAAGAATGTGACTAAAAGTTTTTGAAAAAGAACTATTTCATATTTATATTGGATGTTTATATGTCACAAACAAACACACAGGGGAAAAGAGGAGGGTTTGTGTTTTTTTCCTTTTATTTGTTAAAGGGCACATACTGTCACAAATCTCAACATCTAGTTATTAGTTGCAGGCTTGATATTTGTAAACTAACTTTCACAAATAATATGTAATGGTTTCCTCAGGGCCATCATTAACCTTTAAGTAATATTTCCATGAATTTTATTGGTACTCATATAGAATGTTTATTGCAAACTTTTAAATCAGAATTCTTGTTTAGAGGAACCAAGATTATTGCACTACATAATATTTGGCTACATTTTTCTTACACTTATTTTTAAAGAAATCAATAAAATATTATTATATGCCACCAAAGGGATCAAGAAAATGAATGAAATCCATGTTTTACTATATTGAGAAGTTTATATTTCCAATAGTAAAATGAGAATTGTGGGGATATATTTGTTTTGTTTTGTTTTTCTATTGGAGTCCAATTTTCCAACATATAGCATATCATCCAGGGCTCATTCCATCAAGTGCCCCCCTCAGTGCCCATCACCCAGTCACCCCAACCCGCTGCCCACCTCTCCTTCCACTACCCCTTGTTCATTCCCCACAGTTAGGCGTCTCTCATGTTCTGTCTCCTTCACTGATATTTCCCACTCATTTTCTTTCCTTTCCCCTTTATTCCCGTTCACTATTTTTTATATTTGATGAAAACTGTATGACTGGCAATATTTTGCTCTTAAGAGGACACACTATTTTAAAAGGAGATAGTTTGCAGGTAAATTTTAATTCTTTTGGGTCTTTACTATTTGCACTGATAACATGACTGCTTAAAAAATGAGATTTCATGAAATAGTGCAAGAACTCTATGCATGTCATTCAGGGTATATACAGGTTTTGATGTAAATCACCTTTGTGGTGGTTGTAGGTAAGTACCAACAGAATCATATTTTGCACAATTTTAACAACACTTGATCCCGATACATCAGGAGATGAACAAGTTAGCATCTTTTATCATTCATCATTTACAGATGAGCCTTTCTTTCTAAAGAAGTACTTATATGTTTATAATAGCAATAAAGACATGAAATATTAAAGATAATATCTTTTTTCCTACCATTTCCCTATTATAGTGCCTGGTAGAAAGTAGGGATATATTCTTGTTTATTGAATAAATTATTAGTTTCTCACCAAAGCATATATTTTAAGGTCTAAACTACCTAGGCATATATATAAATACATACAATTGGATTCTTAAGAAAATAAAACATTACTGGGGGCACCTGGGTGACTTAGTGGTTCAGCATCTGCCTTAGGCTCAGGTCTTGATCCTGGGGTCCTGGGATCAAAGTCCCGCATCAAGCTCCCTGCAGGGAGTTGGCTTCTCCCTCTGCCTGTGTCTCTGAGTTTCTCTGTATGTGTCTCTTGAGAATGAATAAATAAAATCTCTAAAAAATAAAGCAAGCATTACTAATAAATATTTGCTGAAAATCTTTATATGGTATAACCATTCAGTTTTCTATCATTTTGGTTATTTTCTACTACAATGAAAACCACCTCTCAATACATTGACTTAAAAACAACAAACATTTGGAGTATCTAGGTAGTTCAGTGGTTCAACATCTGCCTTTGGCTCAGGGCTTGATCCCAGGGTCACGGGATCGAATCCCATATCTGGCTCCCTGCATGGAGCCTGCTTCTCCCTCTGCCTATGTCTCTGCCTCTCTCTCTCTGTGTCTCTCATGAATAAATGAATAAAATAAACATGCACAAAAAAACAAACATGCAAACAAACAAAAAAAAACAACAACAAACACTTTATTCAGCTCAAAAATCTAAAATAGGGCAGGACTTTCCTTGGGGCATCCCATCTCTGAAGACATCAGTGGGGAGGCTCAAAAGGACCTGAATAATCTGCTCTGAAGCAGGCAAATCTGGTGCTGAGATGTGACTGGGAGCTCATTCAGGGCTGTTTACAGTGGTCATGCTTCTTCCATGCTGGTCTCCCCACATGGATGCTTAGACTTGTTCATAAACTGGTGGCTGAGCTTTTAAGAGTAAGTATTCGAAGAGATAGCAAGTGGAAGCTTCCAGCCTCTTAATACTTAGATATCAAGGATTTGGTACCTAATCACTTACACCTTTTATTGGTTTTACTGGTCAAAGCAAGTCACTATGCCTTTCCATAGTCAATGGAGGAAACCTAAATCTCTTCAAAAAAAAAAAAAAAGTAAATTTGCAGCAATCTTTATCAGAAACCATCATCTAGCCATTATGGTATTTACATTCTTCTCTTGTACAAAATACAGTCACCTACTTCCAAGGCCCACCAAGTCTCATTTTATTATGACAGTGTCTCAAAGCCCTAAATCTCATCGTTTATATTGTGTGTAGATGAGGTTCTCTGTGGTTGCAGCTACTCTCAATCTGCAGTTCTTTGAAGTTCAATTAAATTAAAAGTCTGTTCTACATGCTAAAATAATACATCAAAAAAAAACCCCTATGCATATTCATTATCTCATACATTTTAACAAATAATATAAAATTATGATTTTCATAAGCCAAGTATTATACATTTTAGGAAATTTAATATTAGTCTGCTGAGTTACTAAGTTTTTCTTTAAATGTATTTTGAACACATATAAAACAGAAGACAATGAACCATTCAAAAATGTATGCTTGCCCTAATATAACGCCCAGTTCAGGGAAAGCAATAGCAAACAAGATGCAGAAAGTCCCTGCTTTTAGGTTACTTATGGCTTTCTAGAGAATAAATAAATACTTATAGATTGTGAAAAGCACCCTGGAGAATACAACTTTCTATAACAGAGTCAGAGAGGGTCTTTCTGAGAAAGACACTTAAGCTTGAAAGAGACTTGAAAGAGAAGTGGGTAACTATGAGAGGGTAGGAAATTAGCATATGCTTAAGGGGAGACAAACAAATAGCATAAGCTTAAGGGGAAAATAGTTTGATGAATTACTGGACCTATCAGAATGCTTGTATTGCTCAATCAAAGCAAACAAAGGTTAATAAGAGAAGTTGGTAGGATAAACAGAAGACATATTTGGCATATCAGAATCCTCATTTCATTCTAATGGCAATGTGAAACAACTGGAGGATCTTAAGCTGGTAAGTGATATAACAGGATTTAGAATCTCTCTCCTTCCATGTTAGAGATTGATTGTAGATGGAGAAGACAGAGAGAGAAATCAATTAAAAAATTCTAGTAGTCCAAAGGCAGGAAAAATGATAACATGGGCAAAGTTTATCACAAGAAACTAAGAAGTAAAAGAAAATTCAAGGGACATTTTGGAAATAAGACTGAAAACACATGGGGATGAATTAGTTATATGGTGTAAGGCAAAGAGAGGAATGAGGAATGATTCCTAGGGTTTGGGTTTTTTTTTTTTTTTTTTTGGTTTGAACAGCAAGGTGGATTATAGGACCTTACTTACTAAATGAGGAAGACCTGGGGAGAAACATTTAGCAGAGAAAGCATATGGATTCAATAATCCTGTTTTAGACAAGAGAAATTAAATACTAAATTAAAGCTAAAATTTAGGCAATTGAATCTAGAAGTCCAGAGCTCAGATGGAAAGAGAGGTCTAGGGAGACAAATCACAATACCCAGCATTGTGTAGGATCTATTAAGCTCAATGAATTGAATGAGAAAGCTTATGGAGATATTATAAATAGGAGGGAAAAATATCCCAGGAGTAAGCCATGAGGTGCAAACATTTAGAGGTCATATAAAGGACATTTTAACACAAAACAGGCAAACAAAAAGTATCAGGTATTATGGAAGTCAAAAAAGAAAAGTATATCAAGAAGGAAGTCCACTGTGTAAAATATAGTGAACATTTGAGTAAGATGAGGAGACAGTGGTAGCCATATAAATGGCAAATGGAAGTCACAATCACAAGAGCAAATTCACTTGGTGAAGGGCTTATGGGGATAGGAGCCTGACAGAAGTGATTTTAGCAAGAGGGGTGAGAGACTGAGAAAGAAAAATAAATGTAGATTATGGTAAAATTAAGAAGATTTTTAATAAATATATGGTAATAGCACATTCCTGTGTACTTTCTGTAATACTGTAATAGAGAATAATTAACCATGCAGGAAAGAGGAAGACAACTGAAAAGCAGTCTTGAAGTAGAAACACAGGGACTTACTCCTAATCACAGCTGAGGAATAAATATTAAGTTTTCAAGGTCCTTTGCCTCTTCTGTCAGGAGAAAAATGCAACAATCTAGAACTAAGTCTATAAATGCTTGATAGATTGTAGGTCACTCATACTCTGCCATTGACAATGATGATATTATTGTTTCTGATTTTTTTCATATACTATGAGGAGTGTTCATCAGCTAAGAGTAAATAGTGGGAAAAGGCAAAAGACGTGGATTTTTTTTAAAAAAGGCATAAAATAGTTTTCTTAGAAGGTAGGGAAATTTTATTGGAAAACATTTGTGACTGATGACAGTACAATTTGACAATTTAAGTCTCATGATCATTAATTTAATCTACCAAGCTCAGAGGACATTTTCTGAGATGGATTTCAGAAGTGTAATAGTTCTCCAAAACACACAGAGATTTACCACTCTTAGGGTTCAAAATGCTATGTTCTATAATTATGAGAAAACTGGCAACTTCCACAGCCTTTAATGACTTCATCAGGTATTTGTAGACAAGCTAATGGGTGAACAATAACTTTACTTTCAAATTCTGCATCAGTTTAATATTTTGAAGACATTTTAAGCAATAATTGGACATAGTTTCATATACAAGTTAGTCAAATGGTCAAAAAGTATATGCAAAAGATGTTCCACATTAGCCATATCAGAACACTACATGTTAATAACACAAGGCAACACCACTATACACCCACCAAATAGCTAAAAAGAAAAAGACAGAAAAAGACTTTTACGTTGGTGAGCATATGGATCAACTGAAACTCAAAAACACTGCAGGTGGGAACATAAAATGCTACTGCCACATTGGAAAACTGTTTCAGCTAAGTTTTCTGGCATTATTTTAAGACATCCCAATTTCAAAAGTATTGCTATTGTTAAACATGCAATTTAGAATTGAGAAAATATGTTAAAGTAAATTATGTTATTCTTCTGTAGTTATAGTGAACTAGCCATATCAGGAGAAGCTACCAAGCTTATAATACTTTTTGGTTTTCTAGAAACAGATCTTTATCTAGATATACATGGTTATGTTGGATAACAGTTATTTTCTTCCATGTACCTTTTACCACTGGACAATTTTGATTGGACTCGAATAGGGAATCAATTTGTTAACTATGATTTTGGAATTGGAACTAAAAATATCCAGTCTCAGTCTGATTACTATTCAAACACGAGATATGCCACAATGGCGCATACCACATTTTTTTTCTTTTTCTTTCTTCGTCTTCTTATTTTTAGACATATAGACTACGAACAGAAAATGAAGTTCTGTAATGAGGGAGAAAAGCAAACAAAAAAAAAAAATCCAGCAATGAAATATATGCATAAATGTGAGATGTAGCAAGATACTGGTCATACTGAAACCATCACTGTCCCAGTTTTAATCAACTCAAAATTCAGCTGATTACTGTTGTCTGCAAACAAGAGATTATGAATATATGTATATGAGCAGAAATGGGGAAGTCTGAGTCATTTAAATGTTTATTGAAGGGAAGAGAAATCCCGCCATATGTGTAAATCAGTAGTTTAACAATGAAGGTTTTAAATACTTGCAGATTTGGATGAGCTGAAGTCTGTGGTCATTGCAGGAGTATATTGTTCAGGAAAACATCACAAGAGCTGTAATCTGAAGGTCAGAAATCTCCAGCGCCTTGTGCTGGCATGGCTATATTACATAACCATGAACTGATAAGTAGATCTAAAAATGTAGTCTGGCCACTGAAACTGCCTTTCAGCACCCATATATTCATATCCTTGCTTGATAACATCAACACAGATGGCCTCAACCTCAACTTGGCATTCCAAAATTCATAGCATATATCTTATGAGAGGAAAGCAATTTTTATATAGAACCCCTATTGTAGAAATTTAAAAATGTAATTTTAGATGTCCAACAACAGTAACAAAAGGGATAGAATGGATATTAAGAAAGCCAATTCATAGTATTTATCACATATGTAATCAAGGAGAATCTTACTTACTCTAAAAATTCCTTTCTGGCTTAGGAGAATTTAGACAGTCATTAATGATAATAACAATTTGAATGTTTTTCCATGCTAGGCAAAGTATCAAAGAAATGTATTTTTTGCACTATCAATATGTTTTTTCTCTTTGTAAATATTTTATTTTACATATTCCTCAAATATTTAATGAGAGCATACTACGTTCTACACACTTCCTAAGTGCTGGACATTCAGCAGTAAAAAACAAAATAAAATGAAAAAATAGACATGATTTTTACCACAGTAGTTTGCATAGCCTGATGAGACAGAGGTATATATTAATCAAATGCTCTAAAAAATATGATTAAAAATAAAAGAAAATGCCAGAGAGAGATTTTACATGGTGTGATTGTTGTAAGTCATATAGCAGAATGTTGTGACTCAGCCAGAGTTTCAGGAAAGGCTTCCCTAAAGGAAAAGAACTTAGCAGAGCTCTGAAATAAGTTGAACGAACCAAGTCTAAGCCTGGGAAACAGCATATGCAATGATCCTGAATTTTCGGAACCAACTGTGCAAAGGAGCATGAATTGTGCATGTCTCTTTCCCACTCTACATCTTTCATAATTTGTTTCCAGTTTTACTGGGATATAATTGACATATAATATTGTGTAAGTTTAAAGTGTGCAACAAAATTATCTGAAACAAGTATGCAGATCTTCTTCAGCTTATAATGGGGTTACATCCCAATAAACTCGTTGTAAATTGAAAATATCATAACTCCAAGATGCATCTACTGGATCTAACCTACCAAACATCACAGCTTTGCCTAGCCTACCTGAAACATCATCAGAATACTTATATTAGCCTGTTATTAGGCAAAGTCATCTAACATAAAGCCTATCTAATAATTAGTGTGGAATATCTCCTGTAATTGAATGCTGTCCTGAAAGCGAAACAGAAAATGATGGTACAGGTACAAAGTGATTGTAAGTGTATCAGTTGTTTACCCTCATGATCCCATGGCTGACTGGAGCCTGGGCCTCCCGACCAACTGCCCAGCATCATGAGAGAGAGAATCATCACTAGCCCAGGAAGAAATCAAAATTCAAAGTGTGGTTTCTAGTGAATGCACATAGCTTTTACGCCATCATAAAGTAAAAAAATCATAAGTAGAACCATTGTAAGTTGGGGGCCAAATGTATATTGCAAAATGATTACCACAATAAAATTAATTAACACGTCTATTACCTTACACAGTTACAATTTACAAACTTGAGTGTGTGTGTGGGGGGGGTGAGAACTTTTAAGATCTACCCTCTTAGTAACTTTCAAATATATAGTACAGTATTGCCAACTATAGTCACAATGATACATTACGTTCCAAAAATTACTCATAAATGGAAGTTTATACTCTTTGACCACCTCTACCCATTACCCCCATGTGCTCCCCACCTCTGGTAACTATTTCATTTCCTTTGATATACTCAGGACAGGAATTCCTGGATGATATAGTCCTTCTATTTTTAATTTTGTGAGGAAGCTCCATAGTTTTCTTCAGTGGCTATATCAATTTACTTTCCCACCTACAGTGCACACAGGCTCCCTTTTCTCCACATCCTCATCAACACTCGTTACCTCTTATGATTTTGATAATAGTAATTCTAACAGAAGTGAGGTAATACCTCATTGTAGATTTGATTTGCATTTCACTAATGATTAGCAATATTGAGCATCTTTCTTTCACCTCTTGGTCATTTGAATAACCATCCTGAAAAATCTCTACTCAGGTCCTTAGTATTTTTTTTTTTTTGGGATTTTTTTTTCTGTTGAGTTCTATATATTTTAACCCCTTATCAGGTATGTTGTTTTCAAATATTTTTCTCATTCTTTTCATTTTGTTGATGGGTTCCTTTGCTGTGCAAAAACTTTGCAGTTCGATCAGTCCCACTTGTTTACCTTTGCTTTTGTTTCTCATAATTTAGGTGTCATATACATAAAAGTCATTGCCAACACCAATGTAAATGACATGTTTCCCTGTTTTCTTCTAGCAGTTTTATGGTTTTATGTCCCACATTAATCCTTTAATTCATTTTGAGTAAATTTTGGTGAATAGTGTAACACAGGGGTACAGTTTCAATCTTTTGCATGTGAATCCCCAGTTTTTCCAGCATTATTTATTGAAGAAACCATCTTCTCCCTGTAAGTACTCTTTGCCCTCTTGTCAAATGCTAGTTGACTATACATGCATGGATTTATTTCTGGGCTCTTGATTCTGTTCCATTGGCCTATATGTCAATTTTATGCCAGTATCATACTATTTTTATTGTTATACCTTTGTGGTAAAGTTTGACATCAGGATGTGTGACGCCTCCAACTTTTTTCTTCTTTCTCAAGATTTCTTCAGCAATTTGAGATCTTTTGTGGCTCTATACAAATCTTAAGATTGCTTGTCTATTTATGTTAAAAATATAATTGGAATCTTGATAAAGA
This sequence comes from Vulpes lagopus, assembly GCF_018345385.1. NCBI lineage: Eukaryota > Metazoa > Chordata > Mammalia > Carnivora > Canidae > Vulpes > Vulpes lagopus. The sequence goes on from NC_054839.1 coordinate 44,308,331, forward strand.
TTGCAATGAATCTATAGATGGCTTTGGATACCTTGCACATTTTAACACTATTAATTCTTCTGTTCCATGAGCACAGGGTATTTTTCCATTTATATGTGTTTGCTTCAGTTCCTCTCATCAATGTCATACATTTCCTTGTATAGATCTTCATAAGGAATAAACTTATTCCTAAGTTCTTTATTGCTTTTGATGCTATAGTAAACAGGATTGTTTTCTTCATTTCTTTTCTCAACAATTTGTTGTTAGTGTAACTGACTTTTTTCAAGATTCTATTTATTCATTTGAGACATGGAGATACAGAGAAAGAGAGAGAGCACGTGCATAAGCAGGGAGAGAGGGAAACAGAGAAGCAGATTCCCTGCTGAGCCAGGAGCCCAATGTGGGGCTTGATCCCAGGACCTGGAGATCATGACCTGGGTCAAAAGTAGATGCCTAACCCTCTGTGCCACCAAGGTGCTCCCATAACTGACTTTTATATGTTGATTTTGTATCCTCAAACCTTAATAAATTCATTTACTTGTTCTAAGAGTTTTTTGGTGGAGTCATCAGGCTTCTCTATATATAACATCATGTCGTATGCACATGGAAACAATTTTACTTATTCCCTTCAAAAATGCATGACTTTTTTTTTTCTTTTTCTTTACTGATTGCTCTGGCTAGGACTTCTAGTACTATGTATTATGTAGTTACATAGTATAAATCCTGTAGTCTTTCTTCATTCTTTTTCATTCTTTTTCCTTTACCCTCTGAGCAGGTTATTTCAAATGTCCTTTCTTGTTCATTGGCCCTTCCTTCTGCTTCATTGAGTCGATTGCTGAAGTTCTCTGTTGCAAGTCTATATTTGTTGATGTCATCGTTAGCCGAATATCAGTCATGATGGGAGAACTTACATAGGAATCATCAAATATTATAAATCATTGTATCATTTCCCCCAGAAAACTGGTGTTAACAATGTTCCAACATGCCATTAGTCTGGATACATGATATAAAAAGGATAACAGTATGAAATAAAGCTTGAGTGACAGGCAAGAACTCAGAGCAATTAGCCCTTATCTTAGGAGTTTGATCTTACCTTAAGAAGAATGGAAAGATCGGGATCCCCAGGTGGCTCAGTGGTTTAGTGCCTGCCTTCGGCCCAGGATGTCATCCTGGAGTCCTGGGATCAAGTCCCACATCAGTCTCCCTGTATGGAGCCTGCTTCTCCCTCTGCCTGTGTCTCTGCCTCTCTCTGTGTCTCTCATGAATAAATAAATAAAATCTTTTTTTAAAAAAAGGGAGAAGAAGAATGGAAAGGCTCTGGAATTCAATGGCATATGACAATATTAATTTGCAAAGAGAACATACAACACTAGCTGCAATAAGGATAATGAATTGGATTGAGAAACTAGTACCTGCAGAGACATCAGGTCAGGGGTCCAGAGTACACCAGGAAATTAAGAATATTAATGTAGACTAGGCTGAAGGCAGTGAAGGTACAACAAAGTAAAGAGATATAATAGCTATTTAGGAGGTAACACAGACTGAAATCACAATGGATTAGATAAGGGAGTGAAAGAGAATGTGACATAATAGATAATTTACAATTTGACAGATGGTAGTGTTATAAGATGATAATGAAAGGATGTGGAAAGATGGCACACTTAGGAGAATGGGCTGTAGGATCTTTAATTTGTTTGACATACTACATCCAAGGTATCTTTGAATTATTCAAGTGCTGTTGAGTAGGTCGTTACTTAAATTTTTTGTTCTCTGGTGGTCTTAAGGAACATGTAGTTACCCATAGAAGTTCTAGTAATAGAAATACTGTCTATTCTAGAATCCTCTATTTCTCAGAAACCATATACTTCTTCCCAAGCATCTGGATGCTTTGGAAATAAAATAATAACCAAAATATGTCATAAATCCACAGAGAAATATTATTATTAATAATAAAGGTAAATTAGACTATTCTACATGGTTATATGCTCATCTAAATAACAGGCATTCAACTACTCTGAGATAGAAGGCCAGATTTTTGACAGTATTATTTCACTTAAACCATGAGGAATCCTGATAAAACACTTTAAAGTAAAATTAGGCTTGAAATATTTAGATTTGGCAGACAGAAACATAATCATTCTTGCTTGGAAAATGGCTATATAAATGTTTGCCCATTCACTCTCCATTAAGGGGTGAATGCAGCTTACCACTTTGCTATATAAGAAGGAGAAAATTCATATATTTTGCTAGCCTTTTTGTATCACTTATATCCTAGTTACCCTTTCCTAAGGGCATAGTATGAGATTCTCCCACTGACCTATAATAATGTCCTTAGAGTCATACTTGATTTGGGAAATAATGAGTTTCCATCACAAATTTGCTTATAAATCTTTTTTTAGAATATAGAACATGTAGCAAATATCACCAGTTGACATTTGAATTATGTTTTATATCTATTCTTATTTGATCCTTGGTCCTCACAGCACCATTACTACACACACCGGTGCTCAAAAAATAGAACTAGAGAATCCAAAATGTTTGCCCAATATTTAAATACCTACCCACTTGGTGAATTCAACCTATATATTCTTTATTATGTCACACAACTGATAGAACATTATTAACCTACACTGTGTTATTTTACTAATTTCAAATCAGAAGTCAATTTCATAATCATATTTCCAAAGTATTGAGATGATCACTAGTAACCCACTGAGAGATAAGTAAGGTCAGAAAATGTTAGTCTTCAATTCTAAGCTATTTTTTAAAAATTTTTAACATTAAGGGAAATAATTGTACACTTACGGTGAGGAAACACAAAATTAGAGTAGTATTTTAGGAAACAAGGTTGATTACAATGTGTAGATAATTTATGGTGTGCATGAGAATTGGCTTTCAAACAGTGGTGATGTGAATAGAAAGAAAGCGGTTAGATATCATGGAAGGAAATGAAGGGCAGGATGAATGACTGCACTTCTGGAGTAAATATTTAGAAGACATGATGATTGATCAGGGAAGGGAAAGACTTCAAGAATGGGAGGAAAGAATGCTGAAAATCCATCTCTCAATAAAAGCAACAACACTAACAAAATTTATCAAAATAAAAAATTTCAGAACTATTAGAATTTATTAAAAGATCCCAACAATATAAGGAATGTATATTCAAGAAAAATAGCTGTCTATGCAACAGTTTCATAATGTTTTAATTTGACTTCATCTCATCTCCCTTTTCTCAGCTCCACGTAGACTTAAATACCTAGAGCCCAGTAACTGGAGTAGCTGTGGAAACCTGGAGCCAAGAAGCCCCCAGAAGAGGCAAAAGGGTTCCCAGTTCTCACAAAAGCTAGGTTCCCAAGAATTATCACTATGTGAGTTCCTTGGTAGCTTGCTGTAAAGCTTCTTTCTCAAGGCTTGCTTTATCTGACTTAGAATCTGTCTCTATTTGAACAGCCTATCACCAGAATGCTTGATGAATACAGTCAGGAGAAATGGGTTTGCATACTGCCAACTACCTCAACTACCATTACTGGTTGCCCAAATGACCGAAAGCTGAAAGGAAAAATTGAGGAATGAGGCTCCAACAAGTTCCTGGGAATCTTCAATTCCAAAAGCATGTCCAGAGCTGTGTGCCTACTCAGGAATGGCCCAAGAAAATCCTAATCTTTCTTCCTGGCTGACACTGAGGGTCTGTGCGGGAAGAAAGCGAAGGCTGAGCTGAAACTATAAATCGGCAACTTGAATGTGGGAAGTATGTCCCCAGATACTCAGAGCCCCTCAATGAAAACTAGGAGATATAAAGGTTCAAGGAATTATTTTAAATATCATTTTTAACCAATCACTAGGTTAATCAAGCATACACTCCAATGGCTATGCATAGAAAAGAACACACACTTTGCAAAAATTAGATCAGGAAGGTCACTAGAAAACAAACAAACAGTAACAACAATGGTAGACCCTAAGGAGGCTGGCAGGGGACTCTGATTTCCAGAGTTGTCATATTATATTATTTTGAATTGTTGATATTTCATCAAAAATTATTAGACATGCAAAGAAACATAAAAGAAACACACACAGCAATAAAAGCAGTCATTAAACACTGCCCTTGAGGATACTTTAAGTTTTGTGGGGGAGACATTCTTTCCCCCACAATTCTGAGTCCATGTAATTCTGGTAGGCCTGACCCCCTCTGCTCCAAGGGAGAGACCATGACCCAGGCCTGGCAATCAGAGCATTACATGTCCCTGGCCTCATCAATTGTTCAGGGATAGGTACATGATCCAAGTCAAGCCAATTAAGAAGCTTCCTTTCTTGGAGCTGCTAAGTTTAGAGTGTGATAGGGCTACTACAGGTGAGGCAAGGGACTGTCTGAGATTGTGAAGCTAACAGAGATGAAAAAGACAGATTTCTGACCATTGCTTGGGCATGTAGATCCATCTGAGCCCAAAGCTGACGATTCTGGCTTTTTCATTCACACAAGCTCCCTCCTCCCCCTCAAACCCAGTTTGAGCTGGGGTTTTGACAGTTGCAAATAAGAAAATTTCCTGGAAACTATGATTACTGAGACTTTAACACAAGCATCAGTATGTAGTAGAATGAGAAGTGTTATCAGGTTATGATATACTCAAATAAATCCACCAGATTATAAACATTCACCCAATTTACCTTTAACCTTGTAAAAGTAAAGCAGTGGCCCAGAGAAAAAGTGATTTAAGACCAAGGAACCAAACAGAAGACAAGTAGTAAAATGTTACATAGAGAAACTTTGAACAAATAAACAGTTCCCTAGCTACAGAAGACTTCAGACTACAAATCCCAAATATCTGTTTCAAAAGTTATACCAGGGAGAACATTCCAAAGTTTTAAAAGAGAACTTTTCAATTGAAGAAATTGTAAAGTTTATAACATATATCTGCTGTCTATATTACAATGTCTAGTGTCTAAAAAATTAAAAGGAAGTATGAGAGCGATTCTCTATTCATCAAATAGAGAATATCAATAAGACAAAAATTATAAATATAATTCAATAGACATTCTTGAGGTAAACAATGCAATAAATGAAATGAGGCAATTCACCAGAGCAGCACAACCACAGATTTGAACTGACAGAAGAATCAGTGAAAATGAAGACAAGCCAACTGAGATTACCTGAGTCCCAGAAACAGAAACACAATGAAAAAAAATGAACAGAGCCTCTGAGGCCTGTGAGACATCATCAAACATACCAACATAAGCATCATACAAGGTTCCTCTTTAAAGAAAAGAAAGTCTCAGAAAGATTGAAGATACAATGGTCAAACACTTTCCCAGCTGGTTAGAAAATATCAATCTAAACATCCAGAAAGTAGGATAAATTCAAAGAGATACAGCTAACATCTCATCAGAAACAACAAAGGGAATGCCTTAGTCAGGATTCTCCAGGGAGACAGAATCAACAGGATGCAAGTATTTATCTATTATAAGGAATTGACTCACATGACCATGGATGCTGCAAAGTTTAAAATGTGCAGTGTGGACCAGTAGGCTCAAGACCAGGAGAGCTAAGGCACTGGGGTGTCACAATCAGTTGAGCATCTGACTTTTAGTTTAAGCTCAGGTCATGATCTCAGGGTTGTGGGATCAAGCCCCACGTCAGGCTCTGTATTCAGGTCAGAGTCTACTTATGATTCTCTCACCTCCCTTCCACTGTCTCCCCTAAATAAATCTTAAAAAAAAAAAAGATCAGGAAAACTCATAGTGCAGATGATGACTGGTATAGACCTAGGAGAGATAATGGTGTGGATTGTCTGAAGGCGGTCTGCTGGAGAAATTTTCTCTTGCTACAGGACAGTCTTTTTTGTCCTATTCAGGCCTTTGCCTGATTTGAAGAGGTTTACCCACATCATGGAAGGCAATTTGCTTTACCCAAAGTTCACTGACTTAAATGTTAAACTTATACAAAAACACCCTCCAAGTTTACATACAAAATCCATGCATCTTTTCTTACACGATAAAGGGAAAAGAAAAAGAAGAAAACAAAATAAATACTTTAACATATTCATAATAAAATAGGAAATACTCATGACAGTTCCAGAACTTGACTCTGTCATTGGTCACATAGCCATAACTGGTACCTATAACCAGCATTCCCAACTATCCATTCTGACTTGACTTTATCAAGTATCTTTGCTGGTCATGGTAGTATGACCAAAGAGTTAACCCCTGAAGGGGTTTGTTCCATTAATAGTCCTACCTGAATTGACCTTAATCACACAGCATGGTAATACTAAGATAATCTAAATACATCTCTGTTCCACACATATTCTTTTCCTTGCCTCCACTGTGGAAAAATTGTCCAATTTCCCTTTCATAATCAGGATAAATCACAGTAACTCCTTTCTTTGTCTGTTAATTCAAAGACATGAGGAATCTAAAATGGCTGAGTGGCAGTATTTACCTCCAGTTCAATTCCTCCCTTTGCATCTAAGACTTCTGGCCCACAAAGTATAGTGTTGTGGGAACAGGAGTGAAAATTTCACCAGTTGAGCACTAGGGATAATAGTGAGTGTTACTACTTACTACTATTTCTACCTCTTTATTTCTGTCTGGACTCATTCCTCCTGGTTATTGGATAAATACCGCTGTCTCTTAAACACTTATTCAGAGCCTCCTACCTTGATCAGCCTACAAAGTACTGTCACCTAGCTAGTGCTGTAACTGAGTCTTCAAAAGGCAATGCCACAATTCTAACAAGCCAGCTGCTTCAGGATGGTGGGGAACATGGTAAGACCAGTGGATTCTATGAGCATAAGCCCATTTCCACATTTCACTTTCTGTGACGGTAGTTGTTTGATCACAAGTTCGGCGTGTAGAATATGATGACAGTGGATAAGACATTCTGGAAGTCTATGAATAGCAGTTTGGGCAGAAAAACTGCATGCAGGGAAGGCAACTCCATACATAGAGTATGTTACCACTGCAGTGATAGAAGTGGCTCAATGTAATCACCAGGTCGCTAGCTGATCGTGCTGGGAAACTATACCAGCGACTAGGTATTGGGTCTCTACCATTGGCAGGTTGAGTGTTCAGCGGTGGCTGTAATAGGCCAACCCCGGTGAGTATAAACCCATGTGTAACTTACATCCCTGCCACCATAGACACCTTGTTTATGAGCCTACTGAGTAATGACAGGGTGGCTGAAAAAAGAGAAGATGACTAGTCTTCACAGAAATTGACCTATGCTCCTGATTATTAAAATATTCCTCTACTGAAGTCACTCTTTGGCACTGGCATGAGACATAAATATATTCATGATTTTGCCTATTCAGAGAGGTCCATCCACATTCCTCTTTCCCAGACTTCCTTGTCACAAATTTTCCCATTGTATTTCTTCTAGTTCCTCAGCATCCCCAAACCACTGGCCACAGCCCAAGAATCAGTATGTAAAGGCACATCTAGCCATTTCTTCTTCAAAGAAAAGTAAACAACCAGGTACACTACTCAAAGTTCTACCCACTGGAATGGTTTCTCCTCACCATTGTCTTTCAGGGATGTTCCAGAAAGGGGTTACAGAGCTACAGTTATCCACTTTCTAATGCTGCCTGCATATTATGCAGAATCATTTGTAAAGCAGGCCTAGTGTTTCCTTCATCTTTTAGTCAATCATAAAGAACTCTCCATGAGCCTTTGGGTGCGAGCTGGGAGAGAGAAGGTTGCATGGCAGGGGTGAGAACTTGCATAAATGGGCCACTTCTTCATGTACCTTATTTGTGCCTTCAAGGCCTGCTCAAGTCCCATCTCATAAAGACCACTTCCATTTGATAATAGATTTCTATTGTGCATGCCCAACTTTATGACTTCATAGGTAAGATAACACACAGTTCATGACAAGCAGCTCAGGCCACATGGGCATTCAGTAGCCCATGATCAAGTATTCAGTCTTTACTAAGGACAAGCAGAAAGCCAAGAACTGTTTCTCAAAAGGAGAGTGAGTAGTGTGGATGACGGCGAGGCCTTTCTCCAACATCCTAAAGACCTACACTGGGATTCACCTCTAGGGGACTGCCAAATGTTCCAAAGAGCATTTCTACCTGCTACCAATACTTCATGCACCATTGGATCTGATGGATCATACGGACCAAATGGCAGAGCATGGCAGCCTGGACCTGTTGCAGGCCCTTCTTTCCTTCTGGGCCTCAATTTCAGACACTTGGTAAATGGCTAGAGTAAGAGATTCAAATGAGGAATATGTGGCTTCTAAACTCCAAAGAGGCCCACTAGGCATTGTATCTCCTTTTGGTTGTGTCTCTTTTTTTGGTTCAACATCTTACCTTCTATCTTAAAAGAGTATTCCAGTTATGCCACACATCACTGCGCCCCTAGAAATTACACTATGATAGAAGGCTCCTGAATTTTTGTCAGATTTATTTCTTAACCTCCTGGCACGTAAATGTCTTATCAGTAAGTCTAGAGTAATTGCTACTTCTTCCTCATTAGGTTCAATCAGCATAATGTCATCAATGTAATAGACTAGTGTGATACCTTGTGGGATAGGAAGACGATCAAAATCTCTGCAAACTAAATTATAACATATTCTGGAGAGTGGATATACTCCTGAAGTAGGAAAGCAAAGGGCTATTGCTGGCCTTGTAAGCTGAAAGCTAAATGCTTCTGGTGGTCTTTATTAGTAGGGATTGAGGGAAAAAAAAAAAGAAGTGCTTGCCAAAACAATGGCTGCATACCAGGTATCAGGGGAAGTGTTAATGTGCTCAAGCACTGAAACCACATCTGGTACAGCAGCTGCAATTGAAGTCACCACATGATTAATCACACAATAACCTACTGTTATTCTCCAAGACCCATCTGTCTTCTGCACAGGACAAATAGGCAAGTGGAAAGAGATGTGGTGAGAAACATCACTTCTACATCCTTCAAATGGTGGCACTAATCTTTGCAACCCCTCCATGAATATGGCATTACCTTTGGTTTCTTATTTTTCCAGGCAGGGGCAGTTCTAGTGGATTCCACTTGGCCTTTACTGCCACGTTACCCTTATTCTATAGGTTAGTGAACAAACTTGGTAGTTTCTGCCAGATTCTGAACATCTCCACTCCAATTACACATTTCAGAACCAGGTACACCAGGGACCCATGGGCCCAATATGAGATAGATCTAAACTAACACTGCATTGATCATCTGACCTCTATAAGCCTCTCTTCTGTGTGAACAACAGTGATGTTTGCATCTTCTGGAATTAGTGTCGGTTCAGAGCTAGTTACTAGTAGCCCTCAAAAGGTTTGATAGATTATTTCCTTTCTCCCAATACACAGTTAACTTGGCCTTAAATTCCTTTGGAGAAGGCTGGGAGAAGGACCAACAGTATACTTTTGGCAATGTACTCAAGGTCTTTTCTCAAGGGAACCCAGCATCCCCTTCTTTCAAGGGGTTCTGGGTATATAAACTGACTCAAGACTAGGAATTGATTAATGGGACCATTACTATCTGTTTTGATGATTCAGACTAGAGTTTGATTCATTCAATCTAGAACTTTCTACTTATGTATATATCAGGTAAGAACTTAGTAGGCTTTCTATTTCATTTCTAGCAACACCATGATCAACTAACCAATCCCCTAGTTCTACATGAGTCAGACTATTCTGATTGCTGATTTAACTCTGCTGTCCATTACTGTAACCATGCACTGAGTACCATCACTTGGTCCCTGTCACCCCAAGATCCAATTATTCCCACTGCATTTAGGTTTCCCAGTTCAGGGACCACAGTTGCCACTGTGAGGTCTACCCTTCAGATAAAAGCAATCATAGAACTCTTCAAGGATGGGGGGCTTCCTTTATAAACTTTTCTCACAGTCATGGTGAAAGGTATGTCTTCTGCACCCCGTCAGCTGGGTGAGTAGGTTTTAAATGACAAATCCTCTCTAACAGTCTAATATCCCTAAGCCTTTGAATTATTTCTTCTACAATGAACCACAGCAGTTATGGCATTTCTTGCTCATTCATCCTGGACCAACGTTCAACCCTTGTTAAGCCAAGCAAACTGTTCCAGCCCTTTATAGTTTCCTAATCTACACTATTAAATTTAGAATCTTTGCTTACTGGGCCCATATCAATAAATTTGGCCTTATCTAACATTATGTTCCTTCCATTATTATGCCACATCCTTAATATCCATCCCCACACATATCCCCCAGAATTCAGTCCATATAAATTAGAAAACTCAAGTAGTTATTTTGGAGTATAGTTCATCCTCCTCATAAGTCAATCACACTTTGTACTTCTCCTCTTGGGGATCTGTTGGGAATTGAATCTAGTAATAGATCTAAAAGCAAAGAAGGAGGTGGGGTTGGTTCCCAAGGAGATTCAGCATTGTCTTCTATGGCAAAGGACTCAGGGGAGGCCATTATAGTTTTTTCAGGGAATGTAGGGTTACCCTCTTCACAAAGCGGTGGAGAGCTGCTTCTACTGGTAAAGATTCCTCAGAATTTAGGGGCTCAGTGTCTTCAGGTGATTCTACATCTCGGGATCCCATTCCTTCCCAACCAATGCTCTCAAATTAAACAGTAGACATCCTATGAGGCTGAGAATTCAATGTGCATTGTAGATCAGTCACTTACAGGATAAGATTCTGGGTTTGGTTTTCAGCAATCTCAGCCCTGTGGCTATAGAAGAATCTTTCGGTGCAGACATAGAAGCTTTCCAGTTATTTATGCAGCACTTGAGCTGGGAATTTTAATTCCTGAGCTCTTCTTTTTGTTTACCCACTTTGGTGATATCAGTAGCACCCACTCAATTCCATTAAAATGGCTAATGTGACAAAAATGTTTGAAGATACCATATACACAGTCATTCATCCTTGCTTATTATAAATGTTTGATTAAAATATTCAGTGGTGATATTTTGTGTATCTATATTGCCTATCACACCATGGATATACTCTCTTTACTACTGGGAATAGAGACATTATTCCCAGTGTCATAATCTGTATTAGGATTATTCAGAGAACTGAACTAATTGTGTGTGTGTGTGTATCATATATATGTGTGTGTATATATATATATATATATATATATATATATATATATATATCCAGATCCATTATAAGAAATGATTAATTATGGAGGCAAGGAAGTCTAAAATCTGCAGTGTAGACTGGCAGGGTCCAGACTCAGGAGAGCTGATGGGACAAATGAAGTTTGAAGGCAGTCTGCTGGAGAATTTTTCTCTTGCTTGAGGAGATTGGTCTTTTTCTTCTACTCAGGATTTCAACTGATTAGATGAAGCCCATCCACATGATGAAGGGCCATCTGCTTTACTCAAGGCTCACCAATTTAAAGGTTATTTTCATTCAAAAACATCTTCCAAATTGACACATAATGTTAACCATAAAGGTTGGCATATTCAAATTACTGGGGGCGGGGGGTGGGGGAGGAGGAAGGTCCGCCGACAGACTTATATAAAGTAAGACATCTTTCAAAAATGAAGACAGAACAAAGATATTTGCAGATAAACTAACCTGAAGGAATCTATTGTTTTCAAGTTTACCCTACAACAAACACCAAAAGGAGTCCTTCACGCTGAACTGTAAGGACAGTTACACAGTAACTCACACAAATACAGACCACCAATGAAAATAACTACATAGGTACTAAACATAAAAGACAATACAAATGTATTCTTGTAGCTCTCATTTGTTTTAAAAGAAAACTACATAAAGCACTAATTATAAAATAGCATTCATGGGCTAATAATCTATAAAGATGTAATTTGTATGACGATAGCACAAAGAGGGGGAGGGATTGGAGCTATATTAGAGCAAAGTTTTATATACTATTAAAATTAAGTTGGTATTTATCTAAACTAGATGGTTTTAAATTAAGATATTAATTTTAACACCCAGGGCAACCACTAAGATAATAACTCCAAAATAGTTAACTAAATAAAAGAAATAAAAGTACAGAAGAAAATATTTGTCTAACACAAAAGAAGGCAGAATTAGGGGAATAGAGAAACCAAAAAAATACATAAATCCTATTTAAACAAAATCAAAATGGCAGAGGTAAGTCCCATCATATCATTAATTATACCTAGTATAAGTAAATAATAGCTAAATCACATACTGGTAAACATTTTACATTCACTAATATTCCCAACAATCATTAGGACTACTTATAAAGCATAGGCTATTTTTATCTCCACTGTACACAAAGTTAAATTGATTCAGAATATTTTCCAAGGTTACACAGACAACCATAGATTATAGTTTGACCGCTCTTAACCAAGGAGTGAGTGTATCGACAGTTAAACTTTGATTCCAGCTTTCTATTCATGATGAACTAAACACTACAATTCACAATATTACTTGACTTATCAGCCATAAAGCCTATTTGATTAAACTATTATTTTATTTAATTGAGGACAGTCACATGCAGGGGAGAGAAAAATCAAAATCTATTTGTGTTAACAAACAGAAAGTAAATTTAAAAAGAAAGTAAAACCAAAAACAAAAAAACAAAAAAACAGCCTAGATTCCCATTCAATGGATTCAATTGTTTTTGTAGAACTTTTTGCTATTTTGATGTTGACAATGGTATGACAATCCCAATGATACCATCTGGCCTCATCAAAAATGAGAATTGATAGGTGGTGGCAAGGAGTAGATGTAGAAGATAACAGAAAAAAGAGGGAATTTCTTTGTGTTTCAGAAGATTCCTGTTAAACCCAACCTACTATTTAATCTAAATGGCATTTGGCAACTCTGCATCTCTTTCTGTCAAAGGTAGATCTGGGTAGTGGTGACCACCCAGTGTCAAATGGCAGTAGTAAGGAGAGTAAAAGTAGGTATTATTGATATATTGCACAAAAAGTAGACATAAGCCAAGACTGTCCCAGTCAAATTAAAACACATGGTCCCCCCTACTTATGAATGAATGGGCCACTTATATTTCTCTCTTCATTGAAAGTTAGAACTTACTTTTTAATGCAGAAGACTTACATCCATCACTATTACACACCATGCATAAATATATCAATTCAAAATGGATCATCACCTATACAGAAAGCTTAAACTATAAAAGTTCTAGAAGAACACACAGGAAACTATCATGTCCCTGGAATAAGCATAGATTTCAAAGTGGTTCATTTCGTCTTCCAAACTAAAGTCTAAGGCACAGAACATTCTTTCTCTCTTCCTTCCAGGAAAGCAATTTTTCCACTCTTCAGTCTGAACAACAAAAATGATCCATCCAAGTGCTTTTTCTCAGGATAAAAATCTGATTCAATGCAACTTTAAATTTTTGCCTAGAAGTTTTAAAAACCCTACCTGATATCCAATGTCCCTAAAATTACCACTTGTGTGTGTCAACACTCCTCTCACTGTAAATCTCCTGTTTTCCTGGCACTGATGATGGCCATTGAAGTCCGTTGCAGACTGTCAGCTACCAATATCTTTGGTAAGATCCTGTGTTTTCCCTCCTTTGTTCACATCCTCCAGACAATGTATATACTACAGGGATGTTCCTCTGTGGCAACTAGCACAGTCCTGTAACCCTGAGGGTAATAGCTGCCTGCCTCCCTTCATTTAGTCAGGATTATCAGAGCCTTGCTCTAGAAAGCATCTTTAAAACATTCCACTGTGTTGTACTTACAATCTCACCCTTTCTTGTGTGTGTGTGTGTGTGTGTGTGTGCGTGTATACTCAAAAACACACTGTAAGCAAAATAGTTTGTATTCATTCCCTGGGGCAAAATTAATTTCTTTTCACATAACCTGCGTATTACTTTGATAAAGCTTACAATAAAAATAAATAAAAATAACTTACTTTTTGCTTCTTGTCACAGAGAGGTCACAGAATTGTGAGGTTGTTATTGACATCAGGAGGATGAGAACAGGGAGGACAAGGAAGATTCCAATGTTAAGAGAGTAAGCAGGATCCTACAGAATCAAAAAAGATCTATTTCAAGGTACAGCCATGTAACAGTCTGTTTTAAACAGTATAATGCAAACAAGCTAGATCTATTTGTACTGAGAAGGAGTGATCTTCAAAATACTGTTAAATAAGACAAAGAGAAGTGCATATGGTATGCATAATATACTAATATACTAATATACATAATAATATAGTGTGTGTTTTTAAAATAACTTACATACATATATATTTATCTGTACATTTCTGTGAAGATACACAAGAATTGTACCTGTTGTAAATTCTAGAAGGAAGGGTTTTAGTGTCTTATGAAGGCAATTTTTGCTTTTATTTGTATTATTTTGTATTCTTATCATGTACAGGCATTGCTTTATAATTGTTTTTGCTTATTTATTCATTTATTTATTTATTCATTCATTCATTCATGAGAGACACAGAGATAGAGTCAGAGACATAGGCAGAGGGAGAAGCAGACTCCCTGTAGGAAACCTGGTGCAGAACTCAGCCCCAGGACCCTGGGATCATGACCTGAGCCAGTGGCAGATGTTCAACCACTGAGCCACCCAAGCGCCCTTGTTTTTTGCTTCTTATAAAAGGACCTATTGCATAACCACAAAATAAAATATTTTCTCAAAATAGGAAAAAATAAATTAAACCTTACTTTTATTCTCATCTGTATCCTTTGCTTATTTTAAGTAGCAAGTCACTTGATTACACAGATTAGCCTCCCCACATTCCTTGGCAGGTAAGAGTAAAATTTGAATTGAATATTTAATGACTAGGATACTGTCATTGTTTGAAATGAGGATAGTTGCAGCAGCTCATGTGATTCACCACAAAGATTTTATAACCAGATGAAACGTATGGAGACTGAACTGGTGTATGCATGTCCTTCCCTTGATACATTCAGCATTCTTTAAAACGGGTGTTGGCCAAACTACATACTCAGATACACTCACTCTCTGGATTTAAAATCCCAATCTAGAACAAAAACTGTGCTTTTACTTCTTGGTCTTATTTTCATGATGGTCTAAATTTAGTAAAAGTAAATATGAAAGTTGAAGAAAGGAGAAACAAAAGATAATTGAGAATTTTCCAATACAATTTCTATTGATGGGGTTAGAAACACCAGGACTTAATTTGCCAGCCCATGAAAAATGTGGCCAAGTCTGAGGCAGTGAAAATCTGCATTCCAGAAGTACATATAGCAACAGAAAATGAAAAATAGGACAGGAAAATTATCACTATTTTGCATACCTTAAATGATATAAAATTTACCCTTAATATTTATTAAGCATTAAACCTATACACCCATGCATAATTCAAAATATTTGCCATTTTTTAAAGATCTTATTTATTTTATATTTGAGAGAGAGAGAGAGAGAGAGAGCACGGGGGGTAGTGCAGAGGAAAAGGGAGAAGGAGAGGGAGAGAAACTCAAGCAGACTCCATGCTGAGTGCCAATGCAGTGCTCAATCTTAGGATCCTGAGACCATGACCTGAGCCCAAACCAAGAGTGGGATGCTTATCTAACTGAACCACCCAGGCACCCCCATATTTTATTTAATCACAACATAAACCTCAGAGGTGCTGTATAGTTTTAGTGGAGTCAATATGATACTAAAGCAATGTCTTCATAGCAAATGAATCAGGTTTTAATCCTGCTGGTCAATCTGTTCCTTTAAATCTTCACAGTGGTATGAATAAAATCTTTTCACTTGCAAAAACATGGATGGAGCTAAAGAGTATAATGCTAAGCAAAATAAGTCAGTCAGAGAAAGACAAACACCATATGATTTCATTCATATGTGCAATTTAAGAAACAAAACAAACATACAAAGGGAAAAAAGGCAAACCAAGAAACAGACTCTTAACTACAGAGAACAGAGGGTTTCAAGAGGGAAGATGTGTGTGAGATGGGTGAAATAGCTTAAGGGGTTTAAGAGTACAGTTATCATGATGAGAACTGGGTACAGTGTATAGAATTGTTGAATCACTATATTTTGCACATGAAACTATTTATAAAACAACTATACTGGAATTAAAATTAAAAACTTAATTTAAAAAAATCTTCACAATGGTTACTAACTACCATGACCAAATTCGCCGTGCAGTGATTGGTGCCAGCCGTTGTAACAGCTGAGATGGAGAGCTAAGATGTTCCATGTCCATTCACTTCGTGTATATAAATGTGCCTTCTGACAGGAAAGATGATTCAATAAGATAAAATGTGGGAAAGAACTGCTGGAGAAGAAGAAAACTGTCTACCACGGAAACCTTAATAAACAAGCCAGCGAACATTTATTCTACATTTTTCAGTTTTGTTCCACATGATGCATGATTATTTTGATCTTAAAAACTGCACACTTTTTTAGCAGAATACACTTTGAACACAGAGAGATCAAAGTAGACTAGGGTAACCCACTTCCTCTGAAATGGATATTAAGAATTTGCTACATGCTTCATTATATTCACTTAAGTTAATCAGTATGATATAATCATTGGCATTGCCATTTAATCCATTCTTTTAAAAGAGCAAGCTCTTACTAGTACATTACTCCTGCTCTTCATGAATGAGCCTCTGCAGAGCTCTTAAATCACCACTTATGGGTTACTGACATTGCTATTAAGGGGGCAGGTAAAAATATTGTTATATGTATTTTGCCCTGTAAATTGTCCATCATCAGTACCAAATGATGCCCTTTAATTATTTCATTACTATGTTATATAGTACAATGAGTTGTGTGGTAGACTGATTTAATAATTTCGGTTTGAGTTTACCATATGAAGAGAGAGTGGATTAATTAACATGATTCTATTCAAGCCGATTTGATCTTACAGAACAAAAATGCATTTCATCATTTCTATGAGCCATTTATTTTATGCCTTATGAATCATTTAAATGAAACTCCATAGGGAAACTATTGTGTAAAGTATAAAATATACCTTAAAAAACTTTTATGAGTAAAAAAAAATTCCTAAAATATTTTACTGGGGAAAATGATTAAATAAAATATGTAATAAATAGAGTTATTTACAAATAATAGAAAAGATTCACTTTTTCCCTTCATTTCTCTGTAGTTATATTATCATGATAATATGCCTGCATCATTGATTTTTATCCCCTTTTCTATTGAATTATGGCTTCAAGGTTCAGTGCACTGATAGGAAAAGACACAGATATGTCCTGCTTTCAGATATATGAGGAAGTAGAATTCATCTCACTTGGTAAACAATAAAAAGTGAGATTCTTTTTCTCAATAATTGATACACATTTAACATATAATTATATATTATATATGAGCATATATGTATTTCTTTGTATTGTACAAGTAACTATAGGTTCAATATTTTATATTATTCAAATTTAAATTAAAACATCAATTTTATCCAAATTTTATATGTATAATAACAGGTCACAGTAAAACTAAATTTTATTTGAGAAACAAGGAAGGGGAAAGCTGGTGAAGTGTAGATATTAGTCCAAAACAGTGGATCTTCTGAATAATCTAACATCTCTTTGAGACAGCATCTCAATACCATTTTACTTTTAGTAAGTGTTTTCTTGGTCCATTAGGTCGAATCCAATTTTCATGGTTCTGTGTTACAAAGAATTCTGTTCCTTCCACCTTCAAGGTTGTCTGGTTTTTATTTGATCCTAGTTAGGGTTTAGCATAGCTATCTCTGGCTAAAAATGGGCAACACTTTATGATCAGCAATTGATAAGAAGACAAGAAGTGTTAAGTCACAATTTTACTACAAGTGTATAAATGTGTAAATCAGTAGAAATCTAGAAATCTGATTTTAAAAAATCACATAGGTGTGCTACATAAAGTATATTTTTCTTAACTCTTTTGTGACATTTCATCAGAACTGGAGGTCAGATTTTTTTGTTGAGCAACTCTTTTTAAATGTTATTGATCCCTTGGAGGATGTTAAGGAAATTTTTTATGCTATACTCTCCAAAGTTATTTATTAAAATTTGTTTTGATTTTATACAAGAGTGTTTGAATAAGAATCCTAGGGTCCTTCGTGAAATTATCTTTAATATCTTCACTTTATGTGAACTCTTTATGGAGCTGGCTTCTAAAATAATTCAGGCAAATATTTTCATACTGCAAGAAAAAAAACACATTTTGAATCTCTAGATTATAGGAACAAAGAACTTGCCCATCTATTCTATGTCTATACAAATTGTGTGTGTGTGAGATACGAATATTTAATATGAGAATTAACATCTTGACATATTTTTAAGTGTGCAATATAGCATTAACTACAGGCAAAATGTTGTACAAGAGATCTCTAGAACATATTGATTTTATGTAACTGAAACTATATATCCACTGAGCAGTAACTCCCCAAACACTGGCAACCACCACTCTGCTCTCTGTGTCCATGAGTTTTTCATTTTAGATACCTCATATAACCATGCAGAATTTGTCCTTCAGAGATCAGTTTATTTCACTTAGCATAATGTCCTCCACGTTCATCCACATTGTCATTTTTGGCAGGATTTCCTTTTTTTTTAAGGCTGGATAATATTCCATTGTTTGTATATACCACATTTTCTTTATCTATTCATCTATCAGTGGGCATCTAGGTTGTTTCTATATCTTAGCTATTGCAAATAATGCTGTAATGAACATGGGGGTATAGATGTCTCTTAGATATCCCGATTTCAATTATTTTGGATATATAAAGATGAATAACGATTTGTATAAAGTCATTGTATTGTCAAGAAATTTAATATATTTGAAGAGATAAAATACATATACATGGAAATGAATCAGATAATTTATGATTAATATCTAGATCACAGAAAATATATTCAGTTCCCAGAAAGAAGGAATGGTTAAGAGTTTGACTATCTGGGGATATAATGAAATATATGTCAAAAAGATTTTTGGAAAAGGCAAAGATATCCTAAATAACTGATTTTGTAAAATAAATAACAGATTCTCTACAACAGAAATCATGCCTCATAAATTATTATGATTACTATTCTGGGATGTAGTAAGAATAACCTAAGTCATTGAAAGGCAAAAATTAGGATATGTCACTTAACAGCATTTTATTTAAAATTATTAAGAAAAATTAAAATTTCTGGTGGCTGTTTTTTCAACAAATATTTATTTATTACTATTTAATTCTAGGCTCTAGGAGTTAAATATTTTTCCTGTTTCATTTTTCCCCTCTACTAAGGGAAACCTCCACCATGCACTTAATGATCCCGGCCTGCTGGAATTCATTTCCCTGTGTAACTTCCCTACATACTGTCCCAGCACTGCTCTGCAGGATGAATAGGATACTGCAGAAGCAGTGATAGGCTATTTCAACAAATAGGTTATAAAGCACTGTGGCTTCTGCCTTGAACCCATTTTCTTTTGCATCATATGCTCAGTTGGAAGACATAATGTGAGCAGTCATATGCAGAGGCCCATGTGGCAAGGAACTGAAGCCTCTTGCCAACAGCCATGGAAGTGAGGTGGGAAGTAGACCCTCCAGACCCAGTCAAGCCTTTGGCTGTTGGCTAAAGCAACAGCTGATGCCCTGATTGCAGCCACGTGCTAGACTGAGCCAGAATCAACCAGCTAAGCAGTTTCCAAAACACTGGACACGCAGAAACTTTAATAAATGTTTGTTATTTTGATCTGTTAAGTTTGGAGTACTTTGTCATCCAGTACTGGATGGATGTCATCCAGCATCCATCACTAAGTAAGTGATATTTAGGTACCTGGAAGTGGAATGCTGCTGTAACTAAAACCAAAATTATAGCACTGCTGTGGAATGAGAAGAGGACTTTGCAGAGTGTTAGTGACAGATGGAAGTGCCTTGAAGAAGCTGTTACTTGAACACTCTGATCTTTGATAAGGTGTGGGTGATGGCTGCAAGTAAAAGAAGGTAATACTACTGTTAACTGGAAGAAGGAAGAGCTTTGTTATGCAACAGAATAAGGTTTATCAACACTGTCTTCTGAAATTGTGTTAGGTAGAAAATTTGTCCAATGGACCAGATGATCTAACTGCTAAGACTCCCAACCAAAGTGGTGAGTGTGCCACCTGGTTTCTTTCTGCTATTTGGAGCAAAATAAAGAAGATACATAAACTCAAGGAATGGCTAATAGAGAAAAAGGAGCTATGACTTGATAGTTTTCAAAAACTTCTCAACTTCTCCTAGCAGTAAATGATGCTATAAAATAGCTAAAAAATGGCTTCCAAGCAAAGATCATGTTCAGAGCAATGTGAGGATAATACGATCCAGTGATGATGCCAAGGTGTGACTCTAAAATCTTATGTTAGAGTGAGTGGTTGATAATGGAAGAATTGACAGGATCCAGAAAATGGGATGAGTGTAGGATCAAACTGGTGAAAGAGGTCAAATACATGAAAAATGGGGCAGAAGAGGAGCAGAAAATAGCAGCCACAGGAACCGAGAAAATGTGGAACAAAGGGCCAGTTCAAATGTGAGACTTAAAACTAATGAAGAGATTCCAGGCTTAGTTCATCAACCCAGAGCAAATAGGCACATCTCTGAGAGCCAACAGGAATTCTTCAGAATCCTGGATTAAAAAAAATGAAAAAGGGTCATGATTATTGCTTGGAAGAAGAGGATATCACATAGCACTGATTCTACCCCTCAAAGCAGGAGTGACCACTGTGTGAACTGGTTACACTTGAACTGAAATCTTTGCAAAGGTTGGTTCTCTTCAAGGAACCGCACTATAGTGAAGAAGTTCGTTCCATTTCGTATGCAACATTATTTTTTAAGGTTTTATTTATTTATTCATGAGAAACAGAGAGAGAGGGGGAGGGCAGAGACACAGGCAGAGGGAGAAGCAGGCTCCATGCAGGGAGCCCGACGTGGGACTGGATCCCAGGTCTCCAGGATCACCCCCTGGGCTGAAGGCAGTGCTAAACCGCTGAGCCACCCGGGCTGCCCTCATATGCAACATTAAATTACAGTGTTTCTTAATGAATTTGTAAAGGAATATTGCTAAAATAAACAAACAAAAACCTGTTAATGAAATTTCTTTGTTGCTGCTGGTTAAAATCTCGTGCATCTTTTCACTTCTCTTGTGTCCAGTTATGCAGCAAAATTCTGCAATTTTACCTTCAAGATACTATTGGTTTTATAGATGCTCTCCAACCACTTTTCTATAAGAGGAGGTAACAGTGAACTCAGATATCAAACTTCTGTCAGAACTGTTCTGCTTCTAAGATAAGCATCTCCTTCCCTCTCACCTCCCTCCTTGTCTCTTGCCTTGAGACAGGGAGGGAGAAAAGGGCCTTCCTTTTCACCTGTACTGTTGTACTTTGGAGATGGGATGGTGCTAAGGCAAGTCTTGTTTCTCTGCTAAGAAGAAGTAGAGAAGCCATTATCCCCTACAAGCATGTTGTGACATGACTCCTAGTGTCATGTAGGAGAGAGCAGCCGGTAGTTTATTGACCAGATATGTTAATCAAGGATTAAGCTTTCAACACTGGCTTTGTTCAGAGGCAGACAGAAGTGCGATCACATATCCTTTTGAATCCCTCTTCTGCACCTTTTTTTTTTCCTAAAAAAAAGTAAACATTTTACTATTTTCACTTAAAAAAATAAATAAAATAAAATAAAATCCATTAAATCTCAGAATGGTCTAAAGTACTATTCAGTCAGATAAAAGGTCCCCTAAACAGATTAAGGGTATGCCTCACAGATCCCAAATAACAGTGATAAAGCTCATAAGCAGTTCAAAGGCAGGGACCCCTAAATCATCTCAGAAGAAACTCACGTAAAAAGGAGAGATCTTAAAGAATTTTGGTCTAGTGCAAATGATTCTTAAGGAGGAGAAATTCTACCCTTACCTTCATCCCCATAAGGGACCTTTGGCTATGTCAAAAAATTGTTTGGCTTAGGGCAGCACAGGGTGGCTCAGTGGTTTAGTGCCACCTTCAGGGTGTGATCCTAGAGACCCAGGATCGAGTCCCGCGTCAGGCTGCTTGCATGGAGCCTGCTTCTCCCTCTGCCTGTGTCTCTGCCTCTCTCTCTCTCTCTCTCTGTTATGAATAAATAAATTAAAAATCTTAAAAAAAAAAACTGTTGGCTTAAGGTAACTTGGAAAAGCCCTACTGGTATCCAGTGGGTGAGGCCAGTATGCTGCCAAAACCTTGTTATATACATGACTGTCCTACAAACACAACAAAGAAATATCAAGCCCCATACAACACTAATAGTATTAAAGTTGAATAACCTTGTCTAATGGAGTTAATTGTAACAAGATTCACAGAAGCCCAGCATACTAAAAATATATATGTATATATATAGATAGATAGCCCAGCATATTTATATACATATAATATGTGTGTGTGTGTGTGTGTGTATATATATATATATATATATATATATATATATATATATATTCATTCACAGGAACATCATCAGCTTAGATGCTGAAATGGAGAGACAGTACAAAATAAAAGCAGATTTGAACTCTCCAAATTCTATCAGCAGGAAGCCACTAAGAATATTCGTTAGTTGCAAACACATGCTATTATGAAAAAAAGGAAGGTTGAATCAGAGTGGAATCAAGATCTCAAAAAGAAGGCAGAGCCTTGAATCATGGAGAATTAATTATTCAAAGGGCTGAAGACCTAATCAAGGACATTCCAACACTGACTCAACTGAATTTCAGAATTGTGATGAACTAGTGACTCCTCTATGCAGTCTGTTTTCACCTTTTATGAACAAAAATCTGTATATTAGTGACCCTGTTTCTGTCCTTCTATTGCATGTTGGATGTGCAGGTGTTAGATTACTTATCTCAACAGTTTTATTAAGTGAGGAGAGAATATTCATGAAGTTGAACTTGGGGAATTGTATTCAAGAAGTCTCATCTATACCTGGTCTTAATTTGGATGACAAGATTCTGGATTTTGAGCTGCTGCTATAATAGAGGCCTTGGAGGTTTTTGGAGACCTTGGGAGAGAAGGAGTTTATTTTGCATGTAGGAGTGATTATTAATAATTAAGGAACAGAGGGCAAACTGCGGCAGTCAACCATCAAGATGACCCCCAGTATTTCCCACGTCCATTACCCATGCCCTTGTGTACTTACCTCCCACATAATATCAGGCTTGATTTATATATTATTTATTATTGCTATAAAAAATGTTACCCCAGAACTAAGTGGCCTAAGACAAGATATATTTTTATCCTCGAGTTTCTGTAGGTCAAGAACCTGGACACAGCTTAGGTGGGCCCTTCACTTCCGAATCTGTCACAAATCTGTAATGTAAATGTTGGTCAGGGCTGTGGTCTCATTTAAAGTCTCAACCTTGGAAAAAGACGATTTCAAGCTCACTCATAAGATGATTGGCATGACTCATTTTCTCAAAAGTTGTTGAATCAAGGATATCAGATTTTTTTTTTTTTTTTGGATAGTTCTCTCATTTCCTTGCCAGTAGGCTTCATATGCTTGTGACAAAGGCTGCTGGTATGCTCACAATCTATACTAAGCAGCTCGAAGAGTTATGAGGATTAAACTGTAAATGTAGTTTACAGTGCTACGTAAGTAACTAACACATACAATAGCAAACTCTAGGTCCCGTCCGTTATTACAATTACTCAGAAATGGAAGAGAACAACTTTAATGCAATGCATTTATTTTTAAAAATTCACATGTTAATTGCCAGAATTCCAGAGATTAAGCACATAAATGCATGAATTATTAGAAGTCTGAAATGGAAAAGAACAATTTCAGTATTACTCCTTCCTATTCATTTTCTTTCAAATTGGTGGGTAATTTAAGAAATTAAAACATAGAAATAAACTATTTAGGTAATATTCTTATTTCTAGCTCATTAAGAGAAAAACTTAACTATCATATTTGTAATATATTCACATAAAGTTTTTATTGGTAAGTCACAGAGCATACATCTGTTATAATTTGACAAGCGAAATCTCCTGGGGAAAAGAAAAATATATGTATAATAAAGTATAATTATAATTGATTAAATAGACAGTCAAGCTCATATATTATCACAAGCAAGAAAACTATTTCCAGGATATATTATGGAATTATACTAACAACTGTGGTTTCCTGCTAAAATAACACACAACAAATTAGGTTTTTATGTTAAGCCATAAAGTTTTTAGATGACTAAGTTACTCATATAATGTATAGACTATCTCCGTTTTAATGACTTGCACAAAATTCAGAAGTCATTTATTTACATTTACTCATCATAGCCTGTTATGTAATTACTAATAACATAATATCCAAATATCATGCTATATACACAAAAGGATTATCCTCAAATTCAATTACAAGCCTAGTAAGTTAAACATAATTGCTTGCATATTATTTTTTAAACTTTGTGCTAGCATATATTCACCATTGTATGAAAAGACATTGCATGTTGATAAACTTTTATTTTCTATTATAAATGGAGGGGGGGAAAAGGGCCTCTTGATTGCTCTAGCCCTTATTTTGTTAGTTATTAGCCAGGGTAGAAAAAGTCCAAGAAAAAAGAGTAAATCCAGGAAGAAATCCATTATCAAGGCTCAGTCTTCGGGTTTGTCTTTTCTGATTTCCTGGTGCATTATAAAGGCAAGTGGGTAGTTTTTCTAAGTTATAGGATTTAGAACAAATCAACTTACAATATGTTTCTATGATCGTGTCCTTCCCTACTAGGTGTCCAGGATATTTATTGGTCAAAATCCATTGACCCTATATGTGAACCTTAAACTTACTTTCACTATTACCAGATTCTCAAAATTTTCCTCTGATTGGTACATGCCATCTGAAGCCCTACATATTTTGTCTCTATATATTGCTCTAAATTCAATTATTTATTCATTCTGTTAATATACTGAGAATTATTTCTAAGCAGTAACTATGCTATTATACTGTCCAGAGTTCCAAACATGCATCAAGCAAAAATTTTCCAAATCAAGGCAAGTCAGGGTGCCCATCTGTACAGCATTCAAACCTCGGGGCTCTGTGGATGGGTATGTGTATGTGAGTGTGTGTGTTCCTGCACACTTGTGCTCACACACAAACACATGTAACTATGTGATAGGTATATAAACAAAATTTCATATGTAAATAGATACAAATATTTTGACATTTTCAAGAGCATTTAATGTAAACCAATTATCAATATTTCAGACAATGCCTCCGTTATATATCAGAAAATGCTTTGCTTTGGACTACTGCTAAGCATTGGAGTTAGTGTCTAATAGCTAATGGTCGTGATATCTGATTTCTTCTCTGGAAACTTTTGAAGACTCTCCTTGAATAACCAATTAGTTCACAGTAAAAGAATTCATTCTACTTTCCAAATTAGCTAGATTGAAATTTTCATATGAATCTAATGATTGTTACAAAATAATGATAAAAAAACAAGAAATAAAATCACTACAATATACTATAAAGGAATTGACAAAGTCAATTTATATTTATATACTTTATTTTTATATTTATATAATTTATATTTTATATTTTATATTTATATTTATATTTATATTTATATTTATATTTATATTTATATAATTTATATACTATAAAGGAATTGACAAATTTGACAAATATTACAAATATGATAGTTAAGTTTTTCTCTTAATGAGCTAGAAATAAGAATATTACCTAAATAGTTTATTTCTATGTTTTAATTTCTTAAATGCATTTAGTACAAATGGTGAAAAAAGTAAAGTTGCTTACTCGAAATACAAAAATAATATTTTCAACATTTAAATTTGTGAGTTATTTCAAAATATATGA
Organism: Vulpes lagopus; assembly: GCF_018345385.1. Taxonomy (NCBI): domain Eukaryota; kingdom Metazoa; phylum Chordata; class Mammalia; order Carnivora; family Canidae; genus Vulpes; species Vulpes lagopus. The sequence continues at coordinate 44,333,987 of NC_054839.1, forward strand.
AGATAATTAACATTAGCTGCTCCCACCTGTCAATTTTAAGGAAATACTGGAACTAGTAATATTTTTTCTGATGAGATACAAATGAAGTAGCATCTTTAATTAATTAAACATATAAGCTCTTCAATTCGTTTTAAAAAGCAAATAAAGATATTTTTAATAACTGTTGCTCTTCAAAATTCTTAATTTTTATTTTTATTACTTCTGTTTTATTTTCTGGTATATTAATTACATACTCTGACTTGATTAATATATTGTGAAATTAGATGATATAAGTATGTCAGGTCATTCGTGACATATATATTTCAAGTGTAGATATTTGTGAGATATATATACTGGTACATATATATAAATAAATACATATATATATAACATATATATACATACAAATCTTTGTATTTACTATCTGCTTAATTATCTGAAACAAATTTTGCATAGCTGTATTCAGACTCTATCTAGAGATTTCCTAAAACATATTAATCCTAAAATATGGGAAGGTATAGTACTATAAATTATACTAGATTTTTAAATATATATATTTTATTTAACTATAATTTTGCACTGAGAGGGAAAAAAGTCAATAAAAAATTCCTTGCTTTGTCAACTCAACTGTCCACATGAATACTCATATACTCTGTATTCCCACCTGATATTTCACTGTCTAGATAAATTGTTCATGCCCTTGGGCTGACTAATCCCATTTTTGCCATAGATCCCTTCTAAAACTCACATAATCATGGATATTTTTTTTTCTAGCACCTCTCCTTTCCTTCTAGGGAATTTTTTTATTTTTCACTCTATATTGGATCATCCCTATCAAAATGAAATCTATTTTTTTCTCCCACCTTTTTCACTTGTTTTCATACCCCATGACAGCTACTACTCAACTTCTGTCCCTCCATCTTATCAAAATTCACCTTAAGTGGGACTCAGGCAGTTAGGCCTCCAACTCTTGATTTTGGCTCAGGTTATGATCTTAAGGTCCTGAGGCTGAGTCCCAAGTCAGACTCCATGGTCAGCGGGGAGTATGCTTGAGATTCTCTCTCCTTCTGACCCTCCCCATCCAAATAAATAAGTAAATAAACAAATAAATAAATAAGTCTTAAAAAAAGATAAAACTTCCCCTAAGAGTTGTCTATTCTCTCTCTTTTCAGTTCTCATCTCATTCTCTCAGTTATTGATCCCAAGCAGGCTTTCTCCTGCATTTCTTCAACAGATGCTACTCTAAAATTCAGCAATGCTATCTATAGGTTGGAGTTTAGGTGACAGGAAGACCTGACAGATGCTGGAACTTGGCCCATCGTGAGCCATGGAGATCTTGATGGAAAAAAAAGGATGGGGGAGAAATATTCTAGAATCTTCCCATCTACCTTCCAATGTCACATGCTGACCCACTCAAAGAGAAGAAAACTTATCCAGGAACCTGGGAAACATTGTCCTGATGAGTCAGCCCCCACAAGAAAACAGAGCCTTTTCAATTATGCACAACCAATCTGGGATGCATAACAAAGAAGAATGGGTCTGAGTGCAAACAGGCCTCAGGGAGTGGCTCAACAGACATTAAATAAATATTTTGGATTCAATAAATGATTTGAAATTGTGAGTAGATGTGGAAAATATAATGTAATCTCTTTGATATATATTAACACAATTCAATGGAAATTGAAAATAGAGAAACATTTTCTGCTTTATGTATAATAAAATAATGAGTATAATTATTATAGTGTTACAATTATATTATTATATCATCATAATGTTATATGTATACATATAATTATATATTTTATGTAAAAATATTTTATGTATTTATATCATTATTATATGTTTAATAAAGGCTATATTCAATAAACTTTTCTAATTTAAAGTGCCAAAATTAAATTTTGCTTAGAAATAATAACTTTTGGGCACCTGGGTGGCTCAGTGGTTAAGCGTCCATCTTTAGCTCAGGTCATGATCCTGGGGTTCTGGGATTGAGTCCCACATGGGGCTCCCCTGAGGATCCTGCTTCTCCCTCTGCCTATGTCTCTGCCTCTCACTCTGTGTCTCTCATGAATAAATAAAATATTTAAAAATAATAATTTTTAGCATCCATATCTGTTGCAGACATGTATCAATATTCATAAAACTAAAATAAACAATTCTTTGTCACTTTCCTTGATTCAACTCTTAGATCTTGGCAGTAAGGTCTTATGACAAATAATTAAACAAATCAAGACAAAAGTGCATTTTTGAAAAAGCATAGGGTAGAACTTCTGACTTAGCTGGCTCTTATGACAAATAATTAAACAAATCAAGACAAAAGTGCATTTTTGAAAAAGCATAGGGTAGAACTTCTGACTTAGCTGGCCTACCAGTCCTATGCAGGGCACGAAGGGGTGGAATAGTTGTGAAGGTGTAGTCCTTCCAAATTGAGAACATTTGAGACCTTCCTTAACATCCCTATAACTTAGGTGTTCTGAAAGTAAAAGCAACAAAGTAATAAAAAATATATACATAAGCAAACATTTCTATTAGCTCCAGAATTTTTTCAACTTTTTTAAGTTCCTTTTCTGAATCTTTCTTTTTTTAATATGTATTATTTTTTATGGAAGTTCGATTTGCCAATATATAGTATAACACCCAGTGCTTGTCCCATCAAGTACCCTCCTCAGTGCCTATCACCCAGTCACCCTATCCCCCCACCCACCTCCCCTTCCACTACCTTTGTTCATTTAATCCTGCCACAAAATGTTTAATCCTACGTTAAATATATTTTTAAAAATAAAGGTAATGTTAGTGTTTCATACAGATGATCCTCAGAAAATTAACAATTGATTTATCATACCATGGAGGCCATAAGGCAATGGGATGACATATTAAAAGTCCTGTGAACAAAGAATTCTGTAGCTGTCAAAACTGTCCATCAAAATGAAGGAGAAATTCCTACAGGAAATGCTAAAGGGAGTCCTCCAGATTGAAATAAAAGGACACTAGAGAGGAACTCAAAGCCATATGAGGAAATAAAGATCTCTACTAAAGGTAAATACGGGCATAAATGTAATCTAGTATTACTATAGACTTGGTTTGTAAGTACACTTTATTTCTTACAGAATTTAGAAGACAAATGAACGATTATATATCTAAGTTATTATACACATAATTGGTAAAGATGTAACTTGTGGCAATGACAACATAAAGGCGGGGTGAATCAGAGCTGCATAGGGGCAGAGTTTTGTATGCTATTGAAGTTGGTATCAATTTGAACCAGATTGTTATAAGTTTAAGATGTTAAATATGATTTCCATGGTGATCACCAAGAAAATATCTAAGAACTATGCAGCAAAAAAAGAGAAGGGTAAAAAATTCTCATAAAAAAAAAAAATCATCTGCAGTAAAAAAAGAGAAGGGTAAAAAATCCTCAATAAAAAAAAAAAAATCAGCCTGGGTAGTTCAGTCAGTTAGGCATCTGACTCTTGATTTTGGCTCAGATCATGATCTCAGTGGGGGAGGGATTGAGCCCCATATGGGGCTCCACAGTCAGTGGGGAATCTACTTTAGATTCTCTCCTTCCCTCTTCCTCTGCCTCTCCCCTTGCACTCTCTCTCTCTCAAGTAAGTAAATAAATCTTTTTAAAATATTAGCTAAACAGGGATCCCTGGGTGGCGCAGCGGTTTGGCGCCTGCCTTTGGCCCAGGGCGCGATCCTGGAGACCCGGGATCGAATCCCACGTCGGGCTCCCGGTGCATGGAGCCTGCTTCTCCCTCTGCCTGTATCTCTGCCTCTCTCTCTCTCTCTGTGTGTGACTATCATAAATAAATAAAAATTTTTAAAAAATTTAAAAAAAATTTAAAAAAAATAAATAAAATATTAGCTAAACATGACAGAAGGCAGTAATGAAGGACATGAAGAACAAAAAATTATGAATGAGGAACATACAGAAAACAAATAGCGAAATAGCAGTAATAAATCCTTTCTTATTAGTCCTTACTTTGAATGCAAATAAACTACATTCTCCAATAAAAAGGCAGAGATCAGTTGGGGCAGCTGGGTGACTCAATCAGTTAAGCGTTTGACTCAATTTCAGCTCAAGACATGATCTCAGGGTCATAAGATCAAGCCCCACAGGGAGTCTGCTTGAGATTCTCTCTCTCTCTCTCCATCTCCCTTTCCCCCCACCTCACTTTCTTTCTTTCTCTCTCTCTCAAATAAATAATCCTTTTTTTAAAAAAAAAAAATTTAGAGATTGGTATAATGGATTCAAAAACCAAAAAACAACCATATATAGTCTACAGGAGACTCAGTTTAGCTTGAAAGACACAGATTGAAAATGAAAGGATGGAAAAATTATTCTATGCAAACAGTAACCAAATGAGAGCTGGAATGGCTAGATTAGTATTAAACAAAGTAAACTTTAAGTCAAAATCTACTACAAGAGACAAAAAAAAATCATTATACATTGATAAAAGGATGAACTCATCAAGAAGATATAACAATTACAAACATACACACATTATTGTACACTAACAGTGGGAATTTAAAATGGCACAGCAGCTGTGGAAAGCAGTTTGGTGGTTTGAAAAGCTTAAGAAACTTCAAATGATAAGAAACAGCACTGCACAACAGCCAAAAGTGTAAACTAACTCAAATGTCCATCAACAGCTAAAGGAAAAAGCAAAATGTTGTATATACATACAAGGGAATATCATTCACTAATTCTGATACATAAAGTACTTTGAAAACATATGCTCAGTATAAGATACAAAAGGACAAATGTTAGGTGATTCTACTTATAAGAAATATATAATAGAGGCTAATTCACAGAGACAGAAAGTAGATTAAAGGTTACCAGGGGCATGAGGAGAGGAGAATGGGTGAGTTATTGCCCAATGATTATGTGTTCTGTTTAGGTGATGAAAAGGATTTTTTTGGGGGGGTGGAATATATATACACAATAAGAGAAATCCAAAAAACATCATCTTCTTTGGCTGATGGCTTATTTTCCAGGGAATTAGCAACATCTGAAGCAAACCTTCCCCAACAGCCTTGAAAAGTCTCAGACAAGCCCTTGATGGTCCCACACGAGTAATGCTCTCACTCCTGAATCAATTACATCGATCCTGTGAATTAGGTTTTCCGATTAGACTGAACTGACTCTCATAACCAAACCTGAAGCCAGAAGAGTAGATTTTGCCACCTGCAAACAGACAGAATTAACCTCTTACAGGAAAGAGGAATTCCGTCATTGGTAAAATAGAAGGAGCCTCGGCAGATCAAAATGGCAAATTGCTGGAGCTATCTTTATCGCAGATCTATAACTAAACCTAAAACTGCAAGTTCGAGAAAAATAGAGTATTAAGAAATATCAAAAGTTGTCATAAAGCTTTTGAGTGATTCATAGCAATGTGATACATGTTTATGTCTCATTATTTAACCCGTTGTACAATGAAATTTCTAAAATGTGATACGTACCGTCACCTTAATATCTTCTTCCAAGTAATTTCATAAGACAGGGATAGCTAGCTAAATGTTAACTAACAATCTTTCCTCTCTCTCTCTCTCTCTCTCTCTCTCTTTTGCTCAATGACTTCAGGAGTTGGTTGCATTGTTAAGTTATGGAAACAAGACATTCTTCTTCATTTTTTTTAATAGCTCCTGTTTAATGACATTATCCTTCAGGGACACAGATCCTTACCATAAAACTGTATCCTCTCTCACCCCTTCTTACTTAAGGAAGCTCAGTCTCAGTAGCAGAACACTGGTTTTCTGGCAAGCACCTTGCTAAAAAAATAAAATGTCCATTTAGTTTGAAACACTAATTATTACGTGGTTGAGTATAATCATCCTTGTTAGAATCCAAATGGAACATCTGGAGTGCCAAAAAGAAACCTATCTGCAGCTACTTAGAGTAAGTTTGTTTATAAGGTGACCTTCCAGGAAATGTACTTACTTCTGTTTTAAGTCCTATAGTGAGACTTTGAAAGATGAGTGCTTTAGACTGAGTTGGGAAGGGAAGCTATTTAGAGGCAGAAGTGGTCTTGACACCCTCCAAATCATTTTATGTTATAATGTATTGGAGTAGTGTGTTCAGGTTAAAATAAGATTGCTGAGATGCTTGACACAGTCCAGAAAAGAATATGCCTCTGGACAGGATTCTATAATGAATGGCCAAATGCATTAGACTATCTGATGTGAAACTTAGTTTATAAAAGGTAAATTACTAAGCTGGCAGACAGAAAGTTTTGCTCAGGGTGTTCACATATTATAAATGCCACTGTCAGATAAATGCAAACCTAACTTTCAAGGGATAATCCTAAAAACTGTGTGACAGCTTTTAGAGGAAAACAACGATTTATCCGACACCAGAGTAGCACAATTTACCAGTAGAGTATTCTAGGAGGAGCAGTTACAATATGTTGTTTTTAATTAGGGGCTTGCTTTTCCCTGAAAGAAGAAAATATTGCCATTAATGAAATTCCACTAGTGAATTCAATTTATGGAACATCCCCTTTTAAAACCAGATCATCTTCAACAGCTTTACCCTTTGGTCAGTTACCGAATAGTGAGTGCTCTAGGAAAAAAAAGCTGCTGGAGAACTGATAATGGGATGTTGGTGCTACCACCAGCTGCAGGAACTTAGGATGGATGGAGGCAGCTTAGTCATATGGACCCTGTAGCTCCAATGATAAGCAGTAGTCTGCATCAAAATAGTGCTTATTTATATAGCCCCAAAGTTTTCAGACCTATTTAGCCAGCACAATAAACAAGACCCTTGTGGCATGAGAAACTGAATATAGCCGTAAACTGTTTAACTTCCTCTCCTGAGATAGTGACACATTGGGAGTCTCTGGATTACATTTATTATTATTATGTACCCGGTGACCAGGACATGATTTGCAGGCAAATAGCTCCACCCTGGGAGAATCTGAGGCATGGTGGGGAATCTAATTCTGGGTCCTATAGCTGGTAACAGCCCGTGATGTTTAACTCCTATTCCATACTCATTCTCCTAGAATGTTGTCAAACATTTCATTAGTTGGACAACTTTGGCAATGTTAGCCTCATTAGTAGCAGAGGAAAGCTCTCTGGCCCATTGCAAGAGGAAAAAATAAAGTCCACAAGGACTAGCTCAAGGCATATTGGCAAACATGCTTCATACTGACTTTGTTAGAGCCTCTTGTTCTTTGCCTAAAGTTTGTTGAAATTCTCCATTTTGAAAAACTAAGCAAAACTAAAAAGTTCCTTTAACATTGTTTCTCCTCAAACTACAGCTATAAATAATTTCCTAATCCATCATTTAAAAGATACTAATGGAAGAACTCAGCTCTGGAGAATCACTTGGACATCTGTGTAAAACTTCAATGAGCCTCTTCAATCTTCCATTTGGCACTTTCATTTCCTCTCACTCAACTTCCCTTTCACCCAAATACAGAGAAGATCTAGGGCCACTGTTCAAATTCATGGACAGATGTCATTTAATTCTAGTCAACCCATATTTTACTTCCATTTTGAATGTTTTCTTGGGGGGATACTAAATCATACATGAAGGAGAGAGCATAAATCATGTACAGAGAATCAATAAGAACCTATTTAACCACAACTTTGGATAAAAAGAATATAGTCCCAAGACTGCAGAAGACTCCTGTGTAGATCACATATCCCTATTTCTTACAAGATACTGACTTATCTGATAAATTTCTCTTGCTTTTTACAAATACAGTTTCTTTATCCACAAGTACATCCCTAAACAAAGGTAATTGTATTTTTCCTGCATTTCAAATTTGTTGAAGTGGAGTCACCATGGATATATTAATTTGTGGCCTATCACCAAGTTGCTACATGATACAGCAGTTCACTCATGTTCACTGCAATAATATTCCACTGTGTAAACAGATGACTTATTTTTCAGTTCTGTCCAGGACTGGTGATATAATCTGTGAGGCTCAATTCAAACTGAGAATGTGAAGCTCCTAGTTCAAAAAGTATTAAGAAGTTTAAGATATGGACAGCAGAGCAATAGACCAAGCATAGGGATATTTTAGGTATGGGCCCTATTAGACTGCATAGATCACATGCCCATGAAGCCAGTCCTGAGTATATCATTAACTTACTTGTGGATTATTTCTGGTTTTTTTTCTTCTCTCCTTGTAACTACCAAAACAGCTGCTACAAACATTCTGCTAAATTTCTCCTGGGGCATACACTCAAGAGTTTCTCCAGCATATGTACACTAGGGTTTGTTTGCTGCTTAAAGGATGGACATTTTTAAGTAGCTAATGAAAACAGTTTATCAAACTTGCTAGAATAAGTTGCATTTTCAACACAATGGATTAGATTTCCTTTATTTCACATACTTACCTGTCTACTGTACATTTAATGATGCTTAATAGTAACCCCTTGTGATTTTCAGACTCTTACTAATAAAATAATGCTGAATCTTTGTTTCCTAACCTGTTGTGATGATATTTGGAATGAATTTTCAATTATTCTATCAATGAGGAAAGCTGACATCTCAAAATGTTTTCTAATAAGTGGACACTGTATATATATCTCCATTTGTATTTTTTAAATGTATTCTTTTTTAAACTTTACAAATTTTTGTATGTAATTCTTATAGATTTCTTTTTTTTTTTTTAATTAACTTTTATTGGTGTTTAATTTACCAACATACAGAAAAACACCCAGTGCTCATCCCGTCAAGTGACCACCTCAGTGCCCGTCACCCATTCCCCTCCAACACCCGCCCTCCTCCTCCCCTTCCACCACCCCTAGTTCGTTTCCCCGAGTTAGGAGTCTTTATGTTCTGTCTCCCTTCCTTATAGATTTCTAATTGGAATTTCCTCAGAACTTGATAATTTTTATTCAAGACTTTTATCTAGTTTGTTATTTTCAGTAGTATGACTGAATAATAGTCTGTGAAAGAAGTCAGAAAATGAAGGTCCCTGTCTCCTGCTATTATCAAAATTTCCAAGAGTAATCTATATCTGCCGCCTTTATTTTCTGATTACTCTATTTTTTGGCTAAAGAACTTCATAATCCATGTTTTTTTGTTTAATATACTAAAATTTAATTCTTCTGAAAGATCATTGCCTATCTAATACTAAAGCCAGATAAATCTGGATCTTTTAAGCTCAGTTCCTATTTGACATCTCTGCACATTTCATACTTTCCTTTTTTAAAGGTCTCTTCTCTCTTGGCAACAGTACATATTCCTAATTTCATTTTCTTTGCAACACAACTCCAGAGTCACCATCATTGACAAAACATTCTCCTAAGTTTGTGCCTTGATCATTTGCTTTAGAAAAAAATAGTTTTTAGTAGTTGACCTCAGTGTTTCAGTAGTCCTAAGTATCATATCTAGTCAATAACTCTCAATTTTATAATGAAAATAATTTTCCTTTTTAACCCAAAATTCAATTTCCAGTTGTTTGCTATATACATATTTCTTTCCACATAAAATGTTATCTATTTCAATGAGGACTAAATTCACAAATCCTTCTATATCTCCCAGGTGGTTAATAGTATCATTTTTGTCAAAAATGTGACCAGAAACTATTACACTCTCAGGAAAGAGAACTCTTTCAGTAGCCCTAAGACTCTAAACTGGTTTGCGACATTTACATGATTTTGTCAGCAAAATTCTTTTACCTCCCAGGTAGTAAGTCATGAATTCACAGATTTTTTTTTTCATTGCCTTTGTCAATAGATGCATTTCTTGAGCAAATTTACATCGTTTGTTGAATGGAAAATAAACCCCTCAAATAATTTCAATTCGGTCTGTATTCTAAAATTCCATAATCTTTCCTAGTCTCAGTATGCTGCTGAAACATTGTTTCCTTTCCCCTCAGAATGTACTCACAGCATTCAGTTCCCATGTAAATTTTCACATTGGTTGTCCTCTATATCATATGAATTTCAAGATCTCAGAGTTCAGCGAAAACAAATAATGAAAAACAATAAGAAGCTTTAAAGTGTTTAGGTTGGATAATAAAAACAAAATATTTATGGAAGGCTTATTATGTTCTAGGGACTGTGTGAGGCATTTTGCATGCAGTAATCCATTAAAGTTACACATAGATTGTAATGATATCCTAATTACAGAGAGAGAAAACTGAAGCTGAGAGAAGCTAAGTAATTTATCCAGGATTACTCCAAGGGGCTGAGCCACTTGGCTCAGAACTGGAAGATTCAAAAGCCTGTGCATTTAAATGGTCTTCCTTGTGGCTCTGTTTCCCATATAAAGAAATGCATGATGACAGAAAGTTTGAGCTTTATCTAATTCAAGAAAACAGTGAAAAAGAAATATTGTCCAGACAGCTGTGAAACAAGATTCCCTTAGCGTATGAATCCCAAAAGGACTTCTTCAATTCTGATTGAAGTTACTTTGAGCACAAAAATTCCAAGCCATGAATCTCAACATAATACTCAACTTCCTTGTCTGTTTCTAAAACACCTATTCAATATTTATGTCCCATATGTTTTCCCTCTTGTATCTCAAATCCATCATTTTCTTTTTATTACCATTGCACCAATGATCTACTTGGGAATAAGTGAATCAGCTAGACTGTCTGAATAGCAACAACCTTTCTAATAACTATTGCTATGGATCCAATATTTTTCTCCCCCTAAAATTCATATGTTGAAATACTAACTCCCAAAATTATGGTATTAGGAGGTAGGGCCTTTGGTAGAAAATTGGGTCATGGGGGTGGAGCCAATTAGTTTTAGACTTGCTCAGGACCTATTTCTATCTTTTGGAATGAGAGTCTCTATCCCATAACTGTCCAATTATGCATACCACGTTTGATTTCACAGGATCACAGCTAGAGGAAAGTAGTTTGCCTCAAAATGAAATATACCCTCAGTTTCACCCATATATGATTTAGATGATAGAGAAATAACAATTTGGACTTAGACTTTTGTTGATTTTGGAATAAGTGAAGACTTTGTGGCTATTGGGGTATTTTGCAAGAGAGAAGGACATGAAGACATGAATTTTGGAGTGGAGTTGCTCACAATGGAGTGTTATGTATTGTGTCCGTCCTACCCCCAAACTCATATATTGAAACCCTAAACCCCAATATGATAGTATTAAAAGGTCGAGCCTGTGGAGCCTGGTTAGGTCATGAGAGTAGAGCCCTCATGAAGGGGATTAGTGCTCTTATAAGAGTCCTGAAAGAGTTCCCTCCCCATTTCTGCCATGAGAGAACACAGTGAAAAGACAGGCATCTAAGAACCAAATATTGAATCTGCCAGCACCCTGATCTGGGACTTCTCAGGCTCCAGAACAGTGAGAAATATATTTCTTCTATCCAGAAGCCACCCAGTCTGGGATGGTTGTTGTTGGTGTTGTTGTTTGTTTGTTTTTTAATAGCCGCCCAAATGGATGAAGACAAAAAATGTATACATTTTTTCATTCATAAGGGAAGGATTAAAGATTGCAATAGTGAGTTAAAATCTGTGCACCAAAATTAATACTCTTTATTTATCATTTAGAGAAAGAAACAAAGAGATTTATAGCTTATCTCTAACTATCAAAACAGAGAAGATGAAAGCATAAAACTATATTTCATATACCCAAAAACTGTAAAAGAAAGAAAATAACAAGGCACACTCCAAATTTAGAAAGTATAAAATAAGAAATACAATAACTAAATTAGTTAAATAATGTGACTAGGTCATTTTCATTATGATTTAAATATACTATTATAAGCCACAGTATCATAGTTCATAATTGTTTCTACTTATTCTAGTGAGAGAATTATACTCTCCCACCCTGAGGACCTCAGAAATGATCATATGACCTACCTTGCCATTGAAATATAAACAAAAAGTGATTCTTTCAAACAGAAGGTTTAGGAGTTAGCACTAGGTTAGCCAAGATTTCTTTTCTTTCTTCCATTAAGAAAGGTAAAATTCTACAAAAAGAAAAAAAAGACCCTTTGGCATCCTGGATGAAGGTGATGTGGACAGAATCATACTGACTCATTATGGATGTTTGTTCATAAGCTAGTAATCAACCACTATAGCTGTATCCCACTGAGATTCTTGGATTGTTTTTCAGTGGTGCACAGTTTATCCTATCCAGAAGGATAGAATGATACCTAATGATTTTTTTTATCCTGATTAATAGAACCTACCTAAAGAATATTCTACAGAGGTTTTCAAGAATCATACATAACCCCTTTTTTTATATATAGGTATTATGTACCCAATTCTGTTGTTGGGTTGGTGATTCAGCCATGCACACACACACAAAAAAAAATTCAGAACTTCTTCCCTTGTGGAATTTAATTCTAGGGAAAGAGAAAGATAAGTCAAATTCTTAAATTTTATAAAATCTTAGAAGGCAATAAATATTTTGGAGAGAAATAAAGCAAAGAGAATTGACGGAAAGTCCAGTGTCCAGGAAGGGATTGAACTTTAAATAAAGTTTCCAAGGAAGGTGTCACTGAGAAGGTAACATTTAGTGAAGAATAAAATGAGGTGAAGGAGCAAGACTTGAGGGTATCTTGGAGAAAAAATCTGAGAAGGGAAAACAGGCTGGACAAAGATCTTCATCCAGGAATATAATCGTAGCAAGAACAATGGGAAGGCCAAAAAGATAATGTTATCCAGATCCAGATCATGTGAGGCCTTCTGAGGCTTTTATACTAAGGGAAACTGGCAACCACTGGAAATGTTAAACAGAAATGTAGTGAGATGCAGCCCATGCTGGCTTCTCCATCATCAGAGTGCCAAGGAGGCAGGATCCAGTTGGACCATTGGGAGACTTCATCAGTTGGGGAAAGAGATGATGGTGTCTTCAGCATCTGGTAGTGGTAAGCTTTCATTAAATTCTGGATATAATTTGAAGATATAGCAATTTGGAAGTGATGACTAATTAGTAAGAGATTGGGATCCAAAGATAGTATCAAGGATGACCCAATTTTCCCCCAAGTGACTAGAAAACTAGAACTGCTATAAACTTAGATAAATCTACAAGAGGTGAAGACTGAGGGTAATGAAAATTAGGCATCTATTATATTGATAGGCATAATCACTTTGAGATATCTATCAGTTATCCAAATAGAGATCCTGAGAAACTAGCATATCCATGGTCTGGAATTGAGGAGGGTTGACTGGTTACATCTGATTTTAAAGCCATGAGAAGAGAAGAGGACACTCCTTAAAAAATTAAAGTTGATACCTTATTTTGTATTCACTTTTATCATAATTACTGCTAAGGAAGTTGTAAACTTTAGTATTATAATCAATGTTTCAGAAATCCTAGTTAGGACAGAAATGTTTATTGGATTTAACTGTATAAATACATTAATTGCCAGAGTCATTACCTGACACACATCATATATTCAAGCCAACCAAAATATATGCAGTATATACCTTCTTTTTCCTTAACAAGATAGTATTATTTTAATAGGTTATAAAAAAATGATCACTCACTGAGTTGTATCCCTCAATTCCCTGAATGATAGAATGATAAAATATTAAGAAATTTCTGATCTAGGGTTAAGTTTATTTATTTAAAATATATGTGACTAACATAAGTAAAAAGGAGAGGCAAAGATTATCGCATCATTTGAAATGATGTAAGAATTATAACTATATATGAGGTTTTTTCCAATTATTGTATTACTCTGTTTTCTAGGAAAATGTGCACCATTGATGATAATATTAAATTATAAAAGCAATTTAAAGAAGTCAGCAAATGAGAAAATATTAAGAATAGAAATAAAATTGTCAGTCACTTCACTCTAAACCATATAATTTTTAAAGGGGAGATTCATCAAACCTTCATCCTTATTTGGTTTTAATAGCAGAGATTAAAAACACCTTCCGCTGACAGATAATCTATACAAAATATAGAAAAAAATGAAAATATATTCTTTTCACCCATCTACAAAAACATGCCTCTCTTCCTTCCAAAAGTAAAAGTAAACACAAAAATATCAAGGTACAGACAGCAATAAACCGCCCTGACAGCTGTCAACTCATAGCTGACATTGCATTAACTGTTAGGCCATAGTGTTCTGCTGAACATAAATAATTTCACAAACTCTCAAAATCAGATGAAATTACTCTACAATCCTGATGGAAAGAAAGAAGAAACAAAGTTTCTCTGTAATCACTGTGGAGCACAAAAAAACACCGTGCAAGCAACCAGAAAGACCAAAGAGCCCCCTTTCCAGGCTACCACAAGTGACTGCTACTTCTTTTTCAATTACACTTTTAGCCTCACTCTGTTTCCAGTCTGCCTAGAAAAGGATGGTCAAGGTAGTAACCAAGAGGGCCTTAATGTTCCCCTCAGCTTGACCAAACTTTAGTTGCTTCCTTCCTGACAATAGGACCCTGGCCTCACTTTTCTGAGGATTTACTTTAAGAAAACTTGTCACTGTAAATTCTTTCTCTGCTCCTTTGAGATGTAAATCTTCTCCCAGTCTCTTGACAGTTTTATAAGCCAGGAATGTCTCTCTTAAGAGGCTGGGAGCATTCTTTTTTGAAATATAATCATCAACAAAGATAGCTCCCCTATTACCCACTCCATGGTGGGGTAGGAGCTGAACTCCTCAATAAACACCAATTAACAAACATAGATGACCTCATCACTTTGAACAATCACCTGCCTCATGTCCGCTAGTACTTTTCCATTAGGCCACCCCAGCACTTAAAAATTCTCCTGCCTTTTGCTTCAGTGGAGTTGAGTTCAGTCTCTGCCCCTAACTACAAAAGCCTGAACCCGTGCTGCAATAATCTTCCTTTCATGCTTAACTCCACCTGGTGTAATTATTTTTTAGACATTACTTAATAGAATTACCAAGACTTCCTAACAGCATTCAATTCTAAAAGGTAATCTAATTTACTGAACCCTCCCCCAAAGCATCTAACACAACCACAAATCCTACATTAAACACCTGCTAGCATCCTCTTACTAAGATGTTCCATATTTCCCCATAATGTCTGTCATGTGACTATTGCTGTTTTCCTGGAAATCTTGGCTGGTGAGCACCAACAAGACTAGTGTCATCTATAAACATAAGAGGGAATTCTAAATGGGTTAAGAAAATATGAATCCAAAGTTATTAGAAAGTATTAAGTCACAATAAGTTATGGTTTTGGAGAAATAAATGGATAGTTCCTAAATAAATTGTTGAATGTAATATGACTCAAACATTCACCTCTACAGTTTTTCAAATTCCTTTAAATTATCAAATAATATATTAAATTAAGTGATACACAATACACACACATTCACACCACAATTCATTCATAGTAGCCTTAGAAAATAGCAAAAACAATTCTGTAATATTGCAAAATAAGATAAATCCTGTTATTGCAAGAGAATGCCTTTTAAGCTGAGACTTGAAAGGCACATAAAATTAGACAAAAAAAGACCTAAAAGTTTAATGAGACTTCCTTAGATGAGCCCAATGAGTTGGGGCATAAAATGCAATGAGGCCAGGTTCAGGGAAAATCCCCAGAGAATTTCACATACGAATTCTTCCAAATGTCTAAAAAAAAGAGAGAAATTCCCTCACAAACTCTTTCAGAAAGTAAAGGAGAAAACACTTCCCACATCATTTTATTTGGATACTATTACCCTGATGCAAAGCCAGACGGAAACAACATAAAATACAACTTAAGGTCAATATTCCCATGAACATTGGCACACAAACATTAATATAATAGTTACAAACCAAATCTGGTAACATATAAAAATGATTATACACCAAAACCAAGTGGAATTTATCCAAGGAATACACTATTGTTTTACAATCTGAGAATCAATAAATATCATAACCATACTAATTGAAAAGGGTTCAGAAATCAAACTGCATCATAGTCTCAATAAATGCAAGGAGAAAAATTGACAAAGACTGACATCCCTTCATAATTTCAAAAAATGTCAGCAAACTAGGAAAAGAAGGGAACTTCCTCAGTCTGATAAAGGCCATTTACAAAAGCATCACAGCTTATGCAACTTACACAATAGTAAAAAAATCAAATGTTTTCCTCCTAAGACTGAAAACATGGCATGAATGTCTGCTTTCTCCACTTCTACTCAACAATGTCTTGGGGCTTTACCCCATAAAATAAAGCAGAAATAAACAAATGAATAAATAGATGAAGATAACAGAAGTAAAAACTGTCTTTATTCACAGGTGACTTGTCACCAGGAATCCAGAAAGAATTATTTGAACTAATAAACCAATTGTAAGGTCTCAGGACTCAAACTCAGTGTCAATTATAGTTTTATATCTTAGTAACAAAGAAACCAAGAAAGAAATTGAAAAAAGCAATTTCATTCACAATGGCTTCAAGAAGGAAAAAAAAAAGCATAGATTTGTTAAATTAACAAAAGAATTGCAAATCATACTCAGAACTATAATTGTTATAATTGATAAAAAATATTAATAAAAAAAAAAGCAGATCAAAAACCAATACCCAGGGGCAGCCCAGGTGGCTCAGTGGTTTAGAGCCACCTTCAGCCCAGGGCGTGATCCTGGAGACCCAGGCTCCCTGCATGGAGCCTGCTTCTCCCTCTGCCTGTGTCGCTGCCTCTGTGCGTGTGTGTGCGTATATGTGTGGGTGTGTGTGTATGTCATGAATAAATAAATAAAATCTTTAAAAAAAAAAAAAAAAGGAGTGCCAAAGGCCCTCTGTTTTATTTAGAGCTATCTGTCTGCCTACAACTAAGGGATCCAGCTCTCAAGACTGGACACAAAATATACCTCATTCTAGTATGCTCTGCCTCTTTGTGGAGCAGTTTCCTCCTTCCACTGAAACCTCCCTTCCTCTTTCCAACTCCCTTCTATGCTCAGGGAGCTGGCTACCCAGCAGAGACACAGATCCTGGGAAGGTTTTCCTAGGGCAAAATCAAGAACACACCAAGGAATGCCCTTCTGCTCACTAAGCACCTCGAATAAGGGATCTTATCTAAAACTCTTTTGTTTTTTTACATTTTTATTTTATTTTTTTATAAATTTATTTTTTATTGGTGTTCAATTTGCCAACATATCGAATAACACCCAGTGCTATAGCAGCATTGTCTAAAACTCTTTAGGCAGCCATTTATGTTCCACTTCTAGCAAAGCGGGCTTTATGGGTAAGCAACATGACCCAATGCTCAGAAGAGTCTGTTATTTGATTCTCTGCTTATCACGGTCTCAGAGTTCTAAAAAATTTAACTTGAAACTTCCATTCTGTAAGTGAAGTCCAAAGAGATGATTGAACATGGAAATTTGTGGGTGACACAAGCACAACGTGCATGGCTTCCACCATTCTTTGTCATCCTGTTTGCCTAAGGGTTTGGGATGCCTAATGGACACAGTTTTTCTGTGAAACGACAATGCATGGGAGTTTAGTGAGATTCACGGTGAGTGCAAGATAAGAGAATTATGTTTTTTTCTGTGCAAGCAGGAAAGATGAATGTTTGCAGCCTTACACCCTGAGAAGCCAAGCTGTTTGAACAGAACTTGTGTCAAGTATAGAAAAATGCAGAAGTGTTCTCAGACACATGAATGACCAAGAACCCATATTGAAAACTCTTTTACTCATTTTATTTCCTGGTATCCGCTAACCACTTACACTGACAATGATGACAGAGAAGAACAGCAAAGATCCTTTCCTTTAAGTCCCTCCTCATCCCTCAGTAAGCTGAAGGTAGAGCCTTGGCAGTGTATGCACATACCAAAATATGAAAGGCAGTTGAATTAGTTTTGTGTTGCATTTCCACTGTTCTGGAAACAATGAAATGCATATGCATATATGAGCTAAAAAACACAAATTGTGTAATTTCAGTGATTTCACACACAAGTTAAATGCTCTTACCTTTGCAATTAAAGCTGGCAATACACAATACAATAATGAATAGTAAATGTCATGCTAATAAAGCAAAATATTATTTTTTTCTTTACTTCAAACAACATTGGCCAATAAAAAACAACATGGCAAGTTTAGAGACTGCAGAAACAGTTCAACATTTTCCACTTTTCTGTGCTTTAACTCTTCCATCAGACATGACATATGCATGTGTGTGCTGATTATGGGGTAGTATTTGTTTCTTAGACTTATGTGGGGCCTTCCATTTGAAAATCTAGGATTGCGATTCCCACCAGTAGGAAACTGTCACTGCCCTGACAACAAAGCCAATCTCTGTTGTAAAATTCACCAAGACTTCTGAAAGCAGCCACATAGCTTATAACCGAATCACTCTCTGTTGTCTCCCACCCTCCAGAGTTATTCTATATGAGAATATGTGGCAGATTTTCACCACACTATTATAACAATATCATTTGTTGACAGCTTGAGTTCTTCCAATTTACTGGGTTTCAGAAATAATTTCTCCCCACCTCCATTGGCTACCCCGTCACAGACAACAAGGAAAGAAAACAAAATACACACAATAGTAATAACAATAACACCACCATCAACAAAATTAATTAAGCACATCAAAAATACCCATCTCTGCCCACTTAAAGTACTACAACATTATAAGAGAAGAGAAAAAATAGGTACAGATTTAGGTAAATACCAGCAAGAGACAAAAATGAAAGAATATTTCTAGTCTAAATAGATAAAAGATAAAATTGTGTCTGAAAGATGGCAACGTACTGAGTACCAAGTGATGGGGCTAAACTTGAACAAAATGACACTTTCTGTTAAAAAATTAGGATGGCAATTGAAGTTTCAAAAACCAAAATAAACCCATTAGGGGTAAAGGACTTGAGTCACAGAATGCTTCCTACTTATCAAAAACAAAACGAAGCACAGCCTAACAACACAAAGGTGTTCAAGGGGTCAGGAAGGACTATAGAAATAACAAATAGATATAAGATAACAAAATTGTAAGGTTTTAGACTTGGGAGGGGCCAACTTCCTGTCTCTCCAGCACTGTTACTCAACTGTTCCAATTGCAGCAATTCCTATGATTCCATACTCACTTGGTTTCTCTAATTTCTCCCACATTAACATAATTCTCCTAATTTCACTCATTCCTTCAACAGTTTCCAGAGTCCATTAGTCCAACAATTTCTCCCTGATACCTTCAAATCTGTTTACTATTTTCATTTCTTCTCCCTTATAAGACAACATACCCATCCTGAGTAAACCCAGCTGCCTGACTCCATAATTGGGAATGGACGTTGTCATGCTGTTTGTAATGTTTGTTGGATATATATCAAACTGTAGAGCTCTATTATATATTTGTGTAATTGCAACTAAATTTCACCATTGTATGGTTATCTTTGTTTCTGTAGAAACAAAACAAAACAAAAGTTTTTTTCTTATTTTCCACACAGTTTCAAATGGTTTCCTTATCTATATTCTTGAATTTCCTCATGGAACTGTCAAAGAAAAACTGCCATTAAACAAGCATAGAAGACTGACTGACTTAAAACTACTGCAGGAGAGGAGAGAGAATGCATTTAGCTCCACTGAAACAGAGGGCAGTAGGGTGAGCACTGGGGTGAACTAGTGGAAGAACACTAGAGGACATTAGTGGGCACATCAGCTAGTGTGGTTGGGCCACCTGAGTTGGCTCATGGGCATGAAGCAAAAGTTAAGCTCCCACTGTCCCATAAAGACTGGGTGATGGGGGTGATATCACCCTTCCATGACTACATTTCAAAGGGAAGGCTCCAAAGTTCTTGAGATGCAGTAATAAAACTGGCAAAACATCTCAAAGGGACATAGAATTTACAAGGTCAAGTTTTCTAAAGTGAATCAGCTAGGAATAGGGAGGTCAGAGTCCAGCAGCCAAAATATATATGGATATGTCTAAAGTTTAGCAGGGATGTGGGAAACGGTAAGGCCCTGGTCATACCCCTCACTCTCCGCTGAAGACATGTTATTTTACATAAGCCCTTCAGCAACCCATGATTGACCAATCTTTCCCCCATGGAAGTGTTTTTCTATTCCAGCCTCCCCTTCTGCAATCTTTTCTCTGTGCCTTGTCTCCCATCCCTTTGGTTTTCTCAGTAACTCCTTTAGTTTCCCTAACTGCCCCTTGCATCTTTAACCCATCAGTCTCTTCTTGCTCCTTCCCACAACTATCTATCAAGTCATTTCCAGAACAAAACATTGCAGTCCCTTAACTCCAAAGCACGTTTGTCTTGTCATCCTATCATTAAGCTTCTCTGTAAAGCCAAATTTATTGTAAATTTTGTTAAAATCACCATTCCCTGGTATTCATTTCCTACGCTTTCACCCATTAATTTTTCTCCATATCACTTATATAAAAGTACTTTTGCGACAAAAAGCAATGGCCATTTTATGGTTTCTTTACTTTTGATATTTCAGCAGCATTTGCACATACTGAGCATACTGTGTGCTTTGATACCAACTAAGTTACCACAATACTCTTATTTCTTCATTTGACCCTTCAGGTTCAGGGATTCTTTGTTTTCTTCACAGAATATGTCCCTCTGCCCTTTCCTAAATCCCTAATCCTCTTAGCATCCATACACTCTCTCCAGCAAACTACATCCACTTGTGTTACTGCTATCTATGGGCTGCTAACTTCTGACCATGTGTTTCTACCCTAGACAGTCCTCTTGAGTTTCTGACCACACATAAAACATTTCACTGGGATGTACATATGGTACACAACCAGCCCATCCCATACTGAACTCACCACCTCTATTCTCCTATCCCCAATTGTTGGCCTTGTATTTATCCCTTTTTTATTAGATGGCTTCATTTATCTAATAGAAATCTCGGTCTCGTCCATGATTTCTTCCTCTCTCCCACTCATTTCAACTCGAGTACTAAGTTATGTAGTTTCTAAATGCTATATTCTCTAAATCCATGATTTTTCTCTATTTTCACTGCCACTGTCCCACGTCAGGTCCATTATCTCCTGCCTAGCTTATTATAACAGCTTGTCTGGAATTGGCCTCTGTATGGGAAATTCTCTATCATTTTAATATGTAAATCTGGCTATTTTATTTACTTATTTCAAAACTTTGCATACGATGTTTCTTACTTCAAACACAGTATAAAATAGTTCAGTACTTTGAATCTTACCACCTCAGGCAAACTTCTCCTCCATGCAATTTCTCCCAGGGTGTATTAGTTTACTGTGCTTCAGTAGCAAAGAGTGTTAAACTTTCAACAACAAACTTTTTTCTCATTCATTTTACATGCTACTATCATGAGTCCAGCTGCTGAAACTTTACTGGAGTAATACAATCTAATCATTTTTTTCTCTTTTACTTGACTAAAAATTCCCTCTAGCTGTTGGTTTGTCTGTTTTTGACAGTATCTTCAATAGTATGTTGTGCTTCAATAAAAAACACTGAACCAAATTAATATGTTAGCATTCAGCAAACCTTGATGGCTATAACTTAGATTCAATATACAATAAATACTTATATAATGTATGCCTTTCTTTTTTATTTATTTTGGCAATATATGCTATGATTTTCATCAAGGGCAAGCACAAAAAAAATTAAGTGGGGATTAGTGTGTAAAAACAATTACCTATTTTTGCAGAATTGACAGTAGTACCTCTATAAACTTTTCAAAGGTTATGATAAGTATATTTCCTTCTAATAAGGTCAAAAGAAATCCAGAACATCTAAAATAAAGGCTTGATTAGGTATGTCTTAAATTACTTTTTTATTATTATTATTTTACTGCATTCCCAAGGACACAGTGTAAAGTGAATTGGAGTGAAAAAAAATTGAGTGATCAATACCATCATAGCCCAAATTACTTTGAATCATTTGCTCATCTCTAACTATTATGAGCAACTTGAATTGACATTTTCTATATCAATTAACATTATACTGAATATACTTCAATTTAATTTCCTCTTAAATACCTTTTTTATATGCTACATGGAACAAGATCCTGTGGTGTAGCCTTCATTTCCAGTTTATATGCTTCAGTTAAAGATAATTTGATTGCTTTTCTTTTGTGTCAGTTAGGATCCTATCAGAAGTTTTTCATATAAATATGAAACTCAGAATTGAGTTTATAATTCAATAATAAATTGGTCTACTTATGTAATCTTTTTCTAAAGAATATAAGCATTTCTCTTATAAGACATAAAAGGAGAAGAACCAAAAGTACAACTCAACTTGTAGAAAACCATCCTAAGAGCTACATCACCCAAAAACAGATCAGTAGAAGTTCCTTTAGCCCAGCTCCAATTTAGTCTCTTGGACTATTCTAATTGAGAAGCAAATTATTTCTCTGTATCTAGACATGCCATGTTTCAATTCATTTATTATAGGCAGAGTAATCCTTCTGACTTCTAATACAATCTTATTGTTACCCTGCTTGAAAGTCATCATTGGTTTCTTATTACGAGCTCTGTAAATGTTTTCAATCCTTAAATCCCTTCATCAGCATTCTAGCTATATTGCATCTTGTGTGCTTGTGCCAAAATGTCTTGATTTCCATGCCTTCACACATCATCTTCTCTGCATCCAAAATGATCTTATTTTTACTGACAAAACTTTTTGGCTTCCTTTATGACTCAGTTCTTCCAATTGTAAGGTTCTTTCCTCATTAATTTTATAACTTATTAAGCATATGTATTAAGAAACGATAATGTGTTGGGTAGTACGGCAGGACCTGAATAAATAAAGACAGATGGTCATTGCAAGCTTGTTGTGAAATAGAAACCAATGCCTCACATAAAGACATAACAAAGTGAACAGTTCTATAAAGGAAAGGAACATGAAATTATGAGAGGATAATAAATTAGAGAGATTACCAAATCACTGAGTTTATAAAGGCTTTTTAGAGGAAATAATAACTAAACAAAAGCAAAGATAAGTAAGAGATGATTACATGAAAAGAAGAACAAGTAGAAAGCATGTGCCAAGTCTCTGTGGTAGAAATTTACTTGGAAAATATAAAATTTTGAAATAGGGCAAATATAGCTAGGGGGAATAAGCATGAAAGCCTACAGAATCCAGTCCAGTTCATAGCCTTGAAGAGTTAAATCTTTAAGAATAGGTTAACATTACATATTTAAGGTAGGGTGTCAATATAATGAGTCGCCGCTTTACACGATTACTCAAGATGATGTTCAGAGACTTGATTATAAAGCACAGAGAATGAGTCAGGAGTTTGATTGGTAATGGTTCATATTAAAGGGGCATTTGGGAAATTTGTAAAGGATGTTGACACATGACTGGGGTTCACTACTGTAATCGAGTGTATAGTAGTCAACAGCGTTAGATATCCTACAACCCAGATATCAGTGCTACATAGAAAAAAAATGGTCCTTTCAGAAATTAACACGGTTTGAATAAAGTGTTTTTATTTATCTGAGACTAGAATCTAAATACATTTTACACATAACACAAAGTAATTTTTGCATAGTTTTAATATACTGAATATTGTATGCAAACCATTTTTATATCAATTAATTTTCATAAGTGCAACTTCAGTGTAAATCATGGGAAAACTGCATCTTGAGTTATTCAAAATAATACAAATGTTATCATTTTAGAAAATTTCATTACTGACAATTCCAGTAATGATATTTTTGTCTCCAATAGAA
The DNA here is from genome assembly GCF_018345385.1 of Vulpes lagopus. NCBI lineage: Eukaryota > Metazoa > Chordata > Mammalia > Carnivora > Canidae > Vulpes > Vulpes lagopus. The sequence continues at coordinate 44,357,478 of NC_054839.1, forward strand.
CACAACTATTTAAGTCTACTTTTTATGTTACTTTTACTATAATTCTATATACACATTAAAATTCTGATTTAGTATTTTTTAAAAGGTAAGATACAAAGAAAATGTCAACAATATCCAGTGGAACATCAAAATTGAGTTGCATACATTCTTCACAAATTAACAGTTACCGTCGCTACTATGACAACATGCTTTCTCTCCATTAAAGCAATAACACCATCAGTATTAAGTAAATAATTTGCAAAGCCACACTGCTGATAAACTGGAAAAAATATATAGTGTGTAAGTCTATAATACTGTCAATGCAACGTTATAAACATCAAAACATCTTCCACATAGAAGTAAAACTTTTCTTTTTTTATTGTTTACTTTACAATAGATATCAAAAACTTCAGTACCAAACATTGCTATGAAAATTAACAAAGTCATCTACATAAGAAGAAATCAGTACAAAAAAAGAAAAAATCTTATATGATATTTCTACTGTCAATATTCCACTATCAAAAAATATATTCATGAGGTGAAAATTTAGAAATTCAGATGAATAATTAAATGCAGTCAAGAAAATTTTCCATGGCATGAGGGTAAAGAAGGCACTCCATTTTCAAACACCCTGTCATGACATCCGTCTTTTAAAAAATCCCTCTCTTTAGTTTAATTTTCCATATAACTTCTACGTTTTTCTCCTCTCCTTTCAGAAAAGTCCCCTTAAAATGTCATTCATGCTCTTTGGTTATCTAGAACTCGATCCATTTTCCTCTTCTTTTCTCATTCTTTATAATTTACTCCCTTGGTGGTCTCGTAAGTCTTCATGGCTTTAGAAAACATCTATGTATACAACTCCTAAATTTATACTTTCAGCTTTCTCCAAATCCCAAATGTGATATCCAACTCTGTATTTAACAGCACCTGGAAGGGTATGTAAATGATCAAATTTTCTATATTTAAAGGGTCTGATGTTCTACGCACACATACACACACACCTTCCACAGGTTTCAACATCTCAGTTAATTACAACCCTATTCTTCCAACTGTTCAGACCAAAGATATTGATATATCCACAATTCTTCTCTCTTTCTCCCTCATATCCAAAACAATCTATAAGGATAACTTATCATCTCTACCTTTAAAATATATAAAGAATCTTAACAGTTCTTACTTACTTCATTACTATCATACTGGTCTAAGTCACTGCAAACTGCTTTTTTAAATTTTTTTTATTTTTACTCAATATATTTTTTTTTAAGTGACAACTTGTTTTGGGATGTAAGTATACTATGACAATCAAAATAGACATTTGTTGCCCTCATGGACTTATACAAGTCAATATGTAATCAAACTGAAATAAGTACCGGGTACAAGAGAAAACATGATGCTTTGAGAAATTGGGAGAGTTTAGAAGACTGCTCTGAAAAAAGAGATGTTTAAAATTAGACCTGAAATAACTTCAAGCTGTACTACAAAGCTGTAATCATCAAGACAGTATGGTACTGACACAAAAACAGATACATAGATCAATGGAACAGAATGGATAACCCAAATAGGGACCCACAAATATGGTCAACTAATCTTCAACAAAGCAAGAAAGAATATTCAATGGCAAAAAGACAGTCTTTTCAACAAGTGCTTTTGGGAAAATTGGACAGCCACATGCAGAAGAATGAAACTGAACCACTTTCTTATGCTATACACAAAAATAAATTTGAAATGGATGAAAGACCTAAATTTGAGACATGAATCCAACAAAATCCTAGAGGACAAAAAAGGAAGAAACCTCTTTGACCTCAGCCATAGGAACTTCTTACTAAACCCATCTCTGGAGGCAAGGCAAACAAAAGCAAAAATGAACTATGGGGATTTGATCAAGATAAAAAGCTTCTGTGCAGTGAAGGAAAAACTCAACAAAACTAAAAGGCAACCAATCGAATGGGAGGAGAAATTTGGAAATGACATATAGGATAAAATATCCTATATCCAAAATCTAAAAAGAACTTATCAAACTCAACACCCAAAAAACAAATAATCCAGTTAAGAAATGGGCAAAAGACAAGAACAGACATTTCTTCGAAGAAGACATACAAACATCTAACAGACACATGAAATGATGCCCAACATCACTCATCATCAGGGAAACAGAAATCAAAACCACCATGAGACACCACCTCACACTTGTCAGAATGGCTAAATTGACAACCCAGGAAACAACAGATGTTGGCATGGATGCAGAGAAAGGGGAACCCTCTTACACTTTTGGTGAGAATGCAAACCGATACAGCCACTCTGGAAAACAGTACGGAGGTTCCTCAGAAAGTTAAAAATAGAATTACCCTATGATCCAGCAACTGCACTACTGAGTATTTACTCAAAGGACACAAAAATGCTGATTCAAAGGAGCACATGTACTCCAATGTCTATAACAGCAATATCAACAATAGCCAAAGTATGGAAAGAGCCCAAATGTCCACTGACTGTTGAATGGATAAATAAGATGTGATAAATATATATACATCAAAAAGAATGAAATTTTGCCATTTGCAAGAATGTGGATAGAACTAGAGTGTACCATGCTAAATGAAATAAGTCAGAGAAAGACAAACACCATATTATTTCACTCATATATGTAAGTTAAGAAACAACAGAGGAACACAGGAGAAGGTAAGGAAAAATAAAATAACATAAAAGCAGAAAGGGAGGCAAACCATAAGAGACTCTTAACTATAGAGAGCAAACTGAGGGTTGCTGGAGGGGTGGTAGGTGGGGAGATGGGCATTAAAGAGGGCACTTGTTGTAATGAGCACTGTGTGTTATACGTAAGTGATGAATCGCTAATACTAATGATACACTAAATGATAACTAACTTGAATTTAAATAAAATCTTGGAGAGAAAAAGCAGACCTGATAGCTATGGGAATTAAGCAGGTTGAAGATGGTATGAAGAGTAGTACTGTGGGCAGATATAGCAGCCTTAGCAAATATCCCGGGGTGGGAAAGGCCAGCGTGGCTAGAGCACATTGAGAGGAGGGGAGAACACTACAAGATAAGGCTTGGTGTACATAGGAGTCAGCTGGTTCAGGGCTTTGTAAACCACATTAATTTAATTATTCCACAGTTCATTTCAAGCTGGCTAGAGAATAGATTAGAAAGGAATACAAACAGAAATTAGGAGACAATGTCAGGTCATTGCCTTTAGTTTAGTGGACTCCAAGCAAGATATAACAGTAGTTTGGAGAAGGACATGATTGGGACATGATGAGTTGTAGATGGATTCAAGGTTTATTTGGGAATTACAACCAACAGAAGTTGGTGATAGACTGTCGTATCAAAATAGAGATATGCTAAGGATTGTTATTAGGGATCTCAAGGGAGTAGATGAAGGTGCCATGTACTGAGTTGGGAAAGATGTGAGACAGAATAGATTTTAGAGAGGACCAACAGTTTAGCTTCAGGTGTGTTAAGTTTGAAATGAGTCTGAGAGATATCTCAGTGGAGATGTCAGGTAGGTGGCTCGTTATATACTATGTTACTTATCTCTTGCTGCCTAAAAAAACTACTCTGAAACCTAGCAGCAAATCTATTTTAGCAATCTAATGCCGTACAACATATTAATCCAGCATTTAGCAGCTTAAAACAACAAATATATATTTCTCATACAGTTTCCTGAGTCAGGAAATTAAGAGTGGCTTTTGGGCCAGGGTCTCACATGAGGCAGTTAAGGTATTGACCAGAGAATCACTCATTTGAAGGCTTGAATGAGGCTGGAGAGTTGACTCCAAGATAACCTGTGGCAGAAACCTCAGTTTCTTATTGCCTGTTTTTACAGAAAGCCATAGTCCATCACCACATAAACCTCTTCCTAGGTCTACTTGAGCATCTTTATGACACGGCAGCTGGCTTCTAGTAGAATGAGTGATACTAGAGAATGCAAAGAGGAAGCTTCAATGCCTTGTACATACTCTCAGAAGTCCTCCATGCATCACTGATGCCATATTCCATTTGCTAGAAGTGAGTTCCCAAATCCAGACCCCATTAAAGGGGAGAGCTGTACCTCTTGAGTGGAGGACTACTAAATAATTTGTGAACATATTTTAAAGCCACTACACATAATTTTATAGTTCAGTAGAGAGATTTGTGTTAGAAATGTAACATTGGGAGTTTTGCACATAGATGGTATTTGAAACTGTGAGAGTGCGTGATAGACTGCTTAGTAAGAGAGAATAAATTGAGATAAGAATCAGGACTGCTCTGCTGGAAAATCTGACATTTACAGGACCCGCTGTTGGAGGAATAGCAAAGGAGGGAATTGAATCTGGGAAGACAAAGAAAGAGTGTCCTGAGAGGCAGGGAGTGGTATACTTTGTGGGATACTTCTTTAAATGCACAGCATAGTGACTTGATACATGTATATATCGGGAAGTGATTACCACAATAAGTTAACATCTATCAGCACACAGTTATAAATTCTTTTTTCCTGTAAGAATTTTTAGAATCTACATTTAGCAATTTTCAAATATACAATATTGTTAATTATAATCACCATGCTGTTACATTATACACCCAGGACTTAATTTATAAATTTTACCACCTTCACTCATTTCTCCCACCCTCAATTCCTGCCTATGGAAACCACCATCTGGGACACCTGGGTGGCTCAGCAGTTAAAGTGCCTGCCTTCAGCTCAGGGCGTGATCTTGGAGTCCCAGGATCAAGTCCCACGTCGGGCTCCCTGCATGGATCCCGCTTCAACCTCTGCCTGTGTCTCTGCCTCTTTCTCTCTGTGTGTCTCTCATGAATAAATAAATTTTTAAAATCTTTTTTAAAAAAGGAAACCAGCATCTGTTTTTGCATTTATGAGTTCACTTTTTAAAAGATTTATTTATTTGTGATAGACATAGAGAGAGAGAGAGAGAGAGAGAGAGAGAGAGAGAGAGAGAGAGAGAAGTGGAGACACAGGAAGAGGGAGAAGCAAGCAGGCTCCATGCCAGGAGCCCGACGTGGGACTCGATCCCGGAACTCCAGGATCACGCCCTGGGTCAAAGGCAGGCGCCAAACCGCTGAGCCACCCAGGGATAATGCCCTCAAGGTCCATCCTTGTTGTCACAGATGGCAGGATTTCCTTCATTTTTATGGCTGGACAGTATTCCATGATATACAAACCATATTTTCTTTCCTCATCCATTGATGGACACTTCCATGTCTTGGACATTGTAAACAATGTTGCAGTAAATGTGGGGGTGCAGATATCTTTTCAAGACAATGGGTTTATTTCCTTGAGATAAATATCCAGAAGTCAAATTTCTAGATCATATGGTAGTTCTGCTTTTAATTTTTTGAGAAACTTTTATTCTGTTCTTTATTGAAGGTGCACCAATTTACATTCCCACCAACAGTGTACAACCAGTCCTTTTTCTCTACATCCTCACCGTTTGTTATTTTTTGTATTGTTTTGTGTTGTTTTGTTTTGTTTTTGATAATAGACATTCTATCAGGCACGAGGTGATATCTCATTGCGGATTTTATTTGCATTTCTCTGATAATTAGGGATGCTGAGCACTTTTTCACGTACCTGTTGGCCTTTAGTATGTTCTCCTGTAAAGATGTCCATTCAATTCCTCTGCCCATTTTTAAATGCAATTGACTTTTTTAGGCTTGTTTTTGTTTTTATTATTGAGTTGTATTAGTTCTTTATGTATTTTGGATATTAACCCCTTATCAGATATATGATTTGTAAATATTTTCTCCCATTCCATAGGTTGCCTTTTCACAAACTGTAACTTGGATGATTTTAACAGCTTTGTATATGGTATTTCTATTTATATACTTCTTGAAGAGGCTACAATCCTACTGTTATTCTTGAAAACAGATTTTTGAAGAGCAATTTAATACTATGAAGTATCAATAGAATATTGGGTAAACAGGGAAATACAAGAAAATCTCAGTTTAAATTTTAAAACCTTGATCAAGGGATGAAATATTCACATGATGCTTATTGTGAATCTCTTACTGGTTGTTACACAATAAAATAAATATCAGATGGATAAAGTAGGATCTCAAAATGCTAGCTGAATAGTTAATAAAATGTATATAATAGATTTTAATTTTTTTTATTTTTTTTAGATTTTAAAATTCTTAAGGTAAATTTGAAACCATAAAAAACTAATAGACTGTATATCATAAAAATTAAAATAGCCTATGTATCAATAATTATTGTATGTAGTAAAATTTAAAAGGAATCCTGGGAAACTATTTTCATATGTATTAAAATCTCAGCTTAAATAACCTGACTATATAAAGAGCACTATCTATTTAAAAAGTCAAAAGAGTAAGACACAATAAAAAGAGTTATATGATCTAAACAGTCAAATCTGAGAGAAAAATTTAAATGCATAAAATTTAACTACCCCAAAAATCAAGAAAATAAGAGAGAATGAAACTATGTAATAGCATTTTTTGCATAGTAAATTACAACATTTATAAAGAATTATAGTACTCATTATTGTGGAAGATTTGATAAAATGTATGTTTTTATATTCTACTATTTTTGTTAAGCATTTATATGAAATATTATGACATTTCGGAAGAAAATTCAGCAATATAAATTAAACATTTTAAAATATGTACATTTTAACTTGGTAAATCAACTTCAGAAAATTATCCTAAGGGAACATTCAGAGATGATATCAGAATTTTATGTACTATAAAATTCACTGTACTATTGTCATGAAGAAAAGAAATGGCTAAAATATTCTTCCCTGTGAAAACTATGAAATTGATAATGTTCATTACAAAAAGTTGAATATTATTTAGACATAATAAAACATATGTTTGAAGAAAATGATATAGGAAAATAGTCACAATAGAAAGTTAAAAGTAGACAAAGTTAATTTTACTACATAATTTTGTGTTCTTGTATACAGGTATATGTGTAAAAGGAAAAAGGAAAAAATACAATAAATACTAAATATTTATAGTTTTTCTCTTGGCTGTGACATTCCGGGTGATTTTTAAAATAGACTTTTTTCACAGAATTTTGTATTTTCTAAATATTCTTCCTTACTTCTTATGATCCAAAAATATAAATATTGAAAAACAAAAAAAAAATAAGCCATCTACTTCCACTTAACTTAAAGGAAAAAAACAAAAAACAAAAGAGAAAAGAAAAATAAGTCACAAGTAGTTATTTAAATAAGCCAACTGGAATTTTATAAACAACAACATTCAAAACACCCCAATATCAGTTAGTTTGCCTTTGGTAGTATATGAGAAAGCATTTGACCAGACTGTCCCATTTTTCTGTTCTCTTTGTGAAGTGCTCTGGTCCATGCATTTCTGAATCAGAATGCTTCAGCAAAAACCAAATCATTAATTGATGATGATGAATTACCATGAATGAAAGGCTTTGTCTATATCTTTATGCCCCTTCCCAAACTCACTAAGACAAAACAGATGACCTGGAATCAAATCTTCAGGTCTTTTTTTGGTGTGGGTTTTTTTTTATTAAATTTTTTAAAGACTTTATTTATTTATTCATGAGAGACACACAGAGAGAGGCAGAGACACAGGCAGAGGGAGAAGCAGGCTCCATGCAGGGAGCCTGATGTGGGACTGGATCCTGGGACTCCAGGATCACACCCTGGGCCAAAGGCAGGTGCTAAACCTCTGAGCCACCCAGGGATCCCCTTTTTTTGGTGTTTTTTAACCTAGAGCTCTCCCTAATTGTATCAGCAGTAACTGAGTTGAATGTTGCTCTCTCTCTTCTGAGCCTTACCCTGGCATCCAACTCCCAAAGAAAAGCCTCACCCAACGAGAGTAAGAGTCACAGAAAGAAATAAAAAAAGAGATGGAGTCCTCAAAAGACCAAATATCCTCACTCAAAATATCTAACTTAGTTTTTAAAAAAAAAGACCACTCAATTTTTGCCAGTATTTTATATAGGAAATTGGTAGTTATAAAATCTTTGTAATACAGGCTTACAAAATAAAAAGCCTCTAGATGGAGTCTCCAGAACAAATTCCAGAACGCAGCAGAAGTGAACATCCAGGGAGCTAATACCACTGGCACAGTCAGAGAGGGAAATGAAGTCACCGGAATTAAAGTAAAATAAATTGAGGCTCCTGGGTGCCTCAGTCAGTTAATTATCTGCCTTTGGCTCAGGTCATGACCCCAGAGTCTTGAGATGGAGCCCCATGTTGGGCTCCTTGCTCAGTGGGGAGTCAGCTTCTCCCTCTGCCTGTTCCTCCTCCCGCTTGTTCTCTCTCTCTCTCTCAAATAAATAAAATCTTTTAAAAAACAATAAAGTAACATAAATAAAATAGTAAATAAATAATAAAATCAACCACTGTAGAGATATTTCTAAGTACTTCTTTAAAAAGCCCTAGTGTCAGAGGAGAACAGAGGAGAACCCAGGCAGTAACCTCTTTAACATCAGCCACAGCAACTTCTTTCTAGATATATCTCCTGAGGCAAAGGAAACAAAAGCAAAAATGAACTATTGGGACTTCATCAAGATAAAAAGCTTCTGCACTGTTTCAGCAAAACCGAAAGGCAACTTATGGAATGGGAGAAGATATTTGCAAATGACATAAAGGATAAAAGGCTAGTATCGAAAATATATAACAAACTTATCAAACACAACACCCAAAGGAATGCAAAAACACTAATTCAAAGGGATGCATGCACACCTACGTTTATAGCAGCACTATATACAATAGCCAAATTATAGAAAAACCGTGTCCACTGATTGATGAGTGAATAAGGAAGAGCTTGTATACATACATGGAATATTACACAGCCACAATTAAAGAATGAAATCCTGCCATTTGCAATGACATGGATGGAGCCTAAGAGTATTATACTAAGCAAAACAAGTTAGAAAAAACAAATACTATATGACTTTATTCATTTGTGGAATTTAAGAAACAAAACAAACTAGCAAACATGCAAAAAAGAAAGAGAGAGGTGAACCAAGAAACAGACTTAACTGTAGAGAACAAATTAATGGTTACTAAAGGGGGGGGAGAGGGAGGATGGGTGAAATAAGTGTTAAGGATTAAGGAGGACACTTGTTGTTGATGACTGGGTATGGTATGCAAGTGTTGAATCACTATATTGTACACCTCGAACTAAGGGTACCCTGTACGTTAACTAACTGGAATTTAAACAGAAACTTTTATAAATAAATAAATAAATAAATAAATAAATAAATAAATAAATAAATAGCTCTAGCATCCTGAAATTCTTCACATACCCTAAGAATTAGATTTATAACTGTTACTCTGGAAGATGGCTTAGATCTAAACAGATAATAGAACCTTTTAGTTCTCTGAGAGGCACAAATGGTTATAGCTCAGACAAGGTCTCTAGGTTATGGCCTAGAATAAAGTACTTGCTCTTTAGGTATTTATATTTCAAAAGGAATGAAGCCCCAGAACTCTCTAGATTAAAAAAAGCAGAGGGATTATAGTAACCTATGAAAGGGTTGGGGTTAGGGCTCAGGCATCCCTTGCATTTCCTTTCAGGAGAACAGGACACCTGCCTCTTTCCCTCCACAAGTGGGGGAAAAAAACATTTCTTTACCTTTCACCTATGGAATGTCTGGATATTTGTGTAGGAAAATCTCCACTGACTCTTATCACTTCACCTGGGGATAGGCACCAGGACAAAAAGGGAACCAATTGACTTATTTTCATCATGAAGTGATAAATAAGAAATCTGTCCCTGATCCAGAATGCCTCCTGGATGCATTCAGAATAAAAATGATAAAAATGAATATTATGGGCAGCCCTGGTGGCTCAGCGGTTTAGCGCCGCCTGCAGCCCAGGGTGTGATCCTGAAGACCCGGGATCGAGTCCCACGTCTGGCTCCCTGCATGGAGCCTGCTTCTCCCTCTGCCTGTGTCTCTGCCTCTCTCTCTCTCTCCTCTCTGTGTATTCTCATGAATAAATAAATAAAATCTTTTAAAAAATGAATATTATAAACCTCATAATCACCAAAGTAACAATAATAAATTCAGGGATCCAGAAGCTAAAACACCACAAAACTGGAGACTAGACATTGAGACACTTTTGAAACAAAACCCTACATCATCTTAACCTTGACTGCCAGAAGAAAAAATCATCTGGAACAGAAATTTGGCTTCCGACTCATGTTCATTACCCAAATGTCATATGAAGAAATCCAAATTGTAAAATGAATTGGCATTCAGGATTCCAGCTACCAGGCAGCCTAAAAACACAATTTTTGTTCTTTTTTCTTTCATACCACAGAACATATGAATGAACGTTGAGTATGCATGTATATACAGACACTTGGTAAGACTGTATTGTTATAAGATAATGAAAAATCAAATAGGTTCTTGTGTTTTTTAGGATCTGAAAATACTGTCAAAGTAAGTGGAAGATATTTGAGCAGCTACAATAGGGGAATGACTTGTTAGCTACTTCAAGTTGAAATTTTTCAATGGCTCCTTTAGAAGTTGAGAAAAAAATGTTCTTCTATTCTGGAAGATATAAATTATGTATATTTTAATGTATTTATAAACCTGAGAAAAAATGATATTCAGAGTATAATCACTGCCCACGTAAATCCTATATTACATAGAAACATTACCATCCTCCAACTATGGGTACACAAAGAATGTTCCAAGTAGAAATAAAGATCTTTAAACATGTTTTCTCTTGCCATATTTTTATCTTTATATATTTGTTAATATATTTAAATATTTGTATACTATGAATTTTTCTGCAACAAAAGGAAAGGGGAAATACCTCATCTAGATTTCCTGTAAGAAACATATGTAAGAGATGCTGTAATAAGGAAAGGGAAAAAAATGAAATAGCAAAATATGTCAGGAAAATGGGGGGGGGGGGACAACAGAAAATTCATTAACAGCAATAAAGAATAGACATTTAATTAATGGAATCTAGGGCCCATTTAAGAAAACATCCAGGATTTTTTTTAATGAGATACTCCCACATCATTCTGAAAAGTAGACTGTTAAAGTTCTAAGATTTGAATGTGTGAAGCAAATTTTGAAGAGGATTTAATGCTCTCACTGAGAAATGAGAGTGGATTTATGAAAGAAAGCAGAGATGTGACCACAAACATAGCCAGGAAAAGAGAATACATTTGAGCTAGAGCTCCAGAATCACGCTCCAAGACAATTTCCTCTCTTCTTCCCTCCCATTCTATCCACTGAGCACCAACAAATCAAATTTTCTACAATTCATTTTTTCTCTAGTCCAAATAACAATATCTCAAGTGTTAGCTGCTGTAGGAACACGGATTATGCCTAGACTTGAAACTCTTTAGGTAGTATGTAGAAGAGAGGTCGGAGGTTCAATCTCAGGGGTCCAAGAGTAAAATAAACCTCCAACACCACCTTTCACTCCTACGTCTAAGGAAAAGAAGGATATGGTAGTCAAGCAATAAATTAAAACAAATAGCATAAACTTTGATAGATTTTATTTTCAAATTTTGAATCACTGGATAAATTATTTTAAGCTTTAAATTGATTTTCTTCAAATGCAAGAAAAAATAAATAGAGAAGAATCTGTTGTTCTGCCGTGAGGGACAAATGACAGCTTGCAAGTGCAGCACATCTTGAAACCAGTAAAAATGTCAGATTTCAGTAAAATATGTTGATGATTTTCAAAAGAAGTATCTTGAGCATTTTGCTTCCTTCAGTCCTCCAGTTAAAGGGTAAGAAAGAAAATATTAAAAACTAGTCTCTTGGTCAAAACAGTATAAAGCAACTTTACACGGTTGTTAACATTTTCTGCCTTCTTAGAAAACATAATTTCTGAGGTAGTAAAATTAATCTTCTCACTATCACTTTCTCAAGAATTCCAAGTAAGTAATTTTCAGACAGCACTGTCAGATTTATGGAAAAACCGAGTATTTTTTTATTTTTTCAAACTATTTTCATTAGCAATTAGAAGTCATCATAATCATAGCTATGTCCAGATTAAATGTGCACATTTGGATGACAACCATGATATTAAGTTACTATGTCACCTTTGCCAGTGTTACCATGGCAATATCACAATTAAAATTATCCAAGTTAAAACTAATAACCTCAATATGCAATTAACTAACAGTGTGCAAATGTAAGAGAATGTCCTGATTGAGAAAACTGGAAAAATGTACAGATACTTTGTCCCTCTTTTTTCCTTCTTCTTCCAGGAAAAAGGGACAAAGAGCAAAATGTAGAGAAAAGGGAAATTACTGATCATTGCTAAGCATTCTTTCAGTAAACACTTTATGATCTGCTATAAACAAACTTTAGAGCAACTCTCTTTGTCACTCCTTCCCTTATGTTCCCGTTTGATTCACTGTCGATATCTTCTTTGGTTCTGAATAGAAGTTGGCCTTGGTTAAGCTCTCCTTCATATTATTTTACACATTCCTTATCTCTCCCTCTCCCATTTATAAATGAGGTTCCAATGCTGGCCTCTAGCGTGGGAAGGAGTACTGGCATCACAAGTGGGATGACAGAAATAAGAACAGTTTCCTTACTTTAAGCATCATCACATCTACTGTCTTAGTTGGATCCCACCTTACAGGAGATCCTCACACAAGAATGTAAGTCCAAGTATTTTAACTGCACAAGAGAGCTCACAAAATATAAATGAAGAATCAGGGAAAGTGAAATAAACCATAAAATGGACGTCAAAGATCATGTTTCTAATAAGGACAATTGGGGCTCAATTTCATGATGAACCCTCTGAGATACAGGTGTGAATATACCTCAGAATCAGCCTACTCAGCCATGTAGAAGGCTAAATCATTTCTGTTCTGATTCCATCACCCTTTGATGAGGATGGCCTCTGCCATATGATCTTTTGTCTCTCACTTGACTGTGCCTGTATGTAGCCCCCAGCAAGGCCACTCTCTGCTAGAGAAAATCCTATGGCGCAGAAGAAAGACATGCATAGGCCCTTGTCATAAGCAGCCATCAGATTGTCAATAACTTCAGGTAAACTCAAGTGAACCAACGAAATATGGAGCAGACATTAGTGGTGTCAGCTCTTTATTTGATATAAGACTCCAAGCCAGATTCTAGAATGAAAATAGTTAGCAAGACAAACATTGCTTCCTCATGAAGTTCAAGGAATTTATAATAGCAAGCAAGTCCAAAATTCTGAAAAACCAACAAATTGATTACATTTGGTACATTTATGTAACACCTGACATTGTGTCTTATCCCGGTAATTTTTCAGCTTAAAGGAACCATGCTGCCCCTGCTTTTCTTCCCCACCAAGCTACACAGAAATTCCATACTGTTATTCCACAACCCACCCAGCCCTTTATACTTCATGATTCTATAAACCACCTGAACTCTATCTGGGAAAAGAGACTGTCTCTGTGCTTTATGTTATAGAATTGTTCTATAACAATTGTTACAATTGTCCTCTAACAACCGCCAATTTCTCAGTCCTCAGCCCAAGGTGGAACAGCAATGAACAGAAATAAAACTTTCCCCGTAGTCTATTTCACTGCCTAAAATTTTGTTATTTAGGCAGTGAAATAGACTGTTGGGAGTTACTATAGCTCCTTTTTGATAATAATCTCTTACGCTGTGATTCCTTAAAGACTCAGGATTTCCACAAACTGAAAGTCCATTTAAACACACAAATCAAAAGTGTATTATCAGTAACTCAGATGCTCCCTAAAGCCTCCTCCTAGTATCTTTTCAACCTATAAGTATCCACATTCCTGACATTTGTCACTGCAAATTAACTTTGCCTGTTTTTGAGTATAATACAAATGGAATCAAATAGTACACACGGTTCTATGTGGGGTCCTTCTTCAGTATAATACACATTATTGTAGGTAGCAATAGATAATTCTTTATAACTTTCAGATAGTCTATTTTACAAATTCACCACAATATATTTCTTCTATGGTTGTGGATATTTGGTTTATTACTAATTCTTAGCTACTGGAAATAGTGCTTCTACAAGAATTATTGTATATTTGGTAGATGCATGTATGCATTGCTCTTATACACGTGCATAAAAGTGCAATGCCGGGCCAAAGATTTTATGTATTTGTTAAATTTTTTTGGATACTTTTAAAACTTTTACAAAGTGATTTTATCAGTTTTATTTCTCAATTGTTTGCTCCCATACTTAGTTTCTGCTAAATACCATTATATTTGGTTTCTTTATATCGACCTTGCTAGATCCACATATCCATTTTAATAGAACATCAGACAAATATTTTGGACTTGCTATATACACAATCATTTTAATGGCAAGTGCTTATAATTTATTTCTGCTATTCTAATTCTCAGTTTTTTAAATCTTATTTCACTTGCTAGGACAACCAATTTAATATTGGATAAAAAAGGTGAATAAAAATTGTTTTAACAAGCAATTTGAATCAATACTGACTTTGGAATAAAGCATTCGATATTTTATTATTAAATACATTGCTTGCTGAAAGATTTTTGTAGATACTCATCAAAAGGAGATTGACTTTTTTCTGAGTGCTCTGAGCACTTATTTTGGTCATAAATTGGTGTTAAATTTTATCAGATGCTGGTTTTGCATCTACAGAGACTATTATTTTCCTAAGGCTGTTACAACAAATTCCCACAAACTCTGTGGCTTAAAACAATAGAAGATTCCTTTCTCTCAATTCTGGAGACTGGAAGTCCTCAAAAACCAGTGTCCTCAGGGCTGTACAATGGCTCTGAAGGAGAATCCTCCCCTGCCAATTCCAGGTCCTGGGGGCTTCAGACATTTTTTGACTTTGTGGCTTTAGAACTCCAGTCTGCCTCCTTCTTCACATGATCTTCCCCTCTGTGTATCTATTATGTATCTCCTCTTCCATGTGTTTTATAAGAATGCATGTGATTGGATTCAGAGCCCACCTAGATAATCCAGGATAAATTCTTCCTCTCAAGATCCTAAACTTAATCACACATTTAGCCATATCACCTGAAATTCACAGATTCCATGAACTTTACATGGATACCTTTTAGATGACATTTTTTGGCCTCCAAAAATTCATATGACTTGTCTCTTTTTTTTTTAATATGGTGAATTCTATTGTTTTATTTTTTTAATGTTAAACTAACCCTGCAATTCAAGGATGAATCCAACTTGATCATGATACATTATACCTTTTATGTATTGTTGGATTTGATTAGTAATATATTGTTTAGTTTGTATTACACCTGTATTCATGAAAGATATGCTGTAATCTTAGAATTTTTTTTTGTCCAGTTTGGTTATAAAACTTTTACAGGCATCATTAAAATGAGTTTGTAGCGTTCTTCCCTTTTATATAATATATCTGGGAGAGTTGTTTAATGTTTTATGTTAATATTTCTTTGAATGTTTGGGTGTATTTGATAAATTTATTTAATCCTGGAAGGTTATCTGTATGAAGATATTGATTATACATTTGATATATTTAGTACTCACCAGATTTTCATCTTATGTCATTTGTGTTTTTTTCTAGGAAGTCACTGCTCTAGGTTCCATCCAGGCTAGGTGTAAGTCTTTCACATATATTTTCATGTCAGAAATCTTGCTAAAGGAGCTGCTCTTTTCTAGGATGTACACTTCTCATGGTGATGAGAGGGAATGTAAAATGTCAAAAGAAACCATAAAAGCATATTTAAAGCCTCTGCTTGAATGGAGTAAAAGTCCTATCCATGCTCATTTAATTGGTCAGTGCAAGGAATATCCGTAGCTCAACATCACTGAAGTGAGAAATATAATATTCTTATGAAGTAGGGAGGAAAATAAATATTTGCTGAAAAATATTATACTCTAACCACCATTCTTTTAATATATCTATTTTTAATAACTAATAATTTTAATGTTTCTTTATATTTTTAGCTTGTCTCTTATAAAAACAGCATAACTTATATTTTTTCATCTCTAGTCTAAAATCATGTATTTTAATTAAAGCATTTATTTCATTAAATGACAAAGCTTATGTTATGTTACAAAAATTATACCATGTACAAGATTGGGCAGAACTATGACTTTACTTTAGATGTCCTAAGTATTTACCAGAATTGTTAATGAAATTATAGGTCCTTTAAATTTTGGGGGGTTAAGTTACTGGCTATGTAGTTGATGCAGATTTTTACTGCAGCTTGATTTAATTATAATGTATATAGAACAAAAGTCACATATTCTCAGGAAATAGTTTGATGGATTTGACAAATTTATACAATGTTGCAACAACACCAAAATTAGTTTTTAGAATACTTTCTATACAAAAAAAAAATGTGCCTTTATGCCATTGGTCAGCTATCCTTTTGTATAGATGAACATATTCAAACGGCTAACATTTTGTTACAGTTTCTCTATCTTTTCAAGGAATACTGGACTTAATTATTATTTTAATATCTTTGGCTAAGTGTATCAGAATAATAACTTTCCCATTAAAGTAAGTTAAAAAGCATTCCTTTCTCCATTACTATTTGAAAAAAGTTAAGGGAGACTGATAAAATTTCTTAAAGATTTTTTAAAACAAAAATCACCAATGAGCAATTAGAACAAAATTTTACTTTTTGGGATGAGTTTAATTATTAACTAAGCTAATTAAACATTTAAATTTATTTCACTGATGTAAGATTCTTTACCTTTTTTCATTTCTTGAAGCAGTTGTTTTTCACAAAATTGGTCCATTTCCTTTAAATTGGCATGGTAATTAGCATAAAATTGTTTATCATACTTGCTTATTATCATCTTAACATCTGTAGGTCATATACTGAGATCCTAGCTTTTATTCTGGAATTGGTATTTCTTAAAATTGATCATTTACCCAAAGTTTTATCTAATACTGATATTTTTAATACAATCTTTGGTTTTATTGGTTTTTGTTGCTTTTATATATTGCTTTATCCTCTTCTTTTTCATCATTTTCTGCTCTGCTCTTTTTAATTTCTTTCTTTCTGTCTGCTTACATTAGGATTTAATATGCTCTTCTTTTTCTAACTTTCTCATGTGGAATATAGAAAAATGACTTTAAGTCACTGTTATTAAGCTCCCTAGGCTCACCTTGTCCCATAAATACTAGATAACCATTAAATAATTCTAAATACCCAGAAATTGACCTCAAGGTGGCAGAACAAACTACACAACTAAAGGTAGAGAAAAGACCACATTAAAGTAGGTAGAAAGGGCAGTGATGTGGTTTGGGAGATATATGAATCATGGCCACTGTGGTAGGGAGAGGGCTGCAGTCACAGAGAAGGTTGAGAGACACAGTAACATGGCGGGGGGAGTGTATGGGGAATATGAATCCCCACAGCAACTGGCTTGGAAAGTAAGAAGAGATGAATTTCATGGCTTCTGGCAGTCAGAAGGGCTAATTCAGAAGTTTTAGAGGTCAGCAGGCTTGGCTGGGTTAGAGCCCAGAGAACATTGCTTTGCACTTGGAGAGAAGGCAGGCAAACAACCTGCAAACATACAGCTCAGAAACATCAATCAGAATAGTGTCTGGGCACACAGTGGAGAGGTTAGTTGCTCATTTTGGAGCACATCACAGAGAGGCAGCATTCACGGAGAAACCACTCTGGGAACAAAGTAATGGCAGGTACCATTTCCCTCCACCACCCATCAGTGGAAGCACAGAGCCACCTGCAGGAAGCAATGTAGTGTCCATACTGGCTACCTAACTTGCTCATCAAGACTGGTCCCACTTCTTCCAGTGCTCCAGTAGAACTGCCCTTTGGTGTCTTGCTTGCCTCAGTCCCAGCACTTGAGGTACAGAAGACCAGCCCAAACCCCTGCTCACAACATGTATCCCTACTCAGAAGTTTTGAAAGCCTAGTATCCTGCAGCAAATGATAAGTCTCACTTCATAAGCAGACCACAGCACACATAGTTAAAATGTACCACATTTGGGCCAAGGACCAAACACTGCCCACAAGAAAGAAAAACAGTCATTGCAGATGATTGGCCTAAAGGATAAAGAAGCCAGGAAGAAACTACCAGAAGAATTAGGCCCTGAAGAACAGGGGACAGTACACTGAAGGGTGCAACAGGATTTCTTCTTCATAAGACTATACCCTCAAGAAAAGGAAATGGAGCTGACTGTCCTAACACAGAGAAACAGGCACAGAGACTTAGACAAAATGAGAAGAAAGAGAAATTTATCCCAAATGAAAGAATAGGACAAGGCATGGCTAGAGATCTAAGTGAAACAGATACAAGTAACATGGCTAATGGAGAATTTAAAGCAAATAATCATAAGGATACTTACTGGACTTAAGAAAATTATAGAAGATATAAGTGAGACATTTAATACAAAGATAAGGAATAACGTAGCAGAGATAAAGGGCTCAATAAATGAAATGAGAAACACACTTTACAGAATGGGCAGTAGGCTGAAAGAAGTAGAGGAATGAATTAATGACCTAGAAGACAGAAGAATGGAAAGAAATCAAGCTGAACAAAAGAGAGAAAAAAGAATTATGCAAAATGGGAATAGATTTCAGGAACTCAGTGACTCCATCCAATCATTTGTATTATATGAGTCCCAGAAAAAGAATAGAAAGAAAAGTGGCCAGAAATTTTATTTGAAGAAATAATAGCTGAAAACTTCCCTAGTCTGGTAAAGGAAACAGATATGCAGACCCAGGATACACAGTGAACCCCCAGCAAAATCCACAAAAGCAGATCCACACAAAGACATATTGTAATTGGCAAAATATAGTGATAAAGAAAAAAATTTTAAAAGCAGCAAGACAGAAGAACACAGTAACGTATAAGGGAAACCTGATAAGGCTAGCAGGAGATTTTTTTAAGCAGAAACTTTCTAGGCCAGAAAGAAATGGCATGATATATTCAAAGCACTAAATATGAAAATGAATTTGCAGCCCAGAATACTCTAGCCATGAAGGTATCATTCAGAGTAGAAGGAGAGATACAGAGTTTTCCAAACAAAAACTAAAGGATTTCATGACCATTAAACCAGCTCTGTAAGAAATATTAAAGGGGATATGTGAGTTGAAAGGAGGACCAAACATGACAATATTAAGGTAGGAAACACAAAATGAATATTTCTGTAAAAAAATCAGTCAAAGAATGTACAAAACAATAGGATGTAATCATGACAACATATACCTAAAATGTGGGGAGGAAGGGGTGAAGAATGAGTTTAAATTTAACGATGAACAAATATAAACTGCTATATGCAGAAGAAGTTATACACAAATCTAATGGTAACCTTATATCAAAAGCCAGTAGTAAATATGCAAAGAATGAAGAGAAAGAAATCCAAATACATGACTAAAGAAAATCAGCAAACCATGAAAGAGAAAGACTGGAAAAGATCAGAGAAAATCTCCAGAAACAATAAGAAAACAAGTAATAAAATGGCATGAAATACACTTATATCAATAATTACTTTGAACATAAATGGACCAATGCTCCAATCAAAAGACATAGGATGTTAGAATGGGTAAAAAAATAATAATAATAAAACTCATCTATATGCTGCCAACAAAAGACTTACTTTAGACCTAAAGACACCAGCAGATTGAAAGTGAGGAGATGGAGAAATATCTACCATGCAAATAGATGTCAAAAGAAAGCTAGAATAGCAATACTTACTTGGATAAAATAGAATTTAGAACAAAGACTGTAACAAGAGACAAGGAAGGACACTATATAATAGTAAAAGAAATAATCTAAGAATATATAACAATTGTAAATGCTTATGCACCCAAGATAGGAGCACGCAATTACATAAAACAGTTAACAACGTACATCAAGGAACTAAAAAAACTCAATAGAACACATCGAAGAAACTAGGACCTGGGTCTTTTTAAAAAAATAAATAAAATCATAAATAAAATCAATAAGTAATCAATAAAATTGATAAACCCCTAGCCAGACTTATCAAGAAAAAAAACAAACAAACAAACAGAAAGGACTCAAACAAAATCACAAAGAGAGGAAAAATAACAACCAACACCACAGAAACACAAGCTATTATAAGAGAATATTATGTAAAACTATATGCCAATGAATTGGACAACCTAGAAGAAATGTATAAATTCCTAGAAACATGTAAACTACCAAAACTGAAGCAGGAAGAAATAGAAATTTTGATCATACTTAGAAAAAAAAAAAAACTGAATCGGTAAACAAAAAATCCCAACAAAGTTCCAGGAACAGATAGGTTCACAGGCAAATTCTATCATTCAAAGAGGAATTAATAGCTATTCCAAAAAAATAGAAGAATAAAGTAAACTTCCAAATTCATTCGATGAGGCCAGCACCACCCTGATACCAATATCAGATAAAGACATCAGTAAATGATGAAAAGTAAAAAAGAGAACTATAGGACAGTATCTCTGATGAACACAGATGTAAAAATTCTCAAATTCCAATCAAAATACTAGCAAACTGAATCCAACAATACATAAAAAAATATCATTCATCATGATCAATGAAACTTACTTCTGAATTGCAAGGGTGGTTCAATATTCACAAATCAGTCAACATAAAACATCATATAAGTAAGAGAAAGGATAAGAATCACATGATCCGGGGATCCCTGGGTGGCTCAGTGATTTAGCGCCTGCCTTGGGCCCAGGGCCTGATCCTGGAGACCTGGGATCGAGCCCCATATCAGGCTCCCTGCATGGAGCCTGCTTCTCCCTCTGCTTGTGTCTCTGCCTTTCTGTCTCTGTGTTTTTCATGAATAAATAAATAAAATCTTAAAAAAAAAAAAAAGAATCACACGATCATTTTAATAGAGGCAGAAAAAGTATTTGACAAAGTATAATATTCATTCATAATAAAAATGCTCAACAAAGTAGATTTAGAGGGAACATACCTCAACATAATAATGACCAAATATGAAAAACCCACGGGTAATATCATCCTTAGTGGGAAAATACTGAGAGCATTTCCTCTAAGGTCAGGAACAAGGCAAGGATGTCCACTCTCATCACTTTTATTCAACACGGTACTGGAAGTCCTGCTCATGGCAATAGACAACAAAAAGAAATAAAAGGCATCCAAATTGGTAAGGAAAAATTAAACTTTCACATTTGCAGATAATATGATCCTCTACATAGAAAACCCAAAAGATTCCACCAAAAACCTGCTAGAACCAATTAAAAAAGTTCAGTAAGGTTACAGTATACAAAATTAATGTACAGAAATCTGTCGTTATAATAAAAATAATAATCAAGCAGCAGAAAGAGAAATTAAGAAAACAACCCATTTACAGTTGCACCAAAAATAATAAGATATCTAGGAATAAACCTAACCTGTACTTTGAAAACTATAAAATGCTGTTGAGAGGACTTGAAGGTGACACAAAGAAATGGAAAGATATTCAATACTCATGGAGTGGAAGAACAAATATTATTAAAATGTTGATACTATGCAAAGCAATCTATACTTTTAACACAATCCCTATCAAAATGCCAACAGAATTTTTCACAGAACACTATTGGTAGAAATGCAAACTGCTACAGCTGCTGTGGAAAATAGCATGGAATTTCCTCAAAAAAGTTAAAAATAGAACTACCCTGTAATCTAACAATCGCACTACTGAGTACCCAAAGAATATAAAAGCACTAAAGTGATACATGCACCCCTATGTTTATAGCAGCATATAGCTAAATTATGGAAACAGCCCAGGTGCCCATCGCTTGATGAATGGATAAAGAAGATGTGTTCTGTGCATGTGTGTATGTGTGTGTGCATTGATAAATTATAATTGATGTTGTTCTTCCTTTCCCATAGATCCCTGTTATCATCTACTGTCATTTTAAATCAGACGGACATATTCCTTGAGAATTCCATAGAACACAAGGCTCATAAAACTGGATTATTTCAGTTTTATTTATCTGTAAGTATGTTCATTTAATTTTATTTTTGAAGGATAGTTTCACTGGATAAAGAATTCTTGGATAGTAGCTTTATTCATTTGTTTCTTTTGCTTTTTACTTTCCCAGCACTTTCAATTTGGCATTCAGTAGTCTTTATACGTTTTGGATTCTTTTTGGTCAGAATTCAGACATTTATTGTTGTTTCCCAATAAAGGATCTGTCATTTTTTCTCTTTTGCTTCTTCCATGATGTGCACTTTATACTTTGCTGTCATCAGTTTTATATATACACATATATAAATAATATAAATACAAATAAAATATATTTATAAATATTTATATGTATATATTTAAATATATAATCCATAGCCCATGTACTATATACTATATATATTATGTATATAATTTTAGATGTGATATAGTATATATCATTAATATATATAAATAACATATATATTTTGTGTGTGATTACCCTACTTGGGTTACTTGAGCTTCTGGGATATATAATTAATGATTTTCTCTCATTTGAGAAATTTGTCATTAGTTTTTCAAATATTTGACTTCTCCTGGCTCTTCCAAGATTCCATTTTAATATGTGACAGAGTTCATTCAGAGCATATGATAGGTCTAGGTCAGCCAAAACAAATCTGCATATCCTTGCTCACAAAAATCTCCATTTTTCTGGCGTCTACTTAAATTTTCAGGCTCATTTTGCTACAAAGTACCTTTTCCTATTTTTTTACAACATAGCTTTACTAAATGTATTTTTTAAACCTGTTATATCTTTTTTCACCTTCTAAACTTTGAAAGAGCCACTACCTCTTTATAAAATATTCCTCTCTACCTTTCTTCACTAAAATAATAAGTATTTATCTTTCATGTGTCATTTTAATTACTCATTTCTCCAGTGAAGCCATATTTGCCTGTAAATATGGCCTGTAAGCCATATTTGCCTTTTCAACTTATGAAAAAAAAGATATATTTGTGCATTCATAGAATGCCCATGTTTTCGAAAATGCCCAAGAGCTCAAATTTAGAGTCCTAGTGATTAAATAAGGAATACTAGCTCAAAATTTTTGAAAGAAATAAAAGTACTTTGTAAAAGTTCTCTGTCACATTGACTTTGCTAGTTTTTGTTTTCTAAATTAAAAACCATATAACTAAACCAAGATGATTTGGTATTGAGATTTTTGTGACATTCCAGGGACAAGATGCTAATAGACCACCATGATACTGCCATTTTGATTCAGCGTTGAAGATGTTCAACTTAGGATTCCTGTTTCTAAGTAAATGTGTTCTACCAGAATTGCTGACATTTGAAAATACCAGTGTAGGGATACAGTGGCGACAAAAGAGGTTTTGGTCATTCTGAAAAATATTACAGAAAAGCATGTTGACATAAACGTGTGAACTACATTCCATATGAAAAATATAATCATATTGTAGCGTAAAGGTCTTGGAAGAGAATATGAAAATAGATTATTATCAGAAAACAAGCACACAAACACATAAATAGCTAGCAAAGGGATCACCTGTAGAAATGTAGAATGATTTAACTCCAATGACTACAAAATGAAATTCTTTGCCAATTTTTTTTGACTCTGCGATTACTGTATATTAAGCAACTGTATTTTCATATCTGAAATACCTCTTAAGGTTTATCTAAATTTGTAAGTTTAAGTATAAAAAAGTGACTGCTATACACTGAAATACTTAATATTAGTGTTCTATAATACATTTTTCCAATATATAAAACTGCATTTAAATTTTTCTATATCAGGGATGCCTGAGTGGCTCAATGGTTGAGTGTCTTCCTTTGGCTATGGTCTTGATCCCAGGGTTTCAGGATCAAGTCACACACCAGTCTCTCCCTCACCAGGAGCCTGCTTCTCCATGTCTCTGACTCTCTCTCTGTATCTCTCATGAATAAATTAATAAAATCTTTAAAAATAAATAAATTTTTCTACATCATTATTTTCACTGTATTATATCAAACATAAATCTGAGTATAAAATAACAAAAAAATTAATAATCATGAGCTATTATAGTCCAAAGCAATATCTAATGGTAACTAGAAATGCTTGATGATGCTACATGGAATGCTTCTCAACCTTTGTATTTCAGTTAAATGAGGCTCTTCTCACCAATCAGGAAGCTAGCTTGCCTATTGAAAGAAGAGGAAGTGTATATCCACTTGACATTCTGACATTGACACTATGTGTATGATATAACTGCCAAATTGAGAGTAAATCCAGGAACACAGTCATATGAGCAAAGGGAAAATCACCCTCTACCAATAAACAAGTAATGTTTGCCATTTGTCAGGATCATTACCAAAATTAAACTTGCTTTATTAGTACAAATGGTAAAAAATATAGTTAAGCTGTGAACACATGGATGAACAGAAATGGAGACTATGGACCTTGATATTGATAAAAATATCTTTTTGCCAAACAGATGTGCAAGACATGAAAAAAACAGCTGCTAAGCAAAACAGGGAAAAGAAAAATTGTGGTCAGAAAATAAAACGAATTTTAAATTAGACATATTTTCAGTACTTCTTGAAAAGATAGTAGGCATAAAATAGTGCCAGACACTAACTCCATGTCTTTTAAAGTTTACATTATATACTTTAAGTAAGTTCTATAGTAAAGAGAGCATAATAAAAATTCCATAATAATGGTTCAGTTTTTTTAAAAAATATTTTTGTTGGTTTCATAAAATTCTGAATTAAGGAATCTCCTAGGTATTATATTGAGATCTCAAAACCAGATTCTTTAATGCAGATAAGGAAAGGGCTCTAAAGGATCTTATTCCATTAAGCCTTGATTCTTCTTTTTAGTATGTCAAATATTAAAATGTCTTAAAAATCCCATATAATGTTGACACTAATACTTCAACTTTATGACACATTTTTAATGCCTTCAAAATTTCATTGCCTCCATTTGAAGAGAAGTGCTTGCAAACTTTGAACCTGTTAAAATATCTGATATTTATGAAAATTTTGTCTTCAAAATTTTACATTCATTAAATAACTTATACAGTGTTAAACAATGTTAGTGAAGAGATTATATTAAGACACAGACTAAAAATCTTAGGCGGTCAGAAAGTTAGCATACTTCTACAAAAGATCTGTATCTCTATCACTTTAGCTTAGAGAAAACATTTTCAGCTATAAATACTGAATAGTTCAAAGACTAACACTACACTCTCCATTATGTAAAAGGTTTTTTCACAGGAATTATTCATGGGCCAACTAGAAGTTACATGTAATTTTTAATAGTGTGAAAGGGTAGATTGGCAATATTCTATCTTTGCTACCAGAAGTGGGCTTTCCATGAACATCATTTTATTTGTATAAAAATTATTCTTGGGGATTCCTGGGTGGCTCAGCAGTTTAGCACCTGTCTTCAGCCCAGGGCATGATCCTGGAGTCCTGGGATTGTGTCCCACATCGGGCTTCCTGCATGGAGCCTGCTTTTCCCTCTGCCTGTATCTCTGCCTCTCTCTCTCTCTCTCTCTGTGTCTATCATGAATAAATAAATAAAATCTTTTTAAAAAAATTATTCTTACTAGCCATGTCTTATTATGAAATATAATTAAATACCAGGAGAAACAGAAACACTAGTGTCAAATCCTCCCCCTCTTTTTTAACTACTTTACTGAAGTATGCTTGTCATACACAAAGTTGTATATGTTTAGTGTATACAACTTAATGAGATTGGAGATAATTATATATACATGAAACCATCACCACAATCTAAGCCATAAACATATCTATCACTTCCAAAAGCTTCATTCTGCCCTCTTAATTATTATTACCGTCTTATTTTATAAAGACACTTAACATAAGATCTATCCAAAGTCCTAGAAGCAGAGAGCAAAATGGTTGTCAGGTGCTAAAGGGAGGGGAAAAGAGTGGTATTAGTCAAATGGTACAAAGTTTTACTTTATGCAAATGAAAAGGTCTAGATATTTACTGCATAGCATACTGCTTATAGTTAATTATATTGAATTATATACTTAAAATTTTGCTAAATGTATAGATCTTATGTTAAGTGTTCTTATGAAATGAGACAGTACTAATAATCAAGAGGGCAGAAGGAAACTTTTGGAGGTGATATGTTTATGGCATAATGCTGCAATGAACATGGGAGTACAGATATTTCTTAGAGATTCTGATTTCAATTCCATTGGATACATATCCGAAAGTGGAATTGCTGCATCACATGATAGTTCTGGTTTAATTTTTTTGAGAAACTTCCAGACCATTTTCCATAGTGGCTTCATTGATTTACATTCTCACAGTGCTCACAGTGCATAAGAGTTTCAATTTCTCCAGATCTTTGCCAAAACTTGTTATCTTTTGTTGTTTTCAATAATAATATCCTAATAGGTGTGAGGTGATATCTCATTATGTTTTAGATTTGCATGTATTTCCCCGATGATTATTGATGTCAACCACCTCTTCAAACGGTTACCAATTGTATGTTTTCTTTGAAGAAATGCATTCATGTGATTAAAACATGAACAAAGGTGTTTTTATTTTGTTTTCTTTTGCTTTTGCTATTAGTTTGTAAGAGTTCCTTATATATTTTTACATAAATTTTTATCTGGTATGTGATTTGCAAATATTTTCTCCTTTCCATGGGTTACTTTTTTTATTTTCCTCATGTTTCCTTGTGCAAAAACATTTTGGTTTGATGTAGTCCTGTTTGTCTATTTTTGCTTTGGTTGATTAATTTTAGTGTTATATCAAACCCCATTTTAATACATTTCTTTGAATTAATGATTGCTAAAAGTAGACCAGAAGCAGAAATTTAAATACATTTTGTTTTTTTATGTGTATGATATTCTCATTTATCCCCATCGTATTTTTTCTAAATTTGCTCTTAATCTTATTATTCAAACTTTCTTCCTCTATATTCCTTTATATACATCACATTTCTTATATTATTAAATATTTACTTTAAATGACTACCCTCTATTCCATGCTAATGAAATCAGTAAAACTTTCAACCTGAATACCTTTGTGTCATTAATATGCACATAATGATTTTTTGCCACATTTGTTCCTGATGAGAAATATCAGGTGTTCAATCAATTTAAAAATGATTTTGAATTTTTAAAATTATTTTTGCATAGGTACTTTCAGTGATAAATTTTTAAATTTTATTTTTATTTAATTTAGAAAAATACATTAAGTTTCATATCAAGAGATTTATATCATGATTGGTAATTCTGATTTAACAAAACTATATAAGTTTTAGACTAAGAATTGAATCTGAATCTCTAGGTCATTTTTTCAAATAAAAATGCTTAAATTCAGTTTTTAAATTATATTTCTATTTTAGCATCCTTGAACATCAAAAATTAAACCCCCACCTACAGTTCAGCTTTCTATAGTTCTCTTTGATTTGTAAAGCTTTTAAAGCAAACTTTCATTCAGAATGATAGATGAATTCATCATTTCCCTGTATTAGTTTTTCACTAAGTAAAGCTCTATTTTTTTCTTATGTAAAAAGGAATTATAGTTTCCTTCCTTTAGAAAAATCATTTTGTAAAAGTCTTACTTCTCTGTCTTCCACGCACTAAACTATGGATGACATAACAAAGCAATTTAGGGATAATTCTACTCATTCTTAGCAAGTAGATTGTGAGGTCAGTATTTTTATGCTAGTCAGGTCTGCTTTGTGGTTAGTATCTTGGATTGTCACCGCTAGCTAGCTGAATGTTACATGCTGATGGCAGAATTCCAGTGTGACATCTGACAGTGCGGAAAAAAATCACTGAAAATTCTTTACACAAACAAAATGCACCAGTATACCCTTGAACATTTTTTATTTAAATTTCAAAAACACTGTTGGTCTCATTCTATATGTATGTCATTGTGGCAATAACTGAAGAAATGCAAAGAGGAACACCTATTTTTACCTTAAAGTCCTCACATCTCTCTCTAGCTTGCTATTATCTCTGTGAGCCCTCTGAAGAGGGAGGGACAGTCATATTTTATCCATTTGATGGATGAGTAAACTCACACTTTAGAACAAGACTAACCAAAGTTAAATCCAGGACACGAGTTTTCTCCCCCGAACTATGGAGTAACAGTCTAGACAGAGATAATACATTAATTAAAAGTGCTTAGAAATTTTAGAGCAATATGTCAAAGCAAATGCATATCCATTAAATTTAACAATTAAAATGGTGTTTATATTCTCCATGCCTTTTTTCATTTTTCTAGTAATTATATTACTGCATTTTACAAAAGTTTTGGTCTGTACTGAATGGAGATAACCAGTGCTTCACCACAGACAGTTTAAGAAGTGTTGCTCTAGAAAGGTATTAAGTGCAACCAATAGCCTTACCCAGTTGTTCATACCTCTAACATACTCTATAATAATATATGGGTTGTTTCAAAATAAAAAAAAAAAATCCTCTGCCCAACAATAGGAAACCAATATTTACTAGGTCTTCCATGAAGCTTAAATATATGTATTTGCAAAATAAAAACCAAAACTCTTCTAGTAAAAAAAAAAAAGGAAAATAACTTGAACATTTGAATCTAGATTATAGATACCAAGATCACCTAATTCTATTCTACTTAATGCTCCGTAAAAGAGTTTATGATGATCACCACTCAAAATCTCCTCCCTCACAAAGTGAGCTCCTGTGAAGGCTCAAACTGGAGGGATGGTGCTGGCAGATGGAGGTTCCATCAGTGATGATATTGGCAGTCTCCAAGGTAACAGTTACCATGGTGAAGGAACACCTCCAGCAATGGCTAGCATTAGTGTAAGAAAGGAAATGCAGAAAATGTGATTGCTGTTGTGGCTGCTCTGTTGAATGCCTTGTGCAGATCTAGGGAAGCACTGTGGAGCTGCTCCTATCACCTTCCCCTTAATTCTGGCATATTCTTTCACAGCTCTTTGGTTTGCTTTCATAGTAAACCCAAATGAAAAACACCCCAAGCCTGTTTGAATAGTCATACTAGACAATTTTCAATTCATCATCCAGCTTAGTTCAAGTTCCAAGAAAATAATTTGAAAGTCATATCATCTAGAAGCTCTAACAACTTAATACAGAATTTTTACAAGAAGTGGAATTGAATTAGAAATACTAAAGACCTAGCATTTTCACATAAAATTTTCACTTTATCCAAAAAGTTGTGTGTGTGACTGGGTCCTTCCCAAAGGTTTATTATTGTTTATTTGAATCTGAACATCACTAGTGAAAGCTTGATGAAAGCAAATGGAATAAAATTATTGCACACCAGAAACCTTTATGATTACAAATTTGAATAAAAATGAAATAAAATGTTGCTTAATCAATTTCTTTTATACTTAATAAGAAAATATAAAATATTCTGAATATTGGAATGGCAACTAAGGATTTAAAGATACTTCCCCAGGGATCCCTGGGTGGCTCAGTGGTTTAGCGCCTGCGTTTGGCCCAGGGCGTGATCCTGAAGACCTGGGATCAAGTCCCACGTCAGGCTCCCTGCATGGAGCCTGCTTTTCCCTTCACCTGTGTCTCTGCCTCTCTCTTTCCTCTCTCTGTCTCTCATGAATGAATAAATAAAATCTTTAAAAAAGATACTTCCCCAGTGTTTAAAATTTATGTGTGTATGATAAAAGAAAACACACAGGCTACTGCTGAATTGTCTATAACTCAGCATGAAGGTGCCTCAAAAATTACAGGAAGGTTGAAGAATATAAGCAACTAGAATAAAAATAGGTAAATTTCTGGCAATTTAGTTGCAGTTATTCTGTTTTTTAAAATATTCTATTTATGTATTTGAGAGTGAGTGAGTGAGAGAGAAAGCATGAGCAGGGGGAAGGGCAGAGAGAAAAGCAGACTCCCCTGCTGAGCAGAGAGCTGGACATGGAACTCCATCCCAGGACCCCAGAATCAAGACCTGAGCCAAAGGCAGATGCTTAACCAACTGAGCTATGCAGGTGCCCCTAGTTGCAGTTATTCTAAAAATGTCTGGTTAGGAAGTCAAGAATAGGCATGGGGAGAATTTTCTTAGGGTATCCTCTTCCTATTCCCTTTATTGTCCTGAATAGATGATTGGTATCCTATTTCTACTGCAAGCCAGGAAGAAAAAAAAAAAAAGCTACTGGAATTACAGTGTAAACATAATTTAAGTTCATGCCAAAGCCTTACTAGGTGGCATGCAAAGAGGGATAGGTGGGTCCAGTCAGATGGGCTGGGCATTAAGTATTCTCCTACTTAATCCTTTCATTACACGCTTACTGGTAGCTGATATAGACAATAAGTGATAAAAGATTAAAAGGTGGCTATTATAAATTAGTAGTACCAAGAAATTCCCCAAGAAAAAAGAGTACCTTGTGGGAATGGGGTCCAAAAGGGAGAGACTGTAACATTCAAAGGACTTTGTCCTGAGGTACACCCCAACCAACATACTGAATTCAAAGTAAAGACAGAGGTTAAGGCGTGGGCTTTTAAACCTCTCCCAAAGTATACCACTTGTGCATTAGATTACATTCCTTCCTCACTATTTGAAGACATATCTCTAAAAATTACTCGTCTTTCCTCCACCATCATGTTTTTGTTCCCAGTAGGAACGTTACTGCAAGCATTCAAAATACTGATATTAAAAAAAAAAAAAGACTTTAACAGCATATTCCTCAGCATTTTCAGATCCAATTCTCCTCCCCTTTAGAGCAAAAGTCCTACAGAGTTAGCATCCCTTATGGTAGACAGCAAACAATGTTCCTCTCATTTCCTCTTAAATCTATTCCATTCTCTCTCTTTCTCTCTCTCTCTCTCTCTTTGATTAAGATTTTATTCATTTGAGAGGAGAAAGAAAGAGAGTGAGCACAGGAGCTGGGGGAAGGGCAGCGGGAGAAGGAAAAGCCAACTCCCTGCAGAGCCAGCAGCCTCCATCCCAGGACCCAGGGGTCGCAAGCTGGGTCGCTTAACCATTTAAGCCATTCAGGTGACCCAATTTTACCATTTCAACAATATATTCCCTAGATGCCAAATCTAATAGTCAGTCTTCAGTCCTTATTTTTTTTTTTTTTTCAGTCCTTATTTTTGACCAAGCTGCAGCTTCTGGCTGAACTCCTTACTTACTGGTCTCTCCACAAACTCCCTTGCTGCTACCAATTTTTCTTTTTAATGCGAGAGAGTTCCCAGGTATTAGTCTTTTCTGTCTATGCTAACATCCAAGGTAGAAGTCAGAGCTTAAATACAATTTATACAGTACCAACATCTAAATTTATACCAACCACACTTCCTTCCCAAATTCCAAATACTTATATCAACTGTTTACTTCATATGTTAATAGACATCTCAAACTTAATATGTCTAAACTGAACATCTGGTTTCCCCAAACTCCTCATTTTCTAATCTTTCCCAATTCAATTGATAGATATTCCATTGTTCTACTTGCTTCTCTGCTTCTCACACACCTCATATACAACCTACCAGGAAATCCTTAAGTGTATATCCAAAATCCAACTACTCTTCACTGTGTCCATTGCTATCACCTTTGTCTGAGTCACTATCATCTCTTGTCCTAATGGTCTCCTTGCTTCTATTCTCAAACCTTCACAAAAATTTATTTTTGAAACTTAAGTCATTTGCATGCGTCTATATCTGTGTTCTCTGTTTAAATCTGCTGTTTTAAAGTCTGAAACCATTCTTCATTTCACTCAGAATAAAAGCTAATTTTTTTTTAAAAAAGCTGACAGGGTTCTGAATGACCTGTGGTGTCCTGACTTCCTTTCCTAACACTGCTTTACTCATCCGATGCCAGGTGAATCATCATCCCTTTTATTTCATGAATAGGTCATGCATGGTCCTGCCTGAAGGCCTTTGCTCCAGATTTTTCCTCTGCCTAGCCTAATCTTCCCCTAGATATCCATTCTAAATGTTCCCTCTGCCTGCAACTTCCTTCCTGTAAACAACCACCTGTCAAACTTTTTACTAAACTCAAGTCTCTACGAAAAAGTCCGTCTACCTGCATCATCTATAATTGTAACCTATACCAAATCCACATCACTAGAATTACTATGCCAAAAGAAAACAAAATCCAAAGCAAGAATTCCAAATTAATAAAAAATATTCTTCAGTAACAGAAACAGTATTTATGGATGAATGTAAAAAGATATTTTCTCTTCTATTAATTTCTATAACAGATCATTTAATATTTAAAGAAAAAAGGACACCAATGTATTGTGGGCTTTTTAAGATAGGTGGAAATAAAATGAATTAAAATCACAATCAAGATTGTGATAGTTAATTCTATGTGTCAATTTGACTGGCCACAGGGTGCCCAGATTAAATGTTATTTCTGGATATATCTGTGAGGGTTTCTGGATGAGATTAGCATGTGAAGAACTGGGTAGGCATCACCTAATCCACTGAAGATCTGAAGAGAACAAAAGGAAGAGGAAGGAGGAATTCACCTTCTTTCCCTGCCTCTGCTTGAGCCAGAACATTCCATTTCCTCTCATCTTTTCCTGCCTTCAGATTGAGACTGAAATACACCATTGGTTTTGCTGGGTCACCAGCTTGCAGATGGCAGATTGTGAGACTTCTTAGTTTCCATAATAGCATGAGCCAATTCCTCATAATAAATAAATCTCTCTATATAGAGAGAGATATGAGAAAGAATTTTACCAGATTTATAGTGGGATAAAATTTTTCCAGCACTTAGAATGGATAAATATTGAACTCAAAATATCAGAGTAACCTAACGTGTACATACATATGCATTACATAGGTATATCTATTATATATGTATATATGTATTTATCTTAAAATCATACATACTGTTGAGATTAATACTTAATGAATCAAGAAAAGGTGTGCATGTTTTACAATGTTTTTACTGTGGAATATATCTAAAACAACTTAAAATTCAGAAGTATAACTGTTTATTGTACAAAAGCATTTTAACATTATTTAACATTAAAAATATACAATAAATATATATAGTATTTTATATCACATGTATGCAAATAAAATAAATTTGTATATATGAATACACACATGCATATATATATGTGTGTGTGTGTATCTCCTATTGATTTTGATTCTCTAGAGAACCCCTAACAATGGGACATGAAAAAAATGCACTTCTGTTTTAATAGTCTCACGTGATATGTAAAGTGTATAATATTCTTTGTGAGAAAGTGTAATGAGTTAAAAGATGCATACTATAAGCTCCAGAGTTGTATCATACAGTAGCCACTAGCTACATGTAGGAATGTAAAGTTAATTTAAATTAATTAACTTAAATTACAATCCTGAAATGGATACTGTAGTTTTAAAACATTTCCATCATCCATTGAATGTTTTAATATATAGCACCACATTAGAGAACCCAGAAGGATAAAATAAACATATAGAGATGATAAAATGAACACTAAGAAATACTTAACACAAAAGATGGCAGGAAAAAAGAAAAAAACAAAAAATGAGATAAAGAAAAAGCATGTTATCAAGATGTTACAAACAAATCCCACAGCCACATGTAGAATTACACTAAACATAAATATTTATTCTTTTCCAAGGAGCATGGAACTTATTAATGAAGACAAATATGATGGGCCATAATAGAAATCTCAATAAATTTAAATAACATTAAATTATACATACTGTATTCTCTCACCACAATTATATTCATAATCAATAAAACATAAAAAAATTTTCCACATACTCAGAAAAATAAAAATACATGTATAAATAATATGTATTAGTAAAGGGATATAAAAATTTAAATTAGAAAATATCTGTATTAAGTTCAAATTAAAACACAATATATGAAAATGTGTCTCGTGCAACTGAACCATTTCTAAAGGGATACTTACAGATTATGTTAGAAAACAAGAAAAGTCTAGAATCCAAAATCTAAGGAGAAGAGTTAAGATGGTGGAGGAGTAGGAGGCCTCTGAACTTGTCTCTGCCCTCAAACTCAACTAAATAGTTATCAAATTATTCTGAACACCCAATAAGTCAATCAGAGAATCAGAGTTCTTTTTTTCTCTCTTTTTTCTTTTCTGGATCTTCAGAGAGAAGTCTACAAGTAGAACAGAAACCACCTTTTGGAAGGTAGGAGATGCAGAAGTTCACTTGGGGGGAACATAGCTGTGGAAGTGGCAGTGAGGAAGGAGACTGTTTAAGGAGGCTACTACAAAGTATTAGAAGTTGTAGAGCTCAAAAACTGAACTCTTAAATTCCCCATTGTGAGGGATGTGCCTGGATTAAAGGTCCTCAGTGGGTGAAAAGGGGCATAATCCCAGGACTGAGAGTGGTCTGAGGATCCCTTGGGTCATGGGAAGATTGGGTGGCGCCAAGGTGCTCCACTGTTCCCAGGCATAGGAGCAGAGAAGCCAGCAGAGAGCAGCAGGCTCGGGGCCAGCTTTCTGCTATAAACTGCGAACCACCACATAGACCTGTGACCTCTTTTCTGGGACAGAACAGCAAGTGTGGGAAGACCCTCCTCTGGAGGAACAGTGCAGGTCCACCATGGGCATCCTTAGAATTTAGAGTTGTGATACTTGGTGACATGCAAGGCTGCGAGTGGGCAGGGTGAATGCGGGTTCATATGGGAACTGGGGAAAAGATAGGGTGACTGATTGCTTTTCTGTAAGGGCTCACTGAAGAGTAGGGGGTGTGAACTTTCAGCTCCAAAGCTAGAGAGCAGGGCACAGCCATTTTCATCCCAACCATCAATACCGAGAAACTTGAAGGAGTAAAGCAGCATCACCTAGTGGACGCCAGAGTCCAAACACTAACCCCTGCCCCCCTGAGCCATGGAGGAGCATTTCCACTGAAATAAGTCAGCCTGAGAATCAGGGGAGTTGCCCCAACCCCGGCCCCTCGAAACAGCACAAACAGCTTGCACCAAGTTTATTGGTCACAGAGTGCCACACAGCTTCAACTCTAGGGGGAACTCTAGCTTCAACTCTAGCTTCCTTTTTACTTTGATTCTTTTATTCTTTTTTTTATTATTATTTTATTTATTTTCTTATATTTTCCAATTCCTTTTTTAATTTGTTACTATTTCTCAACTTTAATATTTTTATTTTTCAAACTATATGGGGGTTTTTAGCCTACTTTCATTTTATGTTACTTTTTTTTTTTCTTTTAAACCTTGGGGTCTAGACTCTTAACAAGAAGACCAAAAAACACCTAGGATCTAGGGGGTTGTTTTGGTTTTCTTGTTTTTGTGTTCTTGTTTTTCTTGCTTGGGGTGTTTTTTTCTTGTTTTCTTGCTTTGTTTTTGATGTTCTTTTTTCTCTCTTTTCTTTTCTGACAAAAGGATGAGCCAGAGGAAGTCACACCAAAACAAAGAATACAAGATATAACTCATACCAGGGACTTAATTGATACAGACATAAGAAAGATGTCTGAACTAAAATTTAAAACAATTATAAGGATATTAGCTGGGCTTTAAAAGAGCATAGAAGACACTAGAGAATCCCTTACTATAGATTACTTACTATAGAGATCCCTTACTATAGATAAAAGAACTAAAACCTAATCAGGCCAAAATATTAAATGCTATAACTGAGATGCAAACACAAATGAAGTCCATAAAAACGAGGATGGATGAAACAGAGGAAGAAATCAGTGATGTAGAAGATAAGATTATGGAAAATAATAAAGCCAAAAAGAAGAGAAAAGAAGGGTGATGGATCACAAAGGTAGACTTAGAGAATTCGCTGACTTAGTAAAACATAGTAACATTTATATCACAGAAGTCCCAGAAGATGAAAAGAGAGATAAAGGGGCAAAAGATTTATTTAAACAAATTATTGCTGAACATTTCCCTAATCTAGGGAAGGGCACAGACAACAAAATCCAAGAAGCACAGAGAACTTCCATAAATTCAACAAAAGCCGGCCATCACTATAGGGCATGTCACAGTCAAATTTACCAAATATACAGACATGGAAAGAGTCCTGAAAGCAACAAGGGAAAAAAGAGCTTTAACATACAAGGAAAGTCAGATCAGATTTGCAGCAGATCTGTCCACAGGGACTTGGCAGGCCAGAAATGAATGGGAAAAATATGCAGCCAAATATTCTTTATCCAGCAAGGCTATCACCCAAAATAGAAGCAGAGATAAAGAGCTTTCCAGACATACAAAAACCAAAGGAGCTTGTGACCACTAAACCAGACCTGCAAGAAATTTTAAGGGGGTCTCTTTAAGTGTAGAAAAAAGACCAAAAGCAACAAAGACTAGAAAGGCCAAGAGAACATTACCAGAAACAGGAACTCTACAGGTAACACAATGGCACTAAATTCATCTCTCTCAATAATCACTCTGAATGTAAATGGACTAAATGCACCAATCAAAAGAAAAAGGATATCAGAATTGATTTAAAAAAAAAGAAAGATGTATCCATATGCTGCCTACAAGAGACTCATTTTAGACCTAAAGATACCTGCAGATTGAAAGTGAGGGGATAGAGAACCATCCAGCATGCTAATGAATGCTAAAGAAAGCTGAAGTAGCCACACTTATATCGACAAAATAGATTTTAAAATGAAGATTGTGGAGTGCCTGGGTGGTTCAGTCAGTTAAGCATCCAACTGTTGATTTTGGCTCAGGTCATCATCTCAGGGACTCATGAGATTGATTCCGTGCCAGGCTTATGCTCAGTGGAGTGTCTGCTTGAGATTCTCTCCCTGCTCACACACAAGCACTCACTCTCTCTCTAAAATAATTTTTTTGAAATTAGTTAAAAATTAAAAAATAAGATAAATATTGTAAAGAGATGAAGAAGGACATTATATTATAATTAAGGAGTCAATCCATCAAGAAAATCTAACAATTATAAATATTTATGCTACCAACTTTGAGGCACCCAAATCTATAAATCAATTCTTAACAAACATAAAGAAACTCACCAATAATACAATAATAGGAGGAAACTTTAACAAACCACTTATAGCAATGGACAGATCATCTAAGCAGAAAATCAACAAGGAAACAAGGGCTTTGAATGATACAATGAATAGGTGAATTTAACAGATAAATTCAAAACATTTCATCCTACAACAGAATATACATTCTTCTTGAGTGCACACAGAACATTCTCTAGAATAGATCACATAATGGGTCACAAATCATACCTCAGCAAATACAAAAAGACTGAGATCATACCATACATATTTCCAGACCATAACACTGGAAATAAACAACAAGAAAAAATTTGGAAAGACTTCAAATAAATGCAAGTGAAAAAACATCCTACTAAAGAATGAATAGGTTAACCAGGAAATTAAAGAATTAGGGCAGAGACTTTGCTATATGCCCAGGACTTGTAATGGTGCTTATTAAATATTTGTTTATTGAAGGAAAGAAAAGACAATGAAAGGTCTATGATAGAGGTTGAATCACAAATCAGTAGAAGACTGGGGAAGCCACTGATCTTATGTAGAAAACATAAAGTAAATTACATATTTCATACTATGCATTAAAGAAAACTGTAGCTGTATTTAAGTTCTGAGTATCACAGGTAAAAAGAAAAAAACTAAGACACTATGGGGAAATAAGATAAGATAGTATCTTTATTATCTTAGGAGAGGAAAAGACTTCTAAAGAAGAATCCAATGAAGGAAACATGCCAAAACAAAATCATCACAATAACTAGATGGAAATTTTGAGAAAATAAGGTGCATATGATTTTTCTTAAGGATATATATTGGAAAATTAGCATGTCTCAATTTATATTGAAGAATTGAAACCTATCTTAAAATTCAATATACACAGCTTTTCAGAACAGAATGTCTAATACAATGTTTTTGTTGTTGTTGTTGTTGTTTTAGAGATTTTATTTATTCATGAGAGACAGAGAGAGAGAGAGGCAGAGACACAGGCAGAGGGAGAAGCAGGCTCCATGCAGAGAGCCCGATGTGGAACTCAATCCCAGGACCCCAGGATAACGACCTGAGCCGAAGGCAGACATTCAACCACTGAGCCACCCAGGTTCCCCTAATATAATGTTTTGAATGAAATTACTGAAGTGATTGCTTCATTGCTTTTTACTATTCTTTTTCAATTCTATTTCCTTATAAGAAAGCTTCTAAATTTCTATTCAACCATCTCCCAAAATAAAAGAGTAGAAGAAGAAATAAAAAGAAGAAGAGGAAGAGGAGGTAGAGAGAGAAAAGGGAGAAGGGGAGGAGGGCTTTCTTCTAGCTATATATAACCATGGGCGTACGTTCACAATGGATTGTGAAAAGGTAAGACATCAGCGACTTATGGATTCAGCCCTTTAAAAGGAGGGTGAAAGTTTTTCTGTGACCTCTTTGATCATGCATATGAGAAAAACACTCTACAAAGATATACGAGATAGAAAGTCCACAGCCACCATACCTGTTGGAACTTCAAAGTG
This sequence comes from Vulpes lagopus, assembly GCF_018345385.1. NCBI lineage: Eukaryota > Metazoa > Chordata > Mammalia > Carnivora > Canidae > Vulpes > Vulpes lagopus. The sequence goes on from NC_054839.1 coordinate 44,395,676, forward strand.
ACAAGTCTTGATTCTGTTTTCTAGCAACTAAATAATATGCAACCACCTATGAAGGCTTAGTTTATACACAAATTACATTAAATGGATAGTGTTCACTAGAACAACTGAGAAGTAGTGGTGTACTGTTCCTTCTGATTATATATATTTTCTAATGAGCTATTCTGGTTGGTGATATTTCCAATAGATGCTTTTCCATTGAATACTGTAAGTATTGAACATACTAAGGTTTTTACTTAAAGCCTTCATGAGGGATCTTTGGATTATAAACATGCTTATGTGTTCATCTAATTTTAGTAAGACACAGTCACCTAAATTGCTCTTGCTGCAAAAGAAACCAGCAAGACAGCTAAAGGGGTGATACCGGGGTGGTGGAAGGGGAGGTGGGCGGGGGGTGGGGGTGACTGGGTGATGGACACTGAGGTGGGCACTTGATGGGATGAGCACTGGGTGTTATTCTATATGTTGGCAAATTGAACACGAATAAAAAATAAATTTATAAAAATTTAAAAAAATAAAAAGGGGTGATACCTAATAACCCTAATTTTTTTCATGCCTTTATGGAAAGAATGAAAATCAATGGGTAGGGAAAAGGCATCGATAAGTTTTTCAAAGAAAACAGAAGAAAAGGGGCTTCTAACTGTAATTTAGAAAATCTGATTATCATGTACCTTTTCTATGAAGCCATATTCTAATGAATAACGAAGTCAAGTAACATCCTGCAACTGTAAACTAAAGAAATTGTGTCTATGAGAATATGTGTTAGTAATGTTCAAATTCTGGAAAAATATTTTGCAACATAGATGTTTAAAAGGCTAAAGGGTAAGCCTAGCCTAATAGTCACCACAATATATTCTCTTTAGACTGTCATATAAATGGCATATTACTTTGAATTTGTCTTTCTTTTTTGTAGAAAAAAATTACATTGGAACAAGGTTCTGTATTTTTAATAAAGGCTTATTCAACAGGTAAATAAGGCATGCAAGTGTGAATAGTAGCACCCCAATAACGCACATTTCTTTTTAATTCATAAATATCAAAGTTTACATCTTTGAATGTCTTTATGATAAATTAAACATCCCAGGTTAGAATATTTTTGTTTCCACTCCAAGTAAAGTTGGGGAGGCTGTAACTTAGAATAGATGGGTAAATGAAGTTATTAAACTATCAATAATAGAATAATTACAGATTTTGAAGAGCAGTTAACAAGGTTGTTAACCCAAACAGAAAGGTTTTTAAAAAGTGATATGTACATATGACATAAAAAAAAAGTATTCACCAACTCAACTATCATTGGTACCCTCTACTAAATGTTTTGTGTTTATACAAATTAGTCTTATATAATAAATAATATTTAAGAAATCATTTTTCAATAAAGTTTAAATTACCTTCAGGATAACAGACCAAATTTTATCTCTTCGATGAGTAATGACAATTTGTTTTTATAGTATAGAAAAGGGACAACTGGGAGGCTATTCATATAGAAAACTCACTTCTTACTATATTCTTTACAATTTGAAACAAAGCAGCAAGAGTAATTTCTAGGAAATAAAATATAAAGCAAAACGTATCAGACCAAAAGTTTGAGAATGTGATCACCTATGTAAGGTAAAGTTAAGAATGTTTTTTTTTTTTTCATCTCCGTGAAAGGAGATTTAGGCTTGGATTAATTATGCACAGCCAATTTGAGCAGCTATCATCCCTGTGAAGAAGTAAAATGACCCCTGAGTTTTGTTTTAGAAGGCCTGAAGGAATTCCTGATTTAGACAAATGAAGGAATAGATACAAAATTTACTAATGTAGAGATTATATTCTGAATTTAGGGTCAGGACATGAAGATAAATGAATCAAGCAAAGCTCCTCAGATAGCCTGTGTGATGCTGGGTGATCTAGCATCACTCCCCTCTCTCCCTGCCTCTTCTTGCTCTCCCTAGGCTCCAGGGGAGCTGGCCTCTTGCTGTTCTTCAGACTTACCTGGTAGACTCCTGACTCCAGGCATTTGCACTTCTGCTTTTTCTAAATGGAGTACCTGTCCTCCACACAACCAAGTTGCTACCTCCCCCACTTTATTTCATGTCACCTGTTACCTAGCAAATGAGGCAAGGGAAAGATCATATTTTGCTTATATTGGTTTTGTCCCAAACTCTAATGTCGTATTTACTATATTTGGCATCATCAGAGGTGTACAGATAGGAGGCAGGAGAAACTACAAATACTACAAGATTGCTCTCCACTAGAAACCATCTCTGAAATTTTGGCTTTCATTGCTTTGATGATGAAAAAAAAAGGCTAGTCTAGTGTTCTTTAATTTGATAAATCCATGACATCATTCATTCTCCCTACAGCTAGGTTGGGGAGTAGAAGATAAAGGAGGGCACTTAATCCCTGACATTAATTTTCATGCTCAACTAACTTCTGGTTCTGATAACAGGACAATAATATATATCTATGGGAATACTGTAGGGTTAGGATCATCTCCACCTAATATGAGATGCTGACTGATCTGTATAAATGAAGCAATGCCTCAGGATTGTGATGCTCCTACCAAAATGTTCAGGCCATTTGTTGACTTTTAATCATCTGTTTTTGAATGAGGAAACTAAGAATCCAAACTTACAAAGAATGAAAGGTCAAGAAGATTTTACTGAAGGTATTTAAGTCTGATCGCAAATAAACATTCAGAAACCTCATATTTTTCTTTAGACATAGAGGGTAGGGTCTTGCTTGCATGAAGAGTTTTCTGAAGATGACATAAAAAGAAAAATAAATACATAGGACAAAAGATGAACTATAAAGCACATCTTCTTGTTTTTAATATTCCCTGCTAACATGTGGAAGCCAATAGATTCACAATGTGTTTTGCATTACCGTTTCCTTAATGATTACTACATTACATCAATAATAAAAAGGCAATGAACTTTGGCAGAAAAAAATTATCAAAATGTTAAAAGCTGACTAAAGAAATTGTCACCCCTCACCATTCTGAGCAATTCACAGGCTCTTGAGGTATCAGCAATTTCAATAATTACTCTGAACTATTCTGTATACATACTAATAGGCAGAAAGCAAATACACTTTTTTCTTATTGTATATTCACAGTAAGAAAAAGGTTCTGAACAAATGTTGACTGAGCAGTTTGTCTCTAACACTCTCAGCTCACCCACAACTCAAGTCTTCCTTTTTAATGATGTAGTTATTCCATGTGCATTATCTCAAAGTGATAACGGAAATTAATGTGTATGAAATGTTTCTCTGTGGTGAAATCATACCGTGTTTTTAGTCAGAGATTTACTTCTACTGATCATGGCCTATACACTAAAGAAGGAATCTTCTCCTTCTCCTTCAGTAAGCCAGAGTCCTATTGATAGTTACCCTGTCATAATAATAAATAATGGAAACCATGGCCATTTCAGGACATAAAACAACAACATGTAGACTTGATAAGAGTGATACAGCTGCAATTGGATTTTAGAGATCACCTATCTCAATACCTCATACTCCAAGCAAGGAAATTGAGATAGCAAGGTCAGAGAGCTCATTAATGGCCTAACTCAGAATCTGTGTTTTCAACTGATGCCTTAAATACCGTTATGTCCTTTGGCCATGTTTCTTCTCCACCTGCTGACCCATCCCACCTTCACTAAGCCTGGTGAGTTCTTTTTCATCATCCAATATTCAAATAAAATGGAAAGAGGCATTCTTTTTATCATGCCTGTCTTCACTCATTGCCACCACGTTTGTCCTCACCGTGCACCTATGTATAAGCCCATAATTCTAAGATACATTTAAGCCTTTTGCAATTAATTTTTAAAATCTGTCTCTAGTTGTAAGATCTACTTAAATAAGAACAGTATCCTATTTGTGGTTGAATCCCTGTGTCTGACAAAGCTGCTGTCACAGAGGGGACACATAAGAAATGTGCCTTGGCAACTGAAAGAAAAGGATATGTCACCATGTGTGATGGCTTAAATACAAAATTCCATTCTTCACTGCACAAGGAGAGCTTTTGGCTGAAAGATGTAAGATGTAGTATAGATACTATGAGGTTGTGCTTAGATTGAATACTATTTGGGTTCCTTTACAGGCCTATATGATACACAAAACCTGTGTTTCCAAGGTTTCTGAGAAATGCAGTTTCTTGGCAACCGGATAGGTATAAGCAGAACCCATAGAAAGAAAGCCAAATCTCATTAGTGGCTAGTCTCTGAACAGGCAAAGTGCAGCAGAAATAATGAGCAAAATAAATAAAGCAATATTTAAATAATTGACAAAGAACAAAATATAAGAAATTAGATATTGAGATTTCTATGTTGTTAGGATTTATATAATAAAATGGCCAGCTTGGTAAAAAGTAGCATGGACAAAAAAAAAGTGCATTAAGAAGCAGTGAAGTATTGGGAAAAAGAAAAAAAGGACTCTGGAAAATAGACCACAAACAGAACAATTTCCATTAGATATACCTGTCTAAATTGTTCACTGGTACCATCCTCCTGTCCTATGAAATATCACCTTGGGAACTTTTTCCAGGGACACCATCCATGAAATCCTCCCAATATGGCTGAGCTTCCCCTGCTCACCCTTTAATGCTCATCTAAACCTTTACTGCCACCCCTACCCCAAACAGTTACACAGACAGGCTGACTTTAAGTCAACTGGGAAACATTACCGAACCCCTATTATTGTTGTGAAACCATCACCCATGAATCACCTATTTCTGCATATCTCCTCATCAAAGGCATTGCCAGCTTTTGTTCTGGATTATCTTTCCAAGGATGTTTATGAAGCAAACAACACTGGTATATAGAGATAGTTTCTTACACAGGAAAAGAGAGTAGATTTATTTACTGTCCAGAATAATAAAGCAAATGTCTCCCTCAGGGACAAAGGCTGAGCAGGTTTGTCTGACGTTCTTTAGAGGATTGTGTTTCCCTAAAATCTGAGTTTCTCAGCTATGGAACAAACACACTGTATGCACAAAAGTCACGTAGGCGGTAGGATGCACAAAAATCCCCTTCATGGTATTTTAGGGGGAAGTCAAGACTGGAAAGTTTGAAGTACACGCTGCCTGGTGTACTATGTGTAATAAAGTCCTTTGTCTCTGACCCAGAAAACTCATGTCTTCTGCTAGCATGTAGGACATGGAGGCAGACTCATTTGTAGGCTTCCAAGCAGGGAAAAATCCGTCCTTCACCATCTTGACAATTACATGTTTAAAATTATGCCAGAGCTACAAATACAGTAGTGAGTGACCACTAAGCCCCTCTAACAGGGTTTGTACTTTATAGAGGGAGATAAACAACCCTATTTAAATAACAAAGACCATGATAACTCCAGTTCCACAGGAGTACTATAATGGAAGGTAACAGGACCCTGGGAGAGAGCCATAGAGAGGATGAGATAGTGAGAAAAAAAGATCTCTGAATAAGTGACATATGAACTGGACATGAATTATAAGTCTTCCACTGGAAGTATGAGGCAGGTGTGTTCTAGCTATAGATTACATCAAAACCAAGGGTTCTATGATGAGAAAGAGTTTCAGTGTCAGAAGACCAATACAGCTAGAATGAGGGAAGAGGAGGGGTAGGGTTGTTTGACTATTATATAGGAAAGGTTGGAAGAGTCCATAGCAGACAATAGGTTCTGGAAGAATGTGGTAGAAATTTCAATTTTCTAAGTAAAACTGAATTTTTTTAAGGAGAAGGAAGTCACTGGTCAAGGAAAGAAATAATATGCAATTCAAATCTTAAAAAGATGACTCCGATTCTAGTAATTAATATATTTGAAGAGGGTAAGTACAATCAGAGAAATAGGGTAGAAACAATAAAATATAGGGGCTATTATTAAGCTCTAGACAACAAAATATACTAGAGTACAGTAATGGCAATGGAGATACAGATGATTAGAAAGAATCAAAATCTATTTTAGAGGTAGAATGGACGCAGGATTAGGGTTCAGTGTTGATGGTGAGTGAAAAGTAAGAAGGAAGACTGAGGTAAAGATTATTGGCAAAAGCAACTGTAATTATTCATTCCCTCCTTCACATTTCTTGAGGACCACATGAATGTAAGGTACTCTTTTAGGACACGAGAATACAATAGTGAACAAAATAAAGTCCCTGCTCTCAAGCAATTTGCATTACAGGGGAGGTGGAAACAATTGATTAATAAAAATGGGAAAATTTACAATGTTAGGAAGCTGTAAGCACTACTGAACAGAAATGAGATAGGGTCACAGGATAGAGGAGAAAGAGGGTGCTCTTTAAATAATGTGGTTAGGAATGGCTTTTGCTGAGGAAGCGACACCTGAGAAGACACCTACATGAAGGGGATGAATGAGTCAGGTAGTTACTGGTATGATACCTGGGTATTTCAGGCAGATGGGCAAATAGAAAGATCTCGGGGTATGCAGGTTCAAGGATTACGATTTCACTTACATTGGTGTTTCTGGCTCTAATTCTTGATTCAAGTTTTTCCTTTCCCTTCTCTCAAAAGTCTAAATCAGTAATTTAACAGATATAGCTATGCCCACCTTGTTAATCATTGTGTTCCTCCCAGCAGAGCGCCAAGCAGAGATTTGGCTCCTGATAATCACTAGTTCCCAAATTAACACTTCTTTCTCTGGCAAAAGCAGTCTTTTCTTTAAAAAAGAGAGTCTCGTGGAATATGATTTTTTATAAACCCGGGCTCACTTATAAATAATTTATCTTTCCTGGCCTCTGTCCACTCTCCTGTGAATCACTGCTTTCCTTGACCTCTCAGGGGATTCAGCACATTCCTGTTCAGCTGGATCTCTGCCACCTGCATACAAACTTCCCTTGACCTAGCCCACACACACACAAAAAGACAGTTTTAAAATTCCAGTTGGTTCCAACATGCCTTCTCCAGGTATTGCCCCATTTTGTATGATACCCTTCATAGTAAAGCTGTCGAAAGAGCTGTGTATGGTCACTCCTTCATGTTCTATTTGTTCTTTATGAACATTGTCAATTTGGCCTTCTCTCTGTTTTCCTAACCAGTAGTGGAAGGGGTATGTTGATTTTATTACTCTTTTATTTTTTATTTTTTTATTACTCTTTTAAAAGAAGTAGTTTTGACTTTGTTTAGATGGGTTTTATATCTTCCTAATTAATTTCTGCTCTTGTGGTAATAAAGGCTGACCACAAAGTTCTAAGCAAAGTCCTGGAGTCCTGTATCTTTTATGTATTCACTCACTCAATTCTTACCACAACTCTGCAAGGCAGGTGCTATTACTATCACCCATACATTATAGATGAGGAAATTGAAGAGCTTATGTTACTTGCCCAAGGTCAAAGAACTATTAAAAGGGAAAGCTGAGATTCATATGCAGACAGTTGGGCTTCAGAGGCAATGCCTCCTTATTAAAACCTATCTCTACTTTCTTTAGGTTTATTCTATAGCTTATGTTTTTTAACTTAAAAGTTGGATATGTAACACATTAATTTCAGCCTTGTTTTTTCTAATATAAAAACTTAAGGCTATAGAAGCCAACTGATTTATACTTCATTTATATTCTGTAAGTTGTGATATGTGATAATTTTTTAAAGAAGCCTATTTTCTGATACCCATTTTGATTTTTCTATTTGATCTGCCCATTACTCAGAACAATGTCTTCAAATTTCTAAACTCATGGAAGTTTCTGGGTTGTTCATTACTAGATTTCTAATTTATCAGAACTGTTGTCAGACAATGCTGCCTATATGATATTTACCTCGTAAAATTGGTTGAGGTATTTTTTTTAACAAAGTATGAAGTCAATTTTTCTAAATATTTTTATTCATTCATTCATTCATGAGAGACACAGAGAGAGGCAGAGACATAGGCAGAGGGAGGAGAAGCAGGCTCCATGCAGGGAACCCAATGTGGGACTCAATCCATGACTCCAGGATCACGCCCTGGCCAAAGGCAGACACTCAACCACTGAGCTACCCAGGCATCCCAATTTTTCATAAATCTCCATGAATGTTTTAAATAAATTGTTGAATCTCTACTACTGAGTGTAATATTTTTCATATGCTCATTAGACCTAGTTTCATTGTTTTAATTTTCCAGTATTCTTACTGATGTTTGGCTTCTTTGATCTACCAATTATTGAGATAGGTAAAATATCCAAATATAGGTATATACTTTAATACAAATATTTATATTATATTTATATATATTTATATTATATATTTTAAATTATTTTGTGAAGTGTATACAAGTAAATATTTTTTTTAAAGATTTTATTTGTTTATTCATCAGAGACACAAAGAGATAGAGAGGCAGAGACACGGGCAGAGGGAGAACAGCCTCCCTCCCAAGCAGGGAGCCTGATGTGGGACTTGATCCTGGGTCTCCAGGATCACTCCCTGGGCTGAAGGTGGCGCTAAACCGCTGAGCCACTGGGGCTGCCCAAATAAATAATTTTTATAAAATCTGGATAAATTGAATTTTTATTCATCATGCAATTTATTCTTTACCTTCAATAATGGCTTTTATATTAGAGAGACCTTTGACATTAATATAATTACACAGATTTTCTTTGGTCATTATTTTCATACCTTTTAATTTTTCACTCTTATCATTTGTATATTTTATGATTCCAAAATTGTGTTTTAGGGGCATCTGGATGGTGGCTCAGTCAGTTAAACATCTGACTCTTGATTTCTGCTCATGTCACCATCTCTGGGCTGTGAGAATGAGCCCCACATTGGGCTCTGCACTAGGCATGGAGCCTGCTTAAGATTCTCTCTCTGCTCTCTGCCCCTCTCTCCCTTCCTTCTCTCTCTAAAAATAAAACAAAATTTAAAATTGCATTTTATAAAAAGCATATAGGTGGATTTGGCTACAAAGTGGAAACATTTTTGTATTTTATTGGAACATTTAATCCAATTACATTTATTATCTTAACTTGTAGCTCATGATTACTATCTCATTTTGTGCCTTCCTTTATATAAGTTTTGTATTTTCCTTTTTCTCTCATTTCTTGACTTCATTGGTTGAACATTTTATTTTTCTCATTCTTTTTTTTCCTACTACATTTAGAAAGCTATAAACTCCACTTTTTATTTTGCTACACTAGAAACAATAAATATGAATAGTTAACATATCAAATGTTCAAATACCCCAATATATCAACCTTCTAGTTTATATCAGGGCTTTAAAAAGCCTTAACATCGGTAACCTCTTCATAATTTATAGGTATTAGTTGCAATTTTTAAAATTTATTTCTTGACTTTTTTTTAATTCCATGGGACATCCTTATTATGGCTTCAGATATGTTCACATACAATTTTTTTTTCTTCCTTGCAAGTCAAAATTACCATTTATAATCACTTTCATTCTGCCTAAGTGAATTGTTTAAGAATACCTATTCTAAGAGTGTGCTGCTGCTAAAATCTCTAACATATCTTTGATGAAATGTTCTTTTTGAGTCTTTTCACTGGATACGGTATTCTAGTTCCTGTTTGAATGTTAACTAGAGAGGCTTTCCAGAACCCCACACTTATTCTTTATCCTGCTTCTTTTTTTTTTTTTTTTTTTAAGATTTTATTTATTTATTCATGAGAAACACAGAGAGAGACACAGGCAGAGGGAGAAGCAGGCTCCATGCACGGAGCCCAACATGGGACTTGATCCCAGGTCTCCAGGATCACACCCTGGGCTGAAGGCAGCGCTAAACCTGCTTATTCATACCAATTTTCCCCATCTCATTTATATTTATTTGGGTGTTTTCTCTCCCTTCCCTCCTACAATCTAATTCAAAAGGGAAGGAACACTATGTTTTGTTTACTAAAGATTTTCCAGACACTAATACACCCTCTGGACTGTGATGAGCTCTTCATAAGCCCTTCTTCAATTAGGAATCTTCAGGACTAAAAAATGTTGTGCCCAAGATCGCGAATCCGAGAAACCGCCAAGGAGCTAACACACATGCAATCACATGAGGCTTTTTTTTTTTTGGTTTTTTTTTTTTGTTGTTGTTGTTGTTGTTTTTAATGATACTCATGCAGAGAGGGAGAGAGGCAGAGACACAGGCAGAGGGAGAAGCAGGCTCCATGCACCAGCAGCCCCACCTGGGATTCGATCCCGGGTCTCCAGGACCGCGCCCCAGGCCAAAGGCAGGTGCCAAACCGCTGCACCACCCAGGGATCCCTCAGGCGAGGGTTTATTATACAAGGTCGAGCCTGGGTCCAAGTATACCCCAGGCAACGGAGCAGGGACTTGGACCCCGACACTAAGAGGCTTAGCAACTTTATAGGGGCCAGTGGCCAATGGGATACGCAGAAAGTTGCACAGTCATGCTGGTCCGCTGAGCCGGATTTCCATTAGGGTGTGTCCTGGTCTTTGACTAGGGTGGGGCAGTATCCCTGAGCTGGATTTCCCGTGAGGGTGTGTCCTGGTCTTTGATTAGGGCGGGGCAGTGCCCTATAAGTAATAAGCAGGTCAGCACAAGGCGGGCGCAGCCCAAAATAGTCCTGCTCTGCTTGTCCAGGGGTAGGGGATTTTGTTCAATTTCCTGGGTCCCACATTCCCCCCTTTTTCAGAGGATCCTATGCAGGACCCAATCATGGGTCCAGGTTCCTCTCAGAGTGAGCCAGGGGAATGATTAAACCAGGATTTTCACCAACCTGGTTGCTGTTCTCGCTTCTTATTTACAGTTAAGGCGGCACATAACCCCCCCCCCCCCCAAATTTGTCGTAAGAAGACTAATTCTAATCCCCTTCTATTTTGAAGGACAACCTCGGACTAGGAAGTCTCAGAGGTGGGAAATAAGTGAGAACGGCGCGGTCTTAGCTTTAGGGGATTGTCCTTGTCTGGTTGGCTTTTCTATTCTGTAACAAAGTCCGTGAGAACGGTGTGTGGGTCAGCTGGCTGGACGTGTGTAGTGGACCCAGGGAGTAATCCCGACACCTTGAGAACGGTGGGAGTGGTCAGGATCACGAGGTAGGGTCCCTTCCAGCGGGGTTGAAGTGTCTGGTATTGGTATCTCTGCACATATACCCAGTCACCTGGGCGATATTGATGAGGGTCCGGGGGTGGCCCAGTCTCGTAGAGGGCCCTCAGCTTAGGCCACACCTGCTCATGGGTTTGCTGAGCATTTGGAGGGAGAAAAGAAGTTGGTGATCATCAAATTCAGCAAGCACCTCAGGTTTTAAATTGGGGATAACAGGTGGAGGAAGACTGAACATGATTTCGTAGGGAGTCAGTCCCATCTTACATGGGGGGTTCCTCACCCTATATAGGGTGAAGGGGAGGAGAGTCACCCAGTCCCTGCCAGTCTCCAGGGCTAATTTAGTTAAGGTCTCCTTTAATGTTCTATTCATCCTCTCTACCTGTCCTGAGCTCTGGGGCCTATAAGCACAATGCAATTTCCAATCTGCCCCAAGTACTAGTGCCACTCCGTGTGTTACCTTAGAGACAAATCCTGGGCCGCTCTCTGACCCAATTCTAATGGGAAAACCATACCTCGGTATGGCGTCTTCCAGCAGTTTCTTGGTCACGATCTGTGCCATTTCATGTTTGGTGGGAAATGCCTCTGTCCATCCTGAAAAAGTATCTACAAACACTAGTAAATACCTATACCCGTATTTTCCAGGTTTCACCTCAGTGAAGTCCACTTCCCAGGAGGCTCCTGGGCAGTCCCCTCGGAGCCAGGTGCCCGGGTTAGATCCATGGGCAGAGGCATTTGTTAATTGGCATGCACAGCAGCTTGCCACAATCTGTTCGATCTTTGCTCAAGAGTCTTTAATAGTGATCTTTGCATGTCATATGAGGTCTTCCACCTTCCTTGTTCCCATGTGAGTACTCCGATGCATTTGGGATAGGACTCACCTCTGGCAAGATGATGCTGGAGTCTGCGGCCCTCCACCAGCCACGCAAGCACTGGGTCACAGGCAAGCGTTTGATCCAGTGTAAGTCAGCATCAGTATAGTTGGCGGTGTCAGGCAGGGTCAGTGCCCCCGGATCAGGGAGCGTGGTAGCTAAGACCTGGGTCACCAGAAGGGCCACCTCTTTTGCTTGTCAATCGGCTCGCCGGTTTCCCCTGGCTACTGGCGTGTCTGCCTTTCGGTGCCCCGGACAGTAGATGATGGCTAGGGCCTTGGGCAGCCAGAGGGCCCTCAGGAGTTCAAGAATCTCCGTTTTGTTTTTAACAGTCTTTCCCTCTGCTGTCAGGAGCCCTCTCTCCCTGCAAAGGGCTCCGTGGATGTGAGCGGTGGCGAGGGCGGACCTGCTGTGGGGGTAGATGTTGATTCGTTTACCTTCCCCCATGGTCAGCGCCTTGGCCAGTGCGATCAGCTCTGCCCGTTGAGCCGACTCCGTGGTTACGGCTGCCCCCGCATATCTGAGTCCTTCTTGGACAAAACTGCACCTGGTCTGTGTACCAGGTGGCGTCCGCATTCGACAGCGGCTGGTCCTGGAGATCAGCTCTGATTCCGTGCACCTGGCGGATGGTTTGCAGCTGTGGGATCCTTAAGATGGTTTCCTTCCGTGCATCCATCAACCATCTTTGTCCATCCTTTAATTTGTACCCAAGGTAGCTCACCTCTGCTCTGCACATCTGGGCTTTTTTAGCTGAGGCCTGGAATCCTAGAGCCACTATGGTCTGGAGCAAGTCCCTGGTGCCTCGCAGGCATGTGTCCTGGTCCTTCGCCGCCAACAGGTTATCATCTACATATTGTAATAAAGTTAAATGTGGGTGCTCCGAATGGAACTCACCCAAGTCTTCCTGTAAGGCCTCATTGAAGATGGTCGGTGAATTTTTGAATCCTTGTGGTAGTCGAGTCCAGGTGAGCTGGTCATTGATGCTTTCTCAGGGTCCGTCCATTCAAAGGCGAAGAGGTCTTGGCTCCTGGGTGCTAAAGGCAGGCTGAAAAAGGCATCTTTTAAATCTAATACTGTATACCGAGTTTTGTCTGGAAGCAGGGTGGAGAGGAGGGTGTATGGGTTTGGGACCGTAGGGTGCATATCTTCTACTCGCCGGTTGACTTCCCTCATGTCGTGGACTGGCCTGTAATCATTAGAGTGTGGTTTCGAACCGGCAGCAAGGGACTATTCCATGCCGATTGGCAGGGCCTTAATATGCCCGAGTCCAGTAGTCGCCGTATGTGGGGTGTGATTCCCTTTCGTGCTACTAGAGGCACGGGGTATTGGCGGACCCTGACAGGGTCTGCCCCCGGCTTTAGTTCTATGTGTATGGCTGGTCGGTGCCGGGCCAGCCCAATTCCCCAAGTTTCTGCCCACACTTGGGGAAATTCCCGCAGCCAATGGTCAACGTCAGTCATTGGCACTGAGGGCATTTGGTGGAGACGATATTCGTCTTCTAAACTCAGGACAAGCACCTGAATCGGGTGCTCCTTCTTGTTTAGGACTTTTGCCCCTTCGAGGTGGAAGCAAATTTGTGCCCCCATCTTGGTGAGCAAATCCTGACCTAACAACGGGTAGGGACACTCAGGGATGACCATGAAGGAGTGGGATACCGGCCCGTGCTGAGATCCACAGTTCTTTGGTAGTCCGTGAGTATTGTTTGGTGCCCATGGCCCCTTGCACCCATGAAGTTTTGTTTGCCAATTTCCCTTGGGGTTGTAATAAAACCGAATGTTGTGCCCCAGTGTCCACTAGGAATTTAACAGGTTGCCCCTCCACTTTAAGAGTTACCCTGGGCTCGGGGAGGGGTGCCAAACCCTGACTCCCCTAATCGTCCAGGTCCTACATCTCCAAGATCTTGGCAGGGGCCTTAGATCTTTTGTTAGGGCAGCTTTTCACCCAATGGCCCTCCTCTTTGCAATAGGCGCATTGGTTTTTGTTCAGCTTAGGGCACTCCCAAGGGGGACCAGGGCCATCCTCCTTACCTGCCCCTGAAGCCAGCTTCTTGAGGTGCCTCCGTCTTTCCTGTGGGTCGTCCATGGTTGTGGCCAGCAGGATCTTGGCCAGATTTCGGGTCTGCCGGTCACTTAGTTTGGTTTGTTGTTCTTCCGGACTTTCTCTATTATTACAGACTCGTTCTGCCACTATCACTAAGTCCTGCAAGCTCTTCTCTCCCAGTCTCTCTACTCTTTGTAATTTCTTTTTAATATCTGGAGCAGCCTGGTTAACAAAAGCCATGAAAATTGCGGCCTTTGTTTCCAGGGCTTCTGGATCCATAGGGGTGTACTGTCTAAAAGCCTCTATGACTCTCTCTAAGAAGGCTGCTGGACTCTCATCCTTACCCTGCCTCACATCATAGACCTTGGCCAGATTGGGAGGCTTGTGTGCTGCAGCCTTGAGACCTGCCATTAGAGTCTGGCGGTAGACCCGGAGTCTCTCCTTACCTTCAGCTGAGTTGTTGTCCCAGGTGGGGCGGGATAAAGGGAAGGCAGCATTTATGAGGTCTGGGTTTTGAGTCGACTGTCTGTCCTCTCCCAGGACAGACTTCCGGGCTTCCACCAAAGTTCGTTCTCTCTCCTCGGTGGTGAAGAGAACCTGCAAGAGCTGTTGGCAGTCGTCCCAAGTAGGCTGGTGGGTAAAGAGAACAGTATCTAAAAGCCCGATTAGACCTCTCGGATTATCAGGGAACTTTGCATTTTGGGTTTTCCAATTATATAAATCACTGGTGGAGAACAGCCAATATAACATTAGCTGTTTGCCAGTCTCACTGGGGGGCCCCATGGCACGGAGAGGAAGGGCGGTGGAGTTGGCTGGCCCCGCATTCGGAGGTGGGGCCATCCGGTGGGTCTGACCGTGTGTCCCCGCTGCTGGCCGGCACACAGGGACTCTTGTGTCAGGGAGAGGTGGCGCCCCTTCTGCAGCCCCTGATGCCTCCCATGGAGGGGCAAAAGGAGGAGGGGTGCCCGGTAGGGCGGAGGGAGAATCAGGTCCTCCGGGGAGGAATCCTGGAAGACTGGATGAAGGGGTGCTTCAGGCATAGAGTCGGTCTCCTTTTTGGCTTTCTGCAGGGCTAGAATCTCCATGGGTCCTGCTTTGGGGGGTAAAAAATGGTTTTAGCCAAGGAGGAGGATTCTCGATCATGTCCTGCCAGATCAGGATGTAGGGAATCTGGTCAGAGTGGCTGTCTGGTTCATCCCTGAAGATCACGGTCTTAACCTGTAAGATGATAGGTAGGTGAAAAGTTCCTTCTCGGGGCCATCCTATGTCAAAAGTTGGCCATTCTGATATACAATAAATTTGGAACCTCTTTCTCTGTATGTCTATGCTCAGAATACGAGCTCTTTCCCTAATATCGGAGCAGTGAGAGAGCATAAGAGACAGGGGAGTGGTTTCTGTCTCCCCCGTTATGTCCCTGATCCACACCAAGACACAGACAGTAAAGACGATTAACAAGGACCCAACAACAGAGACAAATGCACAAATAGTTAACAAGGACATAGTAACACAGACAAACGTGCAAACCGTTAACAGGAACACGGTAACAAACGTTCCAAGCGGCCGGGGAGACAAAACAGAAAGAAACCTGAAGGGCTGGCAGCTGGGGCTCCTTACAGCTGAGGGCCCAGTCCTCCTTACAGATGAGGACCCCCGTCCTCCTTACAGCTGAGGGCCCCGACCTCCTTACAGCTGAGGCCCCGACCTCCTTACAGATGAGGACCCCCGTCCTCCTTACAGATGAGGACCCCCGTCCTCCTTACAGCTGAGGGCCCAGTCCTCCTTACAGATGAGGACCCCCGTCCTCCTTACAGATGAGGACCCCCGTCCTCCTTACAGCTGAGGGCCCCGACCTCCTTACAGATGAGGAGCTCCGAGCTCCTTACAGATGTGGACCCCTGAGCTCCATACAGATGAAGACCTCTGTCCTCCTTACAGATGAGGACCCCCGAGCTCCTTACAGATGAGGACCCCCTGAGGTCCATACAGATGAAGACCTCTGTCCTCCTTACAGATGAGGACCCCCGAGCTCCTTACAGATGAGGACCCCTGAGTCCATACAGATGAAGACCTCTGTCCTCCTTACAGATGAGGACCCCCGAGCTCCTTACAGATGAGGACCCCCGTCCTCCTTACAGATGAGGACCCCGTCCTCCTTACAGATGAGGACCCCCGAGCTCCTTACAGATGAGGACCCCCGAGCTCCTTACAGATGAGGACCCCCGTCCTCCATACCTCTGTCCTCCTTACAGATGAGGACCCTGTCCTCCAGGCAGGGGCAAGGGACATCTCCTCAAGACCCCCGGCCCACCGCCCGCCAGCACGCCCACCTAAGCCAATGCCGACCCAATACAGATTGGAATCCTACAGGTACAGTACAGTTTAGAGCTCTCAGAGAATATGCCGCCAAAGGTGGAAAAAGTTGAGTGCACTCACCACGCGTGAAACCCTCCGGATGGGGTCCTGGAGGTCTCTCGGATCCCAGAGGAGCCCCCAAATGTTGTGCCCAAGATCGCGAATCCGAGAAACCGCCAAGGAGCCGACACCGATGCAATCACACGAGGGTTTATTACAAGCCCGAGCCTGGATCGAAGTCCTTGCTCCGCTGCATCAGGTATACTTGGACCCAGGCTCGGGCTTGTAATAAACCCTCGTGTGATTGCATCAATGTCGGCTCCTTGGCGGTTTCTCGGATTCGCGATCTTGGGCACAACAAAAAATAAATAAATAAATAAAAATAAAATTAAAGTATTAAAAAAAAAAAAGGAATCTTCAGGACTAAAATGATGTCAATATTTGCAATAAATACAGGAATCTCTTCTGCCCGATTCCTTTGAATTCTCATTGCCTCGGTTGTATTTATACTTGATAATTCTTTAATAAATAATCATGGATTAATAAACAAATGAGTAAACAAACCTTATAAGCTGTATTTTCCATTAAAAAATGTTGAGGAAATCACAAAGAATATTGGAGATAACAGAGAATTATGAGGCATTAAGCCCCAAACTCTCCTTCCATTTAAAGTCTCTGACAGGGAATAGTTTATCCAAGCATTCTTGGACTCTGCCCAAGATGTGGCAGCATTAGTGGAAGCTTTCTTATATTTAAATAGCTTTTTAGAAACAAAGTGCTCTCTCTTACGTTTGTATCTAATCAGTTCAGACTACAAGGATACAAATCTATAAAGTAACCTAGCAACAAATAATGAAATTAACTGGTAAAAGATGAATATGTGCAGATAAGTTTTGGAAATTAATTTTGCATTAATTTGTGCGGCAGATCTTCTAAATCTCATGGAATAAAGAATAACTAGTATAGAATATGTGAAACAAGAGAATAAAATAGTTTTAAAAGTAGCTCAAAAATAGACTCACCAATAATAGTAATGGCCTTAAGACTTTGGATTTCCGGGGTAAGCAAAATTTTGCACATGCTACCATATATCAGTAGAACATAGAGTTAGCTTATAAATTTTTTGCTGTCATGCATATAAAAGTATATCAAATTAACATAATATTTTCATATAAGAAAAAAATTAGTATTAAAATCTAGGAAGGTAAATAATCTCAAAATATTTATTTAAATTGAATATAAATCCAGCTTATGAAAAATTCATTTACTTATTTTCCTTACTTGCAGTTTGTCTTTGTCCTGGCATAATGTTATCACAGAATCTAACAAGTCACAGACAGTAACTGGCAAATAAGAATTGGAAGTATGTATTTTAATATCCATTCTCTGACATAGCAATTCCCGAAATGCTACATCAAACACTTCTTTCACCCATTCTATGAATATTCCAATGAGACCTAATAATAATTGACAAATAGTAATTTGAAGAGTTGAATCCTTTAATGTTTTTTTTATTGTGACCTGATTTTTAAAATCATGTATTTTCTTATTTTTCCAAAGAAATATTCATGTGTTAAGGAATTATGAGAAAAAAAATTTTATCAGGAGTAACATTTTTAAGTGAAGGTAGAACATGGTAGGGTTGGAAAGAGTGGAAGGAAGAACAGTAAGATTGGCATTTGGCATCATGAAATAAGCAAGTAATAGACGTCTAAGAGGGGAGCTAGCTAATCCTGTTGTAACAAACTGAAAGGGTTGGTGACCCATTCTGCATTTCAACCCTGAGCTTCTTTACAAATGCCACTTCTACTGAGATGTTCATTTCTCCAGTTCTTGAATTCTAATCACAGTATTTTATTGATCAATCACAATAAAACTGAATAAAGGATGAAGCAGGTAACTTGGTTTAAAGCTAAAGCATTGCACCATTTGTAGCTGTCTGCTTCCTTTTGTCAAGTTTCTTCCCATTCTTAAGTTGTCCCCAAGGCAGTATTAATCCGATTCTGATATCCAGTCACAGAAAGATAAAAGCAGACTCACTTTAGTTCTTTCATTCTTTAAGTGAACTATATTTTCTAGAAGCAGAAATAACATAAAACAAAGACTCATTACAATGTCTATGAAATGAGGTAATAATTATTTTTTAAAGATATGCTTTCAGTGTTTCAGCTGAAATAGCTAATTGCTAACTATGCATTAATCTATGTAGTTTTGAGGGGGGCACCTGACGGGATAAGCACTGGGTGTTACACTATATGTTGGCAAATCAAACACCAATAAAAAATATTTTTTAAAAAAGTCTGTTCAATAAAGTAGAAAGCAGATGAGTTCAAAAAGGGGGAGTCTTCTCAGGTATGCTGAAATCTAGTACTAAAATAATTTATTGAAAATGGCTAAAGTTGGGCAGCCCGGGTGGCTCAGTGGTTTAGCGCCGCCTCCAGCCCACAGCCTGAACCTGGAGTCCCGGGATCGAGTCCCACATCAGGCTCCCTGCATGGAGCCTGCTTCTCCCTCTGCCTGTGTCTCTGCCTCTCTCTCTCTCTCTGTATGTGTCTCTCGTGAATAAATGAATGAAATCTTTAAAAAATAAAAGAGAGAAAGAAAGAAGAAAGAAAGAAAGAAAGAAAGAAAGAAAGAAAGAAAGAAAGAAAGAAAGAGAAAGAAAGAGACTAAAACTCAAGCATAATTTACAAAGCCTTGGAATAAGCTCAGGTAAGAGGAACTGAATTACATAAGGTGATTTCTGTAACGCCCCCCAAAAAATTCAGTGTAGTACTGTATTAAACGTGGTATACAAAGACTATGACTAGAACTTGCATTTTTCTCTGTGTAATAATATAGGTCAAAGATAACTAAACTTTAAGTGATTTCTGCTAAAATGACTTCCCCAAATATAATATTTACAAAGATTCAACCTGTTAAATTATTTTGTATTTTGTGTATTTTACAAAAATTTTAAAGGCAGATTTGTCCAGTGGTAGATACTATATCTATTTAACATTTGTCCCTGGTTCTCTGAGATATGGACAAAAATATTATATTGTTATAGCAGTTTGAATTTTTAGTTTTATTGCATAAACCAGAAACAAATTATATGTGCTTTTAGTAAAAAGAGCAAATGTGAAAAATATTATGCATTCATTCAAAAACTATTTTCAAGTACCTCCTCTATGACACACACTGTTAAGAATAATGGAAATATATGATGAGGTAAGATTAAAATTCTACCTTCATAAAACTTAAAAATCATCTGGATCACCTAATTCCAGGAAATTTTGCAGCAGATTCTAAACTTACAGACATATTTAGTAGAGTCCATGTCTTTTTAAATAAACAGTATAAAACATCTCCTAAAATTCTCTAGTGTATCTAGTATGCCATTCATTAAATATGTGAAATGTCAGAAAACTTGCTAAAATTCTCTTATTAATGTATTTTAGGATGAGTTCATGTATCATCAGAAGCAGTGGTATAAAAACACTGAAAGACAAGTCAATGATAGAACTTACTGAAACAGAAGATCGTATTACAGTATTGTCATTTAAAATTTTTATGTATAGTTAACATTCTGATACCAGTTTTCTTAAGAGTGTAATTAAATATTTAAAATTTGGATTTAATTATCAGATAGTAACAGAAATATATTTTAGAATTTTAAAAAAAGTTCTGATGACCATCAAATGACTTACAAAGAAGTATAAAGTCTCTCTTCTGAAACATATATAATAGAGATATAACTACTAAACTCAAATTTATCAGAATAATCTGACACATTTTACAAGATAGTAAAAACATATTCTTTGAGACGAGACTGCACTAATCACCCATTTGCCTCAATTATCCACTCCATTGCACAGAACAAAATTATAGGACTTCTGATCTAAGCTTCAGCATAAATTCTGATACATATTTAGAAATAATAACAAAAAAATTAGTTTTTTAATATGCTAGCTCCATACTTCATTTAGGTCCTCAGGATCTCTATGGCTTTAGCTAAGTGGAGTTTAAGTGTGGAGCCCAAGAGTTGGAGGAGGGCTCAATTTATTTATTTAAAAGCACAATTATCTAACTTCTTATTTATCTCTTTCCTAATGTCTCAAGCACAAGTTAACTGTATTGTTTACCAAAAGCAAATGGCTTTCCAGAAACATCAGAATAATAGTCTTTACCTTTCATGTTTGGTTGCCAAGATAGTGCATACTGAACTCCAGAAAATGCAACTCTCCTATCCAGGATAAAACATCTCCTAAATTTTTCTGTTTAATCGACCCTTAAAGTATCCAGGGGTTGGCATGGGTGGTTCACTCAGTTAAGTGATGGACTCTTGATCTCAGCTCAGATCATGATCCCAGGGTCCTGAGACTGAATGCCCTCCTCCACCCTTTGGGCTCCCACACTCAGCATGGAGTCTGTTTGAGATTCCCTCCCTCTCTCTCTGCCCGTCCCCCAACTCACCTGCATTTTCTACCTCAAATAAATAAATAAATATTTTAAAAATAATAAAAATAAAGTATGTGGGGGATTGGACTATATGCATTGAATGTGAAGTTTATGCTGTTGATATTATTTCATTTGATTATACTCACATTGAAATAATATAAGTACTGTATATTGTATACAGAATAATGCAGTACTGAAATTATATGAAACTCATGAATCTGATCAGTTGTGCTCATATTTTTTCTTCTGTGCCTATTCCTTTTATTGTGATCCTTGAGTTCATGGGGATTTGTAAACATTTTCTTATGAGTCCAGATTTTTTTATAATACATAAATATATTTATAATTTGTATTTTATTTTCTATGATGACATATCATGTTATTGACTGTATGGTTCTTATATCTGAGTACTATACATAATTTCCTGATTTATCAATTTAACTGCTTATAGTATATTGAACTATCGTACTATAAATGTGTTTCTATTACGCCAAACATAACAACATCCAAGAGGAAGTACTAGAAGTTTTCAATCTCTGACTGACTGGTAAATTCATTTAAATTATAATTAGCATTACCCAGAGGCCCTTTGAGTGACCAAGAAGTATAGAATATCAGAGGCCCTGGTCATGCTTCAGATATTGTGGCAGAAAGACTATAAGAAATGTAGTTAGGCACAGGTCAGATTTTGAGAAGAGCTAATGCATGTGATTTAAAGATTCGGCCTTTCTTTTGTCTTTTTTATAAATTTTTTTTATTTATTTATGATAGTCATACAGAGAGAGAGAGAGAGGCAGAGACACAGGCAGAGGGAGGAGCAGGCTCCATGCACCGGGAGCCCGACGTGGGATTCGATCCCGGGTCTCCAGGATCGCGCCCTGGGCCAAAGGCAGGCGCCAAACTGCTGGCCACCCAGGGATCCCTCTTTTGTCTTTTTGCGTGGAAAAGGTATATAAAGAGATGTTACAGTATGTTCTTAAAAATTACCAACGATGAAAACTTTACCAAAATATTAATATAAACATACATACATCCCTACTAAATAATGACTATCATTTAAGCTTAAAACTTCTTCAAACTAAAGAAAGGCAAAAATGTACACAGTTATGTTATTAATATGGAAATATAAGAATAATAATACTGCACTCGGGAGATGTGAATCATTTATGTGTGATTTTACTACATGGGTACAGGGATAATTTCTCAATCTTCTGCACTGATCTATTGTGTATAAATAGCTATAAAATTTAATAAAGTTTGGAATGGAAGTTTGGAAGTTCAGAATAACCTTGCAGTAATTAAGGACCAAACAGAGATCAGATCATACATTCATCTAGGATTCTTTTTTAAGACTCTTAAATCAAGACTATTTACAGCAGTGTTAGCAGGACTAAGGAAACCAACAGGCAATACTGAGCCACCCACTGACAACAACAGCAGTAAGACAATATTGCTTGTAGGTGTAAGCACAGGAAATGGCATTAGGAGGACTTTGTTTTGAGCTGGATCCTTAAAAGAAGGGCTGCCTGACAGTAGCTGTAGACAGAATAGAATTTCTGTAAAGACTCTGAGGCCGTGGAGAAAGAGCAAAAGGATTAATTATCCTAAGCCCTCCTTCCTCCCACACGCTGATCTCTTGCCGATCACTTAAATTGATCAAATCCCACTGGGAACCCGTGTGCCAGGGAGGCTGACGGCGGCACTCCATAAAGCAAAATCTGATGGTGTCCCACAGTAAGATAGTGAAGTGGAGCACAGGTTGCAGGGAAGAGAATGGCCAATAGAACGCCTTCTGCAAGATCTGATTTATCAAAAGTCAGTAAAAGAGACTTACACAATGAGAAAAAACTCAACAGATGGATGTGCCATAATTGTCTCAACAATTACAGGATCCTATTGCTTTGATAGCCTAAATTATTTCTCATTAGAAGGGCAGCAGTGCACCCTGAGTGACCATCTAAATGTGCTAAGCAAGCAGAGCCTCCTCTGTGTCTTTCCCTGGTCACATTCTCCTCTCTTCTTGAAAAGAGCTGTTCTCCTGATTTTCTGGTAGATATACCTTTGCTCTCTTTTCATATTAATCACATATATATACATACCACTGCCTCCTTTTTAGCTTTATAGAAAGGAAAATTTTGTGTATTTTCTTTTGTTTTGTTTTTTTATAACACCTTTATTAAAATATAACTTTCACTTCATAAAATTCATCCTTTTAAGCATTTTTAGTGTATGCACTGAGTTGTGCAACCATTACCAATTTTAGAAGTAAAATTTTTCCATTATGCCAAAAATAAAACCGATGCCGGTCGGTAATCATTTTCAATTTCTGCCTTCCCCTGGGCTCTGGCAACCACTAATCTACTTGTCTGCCTATACAGGCTTGCTTATTTTGGATATTTCATATCAAAAGGACCATACCGCATGTCATTTGGGGTCTGACTTTCTTCATTTAGCATAATGTTTATAAGATTTATCCATGTTGTAACATTTTAATTATTTTTATAGCAAACAATATTCCATTCCATGGATACATCAAATTTTTAAACCATTTATTAGTTGATGGACAGTTGAAATTTTTCCACCTATTGGCTGCCATGAATGCTATAAACATTCATTCATAATTTTTTATGAGGACATCAGAATTCCTAGTAGGTATGAATGGTGCCTCATGGTTTACATTTGCATTTACCTAATGCATACTTATGATACTATTTTTTCATATGCATATTGGTTATTTATATAACTTCTTTGGAAAATTTCTGTTCAAATCATTTGCTCAAAAAAATAATAATAACAGCCGTATTTAATTCACATACCATACATGTCTTAGTCAGCTAGCACTGCCATAACAAAACATCAAGGACTAGGCAGCTTAAACAGCAGAAATTTATTTTTCAGAGTTCTAAAGGCTGGAAGTCCAAGATCAAGTTGCTAATCAGACAGGTTTCATTTTGAGCCTCTTGAAGAAAACCACCAGAGAGCCATGTACTCACATGCCCTCTATTTGTGCATATAAGATGGGAAAGAGAGTTACCTCCCCAGTGTTTCTTCTTATGAGGCCGCTAAGCCTATCAAATTAGGGCTCTACCTTTATGACCTCATTAAACCATAGTTACTTCCTCAGAAGCCCCATCTCCAAATATGGCCAAAATGAACGTTAGATCACCAACATAAAAATTGGGGAGACACATTCACTCTGTAACAATACTATTACTCATTTAAAAAAGTAAAGTTCAATTATTTTTAGTGTATTTAGAGAGTTATGCAACCATTACCACAATCAATTTTATTTTCATTAGCCTCTCCCTGCCCCCATTAAAAAAAACTCATACCCACTAACAGGGATGCACCATGTCCCCAATACTCCTCCCCAACCCTGGGCAACCATTAACATATTTTTTGTGTCTATGGCCCTACCTACCTCTTCTAAATATTTCATTTAAAGAATGTCATACAATATGTGACCTTTTGTTGCTCTCATTATTCACTTAGCATAATGTTTTCAAGGCTCAGTCATATCACAGTACATATCAGCATTTCATTTTTTCTATAAACAAATATTATTCCATTGTATAGACATACCATTTTTGTTGCTTCATTCATCAGTTGATGCACATTAGGGTTGCTTCCCCTTGGGGCTGTTGGGAATAATGCTTCTGTGAACATTCGTGGACAAGTTTTTGTGTGAACATATATTGTTATACGGCCACATACCTATGATCAAAGTACAATGCTGGATCATATGGTAACTCTGGCTTTAGTTTTCTGAGAATCCATCATTGAAGCCCCATGGGCCTGAGCTTTTTTAATGGACTTTTAAAAATTGCTAATTCAGTCTCTTGCTTGGTATAGGTATATTCAAATTTTCTGTTACTTCTAAAGTCAGTTTCAATAATTTATGCTTTCTAGGAATTATTACATTTCAATTTGTCTTACAATCATACATAGTGCTCCCTTATTTTTATTTCTGTAAAATTGATATTAATTGTTCCCTGTTCCTATCTGATTTTAATTATTTGAGACTTCTTTCTTTCTCTTGGGCCAGTCTAGCTAAAGTTTAAATTTTTTTTGATCTTTTCGAAATAGCCAATCTGTGGTTTTATTGATTCTACCTAATGTTTTTCTACTCTAAATCTCATGACTTTCCACTTCAGTCTTCATTATATTCTTCCTTTGCTTGCTCAGATTTACTTTACTCTTCTTTTTCCATTGCCTTAAGGTGAAAAGTTAGATTATTGATTTGAGATTTTTCTTCTTTTTTAAAAAAAAAAGTATAAGCATTGAGGCTGCAAATTTCCCAATAAGCACTGAATTACATGATTCCACAAGTTTTTACATGTTGTATATTCATGTCCATTCATCTCAAAGATTTTTTTAATTTCCCTCATGATTTCATCTTTAACCACTGGCTATGCTAAGAATGTGACAATTTTCACATATTTTGGAATTTGCCAAATTTCCTTCCATTATTATATTTAATTTCACTCCACTGTTGTCGAAGGATAGTGATTTATCTGATCCCAATCCTTGTAACTTTATTTAGCCTTGGTTTAAAGCTTAGCCTATCTTGGAGAATGTTCCATGAGCATATATGGATCTTGTTAGTTGGAGTATTAGATATCTATTAGGTCTAGTTGATTTGTAATCCTGTTTAGAGTCTTCTATTTTCTTACTGGTCTTTTGCCTACTTGTTCTATCCATTAGTGAAAGCAAGGCACTGAAATTTCAAACTATTATTGTTGAATTGTCTGTATCTCCCTTCAATTGTCAGTTTTTGCTTTACACATGCTAGGGGTTCCAATGTTAGATATACTTATTTTTATACTTATCTTTCTGATAGATTAAATCTTTACTAAATGTCTTTTATCTCTAGCCACATTTTTTTTTTAATTTTATTTTTTACTTTTTAAAGATTTTTTTTTTATTCATGAGACACACACACAGAGAGAGAGAGAGAGAGAAGCAGAGACACAGGCAGAGGGAGAAGCAGGCTCCATGCGGGGAGCCTGATGTGGGACTCCATCCTGGGTCTCCAGGATCAGGCCCTGGCTGAAGGTGGTGCTAAACCGCTGAGCCACCCAGGCTGCCCTGTATTTTTTATTTTAAAATCAACTCTTGTCTGGTATTAAATAAAGCTACTTCAGCTTTCTGCACCTTTAATCTATTTGTATCTCTGAGCCTAAAATGTATTGTCTAATAATCACATACTGTTGGTCTTGGTTTTGTTTTGTTTCAGTTCAGTCTGACAATCGCTGTTTTTTAATTATATTAATTCATTTATATGTAATGTGATTATTTATATAGTTAGACTTAAGCAGCCATTTTTTACCTTTAGTTTTCTGTATGTCTCATGATATTAATTTCTCTATCCTTCCTTTACTGTTCCTTTTGAATCAAGTAAATATTCTGTGGTACAGTATTTTAGTTCCTTTAATGATTTTTATAATATATATTTATTTATTTATTAGAGGCTATTCTAGGGCATACTATCTATATCTTATCAGAATCTACTTCAGCATATACTCACTTAATTTCCGTGAGATTAAGTTTTATGCTATTCCCTTTTCTCCTTTGTGCTATTGTTGCTATATACATTTCATTTATATATGTTATAAAACCAATCAGATATTTTTATAAATGATTTCATTTTCTGTTATGTATTTTAAAGAAGCTGAGAGAAAAAAAGAAGTATATATTCACAGAGTTTGTTATATTGGCCTTATTACTTACCATTTCTGGGTTTATTTGTTCCTATGGATTCAAGCCACTATCTGGCATCATTCCTTATTCCAATGCAACTTTTCTCCCACCTACATGCTTTGCAATATTATTGTCAAATATATCCCACTTATAAATGATATTAGGCTCCACCATGTAATTAATTACATACATATTATTTTATCTAGTTGCTTTTTAAATCAGATAAGATAGGAGAAGAAATATGCAGTTTTACTGGCTGTATTTGTTTTGTTTTAATTACCAGTGCTTTTAATTTGGGGGATGGGTTTGAATCTGGGGTAATTTCCTTTCCCCTGAAAAACTCCTTTTAGTGTTTCTTAGAAGTATGTTCAACTAGCTATGAAATCTCTCCTTTTTATTAATCTGAGGACATCTTTATTTCATATTAAATTCTGAAACACAATTTTGCTGGATATGAATCCTGATTGACTTCTTTGGTGTTTGCTTTCAGCAATTTGAATATGGTATCACCATGCATTCTGGCCTTTGTGGTTTCTGACAGTTAATGTAATTGAAGTTCCCTGTACATGATTAGTAAAAGAATTGCTGCTTTCAAAAAGTTCTTGGAAAATTTTTATCTTTCATTAATTTTACTATGTATCTCAGCATAGATTTCTTTTTATCCTACTTGGAATTAGTTTAGTGCTTCTTGGATGTGCAGATTTTGGATTTTCCTCAAATTTGAGAAATATTCAGTCATTATGTTTTCAATTTTTTTAATCCTTTTCTCTCTCTCATCTCACTTCCCAGAGGGTATATAGCCTTGGGCACATGATAAATCATGCAAGAATGACAGTGGTTTTAGCAGGGCTACCTTGGGCTCCCTCTTTTGGGATCTGTTAAGCTGTAGGCCTTCCTTGGTACCAAACTCACAGTTAGGTTCCACTAATTGTTGGCTCATTGTACTGTTTTGACAATGTCCTGGAGGCATAAACTGCCACACATTAAGGTCCAGTTAAATTAAGGCACCTTTTCAGGGATAGTTTTGAGGCAAATCTTTGAAATTTACTCTGACTACAGGCAGGCGCTTCTGAGCTGTATTTTTCCCTGATTCTTTCTTGTATATTAACTGGCCTACAGTTTTGTTGCTGTCATGGAGCTAACAGTTTCCTATAATTGATTGAAAAATAAAGTCAGTTCCCTTGGGGAGAGCTTCAGAGCTCTCCTTTCTTATAGGCAGGCTCTCCCCTGGGGTAAATTTCTGTAGCTCTATTCCAAAGCTGGAGATGCCAACAGCTGCATGCTTCTCCTTGAATGACACCCTTGCTTTAAGAGCATGGAACTGAGTGGAAGCAGAAGTGGTAGCCTCTAGTCTTATTTCTTCTGGTGTGGAAACTCTGTCATACACACAAGCAAGGGTGACTGACATCTCAGTGTTCTTAATCTCCCCTGCCTGGGGTAGAACTTCCAAACTACACCTGTGGGCTAGATGGCTGCCCTGAACTCTCAGGGCTAGAGGAAGATGAAAAACTGCTGACAGCCAGGGGAGACACCACAGTCACTGAATGAGAGCTGGGGAACACAAGACCCTACATTCTTTGCCACAACAATCCAGAGTGCTAAACTTGGGAGGTGGCATGTACAGTGGGAATAGTTGTGACAACTGCTACACACTCGCTATTCTTTCTGAAATGTAATAGATGCTCTTAAATAAATGTTTCTACACGTGCTATATGCCCACAGGACTATTTACAGAGACTCTAGATAATTGTTTAATTTTCATCAGTTACGATTGTCTGGGGAGAGAGTCCATGGAGTCCTCACAATGCAACTTAGGAAAAATGTTTATCTGTAATCTTTCTTGCATGACTTTCTTCTTTTCCCAAATAATGACTGGATTCACCTACACTAACAAATGTAGTATGTAGTATTATTTCCTTGCACTTTTCCATTTTATGATTACACCACAATTATGTTTTTCCTGATCTAATATTGATGTTTTTTGTAATATAATAAGTGCTGCTATGAATATTAATGTAAATGTGCCTTTAGGCACAACTACTAGACTTTCTCTAGGCTATATGCCTAGGATTTCAATAGCCAGATTTTATAGCATGAGACTAACCAAATGTTTTTACCTATTGCCAAATTTATTTTCAAAATATACTTTCACTGACATTATTCAAAGGAGTCCAGGGTGGCTCCCTATTCCAGACATAATTTAGCTTTATAAGTCATTTGCAACTTTTGTCTATACCATTGAGGTCTCATTTATTGAATATTATTAGTGAAAGTGAATGTTTTGTATGTGTTTCATGGCCATGTATATTCCCTACCTGGTAAAGTATTTGTAGAACTTTTGCTTGCCCATTTTTATGTTGAGGTATTTGTGTTTATTAGAGATTTGAGAATTTTTTAATATTCTGGAAACCACTGGTACTTCATCTAATACTGAAAAGCAGTTCCTGAAAAACTTGCAAATCTTTGTAAGTTTTCAGCCGGTCACTTTATTTAGAATGTATACACTGATAGATAGATAGATCCTAAGTTTATGTAATTGGATTTATCATTTTCCTGTAAGAGTTTCTGTCCTATCCATTGTGCTCTTCCATTCATCACCACAGGTAGTGCTTTGCCCATTGTGCTCATCAAAGGCAAGGCATTAAGCTTAAGATTCTTCCATTTTTCCTCACAGGCTCTGCACCATGTCACCTTTCCATTCTTCACCACAGGCAGTGATCCATCTATAGTGCTTTTCCATTTATTTCTAAAGACACCTCTTATTCCTCAGTGCTCTGACACTCATTACCATAAGCTCCATCTGGAATGGTCTCCCATTGCTCACCACAGGCTCTGCTCCTTCCATGAGTTCTTCATTCTTCACCACTGGCACTGCTCTCTCTATAGTGTTTTTTCATTCTGCACCCTGGTTAGTGATTTATCTTTAGTGCTCTTTCTTCCATTACCATCTATAGTATCTTTTGATTCTTTGCCAAAGGCCACGTTCCACTCCTGCTGCTCTTCTCTCATGCCCTGTGGTCAGTCCTTCATCCATAATGCTGTGCTTCCCCATCCCCTACACTGGGCAGTAGTTTCTCTATAGTAGTTGTCTATTATTCTTCCCAGGCAATTTTTTTTTTTCACTTTGGGTTGTTTTCGTTTAGAGTTTGGATGTGTGTGTGTGTGTGGGGGGGGGGGGTTGTTTTGCTTTGTTTTTTTTTGTTTTGTTGTAGTACTCTTTCAATCTTCACCAAAGTGCATCTTCATATACAAAACTCTTTTTCCAAGTCCACAAATGTCCCAAGTTTTCTTCCCTTTCAAGGCCTTCCTATCTGTTATTTTCTCAGCTTCTGTGCTTCATTATTTCATCATCCAATTCCTACCAATTCTTGGTTTCAAATGTAATGATCATTCTTATGAAGTCATTTTAACCCCACAATGTAAAGGACATCATCCATATAAATTCTCCTTTGTTATTCTGTATTATTTTTATAAAACCCTGTGTTTGCCTAATGTTTTCTAAGTTAAACTATGTGTTTTGTGTGAATGTTGGCTGGCCTAACACATTTTTTTAATGTTGAACACAGTGCCACATTATAGACAATGAGTAATACTAATTTTTTTAAATGGATGGACAAATGAGGGTATTAATAAGCATTAATTATTGCAAGCATGTCTCTATATTTAACTTTTGTTTAAGCAGAGCAAGAATTTTTAGTGATTTGAGCTTATATTACTTAAATGTATTTGCACTTGCCAATCTTTTGATAGAGAAGTTAAGTCCTTTTACTTGATAACTATTTGCATTCCTTATCTTTTTTACCCAATTTATGACTTCTCACTTTCTTTTAAGATAGATCTATAAACTGAATACATTTTTCCTAGCAGTCTTAGAACTATTCTAAAATTTACAAGGTATTTTATCATTTACAGTTATCCACACTGAATTTTAAATTATTTTGGGTGGCTTGTTTGTATTCTAATCACCACCTTCATCACAAATCTTACATGTATAGAATATTTAATTAATTTATATAACACTATAATAACTCACTTGGAAATGAACAAGATAGACCATGGTAAGAATTCAACTCAGTGAATAGAAAAAGTGTATGGGTACAGTAGAGTATTATCACCAGTCCCTGTACATGTACATCATGCTCTGGGAATCAGTTTTTACAGACTATGAAGAATAACAATTAATCTAATAATTTAGTTAATTGCATATAAGCTTAACAAACTTCCACTGTTTTCTCTAAGAAGATATTTTATTCAATAGGCTATGGAAACATTTCAAACTTAAAAGATATAGGGCAGCATAACATACCATAAGAAGTTGTACAAATGCATCAGCCTTTAGTAGCCTCTATTCTGAATCTTTTTCAATATTTGGTATAACAGTAATACTAGAGAACTACCATTATATGAAGTTTTTGTGACTTTTAGTTAAAATGCTATTCATATTGTTGAAATGTATGTCTTTATTATAAAATGTGAAATGTTTCCATTGGAACAAAATTATGTTTTTTAAGATTTTTTTTTCTAATTTCAGAGAGAGAGAGAGAGAGCGTGTAAGTATGAGCAGGGGGAGGGGCAACAGGAGAAGGAGAAGCAGACTCCCCACTGACCAGGGAGCCCTACCAACACAAGGCTCCATCCCAAGACTCTGGGAACATGACCTGAGCCAAAGCCAGGTGCCCAACCAACTGAGGCACCCAGGCGCCCAACAAAGTTATATTTAAAAAGAAGAGTCCCAAGGTGCCTGGGTGGCTCAGTGATTGAATGTCTGCTTTCAGCTCAGGTCATGATCCCGGCGGGATCCTGGGATTGAGTCCTGCATCGAGCTCCCCACAAGGAGCCTGCTTCTCCCTCTGCCTATGTGTCTGCCTCTCTCTCTGTGTCTCTCATGAATAAACAAAATATGAAGAAGAAGAAGAAGAAGAAGAAGAAGAAGAAGAAGAAGAAGAAGAAGAAGAAGAAGAAGAAGAAAGAAGAAGAAAAGAAGGAAGAAAGAAGAAAGAAGAAAGAGAAGAGAAGGAGAATCCCTTACATAAGTGATCGGGTTATACATCATCATTAATAAGTCATGTGGATACCATATGCCTACTGAAAAGATGCACTAAGAAGGGCACATCAGCTTAGTGGTGTTCTTATCCAAAATAAATAACCTCAGTCTAATCACAACAACAAAAAAAAATCAAACAAATTTGTGGACATTTGAAAAAAATATCTGACCTGGGCTCCTCAAAAAGTGTCAAAATCTTGAAGCACAAGAAAAAAAATTATCACAGATTGTAGGAGATGAGTCATGACAACTAAATGCAACATAGTATCATGGACTGGATCCTAGAACAGAAAAAGGGTATTGGAAATACTGGTGAACTCTGAGAAAAGTCTATAATTTCCTTAGAAATACTGTACCAATGTTAATTCTAAGTTTCAATAAATGTACCAGGGTTGTGTAAGGTGTTAACATCAGATGATGCTAGGTAAAGGATATATGGGATTTCTATATAACTCTTCTATAAAAAGTTTTCAAAATTTAAAAAAAGTCTGTTTTTTTCCCTCTGCAAAAGTGTTGTAATATGTAGCTCCTTAAATGTCCCTATAACTGACAATTGCTTATAAGAGACCAAAGTCCAATTCATGTCACGTATACTATTGTCTCAGAGTACCATATTTTGTATCATTTCCCAATGCTTAAGGATGCCTATTGGAGAAAATGACTAATTGAGGCACTTCATACTGACTTCTGGTTAGCCATGAGGAAGTCATAGACGTTTCAGTTTTATTATGGTTATGACGTAATTTTTCTAAAATAATTTACCCAGGTTAGCCTTCTGCCATCTGAATGGAGATCATTCGCTACCTAAAATTTGCAGCCAAATTAGACATCTATGTATTCTAATGCTGAAGGAAAAGCCCTGTGGAGTATAATAGACTGGTTCAACTGGTTAGTTTAATATTTTAGTACACTATATAGCATCCAGCTAGAAGAAGCAGTTGAACTTCAGCATATTGAACAAAAATATTGCTGTGAACTTGTTTGTTCAGATAAACTTGTGAGACATCTTGCACTCTCAACTTTGAAAATGTATAATGCATTATCACTTGGAAAGACTTAAGTGTTCAAGTTAACTGACCCTGATATCACACATCTTGTCATATAAAAGTAAGAACAGCAAACTAATAATTACAGGCTATTCAAGAAGAAACATCACAATCTTACCAGTATGTGAAAAAAACTGAAATAGCCCACAAAGCCAAAGGAGGAGAAATGGCTTAGTTAACGACGTATAGATATATAATTAAATAACATATAAACATTTTAAAAAAAACCCTAATATAGGGGCACCTAGCTGCCCACAACTGACTCTGCCTAGGCGGCGTAATCAGTAATGCCTCCAACTTTTGGGTTTGGCTCAGGTCATGATCTCTGGGTTGTGAGATCTAGCCCTGGGTGGGGCTCCAGCTCAGTGCAGAGTCTGCTTAAGACTGTCTCCTCTGCCCTCCCAGTCACTCTGTGCTTACATTCTTACTCTCTCTCTAAAACAAATAATAATAATAATAAACCCCACTAATATAGACTATAATTTTATTTCATATTTCTGACATGAAAAATAAAATGATATAAACTCCTACCTCAACTTTCGGGAATTACAGAATAGAAGTTAAATCAAAATTAAGGAAAATGAAGTAAAAGATAGCCTTGCTACTGCTTTATCTTGATATAAAACTCAATTGATAAAATTTGGCTCCCATTGTTGTAAAATTTTGTTAATTTTGAGCTCAACTTGAAAAATTGCCTTAAGTCCACATATAAAACATTTTCTTATACTTTAATTCTAAATATGAAGAAATTTTGGCATGTTAGACTTATTTCTATTTTGTATATATAGCCATTATGAAAAATAATTTCTCTACATCACTCATACATACTGAATAAACATAAATATGTTTACTTACTATATAGACATCAAATATTTATATACAACCAAAGATTGAAATTGCTGATTAGGTCTATTCAGACATGAACCAATCTTATTTATTTTCAGATTTTTTTTTAAATTTTTGTTTATTTATTTATGATAGTCACACAGGGAGAGAAAGAGAGGCAAAGACATAGGCAGAGGGAGAAGCAGGCTCCAGGCACCGGGAGCCCGACATGGGACTCGATCCCAGGTCTCCAGGATCGCGCCCTGGGCCAAAGGCAGGCGCCAAACCGCTGCGCCACCCAGGGATCCCTATTTTCAGATTTTTTAAGTTATCTTTTTTCTACCTGGATCCTGGGCAAAATACACATTGTTTAATTTTAATTCACTCCCCAAAATAAATCATTTTACTAGGTTCTGTGTTATTATAGATCAACTTACTTTAGAGGACTTTGTGTGAGAAACGCTGGTTAAGGTGAAGATAATTTGTTACCATGGAATCACAGAAGTAAAAATAGCACTTGATGAGCTGGTGCATTTACCCATCATCTCAAAGAGAAATATTTCAAGCAAAGTAGCATTAGAATCAGGGATTTCACTTCATTATTTAAATCCTGTTAGTTGGAAGATAGTTGTGCTTCTCAAACAATAATGTGGCTAAAAGTTTAGATAAAATAAAATATAGAACTGCTGCTAATCTACAAGATACTACAACCTGAGAAATTTCATCAATGATATACTTAGGAAAATATCCACATTCGCATACCATGTCTTTAAATATTTATGATTTAATAATTGTTTATTAAAAAGTCCACAATAAATATTGTTGAAATATTTTAATATTGAATTGCCCACCAGGTATAGTTTTAATTTAGTTTTCCACAAGAGTGACTATTGCATCACACAATCTCATATGATTTTTAGGGATTACTAAATCATAAATTATTTTAATGACTTAAATACCTACAATATGGGACTCCTGGGTGGCTCAGTGGTTGAGTCAGCCTTTGCCTCAGGGCATGATCCTGGAGTCAGAATCCAGTCCCACATCAGGCCCTCTGCAGGGGGCCTGCTTCTCCCTCTGCCAATGTTTCTGCCTCCCTCTCTGTCTCTTATGAATAAATAAATAAAATCTTAAAAAAATACATATATGGAAAATTTCACAAAAAGTAATGACATTATTAGTCTTTTGAAGTTAAGACACCATTAAACTTTGAGCCTATTCACTACTATATATTAGGTTAGTAAATTAATTAAAACCCATTTTTTCATCACCAATTTATATCTACTGATAAGGACAAGTAGAAAAATAACATAAAAAACAATCAAATAGCATTTTATGAGAAAATTTATTTTCATACTTAAATATTAATATACCCAGGAATGAAATATGCTACTCTTACTTTTTAAAAAAAAAGGAGGAAAAAGAACATATCCTGTCTTTTGTCACAATTTTCTCTGTCAATTATAATTCCCTAATCAGTTTTGTATTCCATTTATGTTTTGTTTTCAATTTTCATTTTTTCTATTCATAAAGGCATTTTAATATTTTTTTTAACTTCCGTGCTGGAAATTTAAAATTACTCTGGTGAAAAAAACTTTCCTGAGGAATTCATCAATGGCGTACATAAAAAATTAAACATATTAAGTACTTTAGAAATGGTGGAGACTTTAATTACGTTTAAAAAATGTTTTTAGGGATCCCTGGGTGGAGCAGCGGTTTGGCACCTGCCTTTGGCCCAGGGCGCGATCCTGGAGACCCGGGATCAAATCCCACGTCGGGCTCCCTGCATGGAGCCTGCTTCTCCCTCTGCCTATGTCTCTGCCTCTCTCTCTCTCTCTCTCTCTCTCTATCATGAATAAATAAATAAAATCTTTAAAAAAAATTTTTAAATCCCACTTCGACCTTTGATTTTACACTTGATTTTAGGAACAAATGCCAGTGATATTTATTCTTTTATACAATATAAGCATCTAAGCTGTAGGGGGTCCCATTAGTTTCTTTTCATTTTTTTAAACATCTATTACTTAATCTTTTCAAGTATTAGCCATGTCTTAAATATTATTGTTCATTTCTTCTGTCCTTATGTTATTACCCTGCACTGTGAACTGTACAAAATTCGTCAAAATATATTTTTCACTGAGTAACTAACAAATGGCTCACTGTCACAGAAACTAAAAGGCCAATGCAGAGTTATCCATAGGGCACATCACATGGGATAAAAGTAAACATACTAGATTTTCATAATGGGTAGTATGATGATTTTTTTCAATAAATATTTAGATGGCTTTTTAAGGATGAAAATGGGGATACACATTTTGAAATAAATAGTATTTATAATGGATAGCCTAAAATTTGGGAAACTAGGAGGTTAAAGAGAATGTTATTGATATGTTATGAAATAATAACTTAATAATGCTAATTTCTGTCAGGTCTAAAGACAGCAGTTTTAGTAAATCTGTTAGTTTTCACTTCTCTTAAAGCTCCTAGCATTATTTGATATTTAAACTTTTTTTTTTAAATTAAGAGTTTATTTATTCATGAGACACAAAGACAGAGAGACAGAGACACAGGCAGAGGGAGAGCAGGCTCCATGCAGGAAGCCTGACACGGAACTTGATCCCAGGACCCTGAGATCATGACCTGAGCCAAAGGCAAATGCTCAACCACTGAGCCTCCCAGGCATCCCAATATTTAAAATTCTGATACTGACTTTCTCCTTTCTCATATTTCCTTGGGAAATTGTAGAGAAAATGGGAAAAAATTTTACTCAATCAAAGGATACAGGAAAATAAAAAAGTATTTTTATGAAAAGTTTGGGAGAAAGTACTACAGAGAAAAAAAAGATTGGAAGAGAGTAGAAAAGCAGTGATCATATGGTACACAATACAAGATATACATTTGCTTTTTATCAGGACAACCTCTGATCTAAATTACTATACTCATTCATGAAATTGAAGTTACGGGATCACCATCACAGTGAGTCAGTTTAATTACTATATACAGAGAAACCCCTGTTCTTTTATAAGAAATTACCATGAATTTGTGCCACTTGTCTGTGTGTCACAATTATGTGGAGTATTTTAAAATTTAACACTTAAAAATACTTTTTAATTCATAAAGTGAAAAAGTTTAGCAAAATGTATGGGTTTTTAAAATGCTGACACTGTAATTGGATCCCTAAAATGACTGTGTATCTATATACATCTGTATTTATGACATATCTGAATTTTATAGTATATCTGCATCTTTAACAAGTCCATAAGTGATCCTTCTGCAACAAGATCACCAAACATTTTATGTATTTAATGCAGGCATGCTATAGGAAATGTTGGTTTATTTTATATAAGAGCATAACCAATCTGTAGAACCACTTTCCTGTGCTAACATATCATTACATAAATCTCATTAAATCTATCTTGTACAATAGGTAATTCCAGGCCTACTATGAACTTTTATCCATGTGGGTAAGAATCTATTTGCTCCTTCATTTTTCCAAGCTTTAATTGACTATTTCCTTCATAATTTGGAAGGTAGGGCTTTGATTATTTTACTTTTATAATTCAACTCCCTGAGGGTGTTATACAGGGAACTGGGAAAATGAACAATTATATAACCTGGGAATATGTGTGTGCGTGTGAATTTTTTTCTATACTGTGTGCCAAGTCTACTATGTAAATGTCAGTTTGTTTCCTGCTTTTGAGTGAGCAAGTCACGTTGATTAGAAGTCAACTAGGCTATATTTTTTCTGTTTCTAGGTCAATGCTTATTCTTCTACAGATACTCACCTCTGCTCTACAGCTGCCAAACAGGCTTGCCTCCAGAAATCATCTCTCCTAATTAAGAAGCTGAGTCAGAGAAAATTAAATAAATAGGCTCCTCCCCACCAGGTTCTCCTCCAGCCTCTTCACTCCTGATGATCCCTGTTTGCAAATCCTTCAAGTTGCAGTCCAGGGAATCTTGTAAAATATCTTCCACTTATTTACTAAGGCTTAAAAGTATGTTCATGAGTGAAATCCATGGAGAATGCCCTGCCTTTATCTCTTTTGTTCAAACTATATTTTATTTTGTGAATATTGTGCAGAGCTTGTTAAATGGTGATTAGATTATTCTCTACTTGAAGTTTAAAAGCAGTTATTTTTGATAGATGCACATGCACTACCTCTTCCGTTTCTCTCAAAAGCTTACTCTAACATTAAAGAAGATTCTAACATTAAATAAAACTTGTTGTCTGTTAAATCTGAAAACTTGGATTAAATTATTCCATATTTCTGTTTTACAACCATATTTCTGTATATGGTTGTACACAGGACTCCATCACAGAAGCAGCCAGCATTATTAAATAAGACACATGCAATGAGCACAGGTAAAATGATGGAAATGGCAGAAAACTGTCTAGTGAGTTATAAACAATCTAGACCAAAAACATACAGCTAAAGTTACATTACTACCATTATGCATAATAGTAATAAAAACTGAGTTCACAGTTCTGTATTACATTAAAAACAAGGGCTTTTTGGATTTTGAAAAGTTTATCAGAAATTAAAAGTTAGAAAAAGGTACAAGTTTTCCTTCTACTCCATAACTTTGAAAAATAGTTAATATTTCTTTCATGAGAAAATGCCCCTAGAAATACTATGTCAATTAATGAGATTCTTAAAATCATTCGGGAGTCTCATTTAGATACACTATCATAGTGTACTACTTTCCAGAATGTTCAACACCCTTAACAATGAGGACCCCAGGCACAAAGCATTAAAGAGTTTTTGAAATTTTCTTATTAGTCAGAAGTATTTTTTTAAGCACATTACACTGTTTCTCCAATAATTTCAAATAAAGTTTTAAACTTTATCTGAGTCCCATATATTTAAGAGTAAGGAAATATCCTATTAAATCTTAGTAAGGAAAGAACACATAAACATTCTCATTTTTTTTTTAAGATTTTATTTATATATTCATGAGAGACACAGAGAGACAGAGAGAGAGAGACAGAGACATAAGCAGAGGGAAAGCAAGCTCCCTGTGGGGAGCCCCATGCGGGAGTTGATCCCAGGATCATGACCTGAGCCAAAGGCAGACGCTCAACCACTGAGCCACCCAGGTGCCCCAACATTCTCATTTAATATAAGTATGACATTTGAAAAAAGTGATTAACATAACCAATCTGTAGAGCTACACAAGTTTCTGTATGAATGTAGCATTACAATAATTTCACTGAATCTTTTTACTATAGGTAATTCTGATAAAATAAATTTGATGCATGCTTTAAAAGACTGTAGAAGCAAATCTGACTTAATCATCTTGGGCAATATACAAAGTGGAATTCACAGAATTCAACATTAGGCAGAAGTAGAGAAATCTCCAGAAATATATGTGCACCTCTCTAGTCAAATTATGTTCATTATTTTCTCACTTCTACATTTCTATCCGTCAGAGAATCCTTCTTCTTAGAGACCTGGGGTCCACTAGGTCATTCATAAGATGCTGTAACATATTTAAAAACTATCACTAGAAACTCCCAATTAAAATGTATCTTTCTTCTGCTTCACTTCCTGAGAATTTTTTCTATCCTAATTTTAACTAATTTATTTTCAAGATTTAACTAATTTACTTTAATAACTCTTACTCAGTTATTTCCTTTGTTCCAAACATTACTATGTGCCCTATCTTATAGTTTTGTTTTAAATAGCTTATGACTAAAGATATAAGGCACATTTACAGTTTATACTATCAAACAAAACCAGTAAGTGTCCCAAAGATCTGTGAATGTAGTCTTTGGGATGAGATGATGTTAAAAGGCTTTTATAAAAATATGAATGGAGAGAAAGAGCACTTTGAATAATAAAAATTTCTTAAAAAGACATGGTATAGGAAGTTAAGTACCTCTTATGTAACAGAATATAGTAGTACAGTTTGAAGACAGTTATGGCAACTCAAGAAGACTAATCAACTCTCACACACAAATATCACAAAATTCTTGCATTCATTTTAATATAGGTGTTTTGCACATTTCTCATTAGTTTTATCATTATGAGATAAGTAAAGTTACCTACAACCTCTAAAATGCTATAGATCCTTAAGTATCACTTCTGAATTTTCATTGTCAATATATAAAAATATAATTATATTTTTAATTGGCCTGGCATATAATTCCCTGGAAAAGTTACCTTTTTAACTGTAAAAGTTTATTTCTAGATTAACTTGGATTTTCTACATATACTTTAAGTCATTTCCAAACAAGGAGCATTTCTTCTTTTCCAATTCTTATAATTTGCATTTTCTTGCCTTATTACACAAGCTAGACTTTATAATAATATAATAAACAGGAGTGGTAACAATAAGCACACCTATGTCTGATTTTAAACACTTTCAATCTCACTGTTAAGTGCGATGTTTAGTGGAGATATTTTTACAAATACTCTTTATCAGATTAAGGTAGTCCTTTGCCATGTCTACTAAGATTTTTCTCATACATTTACCAAATGATAAAAAGTATCTACTGAAAATAGCATTTTTTTCCTCTTCCTATGAATCAGTCACAATTTGATTAGAGAAGCAGAACCACTAGAAGTAATGTCAAGTAAGGGTATTATTATATAAATCTGACCTTAGATAGTTGTGTGAATTAGATATGTAGATTCTGTAATTTTGTTGACTTGATGTCTGGTGCAGCACTAGGCGGGCAGTTGGGAAAGAAGATGCATGAAAGGCAGAGAAGTCTGAGCACAAACTAGAACCTAGGCAACTAGCTGGAACTCAAAAAGATAAAATGAAACCCAAGTTTCTCCTCATATCTAAGCTTCCAACTTCAAAGATCCAAGTGACCTGCAGGAGAAAATGGTACCATTTCAACTGGTCCAGTAGTCAGAGAAGCAGCAAATAGTGACTTAGACAAGGCTAGAGAACGTGCTATCGTGTACCAACAATGTGGTTGGTCCAGCTGATTGGTGACAGTGTGCATGAGTTGCAATACTGTCTGACCTTACTCTGACTCCCAAGCATAACAACGGCAGCTGTTTAAATTGCCACCTTCCAAATATTGTGCAAATTTCTCTTGGTACTGGTCCTAGACAAGCAACATATGAGGAAGGAAATTCTGTTCCACTTGAGCTATATTGATACAAAACAGATCCAACTTAGGATCCATACATACCCGGCTATCCATATATAACTTTCAAACAAAGACAAAGCAAAAGTCTGATTCCATATAGCATGAAAGTATTATAGCTAACATAACTGAAAACAGCCTAACTGTGGACTTTGGCCTTACTCCTAAGCATCTTTCTCCGTAAAGTAGCAAACATCAGGGTAGTGGAGGTAGAAGGGACGGGGTGTAAAAGGAGAGAACCACTCTGTGCCAGTAAACAGGCATTACATTTCACTTATGTCATAAGAAGCTGCCCACACAGCTCAAACCAACCTAGCATGTTTTTAATTCACCCAAAGCTTTATATCTTCATTCCTAACACCATGTATTTTAGCTTTGAGGACTTCGGTATCCAACTGCTATAGCCACATTGTTCTTAATCTGGAATTGCAAGACATAACATACTTCCTTTCTCCTGCCTAAAGGAAGAGTGAGCAATAATCAAAACACCATTTGGGCAATTTTCCAATCCTACCTCTCTCATGGTTCACCCTTTAAACATTAATTACAGGTGGAGAAGTAGGGGACCCTTATCACCACTCCACTCACTCCCTGGTGAGCACTCCCACTCACTCACCATTTGGATGAGAACATTTGCTAACAGCTCTGAATGAGAATTTTCATATCCCTTGCATCAGCTACAAGATTGTCACCCTTGGTCTTCCACAAGCCATGTCTCTGGCGGCACTTTATCCTCATTACAAAATCTCTCACTAACTATGAAGAATCTAAAATTTTACTCTATTTGTAAGCTTACAAGTTAGTTTCCCACAGTTTGATGGATAATGGAGAGAAGCATGAGTATACTAGGTCAGAGATAAAGGAGCTATTAGTCACAAAAATGTTAATAG
Source organism: Vulpes lagopus (assembly GCF_018345385.1). Classification (NCBI taxonomy): domain Eukaryota; kingdom Metazoa; phylum Chordata; class Mammalia; order Carnivora; family Canidae; genus Vulpes; species Vulpes lagopus. The sequence goes on from NC_054839.1 coordinate 44,436,940, forward strand.
CCATAGTATCAGCATTTGTGCAGGTTCCCTGAGCCCCAATTCCCAAAAAGTGATTCAAAAGGGATTAGCTGGTGTCTGCATATGATGGACAGCCTTTATCTTCCAACCATTTATCTTCCAAGGCTCTATGCTCTACAAACATCCTTTGAAAGATAGAGTAGAATGAAACTAGTGAGTTTGCTCAAAAGACATGTGGAAACATTGGAGAGCCATGGAGAATTTACCCCCCAGTGTTCAACTGAATTGAGCTCACAGGGGCAGACTGACAGGAAGGAGGCAATATAGTAGAATGGGCCATGGACATCTGGGCCACAGGCACACAACTTACTAAGACTTTAGGACCTATTCAAGACCAATTTTGTATCTACCACTTCTATTTGGTTGGAGGGAATATTACACAACCAGGAAGGTCAGTAGGTTTAAGGTTAGGTAGGTCACAGAACACTCAATTCATGATACCAGGTCACATGGTAATTTTAGGCTGTCTGGTCAAGTGTTATCCCTTTCCTAGAGCCCTAAAGATAGTCAGAGCTGTTTTTCTAAGAGAATATTATCTGCAATATTGGGTAAGTGGGGTAAGGCACACATTACTTTAAATTTCTAAGAAGCAGCCCTAAGGTCCAAGTAGTATCCCTTTTTGCCAAAGATACTTCAAGCAAAACTGGATCTTCTGGGTCACACGGCCCACATGGAAGAATGTTTTTTTTAAAAAGAATTTCATACCTGTTGCATGGATTTTTATCGCTCTAAGCCCTTTTCAAAATTGGCAACCCTTAAGGTTACCTGATAGATGAGCCAGAGGCGCTCACTCAAATGCGGTATACATTGCCTCTAATATCCAAAAAAAAGCTCACTAAGCACTGTGTCTCTTTTTCTCTTAGTACAGTGTCAGATGCAGAAATGTGTCCATTGAAGAAATATATCTTCATGTCTTAAACAACAAGACCCCAAGATATTTCACCTGGGTAACAGTTCCCTAAATTTCTGTGATATTTATGTTGGCAGACACGTATCTTACAAATGATTCTAAAACATATGTACTTTTTGTTACTTGGTCAAACGAACATGCTATAATCAATCAATGTAACAGAGGAACATGATATCCTACAGCATATATAGGCAATCAAGAATGGACTGTTGAGACACCTCCAATGGAGGGACAGAGAGTTTGAATTGCTTGCACTAGTGGCTGGAAGAAAATAGCTTATGATATCTTTTAACTAACAGGAAAAAAAATTTATCAGATGAATAGTCACTTACCAGGTCCCAGCAGAAGTGTTGATCTATTCCAGCAATTAAATCACATCTGAAACAGCAATCATAGTAAGAATAAAAACCCAATTAATTTTAAAACTAGTATCTAAAATTCATCTGTCTTCTAAAGAGATCAAATAGGCAAGTTGTTGGAGTATGTAGTAGTAATCATTATCCCCCTATCTTTTAGGTTTTGAATAGTGGCACTGATCTCTGTAGTCTCTCCAGTAATGTGCTATATATTTTAATATATTTGTAGTTGAGAGGAAGTTCTGGTGGCTCCATTCATCATATTCCTCACTTCATAGGTTAGGAACACATGGGGACATTCTGCAAGTTACTAAGTATGTCTAACCCTACTGGGCATCTGGACTGGGAATAAAATCACAGGTGATTCATGGGCCCACTGTGAGAAGAGTTCAAGCCAAAATTGCATTCAAAACATAACCTCCATAAGCCCCCAGTATGACTATGGACCAAAATAATGTTTTAGGTCATTAAAGCAATCATACAGCAATATCTGAAGCATCTCATTATTCCCTTTTTTGCAATGGATAGTCACCCTAGCAAATGGTTTTATGTCCCTTTGTAGAAAGCTGGGGGTAAATGTAGTGGAACGCTCGCTTCTAGCTACACAGCAAAATGCTTCTTCAAGTGGTGTCATCATTCCTCTAATTCAAGATACCCTCTCTTGTGAACTGGATAAGTCTAAAATTGTTTGTGGGCCTGTAACTTGTTATTGTGATTCAAGTCAGAGCTCTGTTCATTAGATCTAGAGATCTTCAGGAATTTAGGGAATGCCAAAGCCCTCTAAGAGTCAGAGTATCCTGATCATGCTTCCTCCCTGCTGCCCAGAACAGAGAATGGACTATCAATGTCTTTATTGAGTGTGAGGCACCCCTCCTAATCCCTACTATCTATGTCTTTATTGAGTGTGAGGCACCCCTCCTAATCCCTACAGCTTTTGTCAAGTCTATCTTCAGCCCTAAATTTATTCTGGTTTTCCCCCCATTTTTTTGTGTGTTTCTGACTACTACATACTATGAAAAATAAATGTTTTCATCTATTCGTGCAAGCACACAAACATATATGAGCACATATATGACTGATGAATTTACATTTAAAAATTATGAGCTGTTATGCCTAGAAGAGTACTTTCCACAATTTCCTTAATATTTTTTCACTCTAATTCTCATAAAATTAGAGATGTCTTTGAAATGCAAATTGGCTACCCACAAAAATTAACTGTGATGGAAGACTAGCTCAACATAGCTTAAGGATAGAGAAGAATATATTGTTTTCTATAATTGAACTGTAGGAAGGACAAGTACACAACTTAATTTCAAATATGCTGAAAACTACAGTTTATACTATAATCCAGGACTTTGTCTCCACTGCTATTTTTATTTCTGTCTACATGTATACTGACTTAATTCTCCTTCATTAGCTTTCTCAATTTTGGTCATTATGATGGCCATCAGAAGATACTCATGTCATATATTTGTACCTTTAGCTCTGAAGAGTATAAGCAGGGCCAAGAGAGCAAGGTAATAAAACAGATAGCCCATTTCTGGAATATACTAATGACACAGAATTAAGAATATTCTCCCCAATGTATGCTGTTTTGTAACAGAGAAAAACTTAGACCAACAAAATAATAAATACTATGGAAAAGGAAAACTTAATACTCAAATGTCTCAGAATTTCATATACCTCACCAAAATGATATGGAACAAAGAAAGACATGATTTATGCTTATGGAAATATACATAATGAACTATAAAATAAATGTTACCTACAAGCGTATAAATATGCACATGCATATGTGTGCATACATGCATATGTGCATGCAGGTAGAAAGTTGCATTTAAATATAGTAAGGAAAACAATCATACATAAAGAAAATGTGAACCACTTTTAAAAAGATGTAAACATTGGTTACCTCTGTTTAACTTAATGAACTAAGGAAAAATCACCCAGCAAAATAAATGATCCAAATTTGAAATCTTAAAAGTTTTATCTATTTTGTTACATCAGATAATCAAGACATCCTGGAAACTAAGTTGGAAAATTTACCCAGAACATAAAATGACAGAATTATAAACTGACATTAAATACTTATGTGTACATATGAAAATTACAGATAGATAATAGAAGATAGATGCTAAATAAAAAGGGAAAACATTAGAGGGGAAAAAAAAATCACATAGCATTTCATATGTTCAATAGTTTGGTATGTGATTGCTAAACATTTTTAAGCCAAATCTACAGGTTGATACTATATACTACCATCTAGCAATGCAACAAACCGTGCTGTGGGTTAGAACTTATGTTGAGTCAAGCCATCAGTTCAAGCTGCCATACTTCAATTGAGTTGAAAAAGTTATCTTTGGACTTTGACTTGACCATTTCTCCTATTGATTAAAGATCTTGTCACAGGGGTCTGATGCACAAAACAATGACTATGACACAGAGTGGTTGAGGACTTGCCTTTATGACTAATCCTTTTTAGTTCCATTCAGTGGGATATTTTAGATTTCTGTCACACAAAGATAAGACAATTTAGGGAATACGTAATTAGAGAAATTTTATTCAAAATAAATCTACTTGGCCTTTCCTAAATGAAAATAATCTAGATTTTACAGCTCAATTATACTACCCATATTAGCTATACCGTATTGAAAAGAAGACGATCAATTTTATGGTTCAGACATTAAGTGTTACTTTTCCCTCTGTTCCGATATGCTTACAAGGCTCTCCTATTTTTTGTCTTGACCCATCGCAGTCCATGTTGCCTTGTCTGATATTAGTGTTCTATGAAATTATGTTCAACAGGAGAATATGACAGCTGGACCACCTGCTAACAACTCCGAAGCCAAGCTGATAGTGCTGGGCCAGCTCCCAAGCTGTCTGGGGTGGTTTTCCTATGGAAATGTAGACATGTAAAACTTAACTATAGGACTCTAAAAGTAGAATAAAAAGAAAAGATGGCATTTGAGCTGTAAATCTAGCACATCAGCTGGATTCATTTAAAGCATTTACCCATACCTACCAAAGAAATTCACAAAGGTACTAAATTCTGGAAATATTTGTGAGACCTGCTCAGGTTATGACAACTACTTCAATTACATTACCAAGTAAACATTTTATCTGAGATAATTACATACTGCAGAATAGTATCTTGAAATGTTGTCTCTTACTACATATTAGTCATATTTCCCACTCCATATTTTTAGGCTTTTAAAGGCAGTGACTATTTCATATTCTCTATATACCACACACTCAGTGATAGTGTTGATGTGAATGAACATTTAAGTGGTTGGTTATAGAGTGAAAAACATCAACAGATTAATAGAAGCGGCTTCTTCAAACTACTATACATCATTATACTAGTTGTCACCAGCTCCAGGAAATCTTTTTCTTCTGAAATAGATTTAAAATGCAATTTATGGAATATATTATTTTTATCTCCCTCCTCTTTGAAAGCCTACCTTCAATAACACACTAACTGCAACTGGAGATGATGACTTTTTCAGGTGTTTCCAACTGTCTCTGAAAATTTAATGATAACAGGGATATTCAAACATTCAGCTTTAATAAGCACTTGCACACTGACCTTCTCTGATTCCTACAATTTGTACTCAGGGGTAGTGTTTCCTATTCAAAAGTAATTGGATTACCTCAAACTCAGATAGAGCTAACTCCTAGAAGGTTGCTAAGTATAAGGATGGTTTAGAATGTTCTCAAACTTTATTATGTATTAGAAACACCTGGAAGGCTTGTAAACACATAGGTCGCTGGACCTACCGCTTTCGTTTTTGATTCAATAGGTTCCTGGGTGACATAAATACTGTTGGTCTGGGTTTCCACATTTTGAGAATTACTAATTTAGACATTAACAAATTTATACTGAGAACTACTGATTTAAATATTGTGGTAGGTAGAATAATGGTCCCTAAAAATTATGTATATCCTAATCTCCTGAAGCTGTGAATATATCACCTTCTATGGTAGATGAGACTTTTTAGATGTGATTAAAGCTAAAGGCTTGAGGAGGGAGGAGGACTGTAAGTTATGAAGGATGATCCAATATAATCACATGGGTCTTTAAAAGGGGAGAACCTTCCCAGCTGTATCAGAAAAAAAGCAGATGAAATGACACTTGCTTGCCAAAAGAGGGAAAGGTGCCATGAGCCAAGGAATGTAGGCAGTCTCTAGAAGCTAAAGAAGACAAACAGATTTTCATATCCAACCCCAGAAAGAAACTTAGCCTGCCCAAAATCTTGAATTTAGCCTAGTAAGACCCATGTCAGACTGACCTATAGAACTCTAGGATAATAAATTCCTCTTTCTAAGCCACTAAATTTGTGGTAATTTGTTACAGCAACAATAGAAAATAAATATAGGTATTGAAAAATTCTATCACCCAGAATTACACATCCCTATCTGTTCCTCCCTGACCCTTCACATGCCACAAAAAACAAAACAAAACAAAACAAAACAAAAAAACATACAGATAGCCTTCATAGCAGCAAAAGCCCTAAACCTGGTATCAGAAAATCAGAATTTACATACCACTTATCATTTGTATTATTTTAGACAAGTACATTTCATTTAATCGAAAAACATTTGAGACCATCATATGTAAAAGGCATATGCTATGCGTTAGAACAGAAAACCAAGTCAAGTATAGCTGTTATCTTTAAGTAGCTTTAAGGTTGGAGACAGAGAAGGAAATCAAGACATAGAACAGTGTGAAAGGATCTAGATGCCAAAATGATCTAGATATTGATGACAATTGTGATATGAAAGCTCAAAAGAAGGGCGCTTCAACTTTTCTGATTCCAAAGTTTTTTCATATGAAATTACAGTTCTCACAACGAAAATCTAATATTGATTGAGGGCTTGTCAGAGTGTTTAAGTGATCAATTAGGATAATGACCTAAGCTGAAAAAAACTATCAAGTCTTTATCCACTGACTGCAATAGTCAAGAGGCAATAAAGAATATAGTACTGGCATCTCCCTATTACATTTCCTCTCCAGACCAGCATCAGTGACATCAGGTGATGTGCAATGCAAATGAGAGAAATCCTGGATTTAAAAGGCTGTGGATGTTTTATGGACACAGAGGATTTGAGGATGGGAAAGAGGAAGGACTAGGAGTGGAAAAATACTGAGTCAGCTTAGTTAGGCTCCAGAAAGGGACATCTTGGTGGAGACTGAAAAGTATCTCAGCAAAGCTCCCTGCCACCAATTAGGAGGCCTCCAAATGGAGGTATTTGAGCCAGTAATGCAGAGATGTGTAAGAGCATGGCTGGCCTGCAGTTCTAGCAGTGATGAGCTCTCTCAGCTTTTGTTTATCTGGGAAATTTGTTCAATTTTAAATGATGGTGTTCCAAAAAGGAATATTTTGCTGGATACAGTATTCTTGTTTGGCAGCTTTTTCTTCTAGCACTTTGAACGTATCATTGCACTCCCTTTTGGTCTGAAAGGTTTCTGCTTGAGGGTCTGCTGGCCTAAGGTGGGGAAGGGGCTGCTGAGTCCTTGAATACAACCTCCTCCAAAAACTGCAGTGCACTGGCCCATGCACCCAGTCCAGACTGAGGATGGCAGCTTCCACCATGATTTGTGACAAGCAAACTTTTGCATTTGCCAGTGGTTAGACCTTAAAGATCACAAACAGGATTTCAACCTGAGAGCTCCTATATATATAGACCAGTGCTATCCAAAAGAATATAATGTGAGCCATATATACAATTTTAGATTTTATACTAGTCACATTCAAAAAAAAGAAAGAAACAAAAAATCTATTTTAATAATATAGCTTATTTAAACCAGTGTAGCCAAAATATTATATGCAAATATATTCGATACCAATATATTTTTAAATTATTAAAAATCATTAATGGGATATATTGCACTTTTTTTCCAATGCTAAGTTTTGAAAATTTGGTGTGTATATACACATACAGAACATCTCAAATGGGATCAACCATACTTCAAGTGTTTAATAATCACATGTGGACACTGGCTATCATATTGGACAGTGCAGATAAAGGGCCTTTTCTAAGTACTTTGAAAAAAAAAGCACAAAGGTATAGTCCAAAATCATCCAACCCTGGTTTTCAGTTTCAGCTCCCTAATTCTTTATTAGTCATGTGGCCACAGGCAAAATTCTTAACTTCCTAGAGTTAACATATTTAAAATTCCTAGTCAACATTCTGATACATACTTGGGACTCAGAACACACGGCTCCCTTTACCTCAAATTTCCTTTCCTTTACACAAATTGTCTTAATTGAGGAGGACCACCATGGGGCTTTAATGAGATAACACATTAACATTTTGGTGAGTGTTGAGAAAGAGCTAACACAGCAGATGTGGAAACTGCTATTTTATAAGGCCTTGCTCACAAAGTTGGCCTTTGGTGTCTGGGAACTTAGCTTTTGACCTGTTCCCTAACTGATTAAAAGTAAATCACTGAGTGTAGACAGTACAAATAATGTGATTTATGGTAAACACCCATTTTCCTTCTTGGAATCTGGAATTTTGAATACACTAGGGACAGAGTATCTTCGTGACCAGCACAATAAAACCTTGAGTGCTCAGTCTCTAATGAGCTTTGTTGGTAACAAATATTGCAAACATCTTATTGCATTTTTCACTGCTGAAGAAAGGGTCATACTTAATTTTCCCCATCACAAGAAGAAGAAAACCTATATATGGATTGCTACAGATCCCATCTGTCCTGTGTCTTTTCTTTTTTGCTAATCTTGTCATATATCTTTTCACTAAATGCACTTTAGCTCTGAGTCCATCTAGTGAATCACTAACCATGAGGATGGATTTGGGGAACCTCTGAAAGAGGGAACATTCTAAATACTAAATAAATTTGTATTTGAGTTTAAACCTCTCTAATAAAACTATTTCCACTTGAGTAATGCATTAGGGCTTGGAGGACAGGCAAAATTAAATGAGTAAAAGACATTTCCCATGTAAACAATTTTAAAAACAGAGTTTAAGAGTGCTTCTGTCAGAATTATCTGGTAGCCTTAGGAGCTCCCCCCATACACCTTCCACCAGAGATTGTGATTTGGTTCAAAACTAATTCAGGTCCACAGCTGAGAAGTAAAATCAAATTTCTTTCTGGACTCTGATGCTAGTTTCATGAAGGTGTTTTCTTAAAGTAGGCTCCCTGCCCAACATGAGGGTGGGACTCAAGACTCTGAGACCAAGAGTCACATGTTCTACTGACTGAGCCAGCCAGGCTCCCCATGAAGGTGTATTAAAATGGCTAAACTTAAATCATCCCAATACATTTATATTTAAAAGTCTCATAAAAGTAGAAGCAGTAAGTTGCATTGTTAGCTATAGAGAAGTGCCTTCAATAAACTGCTGACCCTTGCCATGGCAGGCAATTGCTGATGGGAACTGCCTAAAACTGAGACTAGGCATCCAAGTCTCCCTTTTATCCTGATAGGACGGACCATCTAACTATTTCTTATTAGAACATGAATGGAAATGGTGTGGTACATCCAGGTCTGATGTTCTAAGAAGTAGAATAAATTTCCTCCATTGCCTACTGACTTGTCAACTGTGTCATAGCAGAAGACTCCAAGATCATAAAGGATGGCAAAATCAAAAATAGAAATAGCCCATGCTTTGAACTATTTCACAGGACATCCAGCTGACCACAAACATCCATGTTATGCTTTTACAGGAATAAGAAATAAATGCTCATTGTTTGAAGATTTTAAAATTTTAGGGTTATTTATGTAGCCATTGTATCCACATATCCATATATCACCCACAAGAAGATCTCAGGTTATAAAAAAAATAACTGTCTTACAAACTCCTTCTATTTGACCTCAACAAAAAAATACACCTTGACAAAGTTTTGTTTCCAGAAGATCCTGTTATCTGTAGACAAATCACTGCCTTGACAAGACAATAATGAGAGCACTTTATGCTGACCAAATTTGCTAAAGGGTAAAACACTGTGCAGTTCAGTTCCAGATCAGAGCTGCTTGTAAAGAATCTGAGGCCAAACAAGAATATCCAATATTTAATCTAAATTCTCCCATAAACAGTTAAGGGGGCTTTACAATAGACCCACTACAACTCTCAGTACTGATTCCTTACCTCATAACTAGCCCCGTGCAATCTCTAACATTTCACTCTCCCCCTCATACTCCCAAAGAAGTCTCTCATATTCTCTTGGTGTTCTATCTTCAATATCTTGATTCCTTCATCCCCCCTACCAGAATGTGGGCCATATCAGTAGAAATGTGAAAGTCTGAGCATTACAATTTTAAAAAGACATCTGTTATATAGAACATATTATTCTGTAACAGATTTTTATACTTTCAGTGAATTATATATGTCATTTGCCAAACTGACATGTATTTATTTCCATATTTCCACAACAGAAATTTTAGTCATTTCTAGGACTCTTCTGAAGAGTCTGAAAAGCAAAAGCAGTCTCTATCTGTAAATGCCACAAATATTAATAATGTATGATATTATGCATTACAAGTTTAAAAATATTCTTAGTCTTTTTTGGCAATATTTTTGTCTTAAGTATCTGCTACTTAGCAGTATGACATTATTTACTAAAATGGACTACTATGAGTTGGACTCAACATATCAACCCATTAAATTACTAATAGGATATGGTCTGAGTTTTACTTGTTTACTGAAAGCATACAATTTTAAATTTTGTACTAGCAGCTAAATACTAATGCTATGACATGTATTTCTTACCTGATAATACTTCTACTAGGTAAAATTATTTTTATTAGTTGGAATTTTGACTTAATGACTATCAATGATTTATTTTGTTTTATTTGAATATAGTTGACAATGTTCCATTAGTTTTGAAGTGCACAACAATGTAATTAGACAAGTTTATACACTTATGCTATACTCACTACAAGTGTACCTGCCATCTGTATTAACAATGTTATAAAAAAAATCACTGAAGGATTTTTTTCTTTTATATATTTTTTTTATTTTTTAAATTTATGATAGTCACACAGGGAGAGAGAGAGGCAGAGACATAGACAGAGGGAGAAGCAGGCTCTATGCACCGGGAGCCCGACATGGGATTCGATCCCAGGTCTCCAGGATCGCGCCCTGGGCCAAAGGCAGGCGCCAAACCGCTGCGCCACCCAGGGATCCCCAATTTTTTTCTTTTAAATTATAGTTACAAAGAGACAAAATGAGAAATAGGCAGGGTTGACTTTTGTGAATATGTGAATCTATGAAAGCTTCGAATGACAACTCTAGAATGTTAAATTTATCTATAGCAGAGTTGAAATTGTGCCAGAGATGTTTCAGAACCCCCTTTTGCTTTTCTTTCCAATATTTCTTCCAGTATCTGAAAAATATGTAGGATAGAATAAATAACTCTTTGAGAATTTTTCTTCTATTTGAAACAAAGATAGAAAATTATATTAACAGCTCTTGGAAAATGTAATTCTTTTTTACATTTACTTTCTACTTTTATAATATCTAAATGAGAAAGAGAATACATCATTTACAGCAGTGAAGATTAGGTATTGGGAGATTTGAGCTTCCCGGATAAATTCTAGTTTGGGAGATCCAAGAACTCCCAATTTTTAAAACTATATATTAAAAGATTTTCTAGAATTTAGATGAAATATGCAGTATAAATTTCTAAATAAAATCAAACCACCCTACTGTGATTTATATTTCTCTGAATGATATATTGGGATTACTATTGTTTTTAATATAGAGCCAACCTTCTAGAAGCTTTATAATAACTACCAGCAGTCAGTTTTATTCTGTTGCATTATTAATCCTTCCACTTTCTTCTAAATTATTATTATAATCCCTGTACAAACTCTGCTTTTCTCTTTGTGTAACAAAATCAAGTTCTGCATTCCAAAATGAGCACATGTCAGGTCAGGCAAAATAATTGCTGTTGTTTTCCCATTTTTAAATCTTTGTTACTGTAGTGAATCCAGAAATAGTTGGTTTAACACTGTACCATTTGTACCTCAGGACCCTATTCATGAGTCATCATGATTTGGGAGTAATTTGCATATGAAACACAAATAGTACTATGTAGAGGATAACCGACTTATCATTTAGCTTATTATCACACAAAACGACTTTAGGTTGAATGTGGAGTGGGGAAGAAATCTAGCTCAACACTAAGCCAATGCATAATAGGGAGACCTAGTTTTTGTTTGTGGAATGGGTTCATTTCTTTAAGGGTCAATATGCATCCTATCCATTTGGGAAGGAATTTGTAAGTGTATGCACAAAATTTTAATCTTTAAATGTATGAATCATTCTTTTTTTTAATAGATTTTATTTATTTATTTATTCATGAGAGACACAGAGAGAGGCAGAAACATAGGCAGAGGGAGAAGCAGGCTCCCCGGAGGGTCTGAGGCAGGACTCCCTCCAGGGACCCCAGGACCATGACCTGAGCCAAAGGCCAACTCTCAACCACTGAGCCATCTAGGTGCCCCAAAATTTTAATCTTTAAAATAAGTTTCTTCAAGAACTATACTGGAAAACCTAAGAAAGTGCCACACTCCCAAATCAGGTTGAATATGGTACTAATGTTTCATAGAAAAACACTCAAGAATGACACAATTAAACCTAGAGCAGTGAAAACAGTGATGGTACCCAGTTAATTAGTTGGATAAATTAGAAATAGGTGATGAATAAGTCAGGTGATAAATGAATTCATGATTAGGAATATGAATGGATAATGTGGCCTATTTAGTAACTCACCTAGGAAGTAGGTGGCAGCATCTTAAAATGGCTTTTCTGAACAAGCAAGAGATGCCTGAATAAAAGGGAAGAAAAACTTCACTCTTCCCTAAATCATCTATATTGTTTAACCAAACTGAGTTATTTTAACACTCATTCAGCATTAAAAATAAAAAATGGAGACAGGCCAGTTTAACTGGAAGCAGAAGACAAAAGAGAAGTAGGTTAAACTATGAGAGACCAACTCCTCTGAGTGCTTTTTACAAGGCAACCCAGTTATTTTCCTTCAATGAAAATAGTGCAGGAGTTGTAATGTGATATGCCTCAGCTGGACCATAACTTACTGCTGATGTACCTTCCATTTGCAAATGCTTTTATTTTTAAGGGGTAAGTAATGGAGTGGAGCCACATCTTGAGGTGACATTTGAATGGGCAAAATGAGCACAAAAGCAGTCCCATGCCCAGGCAAAAGTCTGGTACTTTTAGAGAGATTTTTGACAACCCCATTTCTATTAGGGCAGGGTTTGATCCTTCTAGTTGCTTTTGCCTAAGATGGAGCTTGCTTCCTATTGGCTTTTTTAAACCTAAAACTAGGGATGCCTGGGTGGCCCACCAGTTGAGCATCTGCCTGCAGCTCAGATCATGATCTCAGGGTCTTGGGATGGAGACTTGTACTGGGCTCCCTACTCCGTGGGGTGCCTGCTTCTCCCTCTCCCTGCTTGTGCTTTCTCTCACTCTCAAATAAATAAAATCTTTAAAAAAAAAAAATAAACCTAAAACTAGTTTTTAGAAGGATTCTTAATTAATACTGGCTACATGTTGGGATGCCTTGGTGGCTCAGTGGTTAAGCATGTTTGCCTTTGGCTCAGGGCATGATCCTGGAGAACCAGGATAGAGGTTCCCTGCATGGAGCCTGCTTCTCCCTCTGCCTATGTCTCTGCCTCTCTCTTTCTGTGTCTCTCATGAATAAATAAATAAAATATTTTTTAAAAATTGGCTACATGCTTTATCTTAAAGAGGAAAAAGATAATAATACTTAAAAATGTTCTTTGTATGAAAGTCTCACTATCCAGAAAATGATTATATCTAATTTCTCATATATAATAAATTCTTTACCAACACATGCTTGATTTAACTTCTAATTCCTCCTTCTCAAGGTAAAAACATTCACAGTGACAGAATTTTGGGATACATACAAACTAACAGCTGTTGTTTTACCTCATCTCTCAAGTAAGGTGTCATAAACACAATTCTTTAAAATATTCTAGCACATATTTGATAAAATTATTGATATTTATAAATTAGTTGTGCTCCTCCGTTTATCTCTTAATTTGCTTACTTATTTTTTAGTTCGCACCTTATCTTTTTCTATTTTGCACTTATTCTTTCATATGAATTTTATTTTTTTAATTTAAATTCAATTAATTAACATAGAATGTATTACTGTTTTCAGAAGTAATTTGCTTACATTTTAAACTATGGTCTCACTCTACTGATTCTTTACAATTTAGAGAGAACTGGACCTCAGATTTTTGTTAACACTTTCTGTGTCAAGTCAAACTTCTCATTTAAGATTTCTTACTGAACAAACTACTTTAATAGGTTCATAGATTTTTTCAGGAGCAAGTATATCCTGGACCAAGAAACTAAGATTTTGACACCGTGTAACATGGAAAACTGTCCTAATATTGGGCAATATAGGAAAGAGGAAAATATTTGGCTTAAGTTCTCAGTCGTTGGTCCAAAGTCAAATACTAGTGAATGAAACAACAGAGCCAGAATGTTTTCTTTCCAAAACTAACCATGCACTAATCCAAAACATTCATGAAAATAAGAAAATATGGCACTCAAGAACAGTAAATTTGTATATACGTATACCTATATTCATGGGAGAAAAATAAAGAATTAACCTTCCTACACATTTATGAGAATTAATTTTCAAGCTAATTTATCTTTATAATACAATCTTTGTAAAACTCCATCAGTACAGTTCTCTATTTACGCACATATTGTTTTATACCATGCACTGACAATACCAAAACCAAATAAGAAACAAAACAGAAGTCATGCATTACTATCCAAAATTCGTGCATTTTGGGGCACCTGGGTCACTCAGTGGTTGAGAATCTGCCTTTGGCTCAGATCATGATCCTGGCGTCCTGGGATCAAGTCTCGCATCAGGCTTCCCGCAGGAGCCTGCCTCTCCTTCTGCTTATGTCTCTGCCCCTCTCTCTGTGTCTCTCATTAATAAATAAACAAAATCTTAAAAAAAAAAAAAACCCTAGAATTTGGACTTTTTTTTTCCATTCTTAAGGACAAAACATACTTTTGACCGGCACCATATAAACATCAACACAACTTCAAGACAAGTAAAGCTGGAAATAGCTTTATATTGCTTCTGCAAGCCAAAACCATCCTTGCTAATGAGTTTTGTTTAGCCAAAGCAACATTTCTGCTTTATTGTGGTTCAGCTGGGTTTGCTATTATTGAATTAAACATTTTCCATGGAGCTGGAGAAGGTCCCTGTTCTCTCATGTTTGCTGAGAGCAACATCATTCCATTCTCTTAAACCAGGCCATGTTACCTATCTGAACGGAAAGATACTTGATTTTGTTACTGCTGCTTTAAATAAGGGTAATCAGACCTATATGGCACAGACTTTCAAAGGCAGAACAGAAGATAGGTAAGCAGAGGAGTCAAGGATGTTTCAGTTGAACAATATGGCACAATAATGACTAGAGTTCTGATGTGTAGAATTGCTAAATCAAAAATGTAAGTTAAAGTCAGATTACAGAATATTTTAAAGTATAACTAAGTCATTGGGATTAATGCCCAGTGTCAGTAGAAATGTATCAACTGATCTTAAAAGGCTATACAACTTGATCAATGTCTTGCTTTAGAAAATTAATTCTAAATTATTTGGGACATAGGCTGATTGAAACAGGGAGAGTGGAAAGGTAAGGAGAGTATGTAGTGACACTGCTACTAATAAAAAGAAGTGTGAATATGAAATATAGTCCTAAGGATATTTTGGCCAAGAAAAAAGAAAATTTTACAAAAGGAAAAAAGTTGGTAAGATACAGACCATCTATGACTAGGGGAATGTTATTAATTGTAATAGAGCACATAGAAATATGAATTCTGTTTTAAGTGTGTTAAGTATGATCTCACTATTTAATATCTGAGAAGAAATGCCTACTACACAGGTGTAAATATAATATTCATTTTATGTAATACCAAAAAGTTATGTAAAAATTTTTCTTAATTTTTTTTTTAAAAATTGAGCAAATTAGTCTATTTTTGCACCACAGAGTCATAGCCATGGATGTTTAAGAAAAGAGAGCTAGAAATCAATGAGATTCTTAAAAATAAAAAGATGAAATTGTAGGTCTGATGAAAATACCTCTATGCAAAAAGAGAAGGAAAGTATGGATCTGTCTCTCCTATTTCACTGACTTCCTATTTCTCACCCTGAATTTAACAACATAATATACCCTGAAAAAAATTTTTATGATACACTAGAAAAATGCATGAACCATCAAAAATCATTACAAAAGTAGTTCTCAAACAACCTGACATATGAATTTGAAGAGTTCATACTTCTCTTTACCACCACAGCAGATTGAGGAGTTGACCCAAGATGTGGCCTAAACCTATGGTTTCTAGCATTTCACTCAAAAACTCCTCAGAGATTTTTGGGAGGTTATGGCTCTGAGAAGCACATACACCATGTTTGCATCCAGCTTCCACGTCCTCTGTAAATTTCCTGAAGTTTTATTCGTGGACCTAAGTCTTAGAACCTCTGACTTAAGGTAAATTTGCCATGTGCAAACCCTATTTTCCCTTTCCATTGAAATTTGAATTGCTGAGCATCACCAACCTCAGGCTTATTGCTCTGCAAACTCAACTCTATATAACAAATTTTCAAAACTCTTTAAAAAGTTTAAAAATTTGAACTACGAAGGAAATCTGCTACGAATTTCGCTCTCACTGTAACATCCAAAACTGGGCGATTTGTTGTTTACAAGTAGCCAAATTACCTTTAAAAAAAAAAAAAAAAAAGAAAGAAAGAAATTTTGAGTACCTTGATCTCTAAAAATGGCTACCTTTCAATTATTTTTAAAAAATGGTAAATTTTATAACTTTAATACGATCCTCAAAAACCATTCAACACTCCTTGGAGGCTGCCAATGATGTCAGTGCCCTCAATGAAGTGGGGGCAGAGAAATTGATATGACTCACATCCCTCCCCCACCCCAAACATCAATATCAACAGCTCTCCCAGCAAGAATGCAGGAAAGCACTTTCACATGGGCCAGGGATCACAGGTAGGGGAGCACCTGGGGAAGCACAGAACTAAGAAAAGACGCTGTGAGGACAGGAAAGTCGGATTCACACTGCCCCCTCCCCCTTTGCCCCAAGCCTGTGCAGCCCAGCACCGAGACAGAGACACCTTTCCCGTGGGCGGAGAGCAGTGTGAACACCTGACCTCAACATGGAAGCCATCTCCTCCATGGGCCCTGGAGGCTCCAGTGCGCTCAGGCCCCAGGCTCCGGAGTCCAGCACCTGCCCTTCCAGCTGCCCCAAGTGGCATCTTTGTAGCTCCCTGCAGGTTCCCATGAGCCCAGATCACAGGTCACTTGAGCGCCTGCCTATGCTCCAGGGCTCCAGGGACTGCCACCTATCCAGGAGGCTTCCACGGTAGGGCTCAGCAGGTTTCTGCAAAGGGCCACACAGACTTACCGGCCCTTGTCGGCTCCAGCAACACCAAGCAGAACCAGTGTCACCGGCTCCTGGCCAGCTCAGGGGAACCTGGGCCTCCAGCACATCCCTGTGGCTGCTGGCTCCTCCAGCCCCTGGCAGCGCCCTCTAGCAGAGCTTCCTGGCGGGAAGCTGGGAACCTGACCCACCCCCTCCTCAGCCCTCCGCCTGCTGCCCCAGGCCCTAGGCAGCCCATCACCTGTCCTCAGGTGGCTCAGGAGGCACCAGGCTGCTTCTGAGGCATCCGGCTCTCAGCAGGCACCCTGCACTCAGGCCCCAGGTGCACCCCAGTGCCTGCTAGCTGCTGCAGCCCTTGTGCACTAATGGGGGGAAAGTAAACTAGTGTAGCCACTATGGAAAACAGTATGGAGGTTCCTCAAAAAATTAACAATTAAGGACCCCGTGGTCTGGAGTTCCACTTCTGGATATTTTTTCCATCAAATGAAGTCGTTGTATGGAAAAGATATCTTCACCCTCCCACCTTGTTCACTGCAGCATTATTTACAACAGCCAAGACATGGAAACAGGGTCCATGAGGGATGAATGAATAAAGAAGATGTGACATAGACATACAATGGAATATTATTCAGCAATAAAAAAGAATGAAATCAGCCTTTTGCCGCAACATGGATGAAACTTGATGGTGTCATGCTAGTGAAATTTAAGTCAGATAGAGAAAGACAAATCCTATGTTTTCACTCCTATGTGGAATCTAAAAATTCTGGACTCAAAGAAAGAATAAAACAGTGATTGCCAGGGGCTGAGTCATGGGTGTTGGTCAAAGGCTACAAACATCCAGCTATAAGAAGTATTAGGTGTGGGGACCTAATGTACAAGTTGGTGACTGCAATTACCAATATGATTATGTACTTGTTAAGAGAGGAACAACTAGAGGATAAAAGTTATCACGACAAAAATTGGTAATTATGTAAGGGGATAGAAGTATTTACTAACCTTTTATGGTAATCATTTCACAATATATATGTGTATCAAATCATCACTTTGTGAACTTTTTTTTTTTTTGAGGGAGGAGGAGGAGGCAGAGGGAGAGAGAATCTTAAGCAGACTCCCCACTGAGCACAAAGCCCCATGTGGGGTGAGATCTCATGACCCTGAGATCATGACCTGAGCTGAAATCAAGAATCAGACACTTAACTTTCTGAGCCCCCCAGGTGCCCTTACTTTGTACACTTTAAACTTACATGTTATATATCAATAATATCTTCATAATGGTGGGGAAATAATTTTTTAAAAAATAAATGAATTAAGGAAAGCATTGCTTTCATTAATGTTTACAACTTATTTGCATTTTTAAACTAATTTGCCTTTCTAACAGCAATACAAGAGACTGTTTCCTCACAGTTATAACAATTCTGTGTATAAGTAAGCTTTTACAGGATTCTAACCTGATAAAATAAAACACTTCTTGGGGATATCCGGATATGTTTTTTTTTCTTTTTTTTTTTTAAGATTTTGTTTATTTATTCATGAGAGACACGGAGAGAGAGAGGGGGAGACACAGGCAGAGAGAGAAGCAGGCTCTATGCAGGGAGCCCAATGCGGGCCTCTATCCCCAGACCTGGGATCTCGCCCTGAGACGCTCACCTGCTGAGCCACACAGGCGTCCCATGGATATGTTTAAATAACAAATACTTGGAACTTAATTATTTTTTATATCTGCTAGCAAAGAGCATTATAATTGGCTCACAAGTGATAAGGTATCAAATATATTTTTCTACTTTCATTACATTGCTAAATCTTCCTACTTATATTTCAAAATATTAATTTTTCATGTATAGAATCTGTTGGAGTTTTTGGTGTACTTTTACTGAAATAATTTCCACTCAATCTTTACCCTGCATATTCAGCCTCCCATTCTAACTGCCTGTTTTGAAATTCAAACCATGCTGTAAAAATAAGTACAAATTTGGTTTTCTATTTATTTTTCAAATTTTAAATTAATTTCAAAAATTAACCATAAAGTTAATAATCGGCCTTATTTTGATTGCATTATGAATTATCATCTTCTATTTTCTAAAGTTGAAGCATTTCTGCCTATGCTTGGTTTCCAAAACAAGATCACCTCAACTACATGATTCTATTTTCTTCTCCTAATTTTCTTCTATTTTTATGTACATGAGATTTATGCTTAAAACAAAAACATTTAACAAAATATTTGTTTTAATTACCTACACTAAAGAGTGATTATGTTTTATTCTACTGTGCTCATGCTTGAGGATGAAAGGATCAAGTATTAAGCTCAGCCTTTTCCTGAAATGCTGCTCTATGAGTAATCATCCCACCTGTTTAGGAAGTGCAAAAGAAGTTACTTTGATATTTTTTTTGTCTTTTATTTTTGTTCCAGTTTTGCCACACCCAATTCAATACAGCTTTAAGTTGTACTCTCATTTCTAATGGAGCCATTGTTCCTTAATACCCTAGAATCTGTCTGATTTCATTTCCTTGCACATAAAAAACTGTAATCCTTTAATTATACCTTATTTCTTCACTTGTACCTATATCTATATTTTAACTCAAAACAATCCTAACAGACTTTCTGAGTAAGGTCATCATCGCACACTGTTTATTTCTTTTTCTATAAGTTCAAATACAAATAGGACCAATAGTCATGATTAGAAATTGCGTCTATGTCAAATTTTTTAAATGTCATGGATAAAAGCTTGTACCTGCTTTCCCACCTGCCCCTGAGATAGATTTTCTATATCTAATTACTAAATTATGAGACTTCAGTTTCGCCAGAATTCCCAAATTAGTCTAGAATGCTCCAGAGAATTCTCTTTGTTAGGAGATCACCACATTGTTTGGCTCTGGATTTGGGCTAGATCATAGTGAATGGTGTAGAAAAAAAGTTACCTTGCTGCCTTAAAGAGAGCAGCTGACAGGCACTTGCGGCTGATTGTTATAAAGGTCTAGGAACATCAAGAAAATTATAAACAGAAACATCTCCCTTAGAAATTCTCACTTCCTTGTATCTTTCTAGCATACATTCACAGTAAATTAAATTATGTAAAATTAAAAATAAAGCATACTGTTGACCATGCTAATTTCATATAAGGATCAAATATTAAAGCAGCATTCTTTTTAAATTTTAGGTAAAATAAATGAAAGAGTAATAATAAAACTCTAAAGTTATATTGTCTAACATGGTAGGCACATTTCACATGTGGCTATTTAAATATAAAATTTTAATGAAATAAAATGAAATAAATATTAAAAATCACTTTGGCTGCACTAGCCATATATCAAGTATCCCACAGATACATATATTTCCATTATCATGGAAGGTTATATTGGGCAGTGCTGTTAAAGGATAAAGAATTACATTAGAATTTAAAGTTTACTTTATATTGGAAACAATTTTCCACCTTTAAACGCACCGAAACACCTTGGTTATATATTTGCTCCCAAACTTGGAAACACAGCATGAATGCCTTTGAATGATCAAGGACAGAGATAATGATCAGATAAATTAAGATAAACATGTAACAAAACCTGGCTAATTCTGCACTAATAAATTTCCACTTTTATGTAATATTTGATATAACAATGACAAATTACTGCTCCCAGAGTACCTCTGCAAAAATCCCTCTCTGCAAAATTATAAATTGCAAATTTTCTCCTTCCTTTTTGAAAACATGGATGAAAAATAACAAATGAAATGCTAAAACCAAATTGGCATATCCACAAACTAAATCTTTAACATAACTACTCAGAAAAGTATAATTACTTTGTTCTGCTACCGTTCTCCGTAAAAATACATAGGAAAGAAAAACATTTCCTCCTTCCCAAACCACCCCCATCCCCAGGGTTCTTAGGGAATTAAAGTAATATGAGTCAGGTTAAGAAGAAAAAAAAAAACAAACTAAAGTTTTATTATGTGCACACGGAAGCCCAATAATGAAATTGAGACCCAAAGAAATGACGAAAGCAGGCAGTTTTTATACATTTTAGACAAAGAGACAATATATTTGTGATGAATTGGCAGAATAAGGAAAACAGGTGTTTGGGAGCTTTAATTAGGAATTCTAAGAAGAACTGAGGCTGTAGTAATAGATTTTTTTTAAAATAGGTTTGTTTCTACAGCTTTCTCTACTTTAAAGTCCCTATCTCTCCTGATAAGGATGTCTTTTTACCTCTTAGTACAGGGAGGGTGTTTTTCATATGGGGGATTTGTTTTTTGCTTTTAGAAGAATATAGAAAGAATATAGAAAGAAAGGTCTGAGTCCTTGTACTAGCTGTTTCCGAACAGATTCATTTCAAAATAATCAAGATGCCACTGTGATACTTTTTGGGGCAGCCTGCCCTGGGTCCCTACAAATAGAAAGATGGAAAGAAATTTCACTTTTTTAGTTTTATATTTAGAAAGGTAAATCCACGTTAAATTGCAAGTACATTATTTTAAATCCTAGCTATCTTTCAGAGACCACAAATTACAGTTTACTTTCTAAATCTACAGAAAAGAATTTGTAAACTTCAAGAAACACAGTAGAACATGGCCCTGACAAGTGGCAATGTTAATATAAACCTTAAAAAACGACAGCATTTTGACTGAACTACTCTATCATTCTCCACCATAAAGTAAGAAAACAATCTGTTTCCTCAATATCTCTACACACATGCATGTGTGCACACATGTATTTAATAAACTATTATAATTTTAAATTATTAAATGGGTATGGGACTGAGCTTGGTCCTCTAAGCCAGATTTTCATGAAAAATTAATAAATAGTTGTTGAGATACGTAAGTTTACATTTCTTCTTAAACGTAATTTTCCTTTCTGTCAGTACTGAAAATTTTCAGAAATTACGGTTTGGTTTCTTTTCTCTTCTTATGTTGTTTTGTTTTGTTTTGTTTTTTGCCTTCTACTTTTAAATACCTAACGACCATATTACATCATAATTTCCAGGAATAAAACTAAAACTTAGAAATAATAGAAATTATAGCACATTTATGCAAATATAATTACCTTGCTGATATTTTGAAAATATACCATTACTCTTTAATAACATATTATCAATTATAAATTTAAATTTTCTAAATTAATATGATTAATATTATTTTAAGTCATAGCATGAAATCTAACATCATTTCTAGCAATTTTAATAATTATATATACAAATAATAATGAGCATACATGATGGAGAGTATGAATTATAGGACCTGACATGATTTTCATTAAATTGCTCCATGCCAATATATGGTAACAAATCTGTGAGATTCCCATAGTGCTAACCACTATGAAAGAATGTAATGTATTGTCATTTGCTTTGTGAATTAATCAGTTTCATCATTCTGAAAGTTACCTTCCAGACAACATCCCTTCCACTTAAAAATTTAGTTACTCAAAAGATCTTTCTTCCATTTGTGAATATAACTATTTGTAATTCATTAGATATCCACATGTGTCCCAATCTTAGCAATGTTTCAAATTTAATGTATTTAAATCTATATTTTAATGAATAGCCTTATTATTTTTATTTTCAAATTTAGGTAACTATAATTAGTGTTTAATCTTTTTAACTCAGAAAACTTAGATTAGCTATTTGTAGCTCACAAAACAAACGATGATTACAAGTAAAAGTACAAAAGTTCCTTTCTGCACTGGATATGATGCAATAAAATGCATATTCATTCATATATAAATAACATCAGTGGTTTCTATTTCTATAGACAACTTACACTCCAATTAACTACTGAAGTGCTATTTATCCTCATTGGGTGGATGAGTACTTGGATTTAGTTTTGAATACTCAATAAAATTTTAACTCTTGGCAAATTTGAGTAATAATTTTTGAAATTTGAATTATATGTGCATATTGAATTGTAATATTGATTGAATAATCTTGAATTATCTAAAATATTATAACTTTCAAAAGCCATAAAGTGTCAGTTTTCTCCTTTAATCCACCTATATTTACTATTTCTAGTGGTATTTTAACCAAAATATTATAGACACAAAATTTGGAATTCTTACAGTTAGCTATTTAGGAACGAAAGAAGGTAGTTTTTACTTTACATGAAAATGTTCCTTGTAAGATACTTAACTAACTTATTAAAATATGCTATTTTCTATATATATTCTGTGCTTATATTCACTCAATTCAGTAATAAGATATTATATGCAATTACTGAGGATGCATGACTATAAAATGATAAAATTATCTTTTAAATTTTTGAAATTTATTTTTTTTAGTTTACAAAAAAATGATAAAATATGCCTTTTTTACATTATATGAGTTAAGTGGGAGAAATATACATTACATGCTGGATAAATACTTAAATACTTCTCAAAATCTAGAATACAGCAATTTTAATTTTTAATAATAATAAGTTTCAGATAAACACAGAAGTCTAATTTGTTCTTAAATCAAAATTTCAGTAGGCCAATAAAGCTGACAGTAGTTGAGGGCATACTGTGTGCAGTTTCAGGTACTTCATATGTTTTAACTCACAGTGAGTCTCTCTCGTTTTATAAAAAAGGGTAATGAGGTATAGATAGGTCTAGCAAATTATCCAAATTCATACTGCTAATGAAAGGCAGGGCAGAGGATAGAATTCATTAAGCCGAAAACAAGGGACCACATCTGTCATCACTATAATATTGCTTTTTAAAAGAGCTTTTAGCATCTTTGTTGTTTTACAATTAACACAAATTAATCCATCAGTTCTCTTGGACAGAGGTGGGTTTGGGAAGAGGAATCAGTCACAGTGGGCAAATGTGACATAGGAGATAGACAAAGGGGAAAAATTACAAGTAGAAAGGATATGGGATTTGGAATTTTAGAATACTGGTTATATGTGTTTTCTATTTTTTCTAAGGAGAGTCATAAATTTCAGAACTTGAAATTTAGTTTTATTAAAGTAGGAGAGAACAGTTCTCAGATTGGTCCCCACCATTCTCTTTTCTCCAAAATGTAACCTATCTGATCATTATGGTAGTCATGGGTATTATAACCACTATTTTCTGGTTGCTGTTTTGGGAACAAGTCAGGAGTGTACTTCCTTGTTCCTTTGAAGTCACATAACATGAGATCAGAAGCAACACATACAACTTTTTCATGGAAGAGCCATTGTGCAATTATTCCCCTTCTCTTCTCTGCTTTGGTGACCATAGAATCATGTGTTAAGGTGATGTCTCCATTGGTCTGGATCTCCAGAAAGACTGCAAAGAATTGACCCACCTGACAACCCCCATAAGACATATAGCATTGATAAGAAATAAACTTGCATTCTAATAAGCCACTGAGATTTCTGGTTCATTCATTACAGCTGCGTAACTCAGCCTATCCTCAGGCTGAGGGTGTCTAAGAATTGAATGTCTACTGCAGGCAGAAACATGGTTGTAAAAATTTAAGAAGGATTTTACTATTAATAAATCTAAAATGAATTTCATAACAATTACAAGAGACAGTTTTTCCAAAAATTAACTTTAAAAGTGGGATCTAAAATAACAAAAACAGTAAAACCTTATTTCATACTAATTTTATATTTCTACTGCTGAAATGTCTGTAGATGTAAATCTTGATAGATCTCCTAGTTAGAAGGTATATCTCAAACAGATTTAGGAGGGAGAAAAAATGTTATTTTCCATTAGTAATAATATTTATGTTATAGATTTCCTCTTAATTTTGAGTAATCCTGCAGTGAACATCTCCCATTGTTAGTTAAAAGTCTTTTTCTTTTAAAAAAAAATCTATGTGTTTCCCCATTTGACTGATGTTAATTAGGCAGAAAAAAAAAAAAAAAAAACAAAGAAGAGGAGGGGATGAGTCTTCTAGAGAGAGTAAAACAAAGGGCCTGGGATAAACTAGTCTTGCTCCATATTCATTATGTAGCCATTCTGCCATTACCAAGATTTTTAGCTGCTGCTACTTTTCTTCAACACTGAAAAAGTTATTACAGTGAAAATTTAGTTGTCAGGACTTTTCTTTCTTTTTTCCACATATCAATATCCAGATACAGAGCACTACATCTTCTTAGGGGATTTTGGTCAAAAATTACACATTAATTTGTTGGCTCTTTCAACATATTCCCAGCAGAATTATCTTAAAAGTATAGATTCCATTTCCAGGCTAGCTCTACAAATGCACAAATTGTGTGTGGTATTTGTTTATATATATATATATATATCTTATACAGTTGTTTAAGTTTTGTGGTTCAATTTGCTTCAAAACAGACTGACAAAAAGGCCTTTCTAATATTCTGATTTTGATGATTTCTATACTGATAATAAAATACTTTTAGGGCATTACTTAAAATCATTTCCTCATGCTTTTATTTTATTTCTATGGAGTAATGCATCCGAATTTTAACTTGTAAAACAGTCTTAGATTGACGCTCTGTTGTATCACTGAGGATGTTTCCACCTGATTTTAGCTTTGTAGAAATACAGAGTGGGTGGATGAAGAAAGAATTCCAGGCACCAAAAACTCAAACTTTTGCAACATACCTGGAAATTAATGAACCGTGGAAACTGAATTTCTCTGCAATTTTTTCAGGATATTTTGAATTGGGGAGCAAATGGTATTTTCTGACTCTCATGATGTCCACGGACTTTGAACTAATTAACTTCAATGTATTTTGCTTTTCCAATGCCCAGTAATATAAATTATAAAAAAATGTGTTCTTGTTTGTGTCTTTGTTACTACTTCAAAAATAAGTAAACTTTCTTTAAAAGAGTCTCTGTGGGGAGCAGTGGAGGTGTTGAACTAAATAACTTCAGAAATGAGGGGATTCTCATTTCAAAAGGAACTGCAAAATCACAGTACTCTAGTTGTCAAACTTGTTTCCTACAGGGGTATGGGTTAACACTCAGGATTCTGGTATACTTATATGCTAAAATTTAATGATTCCTTAAATGAATGGGTGAGAGTGGGAATCAGGTTTCTTATTATCAGAGGGGAATTTATAGATCGGCAAGGAAAGTAAGCGATATTGATCCAGGTGGAAATGAATTATACTTGAAGACATCAATAAGAACTCTTGTTTAACTTAACATAGATATAGATGATTACATATAGAAATGTATTTGTTCTGTCCATAAGAGGTCCTAAAAGAAACATTTCAGTAGCAACAAGCACACCGATCATCTAGAATTTGGTTTTCAGTATCATTCTCCAATATAAGGAACCAAGGCTCCATGGGAGAAATACCTGATCCTCAGACTAGGGGAGGAAATATACAAAATAAGCCAGGGGCATCTTACAATCCTACAGTGTCTGAAAATAAGGAAGTGCTCAAAAACATAAAAATAACAAAACTAAAATCCTACATTGATGGGATAAATCAGAGGGACACAAGAGGCAACTCAGAGAGCTCCCAATGGCAAAAGCTGAAACAATTTGAGCAACAAAATAACAAATATTGGAACCCAAAGTATAAAACAATTATCCAGTAAAATAAATTTATGGAGAGAATTCCAAATAAATTATGGAGATACTCTACCTTTAAGTGTGGGGTGTGCATAGAGACTTCCTTCTAAATAATACAATATGGAAGAGGTAGGTGGAGCATAACTTTACTCTGGAGAAACCAGGTAGGTGATCAAGGTCAACAACAACAATCATCATAAATCATATTGATAGAATGATATAATGTGATGGAAATGGCACATCACATTTCTGTTCTTCTTCTTCAAAAAAAACAAAACAAAACAAAACTGTAAACATCTGAGAAATCCCAGTAGATGGATAACCCGCAAGGTATCTGACTAGTATTTCTCAAAACTCTGAAGGTCATAAAAAAAAAAAAAAAAAGAAAGAAAGAAAGTTTGAAAAACTGTGAGAGCCATGAGTACCCTAATGGAGTATAATGACAAACTATAATGTAAGTGTCCTGGATGGGATTATGGAATAGGAAAGAAAAAAATGGATATAAAGCAAGAAAATATGTATAAACTATGGATTTTAGTTAATGATATTGTATCAAAATTCATTCATAATTATGATAAAAGGTACCATATTGATGTAAGATATTAATAACAGGGAGATGGGGGTACTGGGTATATGAGAATTTTCTACACAATATGCTCAAATTTTCTAGAAAGTTAAAATTCTTCTTAAAAATAAAGTCAAAAAAAAAAAAAATAAAAAAATAAAGTCTACTGGGATCCCTGGGTGGCGCAGTGGTTTGGCGCCTGCCTTTGGCCCAGGGCGCGATCCTGGAGACCCGGGATCGAATCCCACATCGGGCTCCTGGTGCATGGAGCCTGCTTCTCCCTCTACCTGTGTCTCTGCCTCTCTCTCTCTCTCTGTGACTATCATAAATGAATAAAAATTAAAAAAAAAAAAAAAAAAAAAAAAAAAAAGGCTGAGTGCCCCTTGGCTGGGTGACTCCAACAGTGGGCTTAACGAGCCCAACAAAGCTTTAAAATAAATAAATAAATAAATAAATAAATAAATAAATAAATAAATAAAGTCTACTCATATTTAAAAGGGAAATCTTATGCTCTAATGAAACCATCTAACCCAGGATAAGAGATTGATTGTTAGCATTTTAAATTGTAACTGGTCTTGCATTTTTGTTTCATAAGAAACAAAATGATGGCCATATTGACTATCTACAGTTGAAACTATTTTTGATTCTCTACTTCTGATCCATACCAGATTTCCCTAACTAATCTGAGAACTACACTGCTATTTAGAGTAATGGTCATATGATGCAATAAAACCTCATGCTCTGGGATCCCTGGGTGGCGCAGCGGTTTGGCGCCTGCCTTTGGCCCAGGGCGCGATCCTGGAGACCCGGATCGAATCCCACATCAGGCTCCCGGTGCATGGAGCCTGCTTCTCCCTCCGCCTGTGTCTTTGCCTCTCTCTCTCTCTCTGTGACTATCATAAATAAATAAAAATAAATTTAAAAAAAAAGAATTGTTAAAAAAAAAAAAAACCAAACCTCATGCTCTAAAAAAACCTCATTGTTAAAAATTAACTTTCAGAAAAGTATTCTTTTCTGGGAGTTGTTAACTATCCATATACTAAATATCACTTGGGAAACTTAGATTATCTTTCTCCTGTATATGGCAAGGTGAAATTCCTTTACATAATCAAAAAATTTCACTGTACTGGAGGATCATGTTGTATTTTTAATCCCTTAAAAATTTTTAGAATAAAGCAGTCGTATTTTCATTGTTTGAATTTTAATTTATTCTTTATGAAGGACACATGAACCTCTTTTTGTAGTGCTAATGATAATCTGTTAAGTAAAATATAATGGACTTCACCAATTTCCTAGGACTTAAGTTTTAAAATGACAATAAATTAAACGTTTCTCTTTTTTTAAAAAGAGATTTTATTTATTTATTCAGAGAGAGAGAGAGAGGCAGAGACACAGGCAGAGGGAGAAGCAGGCTCCCTGCAGGGAGCCCGATGTGGGACTTGATGGAGCCCAATGTGGGACTTGATCAGCCTGATGTGGGACTTGATCCCAGGTCTCCAGATCACACCCCAGGCTTCAGGCGGCGCTAAACCGCTACGCCACCAGAACTGCCCAAATTAAATGTTTCTTTGAACACTTTTATAACGTAGAGAGACAATCTAGTGTACAGAATTATAAATTACAGGAGTGTGGATAATCTTGTTTAAAGAAATTCTTGTACAGTGTAAGTACACTAATTCTCTGTGTAATCCTATTAAAATAATTCACCTCATTATAAAAACAGAAAGAGCCTGATTCTATAGCAAGTAAACTATCTCATTTACCATGTGAATGTTGGATCACCTTTCAGGGCCTTAGGATCTCATGTCTTATAGCAGGATGAGCTAATTCATTTCACTTACGTTAATATTTTATTCAAAAAATCCAGGTTATTTCTGGGAAAATAGTGTCTAACATTTTGTTTTCTCCTTTGATTTCTATGTCTCACCTGAATAAAGGTCTCAGTTTCACTATTTTATTTTTATGGAATTACTACGATTAATCATTATTCCATTGAATGGAACAAATATATTATTAGAGATGGCCTAGAATAAATCTAGTCTCCACCTGGAGGTTTTATTGCTTGAGCCTCTAAATTTGCGTTTCCTATTTTTAAATAGTCTTAATCCATGAGATTCTTCATTTTGCAAATACGTACAACTTTATTCTTATTGTATTTTGTTTAATCTTGTCTGCATACTATTCCTTTTGGCTTCATTAATTTTTTAAAATTAAAAACCACCACATTTAATCTTCAATATTCTATAAGAAGAATGGTTTTACAGTCCTGTCTTCACTCTTTTGCTTCTCAGGATTCTCCCTGTCTCTTGTTTGCTTCCTTTCTGCTGGTATGCTCATTATAGGAGCAGGAAAATGGGAGCAGTAAATTATCAAAATACAAAGGTTATAAGAAAGTGTTTTTTTTTTAATTCCTTAATTCTTCTTTAAAAAAAAAAACCTAAATAGTAGAATATAGATGCATTAGAAAGATAAGCCAAAACCCTAAAAGCAATCAGAAGACATATTTTTGCTTCTTGATATTAAGAAAAGAAAGGGGGATGCCTGGGTGGCTCAGCAGTTGAGCGTCTGCCTTTGGCTCAGGGCATGATCCTGGGATACGAGATCGAGTCCCGCATCGGGCTCCCTGCATGGAACCTGCTTCTCCCTCTGCCTGTATCTCTGCCTCTCTCTGTCTGTCTCTCATAAATAAATAAATAAAATCTTTTAAAAAGAAAAGAAAAGAAAGAAAGAAAAGAAAAAAATAAAAGGAAAGAAAAGAAAAGAAAAGAAAAGAAAAGAAAGGATGAATGAACAGAAAGACATTCAACTTGTGAATTATATGGTTACAACATTGAATATATTATATAAAAAATATAAAAGGTATTAGCCTCATATATGTTTAGACATTTATTTTACATGACGTGAGGGGAGATTCTCTCATAGTTCCTATTAGGAAAAAACGTCAAAGAATTGTTAACTGGGCAAAAGACATTACTGCATCCTTGAAGTGGCATCCAGGGATTGTTCAGTGCATCCGAGCATCCTCTGGGCATTTTCTAATTCTGGGGGGGAGGGGAGGGTGTCTGATTGATTTTGATTGGCTAGTCCATTTTACAACTCTGTAGGAACAGAAATTAATTTATATAAAACTGATTGTAATGCAAATGTTTTCACCTGTAGCAATGCAAATGAATTTTGCCCAGTAAAGAAAATAAACCTTTGAAGGTCAAATTCTCTTGGAATTGCTTTTTACCACTTACTATATGCGGTAACATGAATTTAGTAAAATATTTTGACACATGTTCACTTAACATGTGTATGAGTCATGCTTTCACATGTTTGATAAGATAATATTCCTATCTCTGTAAGAGACTGACTATACAGGATACTATTCACCCTTAAACAGAAGAAGAGGAGATTAAATAGAATTCATGATCTCTTATTGTGTATGACTATTTGGCATTCAAATTCCCTGTATCACCATAAACATTCTAGAGCAATGGTTTTGATTTTGTATATGCTCTGCAAAACTCGTCTTCAAAAATATGGAAGCCCAAACACTGCTCTGGCTAAAGCTAGTGAGGGTTCTTCTGAGCCACTTTTTGGTGAGGACTCCCTGAGGACTTCTTATGTAGTTTAAAGGAAAAGTCACAATGGATACTGTGCTTCAGCCCAGAGCAGTTGAGGTGGAGTGTTAAAATCTTAGCAAGTTCCGAAGCACTCTAAAATTGAGAGAGTATACAGAACTGGAGAATGAGAGGGTGGTTGGTATTGGATCCATCTAGGAATATTCTTCAAAGGTGCTATCATCTCAATTACAACATTTATCATATGATCAAATAAATACCTGCTTTTAATATTTCTCCCTCATATTTTAAGCAAATATTCAACTGGGAGACAACATCAAATTTGTTTCCAGTGGGTCAATGTTGTTCAAATTATTAGAGCATAATGTTTATTTTATCTTCAAAAACTTTTTGTGAATTCTTTAAAATATTAAACTCTCTTGACAGTAATATAATACTTTACAGCTGTGCTTTCATTTACAAAGTGTGGCAAAAAAATGCAATTTGTCACTTCAATCAAGACATTTTTTTCGCTGTGATGTGTAAATAGGCATCATTGAAAGCCTTTGCAAATAAAGCTGTCTTGTGTTTTTGGTGACATATTTAAAGCTTTGAATGTGATCAAAAAGACTACAAAACTGACTCAAATAAAATACACATAAAACTTTAAAAGAATGCTAAATTAGAGGGCATGATCTAAAATTAGGAAACTAGTAATAAGTATAAACTAATGGAAAACTTAAAGTATTCAAAAATCAAATTAGATAATTTGTCTGTATAGATTGCATTGAGAAGTAGAGTGGAAATATGCTAATACAGATATTGGCATTTAAAATAAAGAGTCATTTTCTTAATATCTGGAACATTTTATCTAAATAGGGGAAGTAATGGAAACTTACAGTAGATTTGGAGTCCAAGGCAGAATAAAAGCAACCCTTAGCATAATGAACTTACACAAATCCCTTTCTATAAGTATCGATGGCATTTTTTTCTTTTCTATAAATTTTCATTTGATCCTGCCTTTTGCGTTGATATATGCTGTTAATACTTGCAAAAGAACTTACCAAAGCAGGTTTTAGACAACTTCAGTTTAGCTCTATCATATCTTCAGAATGTAAAGACATGCCCACTTATAAGCAGATAGCATTTTTTGGGAGAGGGGAAGGCAAATTCTTATTTTTTACTAAACAGAAAAAAAAAATGTTGCCTTTTCTCTGTCATGCACAAGGGCAATAATACCACAGCACATGAAATGGCTCCAAATTGTCACATAGTTTCTTTCTACCCAGGTGCAAAATTATCCCATTCTTCTCAGAGTTTCTTTTTTTTTTTTTTTTTTTTTTTTTTTTAAATTTTTTATTTATTTATGATAGTCACAGAGAGAGAGAGAGAGAGGCAGAGACATAGGCAGAGGGAGAAGCAGGCTCCATGCACCGGGAGCCTGATGTGGGATTCGATCCCGGGTCTCCAGGATCACGCCCTGGGCCAAAGGCAAGCGCCAAACCACTGCGCCACCCAGGGATCCCCTTCTCAGAGTTTCTGATTGGCTTAAACAAAGTAGAAAAAAAAATCAAGATGATGCATTACTTGGAGAATTTCATATGTATTGTAAGGAAATAGACTGAAGCCGCATTTTGAATAATATTAAGAGAAATGTCACCTCCTAATTCTACACAATTTCATGTATTTCTGAAGAATAAATTCTCTTTTTAACTTTTTGGAGGCTTCCATTTAAAAAGTATCTTGCTATTGAATCCTCAAATAGCCTCTTCCATCTTCCCTTTAAAATGTTTATAATGAACAGGTAAAGGTTAAAGCATGTGGTAGCACAGAAAATTAAACTGGAGCCATTTCCCAGTTTATAATCTTCCAATGACTTCCCACTGTACATGAATAAATCCCAGCTTCAAAGAGGAACGACAATTTCAGTTACAGTCTGGTCTCCATTCCAACCTTGATTCTCATCTCATGAAACTCTCCCCTCCATCTACTAGTTCATGAGCTCTTCTAATCCTTTAGCCCTTGATGATCCTCTCCTCTGCTTGAGGAACTGATTTCCTATTGCTTTACAATGTTTGGCTTTTTTTTTTTTTTTTTCATTTTGAGTCTCAGAATGACAGTCAACTTCTTAAGAAGCATTCACTAACTGCTCTGTTTTAATTAGGTACTTGGTGTTGCATTCTGTTTCTCTATTCGGAGATACGTAATCTTGATTTGCTATGGTGTTATGTGCTTGTGTGTTTTTTCAAAGGTTGCAGACCTTCCTGACAAATGTGGCCATAAATGAGTGTTTTTAGGCCACAATGTTACCTAGCACAGCATTAAAAAAAAAAAAATCACATTTACTGGCTATATTTTGAAGTTAGGAAATTTCACATAATATTCTTGATGTCTGATTTTACTTAATCCCCAGAAAATCTCACACTAGTGGCCTGGCTCTTCTCATAAACTTACTCTATGGAATTGAGTAGCAGCTCTATCGATGAAGAAGCAAGTGCTTTCCAATCCATAAAAGATCCTTCACTCTTTCTTTTATCTTTGAAAATGTGGCCTTTATTCCTCTGTGGCCTCTTTATCCATAAGCACTTACACTTCCCACCTTTGATTTATCCATTTATTTTTTGTGTCACTACAGATCCTCAAAGGCAGAAAACAGGTCTATTTCACCATTTTAATGCTACATTTTAATCAGTGGCTTACATACAGTGGTTTGCATGCATTCTATAAATGTGTTCAGTGAGCAAATGAATGGTGGAATTAATATTCCACCAGAATTAAGAATAATTTGCACTAAGTTCTAGTATGGTAGTACATGAATGAAAAACTCATGATTAGTGTGCTATGCCAATAAAAACTAATCAAATTTGCCCTTCTAAGGCTATTAAGAATGATTACTGATCCCTTCCCCAGCTATTCTCTTCCTCTTCCCTTGTCTATACACAGCTTTTTTTAAACAAACAAAACATGGTCTCCCATTCCTTTTGTTTAAAATCTCTGTGCTGCTTTCATCTTCCCTGCCTGAACTATTTCTCTTCCTGTATCCTGAGCCTAAAAATCACAAAAACAAATGGACAAGAAGGAAAAATAGCCACATCGTTAGAGGGTAGAGCATATAGGACTTTTATTTTCCTATATGCTCTATATCTTCAAACTGTTAGAAAATTCAACTTCCTGTAAGAAACAACAAAAAAAGGTTGAGTTAAGCATTAGGCAAAGCCTGTGAAACAGAGAATTTGGTAAAAATGTTCCACTTAAATTACCCTACATTGGGATCCCTGGGTGGCGCAGAGGTTTAGCGCCTGCCTTTGGCCCAGGGCGCGATCCTGGAGACCCGGGATCGAATCCCACGTCAGGCTCCCGGTGCATGGAGCCTGCTTCTCCCTCTGCCTATGTCTCTGCCTCTCTCTCTCTCTTTCTCTCTATCATAAATAAATAAAAAAAATAAAAATAAATTACCCTACATTGTACTACTGAATATGCAGTTGCTTACTCAAAAAAATGGTACCAACAATCAACCTACAAGTGTTGCCTCTTGATAAAACCAATTTGGCATGGAGATGTTTTTCTTCATTCAACGATGATAAGATAAAAAAAATAAAATATTTTATCCATGCACAAATATTTGATTAACATCTACTATGTGCCATGCACTGTCATATGAATTTAGGAAGCAAAGGTGAACAAGGAATGCATGTTCTTTGCTCTTATGAATCTTAAACAGTAATAAGTGGCTTATGAAAAATTTTCTTATAACAAGAGATGTGAAAGGCTATCCTTAAGCCTCATTTCAGCAAGAGCATGAGCGTAGACATGATTATGAACATGTTTAAAGCAGATGATCCAGAAAAAAATGTCACTGATGTATTTTGCATCTTCAATATGGTACTAGAAGACACAGATATCTCTAATGATAACAGAAAAAATTAATAAGGAAGTGAAAAGACAGTACATAATTCTGTGAAAAGAGAAATAAGAGGTAAAGGCATAATAATAAAGTAATCATAATAATTTAACTGATTGAAAAGTAATTTAAGACTGATTTGAGAGAGTCAAAGAGCAAGAGAGAAAGCATGAGTGGGAGGAAGGGTGAAGGGAGAGGGAGAAGCAGACTCCCCACTGAGCAGGAAGCCTGATGCAGGACTTGACCCAGGACCCCAGGATTGTGACCTGAGCCAAAGGCAGATGTTTAACCGAATAGGCCACCAAGGCATTCCTGGAAAGTAATTTAAAGATAGTAACTAACACACTAGAACTATAGATACAATGGAGCATTGATTTGGAAAATGAAATAAAATTGAAGAAACTAGAGTTTGCACGCTAGTTAAGGTTCATTCATGTTATCTGGGCAAAGATTAATGAAGGTATAGATGATAGTGATGGGAAATCAGAGGAGGACATCCATTCATAAGTCAAGAAGAAGAAAATGGGCAGAACAGGTGAAAAGGTATTGAGACACAATGAATTTAAGACTTCTTGTTTTGAGTTGACTGGAGATGCCATGAACTAAGATGGAACTCAACACAAAGGAGGGTGGTAGGTAGAGAACTCTTGGCATTCTTCTCATAAGATGTACATGTTTGGTGGATTTGGAGGTTGATATTCTAGCTATCTAGCTGAAAAATACAATTTTAGAACTCAGGAGAGAAATACAAGTTATAGGTTAAAATTTTAATCTTCTTTATAAAATAAGATTGGAAAAATAGAGGGAACACATGCTGAGAAGCACAAAAATGAGAATCTCTGCCTCTAAAATGTTGTTTTCCATAACAGACTACCTTTCCATTTTTTCCATAAGTGAGTCACTATTACCTTAACTTTAGGTATCTCCCAGTATTATTACTCATAAGTCACTGCATCTCTGCTTTCAATTTTTAATAAGAAACTTCTCCTATTTCTACAATGCTCTCTCTTATGTGGCTCGTCTGCCTTTTTGCTATACTTTCAGCTTTAAATGACTTATCTCTACTGTGAACTGTTTGACCGTTTAAATTTTAACTATGATATCATTCCTGCAGTAATATTTTCCTGAGCTTCTGGGTTAGAGAAGGCCTGTTCATTAGTGTTTCAATACTACCTGTGATCAGTATTCTCTTAGTACCTACCATGATATATTTATAGTACATAAATATAAGAACTATGTCTTGTTCATTGTTTTGTCATTAATAATTACTGTAGTGCCTGGTACAGATAAGGTACTCAAATGCTTCTTAAACTTTACTTTAGAAAAAATATGAAAAGGAAATCATAAGAATGACAATGTTTAATATCCATGGATACATTTTAGCAATTACTAATTAATTCATGTTCATTATAGAGAATTTGAAGTATACAGATAAGGACAAAGAAGAAAGTGCAAATCACTTGTCACTCCTCCTCGCAGAGAAGATGACCGCTAATGATTCCATGTATGCAGGCATTTTGTTCTCTGCACACTTATGTGCGTAAAAAAATTGTTAAACTAAGATAATACTGTACCTTTTCTTTAAAAATGCTTCTCTTATGTTGTAATATGTCATAAATATTTATTCTACAAAATAAATTGTAACTAATATACTCCATCGCACTGTTCTATGATGTTATATTTTATTTAACCAGTCACTTGTTTTGGGACATTAGATTTGTTTAATTTTTATTATTAAGAATTCTGGATAAGCAGCCTCAAAATTCAATGTCATTATACAACTGTGATAATTTAATAATAAAATGAAAGGTAAGTAATTTGTCCAATTAGAATGTACATTTTAAGGCTTAATGTACCTTTAAAATTACTCACCTGAAGTGAGTTATCATTTAGATTCTCTGAAGCACTGCATGAAACCTGTATCTAAGTACTCCTATTCTCTACAAATATGGATACCAAAGATTTTGTTTTATTTATTTTTTCTCATCAGATAGGCAAAATATGACATCTAATAGCATCAGTTTAGTAAAAATGTTGGTTATTAGAGCAATAAAATAATTTAAAATATTATATTTGATTTGGGAAATTCACACTACTTATTTTTTTACCATTTTCAACAAGAGTTTATAAATCTATACTTTTAAAAGATAACTATATGAAGAAACATATTAACTTATTATTTGAGGTATATTGAGCTTCTCTCAGCTTATTATTTTACTTAGAAGTGCATCTTTGATGATTCAAAATGTCAAAGTCTCTGAGAAGTCTTGCAATAGAGAATCTTGTGTATCTTGACTTAAACATGTTACTTCTAAGTTGATTTTGCTGTTGAATTCTTATTTTTTTACATTAACATAGATAATATTTGATGGAATTTGTATTATATAAGAAATACCTTGTGATGTAATTTTTTACATATGTAGGAATTTTATGTATAAAATATCAGAAATTTTAAGAATACCCACAAAAATAATTGTCAGAAAGATAGAAGAAAATAGTCTCTGGAAATAAAACAGAGATAATTTCCAGCAAAATCTGTGGCCAGAGAATTAAATACTATAGAGTGGTAAAATAGGATGAAAATGGAATGAGGTCACCCATTGGGAACATAGAGAGCTCTCATTTTATATTCATTAACAACAAATAATAAATAATTGTGAAGGTCTTTCTCTCATTAAAATTCCTACTAGTAAAATAAATGTAGTAGAGATTTCAAATCCACATATATCATTTTTATCTCCATTCAAAAATATGTATCCAAAATATATTTGAAAATTTTCCCTGAAGATATCTTGATGACAGTGATAAAAGACTTCACAGTGTGAATAATATCATACCTCTCCTGAAAAAGGATGTTTTTCTATCATCCACTCCTGACAGGCTTTTTTTTTTTTTTTCTTTAATTCTTTGGGTTGTCCTCAGGGTAATATACTGCTATATATGTAGAATGCAGCTTGACTGAAGTTTGAATAAATCATAGATTTCTAAAGCTGTATCCTTCAAATGAAAATTCAGCTGAACAGCAGAAAGCTAATCAAGAATTTTCCTAAAGTATTTTGCACTTATAGAAGGTTATTGTTGCTTTCTTACTTGAGATAGAGATTGGATTAATCATATCAACATAAAAAGTTCAAAATGTAAGTTTAAAAAAATGCACATTTTAAAATATATTTCTTTAGGTATCTATACTGAATAATAATCTGATATTATAGTGCCACAGGAAAACCGGTTTCTTTGAAAAATAAAAGTAGGGCTTGGAGACAGGTAGTAATAGGAAACACAGTCTTGCATATTTGAGTATCGTAGGGCAGGTGAGTACAAGGCAACAGGTTTTTCATATTTCAAGATATTTTTAGTCATGGCTCATGGCTACTAGTACACCTAGATACAAACATTTTAGTACATTTTATTTTATTTTTTTTAAGATTTTATTTATTTCTTGAGAGAGAGAGAGAGAGAGAGAGAGAACAGGTAGGGAGAAGAACAGAGGGAGAGGGAGAGGCTCCCTGCTCCCCACTGAGCAGGGAGCCTGAGAACACTTGGAGCTCAATCCCAGGACCTCTGGGTCACAATCTGAGTGGAAAGCCAACACTCAATGGACTGACCCACCCAGGTGCCCCTATCTCAGTGTATTTTAAAGACAAAGGACATTTAGAACTTTTTGCATGATCTTAAATTAGGAGAAATAATACCAATGTTGATCTGTTTTGTCATCTGGTTGACTTTCTACAAACAGCATTCTCTTTAATAGTAATTTAGATATACCACAAATATATAAGTAACCAAATCAGTAGATACACGGTGGCTAGCATGTGGGTGTGCCTGTGTATGTGTGCTTATGTGAGTGTATGAGAGACAGAGAGAGAGAGAGAGATCAATACAAAAGCTATCAAAAAGGAAGAACTTGATATGCCTAAACTTTATTGTTTAGAACAAAATAAAAACTATATTTCTCATAATTTCAGATACAAAGTAAAGTTTTAACTTATTTTCAGTAAACTTTAAAACAAAAACCAAGCATTTAAAGTTGAAGGTAGTTTTGCAATCTTATTCAAAGATCCAATTGACAATAGAAGACGAATATACTGACATTGGTTCTATGTCTCTCTAGTATGTTGAGAACAGAACTCATTTTAATTTCTAATTTCAACATTTTCTATGCTCTAGGAGACCAGGACACTCTAAAATGCAAGACTCGCTATTATACTGCTTTACTTTTTATTTAATTTTAATTTTATCTAATTAAAAAACTAAGCTAAAAAGGCTGGTTCAAAGTCCTATAAGAGAAATGAGGCTTCTCAGTTCCAATTCTTTTCACTCCTGAATCCCACTCCTCAGAGGCAGATTCTTTCCATTTTTCAAGTTTCCCCCCCAGTATGCATTTCCATTTTTCTATATGATATGCTTATATTGATATTTCTTAATTTTTTAGTTGTTCATACTATGCACTGACATTTATGCTAAGCCACGTACAGATACATACTTCTCAACTGTTTGGTCTGTTTTCTTTTTTCAATTTGAACTAAGTTATTACGATCTAGGTTTCGAAAAATGGGTTCTAATCTCACTTCCCATTTTCTTCTTGCCTTCTACTTAATTATTCACAAATTATTATTCATCATTCCTCTGCGAATTCATTATTATTAAATCATCACAATTATGTGATGAGATTTAATTTTGAGGCTGTTTACCCAGCATTCTTAACAATAATAAAATTAAACAAATTTCATGTCCAAAAACAAGTAACTGGTAAAATAAATGGTGGTATAACATTTTATTAGAATATAATACTTTTGTTGAGATTTATTTTCAGAAAAAATATCTTTAATATATTGCAAGGAAAGGAGCATTATAAGTGAAAGTTATAGTATTAAGTTAACAACATTCTCTGTTCTGCTACCAATTAAGAAATAGAAAAACATATTTCATCAATTTCTACAAAACTTACCCCAGATGTTTAATGCACACTTAGTTGGACTAGACACCTTAGGAAAGAAGAGAAGATTAAATGAAGTAATTGAGGATACAGTTAACATAAACATTTTTAACCTTACTCTACCATCCCACCTTGTACTGACAGATATCCATCACCCTACAGTTAGTGTAGGGGTTTTTTTCCTGCTTTTACCTTATTTGCATTTATTATATGATTAATTTATTCCTGGGCCATAAGTTTTTGTTTCTTCAGTTTCTTCTGGAATATTCTTCTCTTCTGGATTAGGAACAATCTGAAGTTTTTTAGTAAGAATCATCTCAATATAACAGGGATGGCTCCTGTGTGAGTTAATCCAACCATGAGCTTGTACATTCTGTGCCACATCTTGGGGACTTTGTTTACCTGGGCGTGTTCAATGACCCATGAACCTACATCTGTTTGTTGAGGTCACTAAGTAGTAAATCAGACATCAAATTTGTTTTGAATTTATTTTATCCCCTCTGTAGTGTTCTGTTTTTTAATTTAGCTGTTTCTAACAGTAGACTTCAATTTTTATGCTGCTTTGTACTTGCTGCACTATCACAATATTATAAATATTGCATTTCTATAATATGAGAAAGCTCTTAATGATTCCATGTTTATCAACTTTTTTTCTTTGATTATTATTTTTTTAAATGTGTTTTAGAACTACTTGGGGCATCTTGATCTAACCTTGCTGTCTTCATATTCTTCATATGTTTGTCTCTGTGCTGCTTTTATCATCAAATAGTCAATATCAACTCCTAAGTCACCAATTTATTTTACTTATTCTGTTCAATAGAAAATGCACTACATATTAATTCATTAAGTTTTATAAATCAATTACCATGAAAAAATACACACAATACAATCGGCAATGATTTACTTTTCATGTCTTTATGTTCTTAATATATATATGCATTGTTTTCTTTTTTTAAAAGGCTTTATTTATTTATTTGAGAGAGAGAATTAGAGAGAGAGCACAAGTGGAGTGGAGAGGCAGGGGGATAGAGATAGAGAAGCAGACTCTCCACTGAGCAGGGAACCCAACGTGGGGCTCCATCCTAGGATTTTGGGATGGTGACCTGAGCTGAAGGAAGATGCTTAACCAACTAAGCCATCCAGGCACCCCATACATGGATTTTTATAAGTACCTGCTTTTACATATTTTTCTTTATATAATGTTTTTTTGTTTTTTTGTTTTTTGTTTTTTTTTTTAAAGATACATAGAGACGGTTGGGTGGCTCAGTGGTTGACCATCTGCCTTCCGCTCAGGACGTGATCCTGGAGCCCCAGGATGGAGTCCCACATCAGGATCCCCACAGGGAGCCTGCTTCATCCTCTGCCTATGTCTCTGCCTCTCTCTGTGTGTCTCTCATGAATAAATAAATAAATAAATAAATAAATAAATAAATAAATAAATAAATCTTTTTAAAAAGGATACATACATTGAATATAGTATCATTTCATGGTTGTTCTAATTTTATTGGGAGTTCATTTACTTCCTTATATATTTTTTAAATCTTTCTTGCTAAAAATTTTCCTCATGTTCTTTGATTTTTTAGTTTTCAGTCTCATCTTCATAAGAAGTCTCTGTATTCTTTCCTCTGTGTGTTCATCTTCTTTACCAGGGGTTTTGTAGAAATTCTAAGAGATCTAAATTGCCCATTCAGAAACTGTTCTTAAAGTGGTAGGTCAGGGTTCTTGCCCCAGAGTAAACTGGGTACACTGAGCCTTTAATATATATATAAACTCGATTTGCCAACATATAGTATAATACCCAGGGCTCATTCTGTCAAGAGTCCCCCCTCCCCAGCCTTAAACCAGTTGCCGAAAGGGCAGTTCTCTCTCACCTTTGATCACTACAGATATGCAGCTCAACAGATATGGTGGTTCCTTAGAATTGTCAGTAATTGCTTTATACACTCACATTTCACAGGCAAATGAGCTCCATCCCAGGCCCTAGTTATACCAAGTGAGTCTATCTCCGGGTCCTCCCGTGCATGAAAATTATCTTCACAAATCCCAGGTCTGCCTTTCTGTCCTGCAGTTTCCAACACTAGTTTCTGCCTAATGTTACAGGTCTCTGCCCATGGAAGTTACATAATTTTCTATTCCTACATGTTAAGACAAGTGGTTAAAATTTAAATCATGGCTCTACCATTAATCTTAATGTAAAGTTACAAGTGTTTCTATTTATGTCATTAATATGCGCAAATGTTGTATTTTCCTATTTTATCTTTAACTTCTCCCTCCTGAAGTATTCCACATAGGTATATATACAGAAGGAGCACGTTTTTAAGTATCCTATATCATATATTTTGTTTTAAAATAATTTAGGCTTACACTCAAAAGAAGAGAATGCTAATGATCACCAAAGGCTAATACAAGAATGTCCATGTGAGCTTTATTCATGAAAGCGAAACTTGGAAATACCTCTCTCCCCCATAGCCATCAATTTTTAATTCAGTACCTTTGTATGACAGCTTTTTAAAATTATATCATGCTTGTATTATGGGTTCCACTTTTTTTCTGAAAAAATTATTGAAAAACACTTTAGTTAAAGAAACCAATGTAGGATCTCTAATTCCCTTCCTCTGAATGAATGCTAAAATTTTAGGAAAATTAGAAAAATAAATCTCTGAGTTCTGATAGTTAGAATTCAAGAAAAACATATTTTTGAATTCTTAAAAGGAGAATTGAAGAAATGATTGTGTTCATCATTTGTTTACTCACAAGTGTTCTGACCCTGTGGTCACAACTATAAGAGTAATAACCTATTTGTCCTATTGTCACTAATGAATAAACCTGTATATTTATTACTAGTTTATATATTTATTAGAAAAGTATTTATCAACCACAGATTTGAAAATAGTGGAAAAATTATACTTGCTCATATAAACAAATCCTTTTTTGCACAAAGTAATGTCTCATGTATTTGAAGAAGTTTGTGACATATTATAAAAATTATGTTCTGACTTTGCTGTTTCTTACCATTCTCTTCCCCGTGCAGACTTGAAAACTAACAGAACAGCTTTGTTTCCTCAACTACATATTATTTCTACATGAATTATTATAACAAACACATCAAATGTCGTGCCATAGCATTGACTTTATCCTCTTGACTTTCAGAACTGCCTTCTGTATTTGCTGCTTATATAGAACATCATATGTAAGGTACAAAATTACCCTTTGTCATTAACTTTTTATAAAAGTTTGGTATATAACCATGCCTGTATTAATCTGGAGTTTGTATACTTAAGTATTGAAAAACAGAAATGATTTTCTCAAATTATTTCAGACCATTATTTTAGGTGGTTTTAATATTTAAATACTGCTAAAATCAGCTACAGAATTTGTATGCTACTGCCATTTCTGCAAAATGAAGTTTGCTTGCCTTTTTACACGGAAGAAAATAAGATAATGATGTTTAAAAAAAGCTTTTAATATTTTAAAGGTCTCAGGGGGTCAGAAGAATGCTGAAGAAAGACTAGCATTGTGTTTCATGTTCCTTGAAGTATACTACCAACACTTAACTCTCCTCTTCCCACAGTGGCATAGATTCTCATTCAATGTCTTAAATCCTTTTAAAAATAAGAGTAAAACTGCTTTAGTGAGGTAGATGCAATTTCTCAAAAAAAAAAAAAAATTCTAGTGGAAATGCACTCATTCAAATTTCTTTCCTTCCACTTAGCTTTTGGAATCTTGGTAGTGCTGATCCTCTTTAGAACATATATTCCACTGACTATTGTATAGAGAATAGATTGTGGGAGAAATAGATTTTGCAGCCATACCAAGCTACTCAAGTAGGAAGTCTCACCAACACCACCACACTCAGTGATATAGGAAAATAACTGCATACTCTGCATCTCACAGTAAATTGCTTTAGAAAAAGAATGAGAAAATAATTACTTCAGAAAATCTTGGGGATACTCAATTTTTGCTAATTCAGATTTGGTGACAGTTGGCTTGCCCCTTATCTTGACATGTATGACTGTTGAAGTTACTCTTTTATTTACAGAGTGAATTTGTAGTGTAAATGAGTTTCCCTTGGAAATAACCGTTACTTAAAATGAAACAAAATTAAAATAACCTTTTTACAAACATTGTCAACTTTTAAAGACACTCACAGACACGTAATTGGAAAGATACAAGAGATATATTATTATCATGTCATTAACTCAGATTCACTCAGGACTTCTATATAGCCATGCTTTAAGAAAAAAAAAAAAGAGTAGTTCTTTCTTTCTAGATAAGGTAATTAATAAAGATTATATTTGGTTACAATTAAAGAAAACACAAGTAATTGGCTTAAACAAGAGAAAGGCTTACTTAGTTCCCCCATTAATTATATCTGGAGGTTGGGCAGTCTATAACTTGCTAGACAGCTCCCAAACTGTGAGAAGACAAGCTACTTTCACTTCTCTGCTGTGTCACTTGAGGCACAGCCCTTTCCCTTATAGTCCAAGATAGCTATTAAAAAATCACATCTGATTCTGAGCTGTGGAGTGCAGGGAAGAACATCTCTGCTCCTTTTTACAGAGAACTTTCTGAATCCCCACAATAGTACTATGTACTTGTCAGTGATGCCATCCCACTTTTAGGTACACTGAAAATGATAAAGGATGTTGAGATGGACACGTTTCATTTTTTATGGTAGTGAAATAATAGAACTACATTTTTAAAAGCTTCGTAGGTCATGTAAACTACTGTGGTGTACTCAAAATACAAGTTTATTACAATCATAGAATGCTCTAACTTTGAGGCCTTTTTTTAAATTTTTATTTATTTATGATAGGCACACAGTGAGAGAGAGAGAGGCAGAGAAGCAGGCTCCATGCAGCGGGAGCCCGAAGTGGGATTCGATCCCGGGTCTCCAGGATCACGCCCTGGGCCAAAAGCAGGCGCTAAACCGCTGCGCCACCCAGGGATCCCCTTTGAGGGCTTTTATTTTAAATAAAGCTTTTAATACTGAACTTTGGCAATCGT
Source organism: Vulpes lagopus (assembly GCF_018345385.1). Classification (NCBI taxonomy): domain Eukaryota; kingdom Metazoa; phylum Chordata; class Mammalia; order Carnivora; family Canidae; genus Vulpes; species Vulpes lagopus. Next base: position 44,481,051 of record NC_054839.1, read on the forward strand.
AATATTTTCCTCCAAATTTTTTGCTAAGGATTCAGAAAAATAGAAAATATTGCTAGTTTGAGTCCATCTATGATTCTGTATTTCATTATGTACCTGGGGGGGGGGGACTAGGAGGATGATGGGAAGGATTCTACTCTGTGTGTTAAAGCTGGGAGTGTGCCCGATGGCAGCTCTATTGCTCTAATTTTCCACCTCCTTGGTGCCTGGCATCATCCTCCCCCTATCAGCTCCAAATATGCATGTCTACCAGAGACTAATCCTCTGCCTCTTCACATGGGGAAATCCTCAGTCTAACTCTGGCACATCAATGCTGAAGCAGATATTAGTGGAAAGGTTATTTTTCTCAGAATTCATTAAAACCAATGTGGAAGAGAGAAAACCGATTCAACGAGAAGTGGAAAGATGGTGAAAATTGTGTTTTTCCTTACAAATGATTGAAGAATCAAAAACACTCATAAATGTATTGATGTTTCTCCAAATTCTACCCAATGTCATAACACAGGAAGAAATATGTATTTTGCTGACGAAAAATACTTGGATCCCACTCCAAAATGACTATTATAGCTTTTCTGTGTTTAGGACCATTTGACTATTTCCTGAGACGGATTTCAATCTTAAGGAAGACCACATGGTCTGGGCTATCCGGAGAGGTAGCACCAACAGGAATAAACTCTTTTTGATCCCATAATGTCTTCTCCGATTCAAAGAAAAAAAGAAGTATATGATTTGATTGCTTAAAAAAGTAGTGTTCCTATGAAATATGATACATTAAAGAATTTACTGGTAGCTTGAAGGAAAATATTAAAGCAATGCCCTTTAAAAATAGTTCTTTCCTTACTTGCTAGAGAGTTGATAGAGTAATTTTAATGAAACGATTCAAAGCTGAGAATCATGAAGGTCTCAAAGTAGACTTTGAATTACTTTCTATAAGTAAAGCTTGTGGTAGAGTCTTCCAGAGCTTCTCTACTGTGCTAGTCTAGAATTGAAATTAGTTTTAAAAAAAACCCTAGTATTTCAAAAATTCTTTGTGAACAATTTGGACTGTTGAGTCAGATAGAGGCTCATGCTTTATTTAGTTTATTTCTTAAACCACATTTTTAAGTATCCTGGAAATGGCTTTTCCAAAACTGCATTTAGAAATGCCACTTGCATCCCCTCAGGGTAATTATAAGTACTGAATAAGAAAAAATATTCTCTGTAAAGTACTTTATACAAATTGACTTATTGTGTAAAGTCTTAGTAATATATTTAATATTGCTTTAAGAAAGATAGCAAATTTCCTAACTTTAATCTTCTGAAGTATGTTTTTTGACCAAAAATTGTGTGTTTTGGTGTTAGGCAGAAAATATCTAATTAAAGACAGTAAAATATAGATGAAATGTCAAGTGCTATTTAAATTTCAAATAATGGGGCAGCCCGGGTGGCTCAGTGGTTTAGCACTGCCCTCAGCCCAGGGCCTGGTCCTGGAGACTTTGGATCGAGTCCTACATCAGGCTCCCTGCATGGAGCCTGCTCTGTCTGGGTCTCTGCCTCTCTCTCTCTCTCTCTCTCTCTCGATCTCTCTCTGTCTCTCATGAATAATAAATAAAATGTTTTTTAAAAATTCCAAACATATATAGTTTTTATTATTTGTTCTCCAAAGATCAAAAGTGCTCTATCATTAGATACCATAATGGATTTTATGGATTACTTTATCATGTAATGCATAATCAACTCAATCATAAGTATGTGATTTAATAAAAAAGGAAGTTCCAAAAGTAGACAGATGTATTACATATATGTACATATATCTTAAGAGTTTCATATTTTATCATCTTAATATCTTTTCATTTAAGTGTATTAATTATATTTTATTGTAATATACGCAATCAAAAAAATGAACAAAATATATGTCTGGAAAATTAATATTACAGTATTTTTCAAGGTGTACGGTTGGCATTCTTTGTTTTGACACAATATTTAGTAATAGTACTTGAATATCCCTACAGAACAATCCTTTGCTATGCAGAATGTTGTTGACAACTCACAGAGGTGAGTGTATAACTCAAAGCTATCTTGTCATGGCAGAGCTACAGTGACTGGATCATAGATGGACATATGACACCATCTGTTGTAAATTGGCACTTCTATGTTCAATAAATTAGAAAACAGAAAAAGCAATATTGGGAAAATCCAAGTAACAAATTCCAGCTGTGATGCATAAAGAAGGCCTGGACAAAAATAAATGGCATTGCCTAGGTAAAAGAAAGTGCAGGTGTGCTCACATAACCTTATAGATTATAGGCAAGATTACAGACAATCTAAAGTTGCATCTAAATGTAGAACATTTTTCCTGTAGCCATTTTTCCTTTAGTAACTCATGTTACTTTAATTATAACCAATATACATAAATATGTAAAACAGGAATACTTGTATAGTCTATAAGTTTCCTGGATACCTGCACAGTCAGTTATGTTCATATACATTTGTTACAATTGTGTCATTGAATCAAGCCTCAACAACAATTTGCTGTCTCAACTGGAGCTTTGAGTCAATGACTCAAGGTTTCTTGTAGGGAACTGAACAAAGCAGACTTTGATTTTACTGTGACAATTAAATATTTGTGGAATGATAAAAGTTTCTCATTTTAATTATAAGATGTATACTTATTAGCATAAAGCAAAAGGCTTCACTGTGAAGCTTTTTTGAATGCTCTGTACTGATCTCATCCCAGACTAAAAAAAGTAGACATTGGTCAACCTGCTTTAATAATAGAAAACAAACATCATTTCTCTGGATGCTCTCACTTTTCAATTGAGCTGATTTTATTAAACCTTTCATTAGCTTCATCAAGACATGTTGTAATAAAACCCACAGTCACAGAGATCAAGGGATAATGTCATCTTTAAGTGGAACATGTTCACCACAAGCAATTTTTAACAAATACTTCATAGTGCAGATGCTTAATATCCATATACATTTTCTGTAAAAGGGCATCTTTGTGTCTAATTATAACTTTATCTCTCTTTTAAACACATTACAATCAAAAGATCAATGCTGCTTCTTGAATAATCCAGCACACTTTGATTATTTTTACAGCATGAGTTTTATGATGGATCCAGCTTGTTCAGAGATCAAGAAAACCCTAAATATAAACTTTATTATACCTATTTGGGTGATCTTTAACATCTTTGTATGATTAAAGTAGGATGAAGTTAGGCTATTTAACCCAAAGTATGTATTTTATCATTTTGCTTTTATTAGCTTTCACTCACTCACTTATTAAAGTCAATTTGATAAATGTTTATACGGTCCTTAATATGGGAGCTGCTGAAAGAGATGAAAAGGCTGAACTAGACATGTTCATCCTAATTTTCTTCTACCGCTGAGTGGAAAAAACATGTTACTATGAGATATAAATAGTATGTTGCAGGTAAGCAAAAAAAAAGAGAGAGATTAATCTTTCTGGTGATATTAGGGAAGATTATAGAGAAGTGGAGGAATGATCACTTCTTAACATTAAAATATTTCAAGTCTTACCTATCTCTAAACATATTCAGTGAGAAATATTTGGTGATACCTTCAAAAATACTAAGTTATGTTTTCTGAATAATAATTTTTCATCTAGAAGTTAATTACTAAGAAAGTCTTGTTTTGTTTTGTTTAAAGATTTTATTTATTTATTCATGAGAGAACAGAGAGAGAGAGGCAGAGACATAGGTAGAGGGAGAAGCAGGCTCCATGTAGGGAGCCCGATGTGGGACTTGATCCCGAGTCTCCAGGATCATGCCCTGGGCCAAAGGAAGACACTCAACTGCGGAGCCACCCAGGCATCCCAAAAGTTTGTTATTTGTAAGTGTAATATAGATAGGTAGATGATGAGTGGACTGACCAGATCAGAGTGATTCTATTTCCTGGCTAACAACAGACTTAAGGGTGGCCATGTGTTGTGGTCATAGACAATGAGATTTTAAAACATATCTGAGGTCATAAACATGAATGTCTTTGTCTCCCTGATTTTTATTTATTTTAATATGATACCTATAACTGCTGCAGTACTTTGTAACCATCCATAGTAGAGACATTCTAAGGGCACAGAGAAAAATGAGGATGGTGGAGCACAGACATAAAAGAAAACCCAACCCATTGATGACGGTGTTGAAATATTACGACAATCTAGAGAACTGCTATCAAGTTGTTATTTGAGGACATCTGTTTTCTTGTTGATAAGTCAGTCTGAGGCTTCCAGATACTTACAAAGTAACCTAACCAAGAGAATGACTACCTGTTCTAGAATGCCCCATTCATTCTCAGACTATCAAGTGCCACACACTAAGCCACAGCCTTTTAAACTGTAACTTCTACATCCATAGCTGAGACTTCTCTGCTACATACATACTGATATATCACATTTCCTACTAGTTTCATGTTAGTGCCCCATGTACATTTTACAGTCAACCTGTTCTCAGTGAAATTATTCTCCTTTCTTTTTTATAAGATTTTATTTATTTACTCATGAGAGACACAGAGAGAGAGTCAGAGACACAGGCAGAGGGAGAAGCAGGCCCCATGCAGGGAGCCGGATGTGGGACTCGATCCCAGGACTCCAGGACCACATCCTGGGCCAAAGGCAGGCGCTAAACCGCTGAGCCACCCAGGGATCCCTAAAATTATCCTCTTTTCTAACCTGTAACCCAAGTCAGAAACTTAGGGATCATCTTAAATTTCTCTTTTTCCCTCAATCTTTAATCAGCAAATAATGTTGATTCTACCTCATTATTACATTTTGTCTCTCTAGGGACATGATCAGGCAGTGGTTAAAAACAGGGATTCCAGAGTCAGACTTCCCACATTTAAATTCTATCTTGACCACTTCCTCAGTATGTACTATCTGTGACATTCAGTGAATCACTTATTCTTCTTAAAATCTCTCATCTATAAAATAAAGACGGATGTAATTATACATATCATATAGGGTTGTTATTTATCAAGTAGAGATAAGTAGAGAACAGTGTAAGGAAAAGGACTCAATAAATATTAGCCATGTTAATTTATTTACTTTGTGATGTTATCCTCCTCACTTCACTCCAACTGTTCCTTCATTTGTTCAGGCCCTCACTAACCATTTCTCATCTGAATGCAGAACTATACTTTCTCCCTCTCTTTCCTCAATTATATTCAACCCATTATCATGTTCTGAGAAGTCTCATTCAGTTCTTTCTTCTGTTGGTGACCTTTCTCAGAAAAATCTGCTCACATAACCCCAGGCATGGAATTTTAACATATTTCCTATTGCTGATGGCATAAAATCTAAGCTCTGTACTCAGGAGGCAATGCCCTGCCACTCCTCCAGAAGCACTAGGCTCTCTCAAACCCCAAGGCACCATTTCTGAAGACTAGAAAGCATTTATAACTTTTCCTTATTTTTGTCTTTCAGGATCATCCAAGTTTCCACTTCCTCCAGACATTCTTTATGTACAGGGCTCACTAGACACTTAGACCCTGTGCATGCTTGTATCTCTATCATATAACTTTTCCTGTATTGCAAATAGTTACCTGTGTGTATTGACTCAGGTTTTTTTTCTTGTTTTTCTTAGGATATAGGCTATGTGGAACCAGGTATTGTGCCTTTATCTCTTCTGTATCCATAGGACCTACTCTATTGATGGTCGCATGACAATTATTCAATAAATGTGCTAACACAAGAAATTACTAAGTTATGCCTAATCCTTCATATCTAGCCAACTGAAGTCTATTAGCCTAAATCTACCAATACATCTCAAATACCACATTACCCCAAGGTAATATCTCTCTCCTTGGAAACCACTGAATCTATGTAATTAAGTAAGCAATTAATTTAATGTATCAATGGAAAACTCTTATTTATTATATGAATTTATCCATTAATTTCATTCAAGAAATATTTCTCGAATAGCTATGGGCCAGACTCTGCCATAGGAAGTCAGAACACATCAATAGACAAAAATGATAAAAATTTCTTCTTGAAGCAGCTTACATTCTAGTAAGTGACAGAACTTACTAGACTTGACTAACTACTGTTAGTTCCCATTTTCCTCTTGTCTTCCCATGAATATTATAATCTCCATAATACCCATGACTTTTTCGTCACACTTCATAGTTTCCAAAATGCCAATATTGTTCCTTGAATTTAAATGTTCTGTTTTTCAACTTCTCTCACTTTTCTCTTTTTGTTTCCTGCCTTTTTCTCACTTTCTCTCATTCTTGCTCAAAAGCAGACATATACGCAATTGTATATCATTGAACTGTATAGTTTCTCTCAAATTTCACATATATTTCAACTATTCTATTCTGCCTTTCAGGCATTTAAGAATTTTGTATTTTAATACTGCAAAGTTGGGAATAAGCTCTGATAGTGAGCATATAAAATTTCATCACAGTAGTCTGTTTTCTAAAATCATGTGCTGCTTTCTCCTGAAATGTGACCCGATGAGGTTCCTTTGAGTCTAATACTGATGACTCCTGGATCACAGATGTTGCTTAGGTGTGGTTGGTAAAGTAGAAAAATGTGCTTACCTGACTTTCTCTTTTTGAGTCAAAAATAAAAATGAAGTACTCACTACCTATGTCATGATGGATGCATAATTAAAGCACAGAATTCATGTACAGGATCAAGATTGCACTTCCTCATTTTGCTGGGAAATGTGACAGTCAAAAATAAGTTCTTCAGCTTTTTGGCATTAACTTTAAATAATTCTTTAATGTGAACATTACCATGATCTCTACTTTACAGTTTTGTTTCTAACTGCATCTTACTCTCCTAAGTGTATGCTTGTGTGTGTGTGTGTACGTGTGTGTGTTATATGTGTTATATGTGTTATGTATGTGTTATATGATACTCATTTCCCATTAAATGAATCCCCTTAGGAAAACCTATGATTCTTATTCTCTAACTTCACAATATCTCGGTTAAAATCAGACAAGAAGAATCATAGTAAGGGAGTGTTTTAAAGAACTCCTTAATGGTTAAATGACTAACATTGAACTGTTCTTGTTTAATAAATTACAGTTATCCAGATAATCCCAAGGAAGAAACTAGAATTTTAATTAATGTATAAAGTTACTTGGAAGCTACTGGATTCTATTTTTGACATCAAGAAGGACGTATATAAATCTAATTATACTGAAATAATGTGTCTTAAGGTTTTTGGACTTCTTTTTTTAATGTTTTTATACTAAATATAATACAAATTGAGTTACTGAAAGGAATATTAGTATTCTGCAATATAAATGAACTTACTTCGGGATATTTTACTTGGCTTCTAAATAAAGTTAGCTAAGGACAATCATGATAATAAAAATTATGCTAGATTTCCCTAGGGAGTGCTACACAAATTCACATAGAATCAGAAGCTCAATATCAAAACAAAATAATAATAGACCTAGTCCCTCAAAAGGATCTTATAAAAAAATTAGTAAATATAAAGGTAAGGAGTAACATTATGGTTTAAATAGTTAACTTTATCATACAACCTTACTGAACAATCAATAAAATACAGGATGAAAATAGCTAAATCATTTTTGAAAAATTACTCAAATATGTTTGGGTAATATATGGTAGACCCTATATATAAAAAGGGAACATAGGCTTCTAATTTACCCATGTAATTAAAATCATTTAAACATTTATCATCCTTGAAATAAATATCATTAATGACAGAAGCCAAAAAGGGAAGTACTTTGTGATGTATTTTTTGTTGATCTCTAAACCAATATTCATTACTCTAATATCTTGGATGTTTATTGACTTTCATTCAATAAACCAGCAAATATTTATGGAATAACATCAGGTACCATGATAAGCTTAGGGGAATCAGTAATGAATAAAACAGTCTCACTTGTAGACTTTACAACCTATAGGGGAAAAAAATATAATAAGCAAATACAAATCGTATGTAGCGGTTGATTGTAGAGAAAAATAGAGATTAAGAGAGGGATTTTCATATTAAAATATAATCTCTTTGTTTTATAACACTTGTAGACTCACTTGTAGACTTTACAACCTATAGGGGAAAAAAAGATAATAAGCAAATACAAATGGTATGTAGTGGTTGATTGTAGAGAAAAATAAAGATTAAGAGAGGGATTTTCATATTAAAATATAATCTCTTTGTTTTATAATCACATGTCCAAGTTTTATATCAGGTGGCCATTTTTAGATCATTGAAAATCTGAGTTACTTGAAGGCAGTAGAATTGAGAGAAAGAAGATAGTAATATCTATCAGGGCTCCATGAGCATTCTGGAAAGCACAATGAGATTTAAAGACATGTGGTCAGAGATGCCTTGCAGCAGAAGTGGGAGGCCAGATGGACTGTGAATAAAAACAGAATATTAATAAGTGTATATCATGAATAAAAACCGGAGTCAATATGCTTAGTATGTGCAAAGTACAAGTCTGAGTGGAAGAGGGCATATCATGAGATAATTAGATATGATGGAGAAGATTTTATTGACTTACAGAAACTTTGGATCATATCATACTAAATACAAAATATTTAACCTACTAATTGTTGATTTATACTCTTAAAATTGAAGACTGTGTTATCTCCCCTTAAAGAACTAAAGCTGAAGCTACAATTGGAGATTTCTAGACAAATCTGAATGTGCTCTGGGTCACGATGATAGTTTTATTTAATTGGGAGAGACATCCTGCTGTAAAACAAATATGGGAGAATGACCTAGTTTATATTTTGGATTTTTTCACTGCAATAGTTCAGCATAAATTTTTGGGCTTCTTTCTGCTCTACTATATGTGGTATGGCTTCATATGAATTTATACCAAAGCCCAGGTGCTATACTATCCTAAAGAAACAACTTGTGAAGCTCAATGTAAATGAAAATGCTTTTATTATTGAAAAAAAGCCTTAGAAAAATTTCCTTAACTCATCTCTCCAGGACATAGTCAGTGCTTTATTTAGTTTATTCTAATTTTTTCCTATATTAATTGATATTCTAGTATAAGCTGTTATGTGTCTATATGAAGAGATATAATTTGAGAACTAATGTGACATCTTTGAATGAAAATTGAAACACTAAATATAGAAAAATTGTGAAGCTGATTATCCCATGGACTTGAACTTACATGCCCTTCAAAGAGAGAAGAATTGACCCCATTATTCAGCAGCTTATAAACAGTCCCAATGAACAAAAATTGCATTGTGTTGAGTCTTCATTTGTACATGACAAATTTTCAGATTTTAATTTTTGGCTCTGATGCATACTCAAGTTGAAGTCATTTTAATCAAATAATTGTGGTTCTGGAAAACAGAACACAATTTGTAAAGTTAAAAGGAACACTTTGAAATTTCCCACACTTAAAGCTTTTATTAAATCCAGGTCTAGACTAAACAGGAGAACTCGTTACTAAGGTAATGAATGAAACAGTCCTGCCTCCTACACTTGCAACACTTGTTTATTATATAATAAAGCTGAAGTCATTACTTAAAGTTCACTGGAATAATTGATAGATTTTAAAACTTTTTTTTTGAAATATATCAGTATAGGTATGTGTGGTATACTGATTTAATAAATTACTATGATCAACTAAATATCCTCTATCACAACTTATTTATTTACATCATAAATGGAAGCACTTGAACATTTCCTTATGAATAGCAAATTTATTCACCTACATCTCAAAAAAGCCAACAACTACCACACTATACAAACAATGACAGTGGGAAAATATGCCATCAAAGGAAAACTAATTATTATGGGGGAAACTACAAATTGCCCACATCTCTGCAATCAGTAGTGCTAAGAAATAACCAGCACTCCTAGAAATATAATCAGCAGTGACAGAAATACAGAAATGTAAAAACAAAAGAAAGAAATACAGAAATGTAATCATAAATGACAAAAATATAAAAATATTATCACTGGTAGTTCAGAACAATCATGTAACTCTCTAACAGAGTGTTGATACGGTGTATATATTTTTTTAAGTCCATAAAGGGATTTGGAAAGCTGGCTATCCAATTTACATATAGCTGTTAATCCAAAATAATCATGATTATTATCAAAATCCCATGATTCTAAGTACTGAGATTGGAAATGAAGCTTGTAAATCCTCATAAAAGTTGAATATTATCTTCGCCAAATTCCTTCACTTGATAAATCTTTCTTTCCCTTTTTTAATATGGAGAAAGACCACAGCCATTGCATTTCTGTGTGACACCTGAGTATCTAACCATGTCATACAACTCTCTTAGGCCGTGTAAGTGGCTCTTTTCTGAGTTCCAGCCAATTTTTGAAGTAACAGCTGGTAATTATCTAATTTAATCCATTCAGCTGCTCTCAACTTCTACAATAAACATCGTTAACTCTTCATTACAACCATGTGTAGAAATATCTGAACTAAAGAAGATAATTATACAACTTGTCCCAAGAAGGTATCAGTTAATCCTGATTGTATAAGCATAATAGTTTGTCCAATTTACATTTCCTTCTGCCTAAAATGATCATGAAAGTGTCTGTCTAGTGATGAACTGACTTATGTGAGCATTTTATAGAATTCTATAATCCCATAAAAATTCTAGGCTGACCATATTATTTCTCAATCCAACTATATCTCTTTGATAATGAGAATGAACTTTATTAACAATTACATGAAGACACTAGGCACATTCTATAGATACAACCCCACATTTCAAATTCCTATTTATCAAAAAAGTACAAGATTTATGGAAAGGAATTAAGAATTTAAATGAATATCTTAACTCCTCAAGTTCTTATCAACACAGAGATGAGAAAAGCTGTATCCTCAAAATTTGAGAGACCTAAAGTTTTTGTGTCTGTGAGCTTTCAAGTACTTCAGAATTTGGAAGAAATCATCAAAAGCTACTTCCCAAACATTTGTTCTTCATGGTTGAGGGACCTTTTAAATCTAGAATAAGACTTTCCTCTTGCAACTAAACAAATTTTCTTTTCTGGGAACAAGACAAATCTTCCTGCTTCTTCTAAGGAGGAGGTAAAGAACTGGTAAGGAGAGGATATCAGGCTCCATTTTTCTGTATCTGGAGGTCAGCATTAATAAAATAAGCATAAAGGCATTATTGCAAGAGTATTTTTTGTGGGGAGAAAAGCATAGAACAGGGTGGAAGGTATATCTATAATTTGATGATCAGTGACAACAACCAAACAATCCTTAATTGCTTTTGCCTTATCTTTCTCTCCCTTTCATCTCAACAGCTCTTTAAAATATTCCACTTTCCTCAAAACCTGCCCCCTATTCTGATTTCTCAGAGAAAATAAAATAAAGATTCCTCAGCTTTTTTACATTTTTAAGAAAGTTCATTTAGGTTAGCATTATATGAAGACTAATAAAATACAATCAATATTATCTTCATTATTAGAAGCTGAGTCTGCTATGGGTCTCTGCATTTATCTCATGATTGTGAAATTTCTTCTTTTGTAATTTTTAAATTTTTTTTCTCATTGACATCATGGACAAAAAATTTTAAAAATTCTGAATTCTCAACAGTTTAATAAAAATAAGAAGAGTTTTTAAAACTTACAAACATGGTGTCTCCATATCACTTATATCTTCATGGAAGATAATAAAATAATTTGATAGAACAATAAGAAAACCTACAGATGATACGCAGTATTGATTTATTTTACTATTGCATGATCCTTCTGGATGATTTGATTCTTTGTCTATTTCTTTATTATTTTGGTCATTTTTTTAGCATGCAATAATAATTGATGAATGATGCTGAAATAATTTCTAGAATAAAATTGCAAAACATTTTTAAATCCTTCTTTGTTTTAAAAATTTCTTGTTTTTTGGAAGACTTCCAATTTTAAAAAGTTATAAAAAATCAGTCTTTAAAGTTGTTCAAATTGTTCAATAAAAAACTTCAACATTATATTGGGTACAGTGAACCTCGATGACACAATTAAAGATGAAAATCTGAGGATACCCTGTTTGCAAAAGAAACATACCAACTGAAAATATAACTGAATATTAAGGACATAGTACTAATAGGTATAACAGAGGAATGAAGCCAAAAACATATATCTGTTTGTTTATAACTGTTATTTATAACTGTTACATGAAATATAACTGGAACTTCTTGCATTCCCCAGCTTACTGTACCTTATTTTTATTTTTACCTTTCTACTTCACTTCTCTACTATGTATGTACATCATGCAGTGATTGTTGCATTTTCTGTTTCATTCACATAGTGGAAAATACCAGTGCAGCATTGTTATAGAACTAAAAAGAGGAGACATCAACTTAAACTGTAGTCTTAAGGCATTTTTAGTAACTGGATGTGATTTTAGGTTGTCTTCATTGGAAACAAGATTAAATATTCTTAATTGTGGAGGGAAAGAAGGATCAGGGATTAATATTGGGATTAAATTTCTCATGAAGAAATGTCCTGAAATGAGAGAAGTCACAACCTTGACTAATCATAAATCTTATTGTTAAGGCCAACAAGGTTAAGAAAATAAAAAGTGGGGTCCCTAGTGGCTCAAAGGTTGAGAGCCTGTCTTAGGCCCAGGGCGTGATCCTGGAGTCCCGGGATTGAGTCCCACATCAGGCTCCCTGCATGGAGCCTGCTTCTCCCTCTGCCTGTGTCTCTGCCTCTCTCTCTCTCTGTGTCTCTCATGAATAAATAAATAAAATATTTAAAACAAAAAAAGAAAATAAAAAGCAGGAGCATGGTGGTGAAGAGGAACACTTCTACCCAACTTCTGAATGTTATATTCCACAAGACAAGGTGGAAGGATGAGGGAGATTGAAAGGGAATAAATATTCCAGTTAGATAGAACACATGTGAAAGCCCTATTAGAGCTCAGTACATTAGAGGAATTTAAAGAATATTAAAATGACTGGAGTCAAGTCTGTGACTCGAGGTGATAATATGTGAGACTAAGGAAGTTTAAGGTGGGCTTTATGAGCCATAACAAGGAACCTAAACTTGGAAGAAAATATAAATAATATAGTTGAAAGATATTTAGAAAATCAAAGTTAGTTTATTTGATCAAGTCTGAGAAAGTACTGGAAAAAGGAAAATAACAGGATAATTTATAGGTTTATGGGTTGGCAGATTGGATGGAGAGCAGTACCATCAACTGTGAAAGAAAACTAAAGAAAGATTTTGGGGAAAAGAGGATAAATTCTCTTTTAGACATATTCAAATGTGTTTCCATTTGAAAACATTCAAGGAAAGATGCTAATAGTTGGATATACATATTTAGAAATTAGGAAAGAAATATAAACTCTATGTACGTATTTGGGAATCAACTTTAAATAGATAGTAATAAATATCATGAGGACTATGTAACATTACACAGGATTCATACATGAATAGAAAAGAAAAGAAAGTAAAAACTAAAATAAAAATGAAAATATCTGGAGTAATAAGTACCTAGGGAAGGGTCAGAACAAAATCTGGAAAAGAATGGTAAGACAAATCAAGATAGCATGGCTTTGGAGAGGACAAGGGAAGAGTGTTTATTGGAAGAAATGATTAGTAATGTTTTTAAAAAGTGAGGAAGGAAAGCAAAATAAGGCCAGAATAGTGTCCACTAGATTTCTATGAGGAGCTCATTGGGGAAATTAGTAAGGACAATTTTAATGGTTCGGTAGTGTTGGAACATACCATAGTTGGATCTGAAAAAGGGCAGGTAGTAAAGGTGGGCAATTTTCAAGAGATTGGACCATGTTGAAAGCCAAATGACAGTGTAATAGCTAGCCTGAAGTAGGGCTAGTTTTTGTGGAACTTCCAGTTTATATCAGTAGGTCATGTGGACATATTAGGCAGTAGGCTTTAGAAAAGCTTGTGTATTGGAACGCCCTAAACTTCACAGCTTTGTGGTAACTCAGCCTGTAGTAAGTCAGGTGAGGCCAAGGAAAGAGGAAGGATTTATTAGGTTCCAGAGATAAAATCTATTTACAGAATCAGTAGGAAGGAAGAATTTCTTCATCTGGATTGCCTAGAACGCTCATCATGTGGCTAAGGCTTCTGTACTATTACTTTACTAGGGACTAAAGTCTCATAGAAGGAAAGGGAGAGAAAAGGGGTCAATCAGTCAAACCAATAAAGTCTCTATGACTGGGCTGACCACTGCTTGCCATCAAGCATGACTGCTTACTCATTCTCAAAGGTCCAACCGAGTACATCTCAGGGTGTCCTGAGATAACAAGGGCAGTGATCTCATTGGTGAAAGGTTCATTCCACAGACTGAACTCCCAGGCTGTGCATGAAAGGTGCCTCTAGTGTCTCAACCATCATCATTAATAGGAAGTGCTGGGGCATGATGTGAGAGATGCAGCAACTCAGGAATGGTTGCTCCCATGGAAGTGGGTCAGAATTCAAAGAGTTGATTAGCACAACATGCACTTGAGTTGGAAAATAATGAGCAAAAAGTCCTGGAGACAGGCCAGATCTAGAGGATTCAACATGGGACATTAAAAGAGTCTGATACACAGTTAAAATTATAGAGGAGATTAAGCATAGTCAATAGAACATTTAAGGACAGAAATGAATCCAGGACAGAAATGAAAGAATACAGTCTAGACTCTATTGTTCACACTCAAACAGCTACATTATAAAGTCATAAAATTCTAACTCATGTATCGGAATAATTGCCTTCGTCTTGCTAAGGAGACATCTGGGCCTGCATCAGGCTCTATGTGCATGAGATCATATTTGGGGTTGAGAAGAGAACAGTAGAAGTCACAAGGACAGGTATCTTCTTCATATTATATCCTAATGTGTAGCAGAGTGCCTGGAATACAATTGGTCTCCAATAAATGGCTCTGAAAGAATAAAGGCAAACAGCAGGAAAAATGTATAATTCAATTTTATATTTACTTAAAACTCTGAACTAATAAAATCTTCCATCTCCCTTTCCCATAACACATCAAGTTTATCCTATAGGCTTAATCTATTGTTGATTGATATAATAATTACTCACAGGCAGTGATGGAAAAATATGTCTGTTTATTTGCTACAACATCTGTCTATATTTTTAAAAATTTTAAATTTCATTCTTTCACATGTGTACTTTAGAAAAATGCTCTTATTTTGTGGGAGAACATTTTCTAAAACCATAAAAATACTTTCCACTGAGAAAAGCAAAACTGTTTATGGCATTTTCCATTTGAAAATAAAATAAACCACTGGCTAATATTTTAACAATTGGTATTGTTTTGTCACTGAAAATCTAATTCATGATTCAGTGGATCAGACATACAGTTTTAGGTCATATTTTAAGATGCTCAAATTTTATCTTCCATTAATCTTTAATTCTCTGTGTTATGTTTTATTCTTTGCTTTTCTCCATGTTATGTTTTATTCTTTGCCTTTCTCCCTTTCTTTAATAATCTGTAATGCCAATGTCCTATACCTTATCATCTTTTCAAGGAATCAAATGTGACTTAGTTCATATATCCCATTTTTATTGCTTTTTTTTTCTGTTTCATGCACTTATTCTCTTAGGTTTATCACACGTTGCTATATTTACCCAGATTTCCCTTCTTTCCATTTCCTTTGAGTTTCTAGATCACCAGTAAAAAAAAACAAAAAAAAATCAAATTAATTACACCAAACTTTAGTGGTTTAACACAAATACAAGGGTATTTCTTACATACATCACAGCTTGATATGTGTAACCAGGACTCTTCTCGATGGAACAACTGAGGCACCTGGTTCTTTTCTGTCATATCCTAGGTCTTATAGCATTCTTAATTAATGGCTGTCACATCCAGGCAGCAGATAAGAAAGGAGAAAAAAACTAGAAAGAGTTGAGAGTAAGCTCAACCACCTTGTCCTGCACATGAAACATTTCACATTCCAATGGCAAGAGCCGGTCACATGCCCCATCTAGATGAAATAAGAGGGGAAATGCTATCTAGCTGTGTGTCCAGGAAAATGCAAAAACATAAATGTTGGTGAATCCCAGCATTTTTTGTAAGTCTGGTTTTGTTGTCACCAGATAGCTCACCGCTCTCCTTTTCACATACAGAACATACTGAAGTGGGTCTTGTTGAATGTGATGTAGTTGGGACTATACTGTTCTCACAGTTTCTTATGCAAGTTTGGGGGACCACCATATGAGTTTAGGTTTACACCAAAAAGACTTTTCTCAAATATATGGCTTTTTAGCCAACACAATTTTCTTAAGTTCTTAATAGATTTCTTAACTATTCAATTCCAATAATTTTCCTGTGAAAAAAATTTCTAAATTTTATGCAGTAAGAACCACCTACAGAGGTGTATATACATGGGGCTGCTATAAGGACCACATAAGCCATTTCCCCACTTCAGAGACAGTGTGCCTCCAAATGATGCCATGACAGATGAAGGCAAATACAGGAGATGGAGAAAGGCAAATAGCAAAATTGTTTTATCCACTGGGCCAAGCCTTGCCTAAAGTCATAATAAACCATGAGACATTACTGTTATATAAGTTCTTGATTGTTTGCTACTTCAAGTGGATTTCTTGCATTTGTAAAACAAAAACAAGAAAAGAAAAAGGATCCCAGCTAATGCAAGAAGAAAGTTGTATTTCTTCTGTAAAACTTCCATTTTGTGTAAAAATTCAGAAATAATGATTATTTGAGTAGGGTAGCTTTAATAGAAAATAACAAAAACAGAATATATTGAGTGATGATGCATTCAATTCCCTTCCTTTTTCTACTTTCTAGTTTAGACTGATAATAAGGATTAGCAGCTTATATGGAGTAAGAATTGGCCAAAGGGAAATGAGACACAGAGAAATATTCTACAGCAGAAGGAGAGCAGAGGAAATAGCCAAAAATTATGAACAAATATTAATGACAGTATTATTTATCATTAAAGAAAATAATAAACTAAATCATGCAACTGAACATTTTTTACAATAAAAGGATCTATTTGAATTTATACTTACTGAATGTTTGCTTGATATGTTTTGAAAAATATTGTAAAAGAAGATTTGGAGTAAGAACGTCATTTTATAATCATTTTGCATGCCAAATATCAAACACCAGAAATAGTCTTCTTTACAGGTGAGCCTACAGATGATGACTATATTTATGGTGGTGAGCACTGAGTAATGTATAGAGATCTTTCTTTCAAAAAAAAGATACAAAATTTGAGATAGTTGAAAATTATGGGAAGAATATGTACCAAGAAACAAAATTATTGAAGACATAATCAGGTTATCACATTCTTTCCTGTAAAAACAAAACCAAAACAACCTGAAATCTTTTACTGACTTTGAAAAAATATTATATAGCCCATTAATTTATTCATAAATTGTCTTAAATTGAAGTATAATTAGCATACAGTGTTATATTAATTTTAGGTGTACAATATAATACAATGATTCAACAATTCTATACATTACTCAGTTCTCATCACTATAAATGTACTCTTAATCTCCTTCAGTTATTTCACTCAACCGTCTACCCACTTTCCCTCTGGCAACCACTAGTTTGTTCTCTGAATTTAAAAATCTATTTTTTTGGGTAGCCCCGGTGGTGCAGCGGTTTAGTGCCGCCTGCAGCCCAGGGCGTGATCCTGGAGACCCTGGATCGAGCCCCACGTCAGGTTCTCTGCATGGAGCCTGCTTCTCCCTCTGCCTGTGTCTCTGCCTCTCTCTCTCTCTGTCTCTATGAGTAACTAAATAAAATCTTTAAAATAAAAATAAAAATCTGTTTTTTGTGGGGTTTTTTTGTTGTTTGTTTCTTAAATTCCACAAATGGGCAAAATCTTAGGTGTTTGCCTTTCTCTGTCTGACTTATTTTACTTAGCATTATACACTTTGAGTCTGTCCATGTTGTTACAAATTTCAATCTCTCATTCTTTTTTGATCTAGTAACTCCACTACTGGGTAGTGGAGTTTATTTATCTAGTAACTCCACTACTGGGTAGTGGAGTTTATTCAAAGAAAATAAAAACACTAATTCAAAAAGATTACGCACCTCTACGTTTATTGCAACATTATTTACAACTCATGATATGGAAGCAATCCAAGTGTCCAATGATAGATGAATGGATAAAGAGGAATAGCATATATACATACAACGGAATATTATTCAGCCATAAAACGAATTATATCTTGCCATTTGCAGCAACATATATTGCCCATCTTAGTCAAATGTAAAATTGACAGTGATGATGTGCAAAATTGGATTGTATTCTGTAAACAGTAGATGAAAGTTTTAGCTTAGAAATCATGGAATTAATGGAAAATAAGAATAATGTCAAATATGATTTTTTGTAAGAGAAATGTACTTGCCTATACTCTAGAATGTGTGTTTGAGCCCTTCACATCTTTAATTCTCATATGCCAAAAGAGATTCTTATTATGTAGCTGTGATATCTAAAGATAATATCAAACAAGCAAAAAGGAGTGTGAGAATGTTTCAAGTTAGGCTAACATTTGGGAATATCACCAGCTGTTCTCTTTTACAACAAAGGAAAAAAATAGCTCAAAGGCAAAACTGTAAATAAAGTAATTTCAATCTTATTTTACAGGTTGGAAAAATATTCACAATGAAGTCCTTTAATGAGTTTGCCCTTTTTCAAGCTGCCTCACAGTACAGCTAAAATTAGGTAACGCCCTAAGGGAATTTTGAATAATATTGTTATTTATGTCTTATTAAAAGATATTACCATATTTTACCATACACTCTTTGCAGTATTTTAACATAATGCCCACAAATTCAATTTTATGAATTAGTGAATAGAAGTAGAAGAACAGGCAGTAAGCAAAACAAGAAGATTTGAATTTTTGTCCATTTTAACTGCTATGAATTTTAATTAAATGCTTTGTTGATTGAATATTTATAATATTTATAGTTACACACAATTATATATATCACACATATAGGTATGTGTATACCTATGTGTACAGATATATTTATAGATAGATGGAGGGAGGGAGGGAGAGAGAGAGAGAGAGAGAGAGAGAGAGAGAGAGACCCAACATATAACCACAAATATAAGTGATGCTGTTCAATAGTTAGGGGATAATTCATTTGTTAGTTAAAATTCCAAACCATGATATTAATCTAGTTAATGGCAGAAATCCATAATAAACCAACACTTCTGCTAGGTTCTTTCTATAAATTACAATGTCTTTAATAAGTGTGTATTAATGTGTAGGCATTTATTTAACAAACTCTAAAATTTGTATTCTACTTCTTTGTTTTCTGTGAAAAATATCTCAGGAAAATTAGCTTACTGAGGGTTAAAAATATTTTCTCTTAATTTCTAAGTCCTGGTGAGTATTTGACCTAGTATCATGACTTTGTGGGTGGATCATTAGACATAAGTGAAAGAAACAAACAATTAAGAAGAAGCCAAGAAAGCAGATGCTAAGTTTCATTCAGTACAAAATCCACTTTACCATTACTTTTCAAAAGCAATCTAAATGTCAAATTTCTGACACCAAAATTGGTAGCAAGTAAATCGCATAGCACTAAACTGCAAAGTGGCATGCAAAATTTAGAACAGTGGGTTGTATATAATTAGGAAAGAGTTTGTGCTTCTAAATATAAAAGTCCTACATTCAGCATGAGGAAATAAAACTCTTAGGAAGAAGGCAGTCTGGTTGCATTCTTTCAAGACACTTAATACAAACATAAAGACAACAGATAAAACTTGAATGCTCACTTAGGAGAAGCAGGTTTTCACAGGCAAATGTGTAAGATCATTAATGGAACTAATCAGAGAATGCTGTTATGTTTGGCCTTCCATCATCCTTAAATATTTTGCCTATATTCCTTCCAATGGAATCGTAAAGGTTTAAGGCAGAGTCATGTCAAACATAAAAGACCTGAATTTCTAAATCTACTGAATATTCCATTCATTCACCAAACAAATAACTCTGAATATTCATATTCAGGTAATATTTTAAGACCTTGGATACAGAAGTGGAGAAGGAAAAGTCCTTGCCTTCATAGGACTTACATAATTGAAGGAGGCAGATGACAAACAAATAAAAATATAAATAAATATATAATAAAATGTCAATACTCTGATGAAAACACAGAGACACCAGTGCAGCTCCGGTGGCGCAGCGGTTTGGCGCCGCCTGCAGCCCAGGGCGTGATCCTGGAGACTCTGGATCAAGTCCCGCGTCAGGCTCTCTGTATGATGCCTGCTTTTCCCTCTGCCTGTGTCTCTGCCCCTCTCTCTCTGTGTCTCTATGAATAAATAAATAAAATCTTAAAAAAAAAAACAGAGATACCAGACAAAAAGTGATGAGGGTGGGGGACAATTCACAAAGGGCAATCTTTCTACCTCTTTCTGAAGTGGTCTCATCTGAGCAGAGACTTAAATTCATTAAGGGAATGAGCCACGCAAAGATGTAAAGGAGAAAAATATTATGCAAATAGACCAGCAAGTTCAAAGGTCCTGAAGAGGAGATGAACTGAGTTATGTTGACCCTACCTACCCAGGAGGTAGGTAGAAGGCAGATGTTAGAAGACTATATTCCCAATTCCTTGCAAGAGATGAAGCATTAAGGCTGTATCAGCAGAAGTGGTCTTCATTAGATTGAGACTATAGTTTGAATGTTGAGTTTAAAACTCTATATAGTTTTGAATGTTGAGTTTAAAGGTTGATCAGGTTGCTGTGTTTGAGAGGAAAGGAGACAAATCGAGGATGCTGTCAGTATGTTGGCTTGAGCTACAGGTAAATGATGGGGCAGTAGAATCAAGAGTCAGGTATTTGATATATGCATACAACTAAGATGCCTATTAGATATTCAATATCAATATCACAGTGACATTAAGAAAGAAGGAGGCGATAAGAGTCCAAACTTGAAGAAATAGTATGTGATGAAAGAGGTGGCAAAAGCTTGGGCTCTTCACTTGGAAATCATCACCATCCAGAGTTTATTTAAAGCCATGGGGGTGCAAAATATCATAGGGTACCCATAGTCACAGGAGAGGAATACCACTGGGGAAGGGGAAAGGGAATCAGACACATTGACTGAGATAGTGTGGACAGTGGAGTGGGAGGGAATCTGATAGAAGAGGTAGGTGCTCTGAGTGGAGGAAAAAGAGTAATAAATGAGAATAAAGTATCAACTATATTCAATTATAGCACTATTCTCTGCCTTCATTGTAATTTTGCAGGTGGTTAGGCTGGAATATTTCCTGACACTTAGAACAGGTTATGTTGCCTTGCAGGGGAGCCAGATTCTATCATAGCATAATCTGAGAGATGTTCACAGGAAGTATAAGCAGAGTTCTCTTTGCCCATCCTCCAGGGAATGGAATGCCCAACAGTAGTCATTTGTTAGTGCTTAATTAATTGGATTAAAACATTTTAAGAGACCACTTCTGCTGGTACAGCCTTAATGCTTCATCTCCTGCAAGGAACTGGGAATATAGTCTTTTAATATCTGCCTTCTACCTACCTCCTGGGTAGGTAGGGTCAACATAACCCAGTTCATCTCCTCTTCAGAGCCTTTGAACTACCTGGGAAGAGTCACATAAATTAGCACCCAGCATAGTAAGGACTGGTAGAAGCAGCCCAATGTCACCTATTGATCTTTTTGGGGACATGAGAAGTTTGCCCTTATATATGAAAGACAGGAGGTAAGTCACTTAGTACCAATAATGCAATATTATATTGACCCTGTGCATCCTGGGGGAGAAGGTGTGCCTGGAAAGAAGTAACAAGTGATAGAGATAGAGAGTGTCAGAAGAAAAGGTCCTAATTATTTCAGAGTTTGGGGGCATCCCAACCAGGCTCTCTTGCCTTCTCCTATCAGCCATTTTTCCTTTGCATTCACATCTATTCCTACCAATTAAGATGTCATCTATATGCTAACGATGTGTGCCCCTATATTTCAAGCCCAGTTTTTTTCCCTGAACTTGAGTATTTCTGATAACTATACAGAGATCTCTCACCTTCAGCATGTCAGAAAGAGGAGTCCTCATTTTCCTGCCTCTGTCCTGTTTCATTCACCACTTCCAGAGGACACCAGCTTCAATCCAGCTTCTGAAACTCAAGCCCAAAAGTCATCTATAATCTCTGCTTTCCTACTTGTCTATGCTCATACTATCATAATTTATATTCCCTGTACTTCCTATGTTTATTCTGTGCAGTTACCTCGGTCTTTCCTACAACCATCTCTTACCCAGCAGCATTATCCTATTTGGTTTCCCTATTCTAAATATCCCCTACTCTCTCAGCATTAACTTTAGAATTTTTAACTTAATTATATAGCTGTGCATGAACTGATCTCTATTTACCACTCCATCCTTAATTTGCACTGCTATGTCATATATAAACTGAAATGAAACTGTAGAGACTCTTTTTCATGTGCTTAGAGGCCATGAGAAAGCAAAGAGAAATAAATTTACTAACTGCAATACAGCACAAAGTACATGCTTATGTGATAAAAAAAAAATTAGAATCAAAAGTATTTACTTTTAGAAGTTTTTAAAATGTTTATGATTTTACTATGAGCTAACTTAGGTAAAGAAATGGCATGTATTCTAAAAATTAGAGTACAGAGGCAGTGACAATTTATCTGAATTTACTCTCATGTATTATGATCAGATTATGATAAACTACGATCTCACATTTTTATTGAAAATTTGTAAAAAACAAAATGCATTATCAGAAGTTAAATTTAATTGACTATAAGAAAGAATATGTTGCCTGAAACTGCAACTTGCTACCTTTATCCTTCATTTATGGAAATCTTCCTAATTCTTCAAAACCTAGCTCAAAAGTCATTTTCTTAATGATGATTGTTTTAAACCCAATCAGATATGATTACTCCATCTTATTGTTGCTTTACTTCTAACTCTATTACAAGACATTCTTTATTCTGACTTGTATTGGAATAGTCTGTTGACAATATACTGCAACAAATTATATCTTCCTTGAAGGCAGGTAATATGGATTAAACATGTTTGTTTTCACTGAATAAAACCATCCATCATTAATGAAGATTAGGGTTTTTATAATAAATAGTATATTAAAATAATGTCTATGTGGTTTTTTAGTTAAAATGTATGAATCAGCAAACAAAAGTGTAACTCAATATCTACTACAAAGCTACCTCTCTGCTAATTCAGAATATGGTTTCCCATAAAGGAATAGACAACTGTGACACAAGTATTCAGCATCCCTTACTGTATACTTATTCTTTAGGTATATTAAAGTTTATATATATAAATATTATATTTATAGCCACTTTAAGTACATATATACGTGTGTGTGTATATATATGTATATATATACACACACATATCAAATATACATCAGACATATATGCACCATATATATGCATAGTACAAGATACATACATACACACTAACATATGTGAGACTTTATGTGACATTCTTCACAGAAATAGATCTAAAAGGGAACTTAAAATGTTACTAGAGCCACATTTAATAAACTGATTAAGAAGCTAATTATAAATATACTAAGTGGGATCCCTGGGTGGCGCAGCGGTTTGGCGCCTGCCTTTGGCCCAGGGCGCGATCCTGGAGACCCGGGATCAAATCCCACGTCAGGCTCCCGGTGCATGGAGCCTGCTTCTCCCTCTGCCTGTGTCTCTGCCTCTCTCTCTCTCTCTCTCTATCATGAATAAATAAATAAAATCTTTAAAAAAAAAAATAAATAAATAAATAAATAAATATACTAAGTGTGAGACTCAGAACATACTTTTTAGGGGCAGCCCAGGTGGCTCAGTGGTTAAGTGCTGTCTTCAGCCAAGGGCCTGATCCTGGAAACCTGGGATCGAGTCCCATGTCAGGCTCCCTGCATAAAGCTTGCTTCTCCCTCTGCCTGTGTCTCTGCCTCTCTCTCTCTCTCTCTTTCTGTCTCTCATGAATAAATAAAATCTTTAATAAAAAAAGAACATATTTTTTACTCCAAATACAACATAATTTGCAATGAACTTGAACAGAACAACTCTTTTGGAGTTTACTCATAATATTTTCGTGTTGTGGCAACAAATCATTTAGTTTAATACATCTCATGTTGAGAACAAATTAAGGATGTCAGTGATCCTGGTTTACTTTTCACTATACACTGCCTCAATCATTTCAACTGATTTGAACTAGATGCTAAAGAAGGTTAGAAGTCCTTTTTCTACGGAAAACAAATTTTTTTTGGTCTACATAGCATAACTTAGAATGTTGCCTAGAGAGGTCAGAGGTTCTAGAGTAGCTCCCAAGTTCTATTCTACCCTTTTCACAGATGCTTTTCAGGAAAGAGTAGTTTACAATATACAAGCTCTGGGTCCTCGGTCATGGACCTGAACAAAAGGACTTGATCCCAATGTGATGAATTATTAAGACATGATAATATGCCCCAAATCAACAAATTTAGAAAGAAATGAAAAATACCATTACTTGGGTGGAGGTTTTGAAAGGTGTTTTTTTTTAATGATTTTGAAATATAAAGTAATAATGGAACTTGATTCTACTTAATGCTACTTAGGTCACAAAGGAATTTGAGCTACTGCTTTTAATGATCTTCAATGATTCTCTAGATGTAGGGACTTAACACAACTTACTTAAAGCATGGTTCCCCAACCTTGGCAATATCAAAGTTTTGGGTCAAATGTGGGAGTTTGTCTTGTGTGGTGCAGAATATTTAAGAGCATTCCTGGCTTCAGTCTGCTAGATGTCAGTAGCACCCCCTCCTCAAGATTGACAAAATAAACATTGTTATAGGTCTGCTTGAGGGTAAGAGCACCTCTGTTTAGAAACCATTAGTTTAAATAATACTGAAAATGTTTTGAATAATTAGCTTGAAGTAACTTTATGTTATTGGTCAAAACAGAAGTTATTTACATTGACTTTCAAAATATGAGCCTAAGAAAAATATCTAGATATTGAAGAGGAATGTTTAGATTAAAATAAAGGGACAGTATCATAAATGACAATGGCTACAAACTCTAGTATAAATATCTTCAAGAACTTAGTAACATTTTAACAATATGGTGAATTTTAACTTGTGAAAATAATGAAAAAGTGTTAGGTATATTTATGACAAATTATATCTATCTATCTATTTATCTATCTATGTTTCTATTTTCACAATCCATTAAGGCTGCCTCTATTATGGTTCAAATAGCCTGTCAATTTCCACATTTATAATCCATGCTACTTATTATAGCCTGAATATTTTTATAGCTTATTAATTTGAATATATCTAGTCCTCATAAATTCATTGAAAAGATAAGTATATATTAAAATAATAATATATATAACACATACATATGTTTTTTGTGATATGATGTATGCATACTATATATGTGTTTGATATGTGTATGTTATATATACATAATATTTGTGTGTATATAACATGTATAAATTGTATATAACATATATTAGGTATACATATTTATGATCATATCATTCTATTGCCTCTGAATTCTTGAATTTGAGCTTAAATACAAAATTGTCAGCAAAGTGGAAGGAATATTTACATATTTAAAAATTTATAAGCTTGTAAACATAAATATGAGGGTATAGGTGGGTATAAAGAGAGTCTTCCTACATATAGGGGATTAAAAAGAGGTGTAAACAAACATCCTGATAGGGGGCAGGGCAAGATAGTGGAGGAGTAGGGTCCTCAACTTACCCAGCCCCACCAACTTACCTAGATAACTGTCAAACCATCCTGAACACCTATGAATTCGACCTGAGATTTAAAAAGAGAACAGCTGGAATGCTACAGAGAGAATGGTTTTCGTTTCTAACAAGAATCATCTGGGTGAAATTTAGTTAGGTCATGCGTGATATTCTTCACTCAGCCTGCTCATACAGCCACTCTGCACTGAGCAAAATGGCTAGAAAGAAGAACTCACCACAAAAGAAAGAATCAGACAGTATTCTCTGTCACAGAGTTACAGAATTTGGATTATAATTCGATGTCAGAAAACCAATTCAGAAGCATAATTGTAAAGCTACTGGTGGCTCTAGAAAAAACCATAAAGGATTCAAGAGACTTCATGACTGCAGAATTTAGATCTAATCAGGCCAAAATTAAAAATCAATTAAGTGAGATGCAATCCAAACTGGAGGTCCTAACAACGAGGGTTAATGAGGTAGAAGAAAGAATGAGTGACATAGAAGACAAGTTGATGGCAAGGAAGGAAGCTGAGGAAAAAAGAGAAAAACAATTAAAAGACCATGAGGAAAGGTTAAGGGAAATAAATGACAGCCTCAGAAGGAAAATCTACATTTAATTGGGGTTCCAGAGGGCGCCGAGAAGGACAGAGGACTAGAAAGCATATTTGAACAAATGATAGCTGAGAAATTCCCTAATTTGGGGAGGGAAAAAGGCATTCAGATCCAGGAGATAGAGAGGTCTCCTCCTAAAATCAATAAAAACCGTTCAACACCTCAACATGTAATAGTGAAACTTCCAAATTCCAAAGATAAAGAGAAAATCCTTAAAGAAGCAAGAGACAAGAGATCCCTAACTTATATGGGGAGAAATATTAGGTTAACAGCAGACCTCTCCAAAGAGACCTGGTAGGCCAGAAAGGGCTGGCAGGATATATCCAGGGTCCTAAATGAGAAGAACATGCAGCCAAGAATACTTTATCCAGCAAAGTTCTCATAGAGAATAGAAGAATAGAAGAATAGAAGGAGAGATAAAGAGCTTCCAAGATAGGCAGAAACTGAAAGAATATGTGACCACCAAACCAGCTCTGCAAGAAATATTAACGGGGACTCTGTAAAAGAAAGAAATCCAAAGAAATAATCCACAAAAACAGGGATGGAATAGGTATTATGATAACACTAAATTCATATCTTTCAATAGTAACTCTGAACGTGAATGGGCTTAATGATCCCATCAAAAGGCAGAGGGATAGAAAAGCAAGACCCATCTATTTGCTGTCTACAAGAGACTCATTTGAGACCTAAGGACATCTCCAGCCTGAAAATGAAAGGTTGGAGAACCATTTATCATTCAAATGGTCCTCAAAAGAAAGCAGAGGTAGCCATCCTCATATCAGATAAATTAAAGTTTATCCCAAAGACTGTAGTAAGAGGTGTAGAGGGACACTATACCATACTTAAAGGATCTATACAACAAGAGGACCTAACAATCATGAATATTTATGCACCTAATGTGGGAGCTGCCAAGCACATCAATCAATTAATAACCAAAGTAAAGACATACTTAGATAATAATACACTAATACTGGGAGACTTCAACACAGCACTTTCTGCAAATGACAGATATTCTGAGGACAGCATCTCTAAAGAAACAAGAGCTTTAAATGATACACTGGACCAGATGGATTTCACAGATATTTACAGAACTTTACATCTAAATGCAACTGAATACCCATTCTTCTCAAGTGCACATGGAACTTTCTCCAGAATAGACCACATACTGGGTCACAAATCAGGTCTCAACTGATACCAAAAGATTGGGATGGTCTCCTGCATATTTTCAGACCATAATACTTTGAAAGTTAAACTCAATCACAAGAAGAAATTTGGAAGAAACTCAAAAACATGGAGGTTAAAGAGCATCCTGCTAAAAGATGAAAAGATCAACCATGAAATTAGAGAAGAATTAAAAAGATTCATGGAAACTAATGAGAATGAAGATACAACTGTTCAAAATCTTTGGGATACAGCAAAAGCAGTCCTGAGAGGGAAATACATCACAATACAAGCATCCTTCAAAATACTGGAAAAAACCAAATACACAAGCTAACCTTGCACCTAAAGGAACTGGAGAAAGAACAGCAAATAAAACCTACACCAAGCAGAAGAAGAGAGTTCATAAAGATTCAAGCAGAACTCAATGAAATAGAGGCAGAAGAACTATAGAACAGATAAACAAAACCAGGAGTTGGTTCTTTGAAAGAATTAATAAGATAGATAAACCATTAGCCTGCCTTATTAAAAACAAGAGAAAAGACTCTAATTAATAAAATCACAAATGAAAAAGGAGATATCACAACCAATACCAAGGAAATACAAATGATTTTTAAAACATATTATGAAAAAAAAAATAAAATAAAATAAATAAATAAAATAAAACATATTATGAGCAGCTATATGCCAATAAATTGGGCAATCTAGAAGAAATGGACGCATTCCTGGAAAACCACAAACCATGGGATCCCTGGGTGGCGCAGTGGTTTGGCGCTTGCCTTTGGCCCAGGGCGCGATCCTGGAGACCCGGGATCGAATCCCACATCAGGCTCCCGGTGCATGGAGCCTGCTTCTCCCTCTGCCTATGTCTCTGCCTCTCTCTCTCTCTCTGTGACTATCATAAATAAATAAAAATTAAAAAAAAAAAAAAAGAAAAAAAAAAAAAAAGAAAGAAAACCACAAACCACCAAAACTGGAACAGGAAGAAACAGAAAACCTGAACAGGCCAATAACCAGGGAGGAAATTGAAGCAGTCATCAAAAACCTCCCAAGACACAAAAGTCCAGGGCCAGATGGCTTCCCAGGGGAATCTATCAAATGTTTAAAGAAGAAACAATACCTATTCTACTAAAGCTATTTCAAAAGATAGAAAGGGATGGAATACTTCCAAACTCGTTTTATGAGGCCAGCATCACCTTAATTCCAAAACCAGACAAAGACCCCACCAAGGAGAATTATAGACCAATATCCCTGATGAACACAGATGCAAAAGTTCTCAAGAAGATACCAGCCAATAGGATCCAACAGTATATATTAAGAAGATTATTCACCATGACCAAGTGCGATTTATCCCCAGGATGCAAGGCTGGTTCAACACTCATGGTAGATCATATCAACAAGAGAAGAAACAAGAACCATATGATCCTCTCAATAGATGCAGAGAAAGCATTTGACAAAATACAGCACCCATTCCTGATCAAAACTCTTCAGAGTGTAGGAATAGAGGGAATATTCCTCAGCATCTTAAAAGTCATCTACAAAAAGCCCACAGCAAATATCATTCTCAATGGGGAAACACTGGGAGCCTTTCCCCTAATATCAGGAACACGACAGTGATGTCCACTCTCACCACTGGTATTCAACATGGTACTAGAAGTCCTCGCCTCAGCAATCAGGCAACAAAAAGAAATTAAAGGCATTCAAATTGGCAAAGAAGAAGTCAAACTCTCCCTCTTCACCAATGACATGATACTATACATAGAAAACCCAAAAGACTGCACTCCAAAATTGCTAGAACTCATACAGCAATTCAGCACTGTGGCAGGATACAAAATCAATGCCCAGAAATCAGTGACATTTCTATACACTAACAATGAGACTGAAGAAAGAGAAATTAAGGATTAAATTCCATTTACAACTGCACCCAAAAGCATAAGATACCTAGGAATAAATCTAACCCAAGAGGTAAAGGATCTCTACCCTAAATATTACAGAACACTTCTGAAAGAAATTGAGGAAGACACAAAGAGATGGAAAAATATTCCATGCTCATGGATTGGAAGAATTAATATTGTGAAAATGTCAATGTTACCCAGGGCAATTTACACATTTAATGCAATCCCTATCAAAATACCATGGACTTTCTTCAGAGAGTTGGAACAAATCATCTTAAGATTTGTGTGGAGTCACAAAAGACCCCGAATAGCCAGGGGAATATTGAAAAAGAAAACCAGAGACAGGGGCATCATAATGGGGTGTTATGCTGAGTGAAGTAAGTCAATCGGAGACAGACAAACACTAAATGGTTTCATTCATTTGGGGAATATAAAAAATAGTAAAAGTGATTAAAGGGGAAAGGAGAGAAAATGAGTGGGAAATATCAGAGAGGGTGAGAGAACATGAGAGACTCCTAACTCTGGGAAACGAACAAGCGGTAGTGGAAGGGGAGGTGGGCAGGAGGGTTGGGTGACTGGGTGACGGGCACTGAGGGGGGCACTTGATGGGATGAGCACTGGGTATTATAGTATATGTTGGCAAATCGAACTCCAATTAAAAAAATACACCAAAAAACACAAAAAAAATCCTATATTCTAAATTATTCATGTCCAAACTTACCAGTAGCAATTGTTTTGCAAGATAAATACTTAATTTACCCCAATGTCAGTCATTCTATCTTTTTATACTGAGTATAGCATTCTAAGGAGATGCAAAGATTTAGAGACATTCCTAGTCAGGTATGGATCAGATATATACCCCTAATAAAATAAAGATGAATTGATGGTGTCTGGGCTATACATACAGATATGTATAGGATAGAGGAAGAAAGCAAGTGACAGCATTTTGAGTTGCATCTTGAAGAATATAAGTTTTCGAAGTTTACAAGGGGAAAGGAATGGAAACATGAAATTGCACGGCTTAATGCAGACCCACAAATAGCCCAAGTGGAAAGCATCTGATCAACAAATGTTGAGAGATAAGTCTAGAAAGACAGGCAGGACCAGACTGAAGAGAGTCCTTTTTTTTTTTTTTAAGATTTTATTTATTTATCTATTTAGAGAGAGAGAAAGAGTGTGTGGGTAGGAAAAGAGAGAGAAAGGGAGAGAGAATTTCAAGCAGACTCCCCACTGAGTGTGGAACCTGATGCAGGGCTCGATATCACAACCCCGAGATCACCACTTGAGCTGACATCGAGTCCAATGCTTAACCAACTGAGCCATCCAGGTAACCCTGAAAAAAGTCCTCTGTCCCCATTAGCCCTCTTAGCCCTGAGGAACCACTGAGGGATACTAAACAGTGGGGTCACATGGTTTGGTTTGTGTTTTGAGAAAAATAAATCACAATAAAATGTGAGAGCATTCTTGGTAGGTTCACATGGAAAAGAATGTGAACCTTGGTAGGTAGGTAGACACTTGGTAGGTTCACATAGAAAAGAATGTGGAAAAAAAAGAAGATGCTAAACAATAGCACAGATGCCCAAAGTCTACCAATACTTAAGAGACAGAAAAGAAAAAAAGGAAAAGAAATCTTTTCTTTGAATGAGCATTTATACCAAGCTCTATTCTTGTAACTACTTCTTAAGAATATACTGTTTTAATGTTAAGTGGAATGTATTGTTGTCATTATAGTCACAGACTTTCTAAGTATCTACAAATGACATGATACATAGGGGTTTCTCCAAAATTACTGTTCAAAAATTATGGGCATGTGCAATATACAATCTGTGATTAGAGGCAAAACTGTCAAATCAAAATCACTCTTTGTTAAATATTTCCTGATACTGAAAATATATTTTCTTTCATCAAAAATCTAACAAATTGTGTGCATTTGGGTAGTGAATAATAATGTATATTACAATTTGGGTGATGATTAATTATATGCACACACACACATACGTACACACAACTTATAAGGACATGGGTAACCACGATAAATTAAAAAAGAAAAATTAGATGGGAAAATTAATTTTCTAGACGATAACTCATAAACCACATAAATTATTCCTATGACTATACATATTTGAATATTCACCTTAACAAATGTCTATCTTTTATTCATTATTGACATTTTGGGGTTGTTTGTAGGCTAACAATCTAAAAACAAATTTTATGTGTACCTGTGCATGTGTGTTTATGTATGTGCCTAAGAACTTTCCTGATTTGCTTACATTCAATTATGTGAGTTTGTAAAAACTTTAGTCTATATTTGGAAAACATTTTAAACTTTTGGACATGTATATTCAATTAGAAATAAATGTTCCTACTTCAAAATATCATGTTATTTTAATTAAAGAATCTATTTCTATAGTTAAACTCTTCTTTTATTTCAATTAAAATATGTATTTTTATAATGAACATTATAATTCTTCAAAGATGTTACTTAATATCATTCCAATCAATGTAGTCTGTTCTAAGTCACTCATATAGTATGAGCAAGACTGATGTGATTAGACAAAGAAGATCTCTAATATTTACCAAGCAAATAAATATAATGGAACAAACAAAAGAAAAAAGAGAAAAATGATGGCATCGACTCTCATGTCTCTGATACCTTAATTAACCTTAAATTGCAAAATTTGACAGTCACTCCCTTAAAGGGAAAACTAAGTTGGATATGCAACTTTAATTTTTCTTTTACATTACACATTAATAAACCTTTGCAGTGCCTGTGGGCTCAGTTGGTCAGCCATCTGACTCTTGATTTCAGGTCATGATCTCAGGGTGGCAGGATCAAGCCCCAAGTCCGGCTCCCTGCTGCACTTGGAGCCTGGTTAAGATTCTCTCTCCCTCTGCTCCTCCCCTTCTCTTGCTCGTGCTCTCTTTCTCTCTCTAAAATAAATAAATCAGTCTTTGAAAAAAATAAATTACACATTAAGAGATTTTTATTAAAGTCCTTTTTGTCCACTAATGTCTGGTCATAAAAATCTAAGCACACAATTAAACACACACATGCATACGCACACACAAAAAACATCGGCCTTCATTTACAAAATAATTTACAGAATTTCTACTGTGCCTGGAAAACAGTTATGAAGATGAATAAAGCCACATGTAAGCTCTCTAGGACCTCCCAGACTAATCACAGTAACAGACACAGAAGTATTTTCAAAACAGTACAGATTGTATTATACTAGTGATTGCTTCACCTATGAAAGAGTCAGATGTTGATGGCATTTGTTCTGAGAGCCTTGAAGGCTGAAGTCAAAGCAGAGTGTAAGCACAAATGCATGTTGTTCAGGGAAATGGAGCTCAGTTCAGAGTACCAGGGTGGTCTGGTGCCTTGTAGGACCTATTGGTGATACAAAGAGCATGAAATTGAAAAGAAAACTGGAGCCACATTTACAATTACCTTGCCCTGCAGTTGTAGACTTACTCTCTCAGCAGTAAGGAACCACTGAGGTCTTTAAATAAAAAATGTATTATCAAACATAAATTACATTAACTTCCCTATGACAAAAGATGCTAGTAGAAAAAGACCAAGAGCAAGGTAAGAAGACAATGCAGCACTGATTTGTTTGATTATCCATTCCCTCTGTAAGATTCTGATTTAAAAGAAGCATCACAATATTATTTTCTTTACTCTGCCTGAGACTGCCCCTTCATAATTGTCCCTAACCCAATAAACATTTTCTCAGAATCAAGGAAATTAAGATTCCCATCTTACTCCAATAAAGGAGCCTATTTATATTTCATTCCTACTTAAGTGAATATATTTGTCTTCTTTTCAAACTGATCATACTTATTTCTTTTATAACACATTTTTAACCTCTTATTCGTAAACACTCTAGTCACTTTAAGATAAACTCAACTCAAAGAAAGTGTTATAAAAAATTAAAAAATAAAGTGTTATACAAAAAATGTTTTTAAAAAATAATAAAAAAAGATGTTTTAGATTATTTGTTTTTCTATGGGAACTTTATTTTTTTTTAATTAATTTTTATTG
Organism: Vulpes lagopus; assembly: GCF_018345385.1. NCBI lineage: Eukaryota > Metazoa > Chordata > Mammalia > Carnivora > Canidae > Vulpes > Vulpes lagopus. The sequence goes on from NC_054839.1 coordinate 44,514,343, forward strand.
GTGTTCAATTTACCAACATACAGAAAAACACCCAGTGCTCATCCCGTCAAGTGTCCGCCTCAGTGCCCGTCACCCATTCCCCTCCAACACCCGCCCTCCTCCCCTTCCACCACCCCTAGTTCGTTTCCCCGAGTTAGGAGTCTTTACGTTCTGTCTCCCTTCCTGATATTTCCCAACATTTCTTCTCCCTTCCTTTATATTCCCTTTCACTATTATTCATATTCCCCAAATGAATGAGAACATACAGTTTGTCCTTCTCCAATTGACTTATTTCACTCAGCTCTATGGGAACTTTAATGTTATCTAGCCAATTACTGTGTTTGATGCAGGTATGTTTCATTCACCCTTATGCTATTATCATCCTATCTAGCAATAAATGTTTGATAGCTGTTGTCAAACAAGACAGTTTTTTAGAATGACAGGTTAAAATCATGGGAAAATACTATTTTCAGTGCCAAAATTGAGAGTAATCACCTCCTTCCAAAGTGAGAATACATCCAACATTTTCTATTTCTTAACAAAGTAAGCATACATAAAACATCGTTGTTCTCATTTGTCCTTATGTAAGTATTGGTATATCCTTGTTTTTTTCAGAACAGGTACTGAAGTCAACAACATTATCCCATAAAAACTTGAGGAATTTATTTAAGATTTAATCAATGGTTAAATTTTTCTCTTTCTACTCCATAAATTGATTTAAAACTTTAGTAAAACCCCAAAATGCTCACCATGCTAAACACCATCAGTCTGGGGTGAAGTTATGGATGTATGGGTGATTTGAATTGTGAATGGGGTGATAGTTACTACCTTAACACACCTATCTCTGGAAACATCGATTCAAACTTTGATGAGTTATTATTTTTGTATAAACTTTACACAAATAACATGTTATTTTGTACATATTAATATATTAATAAAATTATTTTAATATTAATATTAACATAATATTTATAATAATATAATATATTAAAATATTAATATTAATTTTAATTTAATATTAATAAATATTAATAAAATATTGGACATTATATGAGTTATGAGATATTCTGTATGGCATTAATAGATGTTTATTTAGGTATTTCCCCCCAAAATACATGGATGTGAAAGCTTTCTGATTACTCATCAAATATGGGTATTGCATTCATAGACATTCATTAATTATATTTGAGCATGATTATTCTCACAGCAATTATATAAGAATATCTTCATGTTAAACTCTGAGGCAAACTTTACTTACCATTTTATTAATTTAAAGGTTTTGGTAGAAAGTTCCTTTCTATCATACAGTCTTATATTTTGTACCGTGTTTATAAGGCACTTTTTAAAAAAAGATTTTATTTATTTATTGGGGTGGGAGGCAGAGAGCACAAGCAGTGGGAACAGGGGAGGGAGAGAGAGAAGCAGGCTCCCTGCTCAGGATCCTGAGATCATGACCTGAGCAAAAGAGAGATGCTTAACTGACTAAGCCACTCAGGCACCCCTATAAAGCACTTTTAATTATTAATTATTTAACTAAAATTTTCTTTATTTTTTAAATTTTTTTAAAGATTTTATTTATTTATTCATGAGAGACACAGACTGAGAGAGACAGAGGCAGAGACACAGGCAGAGGGAGAAGCAGGCTCCATGCAGGGAGCCCAACGTGGGACTTGATCCTGGGGTCCCGGGATCATGCCCTAGGCCGAAGGCAGATGCTAAGCCTCTGTGCCACCCAGGGATTCCCTGACTAAAATTTTCAAAAGAATATATTGATTATTCTGAGATTTAACATTGTTAATATTAATTTTTGTGTGGGGTTTTTTTTAATAATAATAATAATTTATTTTTATTAGTGTTCAATTTGCCAACATACAGAATAACACCCAGTGCTCATCCCGTCAAGTGCCCCCCTCAGTGCCCATCACCCATTCACCCCCACCCCCCCGCTCTCCTCCCCTTCCACCACCCCTAGTTCGTTTACCAGAGTTAGGAGTCTTAATGTTCTGTCTCCCTTTCTGATATTTCCTACCCATTTCTTCTCCCTTCCCTTCTATTCCCTTTCACTATTATTTATATTCCCCAAATGAATGAGAACATATAATGTTTGTCCTTCTTGATTGACTCATTTCACTCAGCATAATACCCTCCAGTTCCATCCACATTGAAGCAAATGGTGGGTATTTGTCGTTTCTAATGGCTGAGGAATATTCCATTGTACACATAAACCACATCTTTATCCATCATCTTTCGATGGACATCAAGGCTCTTTCTACAGTTTGGCTATTGTGGACATTGCTGCTATAAACATCGGGGTGCAGGTGTCCCGGCGTTTCATTGCATCTGTACCTTTGGGGTAAATCCCCAGCAGTGCAATTGCTGGGTCGTAGGGCAGGTCTATTTTTAACTCTTTGAGGAACCTCCACACAGTTTTCCAGAGTGGCTGCACCAGTTCACATTCCCACCAACCGTGCAGGAGGGTTCCCTTTTCTCCGCATCTTCTCCAACATTTGTGGTTTCCTGCCTTGTTAATTTTCCCCATTCTCACTGGTGTGAGGTGGTTAATATTAATATTATATGCATGTTCAATGCTGTTATGGTATAGTTGCCTAAATCTTAATATTTCAAATGGGATAAAAAATAATGTTAAAAAATCAGACACTGAATAAATTCAATAGGAAAATAAAATTCTCCATATGAATAAAATGTGCATGTTGTTACTGGAGATGTTAGTACAGTAGACATCATTTCCATTGTTTTACTTTAGTTTACTGTCATCCTACTAATGATGTCTCCCCCTTCTCTTTTTCTCCTGGATCCTCCCCTTAAATGGGGTAGAAGTGAGGAATGCTCATATTCCCTTAACAAAGAAATCTCAGCAACTAGGTCACTCAGATTATTCAGCACTTTGTTCAATATCATTATAAGAAGGAGATAAATAAACTGCATCTAATGATGAGAATACATTAAAACATTTCCTTGAAAATTTAAGTGACAACCGCAGTGAGTAACCATAATATCTTCATGTACTGGACAAAGTGAACTGGGTTTGTTTAAATGTCTCAGAATTACTGATTTTACTGCGAGGATAGAAAAGGATATGTGTAGCTGACCAGTGAGGAAAGGGTAACTTAGTATTATACTTTATATTCCCTGGGGACGAGAGGATTATCTAGGAATATAAATGGCTCTATTAACTAAATAACTAAAAATACATCCTATGTAATATTAATAAATTTCAAGCTGGAATAATTCATAAATTTACTGCATATATGTAATTTTCCTATTACACAAATAAATATTATCTTATCTATAAAAATCATTAAGTATAATGAGTGATTCATTTAGGTATATATACATAAAAACATACTGATATTATCATAGGAAATATCCATATTATAACACTGTTGCAATGATTACGCATAAAATGGAATCTGATAGATATTTGACATATATGACCAAAGAATCAGGAGGACATTATAATATCTCTTCAATAAAGCAAATAAAAATACAGAGAGTCTATGGATCTTATCATACAACCTAAAGTTGAATGATAAAAGCATGGTCTTCATTTAGGCAAAGAAAAATGTAGCATAATTCTGAACAATTATAAGGACAGAAGGTGAAGTAATCCCAAATTTTAATGGCATTGGATTATATGTATTTCACAGTGTTTGATTCTAAATTAAATAATGATTACATAAGCATAATTTGTCAGGAACTACATTAACCAAAACACAATTAACAAAAATATGAGGATGGAAGTTGAAAAAGAATTAGAAGTAGTATGTTCAAATTTACACATTTAAAAAATTAGTAAATAAAGGTATTTAAAGGTGTTTAAGGTTATGGTGATTCCTACCAGAAATAGTTATGAACACTAAAGACTAAGTATGTTTACCTCTAAGAAGTGGTAAAAGATATGAGGAAGGAATGTGGCAAGATATTTTAATCTTATTTTTAATCCTACTGCACTGTTAATATTTTAGTTGCTATCACATAATGACTAAGAGTATCAATCTACAACCGGATTGCCTTGGTTCAAATCTTAGTTTCACTACTTAACAACTTATGGCCTTAGACAATTCACTAAACATCTATTTTCTATCTTAAATACCTCTTCATCTTAGTTTCCTCTTTTGTAAATTTAAAAATTAAAAGTGGTTCTATTGGAGGGTTATTCTCAGGGCTTAATGTGCTAATATTTAAAAAGCATATACCAAAAAAAAAAAATAAATAAAATAAAAAAAAAATAAAAAATAAAAAGCATATACCAGGGGTACTGGGGCTGGCTCAGTTGGTAGAGCACATGATCCTTGATCACAGGTTCTAAGGTCAAGGTCCACACTGGGTAGAGAGATTACTTAAAAATAAAGTCATAAATAAATAAATAAATAAATAAATAAATAAATAAATAGTGTGTATAGATTAGGTAAGCATTATAAAAGAATTAAGTAAAATAAAAAGAAAAGAAACATCATGCATACAAATAATGGCAAATGCATTTCATAACACATAATTCAAATTTTAATTAACATTACTTATTACTGAAAACATTGCTTTGAGTAAGGGAAATAGTATTTTTATGATGGCACCTGATACATTACAAATATCTAATTTTATAAAGGTTTTTTTTATAAGATGGTAAGTTCTTAGAGCAAACAGTTGTATGTTTTGAAGTAATAATTTTATGGGAAGGAATTAGACATTATAATATTTGGCATTGTATGTAATTTGTGATATCAGAAAGCAAAGTGAATGAAAACTGCAGCATTTTCTGAATTTGTTTGTAATTTCACTGAGAAATTGAAAATGCTTTTATGTCATTTCAGTGCTAATTATTCAGTATGCCAAATAATATGTTGATTTTCTTATGTTTTAAAAAATTCAGAAACTTACTATCCAACATGCAAAGGAGAATTCCTGAATCTTGAGTCCTAAATCTCAATCTATCCCAAACTTCAAATTGACACCTCCTTGAATTAATGTATGTCTTCAAATCCTCCTCTGGAAAAAAACGAAAAAACCAGGGAAGTCATCTCTCATTCTCATTGTTTTAATCAATATTGATCTGAAATTTAATGTTCAATCATCAGTGGGTCTCATTCTATTAGTATTTCAGAATAATTAAGATTATTTATAAAATACTGGCAGTTCTAATTTATAAGCAAGTTGTACTGTAAAGTTCATTTGTTAGTCACAGACTATAAAGGTCAGAAAAGACTTCAGAGGCCATCAACTTCCCCACTCCATTTTTGGTATAAACTGTCCTGGAACATCCTTATCACTGACAGATGGTCATTCATCCTTTGGTTAAAAATGTCAAGTGATCACAAGCTCAGTAATTTAAAGGCAGCTCATTTTGCATCTGGACAGCTGGAGTATTTATTAAATTTTACTTCTATTAAACTGTTTCCCTATAGTCACACATACTTGCTACAAATATTTATTTCATGGCAGATAATGTCAAATACATTGAAATCACAGAACTAATAGTCCAATAGAAAGGACACAGAATAACCAAATAATGGCACAGATATATTATTATAAATTGAGATGAATGTAGAAAAGGGAAGAAAAAAGTTACTGTTAATGTTCAGTTGGGAAATCTGATGTCCTTCAGGGGCTCACACTCACACAAAAACAGGCTTTAAAAAGTCCTATTGCTGAACTAAGAAGAGGGGATTTAAATGGAGTTTGGGGGACAGGAGTGGAGGGTACCAAGAGGAGAGAAGGAGAGGAAAGCCTGTTTCACTTCAGAGATCAGTGTGAGGAAGACTGGATGTGTAGGTTCCGAGGCAGACAGCTGCATTCAAGAAGCCGAAAAAGGGACTAAGTATGTGAAGCAAATTGTACATGAAGGAAAAAGCTGCAAGAGGAAACTAGAGAGGTAGTAGAGGGCAGGCAGAGTTAAGGCGCCAAGGGTCCTTCTAAATTTGCTACTATCTCCTCCCTAAAGTGACATCCAATACATGTAGACCCTGTCCAACATCATATGTGACAGTAGTTACCAACTCTGTTTCTCAAATCGCAGCTGAACGAGTGTCTCCAAATCCATCCACCATTTTTCATACTGTCCAGAAAAGTCACACTTCCAATTGGCCTCCTCTGCTGCTGAAGTTGTACGTTTGGGTTTGTAGTAATTTTAACAATGTATTGCTAGAACTAATCATGATATTATACTTGTCATCTCTGTTAAATAATGATTTGAGCTACTATTGATATTTGCCATGATCACATAATCCATGTCCAAATCTGGTCATATTTGAGGGTCAAAGCGGGAACCATCATGAAATGGGAAAGTAACACAAAGACAGTAAATATAAACCAGTCCTCCTAAGGGAAAACCAGGGCTTATACATGCCTAAAAAAAAATAAAAAAAAAAAAAAAAAAGGATGCCCAGTTAAATTTGAAGGTCAGACAGAGAATAAGTAAATAAATTTTCAGTATAAGTATGTCCCGTGCAATAGCTGAGGTTGACTTATGCTAAAAGTTATTTATTCCCTCTAACCTTCATTTAACTGAAGGTCCTGTATTTTTGCTGAATCTGGCAGACTCATCTGCATCTATAGGACTCACAGTAGCCTAATAAATATTTCCATCATTTGTGGTTCCAAATGATGACTACTTCTGCACCTGGCAAAGCACAGTGACCATTATTACATTAAAGTCTTTCAGAAATCATAAGATTTTCATAATGTTTGTATAGAGGACAGAAGAATACAAACAACCTATTGAGCACCTTCAATATTTCAAGCACTCTGCCATTCTCTGGAAATTCAAAAATAAATAAGACAAGACTCCTACTCTCAGGATGCCACCGTAGAAAACAAGGACAAATATCTAAAATGCAAGGTGAAAGTGATGTGTTAAAAGCGGATAGAAGGCAGCCCGGGTGGCTCAGCGGTTTAGCACCACCTTCAGTCCAGGGCATGATCCTAGGGTTCCAGGAGAGAGTCCTACGTCAGGCACCCTGCATGGGGCTTAAAAAAAAATGGATAGAAAACTTGATAGGAACATAATCAGGGAGTTGTTAAATACTAGGGAAATTTATGTAGACTGGGAATTTGATATTGAGTAGCAGTTCACCTGGTAGAAAAAATAGGGGAAGACAGCCCAAACAGCGCTCCTAGCTTGTGCAAAGTCACTATTTGAACCTGAGTGTCTAGGAAAGATTGTAGAGTGCAGTGAGCATGAGAAGATAGAGCTACAGATGAGATTAGGACAGTGGACTGCAGCAAAGGGCCTTGCTGAAAAATGTATACTAGTGATTCTCATTTATTGATTGTATATCATGTGCCACGCACAGTGGGAATAAAAGTTAAAAATAGAAAGATAATTTGGAAGTTATATTGAATATAACTGATATAATATAATTGATAATTTGGAAGTTATATGAACCTGGATCTCTTACAGAAGGGCAAAGATAACTAACTGTGAAGTGCTCAGCTTAGGCAGTGGGGTAAATTGTGATGCCATTTCCTGAGAGAAAAAAAAAACAGAGGAAGAGTAAGTAGGAGGTGAGAGAAGAGGAGGCAAAGTGGAGCTTGGGAATGTTAAATCTAAACAATGTTTCCCTTTTTATTTTTAATAGGGTGATGACAAGATCATTTTACTCCGTGACTAACAGAGTATGAAGTCGGAACAGCATTTTTGTGGATGTTTGGCTATTTTTAGCTTCTTTGTTGCCTAAGTGAAGGTTTGTGCAATGAACAGATACATGAGTGGCAACGATGTCAGTTTCTCCAGACAATAGCTCTAGATCAGTGTAGCCCAGGTCTCATTTCTCAGGGGCAACTTCTCATTATGCTGAGACAGAGCTGCCCTGGTAGGAAGGTTGATGGCTTCCCAGATTGCAAAACAGAAGTGAATTGATAAGAAAGGTGGTAAGAAGGTTATTTCCTGATTGAATCACATAATTATACAGTTAGCACTGAGTTCTGTTTTTAGAGACTGAAGTTAAAATTTACTTCCTGGGAATGGAGGTGATTGTATGTTAGGCATCTAAGAAAAGAGTGAAGAGCATTAATCAGCAATGCATTTACTTTTATAAATCCAAGTTATTTTCTGAGAACCTCAGGAAATTTCCTTGAATTCTAAACACTCCAATTACTCTTTAGATCTTTTAGTAAATTTTTACAAATGAAATTTATATTTCTACTACACATTTCTAATATTGGGGGTTTTAATTTTTACTTTTTCTCTCTGCTTCTTTATTTAAGTGGCATTTAAAAAGATAAGGAAACATTTATATAGTCCCCCAGTACTTTGCCCCAAGAAAGTACTCAACAAATGGTTTTGACTGAATACCCAATGTGTATTATAATAGTAGCATAGCGGAAAATTCTTTCTTGCTAAAGAGAAAAATTAACCCTATCCAGTCCTTTTTTGCATATAAACTAAGGTTATCTCTTATCCTTAAGATTATCCTTAATTTTGCTATAAAATCGTTCTGCTTTGAAAACTGCAGAGATGCAGTTTCTAGGAATATAAAATAGCAAGTATTATTTTAAAGTAGCTAGAATCAAATAAACCACAAACATTAATTAAAATGATAAAATAATAATTAGTATTTTTATCAATGAAGACTCATATGCATAACTCATTTTCCAAAACAGCAAAATCATTTTGCTCAATCATCTAATTATGTATTTATTTTGTTTTTCACTTTGTAAACTTTAATTTCTCTATAACTCATAATTACTTCGAGTCTATTTGTAACATTGACATTTTTCATAATATTAGGAGGTTTAAGTCTTATTGAGGCATTCTTTCTACTGTAAAAACACAATGAAATATCATATCAAGATTGTAAGCTATTTCCCATGCGATTGGCTTCAGCAGAATATTTTGATTTACATCACACATGCTTTACTACTTCCAATTCCCTCTTTACTTTTTAGTACAGATCATGCAAGGAACAGACCACATTGCCCAGATATTCCAATAATACTCAGATACAGAGTGTATCTCTCCCACATTCCAAAATCCTGGCAACTCTAGGCCATATACCAAGTCAATGAATTACCAAATATTCATTTTGTAATTAAAAGAAGAAATGCAGTTCTTGAAGGCAAGCATTTGTTTATTTTACCAATTTAAAATTACCTTTATAGTAGGGATGGAGCCTCTCATTGGTTTGTGAACATACACAGAGGCTTTGTATCAGCCAGCTATTGCTGATTGTAACAAAACATCCCAATTCTAAGTGGCTTAGAATGAGCATTTATTTTCACGGGTCTGTGAATAGGCAAAGGGGAGCCCTGCTCCTGGCCAAAGCTCATTGGATCAAGGGCTGCTCCGCATGTTTTTCATCTTCCTCCATCATATCTGAAGACAGCATTATAAAATGAATTTCTTTTAGCAATGAAACAGCTTCCCCTTTCCCTGACTGCTTTCTGCATGCAGAAAGTTGGGGGCCCCAAAATATTTTTGTTTTATTTTTGTCTTATTTACTATTTAAAGCAGGATTAGTACCTTTTAGTTCAGATTTATGGCACTTTTGTAAGATATCTCTTCCAAATAGCTTGTGGGCATTCTATGTATCTGATTCCACCATTCTTGGAGGTAAACATCTTTCCCTCCAGACTTAATAATTTGGTTTTGGGGCATATCTGGCCCACACATTTCCTAGAAGACCTATCGCCTACTTGAAAGTGTCTACTAGAAACTACCTTATCATTTCTAGAGAATTATTTTTAAAGATTGTATTTAATTATTTGAGAGGTAGAGAGAGAGGACAGGGAGAGAGAGAATCTGAAGCAGATTCTGCACTGAACATAGTTCAATATGGGGCTCAATCCTACAACCAGGAGATCATGACCTGAGCTGAAACCAAGAGGTGGTCGCTCAACCAACTGAGCCACCGAGATGCCCCATTTCTAGAGAATTTAACCAAAGGGTATTGGAATTATATCCTTAACTTGGTTTTTACCCTGAGCATAATGTCTGCACTCTTGTTTTGAAATTTTGCTAGCAGAAGAGTATAGAGATGAGAAAAAGTTCTAGTTTCCAAGCCAATAATTCTGCTTGCAAACTGATCAATTCTTTCCTGAGCCTACATGTTGCAGAATTGTATTACATGCAGCTATCATGATTTTGATGTCCACCTGGCTGCCATCTTACTCAAGTGGACAAGTTCTTAAGTTCGTGTACTATATTATATGTTACTGCAGGCAACAACCCTACCAAATATTTCAGCATTTCATATGGTCATCAATTCATCCTGATTTGTCCATGACTTTCCTGGTTTTAGCAATGAATGTCCCACATTCCAAGAAATCTCTCAGTTTTAGACAGGCTGTAATAGCTAGTTACTGTACTACTATATAACTCATAACATGGCTTGCAAATTTTAAAGATTCCTATTACAATATTCTTATATCTTTTAACAGGTTGCTCATCTACCACTTCACAATTCTAAATATATATATAATTATAGCACTCCACTTAACAGCAACAATTTCTATAACAGTATAACAATGCATCTCTAAACAGAGCAGCTTCAAATAACAATAATTTATTATTGTTCCCGTGCCTGGGTGGTTGACCGATTGAAGCAGGGCTCATCTGGGGACAACTAAGTTCCACATCCTAGTTCCTAGTTCCACATCCTAGTTCCACCTCCTAGTTTCCCCATCTCCAAGAAGGAGCTGAGTGCTATGAATTCAGATGAGCTAATATCATTTCCTTTGAAAGAGTACTTCAAGCAGTATGAAGTGGGACTCCAGAATCTGTGCCATTCCTACCAGAGCCGTGCTGACTCACGGGCCAAGGCCTCCGAGGAGAACCTGCGCACTTCTGAGAGAAAGCTCCGAAAGACAGAGGAGAAGCTGCAGAAGCTGAGGACCAACATCATGGCGCTCCTGCAAAAGGTGCAGGAGGAATCTGTGGTTCCAACCCTGGCTGCACAGCATCCTGACCAGGAGGGCTGGAGGTGGTGCGGCTGCCTGGGCCTCATCCCAACCAGACCCACGGACTTAGACATCAACACAGATGATGAGCTGGATGCCTACATCGAGGACCTGATCACCAAGGGGGACTAAGGGGCTCAAGACAAAAATCAGCTCCTCTGCCCTTCAAGGCAGAGTTCTTGGGGGGTGATGTTTTGTTCATGGGTGGTGGACTTACCTTGGTTTGACTCACATGAGACTTTGTACTTTTGGAGGGAAAAATACTCTGATTCTTTGAATCTTCCTCCCTAAGTTTATAAATATTTATTTTTTAAAAGAAATAAGATGCTGCACCTGCAAAAAAAAAAAAAAAAAACTCTGATTCTTTGAATCTTCCTCCCTAAGTTTATAAATATTTATTTTTTAATTTATTTAAATATTTATTTTTTTATTTATTTCTTTTTAATTGTCTCTTATCTTCTTTGGACCAGTTAGATAACCTTGCTGAATTCCTGTTATGGTAATGGCTGTGACATAAGAACAAGCCCAATCATACAAGCATAGTTCAAGTGGCCAAGCCCAAGGTCAACAAACAGGGAAACAGACTGCAGCTTTAATGGGAAGGAGGGGTGAAAGAATAGCAAATAGATTTTATTACACTTAAGTATTTTTACTATGTCACACTATATTTAGCTATTCAGGTGTACTTCATTTAAGCGTGAGGTTTAAGTTCTCTTAAATAAATACCATCATACCATACCAAAGGTCAATTTACCAGCCTTCAAGATTTTGTTTCCATTGTCAGAGTGCTACCAGGAAGTAAACGGCATATAAGAATACTACAAATTTACTAACCATCTCAGAAGGAGAGAGAAAACCAGAATCAAGAAAAGGCATGGACAAAGCTGTAATCATGGTGATCAAAAAATGCCAGGAGCATTTAAAGAGGAGAGAGCTAACAGAAGAACCAACTGACAGCTGCCCACCCTGTGTAGCAATTGACTTTTCTTTGGTTATTTTTACTATTGAATACAATCTTTCTGCTAAGTTGATTGCAACCAGAATTTTTTGTAATGCTTCTTTTCCTGGTTTTCCAATAGAAAGGTCACTGTCCTATTAAGTCTTTTTAAAAATTAATATAGCTGTTTTCCATCCTAAAAGTAGTTTGTGGTTACTACAGAGAATACAAATATTTAGAGGTAAAAAGAAAGAAATCCAGAATCCTACAGCCTTGATACAGTCATCCTAAACATGATAGAGCATCTTTTTATATTCATTTTCCTATGTGTATTTTCCATAAATGTAATAAAAATAGTACGCAAAAATAGTTTCTACTCAAATTATACCTTCATTTTACAGCTTGCAAGCCTGTTCATCTGCATAGCTTCCATTTCAAACCCCTATGTCAAACAGGCTTTCTTTTACTGCTGTTTTTCTGAATTGAAATAGGATATTCTTTTCCCATGTGCTAGGCTCTTAAAAGAGAAGGGGCTCATAAAAAAACAAAACTAAAAAAAAAAAAACTATAGTACAGAATTGTATACAAACTAAATGCAAAACATAGTACAAAAATGCAAAAGCTTTTGAATTTTTACCAGGCTTCTTTCCTAGTTTTGACCTGCCTAAAGCACTCTGATTGCTAGGACTCGCAAAATGTAATGCACCAGTGATGAGCCTCAGTTCCCCCAGCCCACACTTTACCCACAGTCACAAAGATTTCCTTCCAAACATTTGTTGTTGCAATCTAGGGATGGGTTCAGATGTTGTTAGTTCAAAGACTCCTATTCAGGCTGTTCTGGAATGGTCCATGGCTATCATGTCAGAGGGTACATCTGCTTGGTTTTCAGGTTGAATTTCTGAGTCCATTCAAATTTCTGAAGACTTATTTGGGTGATGAAACATAGTCTGTGCCTTTTTAAAAAGACAATAATCCTCATCCTTAGAAAAACTTCTTCCTGGAGTCTATTAATATAGGCATGTCAAAATAAACATGCTGATTTCAAATCCTCGTTGACAGTGTGTGAGAGATTTTGCCTTATTCGGTGACTTATATTTGCTAGTTAGTTGTTGGAAGAATTTGTTGTAGGGATGCTAATCAAGAGATATTTTAAGAAAAAATCATCAACTTAATTATTTTTATTTGTTTATGCATCTGGGTTTCATTTGGATTTTATTTTCCTTAAAATTCAATCATAATAACTCTTGTACACACATTACAATGCTGACAAAAGGTCCATTTGAAAAGCAGGAAGTCCCATTTTTTTCCAGTCCACAAACCACTCCCTACTGGCAACAACTTTCAATTCTTCAAGTTATTTCTTCAAGTATTTACTCTGAATTTTACTACTTTCCCTTAATTTATTCATCTAACAAATTATTTGCTAATATTTTGTGATGCTGGATGACCATTTAGCCTTCTCAAAATTACCACATTCTGTACTCAAACTGACAAATAATATTTACATTATTATAATGGTCATGCAAATATTATTCAGAGCCAAGTAATGGTCTCTCTCTATATATATATATATTTTCATTTTCTTACTTTTCCTTCATTTATGATTTTTTGGGGGTCTTTTTCTTTTACTTCTATGGCTGACAGTTACAGTTGAGAGCTCCAATGAAGCATGCCTCTCTTCGTCCATGCCCTTTGCAATGTAACTTTGCTATTCGTTGTTCATTCCAGGAACAGCCTTTTCCTCTTCCTCCTGAATCTGGGCTGTAATTTGACTTGTTTTGACCAATGAAATGAGAATGAAAGGATATTGTTCTACTTCCTAGATTCAGTCTCAAAGGACCTCAATGGAGTTTCTGCTTTTACTCTGTAGGAACCATGAGACAACACGAAAAAAGAAGCCAAGGTAAAACACCCCAAGGAGTGAGAGAGGCCATGCCACCCTAACCCTTAAAGACCTTACATAACGAATGTAAATGTAATTCTGCCCAACCAGCAGAATAATTGCCCTAGAATCATGAGAGGCAATAATCCACTGTTGTTTCATGTAAATTGTGTATCCCACAGAAATAATGAAATAATTACAAAGAACATGGAGTGAGCTTATAACATAGTGTTCAACAGAAAGGAAAAAAAAGAAATTAGAATGAGATGGATCAATCATTAGTACTTATATTACTTAAATATATGCATTCAAAATAATACCCATTTGCACAGTTATCACAGATACAAACAATACATAAAAAATATATCAAAATGGTTTCTTATGGTGAAAGAAGAAATGAAGTGTGGCATAGGATTAAAGGAAATAAGAAAATTAGGAGTGGAATATTGCAAAGACCAATGACAATAATGGCCATAAAGTGAGGAGTGTGATGAACTCAGCTTTCTGCCTACGAGGTACCCTTCCCTCCCCCAAAAAATCTACCACACACATCCCACTTACCTTACCCAGGCTCATTAAATCAAAAACTTTTTAGTGGTACCCAGTCATTGCTATCATTTTATTGCTCCCCAGGCAATGGTAATGTGATAGACAATCATGGCTGATAACTATTAATCTGGCATCATAAAGTTCTTTTCTAAATTTTAATTAATTAATTAATTGATTAATAAGCTTTCTGTGTTTGTCTGTTTGTTTGTTTTCCTGGACTTCTCCTCCTAGAATCTTCCACCTCCAATCTATCTTTATCTGTAGTTTTACAGCCCATCCTGAAATTCCTTGTTGCTACTCTCTTCAGTCAGTTGCACTGTTTCTTGTATCTTAGCTTTTTACCTCAACTGGTTTACTCACTTCTTTTTATGAAGTACATTCTTCAGTATCCTAGCAATAAAGTGTGCACTGGAGATCAATTCTATAAACCTTTTCATGCTTACAGATGCCTTACTCTGCCTTTATACTCACTTCATAGTCTTGTGAGAAATAAATTTATGAATAGAAAATCAGTTGGTGTTCTTTGGCTCTCATTTTTTTCCTTTTATATATAACTGACTTTTATATATTTATTTTTCTACCCTTCACCTATCCCTATCAACTCCAAACCAGGAGCTTTTAGAGGTTAGCATTTAGCTTTTAAGTTTGTCATACAGAGTTACATGTTTTAATCCCCACATACACGAGGACTTTAAATTATCTCTTATAACTGATATCTAGGCTAAGATACCATTGTCAAAGAGTACACTCTGTATGATTTGAATCATTTGAAATTTATTGAGACATGATTTATGGACTAGCACATGAATAATATTTGTAATTATGTTATATATGCTCAAAATAATGTATATTTTATGGTTGTTGGGTAAAATATTTTATATATGCCACTAGGGTAAAACTATTAAAATGTTTCTTAGATACTCTTCATACTAGGTGAACATTTTGGCCTGTTTCACTAATTACTAATAGAAATGAGTTTAAAAAGAGGTAAAACATACCTAAAATTCCTGTGGAACTACTTATGACCCCAAAGAGTTGAAACAATCCTGAACAAGAAAAGCAAAACTAGAGGCATCACACTTCCTATTTCAAACTATACTACAATGCTATAGTAATTAAAATATTATGGTGTTGGCATAAAAACAGACATATAGAACAATGGAACAGAATAGAGGGTCCATAAATAAGCCCACACTAATACATGAACTAATTTTCAACAAAGGCACCAAGAATACACAATGAAGAATGGATAGTCTCTCTAATAAGTGATGTTGGGAAAACTGGATATCCTTATGCAAATTAATGAAACTGAGCCTCTATCTTACATTACATGCAAAAATCAGCTTAAATTAATAAAACGCTTAAACATAAAATAAAAAACCATAAAAATCTTCGGAGAAAATAGGGAGTAAATTCCTTGACATTGGTTTTGGAATTATTTTTGGGATCTGACACCAAAAGCACTGGCAAAAAAGAAAAGTATAGAAAGAAACAAAAATAAACCAGTTTGACTACATCAAAACTATCTTCCGCACAACTATGGAAACCATCAACAAAACGAAAAGACAACCTACAGAATGGGAAAAATATTTGTAAACCACCTATTTTATAAGGAGTCAATATCCAAAACATATAAGAAACTCTTACAACTCAATGGCAAAAATAAATCCTCAGTAACACAATTAAAAAATGAGCAAAGGAACTGAGTAGACAACTTCTGAAAAAGACATGCAAATGGCTTACAGGTATATGAAAAGATGTCAACATCATTGATCTTTGGGACGTGCACGTCAAAACCACAATGAAGTCTCATCTCATACCTGTTTGAATGGCTATCATCAAAAAGACAAGAGCTGGGCGGCCCGGGTAGCTCTGCGGTTTAGCGCCCCCTTCAGCCCTGGGCGTGATCCTGGAGACCCGGAATCGAGTCCCACGTCAGGCTCCCTGCATGGAGCCTGCTTCTCCCTCTGCCTGTGTCTCTGTCTCTCTCTCATCTCTGTTTCTCATGACTAAATAAATAAAATCTTTTAAAAAATATTTAAAAAAATACAAGAGCTAATTAACATCAGTAAGGATATAGAGAAAAGGGAACTCTTATGTACTGTTGGTAGGAAAGGGAATGTAAATCGGTACAGTCACTATGGAAAACTGTATAGAGATTTCTCAAAAAAAAAGTGACTACCAATTAAAATTGATTACCATATGATCCTGAATTCCACTACTATTTTTTTAAAGGACTACTAAGTCACTACCACTAAGTCACTATATTGAAAAGAATACTGTACCCCCATGTTCACTGCAGCATTATTCACAACAACCAAGACACAGAAACAACCTACGTGTTGATCAATGGACAAATAAATATTCAGCCAATAAAAAGGAGATCTTGCCATATGCAACAGCATGGATTAATCTGGAAGGCATTATGTAAGTGAAATAAATCAGAGAAAGGCAAATTCCGTATGGCATCACTTATATGGGGAAATCTTTAAAAAAAAAAAATAGTTGAACTCAGAGAAACAGACTATAGAAAGGTGGTAACGGGGCTGGCCACTGGAAGAAAAAAGGAGATTAGCCAAAAGATACAAACTTTAAAGTTTTAAAAAGAATGTGTTCTGGAGACCTAATGTGTTCTGGTGACTATAGTTAATATATATTTGAAATTTGCTAAGAGAGTAAATCTTAAGTGTTTTTACCATATATATATAAAACGTTAATTATGTAAGATAATGAATATGTTAGTTAGCTTGATTGGGGTAATCATTTCATAGTGTATATGTATATGAAATCATCAGACTGTACACTTCATAAAATATTAGAATTAAGTTTGTCAATTATACCTCAATAAAGCTGGAAAAAAGGGGTTCTTGGTACACAGGGAGACACTGAACAGTATTTGCTGAGTAAATGAATGCCTAACTTGATATATATGACAATAACTAAGTAAATAAATAAAATCAACCACTATGATTATGGATTTTTTTCCAATTGCCTTACATAATTTAAGAACATTATTGAAACAAATCAAAATACACACTTTCTTGGCGAATCGAATCTTAACAGCTTTTTGAAGTAATTTTTATATCTAATAATGCTTTTTTGCAACAAAGTATTTTGAATATCAGAAATGTACTTAAAGTTGCTTTCTTTTGGTTGGTATTTACATGCCTATCTGAATGTAAATGTTACATCAAACCTTTTTATATTCCATTTCAGATTTATCACAATTTGTGATTGGATTTTTTTATTTTATTTTTTATCAAATAATTATCATCTTTGAATTTGAACATACTTGAACATTAGCATATATATAATATGATGGCTGCAATATTTACATTTAATTCTATCATCTTTTTTGTGCTTTCTATTTGTCCTCTGTTTTTCTGTTTTTGCCTTCTGTAGAATTCTATGATTATTTTGTTACTTTGTCTTTTGTACCAGTATGAGAGTTTTGTTTCTTTCGTTGGCTACCATAGTGGAAAGAAGGGAGTTACATAGCTAACCTCTAATTCATTCCTTTCCAGATTACAGGAAGGATATACACAAGGGAAAGAAAATAAGGCAGGTGACCTGGCCTAATTTCCTGATCAACATGACTACTGGTATTCTATGTAAATAGATCAATGATATTTTCTAGGTGGCGAGTCTTTATGGAATATTTTATTTATTTATTTTTAAAGACTTTATGCTTTAAAATGAGAGACCCAAGAGAGAGAGACACACGAGAGAGAGAGAGAGAAGCAGAGACAAAGGCAGAGTGAGAAGCAGACTTCCTACAAGGAGCCCAATGCGGGACTCAATACCAGGATTCCAGGATCATGACCTGAGCAGAAGGCAGATGGTCAACCGCTGAGACACCCAAGTGTCCCATTATGGAATGTTTTAAACAGCAATCTCAGGCTAAAGGATTACTTATATTAGTAAACCTTTTAGAATCCATAAATTTATGAAGCACATTTCTCTAAGAATATATCAGATAAGCTGGGAGTATGAAACAGACATGAATGAACACAAAGTATTTTGTGTTCACACTCCTCATACTCCCAGCTGTGTGAGGTGATTATGTGCCTCACTTAGAAGTGACTTCCAGTCTGGACCAGAGACTGGATATCCCCTAAGAGAAGGAAAGACTTGAGTAGCTACCTCCATGCCCATACCTCTCTCCCTGCTCTGCATAGCCTCTTTATCACCTCTATTCTTGAAATTAACAATAAAGCCTGAGAAGGGGTAGGAGTTTGATTTGAAAATCAGGTCTTTTGATTAGTTCATCTGGATTTCAACATGCATTCTCTACTTTTCAAATCCAACATGAATCAAAATTTTTGCTCTCTTACTTGATAAAGTAATTAAATTATTGAAAGAGTTTATTCTCTGTCAATCTATGTCCCATTTCTCTATTGGTTTTCATTATTTATTTTATAATCCAAAAGATTTTCTTGTGTTTGGAGTTTTTTTCTTATTTGTTTTGTTTTTTTTTTTTTTTTTTTTGTTTTCGTTTTGGTTTTTTTTTTGGTTTTCGTTTGGTTTTTGTTACAATTTATGCTCATTGTCACCCCTTCTCAAATATGTACTCCATTGTTTTGGCTCTTCATTTTTTCTTATCCCTCAAATTTTCCACTTTTGGATCACTTTGCTTTACACTAATATATATCCTTTATAATTTAGTGTACTTCTGTGGGTGGTGAATTATATGTTTATATACTTCTTTGAAAATGTGTATTTTAAAAAAAGAAAGAAATGTGTATTTTGAAAGTGATTTTGAAATACATATTCATTGGGTATAGCATTCCAGGTTAGATTTTTTCTTAAATCAAAGTTTTCTCATTCTATTGTAAATATATATTACAGAAGATATAAGTAATAGATTACTATAATTTCATACTATCCTCAAAGTCTCTTATTTTCTTTGTTGTGTTTTCCATATTTTCCTCTGTATTCTTCAATAATTCTGAATAATAAGCTTCATTCAGTTGTGTTTAATCTATAGTCTTCAACTTTAATTTTTGTGTTTTCCACTTTTAGTTTCTGTTTATTTTCCAAATCAGTATTTTACATTTATAGTTTCTTATTCTCTGTAATTATTTCCAAGATTTTTCCTCATGTCTTTTAGGGTTCGTTATTTATTTGGTTATTTCATAACCTGTGTCTAATAATTTCAATATCTCAAATTTTTATGCCTTTGGAGTTTTTTATGTTTTTCACTGATTTTAATTCATTGTGTTCTATTGTGTGTCTAGTTATTTCAGGCTATAACTTGAACACTGTGGGAAAATTAATTTATGAGGTAATTTGAGGTCTGGGTTAGGAGATCTTTTTCCCAGAAAAGAAGTTCATTAGCTTCATCTGGAATCCCATAAGCACTATATTTCCAGGAAATATTTAGTCCAATTTTTACATGTGAAGGTCACTGGACCATTCAGGTGCCGAACACTAAACTGATTGATAAGGTCCTGATAATTCCAATTATTTTTGCCATGAAATTGTAGCCAATCAGGTCCCAACTTAAGATGGGGAAGAGTATCAGACTCTATCTTGTGCAAAACCTGGTTTGGGGCTCTTATCTCTTTTTCCTTTAATGCTGACAAAAACACATCTCTGTTTCCTAGCTGTTTGGTCTACATAAGCAAATGTCCACAGGGTAAAAGCAATTTGTAGTGCTAGGTTTAAATGTATGGATTCTTATCTTTTCCTAAAAATTTGGATGGATTAATAGTGATATTGTTAGCATTTCAGTTGCTTTTTTGAAGTTTTTCTTTTTTTAATAATGGCTACAAAGCTTATATGATTTTTATATAAAGAGAAATGGAAAACATTAATGTCATGTAACTTTTTTTAAGCAAACACTTGTATCGTGCTTTGCTCTTATTATTATTTTTTTTAAGATTCCTTTATTTATTCATGAAAGACACAGAGAAAGAGAGACAGAGATACAGCCAGAGGGAGAAGGAGGTTCCATGCAGGGAGCCCAATGCGGGACTCGATCCCAGATTCCAGGATCACACCCTGAGCCAAAGGCAGACGCTCAACCACTGAGCCACCCAGGCATCCCTGTAACTTTTGTTTTTCTATCATTTCTCTTCATAGTTCTTGTCCGATGAGACTATATTGCTGCTGTTTTATTTAAAATGAAACATAAGAATATGTTAACGGCAAGGGCGACTCGATGGTACAATCAGCTAAGTGTCTGATGATTTCAGCTCAGATCATGATCTCAGGGTCTTGATATGGAGCCCATGTGTTCGGCTCTGTGTTCAGCAGGGTGTATGCCTGAGATTCTCTCTCTCTCTCTCTCTGTGCCTTTGCCCCTCCCTCCTGCTCTCTCAAATAAAAACATAAATCTTTTTAAAATATATGCTAATGACAAAAAATGATGACAAAATTCCCCATTTAGAAGTCATTTTACACATAGAAAAACCAAGTGATCCCAAATAATCACTATTAATTCAGTTCTAAAAATGATCAAACTAAACAAATTTATAACTTGAATGCTAATAACAGTATCTTAAACTAAATAAAAAATTATGCCTGAACTTTTTATATGTAAACTTTATATTTGTAAAAAAAAAAAAACTGTTCAAAACTACAGGTATATAATCTCTTCCTCAATATAAGTAGTTATTTTTCCTGAAAACAAAAATATGAAGGATTAAGAATGAGGTAAATTCACCATTTTATCAAATGAATTTAGAATAGATTATCCAGGTGGCTTTGAGTTTTCTCCTCTCCTCCCAATGCCTCTCTTATCCCCTGAGTTTCAGATATTCAAAAGTACATGTTTGAGTTTGATAGTTACAGAGACTTCATAATATGTAAGTCTACTTCCACTTTTTAACATTGTAGCCAAATGTTTAGTTTGTGAAATAAACCATCCAATTAAATTGTCAAAAAACAACTTCTTATTGATAAAATTATGCTTCCCTTATTTGAGTGGAGTTATATTGCATATGCCTAAATATTCTGAATAATCTTGGAATAAACTCATAAAGTTTACATCTAAAAGTTAATAAATAAGTTTGTATTCTATAAAAACCAAAATTTAAGCAAACAATTATAGCCATTATCCAATTTTATTAATTCTTAACAAGCTGGCATATGTCCTTCCTAATTCAAGTAATGTATTCATGTACTAATGACTCATAAAACAGAACCCATAAATTTTATCTTAATGGAGAAGTATTTCACATTTATTTTAGAAGATTTATCATGATTAGGAAAGTTGCATGCTTTGCTTTGTTCCAAAATAACTTTCTCATGGGACATTAACTTCTGAAAGTCTGTCCTGTAATATTATATATCCGTAAGATATTTTAATGTCTTATGTATCTTTCTTTATATTCATTCCCAAGTTTTAAAATTACTTCCTTAATACAATCAAAGCTTTTTCCATGTTATATTTTCAGAAGCAAAAGCAAGTCACTTTCTTACAGTACAGCTAAGAGTTGTATATATTCTTCTGGGGGATATAATGGGAGTTTTAGATGTGTATAAGGAGTAAGTTTACAGTTTTCTAAATGATTTGTGGATGTAAAATGCATCACCCTTATGTCTTATTTGCATTTATTTTTCTGCCTTTTGTACTAAAGATAAGCTAATTAACTCCAATGTGTTTAACAGGCTAATATAATAAATATTTCCAGAGAAGAGTAAATCATATTCAGTGCAGCAGTGTTTGCACTGATTCATACTATCATGAAACAAAAATTAAAATTAAAATATCCTTAAGAGCAAAATCTATTCTTAAGAATTAAAAACAAAATTTCACAAACAAAATGATTGGATAATAAAAAAATGGCTGAGTAATTTGAATTATCCTCAATTACTCCAATATTTTTATGGATATATCTTTTAAAATTTTTGTATTAAAAATGTATGTACAACCAATCTCTAAAACTTTTTCATTTTGCAAAAATGAAACTCTACATCCATTTAACAATGAACTGCCTATATCCCTCTCCCAAATAAAATACATGCATAAATGAAAAAAATTTTTAAAATAAGACACAGTGACAATGGCTCTTGCCTACACAGGATCCATTTCTCCTTTCTTTTTTTCCAATAGAACTTAGATTTAACTCAAGTAGTCTCTCTATTGCCAATTCCAAGGTGAGTGTAAACCAATAATAAAATACCTATCTCTAATGACTGACTCAGGGGTCCTTAGGACAATCACCATATGACGTTCTCCTGTTCATCATTATTGCTCTTTAGGAGTGAGCATGTGCACTGAGTTTACTAACCAGACAATGAAGAAAAATTTATAATCCATACTAGGAAGATGGATTTACTTTCTTTCTCCAACTAACCTTAAAGAAACAAGCTGCTTCATTGCTACTGAAAACCACATTATAACTGACCAAGAGAGCCTTTGTAGCCTCCCCCCACCCCAGCTAAACCACGCTTGAGACAGGTTTCTTTCTGACTCAGCAGTCCCTGACTTCCCTTTTCTATAAGATTTACTTTAGAAAACTTGTCATTGTAAATCTTGTTTTGCCCTTTTGAGATAGAAATCTTTAAAAAAAGACTTGCCAGTTTTATAGAACAGGACTTTCTCAAGGACTTAAAGCCATCTTCTTTAAATGTAAGCATCCAGGAAAATGCCTCTCCCTCCCAATTTCATGGGAGAGTAGGAGCCTACCTTCTGCAGTCCCCTTGCTCCAAGTTCTAAAGCTAGTTCCTAGTATGGAAGGATGAGATAGCTTAGTTTTCTTTTAAGTAAAGCCAATTAGCAATTAGCCAGTTGGGATAGGCCACAGAGATGGCCCATGATACACTCCCCTGAACTCTTAAAAATCCTCCTACTTTATATCATAGTTAAGTTTAGACTCAGTTGTGAGCACACTCTCCTATTGCAATAGCTTTATTATTATTATTATTATTATTTATTGAAGTATAATGAACATACAGAGTTATATCAGTTTCAGGTGTACAATAAAATGATTCAACAATTCTATATATTACTCAGCATTCATCCTGATAAATGTACTGTTTTTTCTTAAGATTTTATTTATTTATTTGAGATACAGATATATATATATAGAGAGAGAGAGAGCATGAGCAAGGGGAGAAAAGCAGAGAAAGAGAGACAGACTCCCCACTAAGCAGGGAGCCCGACATTGAGGATCGATCCCCAGATCCCGGGATCATGACTTGAGCTGAGAGCAGACACTTAACTGACTGAGCTACCCAGGACGATGTATATGCTGTTTATCTCCTTTATCTCTTTCATCCATCCCCACTTTCCACTTCCCCTCTGGAAACTACCACTGTTTTCTCTGTATTTAAGAGTCTAGGGTTTTGTTCATTTGTTGATCTCTTTTTTGTTTGTTTTGTTTCTTAAATTCCATATATGAATGAGATCATATGATATTTATCTTTTTCTGATTTACTTCACTTAGCACTATACCTTCTAGATCCACCCAATAGCTTTGAATAAGATATTCGATGTCTCTTTGACTTTGCCTAGTGCAAATTTTGCTTTGACATACTCATGAAGTTTGTCAGCCTGAGGACAAAAACATTGATGTAAGGAAGAGTGTACAGAGAAGAAAACCAAGGAGCAATAGAACCACAACCCTGATGATGCCTGTCTAGAATTCACCTTATCTTTTAGGCCTTCTGTCATGGGAGACAGTAAGTGTCACAAATGTTTAAGTCAACTTGACTGAGAACTTTGTGGACATTTACAGTCATTCACAATCTTACACTTTAATATCAGATAATAAATATTAAATTACTGTTGACTCATAACAAATAATAACTGAAGTCGGAAGTTGAAGTAATACTTTCTTCTCTGCTAAGTTTAGACTGACTATAGATCAAAGCTGTGAAAATTATAGAAAAACATTGTATCAATGTTGAAAAATTTCCTTCCAGTAAGGATAGAATTTTTTCCAAAGAATCTAAACTAATCAAGTTTAAATACATTCATTTTATTGTGCTCAGATCTTAGGACAGTGTCCAAAGCCTCTGAACTATGAATAAATGTGAATTGATTGAATGACCATTCACCTACACCTAATACATAGTAATTTTATCTAAGTCATATTAAAACCAAAAGAGATTACTTAAAAAAGGATATTTTCATAAGAAATTATATATCTATTTTTAGATGACTGTCAGCACATTCCATATATATTGAATGAATGAATGTCTTCTGTATTTTGCAAAAAGAAAAACTTAACAAATTAGAAGTCACAAGGGAATACAGATTCATTCACTGCTTTTTTTTTTTTTTTTTTTTTTTTTTTTTTGGTCTTTCAATGAAAAGGAATCAGGTATAATACAGAATTACACAGCCGAATACAGGAAAAGGCTTAATGCCTATGCAAAGTATTTATGCAAAACTATCAGCTTAAAGGAGATCAATAGTAAACTGTCAAATTGCTACACTGGCAAGTCGGCAAGCTTGGCAATTAAGAAACAGAAAACTCTTTGGACATACATACCTCTCCTTTCACTGCCAACATGGAAGACATGCTGCCTGTAGCCCATTGGTTCTGTGTCATCAACTGGATGACACAGAACGCTAGAACGCTATCAGAGAATCCTCATTCCTATGTTCTGAGAAGTATCTGGCAAGACCTACTCATTTCTCTCAGGTGCTGCACTCCACTGCAGGTGATAGAATCTTCCTTGAGAGAATCCAACTTCTGAAAGAAAAAAGAAAGCCAACTTCAGCCCTTAAGCCATAGCACAGAGTCAACAATTGCTTTTTCACAACTTTTAAATATTCATGAATCTCCAATAGTTGGAGGCAATGAGGAGACTAAGCTAGTCAGGAGAGGAATGCTGTCTCTGTGTTAATGTGATAAGAAATGGTATGAAAGACTTATGGTATTAAGCATTTCAGCTGTATCATATTAGCACTGTATCATAGACCTTGCTTTTCTCCAGCACAATACAGAAATCATTATTATGTTAAGACTTTCTTCCTAAGAAATAATTGGGGGAAAAAAGCTAATGGGATAGAAGATCTAAAATACATTGAGATTTTAACATTTTTCCTTAAAAAGAGGAAATCTTTAAAACTCTTCCCCAAACTGAAATAGTTTGAAAACATTTAGTTTACAGTGTCTTCCAGAAATGTCATAAAATAATTTTTGTTCAAAAATTTGTATTACTACTTCTCTATTGGCAGAAATGTGGTTGTTATGTGCACATGGATGTGTTTGGAGAGTGTGTATCTGACTGAATATGTGTGAAGGTCTGTGTGGGATGTGAGTACAAGGTATGTGAATGTGCTTCTACAAGAATAGGCAGTAAACATAAAATTAGAGCTGAGAAGGGTCCATGAAATCAAGTAAAATGTTGACCTTCATATCTTCCAAATGACTTGTGAAGAAATATACATATCATATATGCACTAGGGAATTCCTGTTCTGTTCTTTAGAAAAATGGACAAATTTTAAAATAAAAATCCATAAGTAAATCAATATTTAATATCTGTAAACAAAATTATCTAAAATGTTTCATCCATAAAATGGCTCAGCTATCTTATTTGAATATATAGAATAGGGGCAGCCCCAGGGGCTCAGCGGTTTAGCACTGCCTTCAGCCCAGGGCATGATCCTGGAGATCCAGTATCAAGTCCCACATCAGGCTCCTGGCTGGAGCCTGCTTCTCCCTCTGCCTGTGTCTCTGCCTCTCTCTCTCTTTCTCTCTCACTCTCTCTCTCTCTCTCTGTCTCTCATGAATAAATAAATAAAATCTTTTAAAATATATATATATATATATAGAATTAAAGGACCTACTTTTTCGATTTACTAATTTCATTTTGGATGGTGGGAGGGGAGGGATAAAGGAAGAAAGGAAGGAATGAAAAGAAAGTGTGAAAAGTTAGAAATTGCTGAAGTAAAACCAATGAATTACTGAAGCAGTAATTCGTAAACGTTCCCTGTGCACATACCAAAAAGACAATCTGTAAACCAGGACCAAAAGATGGAATGAGGCTCTGAGGTGTATCGTTATAAAGCAGCTTACGCAGTGAGAAAGCAGTGACTGTTGACTCTTCATAGTGATTGGCTGCAATATTAGAATTCTCTTAAATGATAGGGAATTGATTAGTGGTTACCTCATACCAATTTTGGAAAAGAGTTCAAGTTTTGCTGATGATTTCCAGTGGCACAAGCAAGAAATGACCCGGGTCATGTTAGTCTTGGAAAATAAGCTAACCTAAGCTTTGTTTGTATGACTAAATTGGTTTTGTCTGCTCAGGGAATTTTCAAGGCTGGTCTCCATTTGCTTTTCATTTTAACAAAAGAAAGGAAAGAAAGAAACAGGGTGGGAGAGAGAGAAAGAGAGAAGAAAACACCAAAAGCTCTGATCCTGATAGGTACACAATTAGCCCATAAACCTCTGGGCTTCTCTAGGCAACTACTCAAAGACCCGTTCCCCTAACCACTTTCATGCATCCTCAGGCTGCCTTCTGTGATTTTCCCCCCAAAAGTTTAGGGATTAGTGTTGGATGAAGAACACAGAAAAAAAAACGACAAATTCAGGAAGAACCCGTTTTAGACACTGTCAGAACTGAAGACAGAACAGGAAAGGAGTTCAAGGATTCTCAGTCCAGTGACCTCATTATACAAATGAAACCAAGTAAGCACTGGGACACTGTTTTTTCAGTCAGTTGAAGTTGCTATAATGAAATACCATATAGGGGTATCTGGGTGGCTCAAGTCATGATCCCAGGGTCCTGGGATCAAGCCTGTTGAGCAGGGGGCCTGCTTCTCCCTCTTTCTCTGCCCTTCCTCCCTACCCCTACCCCCTGCTCCTACTCCTAGTACTCTCAAATAAATAAATAAAATCTTTTTAAAAAAATAAAAGAAATATCATAGAGACTAGGCTGCTTAACAACAAAAATTTATTTCCCATGTTTCATTAATGAAACATGAAATTAATCTGAGATTAATGTACCAACATGGTCAGTTCCCTTTCACACTTTCCTTGGTATCATACGCTGAGGAAGATCCCTTGTCTCTTCTTTTTTTTTTTTTTTTTAGATTTCATTTATTTATTTATGAGAGACATAGTGAGAGAGGCAGTGACAGGCAGAGGGAGAAGCAGGCTTCCTATGGAGTGCCCAATGCAGGACTCGATCTTGGGACTCTGGGATCACACCCTGAGTGGAAGGCAGAAGTTCAACCACTGAGCCACCCAGGCTCCTCTCTTTCTCTTTTTGTAAGAGCACTGATCTCATCATGAGGGTCTCACTCTCATGGCCTAATCCAACCCTAATTACCTCCCCCAAACCCCTCCTCCAAACACGATCAACATATAAATTTGAGGGAGACATAAACATTTAGTCTGTAGCAGACACTGAGACTCACCTGAGGACCCTGTCTCAGATATTCTGAAAATTGGTCTAATACAATTTCCACTGCAAGATGACCCAATACTTGTTATTCAAAGGGGCTAAAAAGTGAAAGAAACAAATAATCAGGGAATTCACTAAAATCTTATCTTTTGCTGGCATATAACTCAACTCTATCCCACCCTCCTCTTTTAAGGTGCTGAGCCATCCTGCCCCCATCCTCTGTTGATCTTTCCCTCTATTCTCTGAATTTTTCTTCCTTTAATTCCCATGATCTCATTCAACAGCATCCCTAGTGCAATTCTTTCCACTGTCAAATGCTACAAAATATTCTACATTCATCATCTCCACTACTGTATTCTCATCTACTCCTTGACATAATAAGCATAGTGCAATCTGGTTTCCAGCTTTCTCACTCTTCAAAGGTAGAACTGAGTAAAATCACACAGTAGGGGATTGCAAATGTTATTAAAACTTCCATTATCTAATGCTCATAGTGACAGGTTTTATGTATGTTGCTCAATTTATCCATCCAAAATAAATTGAAGATTATTTACATTTCAGAGAGGAGAAAACATACTGAAATATTATGTATCTTGTCCATTATTATTCAGTTTGTCTAATGATACAGATCATTGCTGCATATCATCTTTGTCTTATAATTCCTTTGTAACCTTCTTCCAAGTTACATTTAAAAAATATTTTTCCATAAATTCCTCATGATTTAATTTATTTCTCATTCTAATACACCAAACTTGCTGTCACTAACTACTAAATCTAATGACCTCTTTTTCAATCTTGATTTCATTTTCTAATTAATTTCCATTTGATTAATTTCTGGCTTTGGGCATTATCAACTCTCAATCTATTCTGGTATAGAGGGGCATTTAAGAGTGTGAGCTACAGCCAGACAGAACAGAGTTTGAACTTCATCTCTAACACTTACTAGGTATGTCTGACATTAAGTAAATTTAACTGTTCTTTACTTCATTCAACTCATTTTTAAAATTAGGAACATAACATATTCAAAGACTGTGGGGAGGATGACATGAAATAAAGTGTGTAAAGGGCTCAGTACAATGTCTCACACCTAAGCACTCTATTAAGAGTACCCTTTATTCCCTACTGAAATGATTACCTCTTTTGTTGGCCCTACCAATCTGATTTCTCTTTCTCAGCCTCTTATGACAGCATCTTGATTATATAATCCAGATTTCTGCCTTTGACTCTCATTTCCCTCACCATTATCCCAAAATGTTTTTATCCAGTCCATGGTTCACCTGTCACTTCTAAGCTGATTTTTTTAAGAATATAATTACATCTCAAAGTCTCACCTCTCCCCAGAAATTGGCCTGCCTGTCTAAGTACTCTTGCATGTCATTCTTTCTCAAATAAGGAATATGAAACCTAACAAGTTTAATAGATTTGTCACCTTTCCCCATCAAATATGCTCCCAGTTTCCAAAGAAAGAAATTACAGTCATCCAGAAATTTTCTCAATTCTTTACCAATTATCATCCAAATGTATTAATATGGAAAGCACATTCCTCATACCTTGGTTTTCCTATTAACATATCCCTAGCATTTTATTTCATGACCTCCAAATGTCACACTCACTGGGCAACTTGTTCTCCCAAAACATTTTGCTTTAGTATTCCTGAGCATCTTTGGCCATGCTGTTGGCTCTACTTCTTTTCCTGTCCAGTAAATTCTTTTTGTAATATTTTTAACTTTAAAATGCCATTGACTTCCTAAGTCTTAATGGGGATTTCTTTTATGTGCTTCCATTAATACTTTTCAAGTCCTCTTTATGTGATAGGATATCATAATCATTTGCTGTCCTTCTGTTTCCAGAAGTCTGATTATTTCTCACTTTTGTATACAACTAGATCTTGAAGTTCTTTGATACCAATTCATTGAGTATTAATTCATCCCCTAGTAATAATTTTCCCTTTGGGGAAAAAACTAACTCACTCTTATATAAAATTTCTTAGAGTTTCCAGAAAAAAATTTTTTTTTTTTTTTTTTCCAGAAAAATTTTTAACAGAAAGTTGATATTTGGTTTATAAAAGTATATATGTGCTATAATTACTAGCTACTGTTTACATTGCATAATACTTGATACAAACAAAAGAATATGTCACATATAAATAAATTCTGAATAAAAATGATAAATTAACCCACCACCCAACTTAACTAGACCAAAACCCATGATTTTCAATCTTTGTTCCTTTTCTCTGTCATCCCCTGCCTTGCTCTCATCTATAAATACTAGTCTGAATTGCATATTCATAATTCCCTTTTTTAAAAAAGAAAGTTCTTTTACACATGTAAGTATCCTTGAACAGTGCTAAATTGTTTCCTAAGGTAGGAGGGATTTTTTGATCTACCACCAACATACCACCAATCTATGACTATTCCTACTGATTCTCATGTTTATTCATACTTGTTTGGTCAGACTTCTTAATTTTCACCAATTTAGCAAATATAAACATGCCAACTCAATAAAGTCTTAATTTTAATGTCTCTGATTACTAATAAAGCTAATTCTATTTCTTTATTGATCCTTTGATTAAAATAAGAACTAATATTCTCCACCTGTTGCTTCTTGCTACCCAATGTGAGTTTTCAATACAGGACTATGATCTTGGTAAAGTACGATGGGATTAGTTTGACAAATAACTCCAAAGTCTACGTGAATTAAAGGATCAATTGTCTTTTAACTAGTGGAATATAAGGGAAAAAGTAGTCAATTCAAAAAATAAGGTTACTCTATATTTCATCATTATCCAATTTTAAATCATAAAGGGTATTATAGAAACCCTCAGAGTCAGAATTTTTAAGTAATGAAATTTAGATATTCTAATCCAACACGTTAAATTAATTATAAAAATGAGACACAGAAGATCAAAAAATCTGATTAAGATCATAGAAAAATTGAGAGAATTAAAATCTATATTTTATTCCTGTTAGTCCAGGATTCTATATCATCCTACAGGATTCTATGCCAGACTAAACTGGGACTGGTTTATAGTTGACTCAAAGAAAGATTAGAAATCTGTGAGCAGGTAGAGGTAATTTCAATATGTTATTAGTATTTTAGATCTGCTTTTGGCTATTGTTATATCTTCATTGTTGACTGATAAAAATAGGCTTCCTGCTGTCATGCGTTGTTTTGGAACAACACAAATAACTTCTCTGAAGGAATGTAAAATAAGAGATTCTGAAATAAATATTACAATAACAAAACTTTAGATCTACCATTAAAAAATACATTTGGAAAAAAATGCATTTGGTACAAAAATGTAAAGGCTTGTAATTACACCGTATTTTTGCAATAAAAAGCTATTTTATGTAATTGTTCATATCATGATCTCATAGACTCTAAAAGAAAAAAAGGATTTCTTCTCTGACATGACTAAAATGGTATTGAAGGAGGATGTGGAATAAGAAGGAATATGTAATAAGCAATAACTTTCTGTGTAATAAGAAAGTGAGAAGCCAATTGAGCCTTCTAAAGTCACAACTAAGTTCATTATAATGTCAAGCTGATCAGTGCCTAATTCATTATATGCCAATATAAGATTACTTCTGCATTGCCTCAATGCTGTTGTTGTTTATTCTATGAAACTTAAGAAATTTATAGTAGGCATCATCATCTATAATTATAACAGATCATAATATCCAAACTGAAGATTTATCAGAACTGTAATTCAATGAAAGATAAAGAGAAATATGTAACAATGTAAAATAACTGTAAATAGAAATCACTTGTTCTACTTTGCCATTAGTGAGACATTTAGTGGCATGACCTTCACCTTTCTGAGCCTAGTTTCCCCATACATAAAATGAGAGGTTTATAACATGAATTGGGCCCTAAGGCATCTTACTACTCTAAAAGTGTGTAAATCTAATAGATAATTCTAACTTTCGGGCAGCCCCGGTGGCACAGCGGTTTAGCGCCGCCTGCAGCCAAGGGCATGATCCCGGAGTCCCGGGATGGAGTCCCACGTCAGGCTCTCTGCATGGAGCCTGCTTCTCCCTCTGCCTGTGTCTCTGCCTCTCTCTCTCTCTCTGCATCTCTATGAATAAATAAATAAAATCTTAAAAAAAAAATAAAAAAGAACCTTAAAAAAAAGATAATTCTAACTTTCCAAATTGTACAAGACAACCAAGTCTAAGTTTATCTGAATTTATCTATTTTGCACTGCTAAAGGGTTTTATTAAATTCTTAACATGTGGTGTTATATTGTTGTCAATGATTTCAATATATGTTTACAGGGTCATAAAATAATTGATTAGAATGAGTTACAGTTTAATACAAATCAAAAGAAAGACATCAATCTCTAAGCACAAAAAAACAGGAACTTCAATATCCTAAATACTTTATTTCATTGTTGCACATACTTTTTCTAGCAGGCCCATACAAATTTGTAACCTTATGTACACCTAAATTCCTCTGACAATAAAATGTCTTTCCTTCCCAGTAAGCACTCTTTAAAATGAGTTTAACACACCAGGGAGCACTTTTATCCATTCCCACAAGAAATTCAGTATCTTCTTCAAGACTTTATGATCCTCATATTATTTGCTGTTGAGCAGGCAGCAACAAGAAAATATTCTGAAACCTAATGTGTGTTTAGTTTTTTGTTTTCCTTGACTAGACTAAAGGTATGGGTTGGAAAATCAAATTTCAGCATTTATAGCTTTTATAGAGTCTATGTAGATTGTAATAAAGAAAAATCTGAAATTCATCATCTGTTTACTTAGGACACCAGGTAGAGTTTTCCCAGGCTTAGAGTTACTAAAATATTAAGTTTTTATTGTAAACTGAGAAAAAAAGAATTTTGATAGCCCCAGTATATTGTTAGACCATCCTGAATGCTTTGTCCTCCTTCTTGACTAGTAGCCTTACAAAGTAACAGATAGAGTATGGAGTTTAAGAATCTGAAGAGACCGAGCAATTAAGGTACACTTCTTTAAAATATCAAGTAAATCAGACAGACATTGGAACAGTCTGTTATTGCTGTTTGTTGTAAATATAACATAATAAATATATAAATATATTTATTATATATGTTAATTATATGTGATACTTATATAGAGAATTTAAATATATATAATATTCATTGAGAACATGCTCCCTAGCTGTAGTCACCTGTGGAGGTATATTAGATAATAGTAAATCTATGATTCTTAAAGGAGCCATCTCTATTATTTTTTAAAGCAATGGATATTTGAAGTAAATTATTCCAGAATCAGTCACTAAGTGTATAATTTGTAGCAAGAATGGAAGTCATAAAATGACATCATGTGTTATCAGATATTAACAATAGTGAGGCTGTTAAGAGTACAGGGTCTGGAGCCAGCTTGTCTGGATTTAAATCCCAGTTCCATTATATACCAGTTATTGGACCTTGGACAAGCTACTTAAGCTTTCTTTGGAAATTATTCTAAGGGTTTAAATCTGATTCCCCATCTTAAGCATAAGGGAGGACTATATTTCTCTATCTCTTACAAGATGAGCAAGAGATGTGGTGAGTTCTGGCCAATGACCTATCAGTAGAAAAGACATGTGCATAGTGGGGCAGAGATCAGTATAAGTTCCCCATGTTTTCTCCTTCCCAACACAGTGTCCCTCGACGTTAAGAAATGAGATAGAAGTGTTACAAGCAATGGAAATTTCATCAGCCTGGTCCTGGGTGACAGTACAGGGAGACTAAAAGTGGACATGTAATATAAGCAAGAAATAAATCTTGGTTGTGTGAAGCAGCCAAGAGCTTGGAATTAACTTGTTATTGCAGCATGACCTTGCCTAATATATTTAATATATTCACTGTGTCTCAGTTTCCTCATCTGTAACTGGGAATATAACAGCATCCAATTATTTTTATGGTTGTCAGCAAGACTTTATTACAGTATAAAATCAATACAGTTTTTAAATTCCTATTAATAGTAGTAGTTTATGTACACCCTAGTACAGTTTATATATACCAGCTTACTAGATTTTAGAGAACATATAACCTGTCATAAAATCCAGATTTAGTCAGCAGTGAGTTCACATTTCTGCAATGCATATCATCTCAAATTAAAAATAAAAGTCTCAAATTCTGCTGTAATATAAAATGGCTCTACCAGGATATATAATATTTTTGTCATGTGAAATATCTGTATCTTGACTGAAACATCCCAGTTTCTGACTTACTAATGATACTTTTGATTTTTAGAAACAATATATTTTTTCTATTACACAAAGGAAATATAAGCCAGAGAAAAGAGAGAAGTAGGAGAGGGTAGAAAGACAATAGTGGAGACTAATAGACACTTCAGTACAAAAGGATTCTTCCGTAATGCTCCGATGATAGCTTTATATATCAAGATTTGGGACTGAAGACTACTTGAACACTGAGAGTGAAAAAAGATTTTTTTTTTTTTTTGCTACAGAAATTTAAGCTCTTTATAGACATACTTTTAGTTAATCTGCACAACATCAGAGAAAGGTATTATTTCCTGTACTTTGCAGATAAGAAAAATATACCATAGACCACAGGCAGAATAAAAGAGAGTCTCTCCTTACCCAGAGGCATTTACTCTACTGGGGAAGCAACTCTAAGTTTTCATTTTCATTCAGTTGTTCATTTATTGCTCTCCCTCATGTTTTAAACTAGAGCCAAAAATGAAAAGAACAGTTTATCAAAGCAAAGAAAAAAAGGAAATATTTTCCTTGGAGGAGCAAAGTATATTTACATTATTGTCATTTTGCTGAACTCTGGGGAAGAATTTATTGACCAAGGAAAAGAACAAATGGATTAGCAGATCTCATGGGACCAACCATCTCTGGATGCTAGGAGGTCCATCTAGCAGAGACGAGAATGAGAATATGACATTGCCTATATTGAATTTGGAAAGAAAGAATTTCAAATTGCTTCACTAAACAAAGTTAGCCACACATTACATTTTAACTCGTAAGGGAATACTAATTACACTGTGTATGCTCACATTGGAGTACTACATAATACGTACTATAGTCAAAGTACGTTAATGTTAATACACAATATTATGTTCATTAAAATTAAATAAATAGTGCTATGCAAGTACTGTATAACCAGACAGAGTTTCCTGTGTTTAGAAATTTATTATCTGTGCTGCTAGTGAAACTTGAAGACATTTTAGAATATCTAATAAATAATTAAAATCTAAAAGTTTAGCGTTTTTAGCCATTTGAAAATTATTAGTTAAACATTAACTATTTGTGTTACCATGATACTATACAGAGCTTATTATTTAGTTGGGCAAATACAAGCCAAGTCAAAGCAAATAAGAAATTTACCAAGCATTTGAAAGAAAAAAATGGCACCGTGACCTCTATTGTTTAATGAAGTCTATAAAGCAATAATAAAAACTACCCATTTCCCCCCCAAAATTAAAACATAAAAGAAATTTTCTATGTTCTCAAATTATTACCATTCTAGTAAAAACAATAATAAATGCTATTTGGAACTATCACACTGGAAATAAATAAATCTTTATGTTATCTAGTAATGATATCACTGTAGACAAATAAGTACCCTAATACACTACAGGTGCTATTACAAACTACCAAAAAATTCTTGAGATATATTTACTGAAACATACCAGAAAACCTTAATTTTACACCCCATTTAAAACACATATCCAATATTTAGTAACGTAGTAGACAATCATAAATGTCTGCAAAGTTGTGGATGCTTCATTGAAAAGATATTTATATGCAATGCTGAAATAAGTAAAATGTTTATATCCACATGGCAAACCTATATGAGTAAATTTTATTCTGTCCAAAAATGATATAGAATATGTGAACACCTGCAAAATGATCATAACTTATTCCAGAAATCTAATTATAATAAAACTCCTAGGAATCAAAATTGACATGGATGAAGGCACCAAAAAAGTTGAATGAAAAAGGTTCCATATGCTGGACTGTGAAAAATAAGCATATTTTGAAAAAGCTAAGCAGACAGTATAGGGCTTTTTAATTGGTGAAAAAGATATAAAAACAGCAATAATTATGTGGTATCGAAAATAAAAAGGATCATGGTCTAACTTGGGTGAAAATGAAGGATGGGAAGGAGAGAGAAAGGAGTGAATGGTATAACCTTTATAGCCAGCATTGATTGAACCTTACTCTGTGCCAGGACCGTGACAGGCTTTAAAAGCATTCTCTCATTTAAATATGAACCACTAGTAGATAAGTGCTCTCAGTCCTGTTTTACAAGACAAAGTACATGGGGGTCAGAGAGTGCAGATTCTGGGGCACACTGCCTCATTTCCAATCTCAGCTCCTTCATTACTGGCTGCGTGATCTGGGGCAAATCCCTGAGCCTCTTTATACCTCATATTAAAACATCCACAGTTAACAGTCCCTGGATATATGATTGTCATGAAGCTTAAATGCTTTACCATGGATAGTGTTCCTGTGACAGTGCATGGCAAGTGGCAAGTGTTGATAATTTTCAACCTTTTTTATCAAATGGAAAAAACTGACTCTTCAAAATTGTAAGTAAAACTCTAGGATACATCACCAGTAACTTGTAGAATGGGGAAGCCAGGTCTGTATGACGGCAAAGCCTAGGCTCATAGGCACAATGTGGGCCCTTTGCCCCGACCTACAGGCTACCATGAAATGCCCTTCCATACCTTGGCAATAGGAAATACACCCTCTTCCTGATCACAGAATCAGAGCAGAAGCATAAAACTGCTCTCCAGTGAAAACAAAATGGTCCCGGTCATCAAACTTGCTGTCATACCCTGAGAAAGGTATTTATTTGGGTTTTTTTTTTGTTTATTTTTGTCTTTTTTTTTTTTTTTAATAAAGCATGTGTTCATCAGCAGAGAGACCAACCAGCTTTGGAAACAATAAAAGGAGTATCCCAGAGAAAGTGTGCATTGAAGAGCGGTAACTGGAACTGAAGCAAATGGCTGTGAGAATCCCATTTCCATTGGCTGCATAGTCCTAGACTCAGCCGGCTATGAATTAACATTTGACTCACTTTATAGTTTGATTCTCCTAGTTCTTTTGCTTCCCACTTAGATCTGTCTTCAGAAAAGAATACACTGACCATGCCACAGAAGTGTAAGTCTTTGTAACAGTTATATTTTCATTGCACATTGAGTTTCTGCACCAATCTTGTACATATGGTTCACTTAAGTTGGCCCTATATTTCATTATCTAAACCACAGTAGTTTAGAGTGAAAGAAGGTACTTTTTTATCAATGCCCTAAAACAATAGGCTAAAAGGGACTTAGGAAATTGGGACATATAGCTAAGTCAATATAAGTTAAGCATTAGATTTTAAAATACTCCATCTCCTCTCCTTCCCAAAATTAGATTTTCAGCCTGTGCAACTATGTAGCATACCAATATATAGTGCCCCAGTTAAGGTATACTTGGAAGGTTTTTAATATGGCTGTGTGGGGGTGCCTGGCTGGCTCAGTCAGTAGAGCATGCAACTCTTGATCTTGGGGTTGTAAATTCAAGCCCCATGTTGGGTATAGAGATTACTTAAAAATAAAAGAAAAAAATCTTTAAATGTGGCCGTGTGATCTTGGATAACATATATAAATCTTTAAACTCTACTGTCCCTATTTTAAATTGGAGACAATAATTCCCATCTGATAGGGCTGTTGTGAGAATTTATGTACAACACACACATATGTACACATAAATACACATATAAATATGTGTGTGTCTATATATGTGAATATGTAGATACAGTCAACCCTTGAATAACATGGAATTGAACTGCATAGATACACTTATACGCGGATTTTTTCAATAAACAGCTACAGTATAGTGTAAATGTATTTTCTCTTCCTTATGATTTTCTTAATAAAATTTTAGATCCTCTAGCTGACTTTATTGTAAGAATACAGTATATAATACATATATGAAATATGTGTTCATTGATTTTTTTATGCTTATTGGTAAGGTCATTAGTAGTTAAGTTTGAGGGGAGTCAAAAGTTATACATGGATTTTCAATTGCATGGGTGGAGGGGGTCAGCCCCTGACCCCTGTGTTGATCCAGAGTCAACTGTATATCTTAGTTCAGTGAATGCTCAAAAACTGATGGCTGTTATTATTTCCTTACCACTCTAATTCAACTCTCTGAGGCCCCTTGTGAGGTAGGTTGCAGACTTTTCTCAGGCGACAATGCTCTGCACTGCTGCGTGATTTCTTTTTTTTTTTTAAGATTTTATTTATTTATTCATGAGAGACATACAGAGAGAGAGGCAGAGGAAGAAGCAGGCTCCATGCAGGGAGCCTGATGTGGGACTCGATCCCAGAACCGCAGATCATGCCTGAGCCAAAGGCAGACACCCAACTGCTGAGCCACCCAGGCATTCCCTGCTGTGTGATTTCTTATACTTCAGTATCTGCTATGTTCCAGGAATGGTTAGCTCTGTATGTATTGATAGGGTGAAAACAAAACTATGCCTCTCAGTTTTGCCTTCTCTCAACAAATGACAAGAGTAGTTGTTGGTTTCACAATATTTATAAAGTAAATATTCATAAATCGGTAAACAGTACGTTTATAAGCATGGATATTTCTGTTCTGTGCTAAAGGTACCCCCCATGTTACATTATTTGACCTAGAACAGGCCATTTTGAATGAAAAGGAGTATCCTTAGGGAGGGACTTCAGTGTCACCTGGGAGAAAGCTTTTTTCAACTGTAGATGACTTCTGGTAACAGGAGAAGTTTTGGATGTATAGAATTTGGGGACTTTAGGAGTGGCATCAGGAAGGCTAGATATAGAAAGAGATGACTAGAATTATAATGGGAGGGTTCCCCAGTGAGTGACTAGAAGGAAATAGAATCTTTGGTGAAACCTATAGTTAAATGGTGAGAAGAGGAAATCCAACAAAGTCAATAGAGGTCAGAGGTATTAGATATGAAACATACTTAAGTGTAGTGTCACAGAGTTGGGAAAAGTGGACTATGAACATGTAAAGTCAAGGAAAGTGGGCTATAAATACACAAAGGCAATGACAATAAAAAGGGTCTAGCACCTTCTATGTTGTTTTTACTGTCCTTCAGCATCTGACGATGTCTAAGGATATGCTGCCTAATTGCCAAAATCTACTGG
This sequence comes from Vulpes lagopus, assembly GCF_018345385.1. Lineage (NCBI taxonomy): Eukaryota > Metazoa > Chordata > Mammalia > Carnivora > Canidae > Vulpes > Vulpes lagopus. The sequence continues at coordinate 44,553,039 of NC_054839.1, forward strand.
AGAGAAAAATATAAAGGTGACTCAAGATAGCTAATATTTTTTTATTAACAGTAAGTAGAAGTGAAAACCTATCCTTTTACAAAAAAAAAAAATTCACTGCTGCTTTGATTGCAGTATTAAGAAGTTAAATGTAGACTGTGGTATAACACCACAGATAGCCAGACTGGCCGTGATGTAGATTCCAAGGATCTGCTCATGTCTAGCCTAGAAGAACCTCGCTTTCATATATACAGTTATGTGGAAATGGCACCTGGACTCAATCTTGATCCAGAAATAACAAAAAAATGCTAAAATATTCATGCACACAGCTAACAAGTCTATCTTATGTTTTTTTCAGCTTTATGACTTGTATAGGTTGTGTGTCAAATGCTGATCATTACTTAATCCTTTAACAAGCTCTGACAGGACTCTAATAGATTTGGGTGTTTTTTTAATGTATTGAAATATGGAGGTGGAAATATTCTTTTTGTTTCAAGAAAGTACATCATAGATTTCCACATGTAAAGTAAAAAAAGAAATTGCTTCTATAGAGAATATATGTCATGCTTATGGCACATTCAAGACATTCTTAATCCTTTCCATTTAGAGAAAAATATCATATAAAAAGTTTGCTTCCCACACAAATCAATTTTTTTTCTTTTTATCCTTTTTATCTTTCTAGCTTTCTTTTCCCCTTTGTCCATGAGTGTTAAGTTGCACAAAATCTAAATTCTGGGTAATGACAAATATTAATCTAGTAATAGTCACCTTATCTACATTTATCTCATTTTAAACCCTAAAGGCACGTAGAAATATTTAAAATAAAGTTAATAAAACAATTTTGTCATTAAAAGTTTATTTATCCATAAAGAGAGAAAAAACTATACTTATTAATATTGTATTTTAAATCAAGTTAGTACCAACTTGACAGGATTTAAATGTTACCTAATATTAAGAATTAGGTAGCCTTTAGAATATTTATTATTTCATTATCAATAAGCATTATTACTTTCACCAAATAAATGTCTCATTGGTGGGCGCCTGGGTGGCTGAATTGGGTAAGAGCCTGCCTTAGGCTCAGGTCATGATCCCATAGTCCTGGGATCCAGCTCCACATTGAGCCCCACATTGGGCTCCCTGCTCAGCAGGGAGTCTGGTTCTCCCTCTCCTGCTTCCTCTGCTCACTTTCTCTCTCTGTCAAATAAATAAATAAAAAATCTTTTTTAAAAAAGTCTTATTGGCATATAACTTCAGACCATTAATGACTTCCTTTTCTTGATAATCAAAATAAAGAAGAAACTATGCATCATTTCATAAATATGACATTTACATTTTGTCAATAATTGTCCAATTTTCCTACAAGTTTGGTATTTTTTAATGATCCTGTTGGTATCACATTCTATGCATTGTTTATAACGTGCACATATTCAATACTCAATATGTGTGCTTATTTCAGTGAATATACAGGAGAAAGATTCACCAACCTTAAAATAAACTACCTCAAATTTTTCTTGTTCAGTCCTAGCTTGGCCACTTCCCAGCTGTGTAACCTCAGGCAACCTACTTACCCTCTGAAATTCTCAGATTCTTTATCTTTAAAATGGGGTCATTATTAACTTGCAGGGTCCTTGTGAACATCAGAGCTAATGCTCACCATGCACCTGGCAAAAGTTAGATGCTCAGTAATTGGTAGATGTTAGCAGTAAGTGAAATTGAGGTCAGCAATCCCTACCCTCTCCCTAAAAAGATAATCCAGAAAGCAGCAGCTAGTGATCATAGTTCTGCACCATGAAAATGTTGACTTTCTACGTCACTGAAAAAGCCTTTCATTGGCCCTGCAATACTAGCTCAGTGCTTTCATATACCACACACCCTGGGATCAGAGCCGTCATGCAGGTTTTAACAATCCTACCTTAGATTCAAAGAATCAGATAAAAAGAGATGTTGTAAAGCCAGGCTAAAGATCTGTCGATCTGTGTAAAAACATTACCTGAGCACAAATTTTCATGAAGCTTTTCCAAATGTAACACTTCAGCCTACAAGTGAAGAACTGGTATCTGAAGAACACGGGGCATGGGATCAGTGCCCTAAAATAAAACGTAAAATGATTTCTCTCCTTCAATGGATTTGTTCTGCCCCTGACCTAATTTCTATGGTAATTTATAGGGCTTATGATTAGTTTATCCTCTCACAGCCCATACCTCTCCCTTCTTTCTAGTCTCCCAGGGTCTGACTCCGGGAAGTAAGGCACACTGTCATCGATAAACTGCATTCACTGAACTGTTCATTATTCAGCCACTGCTGATCCACTTTGTGGATTTTCCACGCCTTTCATTTTGTCTCCTCCTCAATCCTACTACCTTTCTTTTGATGATTTCACTGCTCATTATCACCTCTACCAGAAGTGAGAAGAAAGAATGTGAAATTTAAATGAGTTGGAAATGACTTTTAAAATTTATTTTGAGGATAAGGAGAGAAAGTTGAAAATGTGAGCTAAAATTAGGCCTGGGGTTTTCTGATGACTTTGCCTAGCTATACTTATCCCTGTTAAAGTGAGGCTAATTAAGTTCTGAAAATAAAAGAACTGCTCTACCCTACTAACTGTTCTACCCTACTCTACCCTTCCTATTGGAATATGTGGGGAAAGAGGAGAAATGCAAGATCCATTTACACCCAGTTTTCTAAAACAAAAAAGAAAGTATCAGTATAGTCTAATGCTTACAAAAGTCACATAAATTGCACAGTTCAGTGTTAAATGTTTTAGAAGACAAGTTTGTATTATACTAAATTATCTTATTTGCATCCTTTTGTACAAGTAGTATAAATAGTATATTTATTTACTAAAGTAATTATACAGCTTTTTTTAGCAAAAGAACCAATATGCTAATTTCCTATTAGCTGCACAATTAATCTCTGAGCTGTGTAGGAAAAATGCAAGTAGGCTTTTTTTTTTTTTAAGTTTAATATACTTGAACAACAATTTACCTAAATTAAAGCCCCCCCTCTCCCAGCCACTCTTTTTCATCAATTTTTCCAGGGGTTTTAGTTACCCATGGGCAGCTGTAGTCTAGAAGCAGATGATCTTCCTTCTGACATGTTGTCAGAAGGTCAATGGTAGCCTGATGCTGGGTCACAGTCCCCGTGCCATTCTGTTCACCCCTCACTCCACCTGATTGTGTAGGTGTCTTATCATCTCACGTCATCACAACTAGGGTGAGTACAGAATGGTAAGATGTTCTGAGAGAGAGAGAGAAAGGCCATATTCACATAACTTTTATTACAGTATATTGTTAAAATTGTTCTACTTTATTGTTATCATTGTTAATCTTTATCGTACCTAACTTCTAAATTAAGCTTTATCAAAGGTACATATGTATAGGAAAAACAGCGCTCAGTATGATGTATGGCTTCAGGCATCCCCTGAAGGTCTTGGAACATAAGCCCTGCAAATAAGGGGGAGCTACTGCAGTATTGTTTCTTACACATATTTGTAAATTGGAAAAATAATATAAAATAACTGACTAGTACATATGGCAATGTTTAATATCAAGGCTTTTGGAAGTCAAGGGTGGTAAGAAAATAACTGTTCTTTTTCTAAGTTATCCTCTAACATCAGATCCAATCCTGAGGCCAAAATCTACTATTCCAAGAAATAGGAGTATTTTTAAGATTTGAATTAGTTATGCACCACTTATCTTGCTTTAAACTAATGTATAAAATGAGGGTTAGCTGGGCAATCCATAAAATTACTTAGAACTTGTCAGGACTTTCAAGTACACAGAATAAATCTACACACAAAATGTATTCTAAGTCTACAAGTTGTAAGAGTGAAGCTAGTCAAACACAGAAGAGTTTGTGTTTCTGTATATATATCTGTTTAGAACATAGTAACTGACTAAAGAAGTTCTTACTTCAAAAAGGCATTATATAGCAAATCTATGCCTCCAATGTTTTTCCTACTGTATTTGAGTGATTAATGTTTGTTGGCTTGAAATACATCTAAATGTATATCGGCCCTAGATCCGTCTATTCAGATGAGAAGGGTGTACCAGAACAGAAAGAATGTGAGCTTTGGAGGCCACAGATATTGATACGCATGTAACTTAGGTCTGTAAAATTGAAATAATGATACCTACATTGTAAAATTGTTATGAACAGTAAGCAAATAGACATGTAAAACACCCAGTAGCATGTTTAAAACACTCAATAAATGGTCAATTTTATTATTTTTCAAATATTGCATTGGTTTTATAAATGTGATCAGCTCTCAGTCTTGATTGTTGGATCAGAAAAGGAATGTGTGTGTGTGTGTATAAACATACATTCCATACACACATATTATGTAAAAGAATATATGTATAAAATATTGTATACACATGCATATTTAATTACCTATTTATAATTATTTTATATTATACTGAATTTTTATGTCTTATATTTTATACTATTTATATTTATGCATATATAATGTACATCATATATACATACATCTAAGTCATCTAAAAGGACTGCTAATTTCATATATTAACAAGCAGAAATGGAATAATCTTAAGGTCATATTATAAATTTATACCTATTCTCAATCTTGAATTAATTAGAGCATTTATAGAACTATGGTTCAAAATAGGTTTAAATATCTGTGTATATATTTAAAATACTTTAAATAGTTCAATATAAAAGCTACCTGGAAAACATAGTTACCTCAAATATTTTTAAAGTTTTAGGGTATATTTGATAAATGTACAAAGTTTGAAGATGATATCCTGTGGACACTTACAAGCATGCTCGCACTTCATAAAGAGATAAGACTACAAGGAGAGAACCTTGCAGTAAATGAGAATTATTATTAACCTTCAGGGATGTCATGCAGAAAATAATTATCTGACCTGTGTATAATTATTCAGTGTCTGTTAATGACAGATATTAGGGAAGCTATTTAATGCATATAAGTCCTTGTAGAGTGTAGGGGTGTATTTACGGGAAATTTGAAACAGGTGTGATTTCTTACCTAAAGTCACACAGTATCCTAGCAATACCCCAGAAAACCCAAAGAATCCAAATTTTCTCACTCTGCTCAGTGTACCATCTACTTTTATCAAATTGTTTTCCTTTTCTATAGGAAAAATAGGCTTGGGAGGTATATAATCTAACTATTCTTCTAGATCAATTTTTATAAAACACCTGGGAAGCAAGCCCAGTGCAGTTGAGACATCTGAGAAGTTCATAAGTATTATTTTCAAGGGAGGAATAGAACAGAAGCTCTCCAGGTCATCTTTAGAAAGAACTATGTGACACCAGATGGCAGGTCACAGGGCTGGCATCATAAGGAACAAGAGTTTGGGAATGTTTTCACTGTAGCCAGGATGAAGGTATGGGAGAAAAAAGAAGGGTATTTGGTCTGGGTTTTTTTTTTTCCCTGAGGCCAAATTACAGTGTAACCCTGCATGAAACCTCTGCTTAGATCTTCAAAAAGGAAAGATAATAACAAGTACCTCAGTTAACAGTTTGAATTGTGACCTGAAGGTTTTACCTCAAATTGTCCCAAGGTCTTCCAGTTTTGATGACAAACTTCCATCCAGGGACTTTGCAATCACAAAGCGATGGGAGTTATTATTGTCATTCTAAGCATTATCTCCAGAATGTTTAACTTCTGCGTTTCAACTTACATTATATTTCATATGACCATGCTTTTTAGAAACACTCTAGAAATATTATATTATTACTAAATTCTATGTATTACAGAATACATAGATTTAGTTTCTTGCCTACTTCATGAAGCGGAAGAGGAACACTTACCTTTTCACAGAAACCAGCTGGATATGGTCAAAAGACCAAAACTCTGCTGGGATGTGGGATGGGGACACTTGAAAATGGTACATCTGTGCCCAAAGTATCCACTGCAAATTAGAGAAAGAAAGAGCGCAAGAGTCCAGGGAGAATTAAAGGTTGTCCTCAAAATAATTACAAAGAGGTGATGTCACTTCAATTGGATCGTCTTCGTAAACTACAGCTCCTGTGTAGTGTCATTGTAAGCAAAGGACAAATTAGGAAGAGAGATTTTATATCTTCACCAAAATAAAAGGTGAGTGATTTTAACTTACTGGAGAGGACATGAACTCTGAGGGGGATATACAGTGTAGCACTGTTGCTGTTTGTAGAGATGTAAATTTAATTCAGACAGTGGGGGGCACCTGGGTGGCTCAGCGGTTGAGCATCTGCCTTTGGCTCAGGGCATGATCCCGGGGTCCTGGGATCAAGTCCCACATTGGGCTCCCAGCATGGAGCCTGCTTCTCCCTCTGCCTGTGTCTCTGCCTCCCTCTCTGTGTCTCTCAAGAATAAATAAATAAAATCTTTATATATAAAAAAATTCAGACAGTGGGCCCCACTTGCATGTATTCTGACTGCTGACTTACTGCCTGCCTCTGGCCATGTGCCCCAAACTTCCAGAAGCTGTGGGTATTGTGTGAAGACACAAATTAAACACATTTTAGAAGGAGCTTGATACTGATTTTTGGAGTCAGATATGTTTCAACTACAGATCCCTCGGTAAACATTTACCAATTATGGTAAAAGTTCAGCTGTAGGGCAGAGTCAGCGGCTGAAGAAGAAGAGATGTACCTGTGCTTGATCACTTCCCGGACTGTGCTTTATCAGCTGTAGAATGGCTTCACACCCACGTGTACATGTTGCTGTGTGTGTTCACCTCTTCGCAGCCCTCCAATTTCACTGTAAAAGAGCTTAAAGGAGTTAATTTTATAAATCAGATCCATGTCATAAGCTAGATACGTATAATAGGGAATTTTGCTTGTGGACTCCGCGAACGGTCCCATTCGTGCAATAAGAAACAGTTACACAGACCGAGTGTTCTGATGTAGGGTGTTGTCCATTGCAGGACTCTGTGTCTCTAGAATCAACAGAGATGAAGAGATAATAGGAAGGAGCTAAACAATTGGTTCCCCACCCCGCCCCAATTCATATTCTAGTTAGTATACGGTAGACTAGGAAAATTAAAGTGGTTCCTATGGAAAGCACAGGATGTCAGATCCTTCTCTGACCCAAGAGAAAGATTTTTCTATTCTGGGCCCAGCCACTAAATATTCAGTGGGGAGGATTTTTTTTTTTTTTTTTTTTTTTATGTTCAGGGCAGTGCAGAGGCTATGTGGAAGCCCAGGCATGAAGAGAAATGTCTACTCAGGGAAAAGGTCAGTGGCCTTTTCCATTATTTATATGGCACCCCACAGATCAAAAAGTGTTCCACAGACTTAATGTATTGGAGTCTCTCCCCAGCCCTGATTTTATAAATGAGGAAACAGCTCTGGTGGCAATGTAGTGTGACAGTCTGAGGAAATAATCTCGGCATTTTTTTTTTTTTTGCACCACACCCCTTCAGGGTTCCTTTCGAAAGGGCCACTTTTCCCAGGAAGAAAAAAAAAGGGGGAGATAATTTGAAAAGTAACGATTTTTTCTTTCCTACCTAAGGCTTCAGGCCCACCCCCCTCAGAGAAGTCGGTGCAACCTGCGGGGCCGGCAGAACTCCTCGGGTCGGTCTCCACACAGTTGCTTCCACGCCGCCGCCGCCGCCGGGCTCCCTCCCGGGGCCGGAAGGCACGACCCGCCTCTCAGGTGCAGACCACGAGGCCGAGACACCCAGAACCCCCCGCGCGCTCTGCCGCCGCCGCCAGCGAGGGCGCGGGACGGGAGCACGTCGAGGCCCTCACCGACGCCCGCCGCGGCGCTCCAGCTGCCTTTTGGGCTCAAACCACCTTCAAAGAGAGTTTTAAGTCCCTTCCCTCCGCAGAGGAGCGCGCATTCCCCCGCCCCCGCCCCCGCCCCTTCCCTGTGCAAACCCCGCTCGGTTGCAAGTGTCTCCGAAGAGCTGGTGGCGAAGCGAAGCGTTTTGGGGATCGCGCCTGCGGCTGCTCGGTGGCGCCCACGTCCCCCCTCTCTCCTCCCTCTCTCCTCCCTCTCTCCAGCCGATCTACGTGCAGGCTTCTTTATTGATGCTAATCCTCCCTCCCGCGCCCGCAACCTGTGGACTCGGGCTGGGACCGGCGAGGCTGGTGGGCGCGCGCGCCGCGGGGCCCGGGCCGGGTGGCGCCTCCCGCGGCGTCCGCCCAAGCCGGCGCCCTCCGGCCCCGCGCCCTTTCCGCACCCCCCGCCCCCCCCCCACGCCCGTTAGCCCCCGTCCTTAATTGACGAGCCGGTGACTATTGGCTGAAGTTCCCCGAGCGATTTGCATGAACAGAGAGGGAGTGTCTTGTGCCGCCCTCCGGTCAGGAGCGCGCCGACCGCAGCCGCCCTGGGAATGCGCGGCCGAGGGAACGCGCGCTGCTCGCGGGCCCCGGCTCTGAGCTGGCGCCCGGCGACCCGGCACCCGCGCCTGGATATGGGGCGTCTAAGTCGTCCCAGGAGCAGCAGCAGCAGCAGCCGCAGCCACCTGCCGGTAAGGGTTGGGGTCCGGGAGCCCTGCAGCCCCCCGCCCGGTTGCGGCGGTGCCGCGCGCGAGGCAGCTTTTGCAAAAAAAAAAAAAAAAAAAAAAAAAACCCAAAAAAACAAAAAAACAAAAAAAAAACCTCTCCCCGGAATCCAAACTTCACGCGAAGGCTGGAAGGGAGGGAAAAGGAGTTTTGGGGGGTGAGGTGTCTTTCTTTATCTTAGCACGAGATTGGCAAAGCCCTTGGGTCGGGAGAGTAAGTTTCCGAAATTGAAATGCAGGCAGATGAGGTTGGGGATGGTGGGGGGGGGGGGGGGGGGGGGCTCGATCCCCTGGAGATGCCGGGGCGCGGGGATTCTTTCTTGCTGTCGGCACCTGCCCGGACTGGCCGCTGTAATGGACAAATTGTTTTTGCGTTGAGCATCTTCAGCGTCTACTTCTGGTCCCTCGGAGGCCGGGTGGGGGGGTGGTTAGTGAGGGCTTGATAAGAGGTGGAGATCCAGATCCTTCCGATTTGACACTAGAGGAGAGCCAAAATGAAAATCACTTCTCTGACCTGAAGTGTTTATTTAATTGGGGGGGTGGGGGGTGGGCTGGTTTGGAAGGGAAAGCACCTCTACGTTTTCCATATTATTATTACTATTACCGATGTTGTTGTTTGCTGCTGCTGCTGCTGCTGCTGCTGCTGCGGGGGGTCTCGT